>NC_135236.1:654909721-656123888 GCF_051348905.1 Ranitomeya variabilis
TGGGGGCGGAGTTCCGGCCGCGCATGCGCGGTCGGAAAAAGCGGACCGTCGGGAGCAAAAAACGTTACATGTAGCGTTTTTTTCTCCCGACGGTCCGCTACCATACGCCCAAGCGTCGCAAAACGGATTCACCGTTTGGCAATGCGTCGCAAATGCGTCGCTAATGTTACTCTATGACGAAAAAACGTATCCAGCAAAAACTTTTGCTGGATGCGGCGTTTCGCAAAAACGACGCATTTGCGACGTATTGCAGTTAACGCTAGTGTGAAAGTAGCCTTACCCTCCTTTCGGGTAGATACACGTCCCAAATTTGTCAAGTATGTTCATGAAAATATGAGACATTTCTAGTAAATTCACACATTTATTGATTAAAAAAATGGGCAGGGTTACAGGAGCACCACCAAAAGTCGCCATTTTCTACTGATTTGGGGTGGTCTGGGGGCAGAATGTAGACATCTTTATTTTACTGTCCCATACATTGGCCATTGTGTGTCAGTCTTCACTGTATTTGTGGCATTCTGTTCATGAACTAGGGTGATTAGGACGAGCAGAGCGAAGGGAGGATATTCTCTCAGTATCAGTTCAGAGGACGAACCTAAGGAGGCCTGGAATTTTTGTAGAAAACTAGCGATATTATAGTGCAGATGTCACCTGTTATGAGTGTCATTATACAGGATGAATATGAATGAGGATGTGGCCTGTGTTATGACTCATGTTTCAATCATATCAGTAGTTTCTGTGAATTGCTAGGCAAAATCCCAATGTGAAAAGATTAACCTCTCATTTCCCGTAGTTACAAAAATATATATAAACTCAGCAATGGAGGCGCAATATTCATCCTGCAACTTGTGTGTTATCGTCATGCCACTTGTCAGCCGTAATGCCAGCACATTCAGAGCCATTATGACGCCATGTAGCATCACCATAGTGCCATCATTAGCCGGGCAATGTGTTTTCCTGATTTTAAGAATTTATTTATAGCATTAGTTCCTATTAGTGATGAGCGAATACGAATATACTCGTTACTCAAGATTTCTCGAGCACGCTCGGGTGACCTCCGAGTATTTTTTAGTGCTCGGAGATTTAGTTTTTCTTGCCGCAGCTGAATGATTTACATCTGTTAGCCAGCATAAGTACATGTGGGGGTTGCCTGGTTGCTAGGGTACCCCCACATGTACTTATGCTGGCTAACAGATGTAAATCATTCAGCTGCGGCAAGAAAAACTAAATCTCCGAGCACTAAAAAATACTGAGAGGACACCTGAGCGTGCTCGGGAAATCTTGAGTAACGAGTATATTCGCTCATCACTAGTTCCTATTCCACTATCAGAAACAGGGGTCTATGGGAAATTGGGTTAGGGACAAAAAACAGCATAAGACCCCAACTTTATACCCACAAGTTTATAATACTGCAATAAAATGCCGCATAATACTGCCATACATACTGCTGTCATACAATACTATATAATGCTGCCATACAATACTATATAATGCTGCCATACAATACTATATAATGCTGCCATGCAATACTATATAATGCTGCCATGCAATACTACATAATACTGCCATGCAATAATACATAATACTGCCATTCAATACTATATAATGTTGCCATGAAATACTATATAATGTTGCCATGCAATGCTACATAATACTGCCATACAATACTATGTACTGCTATACAATACTACATAATACTGCCATACAATACTATGCAATACTGCCATACAATACTATATAATACTGCCATGCAATAATACATAATACTGCCATATAATGCTATATAATACCGCCATACAATACTATATAATACTGCCATATGATATTATGTAATACTGTCATACAATACTATATAATACTGCAATACAATAGTACATACTGCTGCTATACAAAGCTACATAATACTGCCATACATACTGCTGCCATACAATACTATATAATACAGCCATACAATACTGCATAATACTGTCATACAATACTATATAATACTGCCATACAATAATACATAATACTCCATACAATACCACATAATACTGCCATACAATACTATATAATACTGCCATACAATAATACATAATACTCCATACAATACCACATAATACTGCCAAACAATAATACACAATACTCCATACAATACCACATAATACTGCCATATAATACTTTATAATGCTGCCATGCAATGCTACATATTGCTGATATACAATGCTACATAATACTGCCATACAATACTACATAATACTGCATACAATACTATGTAATAATGCCATTCAATACTACATAATAATGCCATACAAAACTGTGCAATAATGCCATACAATACTATATAATAATGCCATTTAATGCTACATAGTGCTATACTGCTGCTATACAATGCTACATAATACTGCCATACAATACTACACAATACTGCCATACAATGCCACATGCCGTAATACAGATATACAATACTACATAACACTGCCAAACAATGCCACATAATACAGATATATAATACTGCCATACGATGCCACAAAATACAGATATACAATACCACATTATACTGCCATGCGATGCCATATAATACAGACAAACAAAATCACATAATACTGCCATACAATGCCAGACAAGGCAACATTCTGCAGGATCTTCCATAGTACAGACGCCACAGCGATATCCGCACCTGCATCTACCGCTGTGGGCATCACTGCAAAGAAGAGGTGGTGCAGAAGTACATTTCACCCTTTGCAGCATTTTGAGGCGGACAGCTCCTGTCAGTTTATACTGCGGCTGTCACTGCAAATGCACAGTATGCCACATATCTCATCAGGGCCGACATAATACTTCCATACAGTGACCAAGTAATAGTTCCGCAGCTCACAGTCATGATATTGGTTTTGCTACCCTCATGTTGTCCCTGGCTATCCAATTGATGGGGGGGTTGGGATCTTGGGCAGTTCCCCAGTCACCCACTTCTTAAAACCAGTAAATTTGAGGCCTAGTAAATTTCTTGTCGTGCCGATTCTCATTCCACGTGTCTCCTGAGCCGTCTCTCTACCTCCGACTTCCAGGGATCTATTCTCAGCCCCCACCCTACGCGGAAGAGGCTCCATTAAGGAGCCTGTGGGATAATTGACGGGAATTACTTTCTAAATACAAGATATTATTGCCTCCTCAGCGCTGGGTGCCTCATTAACCACTTCAGCAAAGCACAAGGGTTTTTAGATGTAAAAGGCGCAGCCTAAAGATAGTCGAACCAATTACCCGAGCCAAAGGCAGTCATTATTTGTGCCTCTCCAGGCGATCTTACACACAAACACGCGCAGGGTCTTTAGGATCTCAAAGAGATGGATATTCACAAGCCTCCCTGCAGGTCATTGAGTGACTTTCTGTCCTGAGAATGAAGTGCTTGTCTTTGTGTTGGGGGAGAATGTTAACAACTGCGTTTTCAACCACTTTACAAGTGCCCGGTAATGACTACTGCCTGTCTCTCCGGTAAACAACCAGCCCATGAGTCTTCTGTGACGTTTCGAGAGGTCGCTGCCGGTAGCCCGGGGTCTTTACTCACTGAGCCAGGGCAAGGCGTAAACAACAATCAAATCTTGACACTACGCTACGGCGACGCGCGTCGCGATCATGGCGAATTGTTTTCCCTTTTCTCCATTTCCCATGTGTTTATTGACAGTTCATTAACAAACATCAAACTGCCACAAGCTGTTTACAGTGCGCCGCGCAGTCAACGGAAAAGTGTTAATATAAATAGGCAGCAAACTGAGAAAGCGCCAGCAAAGGGGAAGGAATTCTCTGCGGCCCCACTGCAAGCAGGCGGGGTGTTTTCATGGGTGACACCCATGCTGTTAGTGCATCAGCTATGTATAGGTACCGAGTAATAAGAGGGATGCACACTGATAATATATCCACCAGTACAACAATAATATTTAATATAAGGCATGCCTCAAATTTAAAGACGGCGCTCACTTTAAGAAATCTCCTGAAATCCATTGATTTTTATGATCATAAATGTACAATAAGGTAAAGAAGAGAATCCAAAATTAAAATGTAGAAATCTCCACAGAAAGGGGGTTTTCAGGCATATGAGGGTTAGGGGCACTGGTGGTGGTCCACAGCTAAAAGACCACTGAGACCACCATTGATCTTTTTATGTAACATATCTGAGTGCTATAGTAAATCTATCTATTATCTATCATCTATTTATATTATCTATTAATCTATCTATTATCTATCTATCTTTCTGTCTATTATCTATCTATTATCTATCTATCTATCTATTATCCATGTATCTATTATTCATCTATCTATTATCTATCTATTATCTATCTTTCTATCTATTATCTATCTATCATCTATTATCTATCTATTATCTATATATCTATCTATTATCTAGCTATCTATTATCCATCTATCTATTATTCATCTATCTATTATCTATCTATCTTTCTATCTATCATCTATCTATCTACTGTCTATCAATTATCTATCTATCTACAGTATCTATCTATCTATCATCTATCTATCTACTGTCTATCTATCTATCTATCTATCTATCTATCTATCTATCTAACTATCTATCTACAGTATCTATCTATCTAGGCGACAATTCAGTTCCATCATATTTGGTTCCTTTCTCAAGCAAGCTTAAAGGGGATGTCAAGGACCTTAACATAGATGGAATATCCTTAGGATAGATCATGAATGTCTGATTGGAGGGTGTGTGACACCCGGCATCTCTACCGATCAGCTGTTCCCAGTGTCAGCGACCACCAGAACTGTTCAGTTCCAGAATAGTGGCAGCGACCGGTTACTGCATATCCACCCCCTGTTGATCTGAATAGGGGGCAGATGTTCAGTACCCAGCTGCGGCCTCTATACAGCCTATGAAGCTGTGCTGTGCAGCTCCGTAATGGAGCAGTTCCGGCTGCGGCTGACACCAAGGGTGTCGCACCCCCACCGATCAGACATCGATGATCTATCTTACGGATAGACCATTAATGGCCCGGACAACCTCTTTAAGAAAGGTTCCGTGATGGAACCGAAATGTCACAACATTGGAGTGCTGACTACTTTTTTCTTACAATATTGAACAGGACCAGTGGGGTATGTGTCCAAGAAGCTTTGTACCAACTACATAATATATTGGTGCTGCTATCGATCTATTATTCTTTCTATCTGGGGATAGAAAAATAAATACATCATATTTCATGCAAAATAAGTGCAAAGTCCCCAAGGATATCGCCAAAACCTCCTATGCCCAAAAACTCTATCTTTCTAACATTCCAAAAAAAGGGGGATTGAGCAGCACCAATCAAAAAGTGCGGGTGCGAGTCACAAAGTCCGGGCCACTGGAATATAAAATACAGACAATGAAGGATGGCAGGACTCCCATTACAGAAAAATTGTATTTATTCCAATCTATCTATCCATTTATCTATCCCCTATTTATTAGTTAGGCGGCAGTTGGATGAGCACCTTGGGAAATGGAGTTTAGCGATAACTACTGCGCCGCCCATCATTGATCTACATTGATCTGTTACTCCCGGCACTCGCATCCTTTATTGCCTGCACTCAATGTAGAATTACAGAATATGACTCTGTTCTATCAAAGTAATAGACCATGTGATTATTAAAGACGGGGCGAGACAAGCACATCTGAATTTAGGCTCTGATTTATTTTTATCTGTTAGGAGATCTTAAACCGACTTCTTAACCTAAATATCCTTGTGTAATATTATTATGATGGTTATGTCTTTCCTTGGCCTGAACTCATTTTTTTAAAATATATATTCTATCTGTAGGGTTCCAAGCTCCATCAGCGGCTGGGATGGGGGGATACATCGTGGGGAGAACTTCCTTCATGGCCTGTGCGTTATTCAAGATTATTGCCACTTACAATAGTAAAATCCAGTCTTCCTGCAGTCACCACTAGGGGAAGCTTGTGGCATAAGTATGCAGGATTCTCATTAGCTCCCTCTAGTGGTGACATCAAGCACCAGAATTGTATCATTAAGGGACACTTCTCTGTGATCCAGGAATGTAAAACCTGGAGATGGAAGGAATATTGATCCCGTGGGTGAGATGACCTAAAACATGGTCAGACGGTCATTAGAGCATTATGTGCCATGAGAACAACACTGAGTTCTAGAACAATTCCATCCATCAGTGGCGCGTTTTACAGTTCCACTTCTGGGAAGAATCTGTTCTTTCCTCTTGATAAGCTGAACTTTTTGTGACTGTATCATAATTTATTCTGAAAGCTCCCAGATGGAATTAACCTTCCCTGCCTGAGAAACCTGTGTCAGGATGATCAGAAATGGGAAATACTTTGATGATAGAACTGAATGTTAAATTATTTATTAGCTACATGGTATCACAGTGGTGTACTTCACATACATCCGTCTTAACCCCTTCACTGGTATAATGACAATCTGTTGTTTTTTAGTTGAAAGCTGTGATGTGTCCTCCTGTAACTTGCCGAAAATTTAGTTATAAGGACTATAAAATTATCATGATGCGAGTTCAATACGTCGTCACGACATTTTAGCAAAATATGTGCGATAGACATCAGAATTACGTGAAGACACAAGAGTGGCCACGAATAAACACATTTGGCATAAATGTCTCCTGACACGAGCATCATAAAATCACCTTTTTTTTTAAACCTTGTGCTACTAATCTCGGGATATTTTCAGCCATTTCAAAGCTTATAAATTAATATCTGCCAGTGACTCATGGTGACCATTTTGTTCCTTAATCCAAGAGATAAGTAGACATTTCCTTTAAGATATACCCATTACCCAATAAGTTATTACAAATGCAATTTAGCATTTTCATTGTTGTTTCTGTGAAAGTTGAGTGACTGGATCGACAGCATAACAGAATATAGGTCTAGTGTGGGCACCGCCAGACATATCTGGACAGATGCCAGGGCCCGATAGGTTGGAGATAAAGATGTCATGTTCGTAGTCCATAGGCAATGTTAGTAGTTCATGGCTGCCTAACAGGAACCCTGTGAACCTCTTCCTAACCTGTCGACATCCCACGACAATGATAACGTCACGCTGGGTCGGCTAATCCAAAGAGGAGCTGAAGATGCCATCACGCAGGAAACGGTTGGCTAGGCTTCTATTTGGCAGCCATGAACTACTGACTTGGCCACTGGGATTCGATTGGCTCATTTGCTCATTGCCCCAACACGTCCGGTTATCCACCACATTTGGATCCTTCAAACGGAACCTGAAAACCCATCTCTTCGAAGAAGCTTACAGCCTGTAATGACCACACGGCCACCTCAACACCATCGGAGCTACTGCAACCCCCGACCTACTGTCTCCTTCCCCATAATCCTGTAGAATGTAAGCCCGCAAGGGCAGGGTCCTCTTCCCTCTGTATCAGTCTGCCATTGTTAGTTTGCTTACTGTAAGTGATATTTGTATTTTGATGTAACCCCTTCTCATGTACAGCACCATGGAATTAGTGGTGCTATATAAATAAATAATAATAATAATAATTTCTAATTAGAGCACGTGGCATTTTTTATTAAAATATTCTACATTTGTCAACCTAAGGATGGGTTAGAGCTGTAATCTGTGGCGGACACAGCCAGAAGAGGGCCTCTGTGCAAGAACAATATATTGGCCCTTTGTGGCCAAATAACTCATCAAAATGCACAATTCCACCTGCTTGGGAGGTAGAAGTGGGCCCCTTATCTCATCTTATCTAATCTGGTCTCCTCAGGTTGTCCCAATGATATGCCCGTCCCCACTTTGTAGCTCGCATTTGACAGAAGATAGCCTATTGTAGGTGTACTTGATTCAAGGAAAATCTAACGCTTTGTCTAGGGGGTTGCCAAGGACTTTAAAACGTTGACCCATAGGTCATCAATTAATGATTGATGGGGTTCCGATTTCAGGTATTCCCACCAATCAGAAGCACCTTCATTGTTTACCCCTGGACAGCGTTGTACACATAGCTGTGACTTGCTTGATGCTGGAGCTCAGCTCTGTTCGTCCCTTTTCACTTCTATCGGCATAGGTATAGTACCAGGCACCCTTGTTCTGCAGATCATATATTGATAGCCTATTCTAAAGAAAGCCTATCATTTTAAACTTTAAGGAGGCATATGCTCTCATAAATAGAGATGAGCAAGTCCAACCTTAAAGGTTTGTACCAGACAATTAGGGTCTGATGCTAAATACCGAATATGGACTTCTCCCGGACGTTAGTCACAATGTTCCTGGAGAAGGAGAGAGAGAGAAATTTCCAGCTCTAAAGTTTGGGTGTACATTGTTTTTAATGTGGTTTAGGTTCTGGTTCAAGTTTGAGACCCAAACTGAACTTTGGAATAAAGTGTGGATCAGGTACCAGAACCCAAACGTCTATGGGTCCGCTCATCCCTACTCATAAAGTGGTGGTATAACCCCAGGATATATCATCAATTCTTGATCGAAAGGGTTGAACCTCTGAAACCTCTACCAAATAGCGTTACGTCCCCTTCACTGTTTTATCCCAACCACTGGTCACTTGAAGCTATGCTGCACAGCCAGATGATACTACCATGCAGGGATGACTGCAACAGAGCTGGAGTGCTTGGGCCCTATTATTCTTAGGATCAGTGAGGATCCTGGAATTTGAACAGATAGCGTTGGTGCCAATCGATTTGCACGACCCGATCCATCGACAAGGTCAGTAATGGCCGTTGGACAGGAGTCATAAGAATTGCCTCTTGTTTGCCGGCATCTACGGGCTCTTCTTTTGGAGTGAAGTCATCGGTATGTGATGAAAATGCCCCTTTAATACCCCAGTATTGACCCAATGGTGGGAGAAGATGAACAGATAAACTGGTCAATGCAGAGAAGATATTGAAGCTCTTCTCATTGCTTACCACTTCATTACTATTCTGAGCTTGGAGGACATGACTTACGACTTCTACTTATGAGCGAAACCTATGAGGAGTTCATGTAGATATCAGAAGTAAATCAGCTTTATGGTCTGCCGCCAATAGAGGTGCCCACTGCAGAAATGAAATTACCACAGGGGATGCATGTTCTCTGTGCCATTAATTGGTGTGAGATGGAGCGAAAGGAGGAGCTGAGCTAATTAAGCAATTATTTTTCTGATCTGCAGGTTTCATCCCTTGGAAAGTGACTACAACCGTTAACAGAAGATTTGCTCTCTGGTTTGTGCAATCTGTATTCTTACATTGCTGACGAAAGCTGAAAATCCACAGAATGCTTAGACCCTTCCATTAACTGCTACAACATGAACTGTTACCTTTTGTTTATTCTGTTCTACTACGTCTCAGTAGAGTACACCCCTGCTTAAAAGGGGCTATTTGGGACTCTTTTATTGTTTTCCTATAAGCTTAGAGAACTTATAGGCAGATAGTTGCTAACTAACTGCCTATTCTGCCCAGCACCGATTTCTGCAAGCTCAAAGCGGTCACGGACCGCTCTTGCCGGCGATTCTCACGTCAATAGAGCAGCTACTTATCTTCTGCTCTTCTCTGCTCTATTGATTATCGATGTCATGCTGATTGAAACCTGGCTCCCCACTTCGTAACTGTCAATCAGCATGATGTCAGCAGTCACTCCTCGATGACAGAGCAGAGCGGAAGAGCTGCCCTGTTGAAGTGAGGTCAAATAAAGCAGCTGAATCACCAGCAGGAGCAGTCCATGACCGCTCTGAGTAGGTGGTAGGCAGAACAGGTAGGTAGTTAGCAACTCTACACAGTAACGCTGTGCTCAGCCAAGTGTTCCATGCGAGAATCTTATCTCCCCACCGATCAAAAGAATCAAGAGATTAAATTCCAACTTTCAGATGTTTATGTCCTCCAACATAATTTGGGAGTACTCAAGACTTTAGATGGTTGTTCGACCACCCAGAATTGGCGGGTTTGGTCAACTTTTATCTAACGGGTATGGGAGACTAAAATTACTACTAAACTATTATCCAGGATGATGAGACATACTTGCCACTCCTTTTGCTTTGAAAGATATTCCACACACCAGGAAAGCAATGACGAGCCACCTCTAGAGGCATCTGACTTGTGATGACATACTATATCTATGGGATGACAATAAAGTCAGTAGGAGGACTGGAGAGCATGACTCTTCTGAGGAGTAGTCCCACCTCCATGACTCCTTACAACTCAGACTATAAAGCACGCTGTACTTTTTGATGCTGTATTGCATCATTCAAAATCTAGAATATCGTTCTCAACCTAGGTAAAAAAGAAGTTGGTGTTGGCTTGGAGGCCACATAGGTTCTCAAAATCAATTATCCTCAAACCATAAGCTTTTTCCAGCAGTTCTCCGCTGTACTTGGCTTTCTCCAGCAGTCCCCTAGACAATGAATGGAGCAGAAGTCAAGCACCATGGCGCTCTACAGAGCCCAGGTCACCAGATCCAGAACCCTATTTCAATAAGTATGTAAAAGTATACATTTATGCATTTTTTATCCTTTAATTACCCATCATAAAAGGCTTAGCAATCTGCTATGGTCTCTGTTATAATGTTAAATCAATGACCTAAAAAGTATTGTGCCTTCCCACAAGAAAAGGCTGCTTTCTCCGCGTATAAACTAATCAGGTACCCAATGATAAATAATTCCTACATTCATAAAAATATACCATCAAGGATAATAACATCGATCTAATATATGTAAAACATAACGTCCTGTTTTCTCATAACTGCATGAAAAATCTCATCTGTCCCGCTCGCTTGTCAAAGAAAATCGACGAAAATACGTCTTGCATAAAAATGTTATGGATGATAACATCTGGCAGCTGTGTAGAATTTGTCATTTTACAAGAATTCAAGCAAGACCAAGAGAAAAAAAAAAAAGAACTAAACTCTTCAACATTTTAATTCCCGAACTGTGATTATGGCGGAGTGATTAGTTTATAGCGAGCGCCGGGCGTAGAATCAGTTTATACAACAAGCCAAGGAACATGACTTGTTGTTGTCTTCTAATGAAATGAGAACCTTCGCTGTTAAACGTTTTGGTGGAAGTAATATCTCTGTTTTTATTACTGCATTGTAATGCCGCTCGAGCCAAAAACAACATTCACAACTGGACATATTTTTCACTTTAATTGAAAACATTTACTAACGGAGCACTGTGACTGAGGCCCTCCAGATCCTGTCTGAGGATCGCTCCAACTGTGAGCTTATTTCAACATTTAGAGAACAGGTCTGAATGTGAGGGCACCATTAGCTCCGTATTCACGTATGTGACAGGTCTTGTGGTATTTATTAGGGGTATCCTCTTTGGACTTTTAAAAAGTAAACTGGTTACAAAGTGTCCTCCTGCTTTGATCATCAATGATTGACTCTAATCTTGGGTCAAACTTCGAAGTAAGTGTTTGATTTCTCTGTAGCACCACCACAGGTGAAACTAAGCATAACACAATGTGCATTCAAATTAATGGTTTGTTCAAGTAATGTAGGACAGAACAGGTCCTCCAGGGCAAGAAAAACTCTTTCTAGGTGCTCTGTACTTTGGCCAAGAGATGAGAAACCTAAACAGACCAAACCATTACCTTCCATGTCACAGTTGAAAGCTGTGAAACTCCAAGAACTTAACTCAATATCAAGAATATCTTGGAAATAGGGTTAGTGCAAATCGATTTGTTACAACCTCCCCACTTTCACATTCCATGTAGAGAAGATGGATGACTTGACCATCGGGCTGTTTCCCTCTCTGAAAATATGATGTTTCAATAGAGGAGATCCTTAAGATGGCTCACAAAACTTTCATGTCACAGTTGAAAGTTGTGAAACTCCAAGAACCTAACTCAATATCAAAAATATTTTGGAACTAAGGTTAGGGAAAATCGATTTGTTGCAACCTCCCCACTTTTACATTCCATGTACAGAAGATGGGTGGATTGTTTCCCTCTGGGGAAATATGATATTTTTAAAGAGAAGGACCTTAATATGGCTTACGAAACTTCCACGTCAGAGTTGAAAGTTGTGAAACTCCAAGAACATAACTCAATATCAAGATTATCTTGGAACTAGGGTTAGTGCAAATCGATTTGTTGCAACCTCCCCATTTTCACATTCCATGTAGAGAAGATGGATGGCGTGACCATCAGGCTTGTTTCCCTCTCTGGAAATATGATGTTTTTAGAGAAGAGAACCTTAAGATGTCTCACAAAACTTTCATGTCACAGTTGAAAGTTTGTGAAACTCCAAGAACATAACTCAATATCAAGAATAATTTGGAACTAAGTTTAGTGCAAATCGATTTGTTGCAACCTCCCCTCTTTTACATTCCATGTACAGAAGATGGGTGGATTGTTTCCCTCTGGGGAAATATGATGTTTTTAAAGAGGAGGACCTTAATATGGCTCACAAAACTTCCATGTCACTGTTGAAGGTTGTGAAGCTACAAGAACATAACTCAATATCAAGAAGATTTTGGAACTAGGGTTAGTGCAAATCGATTTGTTGCAACCTCCCCACTTTCACATTCCATGTAGAGAAGATGGGTGACTTGACCATTGGTCTTGTTTCGCGCTCTGAAAATATGATGTTTGTAGAGAGGAGGACCTTAATATGGCTCACAAAACTTTAATATCATAGTTGAAAGTTGTGAAACTCCAAGAACATAACTCAATATCAAAAATATTTTGGAGCTAAGGTTAGTGCAAATCGATTTGTTGCAACCTCCCCACTTTTACATTCCATGTACAGAAGATGGGTGGATTGTTTCCCTCTGGGGAAATATGATATTTTTAAAGAGAATGACCTTAATATGGCTCACAAAACTTCCACGTCACAGTTTGAAGTTGTGAAACTCCAAGAATATAACTCAATATCAAGAATACTTTGGAACTAAGGTAAGTGCAAATCGATTTGTTGCAACCTCCCCACTTTCACATTCCATGTAGAGAAGATGGATGACTTGACCATCAGGCTTGTTTCCCTTTCTGGAAATATGATGTTTCAAGAGAGGAAGACCTTAATATGGCTCACAAAACTTCCATGTCACTGTTGAAAGTTGTGAAACTCCAAGAACATTACTCAATATCAAGAATATCTTGGAACTTGGGTTAGTGCAAATCGATTTGTTGCAACCTCCCCACTTTCACATTCCATGTTGAGAAGATGGGTGGCGTGTTCATTAGGCTTGGTTCTCTCTCGGGAAATATGATGGACCTTAAGCTGACTCACAAAACTATGAAGAAAGTGAGATAGATATGAGCTAGTGCTACAAACTATTCCTAAATTGTTTCTACGCCCTAAATTTATTGAAAACATTTGATAAAATACTAAGTTCTGGCATTGCAAACAATGAATTACTCTATATGTCGTGATCAATAAATCGTAAATGCAACACTTTTGGCAGTCAGTTTTCTTTAATTAAGTGACCATACCTATATTTTAAAGCATTTTGGTTAAAATTAAGGTCTCGCATGATGACAGCTTCATACACTTCCAATTCATCACCAGGAAAATGGCGTCACAACAACCAGATAGAAGTAATCACACGTTAAAAATAAAAAAGCAAAACTTTTGGTCGCCACTGTAGACCTCGGTTTTTTTAGCAGTAAATAGTCAAATTGCTAGACCTTTGAGAAGTTTTATTGTTGTTTTGTTGAGGTTGTTATAAATATATTACCGCTAATTGAAGATTTTTTATTTTTTTAAAGTTTTTAAGATATCATAAAGAATTCTGTAGTTTTAACACTTCTCTGTGCAGTTTTTCAGATGTGTTTCTTGGCAAATAATACCCCTTGTTCCATGTGCTGGGACACTGTTACTCCATGCTGCTCAAGACTGTGGTCCCATTCATGTGAATGAAGCTGATCTGTCTCCTAGCGGTGTGGAATACTTCGCCCTGAATAGGGCCTATTGTGTTTACTGCCCTTATGATTCAGCGCTCACACAGTATGACTTCTGAGCCCAGTGAAGGTGATACAGAGGTATGATGGGGTGTACGGAGTAGGGAGGGGGGTTTATCTCAGTTCCAAGTCGGAATAAAAATTACAGAATGTCTCACACTGCTTCTCGTTTGTTAACTATCTGTAAACTAGAAAGAAAAAATAGAAAATCATGTTTAGGGCTTATCGATGTGGGCACGATAATTTTTGAGCCATGGAGTGAGTGATTCTGTTATATAAATAAATATATATATTTTTATTATGGATCCCGTCAGAGTATTCCCTGGTAACACTACACCCAGATATACTGTAGATGGTACTTTCCTACTTTTTAGAAATGGCATCTGGGATGAATACCCACTTTCACACCAAATTTTTACATACAGTATATGCCTCACCTCATCATATATGGCCACGTCTCCAAAATGCCCCGTGCTTCACTTACAGCATGGACAAGTCACATGACGTGCGCCCTTTAGACCTCTGCGTCCTCCAGTCCCCAGAACCTGTCAGATGCTAGACCCTAGCACCTTTGTGGTCTTAGTACCCTTTAAATCCTGGGAGGTCTTATTCTGATGTCAGCACTCTAGAGACCCAAGAACACTTGATATCCTAGTACATTTTATGTTAGTACTCTTCAGACCCTAGCACCGTTCAGGTCACAGTACTCTTCAGACACCTGCACGCCTCATGACCTAGTACTCTTTAGACCTCAGCACTCTTTAGACCCCAGAACACTTCAGATCCTAGCATCCTTCAAGTCCTAGTACTCTTCAGACCTCAGCAACCCTCAGGTCCCAGTACTCTTCAGATCCCAGCGCCCCTCAGGTCCTAGTACTCTTCAGACTTCAGCACCCTTTAGAACCCAGAACACTTCAGATCTTAGAACATTTCAGGTCCTAGTACTCTTCATGCCTCAGCATCCCTCATGAACTAATACTATTCAAACCCAGACACGCCTCAGGTCCTAATACTCTTCAGAGCCAAACACCCCCCAGGTCCTAGTACTCTTCAGACCTCAGCAAACCTCAGGTCCTAGTACTCTTCAGACCTCAGCAAACCTCAGGTCCTAGTACTCTTCAGACCTCAGCAAACCTCAGGTCCTAGTACTCTTCAGACCTCAGCAAACCTCAGGTCCTAGTACTCTTCAGACCTCAGCAAACCTCAGGTCCTAGTACTCTTCAGACCTCAGCAAACCTCAGGTCCTAGTACTCTTCAGACCTCAGCAAACCTCAGGTCCTAGTACTCTTCCAACCTTAACAACTCCCAGGTCCCAGTACTCTTCAGATCCCAGCACCCCTCATGTCCCAATACTCTTCAGATCTCAGAACCTTTACACCTCAGAACACTTCAGACCTCACATATTTCAGGTCCCAGTATTCTTAAGATCTTCCACAAATTTTTGGATCTGTGCACCCTTTATATGAAAGAAGAAAGGGTCAGCGCCCTACATATTCTAGTACCCTTTACGTCCAAATTTTTTTTAGATCCCAGTAAGCACCTTTTAGATCCTACCATTCTTTAGATTCTAAATCCCTTTGGACTAAAGCATCCTTTTCGATCCTTGCACCCTTAAAGGGAGTGTGTCGGCAGGTTTTTGCTATGTAATCCAAGGAGAGCATGAAGGAGCAGCTAAGACATTGAATTCAACAATGTGTCACTATTTCGGCTGCGTGCTGTTGTTTGCTTACAATGAAGGTTTTATCACTAGGAGATAATCACTGCTGGACTACAGCAGCAGGTGAGCCCTGGTCTGACCACGCCTCCTCCTCTGATAAGTAGCTCACTGTCAACAGAGAATGTATATAGTCTGGTGTGGGTGGGGTCAGCTTTCTGAGCTCTGCTGCATCTCAAATCCTGATTGTGTCACAACTGCAGCACCCAGTAAACTAAGTGATACATTGTTGGAATCGGGCTCACTTGCCCTATATTATGCTACTCTCAGATTAAGGCCGTGTTTACTCTTTCAGTATTTGGTCAATATTTTACCAAAAAATGGGTGAAAAATGCAGAAGTGGTGACATGTTTCTGTTATACTTTTCCTCTAATTGGTCCACCTCTGATTTTGGCTTACAAATACTGATGTAAAATACTGACCAAATACTGAACGTGTGAACGTGTCCTGAATAGCAATAACGTGCTGATAGATACCATTTAAGAGTAACTTTCAGATAACACAAAGACCCCAGAAGTCATCAGACCCCATAACATAAACAGATACTTTCGATTTGGCTGATAGAAACCTATATATGCAACAATCAGGGTGTTGTCTATGTAAGATACAGTTCCAACCAATCAGATCACTGCTTTCATGTTCACATTGAAGGTCAGAAAATGTAAAAACTGATCTGATTGGTTGTTACAGGCACCGGCTCCCCTCCCTCCATTGCTTTGTCTTCACTAGTTTTTTTTTTAAGTTTGTTTCCACTGCAGGGGGTTATACAAAATTAACTTCTCCTAAAATAAAACAACACAAATACTTTTATTTATATGCATTTTTTTTTTTACAATGATTTCTTTTTTATTTCATTTTCAATCCCTTCACAATCCGAGGTCTGTGTAATGGAAACCACATGTCTGCCCAGAACTAAATAATTACAAAACAAGAATCCCAGGCAGTGCCAGGAAAATGGGTATTGTCAGAGCAATTATATTTTATTTACGGCTTTCCCGTTTCTGGATCGCAATGTTCCTGTTTTTATGCTGAAGCGGAGTAAAGGAAAGGAAGATCGGTGGTAGACACTAAAGTTAGGGGGTCTCTTTTGTACTATTATAGGTGGGGGGAGAACATTAAAAATAGGGGGTTCTGGTATTTTTGATTTTGCAAGTGTACTGTGAACAGCTGGATTAGCAGCAAGGCAGGCATTGCAATGGTTTTATCATCCTATCAGGTTGGTATGAGAATAAGAATGGTTAGTAAAGAAAATCAATATTTAATAATTAGTTGGAGCTGAGGGTGGCTACAAGAAAAAAACCATAAAAAAGCCCAATATTTTCCCTGTGTAATACTTAATTTCCCCTCTGGAGGCGCTGCAGGAAAATTGAACACTGGGTTCTCCTGCACATTGCAGCTGATCGCTACATCATGTGATCAGTTCATTTAAATGGAACCCTTTCAAGACAAAGCTAAAAAAAACAAACATAGTAGACATTATTACTAGAGATGAGTGAACAACGTCGGCTCCCTCCTTATTTGGCAAATTATAGCACTTACCGAAGAAGCTGCAGCGGGAACCCGGATACTTGGAGCGCTCCCGATGATCAGCTGTCCGGCGCCGCAGCGGCATGTGTCGCGGCTGGGTGATAGTCACAACCCATGCACTTAGAGGATGTGTGCTGTGACTGTCACCCAACCGCGACACATGCCGCTGCGGCGCCGGAGAGCTGATCATCGGGAGCGCTCCAGGTATCCGGGTTCCTGCTGCAGATTCTTCGGTAAGTAATATAACTTGCAGAATAAGGAGGGAGCCAACGATGTTCGCTCCTCTCTAATTATTACTTGGTTGCTTTAGTGTCTCCTTTCACCATAATGGAGAGAGACTGCGTCCGTTCTACTGTCTTCCACTGTAGGAGTCCACGGAAGTCAACTTAGGCTACGTTCACAACGCAAACAAAAACGCAGCAAAACGCATGCACAACGCTGCGTTTTGCGACGCATGCGTCCTTTTTTGGTTGATTTTGGACGCAGCAAAAATGCAACTTGCTGCGTCCTCTGCGCCCGGACGCGTGCGCCGCAGTGACGCATGCGTCGCAAAACGCAAGTGCAAGGCATGTCCATGCGCCCCCATGTTAAATATAGGGGCGCATGACGCATGCGGCGACGCTGCGGCGCCCGACGCTGCGGCGCAGACCGCAAATGTGAACGTAGACTTAGAGTGACCAGATATTTGGGGTAAACTGAGACCTACAAGATTGGTGGTGCAGATATAGCACCAAAAGTATCAATGTGCAGCGCTGACACCATGTTTCTACACGTATTAGAAGTTTCAAACTTCTACTGTTTGTAAAAAGGCAGGACATCGGAAGAAAGGAAGGAAGGAAGAATGGATAGATGGAAGGAAGGAAGGAAGGAAGGAAGGAAGGAAGGAAGGAAGGAAGGAAGGAAGGAAAAAAGAAAGGATGGAAGAATGGATAGATAGATGGAAGGAAGGAAGGAAGGAAGGAAGGAAGGAAGGAAGGAAGGAAGGAAGGAAGGAAGGAAGGAAGGAAGGAAAAAAGAAAGGATGGAAGGAAGGAAGGAAGGAAGGACAGAAAGAAGGAAGGAAAGATGGGAGGAAAGAAAGAAGGAAAGATGGAAGGAGGGAAGAAAGGATGGAAGGAAGAATGGATGGATGGAAGGAAGGAAAGAAGAAAGTATGGATGGATAGATGGAAGGAAGGAAGGAAAGAAAGATGGGAGGAAAGAAAGAAGGAAAGATGGAAGGAAGGAAGGAAGGAAGGAAGGAAGGAAGGAAGGAAGGAAGGAAGGAAGGAAGGAAGAATGGATGGATTCATGAAAGGAAGGAAGGAAAGAAAAAAATATGGATGATGGATAGAAGGAAGGAATGAAAGAAAGAAGGAAGGAAAGATTGAAGAAAGGAAAGAAGGAAGTCCGATTTTCAATGTTTTTTGACCCATTATGGCAACGCAACGTTTCATTCACGCCTTGAAAAAGTTCCACACTTGAAAAGAAACATTGCCTTGCCACAATGAGTCAATAAACCATGGAAAATTGGACTATGGAGTGCTGCCTTTATCTCTTTATTTTTGGATATTCTGAGGTTTGGTTTTGCCTGAGAGGTTTTTTTGCACCCAATTTTGCATATTACTGTGTCTTCGCTAGTGCTGCACCTAGATAATAGATAGACAGATAGATAGATAGATAGATAGATAGATAGATAGATAGATAATAGATAAAAGATAAATAGATGATAGATAATAGATAGTCGATAGATATATAGATAGATGATAGATAGAAAATAGATAATAGATAGATAGATAGATAATAGATAGATGATAGATAATAGATAGATGATAGATAGATAATAGATAACAGATAGATAATAGATAGATGATAGATAGATAATAGATAGATGATAGATAGATGATAGATAGATAGAATAGATAGATAGAATAGATAGATAGATAGATAGATAGATAGATAGATAGATAGATAGATAGATAGATAGATAGATAGAATAGATAGATAGATAGATAGATAGATAGATAGATAGATAGATAGATAGATAGAATAGATAGGATAGATGATAGACAGATAATAGATGGATAATAGATGGATAATAGATAGGATAGATGATAGATAGATAGATAATAGATAGATAATAGATAGATGATAGATAGATAATAGATAGATGATAGATAGATAATAGATAGATGATAGATAGATAGATAGATAGAATAGATAGATAGGATAGATGATAGACAGATAATAGATGGATAATAGATAGGATATATGATAGATAGATAGATAATAGATAGATAATAGATAGATGATAGATAGATAATAGATAGATGATAGATAGATAATAGATAGATGATAGATAGATGATAGATAGATGATAGATAGATAGACAGATAGATAATAGATAGATAGATAGATAGATAGATAGATAGATAGACAGAAAGATAGATAGATAGATAGATAGATAGATAGATAGATAGATAGATAGATAGAATAGATAGATAGGATAGATGATAGACAGATAATAGATGGATAATAGATGGATAATAGATAATAGATAATAGATAGATAATAGATGTGGGGTAGATGATATAGTTGTATGTACATGGTAGGTGGTGACATATAACACTGAACAAAGGCACAAAGGCGTCACACATCGCGGCCTGGGCGCTCAGGTTCGGGGCCGCGCTGCCTCTCGGCCTCTAATCCCTACATGCTATTTGTGGCTTGGGTGTTAGTGTTTTGCCAACTGAATGTGCTATAAACAGCCAGCAAGAAAAAAAAAATCAATCTGCCATCCGCCGACATATACCTCTCTTTTCCGCTCATTGTCAGCCTCTGATTGATGGTGTTGTTCATTAATATGGGGCGATTGTCAGCTTTTCCTGAATAAATATAAAAAGTAACAAAGACAGACCCCACCCTTTCAGGCCTCGCTATATTATTTCCTATCCCCCACCTCTGCTCTGAGCAGCTGCCAGGGGGGAAACTTCTTGTCAAGCAGAAAATCATGTCTCTTGGTTCTTAAAGGCAGGGAATTAGATTTCCTAAATACATGGGGGTTTATGTAAAGGGAGCAGGTGGAGGGTACAATGAACCTGCTCCATCGTATCATACGCCTTTAGCAAAATGAATTTATTTTAGTCTCGCCGCCCCGGTCCTGGAGGGGCTTAAGGATTTAGTCTTAGCGAATGTCCATATAAAGCGAACGGGACATAAAAGCAGCAAGTTCATCAATGACAATTCTCGGTTGTACAAAGTCAATGACGTGCGGTGCACAAGTTTTTACTATTATGATAGGAAACGCAAATTTAGGAACTGGCGCCTGGGACTTTACTATAGAAGAAAATAAAAAGCTGCCATATAGTGCCAGTCATACTTATGTAACGTGGCATGGATGTCACAATTTGACATTTCTTGTAAATGTATGAATCCATAAGATACATACAGTGGAGATCCACGAAGATATAGTACAGGTCTATAGCAGGCTCCTTTAAGGGCCCCTTTAAATGATCAATGTACTTTACTGAAACATGGCATAAATCATTAGTACAATAGAATATAAGAAACTTTGTAATATATCTTATCAGAGAAATATGCTTCTTTCTCCACTTATGAACCCCTTCTTTCCAACCACTCTGGAAAAAAAACCAGCTCAAACCTATATTGGTCAAATCAATATGGATGGCTGGATCACTAAATAATCAGGTGACAGATCCTAGTAAAGTCTATGGAAAGGGGAAAGGGCGGAGGAGTGAGAAGCAGACACAGGTAGATCCAGCTCAAGCTTCAAGCACCTATTTTAGCAGACTTTATGCCTGGATTCACAGCCACACTGCTCAGTACTGCTTTATAATGTCCTACGTGCCGGCACGCTGCTGCTTTCCTGAGTGTGCTACAGAGCAAGAAAAGCAGAAAACCCTTATGTCTCTGTGTGTGTGGAAGACATCATAGCAGCTAGTCTCAACCCACCAGCTCAGAGGGAACTGAAAAATTAGAGATAGAGTATGGAGTGGGGAGACTGGGTGAAAAATGCAGGGTACAAGTCGTATTATATTCATAAATAGTTATGCCTCATATATGTACATGATGGCTTATTCTGAAATGTCACCTGAAATGTGAGACATGTTTTAAGAATGTTAAAAAGGGACACCCTAAGAGAAACGGTTTACAGCATCGGAACCTTTGATACAGATATCTGATGCTAGTGAGCATATGTGCATGTGTTCTCAAAGTGAAGGAAGGAGTAGAGTTCTACCAGTTACCTTCAAACACCTTGGCATCAGCTCTTTTCCCTCCGAAAAAAAAGGATCAGGCATGTTGAAATCCAACAGCCTGATCTTCAGTATTGAAGGAGAGCAGGCCTCTGTTCTTGCAATTGATGGGGGTTCTACAATGTTCTACCACTTGCCAGCTCAGTGTGGTCATGGACTGCTCCTACCAGCAATTCTGCAGCTCTTCTTCTTCCTGGCTGTTCCATCGACAGGGCATGACTGCTGATTTCATGCAAATTGAAAGCCTGCTCCCCGCAGTTCAGCAGCGGGGAGTCGACTGTCAATCAGCATGACATCGACAGTCACACCCCGTCAACAGAGCAGAGCAGAAGGGAAGCTGCTGCTCTATCGATGTGACATCAGTGGAAGCTGCAAAATCGAAGACTCTAACCTGGCAGAGATCGGCGAAGGGCAGAACAGGCAGGTAGTTTAATCTTAGGCCAATAATAAAAAAAATTAGTCCCAGGTAACCCTCTTAAGGTCAGTCAACCCAGTTGCTCTAATCAGTGACAATGCGGTAACATTGTATGCGACTTGAAAAGCTAGGCCAGAGTCATGATAGTGCTCTTTGGATAGGTAAAAAAAATTATTTTTGGACAAAAAAATAATTTTTGGACAAACCCCTATTTAATAAATAATAAGTCCCCGATAATTCCGACATAAATCTCTACTTGCTAACTCACCAGCCCTCTACCATAGTAACTCTGGAAGAATATTTCCTTCCTGTGTGCAAAGTTTGAAAAAAAGGGAAAAAAAATCTTTTGCCTTAATTTTCCGTTAATTTTAGAACCAATTATTTACCTTGTGCTAAAGTTGTTAGACTAAACAATCGGCAGCGATGTGAATGTTCTAGTAACGACCGTCATTTCTTTCTATTTTGTCAACGTCAGCTACAAACACAACCACATAGATGGCTGCGGATCACTAGCTACAATTTACTTGCCTTTCAACTCTAGCTTGGGAATGACTTTTTAATTACCCGGGACTGAATACCACATGTTGGCTACAGTAGCCAAAGTCAATCTTTGCCACATTCGCAGAATATTCTCCTCTCGCAGGTGGACAATTCTTTCTTTGAATATTTGGGAATCTCTTTGTAACTAGGGATGAGCGTGAAAGTTTGGGTAGGTCGGGTTTGACCGAACTTTAGTTCAAAGTTCGGTTCCGGTACCAGAGCTCTACCTAAACTTGTACCTGAAGCCCATAAAAGTCAATGGGGACTTAAACTTTGGTGCTGTAAAATGGTTGTAGTAAGGGCTAGGGGGCAGAGTATCTCTCTCCAACACAGTCCTGCCGGAACTGCGAACACTAAAATGGTCTACCGGGAGAAGTCCATGTCCGGAGTTCAGCACCGGACACCTATACGAACCCTGAATTTTATAGTTTGGGGCATGTAGATTACAGTATTTCCCGTCCAGTTATAAAACTGCTTAATTTCCACATTTTATTTTTACTAATTTAACTAAAGAAAAATGCTCATACTGAATCTGATAAATTGTTTTTATAAGGTAAAAGGGAAATGTTAATTTTTCCCTTAAAAAAGATCTACTTTAAAATACCCATTATCAGAAAATCTATTAAAAAAAATCTAAATTAATAAGGGGGGGGGGGGGGGCACAAGTTCAGAATCCTAATCTACCAGCCAAAATACAAGGTACAGGGCAATTCTCTCTGGAGGACTCATCTTTGAATTTAGTGTTATTCTTCATTTCCCCAGTGGGGGCACTGTAGGGAAATTGAATACTTGATTATAAGTTTGGTAGAAGATCGAGTGATCAGCTTAGTTATCATTAAAGATACTATTTGAGCATCACAACTAGAAATTCTAACCAGTGAAATTAAAATACCGTATTCAAATTTTACTATCTTTCCCCAAATTCCATCTATGGTAAAATCATTTCTGTTGTCGTAAAATATTTGCATATGCATGAACGACTAAATACTAAAAATTATTTTTCTCATTGGTGTTGGTATTACTATTGGGGGTGCAGAGCTATAGTGAGGCTTTCTTTCACCCAGGGCATAGGATCTATTTGCTGCCCCTAGTCTCAAATCTAAATATCCTGACTAAGGCAAAATGGCTTGCTAGTGCACCCTTACCTTCAGCCGTGCCTGTACCAGATGCAGACATAGCAGTGGCGCCCAAGATTTGTAATTAGAAAAGTTGATTATGGAAAAGAGCAAATCAATGGAAAACGAATCAAATGAATTTCACATTTCCTCAAAATTTGTGGATTTTAGCAAATCTGAATTTTCAGAGTGCCATTTTGCATTCAAAGTAAGGGGTTGAAAATAATAAAATATCATGATTACCTTGCCTCTCGCCTGTTCCTGGCACCACAGCTCCCCATCTAGGCCTACGCTGGCTTCCTAAGAAACCTGCTCCTGCTCGCCACAGCTCCCCATCTAGGCCTACACCTGCTTCCTAAGAAACCTACTTCTGCTCACCACAGCTCCCCATCTAGGCCTACGCTGGTTTCCTAAGAAATCTGCTCCTGATCTCCACAGCTCCACATCTAGGCCTACGCTGGCTTCCTAAGAAACCTGCTCCTGATTGCCAAAGCTCCCCATCTAGGCCTACGCTGGCTTCCTAAGAAACCTGCTCCTGTTTGCTACAGCTCCGCATCTAGGCCTACGCTGGCTTCCTAAGAAACCTGCTCCTGATTGCCAAAGCTCCCCATCTAGGCCTACGCTGGCTTCCTAAGAAACCTGCTCCTGCTCACCACAGCTCCCCATCTAGGTCTACACTAGCTTCCTAAGAAACCTGCTCCTGATTGCCAAAGCTCCCCATCTAGGCCTACGCTGGCTTCCTAAGAAACCTGCTCCTGCTCACCACAGCTCCCCATCTAGGTCTACACTGGCTTCCTAAGAAACCTGCTCCTGCTCGCCACAGCTCCCCATCTAGGCCTACACTGGCTTCCTAAGAAACCTGCTCCTGATCTCCACAGTTCCCCATCTAGGCCTACACTGGCTTCCTAAGAAACCTGCTCCTGCTCGCCACAGCTCCCCATCTAGGCCTACACTGGCTTCCTAAGAAACCTGCTCCTGCTCACCACAGCTCCCCATCTAGGCCTACACTGGCTTCCTAAGAACCCTGCTCCTGCTCACCACAGCTCCCCATCTTGGCCTATGCTGGCTTCCCAAGAAACCTTCTCCTGCTCGATGATCTTGTTTCTTCCTCACTCTTCGCTGGACCACAAAGCTTGTTCTAACATCGTGGCGTCATAGCGTTTGCCGACCTACCAGATCACATTGGGCTACGCTTGTCATGACGTGCGTCGAGGTTTAGCCGGCTCCTGAAGAGCCATAAAGAATGAAGAGCAGACTGGAGCAGGAACCGGTAGAGAAGTTGCAGTTTCAGTGACAAATAAAGGTCGAGGTGAGTATGATATTTGATTGTGTTTTTTTAAAACCTTTTGCGAATCAAGTTTCTCGAGTTCCGAATTGGAATTTTTTGCCGTTTCGCCCATCTCTAAAATTGATAATATATCAAGTCTCCCTGAACCACTGTCATTAGCAAGAGAAAATCCCTGAATGGGCGGTAGGTAAAGTGACTGGCCACTGTGACACGGAGAAGGAATTACTTTCCTCCAGAGCCTGTAAGAAGATTTTCTTATCAGGAAAATGAATGACTTCCTTACAAAGAAAGACAGCCAGTGCAGAGAAGGCGAAACATACACAGAAAGAGCGAGAGCACGCAGAGAGAGACAGATTTATTGAGGGTGAAGATAAATAGATGGATACAGAGATGAATACATTAGTATCACAGGTAGCCGGGCAGACAGACAGAAGAAGAAGAAAGAAGGAATTAGTGATTGTGCCGCCTGGGTTATCATATACAGTTGGATGAAAAATTGATTGGAAATTAGGTTGCACAAGAAGATTATCTAAGGGCTCCTGTTCGTGGACCATATTCGACAATAAATCTATGGGAAGCGATGCCAGGGAAGCCGAGCATGAATAACGATGGCTAATTGTTTACTGTACAAATAATGTCAGAACAGAACCCATATTTCTTGTTTGGATGACTTACTTCCAAGTCCCAGGGGAGAGAAGAGGATTCAGGTCACTGATTATAGTTTTCAATTTTGGGGTCACCTACCAGGATTTCTCAGCTTTTAATAATGAAGGCTATCATTACAGGCACCAAGATGAGAAATGTATTCAAGGGTGATATTTTTAATGTATGGTGCTACATTGGTTATTGCCTGTTAATATAAATCATGCAGAACAGAAATCACTGATATTGTTATTCCGCTAAATCCATGGCTTTAAAATGTAGCCTAGCATTAAAGAAGCACTCCTCCTCCTCCTCTTCCTCCTATCAAAGATTTTATCCTCTTAATATATTGCAATCATTAGGCTACTTTCACACTAGCGTCGTGCACTGCACGTCGTTATGCGTCGTTTTGTAGAAAAAACGCATCCTGCAAAAGTGCTTGCAGGATGCGTTTTTTCTCCATTGACTTGCATTAGCGACGCAGTGCGACGCATTGCCACACGTCGCAACCGTCGTGCGACGGTTGCGTCGTGTTGCGTCGGACCGTCGCCACCAAAAAACGTTGCATGTAACTTTTTTTGGTGCGTCGTCTGCAGCATTTCCGACCGCGCATGCGCGGCCGGAACTCCGCCCCCGCCTCCCCGCACCTCACAATAGGGCAGCGGATGCGTTTTCACTGCTAGCGTCGGTGCGCCGCAACGTCGCATAGCGACTTGTAGTGCACGACGCTAGTGTGAAAGTAGCCTTACTTACAATTGCTCATTTTGCCTTTCTACCCGGTAATTCTTCTCTTTTCTCTGCTCTATGTAGAAACAGGAAGTCTCTTGTCCCTGCATTTATCATCCTTCTCTTCAGCTACTGACTCAGCTGCTCTCTCCTCCTCCTGCCATAGACTTTTGCAGTGATGACTCATGCAGAGAAAATTGACCTCCTGTTTCTACATAGATCTTAGAAGGATTCAGCTAGTCAGTTTTAATAATGTGATATCATAGACCTAATGGAGAAGAGAAGAATTGGCTGGGTAGAAAGGCAAAATTAGCAATTGTAAGTACACAGTGCTGTGTAATCCGATGACTGCAATATATTATGCTAACAATTTTGATGGGAGGAGGAGTGCTTCTTTAAGGGGGAGTTAGAAAAGTTTGTTTTTCTTTAAAGAAACAGCACCCCTTTTGTGTTTGGTAGTGTTGGGTATTGTGGTTGAGCTGCAAGACAACACAAGAAACGGACAGCGTTTATGGAAAAAAAATGGGTTCTCCGCTTTATTTTAACAAATGCGTTAGGGGCATTACCAACACATTTGTAAAAATAAAGATAATGCGGACAACTCCTTTAAAGTCTGGGATTTTTACGTTGTTATTATTTATTAGGATTTATTTATATAGCGTCATCATAGTCAGCAGCACTTTACAGACATTATCATCTCTGTCCCCATTGGGGTTCTAAATCTACATTCCCTTTCAGTATGTGACCACAAACATGTCCAAAGACATATTAATTACAGAGGAACTTTCACCATAATAGTGATTTCCCAAATATAACTACACCAGGGGTGTGTTGAAAATTCATGACCAAAAAATTTGGATAACAAGTATCCGGACACACCACTCACAAAGAGGTATAATATAAAAAAGTATAAATTTCATTAAAGAGTATATAACACAAAAATTCATAAAAATGTTAAATAACACATATAGGGTAAGAGGAAAAGAGTGTACTCAAGTAAATCACACGTGGTAGAGAGGAAAAATAACGGGTTATGGGTTAGTACAAAGACTGAATAACATGGATCTCTCCTAAGAAAGATAACATTTTGCAAATTCTCAGTATAACAGATCATAAAGTGCAATTAGTGCCAAAAGTGCAAAGCAAAATATCGTGTATGGAATCTAAGACATACCCATATCAAATTAAGTGCCCGTCCACAGTACCACAGACGCCCCGACGCGCGTTTCTGGGGGGGTTTCTTTGGAGTGCGGGAGGAAATCGGAGAACCTGGAGGAAACCCACGGAAACACGGGGAGAACATACAAACTCCTTGCAGATGTTGTCCTTGGTTGGATTAGGTAATCTATATATGATTGGTGGGGTGTGCCACCAGGCAAGACCGCCGATCAGCTGTTCCCGGTGCAAGAAGTGGGCGGAGGTGATTAGTTGTGGAGCTGCACAGCTCCGTCGAATGTATAGTGGTCGCAGCCAGGTAATGCACATCCACCCCATATTTGAATTAATGGGGGGGAAATGTGCAGTACCCGACCGTGGTCTTTCTACAGCTGACTACCCACTGGTGGCACCGGGAACAGCTGATTGGTGTAGGTGCCGAGTGTCGCACCACCACTGATCAGATATTGATGACCTATCCTAACGATGGGCCATCAGTGTAAAAGTCATGGACAACCTGGGGGTGCACAGGTTAAAGTTGCATTGAGGCCCTTGACCCTATTAGGCTACGTTTCCACGATGCTTTTTTTGGTTAGTTTTTTACTCTGTATCTTTAAAAAAAATGAAAGTAACCTATTTTGCTTAACGATTGCAGAAATGATGCAGAAAATCTGCATTAAAATCTCACCAAAAGCTCATCATGGGAACGTAGCCTTAGAGGGTCCATGTCAGATACAGAGTCTGTGTCTATAACAGTACATTGCTCTTTAGTACCCATACAGTAGTAGCCTGAATGTAATGATTTCCGTGATTTGATCTTGTCCGAGGGTCAATGGGATCATGATTTTTACGTCGGTAATGCCGCTTCATTTGCATGCCATACAAAACACACCGACTGCGGATGATTAGAGACCACGAGACTCCGTTTACTGTCCTGTTTTATAAAGCTGGACTGAAAAGTGTTATGAATACCAGTGCACGGAGCAGGAAACAGGCAGCGGCGAGGAGAGCTGGCTCCACGCCACAGGTTGAAGATTCAATCTGCTTGTAATAGGAGGTGATTATTGAGGACTAGCGGGAAGATGACGGATGTTTTCCTGTTAAAACGACAGCTTGGGCAGAACTGCAAGCTTAGAAGACTTGCTTGCCAGCCCTGGAATGTCACATGTCACGGGACCATTATTAATGGCTTAGAGGGTTTGTTTGGTTCATTTTTTTTTAACTACCCAATTAGTGAATTCTGAAATTATACATGGGGGTTCACCATTGAGGACCCTCATCTATTATCCAGAGCAGAGAGTGACTGCAAAGAGTGTCCCTCACTCTGGAGGACCCAACATGACCATGGATTATATAGACAGCCCACAGATCTCGATGGAAATTGTGTAATGCTTGATCAGGAGTAAATGTTTATTAGATTGATTAGGAGTGAAGTTTCTTAATTTGTGAAATTTGGATAACTCCGTGCTCCCAGACTCGGACTGGCCCAGAGGAGAATAGGAGAATCCTCCGGTGGGCCCCTATGCAAGAGTAAGCCACTTACGCCCAACATGAGCAGTAGTTGGCCAATACATTAATTAGCTATATACAGACAAAAGCAAAATCCCATCATTCATTCAACAAACTACCCACTTTATTTTTATATAGAAGCAGAAGCAAATTTGTGAAAGAGGGTAACATAATATATGTATGAAGTCAAACAGAAGCCCACCCCAAGTCAATATTACTGGTGGGCCCTTGCCACCCCAGTCCGACAATGCATACACAGTAGATAGCTGTCAACTGAATGATCATTTGGGCGACAGCTATCTCTCCCGATTTGGTCCAGTGTAGTCTATGAAAGAGCCCCCTGCAAGACTCTTCTGGCGGCGACTTATTTCCTGGAGAACCAAAGAGTTGGCCATTACAAGTTCAACGTCCTTCTTTCCCACAACATCATGTTTCAGGAGGAGGCGACAATACACATTAGGGCTCACTTAGATGACAGTTTTTCACATACCAGTTCTATCCGTAACTCGTAACTAGTATAGCCCCTGGGGCTGCTCACATATCCGAGTGGTCAGTGCAAAATCATGGAGACATGTCCAATATTGATCCAAGTATTGGGTCAAAATCTGAAATGCAAGTGTATGGGTCCTTGATAAAAACTGGACAGCTCTTGGATGCCTTTTTTTAGTGATGAGCGAACATGCTAAGGTGTTATTGAAGCATGTTCAGGAGCTAACCGAGTGTCTTCGGCGTGCACGACTAATAGACATCTGAATGAACTCTTAGACTGATTGATATCAGCGGGTTTGACTACAAAAGGTTGTGTACGTGTCCCGTAAAGTCAACTTTGTAGCTGATACAAGGTGCCTGAACCACAGCCAGGTATTATTGACTCCAAAACGCTACGACGTTCCGGAGAAAAACATACTTCATGAGCCGCCGGAGACAAAGCCATTCTGTAGTCTAGGCGGATTATGGATAGGTGGATCCCTGATGACTTCTACCATACCGCTGCCCTGGACTGATAGGCCTCTCTCAAAATAAGCATGTAGGAAGAGACCTGTCAATCCAGCGGGCAGGGAGAAGCCATCGGGGACTCACCTATCTGCCTAGTCTATAGCGCGGCTTGGTCCTCGGCGGCTCTTAAAGTATATTTTTGTTACCTTTTACTAGAAAAAAAGGCAGATGTGGTTGGGAGTAATGCACTACAGGAATGTCTATGGACAAAGGCATCATAGAAACTCCTGGGTCAACAGAAGTGGTCTACTTATATGGGACATTGAGTCCATTTTTGGCCACCTTAAGCTCAAGGACATAAGTACAACTGCAATCTCTGCGCCCCCTATTGCGACAATCGTGCCCACGGACATCCAGGAATAGCCAGGTGTATGGCTATAAACATAAAGCTGTGTGGTTTCTGTAATCCTTCTGAGACTTTTACTACAATTAAGCACGCACGGAACTTATTAAGCACCATCTTTAATTCAGACAGTGCTGCGCTTGCACCTTCTCCCTTTGTCTGCTTGCTGTGAGATTTTTTTCCTTTGCAGATACTGCTGACGAGATTTTTTCTAACGCAACCATGGGGGGGGGGGAGGAATTAAACATTTACGTGAAAATAAAAGGATTTTCCCACTTACAAGCACCATAGTAGTGTAATAGGTTATCAGCTGCAAATCGTAGGGTTTAGTTATCGAATCGCGTTTGTAAAAATTGCGCATGATATATAAGAAAGTGCAGAATTTATTAACATGCAAAATATATATGTTATTCCAAAAATGTATTAAAAAAAGTGGAATGGGACTGGCAACCGCTCTGGAGGACCCAGCGTGTCTGTGTATTACAATGACATCCCATTGATTTTAATAGGTGGCTTGTAATACTTCTTTTCCCCTGTGGTGTCACTGTAGGGAAAATGAACACTTTCTGCCTGTTTCTCTTTCAGATCGCAGCTGATCACTGGGGGTTCCATTAAATAAGAATAAATGTTATCAGCTTATTTTTTATGGATAATTCTAGGGACAACAAAAAAAGTATAAAAAAAGTGTATAATTCCTTTGAGGAGCTGGTGACATTTGTATATAGAAACCATCAGAGAAAACAAAATTGCTGAGCTAGCTGATGAAGCTGAGCTCCCTGGGAACCGCATACAGTAATACGCTCTTTGATGCTGGATTTGGCTGTAAAGTATATTTTCGAAGACCATGTAAATACATACTTTAGCTTTGTAGGACATGAGTAAATGGTGAATATTGTGTATAGCAGAACAAAAAAGAAGAATATTCTTGTGTTGTCACTATTCAGAAAATAAGAACACATTTTATAGTGCTGGGTAATTGAGAATGTTTCAGGCAATGTGTTTGATATTAAGAATATGTTTTATATGTCATATACTTAGGCTACATAAAGACACAATAATAATAATAATAATAATAATAATAATAATAATAATAAATATTACTATTGAAATAATATAGCAACAGTAAAAGAAATAAAATTATACTGTAGTAAAGTGCTAATATATTAATATAAAATAATATTTTTTGTCAGTATTACTCGTATTAGTAATAATAAATATAACCTAATATATCATTATATTGATTATAACATAGTAATTAATAATAATATGCATAACATAAAAATAATAATTAAAAAAATGTATATTACTAGCAAGTAGGTAAATTAATTTCCAATGCAAATAAATTATATTGATTAAAGACGCACAAGTTTATAATATAAGAGTAGACACTGTAGTATAAGAGTATATAGAATAAGAGTAGACACTGTAGTATAGAGTATATAGAATAAGAGTAGACACTGTAGTATAAGAGTATATAGAATAAGAGTAGACACTGTAGTATAAGAGTATATAGAATAAGAGTAGACACTGTAGTATATAGTATATAGAATAAGAGTAGACACTGTAGTATATAGTATATAGAATAAGAGTAGACACTGTAGTAGAATATACAGAATAAGAGTAGATACTGTAGTAGAATATATAGAATAAGAGTAGACACTGTAGTATATAGTATATAGAATAAGAGTAGACACTGTAGTATAAGAGTATATAAAATAAGAGTACACACTGTAGTATAAGAATATATAGAATAAGAGTAGACACTGTAGTTTAAGAATATATGGAATAAGAGTAGACACTGTAATATAGAGTATATAGAATAAGAGTAGACACTGTAGTATAAGAGTATATAAAATAAGAGTACACACTGTAGTATAAGAATATATAGAATAAGAGTAGACACTGTAATATAGAGTATATAGAATAAGAGTAGACAGTGTAGTATAATTTATAGAATAAGAGTAGACACTGTAGTATAGAGTATATAGAATAAGAGCAGACACTAGTATTAGAGCGCATAGAATAAGAGTAGATAGACACTGTAGTATAAGAGTATATAGAATAAGAGTAGACACTGTAGTATATAGTATATATAATAAGAGTAGACACTGTAGTATATAGAATAAGAGTAGACACTGTAGTAGAATATACAGAATAAGAGTAGACACTGTAGTAGAATATATAGAATAAGAGTAGACACTGTAGTATATAGTATATAGAATAAGAGTAGACACTGTAGTATAAGATTATATAGAATAAGAGTAGACACTGTAGTAGAATATATAGAATAAGAGTAGACACTGTAGTATATAGTATATAGAATAAGAGTAGACACTGTAGTATAAGAGTATATAGAATAAGAGTAGACACTGTAGTATATAGTATATAGAATAAGAGTAGACACTGTAGTATAAGAGTATATAGAATAAGAGTAGACACTGTAGTATAAGAGTATATAGAATAAGAGTAGACACTGTAGTATAAGAGTATATAGAATAAGAGTATACACTGTAGTATAAGAGTATATAGAATAAGAGTAGACACTGTAGTATAAGAGTATATAGAATAAGAGTAGACACTGTAGTATATAGTATATAGAATAAGAGTAGACACTGTAGTATATAGTATATAGAATAAGAGTAGACACTGTAGTAGAATATACAGAATAAGAGTAGACACTAGTAGAATATATAGAATAAGAGTAGACACTGTAGTATATAGTATATAGAATAAGAGTAGACACTGTAGTATAAGAGTATATAGAATAAGAGTAGACACTGTAGTATAAGAGTATATAGAATAAGAGTAAACACTGTAGTATAAGAGTATATAGAATAAGAGTAGACACTAGTATAAGAGTATATAGAATAAGAGTAGACACTGTAGTATATAGTATATAGAATAAGAGTAAACACTGTAGTATAAGAGTATATAGAATAAGAGTAGACACTAGTATTAGAGTGCATAGAATAAGAGTAGACACTGTAGTATAAGAGTATATAGAATAAGAGTAGACACTGTAGTAGAATATACAGAATAAGAGTAGACACTGTAGTAGAATATATAGAATAAAAGTAGACACTGTAGTATAAGAGTATATAGAATAAGAGTAGATACTGTAGTAGAATATACAGAATAAGAGTAGACACTGTAGTAGAATATACAGAATAAGAGTAGACACTGTAGTAGAATATACAGAATAAGAGTAGACACTGTAGTAGAATATACAGAATAAGAGTAGACACTGTAGTATATAGTATATAGAATAAGAGTAGACACTGTAGTATAAGATTATATAAAATAAGAGTAGACAGACACTGTAGTAGAATATATAGAATAAGAGTAGACACTGTAGTAGAATATATAGAATAAGAGTAGACACTGTAGTATAAGGCTACTTTCACACTAGCGTTGGGAAAGACCCGTCGCTGTGCGTCTGGCCGACGTTCCCGACGCTAGCGTGGTCTCCGCCGCACAACGGGGGCAGCGGATGTATTTTTCCAACGCATCCGCTGCCCCATCAAGTGGTGCGGGGAAGTGCGGGGAGGTGGGGGCGGAGTTCCGTCCGCGCATGCGCGGTCGGAAAAAGCGGACCGTCGGGAGCAAAAAACGTTACATGTAAGGTTTTTTTCTCCCGACGGTCCGCTAACACACGCCCAAGCGTCGCAAAACGGACGCGACGTTTGGCAATGCGTCGCAAATGCGTCGCTAATGTTAGTCTATGACGAAAAAACGTATCCAGCAAGAACTTTTGCTGGATGCGTATTTTCGGCAAAACGACGCATTTGCGACGTATTGCAGTTAACGCTAGTGTGAAAGTAGCCTAAGAGTGTATAGTGTAGGCCTCATTCAGATCTTAGTGATTTTTCTCGCATGCAAAAACGGGTCCAATTTTCATCAGTGTTTTTGATCTGAGTGTCATAGTTTGGTCAGTGGCAGATTTTACGATTGGTCTGAGTTTCATTAGTTTTAAACAAATGCAAAAAAAACTGGTGAATGTTTCTTGAGCTTCTCCAAACAAGCAGTCTGTGAAAAACGGACAGCACACAGAGGGCATCCGAAATTGTCATTGACATTGATCAGTGACAAAATTGGACAAGTCTCTGAGATTTGGTGCGGACCACTCAGTGCAAAAATTCACAGATATGTGAGCAGCCCCATAAATTATGACTGAGTACGAGTTCAAGTGAAAACCCCATATAGAACTCATGAATGAATGATGGGTGTCTACAGGAGCCCTAAGAGAGTGTTCACACTGCAGTATGGTTATGTGTTTTTATTCATTCGAATTGAACCATATGGAAGAATTTCAGAAATTTGTGTAATAATTCTGTCATGTCGTTTAGGCCATAATTTTATGCCAATAACATTTGGATTTTAATGCAGAAATTCCACTAATTGCTACAAATTTCACCCTTTTTTATTGCAAAGAGTAAAATCCGCAGCAGTTTGGTGGCATTTTAGTATTAAACTCCATATGTAAGATAATAGATTTGTCTATAGTGGAAAATTACAATTTGTATGAATCAATGTTCACATAGGGAGAATAAATTGTGGATTTTCCAGGTGTAAAATCCACCGCATATTACAATACCAGAAAAGTGGGTGAGATTTTAACAAGTGTCTTTCACACGCCATATAAAAAAATCTGTACGGAAATCAGATTTATCACTGATTTATTTACTCCCAGTGTGGATATAACCTAAGGCTTCATTCAAATTATGCATATTTGGTGAGTTTTTGACGTTGCAGATTTTCTGCAGCATTACGTAGTATCAGGTTACTTGTGTTTTTTTGTGTTTTTGAGGCAGTTTTTGTCTCTTCTGGTATGTTGTGCTAAGTTTTTGATACTTCCAGGTACTTGACATTGACAAAAATGTATTGATGAAGTCATATTTCGAACGTATGCCGTGTTAAAAAAACAAAAAGTCATTGTGAGAATTTAAAAAATCGTCGTTAGTTTATACTGAGTAAGAAAAAAAACACAGTGGGCAGGAGATTTTTATAAATCCCATCCACTTTACTGCTTTTTTTTTTGTGCAGTGAAAATACACATTTTAAAAAATTCATCATGGTCTCTTGAAGGGGATTTCCAAGACTATATTAGTTGCTAACTACCGGCTTGTTCTATCCGATGCAGGCTCAGAGTGGTCACTGGAGATTCAGCAGCATCACGTCAACAGAGCAGCAGCTTCATTTCCGGGCTGCTCTGTCGACAGGACGTGTCTGCTGCTGTCATGCTGATTGACTGTAGGCTCCCCGCAGTTAGGTAGTGGGGAGCTGGCTATCAATCAGCATGACGTCAGCAGTCATGCCCTGTCGACAGAGCTGGGGGGAAGAGAAACTGCTGTCCTGTCGACATGATGTCAGTGGAAGCCCCAGAATCGCTGGCAGTAGATCAGCGCCGGACACAACAGTCAGGTAGTTAGCAACTACCTGCCTATTAGTGATAAAAAAAAAATATAGTCCTGGATAACCCCTTTAAGCTGAGTATTTTCACATGTTCTGCAAAATGCTGAATTTCACCCTGTCTAATACAATTTAATAGCGCAAGGCGGCCGAATCCGCAAGTAACGAATGTGCATTTTGTAGCAGATTCGCGACCAAATCTGCATTTGGAAATTTTCGGCAAAGTGTGAACATAACCCTAATACTGAATATTAATCCCCATCTTTGTGCATTATTGCAGGATGGCGGGTGAGGCACTACTGCACTTAGGGGAGAAATCCGTATTACACACGTTCTCATTATAGGGCGATCATCGCATATTCCAATGTTGTACCCAATTAGCGCCCCGTTCTGCCAGGAGACAGGGAGACTCGGGCGCAGGACGTCAGGTGCGCGGAACTCAGTATGGAACGTCCATGTTCATTTTCCTGAAGTAACAACCTCTCAACCTCCCGCTGCACTTGATCCATTACAAGGTTTAAACATGAAAGCCCCATAGAGAATTAAATTAGCGAGGAAGCTCAGAGGGAGCGGGATTTGCATCTATCCCACTTAGGAAAGGAGATTAGCTGACCCCAGTGTGAGTCAGCCGGGGGAGCGCAGGGCAGGTTCTCTGTCAAACACAGACAAACCGTGTTATGGAGGCAATCAAAATGGGAAGGTTAACTGCATCCGAAAGAATTAAAAAAAAAAAAAAGATATAGAAATCCTGGAAAGGCTCGCGTTCACTTCCCATGACATTAGTAGCCAACTTTAGACCTGGGTATTGGTCCTCCATATCCTTGCTGGGGGGGGGGGTTGTTTTCAATTTTTTTTATTTTTTTTATTCATATATCTCCAACATATACCATACAGCTGTACGTCGGTCACTCTTACTAGTGAGGGTCCAAATCTAATTTATTTTTAATTAATACATACATAAGAGGACTATTGGGGTCCGTAAGAGAAAACCGAGAAAGTGCCTGTCCACAAGTTGCAGATTTGTAGCGTTTTTTTTTCTGCAAAACCTGAAGGGATTTCTCATGCCGGCAAAATGAATGAGAATATTGAAGTCTCATGTACACTTTGCTTATTTTTGACTTGCAGATTTGGTGCATTTTTAAATTAGCAGAACGTCAAATCTACAGTGTTTTTGCTGCAGATTTCACTCATAGGGCCGTATAACCTAGATGCCAATGACATCGCAGTGCTTGGACTGCCCATCGGCTCTCCTGACCTGAGCGCAATGCTTGGACTGGCTTGCGACTCTCCTGACCCAAGCGCAATGCTCGGACTGGCTTGCGGCTCTCCTGACCCGAGCGCAATGCTTGGACTGCCTAACGGCTCTCCTGACCCGAGCGCAATGCTTGGACTGGCTTGCGGCTCTCCTGACCCGAGCGCAATGCTTGGACTGGCTTGCGGCTCTCCTGACCCGAGCGCAATGCTTGGACTGGCTTGCAGCTCTCCTGACCCAAGCGCAATGCTTGGACTGGCTTGCAGCTCTCCTGACTCGAGCGCAATGCTCGGACTGGCTGGTGGCTCTCCTGACTCGAGGAGCAGTGATCAGACTGGCCGGTGGCTCTCCTGACCCGAGTGCAGTGCTCGGATTGGCCGGTGGCTCTCCTGACTCGAGCACAGTGCTCGGACTGGCCGGTGGCTCTCCTGACTCGGGCGCAGTGCTCGGACTGGCCAATGGCTCTCCTGACCCGAGTGCAGTGCTCAGACTGGCCAGAGCTCTCCTGACTCGAGTGTAGTGCTCAGACTGGCCGGTGGCTCTCCTGACTCAAGTGCAGTGCTTGGACTGGCCGGTGGCTCTCCTGACTCAAGTGCAGTGCTCAGACTGGCCAGTGGCTCTCCTGACCCGAGTGCAGTGCTCGGATTGGCCTGTGGCTCTCCTGACTCGAGCGCAGTGCTCGTACTGGCCGGTAGCTCTCCTAACTCGAGTGCAGTGCTCAGACAGGCCTGTGGCTCTCCTGACCCGAGTGCTGTGCTCAGACTGGCCGGCAGCTCTCCTGACTCGAGCACAATGCTCGGACTGGCCGGTAGCTCTCCTGACTCGAGTGCAGTGCTCAGACTGGCCTGTGGCTCTCCTGATTTGAGCGCAGTGCTTGTACTGGCCGGTGGATCTCCTTGACCCAAGTGCAGTGCTCGGACTGGCAGGCAGCTCTCCTGGCCAAAGCATAGAGCTCGGACTAACCAGCGGCTCTATTGACCTGTGCACAGTGCTCAGACTGTTGCACGGGTCTCCTGACCCAAGCGCAGTGCTCAAACTGGCCGGCGGCTCTCCTGGCCAAAGCATAGAGCTCGGACTAACCAGCGGCTCTCCTGACCCAAGCGCAGTGCTCAGACTGATCGGTAGCTCCCCTGACCCGAGCGCAGTGCTCGACCTGGCAGGCGTCTCTCCTGACCCGAGTGCAGTGCTCGGACTGGCTGACGGCTCTTTTAACCCGAGCATGACAGCTGCATAGAAATAAAGGCTGTCACACTCAGGTCAGGAGAGCCATCAGCCAGTTTGAGCATTCCGATGCGATCGTCGGGCTGTGATATATGGCCGTCTAACTGCACCCTGACTAATGAAATATGTAACAAAAATGAATGTAAAAAAAGCATCAAAAACACAACAAAGGCTACGTTCACATTTGCATTGTTGGGCGCAGCGTCGGCGACGCAACGCAAAACGCATGCACAAAGCAGTGTTTTGTGACGCATGCTTCCAACGTTACAAAAATTGACACTTCACTTTTTTTTTCAAAAGACGCATGCGTCGAACAACGCAGGACAACGCAGGCACTTGCGCCCTATGCGTTTTCAATAGACACTAATGGTTTTTTTGGGTGCATTTACGACGCAAGTGCGACACATGCGTTTTTTTTTTTTAAATTAGGACGCAGGAAAACTGTAACATGTAGCGTCCCCTGCGCCCTGTCTTGTGCGTCTATATGACGCGTGCGTCGTAAAATGCTAGAAAACGCATACCGACGCATGTCCTTGCGCCCCCCATGTTAAAGACAGGGGCACATGACGCATGCGTCGGTATGCATCGACGACGCTGCGCCCAACGACGCAAATGTGAACGTAGCCAAAGACTCGCCTAGTTTGTGTTTTTCCTTCCAACAGATGCAGAAATTTATGCTCCAAATTCTTAATGTGTGCACATACTCAAAGAAGGGGTCACATTTGCCCTAAGTCCCGGATGCCAAGCTACAGCAGTGTGTTACCGTTAGGTAGAAAACCTCATAAAGAATAATTTTGCAAATACATAAAAAGGCAGAATTTTATGACCATTTTCAATCTTTTTTGCCCAGAAATCAATATTACAAAATATTGCAAAAGTTTACAAAAAAAAAAAAGGAGATTGAAAAAAGAGAGGATGTGTAAGTGGGCACAACAGCTCTGGTCCCTCTGGGGCACTTACATACAAGTCTAGGACAATACACTGGGGTGACCCTACAGAGGGTGCAGAAGTTGCAATCGCATCCAAGTTCCCCAACACCCGGTGAGCCATAATTTGCCCGATTACTGCCCTACACTACAGATGCCAACAGTCCACATTTGTCTCAGCTATCCTCATAATTGCCATCATTGCTGTTGGCAATGTAGGGACATTTTAGTTCTCAGAACCACCCCATTGCCTATTTGTGGGTTTCGTTTGGGTCAACCCTGCCCTTCTTCGACATTTCGGACACTGCAAATTTACTGAGAGCGTTTGTGAAAAATCATAACTCTCCGGGCAAATTTGGGATGATTGAAATATATGTGCTTCACTTTTTATGGATACAGTCACGGTAAATTTGGGGGCTGTCCCAGGTGGCAAGGGGTGATGGGAAGGTGTATGTAAAAAGGGGATTTGGGAGTCAGGTTGGGCACCTGAAATGTCCCTATTTTGTCAAAAGCAATGTTGGTTAGTTTGCATGGCTGTGGCTTTAAATATATGTAATAGTTGCCTTAAAGGGAATCTGTCACCAGGTTTTTACTACGTCATATGAGGGCAGAATATTGTAGAGATAGAGACCCTGATTCCGGCGATGTGTCACTTAGTTTACCGGGTGCAGTAATTGTCTTACAATCAGAGTTTTTAGATGTAGCATGCAGCCGAGCAGAGAAGACTAATCCCGCCCACACTACAGCTTCCTGTGTACATTGTAGCAAGCTGCCAATCACAGGAGGGGGCGTGCTCAGACCAGGGCTCACATGCACTGTAGTCCAGGTAGTGATTAAACATTCATTGTATGGGAACAACAGCACACAGCCTAATAATTGGCACATCTCTGAATTCAGTGTCTTAGCCCCTACACTATGCTGGCCTCAGATTACATAGCAAAAACCTGCTGACAGATTCCCTTTAATTCACACGTTTATGTGACTATCATTTGGCACCACTTACATTTTCACCATAACATCATGTGTCACCTTTGCTTTTACATAGGACTGCAGATACACTATTGGATTATTGCAGTGTGTCCATGATGCGACATCTGACGCCTGGTGCCAACGTTATTTTTCTTTTTTGACCATTTTCATATTTTCTATATTTTTTTGTAGATATTTACGGGTCATTTGTACACGATGGTCTATACTTAGTTACTTGGTTATAAACTCCCTCCTTTTTGTTTCCCATTTCCTCATTGATTTAATAGGAACAGACGTGGCATTTAAAGGGTTAGCCCGTGTCATCCTGCAGTCCCAGAGATTCTCACGTCTCCCGGCTCCCTTAAACGATGCAGCAGATGTAGGACTGATGCTGGAGAACGGAAGCCCGGGGTTGAGGCTCACTGCTGTGACAGACTCCCTTCTCTCTGGGCCGCATCCTTTGGAGCATATTTTTCTTAGCTTGCTGCCCGGAAACTCTCTGATGCGCCATTACTTCTATTAAACTGGGAAGACTTTTTCCTTTTTTTTTTTCCCTGGGTCTAATGGCAGCCGATACTTTGTTAGTTTAGGAGGTGGGCAAGGAGGCCCCCGCACTGGTACCGGCCGCTTCCCCTAACAAGAGCCTGTTGTTCTTGTCCGTTTACAGCGGTGAGCGATTTTCCTGCCCTGAAAGGGTTACTTCTGCAAGAATAGTAGACTGCATTGATGATGGGGTCTAAAAGGGGGCCAGATCGATGGCTTCCTAAGATCCATACGTTTTGGGCTACCACTTTATGGTTGATGCCAAATTAAAGGCCCCCAAAAACATTAATGTCAGGAGAACCCACAGATTTTGGAAGACCGGACGACCATCTGATGGTATTATCAAATACCCTTTAGGGCAAGTTAACAAAATAGGACACCCAAATTTAGGATCCTCATCCATCACTACAAACATGGAGAAGCTACAAAGATCTCCTGCCCTGGAGGACCCGAGCATCAGAGGGAGTCTATTGACGTCAATGGAATCTGTGTGTAATTCTTCATGTCACCTGTGGAGGTGCTGCAGGGAATTTGAAGCCTTACTGCTGAGTTTCCCTGTATCGCACAGATGATCACCGAAGATTCCATCAAGAGGAAACTCTATGATCATCCTATGGTCGGGAGAGACTCAGAGGAAAAAAAAAGTCATGGTCCAAACAGGAGAACCCCTTTAAATAAAATGGACATGAACTAATTAATAGAGACCATCCCTTACACTTATTTAATTGCCCCAATGGGTATAATTTATCAAATTTGCTTGGTATAAATAGACTTTAATTATCATATATGCACTTTTTGGGGAAGATGGTAACGTATTGGAGCACCGTTGGTAACGTATAGACACCATTAAATTCTTTTAGTACCCTGTCTGTGTAAGTGTCAGTTTTAACTGGACTTGCATTCTATGCATAAACCAGGAAGCTCAGGATGAACAAGACAATGTTATATAGCCCCAAAAATATCTAAAATATTTTGACAAACCAACTATTTATACATTAATCAACCAGGAAGCCCAGGATGAATGAGACAATGTTATATAGCCAGAAAAAAATATCTAAAATATTTTTAAAAAATCAGTTACGGTATTTAAACATCAATGAATCAGAAAGCTCAGGACGAACATGACAATGTTATATAACCCCCCAAAAATATTTTAAATATTTTTTTTAAAATCACCTATTTACGCATCAATGAACAAGGAAGCTCAGGATCAACAATAAAGTTATATAGCCCCCCAAATATCTAAAATATAAAAAAATAAACTATTTATACATAGTTATATGCTATACAATGTTATATAGCCCAAAATAGTATCTAAAATATTTTTTAAAAATCACCTATCTGCACATCAATGAACCAGGAGGCTCAGGATGAAAAAGACCATGTTATATAGCAAAAAAAAATAATCTAAAATATTTTTTTTTAAATCACCTATTGGCACATCAATGAACCAGGAAGCTCAGGATGAAAAAGACCATGTAATATCGCAAAAAAAAATCTAAAATATTTTTTAAAAATCAGTTATTTATACATCAATGAATCAGAAAGCTCAGGACGAACATGACAATGTTATATAGCACCCCAAAAAATATTTAAAATATTTTTTTTTAAATCACTTATTTATACATCAATGAACAAGGCAGCTCAGGATGAACAATAACGTTATATAGCCCCCAAATATCTAAAATATATAAAAAAATAAACTGTTTATGCATAGTTATATGTTATACAATGCCATATAGCCCAAAATAGTATCTAAAATATTTTTTACAAATCACCTATCTGCACATCAATGAATCAGGAAGCTCAGGATGAACAAGACAATGTTATATAGCCAAAAAAAAAAATCTAAAATATTTTTTAAAAATCATCTATTTACACATCAATGATTATTTTCATCTACAAAAGACTAGGTAAAAAAATAATAAAATCTGCAACAACAACAATAATAATAATAATTAAAACTCTTTTTCCTTTACCGTCCACCTTCCCAACCTTTGCTGGTGCGAGAGAACACAAACGGGTTTGACAATTATCCCAGCGCTGTTAATTAGTCCTAATCCTTTTTTGCATACACTTTGATGATTTCATGACTACAAGGCCGCCGTCTATATGAATAATACAGTAGACATTACTTGAAGCGATTATTACAAACTTCTTTGAAGACTCAACTGGAATATTATAGCGGGGATCAAGTGGGGGAAAACTGCTTTTCTTCCGTGTTGGGGCATCATTTATTTATATGCTGACGCGGTGATACTAACAAGCCTGTTATTGTGTTTACAATGATTATTAGTGTATTTAGATCTGCAGAGTGAAGCGAAACGCAGCCACCCCAGCAGGAGGCGAAACACTCCGGCCGACAAATGGTATTTCTTAAAGGGATAAAAATGAACGCTTAGGGTACTGATATCTGCACTTGCAGTCTTGAAACTGGATTCATATTTTAAGGGAATTTGTCAGTACAAAATAACATATTGGATAAACTAGATTTGTGTGATAATAATAAAAATTGGCAATGGTTTTTTTTTCATATCCTGATCTTTTAAAAAAACCAAACACCTAAATTAGTAATTTTGCGATTTTCACACTTTTAGTCTCGCTCTCCTTGTTCTTTGTGGACAGTTTTTCAGCAGGCTCATTATCATCAGAGTCAGGATTACAATGACTGATAAGCTGATAACACAGGATACGCCAATCACAATATTCGATATTAAGGGGCGTACATAGAAATCATAGGGCCTAATAGCAGACATTCTATTTTGGCCCTACACCTAAAAATAAAACCAACTTAATATTCGGTCGGGTCACAGAAGAACATATCTCACAACTTTGCAGGCCTTGCAAAGTCATTTTCCTCCTATATAGTTATTCATACAGTATTATGACCACCTCACAGTCCTCCATACAGTATTATGAGCACCACATAGTCCTCCATACAGTATTATGGGCCCCATGTAGTGCTTCATCCTGTATTATGGGCCCATATAGTACTCCATACAGTATAATGGGCACCACATAGTCCGCCATACTGTATAGTGGGCCTCATATAGTCCTCCATACATTATTATGGGCCCCATATAGTCCTCCATATAGTATAATGGGTCAGATATACTGCTCTATTCAGTATAAATGGCCCCACATAATGTTTCATACAGTATTATGGGCACCACATAGTCCTACATACAGTATTATGGGCACCATATAGTCCTCCATACTGTATAGTGGGCCACATATAGTTCTCCATACATTATTATGGGCCCCATATAGTCCTCCATACAGTATAATGGGTCCCATATATTGCTCCATTCAGTATAAATGGCCCCATATAGTGCTTCATTCAGTATTATAGGCACCACATAGTCCTCCATTCAGTATAAATGGCCCCACATAGTCCTCCATACAGTATAATGGGCACCACATAGTCCTCCATATTGTATAGTGGGCCCCATATGTTGCTCCATTCAGTATAAATGGCCCCATATAGTGCTTCATTCAGTATTATAGGCACCACATAGTCCTCCATTCAGTATAAATGGCCCCACATAGTCCTCTATACAGTATTATGGGCACCACATAGTCCTCCATACTGTATAGTGGGCCCCATATATTGCTCCATTCAGTATAAATGGCCCCATATAGTGTTTCATACATAAAAAATAAATACACAAATACTCACCACTCCCTGTTCTCCCGCTGCTCCGGTCTCTGCAGTCTCTGGTCTTCAGACCCTCTGCTGGGCACAGAGGGAGTGCTATAGTGACGTCATCAGAGGTCAGACGCAGAGGTCAGATGCAGAGGGGGAGTGATGGGAGAGGGAGGGTAAGGCCTCCTCTACCCTGTATGTAAATCTAGTCTTTTTAGCCAAGAGGTCATGGTCTTCCACTCTCCTCTGTGGGCATCTCCCTAAAGGTCACACCCATTTGGCTAAAAAAGGCAAAATTTATATACAGGAGAGAGGAGGCCATATCTCAGGAACAGAGAGGAGTAGAAAAAAAATGAAAACATCGCCGGATTCAGGAGAACAGCGACATTTACGACAGCTAACGAAAATGTCCTATTTGTGACAAGTGGCAAGTCATCTTGAAGAAGCAGCAGTAGCTCTTCTTTGAATCGTGTGGTGACATAGGGAAGTGTTTTGTAGTCCTCCTTTAAGTGATATGTTAAGTAACTGGGTCAAGTCAGAATCTGCACAACTGTCAGGAAGCTTAGCAGCTGTTAAACGGCGCCAAAAATACCTGGTGAGTACAACTGGGAGTACTGTTGATACCTGGACCCATTTTTTTAATGTTGAGGTGCTTGCTGCAGCATTCTTTAAATAGTCTCTGACTTCAGCATCCTGGGAACATAAAATGTCACGTTCGTGTGTGCCGCTCATTAATTAATATCCCAGCCTCTCTCAGCGCAGGCCGAGGTAAGAGTACTGTAAATATACATGAAAAATAAGTAATAATTCATGAAACCTGATTTGCATTTCTAAATATAAAACGTGTAAAATCCAGCTAATTAGCGCAAGTGAGGGCTAAAGGGTTTCTATAGCAACTCTGAAATATGCTAAATTATCTTTTTTTTTTGTCTAACGTATAGTTTCAGGGTTTCTATTGTTTTTAATACCTTGATTTAATTGTGATGATGTGGTGTCATCGTATTGGTGGAATATTCCAAATTTTCCTTTCAAAAGGAGATAGTTTTAAAGTTGGATATTGTTCTATGACAATGGTCTCCTCAAAGAGGGAATTGATCGTACTTGTGTGTTGAAACTGTGGGCAATTTAAAAAATTGATTTTTCTTTTTTATTTAAACTGAGCACCTCCGCCTATTGGTGCTGCTCTACTGATTCTGGAACAGTTTTCCTTTTTTTTCTGAGCCCTTCCGTTCCAAAGTTATGCCTCCCTGTAAAAATGGTGCAAATTTTCCCTTCACCTACTGGGCTTGAACCACAGAACTTCTCTGTGGGCGTTTTCTTTTCCCCCTTTAACTCTGGCCAATCAAAACACAGCCACGCCCACAGAGAACTTTAGTTCATCGAAGGGAAAATTTGCCTACTTTTTTCTGAGGGGCATAACTTTGGAACGGAGGGGCACAGAGGAAAAAGAAAAACTGTTCCGGATTCAGTGGAGTAGCAACAATTAGGATACGTATTCAGTTTAAATAAAACAAATCTAGTGAAAGGTCCCCTTTAAGATGAAAATGAATGGTGATTTGTACTCATAGAGATAAAAAAAGAATAAACTGTCAATAGGGCAATATAATAAAAGCTCGCAGTCACCTAATATAGAAAATCCATGAAGAAATATTTACACGACTGTTCTCGACAATCTTCCAAGATGTAGTAAATTCTACTTTTACGCCGTCCAATAATTGCTAACAGGAAGCCGTTTATTTTTTAGTGTGCAAAACAGCGTTTAGATTTATATTAATCGGCTCAGATGTGCGATCTGATTGATCATGAAAGCTGAGGGCTACATTGTCATACATTGTAATTATGTGACTCCATGCTCCGCTGGATGCTGGATGCGAAGGAGGCGGCTGAAATAGGGAAGGGGTGGCTGCATTTTTTTTCTCATGGCATTTTTTTCTCTGACTGACCAGCTGGTGTCATATTTTTGACACCAGACGTATGGTGATAGAACAGGCCTGCGGGCGCAGCAACTTGGGCAAGCTCCAATAAGCCGCCAATTACAAGGAGAAGTCTCCTCTCTTCAGCTGACTGATGTGCTGGGCTATCACACACAGCTTGTCTGACTCCATCACATGAAATCTTTACTCACACCCTGACTCCTTAAAGCGTAACAGGCTTGTATGACAGCGGCGGTCAGTATATGGCATCAGCTCTACAAAGAAAGCTAAGCCGGATACACAGCAGACTCATCAGGTGTTTGTTTGGGAATGACCGAGACATGTACAAGGTGCGTCGGCTCGTGTCACGTCTAAAGGTGGCCACACGCTTTAGGTAGCTGCCAGCCAAACGCTAATTCGCTCGTGGTGGCTAATCTTCCCTGAGATCAAAAGGAACAAACATGTTGAAATTCATCAGCCCGATCCTTCTTTTTCATACAACTGGGGAAAAATTCATAAGCATAGGATGGTCGACCCGTTATACCAGTTTATGACTATCATAAAAGTATCTTAAGAACATCAACAATGCAACACCTCATACCCATCAATCTTAAGGGCATGTTCAGATGTGACTAATTTGCAGCAAATTTGAAGCACATCCATATGTGGACTTAAGATCCCTGTAAATATTAGAATAAAGTTAGCCGATATCGACAGTAATTTATATTGAGTCCCCGACAGATCTTGGTGAGGGGTATACACATCCTGCATACCTGATTTCGGACTGCCGATCCTTTCATTCTCTAAGATATAAGCCACCGCCAGAGATGTCTGGCAGTGGCTCTTTCATGGAGAACACAGGCACGAACGCTCCTGTGTATGGGAGAGTCGGGCGAGATCTTGGTGAGGGGCATACATATCCTGCATGTCTGATTTCGGACTGCCGATCCTTTCATTCTCTAAGATTTAAGCCACCGCCAGAGCTGTCTGGCAGTGGCTCTTTCATGGAGAACACAAGCACGAGCGCTCCTGTGTATGGGAGAGTCGGACGAGATCTTGGTGAGGGGGATACATATCCTGCATGTCAGATTTCAGACTGCCGATCCTTTTTTTTCTCTAAGGTATAAGCCACCGCCAGAGATATCTGGCAGAGGCTCTTTCATAGAGAACACAGGCGTAAGTACTCCTTTGTATGGGTGAGTTGGGTGAGATATGTCACCTAGCTAATGTGTATTGGGGGTTTAACCCTACCGGGGAAATCGTGCACAAAGTGACCGAAACTTTTCATGAGGAATGTGCAGAGAAAACCTGAAGCAACAGTGGACAGTGCACCATCAAACAATTTAGATCTATTGTGAGCGACAGTGATATCTCCAGAAGGTCATTACACAATTCCTTTTATTTTTTAGACCTCTACAGTTTCCCGCAGTATAGGAAGAGATCTAATCTTCAAAGCTAAAGGACCTCATGCATGTTAGATTAAATTTGATGAAAATTAACAATTTTAACCAAAACGATCGTTCGGTGGGCAAAAAAGCAACATACCCAATAAAAAGCTGTCGGCTGAACAAAGGTTCAGCCAATTGTCCTATTCCATCTATCTCTCCCGATTCCACCATACTTAGAAGCGCTCGCTCTTCTGACTTCTCCTATGTTTTCTATGAAAGAGTCACTGTCAGTCTTCTATGGCGGCGGCTTATCTCACCAAAACCAAAAGGATCGGCAGTGCAAAATCAGAAATGCAAGGACCTAATTTTCCCCAATATTATCTGTTGGAGGAGAGTTGGGAGACCTACATACACATTCAGGTTCAGCTGACGTAAGTCTGGTGTGTAGGAGGAACCTATAGTTTGTAATGAAGTCGGCCATGTTTGAATTGGGGGGGGCAAAGATGGACGAAAGATCTATATTTCAAAGAAAGATTGTTGGTCCACGATGACTCTTGTTTCAAGAATATTCCCAGAATGATCGTTCATTCTTTATCTTATAGTCCGGCTCAGTTTTTTGGTCTTGCTAATATTAGAATAATACACGATACAAAATGTAAATTTTGTGGCTGGGGGACAGTAGCGCCTGATAATGGTGAAGATAGTATATTTATCTAGGCAATGGGGATATTTTTTAACTGCCGGCCTCCCCTTAACCCTATTAGCCTCAGCAGGTTTCTGTCAAGTTAACATCCTCCATTACTCTGCTGGGATTAACAGGAGAACTGACATGGAACTAATAGCTGCCCTTTTACACAGCAGCCGCCAGGGTCTCGCCCAGCTGCCGCCTATTTTACAGGTTTTCCAGACTGTGTTGTCCTAGATTTAAATCCACTTTGCAAAGAGGGATTCCTTCCACAGCGAGAAAGTGTCAGATCTGCTTTAAGGACCCTGAAAATGGCCGCCGATGAGGATATCTTGGTTTTGGATGGCTTCTACAATAGGTTCATCGTTTGTAGCATTTAACATAAGAAATATGATGTTCAGCTAATGGTCACCGTGTAATAAAACGGTAACTAGCGTACGGATCAATGTGTTCAATGGCTGTCTGCTGTGCTATGAGCCATATCTCATTTCTCATTATCCTGGTCGAAACATCTGAAACGTGTCACACCTTGAAATATGTGATTTTTATCGAAGTCAACGGTACGTGAATCAGTGATGACATTTTCATTTTTGTCTTATATAAACTATTTTATTAATGTATATGAATACAATTTCTCATTTCGGACACCTGGACTTCATCATCCATTAATATTAAGACCAGAAATGATCTATTTTGTAATCCTTTTATTACTGGATCCAATAAGTGTCAAAAGTGCTGATTTTTGCAGAAAAGTCTAAAAGATAGTGGACAATAAAATGGGTGTTAAAATGATCACATATGGAAGTAAAAAGTCAGCGATTTGTAGTACAAAGGATGCATTATCCATAAGGTTAGGAACTGACCATAAGAAATAGACTGTAGTGACAATTAGAGATGAGCGGATCATATAATATTTTGATTTGTCGACTTCACCAAACTTTTCCCAAAAATGTGATTTGTGGAGAATACATTTTCATACTGGAAAGCTTGTAATTGCTTGGAAAATACATGTGTGAGACAGAGAGGACCCCACTAACTATAATATATTACACTCTACAGGAGAGAGACAGCGAGGACCCCACTGACCATAAGAGCTTACACACTACAGAAGAGAGGACCCCACTGACCATAAGAGCTTACACTCTACAGGAGAGAGAGAGGACCCCACTGACCATAAGAGCTTACACTCTACAGAAGAGAGAGGACCCTGCTGACCATAAGAGCTTACACTCTACAGAAGAGAGGACCCCACTGACCATAAGAGCTTACACTCTACAGGAGAGAGAGAGGACCCCACTGACCATAAGAGCTTACACTCTACAGAAGAGAGAGGACCCTGCTGACCATAAGAGCTTACACTCTACAGGAGAGAGAGGACTCCGCTGACCATAAGAGCTTACACTCTACAGGAGAGAGAGGACCCCGGACCCTGCTGACCATAAGAGCTTACACTCTACAGGAGAGAGAGGACTCCGCTGACCATAAGAGCTTACACTCTACAGGAGAGAGAGGACCCCACTGACCATAAGAGCTTACACTCTACAGGAGAGAGAGGAACCCGCTGACCATAAGAGCTTACACTCTACAGGAGAGAGAGGACTCCGCTGACCATAAGAGCTTACACTCTACAGAAGAGAGAGGACCCTGCTGACCATAAGAGCTTACACTCTACAGGAGAGAGAGGACCCCGCTGACCATAAGAGCTTACACTCTACAGGAGAGAGAGGAACCCGCTGACCATAAGAGCTTACACTCTACAGGAGAGAGAGGACTCCGCTGACCATAAGAGCTTACACTCTACAGAAGAGAGAGGACCCTGCTGACCATAAGAGCTTACACTCTACAGAAGAGAGGACCCCACTGACCATAAGAGCTTACACTCTACAGGAGAGAGAGAGGACCCGACTGACCATAAGAGCTTACACTCTACAGAAGAGAGAGGACCCTGCTGACCATAAGAGCTTACACTCTACAGGAGAGAGAGGACTCCGCTGACCATAAGAGCTTACACTCTACAGGAGAGAGAGGACCCCACTGACCATAAGAGCTTACACTCTACAGGAGAGAGAGGAACCCGCTGACCATAAGAGCTTACACTCTACAGGAGAGAGAGGACTCCACTGACCATAAGAGCTTACACTCTACAGAAGAGAGAGGACCCTGCTGACCATAAGAGCTTACACTCTACAGGAGAGAGAGGACCCCGCTGACCATAAGAGCTTACACTCTACAGGAGAGAGAGGAACCCGCTGACCATAAGAGCTTACACTCTACAGGATAGAGAGGACTCCGCTGACCATAAGAGCTTACACTCTACAGAAGAGAGAGGACCCTGCTGACCATAAGAGCTTACACTCTACAGGAGAGAGAGGACCCCGCTGACCATAAGAGCTTACACTCTACAGAAGAGAGAGGACCCTGCTGCCCTGCTGACCATAAGAGCTTACACTCTACAGGAGAGAGAGGACTCCGCTGAACATAAGAGCTTACACTCTACAGGAGAGAGAGGACTCCGCTGACCATAAGAGCTTACACTCTACAGGAGAGAGAGGACTCCGCTGACCATAAGAGCTTACACTCTACAGGAGAGAGAGAGGACTCCGCTGACCATGTAGGACTGTCCTGTGTAGGGCACAAACCAGAAGGGAACCCTTCAGCTTTTAGGCATGAATTATATTAGTAAATGGCATAACTTACTAATTTAAGCATATTTAACTGCAATGTTTTTGCTTTAAAAAAAATTAAGCAAGAAATGTACAATTCTCCCATTTATAACTCCATATATTTTCCATGAGATAAACCAATACTACCCGCAACCCAACACAAATATGAGTAGAAATGAGAACCACATGGTCGCTAATTACTGCTTTCCACATTAATCACCATGTCTTCTGGGTTTTTTTTTCCCCTCTTGGTTTAATAAACATAGAAATAACTGGGTTATTCGAATAATCTCTGGCTCTGGCAACATGATGACACGTTCGTTGCACGGTGAACAACAATGCGCCAGGGGGAACAGATTTTGCTTTAGATCTGACAATGTGAACGAACTTAGCTGCATACGAAAACTAAAGCGTGAAATGGAAAGTTTAAAGTTTTTTTAGAAGTAACAATTTAAGCGGAGTTGTACATTTCTCACTTCCCCCCCATCGTCTCTGCTCTCTTCTTCCTCTCTCCCAGCAATGATTGGAACGTGAGCACTGAAGAAACCACAGCCCCGCAGTGATCCCACTCTTGAGCTGGCAGTATAAAGATTTTCCCACACAGAGCCTAGCTCTGACCTCTGTGCGAAACCTTTGAATTTATATAAATAGATCTGCTGGAAAATCTTGCTGTATTTCAACAAAGATCTGGACTTTTTTCTTCTTCCCCCTTCAAATAACAAATTTAAATTGCACATTGCAAATTTGACTTTTATTTATAAATCACAGCGTTGCTAATCACTGCTCCTTCCAAGTTCTCAAAATAATCTTCTTCTTGAACCAAATTTGTGGAAAACTGAGATTGTTCTGAATTTGAAATGATGGGACAAGTCAATGGTCAGGTGGGACAAGTCAATGGTTCAGATGGGACAAGTCAATGGTCAGGTGGGGCAAGTCAGTGGTTCAGGTGGGACAAGTCAGTGGATCAGGTGGAACAAGTCAATGGATCATGTGGGACAAATCAGTGGTTCAGGTGGGACAAGTCAATGGTTCAGGTGGAACATGTCAATGGTTCAGGTGGGATAAGTCAATGGATCAGGTGGGACAAGTCAATGGTTAAGGTGGGGCAAGTCAATGGATCAGGTGGGACAAGGCAATAGTTCAGGTGGGACAAATCAGTGATCAGGTGGGACAAATCAATGGTCAGGTGGGACAAGTCAATGGTTCAGGTGGGACAAGACAATGGTTCAGATGGGACAAGTCAATGAATCAGGTTGGACAAGTCAATGGTTCAGGTGAGACAAGTCAATGGTTCAGTTGGGAAAAGTCAATGATTCAGGTGGGAGAAGTCAATGGTTCAGGTGGGACAAGACAATGGTTCAGGTGGGACAAGTCAATGGATCAGGTGGGACAAGTCAATAGTTCAGGTGGGACAAATCAATGATCAGGTGGGACAAATCATATGGTCAGGTGGGACAAGTCAATGGATCAGGTGGTCAAGTCAATGGTTCAGATGGGACAAGTCAATGAATCAGGTTGGACAAGTCAATGGGTCAGGTGGGACAAGTCAATGATTCAGGTGGGAAAAGTTAACGACCGTGATTCATCCTTTGTGACTTTTTGAAATACCTTTTTTTTTCTTTTTATGTCTTGTGGTATATGCTGAAATTCTTACTCCAACTTCTTGGTGCACATGGTTCCAGAACTTAAATATATATCTTTTTTTAATTTTGCACTATGTCTTTAACCAGTTTTTGAAAATATTCAGCACCAAAAAGTCGCAAAACCTTTAAAAAGTTTCACATTTGTCTAAAACTGCACCAAATTGAGAACTCAACGAGTGAAATGCATAAAAAATGAGACATTTGTTGAAAGTTGAATTTCAGAATTTCATGGATCTGTCTAAGAGATTTGAAGACCTTCCATCTAGCCACTAGTTACCGCTGACCAGAGTCCCGCAAATGGATCAGCTCATCTGTGTTTATTCCATCACTTCTATTTCTCCAGTATTTTGGACTAAATTGTTCCCTTTTAGTGGCTCTCCACTCATTTCTAATCGGCACCCATGTCTTTTTTCAATGTCATTCCATGCATTGGATGCTTGGTTTGTCCAGAGGTTTTGGGTTCGATTCATTATTTGCATTTTATTTTTAAGTCACTTTTCATTTTTTATCTTGCAACATTCGTTGACATATTTCCAAATTCTTCAAAATGGCACACGTGGTTCATGAATTTTATGCAAATTTAAAAATGTTCTTTATTTTTGTCCTTCACCTATTTGCACCTTCTTAGAGTGAAATGTTGCATGTTTTGTTAAAATGTCTTACAATTTAGGGTGGGGAGAAGAATTCCAGGCATACATACAAATACTCCATGGAGGTACTGGAGAAAATGAATCAAAATATATGGAAATATTAAGGACTGGAGTATCAGTTCTTGTATAAAAAGTTAAGGTCTCTTGCTGAATTTGATGGGTGGACGTAGTTACACTCTGGCTCTTTCCCAACTCTGGGCAATTTTGGAACACCAGCTTCAAAGTGACGTGAAAATGCCAAAGTTGCAAAATTTTGCACCTTTTCAAAAAGTTTTACATCAGTTTTCTGCCATAAAAGCATTGATGAATCACTCTCTGTCTTGACATGGCTTTAAATTCTCTTCTCTAGATGGTCATTGGTCAAAGACTTAAATTTTAGATATTTTCTGAGAAGGATAACTTCCATTGGTTTGAATTGCTGGACAATTGCTAATTTCCAAAGAGTGTAAACATGGATTCCCAAGTCTTGGGTATTAATATGATAGATGATAATTCCGTCATTAAGTCACCCCATATATCCATTCTTGGACCACCTGAGTTAACAACATCCCATTCTATTAGAATATTAGTCAATGGTTTACAATGGTTCTTTATCTACACCTGTTGATTCCTCGATCGAACAACAAACCTGAAGAAAATTGATCTATTTCTGTCCAACTTTGTACAATGAAGATATCCATGTCCATATCCAAGAGGTACTATATAGCCAGGCCAGGATTCCACAATGTCAAATTAGATACATCCAAAAATTATATTCTTTTGAGAAGGAGAGAACCTTACTCGGATAAAAACTGTGTTTCTACAACTCCCCTCATGTCTTGTAGGAGAAATCTGCCATCAAACCCATCTATCCTTCCCTTGTTTGCTAATATTGCTGTGCCAATGGAAAGAAAAAGTCATAGATTTACACTTCCTAAGGAGAAAGATGATGGGGTCAGTCTGCTGTATATGGGACCTATAGACAGATCAAGGGGCTGCCTTAAGACTAAATATGCTCCGATACTTGACTTTTGTTGTCTCTACAAGCGACGTTCTACCACAATGGCAAAATGACTACATTTATATTATGATCCATGATTTGCAACATAAACATGGAATTTGTGCCGTAGGGCTATGATTATGTGACTTTTCGAGGCCCAGCTTTTCAAGACTTTTCGAAAGAAAGATATGGCCATATGTTTATGCGGCAGTGCTCGAAAACCGCTGCGGTCCAATGTTTATTCAAATGCTGCATGAGATACTCAGATATCCACAGAGACCAAATAAAACTACTTCTATAGTGCGGCTAAACTATAAGATGTGGTGAAAGACCACAATTACAATTCCACTTTACCTCTCTCTAGTGACCCTTGGTTAACCAGAAATAACTAAAAAATTTGGTACTGTCAGATTAGGTTTTCTACAGGGGATATAATATTACCATTGTGTTTACCATGTGCAGATGTGTAGGATAAAGAATATGCAGCGCAGTCGATAGGACACCTGACAGCGGTGGGAAATGAGAAAATGGGGATTTGTGCTGTTGTATCTATTCTATAAGGTCCTCTTAACTTTTTAGTAGGAAATAGCCTGATACGCACATTTCAGGAACCTTTGACCCAAATCAGTTTTTGGATCTGAGGATTTAGTGTGGTTGACAAATATTTTTGTCCATAATTGCCTTTGTTTCCAATATTTTCAGCACTATAATAATATACTGCAATGGTGATCGGAGCAGTTGCATAATAAGTAATAAGGTGGAGCCGGAAAGATAGGCTGCTAAGATATAGATGCTCCATATGTTCTTGTGGTTCTTCAACTTCAAAACTACAGCTATCAGCAAGCTTTGCTTTCACTAGTGGCATGGGTTGGAGACTACTACCGTAGACAATGGTGGACCAACCGTTGAAACTGGAAGAACATATACCAGCATGAAACGCTGTAAAACATTAGCCTCTGTACTTTAGTAAAGTTTTGCAGCAGGTGGAGAACCATAGGATGGAGACTATTGCCGTGGACAATGTTGGACCCATATATGAAGCTGTTGTTAATGACTTTATTGGTTAGAAGCCTGCGATGCACATTAGTTTGGTCAATCGTTTGGTTGGCAGCCATATTAGTTGGCTCTCCCATACACAGAAAAGCTAGTTCAGCTGCGAGCTGCGGTGTTTCCTTTAGGAGAACTGTCGGCAGACAAGTCTGACGGTGACTTATCTTCTGGAGAACAAAGTGATCGTCAGTCTGAAATCGGAAATGCTTGATCAACTTCTCCCCTGACAAATAGTTGTCTGGTGTCTCAACACATATTAGACAGTCAACAGAACCCATCAATATCATCAGGTTCAGCCGATATTAGTCTAATATGTATAGGGGACTTAGATTATGTTTTGAGGGTTTTTTTGTGATCTGCAAGTGTGAAATTGTTGAATTTTTGCATATTGCTGCCCTTGCACCATGTTCTTTGAGTAGAGACCAAAAACCAGTTGTCCAGGACTATATTGGACAGCAGAAATATGACTCACATCTAGGACATCTGGTGGACAATAATCTATGTTTGCCAGATATTTGCTCTCCTGATAGGTCTATGACTTTCTGGGAGAAAGTTTTCATTGGTCAGCAGTTGTCTATGTTTGCTCCCAAAATATAAGCAAGGTGGTTGTCCATTGAGTATGCCCAATAGTCTTCAAAATAGTATCAACATGTCTCGATGGGTTTGGCGAGGCCTAATTTCTAGGAAATACATGCAAGTAGAGTCTTTGTTTCAAAACTGAGTCATATATGGTAAAACAATATGAAATTCAAGCATTGATATTAAGCAAAAAAAAAAGCACTTATTCGAATCCCAACACCCGGTTTCCGCACATTATATTGTAAAACAGATTTTTGTGCAGCAATTTATCTTTATCTCACCAAGACAGGACCTTTCACCTTATACATACTTAAAAGCAGCACTTCAATTGCATTTACAGTTTCATGACAGATTTTTTTTCCTTCCATGTAACAATAGAGGAAACGGCAGGCTGTTCAAAAACACAACACCAAACCGGTGGCCTTTGCCCTCTGTAGGTCACCTCTAACCCCAGATCCTGGATACGGAGCTCTTGGCCATCTACAAACATAAGCTAATGTTGACATCATCTCTTTCTTTCCGTCTTACTGCACCGTAATGTACATGTGTCTTCCTATTCTTATAAAAAACACTATCACCCTTCAAAAAAAAAACCCCAAAACAATGCCATAAGATTTTCGAAGGATGTAGTCAGGAAGGTCAGAATGCATGGACTTAGGAAATCTTTCTTTTGGTTGTGTCTCAAGAAGAAAGACGTAAAAGTGAAAAAAATTGCTAATGGTGCCATGAGGACACGGTTGAAACAAGTTACTTTTTTGAATACTTTTTGTTAAGTAAGAAAAATATTAAAATTTGATTAGCTCTGACCAATTTCAAGTCTTGTTCTTAAAGTATCTACCAGAAAAAAATACTCACGCCTCCTCCTTTCAAAATGACTGCCTTTAGTGTGCGTAGGCAACGGCGAACTTAACGAGTGTAATACCGTCTAAAACTTTAATTAGATATTTCCAAGGTTTTAGTTATAAATTGCTATGAGCTTTTCCTTACAACATTCATACATATGTATCTTCTAATATAAAGTCTAATGATAAATTTGACAGTCTTACCCTTTTTCCCAATTTACCGTCCCCTGAGCAGCTGTCTGCGTGTATGATTAGTCTTTTCATTTTATCAAGTTCTGACGTTTAGATCTTTTGATGTCCTCATAATTTGAGCCTTTGATAACATTTGCTTTTTTTCTCCCATTAACATTTCTTTTTTATCATTAATGATCTGCAGCTGACATGGCAATATAAGTCTGTATATCTTTTGGCCCCTAATTACTTTGAGCTAACTTGGATTAATTTCATGCGCTTGTTTAAGGGATTGAATACAACCAGCTAATGATGTTCTAAAGTCTTGGCTCAAGTCGTGGAAATTTTTGTGACCACTTTTGAGATCTGGAACATCTAATGATGGAGAATAATTTTAAAGAACATCTAATGACCAATCTTTGGTGACTGCATTTGCTTTCATATCGATGACTCACATCCTTCTTCAACATTTTTACTACCACCTTAATTGAGGAACCGTACTAAGAGCAGAACAAAACTATTTCGGTCTCCTGGACAAGGGTTGTTCATCACTTTACAGTCAACCTAACTGATGGTTTTACCATTAGGTTCTACAATTTGCCTATAGTCGAAATCTGAAGGCAAAATCTCTAACAGAGCCCCTAATTTCAATGTGTATACATGCCAATAGTAAAGATTTTGATGGGAAAATCTCACCAATCTGATCACAAAAAATTATCCAAAATTGGTCCCAAATGTACTATTTTTTTGGCGATCCTGGGATTAGGGATTAATTTTAGTGATATAAAAGATTGCAAGTCCAAATCTGCAAAATCTTTGACCCCCTTTTGCCATGTGCATACATGCCAACAGTACAGATTTTGGTAGAACAATCCCGCTAATGGAATTGCAAAATTATGGTATTTGCAGCAAAAAGAGTTTAGCCTTCATGGGTGTTTACCTAATTGCCCTAATATTAATTATATAAATGTTGGTAAGTGCCCATGTTCTAATATTGACGTCTTCTTATTTGGAAGGGAGGTCTTCGGACCCTTAATGCCCCCTGTGCAAATGCAGCTCCCAATAACCACAAATCTGTCCATTGTGCATGGACTGGGAAAACTATGTCAAGTGGCCATTGACGGGCTGGGGATAGTGTAGCCGAAAGCTCCCTTTTCTATAACAGTTTGACCCCCATTATGGTGGGTATATCATCTAAGAATGCGTCTACAGTGTACTCCCACATTAAAAAATGAGCAAATATTTTATTGAATGAGTACCTCATGCCTAATGCAATATATTACAAAATACTAAAGTCTATCACAGTACAAAGATGAGCAAATCTTTTGAAAATCAGTTCGCCAAATTTACTGAATTTGCCAGAAAATTTGATTTGTGAATTCCCTTAAAAAATGGCGCAGTGACTCTCCTATAGCACTAATTATATCTGTATTATTCTCTTTTCCTCAGGCATTGATCTTCTTTACTGTGGGCTGTCATACACTATCTGTACAGTTTTTTCAGTATTTTACAGCTTTTGCTCTCTATCTCTATTGTTGAACTGTGATGTCCTCTCGCTATCCAGATTCACCGTAAAATGGCTGCTGCATTCCCTGCCTCTGCTTTTATACAGACTACGATAGTCATTCTTGTATGACTATATTATACCATGTGATCCGATAGTTGCAAGGCATTATGGGGAATCCCAACAGACTGATGCAATTTTCAGCAAAGTATAAAAACGGCAGTGCCCATTTTACGTGATTTGCACAAAGCAAAAACGCAAATTGTTCCAATTCTCCTGGTTTAGCGAATTCCTAAATATTTGACGCAAATTCAATTGACATCAAATTAATTTGCCCATTTCTATTATTGCCATTTAATTCTATATAAAAAGTAAAGCACGGTAACTTTTTCAGAATTGGTCCAAAAAGTCCAATGTGAGTATTGTAAAATATAACAAAAATCTGTTGCATATTTTTGTATAATGCTGCACAAAAAGTAAAGCAACTTTTTGGTAAATGGCCAAAAAAGTTCTATGCATCTATTAAAAAATATTAAAAAATACTGCAGTGTCATAACATATAAAAATTAGGCAACTTTTTAGCAAATCGCCCCAAAAAGTTTTAAAATTAATAAATGAATAAAATTAAGTAATAAAATATTAAAGAACTTGTCAGCACTGGGAAAAAAAAACGCATGTAAATAAGTCAACATCATATTAAACATTTGATCCTTCTTTCATGCCTACAAATGAGAAGAAAAGACCTCTCGCCGCGAGCGTCAAGTGATTCAAAGAGATATCTTAGCTGCGCACATTCGGATCCTGCGAGTACCTGACAGTTTTAAGTTTCCTCTTTTATGCGTTACGTTTTTTTTTCCTTTCCCTATTAACAATGCGGTTGTGTTTAATATGACAGGTACGGAGTCTGTCGGAGGCGGAATTTCGGGACGGTGGAAGGAGGGTGGTGTGGGATAAAATAAGGATTACAAAGTGGTTGGGAAGACGATAGAAGTGACAATGGTTTGAGGGCAGCTCTGAAAACTTCATGTATAGATACAAGAGCCAACAAAGGGCGTCTTTACTGTATAATAGAACCCAAACACAAAGCGTGAAAATCGCCAGAAACCGACGCAGCCAACTGATGAAATCATGGAGAACGCGGCAATGTTTATTTTGGAAATCTAAGCCCTCGATTATCTATAAATCTTCCCCACGTCAAGTTTTATAAACTTTGGTTGGATGATGATAATAAATAAATCAGAAAATGTGTTCATTCCCAGGGTTCTCTTAACGCTACCGTTCTGACGAAGCCGCGGAACGGTCGGGTTGATGAATTATATATTTTTTCACGTCATGTTAGTGCAATTTTTTTTTTTAACCTTTTGGGGTCAACAAATAAATACTAAGTGAATTATTCAAGCCAATAGCTAATCAATAACGGTTCTGCGATATATATATTTTTTTCGTGTGTTCCATGAAAGGTTGTAGACGAAAAGGCAGTGAGCAATTATGGAAATTGGAGCCAGGCAGCGCGCACTTCTCCTCCCTGCGTACAGGCACCACCTTGACAGATAATCGATTATGGTTCCTCTGCTGCAGCTCAGTGACCCTTAACCTTTCCAGCTCCGTCTGACAGCTCGGAGACTAGTTTATATTTATTTTATTGAATTAACTCGATCTTGCCTGGCTGGTACATCACACAGGGAGAGGCCCGGCGTGGAGGAGACACACTGGTGTGGGCTTTGTCAAGGATCTCTATTGTTCATGGCTCGAGATTCTTTTGTTCGGCATGGCACCCTGGGTCTTAAGGACAAGTCTCCTTTTCGAGGGGCATTGTTGTCAAGGCTTGTCCAACTCAGGCTTCCAATATTGTTGGGCAAACAAACAAAGAGAAAAGAAAAGAGCATGCTGGTGACACCAAGATGAGACCTAAATGACACCTCTTGCTACAAACCACGTGACCATGGAGGAGCGGATTATTTTTCCTGTCCATTTTGTGATGAGCAATCTCTCTACCTATCTATCTATCTATCTATCTATCTATCTATCTATCTATCAATACATCTACTGTATATTTATATCCATTTATCTATCTACATCATTTTTTTATAGAATTTGCTGAAGCTGGTAAATATGAATAATATTTGAAACATTTTAGGAGACTGCATCAGCCAGAGAAGAATCCGATGACCCCATGGTGTGTGGCAGTCAGGCTTACCCATAATGTCATCACATGGTATAGCACAGCCACAGCCAATCAGGTGGGACTATCACAGCCTGCAAAGGCAGGGAATTATGCAGCCATTTTGTGGTGAATCTGGATAGTGAGAGGATGTCACAGTTCACAGCTTATCCAAACAGATAGAGAAATTCGTAAAACACTGAAGAAACTTTACAGATAGTATGTGAGAGCACAGCAGTGAAAGGATTAGTGAGCAAGTGAATACAAATTACACAGATTTAATGAATAGGGAGTGAGTGTTAATCACTGTGTCTGTGAGGCAGGAGAGTCACTGTGTCTGTGAGGTAGGTGAGTCACTTTGTCTGTGAGGCAGGAGAGTCACTGTGTCTGTGAGGCAGGAAAGTCACTGCGTCTGTGAGGCAGGAGAATCACTGTGTCTGTGAGGAAGGAGAGTCACTGTGTCTGTGAGGCAAGAGAGTCACTGTGTCTGTGAGGCAAGAGAGTCACTGTGTCTGTGAGGCAGGAGAGTCACTGCATCTGTGAGGCAGGAAAGGCACTGTGTCTGTGAGGCAGGAGAGTCACTGTGTCTGTGAGGCAGGAGAGTCACTGCATTTGTGAGGCAAGAGAGTCACTGCATTTGTGAGGCAGGAGAGTCACTGTGTCTGTGAGGCAGGAGAGTCACTGTATCGGTGAGGTAGGAGAGTCACTGTGTCTCTGAAGCAGGACAGTCACTATAACTGTGAGGCAGCAGAGTCACTGTGTCTGTGATGCAGGAAAGCCACTGCATCTGTGAGGCAGGAGAATCACTGCATCTGTGAGGCAGGAAAGTCACTGCGTCTGTGAGGCAGGAGAATCACTGTGTCTGTGAGGAAGGAGAGTCACTGTGTCTGTGAGGCAGGAGAGTCACTGTGTCTGTGAGGCAGGAGAGTCACTGTGCCTGTGAGGCAGGAGAGTCACTGTGTCTGTGAGGCAGGAGAGTCACTGCGTCTGTCAAGTAGGAGAGTTGCTGTGTTTCTGAGGCAGGAGAGTCACTGTGTCTGTGAGGCAGGAGGGTCACTGTGTCTGTAAGGTAGGAGAGTCACTGCATCTGTGAGGCCAGAGAATCACTGCATCTGTGAGGCAGGAGAGTCACTGCATCTGTGAGGCAGGAGAATCACTGCATCTGTGAGGCAGAAGTCACTGCGTCTGTGAGGCAGGAGAGTCACTGTGTCTGTGAGGCAGGAGAGTCACTGCGTCTGTCAAGTAGGAGAGTCGCTGTGTCTGTGAGGCAGGAGAATCAGTGTCTGTGAGGCAGGAGAGTCACTGCATCTGTGAGGTAGGAGAGTCACTGTGTCTTTAGATGTCTGGAGTTGGACCCCCACCTATTTGATAATGATGACCCTATCCTAAGGGTTAGTCATCATTATTTAAGTCCTAGATAACCCCTTTAATTTAACCTATTGTTTGAAATGATTTCAATTAAACTATAAATTTGATGAAAATCAATACTAACAATTTAAGACCATTTGCCCCTATTTACATTTCCATCTTAAATAATAATTTTTTGATTTGTGTCAAGTCGGTGAAGAATGTTTGAGGTTACAGAGCCTGGCAGACTTTATAATAGTTTCTCACCCTGTATATAATGCATCCAGGGAAATGGATTTTAATACTTGCCTAAGTGTATTTTGTTCCTGGATCACATTACATCTTTTACCGGAACCATAGCTAAAAGCCATAAATCCAGTTGCCAAGGTAATTTAGAAATAAACAGATTTCTTTTTTCTTGTCGGAGAAGTGCCGAAAACAAAGGACCACGTGATCGCCAATCAACCGAGCCGGATCACACAACATCTTCTGCGTGGACCAGAAGTCACTTTATGTATTGCTATGAAAACCTTCATATGAGTCTCTTAGGCTTAAATTGAGAAAGTGACTTCCGGTCCACAAAAATGACTGCCAGCTAGTCACACACTGACAGTCAGATGGTGCGGGAAGAGGACCGGCATATTGGAAAATATATTAATGCATACATTGTGCACAGAACTACAGGCTAAAATTTGAAAAAAAAAAATCACAAATATTACTTTAAAGGGGACCTGTCACCAGATCTAAAGTGTCCAGTTTTTGCTCTCATTTTGTTCCCGTTGCTTCCCTGAGTATTCAGGTTTTCACCTTTTTAAAATCCGCCATACGATTCCAGAGATACGGAGCTTTTTATTTAGTGCGGACTATACTAAGGGGGTGTGGCTCACAGGGTAATTATGCAGAGAAGCCTAAACACGCCCCCAGGGAATCCTGTGAGCCACGCCCCCTTGTTTAAGACCATGAAAAGTAGCACTACAGAAAAATGCCCATATCTTTGGAACCCTATGTCGGAATTAAAAAACAAAGAAAAGAGAGTACTCAGGGGAGCGGCGAGACTAAAATAGGAGCAAAAATGTACCACTTTTTAACTGGTGACATATGCCCTTTAATCTTGTGTTTTGCCATTTTTTGCTAATGTGTTTTAGCACATCAGGTAATGTATTTGCTCTCTCATGATAAGAGAAGGCAGACATTTTGGAATTATATTATGCATCTGTGGTCCTTCTGTGGTTTATTTAAAATATTTTTAGATATGACAAACAGATAATAGATAATAGATAGATAATAGAAATACAGATAATAGATAGATAGATAGATAGATAGATAGATAGATAGATAGATAGATAGATGGATAATAGATAGATAATAGATAGATGATAGATAGATAGATAGATAGATAGATAGATAGATAGATAGATAGATGATAGATAGAAAGATAATAGATAGATAGATAGACAGACAGAGAGATCTAGAGATAGAATAGATAATAGATAGTATGGGACCCTCTCAGCTAGATAGATAGATAATAGATAGATAGATAGATGATAGATAGATAATAGATAGATGATAGATAGATAGATAGATAGATAGATAGATAGATAGATAGATAGATAGATGATACATAATAGATAGAAAGATAATAGATAGATAGACAGACAGAGAGATCTAGAGATAGATAGATAATAGATAGTATGGGACCCTCTCAGCTAGATAGATAGATAATAGATAGATAGATGATAGATACATAGATAATAGATAGATGATAAATAATAGGTAGATAGATAATAGATAGACAGATAATAGATAGATAAATAGATAGATCGATAGATAGATAATAGATAGATAGATGATAGATAGACAAACATAGATTTATAGATAGATAAAGCCCAGGTGCGAACTCTGCACCCACTATAGTTATTCCACTGTTCATACTATCCCTTTAAATTATTCAAAAATTATTACTCAATACAAAAACCATTGCAGATGTCTGCAGTGCAGAAGCACTTTAAGAAGAAAACATTTATTAACTATGAATATTTGCATTCCGCTTTTGAAACTAATAAAATAAACCATCACTTTCAATTTTTTTTCATCTGCTTTTTAAAGATATCAGTGAAAGTTTGCATTACAAGACTATAAATCTAATAGGGCCCATAGAACTCGTATTCATCCTAGCATTTGCATATCATTATTTTGGCTGATGTGGTACCAATACGTTTTCAGGAGATGACATTTCTGGTATAAGTTAGCATTACGTGTATATAGAAGCATATAAAATGTATATTCAATTCCATCAGATTAATTTGAGATGTACCAAAAATGCAATTACAGATTCCCGTGTTCTAAGACTTAAAGGGTGCCTACTACCTAAACAATAAATAGGCGTTGCATCTGCCATTCATTGTCTATTGTTTTGCTTGCTTTAAACTGAAAAATATCCTCTTTGTTATTCCAGTATGTCTGGTAGACAAGACAGCAGGAGTGGATAGATAAAGACAAGCACCCGCTTCCTGTAGTGAAACAAAGACACGCCCCCACTTCCTGTAGTGAAACAAAGACACGCCCCCACTTCCTGTAGTGAAATAAAGACACCCCCCCACTTCCTGTAGTGAAACAAAGACACGCACCCACTTCCTCTAGTGAAACAAAGACACGCCCCCACTTCCTGTAGTGAAACAAAAACACACACACACTTCCTGTAATGAAACAAAAACATGCCCCACTTCCTGTAGTGAAACAAAGACACGCCCCACTTTCTGTAGTGAAACAAAGACAGCCCCCCACTTCCTATAGTGAAACAAAGACTAGCCCACACTTTCTGTAGTGAAACAAAGACATGCCCCCACTTCCTGTAGTGAAACAAATACATGCCCCACTTCCTGCAGTGAAACAAAGACACGCCCCACTTTCTGTAGTGAAACAAAGACACGCCCCCACTTCCTGTAGTGAAACAAAGACACGCCCACACTTTCTGTAGTGAAACAAAGACACCCCCCTACTTCCTGCAGTGAAACAGACACGCCCCCACTTCCTGTAGTGAAACAAAGACATGCCCCACTTCCTGTAGTGAAACAAAGACACGCCCCACTTTCTGTAGTGAAACAAAGACACGCCCCACTTCCTGTAGTGAAACAAAGACACGCCCCACTTTCTGTAGTGAAACAAAGACAGCCCCCCACTTCCTATAGTGAAACAAAGACTCGCCCACACTTTCTGTAGTGAAACAAAGACACGCCCACATTTTCTGTAGTGAAACAAAGACATGCCCCCACTTCCTGTAGTGAAACAAAGACACGCCCCACTTCCTGTAGTGAAACAAAGACACGCCCCACTTTCTGTAGTGAAACAAAGACACGCCCCCACTTCCTGTAGTGAAACAAAGACACGCCCACACTTTCTGTAGTGAAAAAAAGACACCCCCCTACTTCCTGCAGTGAAACAGACACGCCCCCACTTCCTGTAGTGAAACAAAGACACGCCCCCACTTCCTGTAGTGAAATAAAGACACCCCCCCACTTCCTGTAGTGAAACAAAGACACGCACCCACTTCCTCTAGTGAAACAAAGACACGCCCCCACTTCCTGTAGTGAAACAAAAACACACACACACTTCCTGTAATGAAACAAAAACATGCCCCACTTCCTGTAGTGAAACAAAGACACGCCCCACTTTCTGTAGTGAAACAAAGACAGCCCCCCACTTCCTATAGTGAAACAAAGACTAGCCCACACTTTCTGTAGTGAAACAAAGACATGCCCCCACTTCCTGTAGTGAAACAAATACATGCCCCACTTCCTGCAGTGAAACAAAGACACGCCCCACTTTCTGTAGTGAAACAAAGACACGCCCCCACTTCCTGTAGTGAAACAAAGACACGCCCACACTTTCTGTAGTGAAACAAAAACACCCCCCTACTTCCTGCAGTGAAACAGACACGCCCCCACTTCCTGTAGTGAAACAAAGACATGCCCCACTTCCTGTAGTGAAACAAAGACACGCCCCACTTTCTGTAGTGAAACAAAGACACGCCCCACTTCCTGTAGTGAAACAAAGACACGCCCCACTTTCTGTAGTGAAACAAAGACAGCCCCCCACTTCCTATAGTGAAACAAAGACTCGCCCACACTTTCTGTAGTGAAACAAAGACACGCCCACATTTTCTGTAGTGAAACAAAGACATGCCCCCACTTCCTGTAGTGAAACAAAGACACGCCCCACTTCCTGTAGTGAAACAAAGACACGCCCCACTTTCTGTAGTGAAACAAAGACACGCCCCCACTTCCTGTAGTGAAACAAAGACACGCCCACACTTTCTGTAGTAAAAAAAAGACACCCCCCTACTTCCTGCAGTGAAACAGACACGCCCCCACTTCCTGTTGTGAAACAAAGACATGCCCCACTTCCTGTAGTGAAACAAAGACACGCCCCACTTTCTGTAGTGAAACAAAGACACGCCCCACTTCTTGTAGTGAAACAAAGACACGCCCCACTTTCTGTAGTGAAACAAAGACACGCCCCCACTTCCTGTAGAGAAACAAAGACATGCCTCCACTTCCTGTAGTGAAACAAAGACACGCCCCCACTTCCTGTAGTGAAACAAAGACATGCCCCACTTCCTGTAGTGAAACAAAGACATGCCCCACTTCCTGTAGTGAAACAAAGATATGCCTCACCTTCTGTAGTGAAACAAAGACATGCCCCACTTCCTGTAGTGAAACAAAGACACGCCCCCACTTCCTGTAGTGAAACAAAGACATGCCCCACTTCCTGTAGTGAAACAAAGACATGCCCCACTTCCTGTAGTGAAACAAAGACACGCCCCACTTTCTGTAGTGAAACAAAGACACGCCCCACTTCCTGTAGTGAAACAAAGACACGCCCCACTTTCTGTAGTGAAACAAAGACACGCCCCCACTTCCTGTAGTGAAACAAAGACATGCCCCCACTTCCTGTAGTGAAACAAAGACACGCCCCCACTTCTTGTAGTTAAACAAAGACATGCTTCACTTCCTGTATTGAAACAAAGACATGCCCCACTTTCTGTAGTGAAACAAAGACACGCCCCCACTTCCTGTAGTGAAACAAAGACACGCCCCCACTTCCTGTAGTGAAACAAAGACATGCCCACACTTTCTGTAGTGAAACAAAGACACCCCCCTACTTCCTGCAGTGAAACAGACACGCCCGCACTTCCTGTTGTGAAACAAAGACATGCCCCACTTCCTGTAGTGAAACAAAGACACGCCCCACTTTCTGTAGTGAAACAAAGACACGCCCCACTTCTTGTAGTGAAACAAAGACACGCCCCACTTTCTGTAGTGAAACAAAGACACGCCCCCACTTCCTGTAGTGAAACAAAGACATGCCTCCACTTCCTGTAGTGAAACAAAGACACGCCCCCACTTCCTGTAGTGAAACAAAGACATGCCCCACTTCCTGTAGTGAAACAAAGATATGCCTCACCTTCTGTAGTGAAACAAAGACATGCCCCACTTCCTGTAGTGGAACAAAGACACGCCCCCACTTCCTGTAGTGAAACAAAGACATGCCCTACTTCCTGTAGTGAAACAAAGACATGCCCCACTTCCTGTAGTGAAACAAAGACACGCCTCCACTTCCTGTAGTGAAACAAAGACATGCCCCACTTCCTGTAGTGAAACAAAGACACGCCCCACTTTCTGTAGTGAAACAAAGACACGCCCCACTTCCTGTAGTGAAACAAAGACACGCCCCACTTTCTGTAGTGAAACAAAGACACGCCCCCACTTCCTGTAGTGAAACAAAGACATGCCCCCACTTCCTGTAGTGAAACAAAGACACGCCCCCACTTCCTGTAGTGAAACAAAGACATGCTTCACTTCCTGTATTGAAACAAAGACACACCCTATCTTCCTGTAGAAAAACAAAGACACACTCTATCTTCCTCTAGTGAAACAAAGACACGCCTCCACTTCCTGTAGTGAAACAAAGACACGCCTCCACTTCCTGTAGTGAAACAAAGACATGGGGAAACAGTATGCAGTAAGCCCCAAAGCTCCCCCTAGCGGTGACTGCAGGAATCAGAATATATGTTTGAACTCGTATAGACATTGACTTCAAGATAAGTTGCCCTATACATTACCGCCCTATTTTATCACTAGGTCTGTATATATAAACCACGTACAGTGAGCCATATACATATAGATTCATTGTATTACGGAGGTATGATGTAATAATTTTAGAGTAAATTATCTCCAGATTGGGAGATCCCGCTGTTGCTATTTGCACTAGTTTTCATGCATCATTCTCATTATCTGTATTATTTCTCCAGGAAAACTTATTTTCTTGACCTAATTCTTTTTTAATCCCTCGTATTAAAAAAAAGGCCTGTAATGATCCCCGCAGCTCCGAACTGTTTTCAATTATTTTTTTGTTTTTTGTTTTTTTAAATTGATGATTTCGAAATATATACGTCGAGGGATTTTGTTGGAGGGAAATGCGGGTGCACCCTTTACCGACAGACGCCGAAGTCAAAACCTAATGTCATCAAAAAAATTTATTTAATGGATGATACATCTACCCCTACATCCAATAGCTACACCCCTTCGCACCTTTATTCTACTTCTTGGATTGAAATGGTTGATCTGTCCGCTTTGTTGTTGCTAGGCAGCCGTCAATTTTAAGATGAAATAATGCTTTTCTTGTCTGTGGGACTATGCATGAGGCATAGAAGAGCGTGCATTGTAACAGTACAATAGTTGGTCACACACACAGCAAGCAACAGGTCACCAGGGTTTTCTTGGCTTTTGCAAACTATATCATCATAAACGAGGTGCTGTGAACAAAAAAAAAATACTGTGACCAAATGAGGATTTTCTTTTTTTTTTTTTTGGGGGGGGGGGGGTCAGATTGACCTATACTTTCGTGGAAAAAGATTCTGTGTAACTTGCATTTTCTTCATTTAAATCCGTTTTTTATGCTTAGGAGTCCAGTGGGCGGTCTTATTCACTGACTATAAATTTGCATAAAATCTAGCTGTCAATTAATAAGAAGGACCACCCACTGGACTCCAAAACATTTCATTTGGTAATGCCATTTTTTTTTTAGTTCACAGCACCTCAACTACACTTATGCAAATGATAAGGCAGAGAAAACGCAGGTGACCTTAAAATATAGCTGTCAATCACTTAAAAGGACCGCCCACTGGACTCCTAAGCAAGAAAAAGCAGGGATTTAATTAATAACAATATGTTATACTGCTTTATTGGGGGGAGTCAGATTGGCATATAGTTTTGTAGAAAAAGATTCTGTGTGACTTGTATTTTCTTCATTTAAATCCCTGCCCTTTTTATGCTAAGGAGCCCAGTGTGCGGTCCTATTCAGTGATTTTATAACTTTGCATAAAATATAGCTGTCAATCACTAAAAAGGACCACCCACTTGGACTTTAAAAAAAAAATTCTCATTTGGTCATGCCATTTTTTTTAGTTCCCAGCACTTCGTCTATACTGATACAGATTGTGAAAGCCGAGAAAACGCAGGTGACCATCACTAAGAAGGACCGCCCTCTGGACTCCTAAACCTAGAAAAAAACAGGGATTTAATTGAATATAATGCAAGTTGTACTGCTTTATTTTTTGGACATCGGATTGACATTTAGTTTTGTGGGAACATATTTAGTGTAACTTGTATTTTCTTCACTTCAATCCCTGCTTTTTCTACACTTAAGGGTCCAATGGGCGGTCTTTATAACTTTACATAATATATAGCTGTCAATCACTAAAAAGGGACCGCCCACTGGACTCATAAATACTAAAACCCAAGGTGGTATATTTATCCTTCGAAAAGAAAAACTCTGTACTTCCTTTTTGCTATTTTTTTTTTTGCTTTGCCCTTTGCGTCCTTCGTCCTTACACTGGTTGCAAATAGAAGCAAATACTGTAAAAAAAATAAAAAAATAAAAAAATAAAAAAAATACAGTAAAATCCAATTAGCAAGATGTCTGCAAATAGAGAGATTTGCATATTTACATTTTGCCAGATGACGCTTAATGCGGCTAATACTTAGCTCACAGCGACTGATAATGAGCCCCGCTGAGTTACACATCAGCCCTGAGAGGCGCGAGGGGAAGTGTCTTAAGGTCCTTCGCCGAGCACGACTTTCAGGACAAATAAACCTGCGACTACTGCGCCGAGTCCTTCCAAACAAAGCGAATTTATACAGCCCCTTAAAGGTGTCTCGTAAGGAGGTTTATTTTATTTGCAGGTTTAGTGTATTAGAAGGGTTTTCCATTATTTTGTAACTTTAGTTCCCGCTCATAATGTTATGTGACCACTGCAGCCAATCAGCGGCACTTGATTGGCTGCAGCAGTCAAGAATCAACTTTTCCAGCAGCCCAAGTTGAAGTTAATCAGCCCTAAGGTAAAATCTATCCCTGCAATACGCCATTAATAATACTGCTACTTCTGCGTCCCCCATAGCTAAGCTCGTGTATGCGTCCATCCACCGGTGTCTCCATCTCCGTCTGTCTGATCCTGCGTCCAGTCAGACTTTTCCATGTCTTAGTCTTGGCATAAATCTCTCATCTATCAGTTTTATATCATTATAGCTTTTCATTTACAAATAATTCTCATGTCACTACCGCTCCGTATAAACGCCCCGGCCAATGTACAGCCATAATGGAGCATGATTGTCATAGCCGGAAGAGATCAAAGCAAATTAAGTTACAGTTAATAATCCCCACTGATGTCACTTTAAAAGAATCCACCTGTCCCCGGACCCTCAAATCGCTTTAGGACTTTAAGAGAATGCCCACCAATGTCGCTAAAGCCGTGGAATAACCCAGATGCCGCTTTAAGAGAATGGCCCCTATGTCACCAATGTCCCCTGACGCCATTTTAGGAGAATGCTCCTTATGGTATTTTAAGAAAATGTCCCCCAATGTCAGAAATGTCCCTCAATGTTGGTTTAAGAGAATGCCCTCCAATGTCACTAACGTCCCCTGATGCCACTTTAAGAGAATGCCCCCCCAATGTCACCAATGTCTCCTGATGCCACTTTAAGAGAATGCCCTCCAATGTCACCTGATGCCCCTGGTGTTGCTCTAAGAGAATGCCCCCCAATGTCACCAATGTCCCTTGATGCCACTTTAAGACAATGCCCCCAATGTCACCAACGTCCCCTGATGCCACTTTAAGAGAATGCCCCCCAATGTCACCAACGTCCCCTGATGCCACTTTAAGAGAATGCCCCCCAATGTCACCAGCGTCCCCTGATGCCACTTTAAGAGAATGCCCCCCAATGTCACCTGATGCCCCTGGTGTTGCTCTAAGAGAATGCCCCGCAATATCACCAACGTCCCCTGATGCCACTTTAAGACAATGCCCCCAATGTCACCAATGTCCCCTGATGCCACTTTAAGACAATGCCCCCAGTGTCATTAATGCCCCTGATATTGCTCTAAGACAGTGCCCCCATTCTCACCAACATCCCCCCGAATGCCACTTTAAGAGAATGCCCGGAAGTGTCACCAATGTCCCCTGATGACACTTTAAGAGAATGCCCCCCAATGTCACCAACGTCCCCTGATGTTGTTGTAAGAGAATGCCTGTTGACACTTTTAGAGAATGCTCTTCGATGTTGCTTTAAGAGAATGCTGCTGATGTTGCGTTAAGAAAATTCCCCCAATGTCGCTTTAAAATAATGACTCCCAATGTCACCAATGTCCCCTGATGCCACTTTAACAGAATGGCCCCCAATGTCACCAACATCCCCTGATACCACTTTAAGAGAATGCCCTCCAATGTCGCAAATGTCCCCCAATGTTGGTTTAAGAGAATGCCTCCCAATGTCACCAATGTCCCCTGATGCCACTTACAGAGAATGCCTCCAATGTCTCTTTATGAGAATGCCCTCTGATGTCGCCACAGCCCGCTGATGTTACTGCAAGAAAACACACCCCAATGCCCCGTGATGTTGCTTTAAGAGAACGCTCGTTGTCACTTTTTGACAATGTCATTTTAACAGAAAGCCTTCGGTGTCACTTTAAGAAAATGCCCCCAGATATCGTCACAGCCACCTGATGTTACTTTAAGAGAAAGGTCCCCAATGTTGTCAATGTCCCCTAATGTCATTTTGAGAGATTGACCCCCAATGTTGTTTTTTAAAAAATGCCCCCTGATGTTGCATAAAGAGAATACCCTCAATGTCGCTTTAAGAGAGTGCCCCCACTATCGTCAATGACCCCAGATGTTGCCACGGAGGTTGATCAGCCACTAGGTCGCAATTAGGGCCAGCAACCCTAGTTGGGGGATCATTAGCTCTCCTCTGTTTTTTGGTACATTACAAAAGCCCCTTCTTTTTAATTAAGCCTCTCCTTTTTAATTAAGCCCCTCCTTTTTAATTAAGCCTCTCCTTTTTAATTAAGCCCCTCCTTTTTAATTAAGCCCCTCCTTTTTAATTAAACCCCTCCTTTTTAATTAAGCCTCTCCTTTTCAATTAAACCCCTCCTTTTTAATTAAGCCTCTCCTTTTTAATTAAGCCCCTCCTTTGTAATTAAGCGCCTCCTTTTTAATGATCAGTTCAATAAAGCCTATGTCTACAGTAGGGGGTTCTTTGTCTTTTGTTTTGCTGAGCCCCAATGGGGACAATGATGATAATGTCTGTAAGGTGGTGTGGAATTAATGGCGCTATATCAGATAGTAAAATAAAAAGAAAAAAGGCGAATAAATTTTGCCCCCGGCGTGTGAGACCGCCCATCATGTCCTGAGTCTGGATGTAAGTTCATCTGGGGAGACACCATTCATCTCACTTGTTGGACGCTGTCAGACCATTGTATTTTACGTACAGCAGATTCCAGCCCTTTTCTGTGTCTGCGAGGGACGGCCGGTCATGATTCGGTTTGTATATACTGTAGGGTTTCCGACGTGAGGGCCGACCTATGTCTGTCCATTACCTTTCTGCATTAATTATTCACTTCCTTCTACTCTTGACTATTGTAATATGAGAGAGAACAGGAAATCAGACTTTGTGTAATAAAATCCTAAAGTAAGAATGTCATTAGTAAGAGTCCCATGAAGCCTCACATGCGGAAAACAGATGGGGGTCAGAATTTTAGATTTTCTAGAATATTAAACTCGACGAGAATTAATGTGATCAGGACCAGGGTTTTATTTTTAATGAGAATTTCCTAATTTCTTAGTGGGCCCCTGAGGACAGGAACTGGAGCAAACTATTATTTAGCCGCGTATGGTTCTAATATTTGGAAACTGACATGCGGGCTCTTTAAGGGAAGTCAGTCACCAGGTTCTTGCTGCCCTATTTGAGAGCAGTATAATGTAGGGGCAGAGACCCTGATTCCAGCAATGTGTCACTTAGAGGGCTGCTTGCTGAAGTTTTGATAAACTCTGTTTTCACCAGTTCTCTCAATGATGAGCTCTGCCTAACCCCGCCCACACTACCTGTGTATAGGCAGAAAGCTGCCAATCAGTGGTGGGGGCGGGGTTATGGAGCCAGTTCTCTCTATGCTGAGCTCTGCCTAACCCCACCCACAACACCTGTGCATAGGCGGAAAGCTGCCAATTAGTGGTGGGGGCAGGGTTATAGTGCCAGTTCTCTCAATGCTGAGCTCTGTCTAACTCCGCCCATACCACCTGTGCATAGGCAGAAAGCTGCCAATCAGTGGTGGGGGCGGGGTTATAGAGCCATTTCTCTCTATGCTGAGCTCTGTCTAACCCCGCCCACACTGCCTGCTCATAGGCAGAAAGCTGCCAATCAGTGGTGGGGGCGGAGTTATAGAGAGCTTATGAATATGGAGGACTATTTGGCTGCAGGTTTGCTAGTCCTCTAGTGATAATCTCCTGCTGATAAAACTATGATTTAATCAAAACTATAAAACACAGCCCAGTGACACATACCTAAAATCAAATTCTCTGCTGCCAAACTTATACTGTTCTCAGATGGGGAAGTTAACACTTGTTGATGGATTTCCTTTAAGGCAGCATTACATGAATACTGAATATAATTATTTGATCATGATATGGTGGTATGTTGTGTGTTAACATTGCACACAGGAATGTAGCTATACTATACTGTGTACTGTAAGACCTATGTAAAAATAGCTGTCTTCCATAACCTCACCTTTGTAGCAGAGTTTATCTGTTCCTCACCCAGTGTTAATCCTCCCACACACCCGTTTCTGTTTCAGTTAATAGGTGTGTACATATCTAGTATAGATAGATTATTTTGTTATACTGCACCTAGTATTATACATATTCGGCACATCTACGCTTCACGTTCTCCATATAACGGTTCCTCTCCAGCGCTCGCGGTAGCTGATCCCAGGATGATGAGGAATGTGGAAATGGTGAAACAAGTATAACAGGATAAGGGATTTCCAAAGGAAATCTTTTAAGTCTTCATTTATGGAAATCTCCCTTATCTGCAGGACAAACAGAGTGAAGGATCTGAATTCCAGGAATAAAGGACTTTAGGCACTTCGAGAGTTTTTTCTTAACCTTCTCGCTGCCACACGTGGATTCGGGCTGGACGGCGCTGGGAATAAAAAGGCCTGGTACACAGAGTGTAGAAAAAACATTCACTGGAAAACTGCTGTTATCCAGATGTCACTGGACTATAACTCCCAGCATGCAAGCATCCACATTAAGTAATTAGTCAGTGTGGGTGGGGGAGGGGAGGAATAGTCAACTACCATAAAGAAAATCCATTGAGTCAACCGATCTGCCATCCATGACCTTGAATGACCTTGTGTACGTGCTCGCTTCTCCACCAGGAGTGGGACATTCTAGTAGATATTTTCTGGGAGAACTTATTCACATCATGGCAGGCATGCAATACCCTAATCCAGCCAGTAGGTGCAATCAAAGAGATGGCATGACCCTGTAAGTAAAGTATCCAGTTCCAATGGGGTGGGATGCTGGGAGTATGACCGGGTCTCCCTAAGCTTCGGCTATGAGAGACCTCACTGTGATTATTTGTTCTGGAAAAATAGGGAAATGTATTTTTTGGTGGCCCGTCTCCTTTTGTAAAGGGTTGTGATAGATGGCATCCTTCTGTACATGAAGCTGTCTTCCACAACCTCACCCTTGTAGAATTTAGCTGTTCCTCGCCCACCTTTAAACCTCCTACACATATGTTTCTGTTTCAATTTTTTAAGCGCTATTAAAACGAAAAATAGAGGCATCCCCTGACCCACCTACAGAAGATCAACTTACCCACTAACTTTGCCCCAATTGGCCATCACAGATGAGGAGGTCTGTCTGGTCTAAGGGTATGTGCACTTAGCGACTTTAAGAAAAATGCCAATGGTTTGCCGTCATTCTTGCAATCGGCATCTTTCACTCTATACTGTGAAGTAAGAGCATACCACAACACTCCGCATCAGGGTTTCCGAACCATGAAACAGTTCAAAGAGGTGACATAAGACGGAACATGTGCACAGCAATGCCGTTTTTACATTGCTGTGCATTATGTTCCCTTTTTGGGGTGCTTTTTCAGGAGTATTTCAGGCGGAATCCACCTGAAAAAGACGTTGTGTGCACATATCCTAAGAAATCATGTTTTGTCATCTAGACAATTATCCGTCGAAATAGAAAAAAGGGCAGGCCTTGTGCCATCCCCGCCTCAAATTATGGGCATTCCTGGGTGGTTTATGGGTGTTCCCAGGTGGGTGATGCTTTAATAAAAATTTGAAGATGAAAATGTTGGTAAGTATTCGTTAATAAAACTAGTATCACAGTACAGTCCTATTAACTATGAATGAGCTGCAATACCACACATAGCCTATTGACATAGGTGGCGCTGTTTCTAAAGAAAAATAAAATTTTACTTTTATTAGGCAATTTTTAAGTACGAGGTTATGAGTTTGATGAAAGTTGTGCAGCTACATAAGACAAGTCTTAAAATCATCCACTAAAATATAGAACCGATTCCTCGAGAAGCATCTCCGTGTAAAATAATGTCCCATATAATTTCATGTGCCTTCCTATGGACTGCAGTATTGCAAGGCTTTCCTGCACGCAACAGGTTAATCCCATAGTCGAGATTCTTCAGAGTGTAATGTTTTATACGGCCCTCTGGCATCAAAGGGAATGAAATAGTAATCTTATAATAACTGTGCATTTTATGTATAGTCTTTGGAGCTCCGGCACACACTAGGCCTCCGTCAGGGAGAAGACAGAGCATTCATCATAACATGTTGTAGGAACAGGAATTACACGAGATCCCGATGCTGAGAAGCCATTAGCACACGGAACAGATCTTCTCCATATAAATTTCTACGAGTGTAGCCCTGTACAAAGACACTTCATTAGAGAGCATCACTGTGGGCGGCAGGGTGGGCTATCTGCAGGGTGGGCTGTCTGCAGGGTCCCTAAGATAACTTATTATTAGGGGTTTTTTAAGTTTATTGTAACCAAAGTTCTATGATCATGTATGCTCGGGTCAACAGAATGGCTTCGTCAGGGGGTACTAATACCATCAATAGTATAATGTCTTGGGCCCAGTACAAGATTTGACATACCCACTCCATGGGTTCAATGTCATGAAGACCTAATGTCATGTAATATGTTAAAAGAAGCCCTCCTCCCATAAAAGTTTTCGACCTCTAAATATATTGCACTCATCAGATTATACAGCACTGTGTACTTACATTTGCTCATTTTGCCTTTCTACCCAATTATTTCTTCTCTTCTCCATTAGGTCTATGACATCACGTGATTAAAAACTGACTAGCTGAACTAAGCTCTATGTAGAAGCAGGAAGTCTTTTTTCTCTGCACGAGTCATCATAAGAACTACAATTCTACATCACTGCAAAACATCTGACAGGAGAGTGGAGGGGAGCAACTCAGTCAGGAGGTGAAGTTGCAGTGGCGCTGGGTTGCCACGCACTTTGCAAAAATGTAGAATTGTAGTTCTAACGATGACTCATGCTGGAAAAAGAAACTTCTAGAGCTTAGAAGGATTTAGCTAGTCACTTTTTAATCACATGTTGTTATATACTTGATGGAAAAGACAACAATTCATTGGGTAGAAAGGCAAAATGAGCAATTGTAAGTACACAGTGCTTATATTAATAGGATAAAAACTCTTGATGGGAGTGCTTCTTTAATCGAGTAGTACCGTAACCTAAATCATCACGGTGCCTTAACTCTAACCCTAACCTAACTTAAATCAACACGTTGACCCAGAATCAAAATCATCTTCGCGAACCTTGGAGCTTTTAGCTTTTTACCATGTGCCAATTTATTTTTGGGTGGTTGAAAGGACCACCCCCATCCCTCTGCAGACAATATTTGCCAGTTTTCTTGAAATTCTTTCGAAATTTTCAGAAAAAGGAGAGACTTCCAAGATTTCCAAAATAATTGTTACATCTCTCACATGCTGTGGAAACCTTCCCAAACCTCCCTGGAAAGCATTACTTCCCCAACTTTTTAATTGCCAATATACTGAGTAAGATTTGGTGAAAAAAAAAAGAGTCCATGGGATCTGGCCTACTGGAAAAAAAGGTGTTTTGATGCACCTCAATACTACATCTCACAGAGGAAAACTTGAAAAAGTTGACAATAGTGATGATAAAGCACTGAAATGCTCTAGTGATTGGTGGTCGAATCGACCACATCGGATGCTCGGACGTGCTTGACTCGAGTAGAAGGCATAATGGAAGTGAATGTGAAACTCAAGCATTGTTCTGGAGGACTTGGACTTTCTCATCTCTGGAGTTCTACAGCTCACAAAGAGTCCAGCTGACAGAGGAACGCAGCTCAGATGATTCAAGTGATCTTCTTATGGGGACCTGAGCACTCAAGGACCACGTGATACTAGTCGGCACTGCTCGATATTCGAGTATCAAGCCGTGGTGAACACGCTTGCCCATCACTAGTTGACAAGTATATCCTAGACTAGCTTATCATTCTTGCCCTAGCCTATGAGGTTTGGACAAACCTTTTTCACATTACTAGGTCAAGTAGCCCCATCTGAAACTAAAGAGCCAATGAAAATATTGGAATCTAATGTTTAAATCGCTCTCAAACTACAACTTTTTGAGTGTTAGAGTAAGAAAGTGATCCTGCAAAATCTTATATGGTGGATAAGGTAGATCTGTCGAGAACTGTTCAGATCAAAGGTCTGATTATGGTTGGGACTAAGTTAGATGTACAGAGGGAGCATCTTTTTCTTACCAGGCAGCTGCGTATTCTTCTACTTATTATCATGTAAGAAATGCCTAATTTTATATATAGAATGCATACAATCTTGAAGGGTATAAAAGAAATGAACACTCCTTTAAACATTGGAGATTTTTGGAAATCACAATCCTGTGTAATTCTCTGTTCGCACCAGCTGTCGACTATATCCCAGAAACTTCTAAGTTGGAGTTACCCCTACTCTAACAATGAGAAACTAAATTGAGTTTCCCAACCCCTCTGATTGCAGGACAACCCTAACCCTTAAACGACGGACCCGCATTCTAAAGTAGATCTTTCAAACCTAGCCGAACATCCAAAAGTTCAGTATAGTTGTGTTTCTATTGTATATTTTCACTCATATGTATGGCAATATACTCTCTAAAGTGGTTAATGTTCACATTTCTGTGATTAAAAACGTAAAAAAAGAAAAAAAAAACAATGCCGGCAAAGTTATTTTAATATTTAGAGGAGCTTTTTTTGGCAGTAGCTACAGGCCATAGGTCTTCCGTGAGTGATTTAGGAGCAGACTCTGGGTCCGAAGACAGGTCATCACACTATACCATTATTTATATTCTCCTTCATATTTCATGACCTGAAAAAAAAAATGTGCTCCTTACAGCCTGAGGGGTAATCTATTCCAGGAAGAGAGTAAACTATGGCCGGTGACATGTTTAGAGGCCCAGATTCCATCTGACTGATGCCGTTTTAACTGCAATCTGAAGTATAAGCTCCCCGATTTGTTTATTCGCAGTGATCCGAGTCACGGTAAGGGGTTGCTTTGTCTGATGTCACTTTTTTTTTGCTTGGCATCCTTGTATCTTCTTTGTCCCAATCATTTTAATAGTCACAGCTGTCATGAATGGGAAATAAATAGGTTAGCGCGGAGATGTAGTGCGCGCCTGTGATGCTATAATGCAATCCTACGGTTGGAGCCTTGGATCTTTTCATTACGCAATCAATTCATTTCGGAAAATAAATCTGTCATCAAATAAGTTAGAATCCAATTTACCTTTAAGCACGTCATTTAACTATTGCCAGTGTTTTATATTTTTTCACCTCTGTCGAGCTGGGCATAAAACAGCGTCGGTGTGACAGCTCGAGCCGGGGAATACAACAAACAAAAGAACATTTGTATTTGTAGACCATATACCTGAAACATTTGGAAGTCTTATGGCAAGGGGGTGAAGGGTTCAGTCTAGGATGGAACTTTTTCTAAAGTTTTTGGATCTTCCCAATAAAAGGTAGAATTAAAATTGGTCCAAGCTGCATGACCTGAGACCTGATTCTAGATTAAACTCAATCTTAAAAATTAATCTGCTGCTTGCCAATATTATATCTTGCGTAAATGCCACCGTTCTCCTGAATCCGGCGATGTTTTTATTTTGTTCCTGCGCCTCTCCGTTCCTGAGATATGGCCCCTTCTTCCCTGTACGTAAATCTAGTCTTGTTAGCCAAGGGGGCATGATCCTAAACTCATCCCTGTGGGCGTTGCTATGAGCATTCCACCCCGTTGGCTATAAAGACTAGATTTACATACAAGAAAGAGGAGGCCATATCTCAGGAATGGAGAGGCACAGAAATAAAAGAAAAACATCACCTGATTCAGGAGAACGGCGGCATTTAGTGCAGATAAAAAAAATACATATTTATGGTAAGTAACAGACTGTCCTTAAAGGGATACAAAGCACTAGATTACTAGTGACAAAACTGCTATTTCTGCCATTCTCAAACTTGGGAAAGAGGGTCCTCCTAGTCAATAGTAAAAGAGGAATATAAAACGACGATTCCAGTATCAGCGCTGACTCCTCCAAATTTAGGAGCGCTTGTCTAGGCTGATATCGACGGGCTTGTTCTAGTTTAGTCTAATGTGTATGGCGGCCTTTACTTTGGCATTTTGAGATAATAATATGTTTCCTGTGGTCGGGATCATTAGCTTTTGTGATATCATCTTTAGCTCCACGGGACTCAGCAGATATAAGTATTACAGACCATTGGTTTTAATGCACACCATGAGAGTCTCATAACTGGGGTCCCAACCGTAAGACAGGCCGTCATTAGACCAATATTTTGAGTGAATAATCATAAACATTTTGTTAGAGAACTATCTTTATAGGAAAGTCAGAGGGTGCTTTCACACAGCGTTTTTGCCCTCGTTCATTGGTCCCATCGGGGCTTACATCCAGACCACCCTACATAAACCATAATGGTGCATCATTTTCAGGTGTCCATCTGGGTGTCCATCTCCAGTAGGCATATACGGATGAAAATGATGCAAGTCGAATTTGTTGACACCATGATAGTTTATAGCCCCATCGGCAGATATGCCTGGTTCCTGTTTTGCGGGTGGTCCGGACGTAAGCCATCGACATGACCACTGAATTTGGTCATTAACACTGTGTGAAAGCACCCTAATTTAGACAGAGAGGTCTTAGGCTGGGTTTACACTAGCCAATGGCAGTCACATGTTTGCTGATCGGCGGCCATTTTTTTGGCTTTTTAAACAGGCTGGCAACCCTTCCTATGCTCCCCGAATGATCGATAATAGACTGTAATTGTTCTCGGAAGCGCATGTCATCTTTACATGGGACATATGACGCCATGAACAAGGATTTTAAGTAAACGTATACAATTATTTCACCCAATAAAAAAATGCTCGTTTTGCTCGTTTGTAGGGTAATTGACAGCCTATTTACACTGGTCCGCCGATTATTCCCAGGAATGCTCATTCCCAATAGTCACTTGGCTTAAGAACATTGATTAAGACTTTTGTTGCTCCCTGTATCTCCTGCAGGCATGACAGTGGCCACAATCTCTTTGGTGTCTTGTAGTTGTTAGTATATTCGCCAAATTTATCTCTCCAAATAACAACTATTGTTTAAATATTTTTTAGGGAGGTTATTGTATTTCTTTTTAATTTGGGCAATTTTTTTTTCAAGTCACGATCTTTATTAAAAATATAAATGAGAAATCTTGAACTTTTCACATTGGCCACTGGGGATTTGTAACTTCCTGTTGTTTCAGGAAACAATACATGTAATTAGCAGCAAGGAACAGACTTTGACGTTATCTTTTGCAATGAAGCATTTAATGAGTTTGTGCAAAGGTCACTGTGAAAGGAGATGGGAGAAATGTAAATTGTGACATTGTCTATTGTGATTGGTGGATCCTGTGTGATCATCTGTTTATACAGGTGTTATTTATCATTGCAACCATGACTCTGATGATAAGGAGCCTGCTGAAAATTCTTCCTGTATGCGTCTGAAACAACCCTGGTGGCCACAGTGAAAATTGCAGGAATACTCTTTTAGTAATAAGGAAAAATAAAAACACTGACTTTTTTTTATGTACATGTAACACCAAACCAGATTTCGAAAATGGGCTATTTTCTGATTAAATATTTCCTTTAACTCTAGAGCCGGAGGATCATTTTAATACTGCTTCAAGGCGGAACGTCACTTTAAATTAAGCAATGAGTCACCATTGTAAAAGTCAACATAAGATTACAGCCAGTGATAGCGTCCAGTTCCCAGTTCATTAAAGTCTTAAGAAAAGATTATTAATAGATAAACTATCTTGCTATTTCCTTCCACGAAATCATCTCTCGCCCCGTAGTTCCCACAATAAAAAAAATAATAATTCCCATTCCGTCCAAATCTATTTTTTTTTTTTTCATTCAAAAGAAGACGATATTCGACCTTTCGGAGAATATATTATAGGAGTAGATTTCCTAAGTGGACCGAAACTTTACTCTTGTGATTTTCAGGCCAAATGTGGTCTTGCAGCAATTATCCTAATGCTGGGAACGTAAAGGGGTCGGGGGGGCTATTAAATCCTCATCCACATATGTACGTTGTTAACTGCATTTTCATCTCCGAAAATAGGAAGATCGTTTTCGATTAAAAAAAAAAAAATTAGCGGAACACGATCCTAATTGATCGGTTAATTTATACAATTCCCCTTTCCCCTGTTTTCAATAATTTGATTTTTTTTTTTCTAAACTGAAGCTTAACACTAAAGACGTTTCAGTGGGTCTAATGACAAAAACAGTCTTTCACCGAGCCCATTAATTCCTACACTTCTTCGTGGCGCTACTTGCCTAAATCATTCATAATTTCGCTCACTGGTGGCGTCTCCTTGCGAGTCTGTAAAACCCAGGCCGGAGCTGACTAATTCATCAAAGTAAAATGTGTTTTTCGTTCTGCTGATAACAGTTTTGACAGCAACGTTCTCACAAAACAAGTGTTGGTGTGAATTTATACGCCATATTTTGCAATTTTTTTATAGAAATTTAACACTTCTTAGGGTAGAATTCGCAATCTACTTTGTTTACGGTTTATTTGATATCTAAATTTAAGATAAAATTACATGAATGTTCAATGTAAAAAAGCATCTTAGAAATCCACGTTCAGAACATATTTTCCAGTTCTGTACACACCATAATTAAAGGGGACTTGTCACTAGATCAAAAGAGGCTAATTTTTGCTCTTAGTTTATTCCCGTTGCTCCCCCGAGTATTCGGCTTTTTTCTTTTTAAAAATCCGCCCTACGGTTCCAGAGATATAGGCCTTTGTTTTCAGTGCTACGTCTTTAAGGCCTTTGTCAAGGGGGCGTGGTTCACAAGAGCAGCCTGATGACACACCCCAGAGAATCCTGTGAGCCACGCCCCCAAGGAAAGACCATAACGCTAGTACTAATAAAAAGGCTCCTATCTGGTGTAAATTTTTGGGAATTTTCTGTCACGTAGGCCCCTCAAAGTCACTTAAAATGTGATGTGGTCCCGGAAAAAAAAAATGGTTTTGTAAATTTTGTTGGAAAAGTGAGAAATCGCTGGTCAACCTTTAACCCTTCTGACTTCCTAACAAAACCAAATTATCTTTCAAAAATTGTGCTGATGTAAAATAGACATGTGGGGAATGTTATTTATTAACTATTTTGTGTGATATGACTCTCTGATTTAGGGACATAAAAATTATAAGTTTGAAAATTGCAAAATTTTCACATTTTTTGCCAAATTTCCCATTTATTCACAAATAAATGCAAGTCGTATCGAAGAAATTTTACCACCATCATGAAGTACAATATGTCACGAAATAACATTCTCAGAATCAGTGGGATCCGTTGGAGCGTTCCAGAGCTATAACCTCATAAAGGGACAGTGGTCAGAATTGAAAAATTTGGCTTGGTCATAATGTTGAAAATAGGCTTGGGGCGAAGGGGTTAAACTGCTGTTGACGGAACTTCTATTCTTGTTTGTGCCTTTATGAGGGCGCGTCAGTGCATATTGACTGTAGGTGTGATTGGATCTTTATCCACTAGCACTATGAATGATAATTAATTTGGAGTTGACTTGTAATCAGAATCATATATATATATATATATATATATATATATATATATCACATATCATACCAGCTTGTCAATGGTTTTCAAGGGGCAACATGGCAGAAATTGGGAAAAATGGGCAAAAAATTATGTAATGAAGACATGTTACAAATATACTAGAACCGAGAAGGTATATATGTGGACTATATATTTAATTATTCACCAGGGGTGTAATATTACTTTAAAAAGTAAAAAAACAAGAAGTTGCTTAGATTTTAGCACTGGTAATTCTCACATAGAAAGGTATAAAGCTGATTGCCATGCCCATCAAATTCTTAATTTCTGCCAACTTTTATCCAGTATTTCTGGTACAATGATTGACCAGATTCCCACGGCTTAGGATGTATCACTTTGTAATGATAGATATATGGAGGGTGCATAGGATCATTGAATACACATCAGTGATATGGTACCCCACGTCTAGTGAGCAGATAACAGTGGTGCATGATGTTCTCTTGGGGCATGGTCAATGAGACGGTATTTGTTAATATCGGTAAAATATTTAGTTGGTCCCCTTGAGACATACTTTCTCGCTGGTGGTAGTAGTTGTCATGGGTTTACCGTGACAGAGAGGAGCCAGAAGACCGCAGGGTCTGATTTCTCCTACTCCTGCGCTGTTTAGAAGCACTCCACCTTCATATCAAATGGTGCACGTTTCTTTTAGCAGTGCAGGGGTTAATCTGCTCAGTTGAGAGTTCCTGGAAGCTTTCCTGCATTAAGGCTCTCAGCTGTTCACTGTTAGCCACTCCCATCTCCTATATAATCTGGGCCCTGACGAGCACTCATTGCCAGAGTTAGCTTATGCTGCATGGTTAGAATATGGTGGTTTGTGGTTATTGTTTGAGAAGGTGTTTGGTAAATTTATTTTAGACTGTTGCAAGGTTTCGGTTGTTTGCTAATTCCCTTCTTCTCCTTCTTTTTTTTTTTTTCCCCATCCTCCACTCCCCAGTGTTTACCGCTGTTGTTCATATATACTTCTATTATTCGTATTTTCGTTTATCACTGTTTGTATTACCTTGTTAGTCTGGTTGGTGTATTAGGGTACACTACTACTCCCCTCTTCCCTTGGTGGGGGAAGGATACAGACTGAGGATTCAGGAGCTGAGGCAAGATACGTGACCCTGGCGTCTTCACCATCAGAAGTAATCCGGGGAACAAGGCAAGCTATGGCGCCCATAGTGTTAGGGACATGGAAGGAACTCCTGGTTCCGGGATACCCAACAACAGAGTTGTGACAGTAGAAATAGAAAATATAGGTTTTCAAAGGATTTTGCATCCATGTAACCAGGCCTAAATTCTCTTTCAACTAGGATAAGTCCTCTTTAAGTCATATTTTTCAAATATTTTCAATTTGCTAGTGAAATAAACTATTGGTATTGACTTGATTTAACCTAAAGCTTTAAAAGGGAGTTTATTACCTTCAAAACACTAATGAAACTACTTATTCAGGTATGTAGGAGATTCAGCCCCTTAAAAAAAAATCATATCTGTAGCATAGATTTTAGTGGTTTAATTGCCACTGTCATTGTATGTGAATAAGTGGGCTTCGGTGCACCATTGGTGTGGCCAAGGGCTTAGCGCACCATTACGCCCCCTCAATTTGCATACTGAGCACTTTGTCATATATTTATTGACCGTGCTCAAGAGAGTGCTGCCTGAACTCAATCAGCATGTACCCTGCAGGAGTCCAGTCATAGGCGACTGACACGGTGTCAGTGTGCACTCTCATCAATGGTTCCTGTCTGAGGCCACCTCTAGGCACTGAACTGCAGAGAGGAGCCAATGAGACTAGGTGAGCACGGCTGGGTTTCTGCAGCGTCCAGAGGGGCTATTTTAACACTCTTTAAAAGGGATAGTGTGGGGAGAAACCCCATTTTACTACTTAGAAATTCTAAGTTAATTGAGGAGGGTATCCTTATGTAATAAGGCCCATATACACATTACTTAAAAGTCGATAAGAACATTGATTTTAGCGGGATTTGGCCAACCATCTGATGTCTATGTGGAGGTCTTCTGTCTCTACTCTTATAGCTGATGTCTGAAGAAAGAAGGATCAGGTTGTTGGAATTTAAATAGACCTTCCTTTCAATTTCAGGGGAGATAAGTCACTGCCAGAAGAGTCTGGTAGCAGCTTTCTCTTGTCTTCCCAATGAAAATACATTTTGGTTGAGCTGAGTGCCTATGTATATGGAAGACTCAAGAGAGACCGTCTGCCCAACGGTTATCTCTTGTGTATGGCCGGCTTTAGTAATAACTAAGAGAGCCTCTTCAGGAAGTTTTTTGCTCAGGAGGGCTTCATTTTATCTATGGTGGTACTGCCTAGGAAAATAAAGCCAGCCATCATATGCTTTGAAAGGCTGTTTGTGCAACTTTTATTCGGCCAACAGTTTAATTTTCCTGGACACTTACATGTTTGGCCAGCTCGCCATGAATGTGTTCCCACTGGCCAGCCAAGGGTAAGCCAAAATTCCCACCCCTCTTTTCCCCGTAATCTGCCTTCCCAGGAGAGTAGGGATGCCCCAATACACAGTATGTGGTCAGCCAGTCTTGCCGAAACTGGCCATTTTGGGCACACACGTCTAAAATCATTAAATACCAAAATCGGACCACCGATTCATAATAGAAAAAAAATCAACCAAAAATAGGGATAGAAGACAACATGTACTGATCCAAAGAATCTGATGCACAGAAGAAGTGATAGCATCCTGGATTTACAGTCCTACTTCCTCCACGTTGACTGCTCTGGTAGGGTTATGCGTTAAATCGCCCATTTGGACGGCAGAGAACGGATTATGACTATTTATAAAGACATCCTCTCTATAATCCAAGCTTCAAAAATAAAGTATGGGTGAAAAGATGTATGTTGGCTTCAGAATAAAGTTTGTACAGGCCACCAGTTGTAGGAGAAGCCCCATTACCCCTTGGCCCCTTCTGCTGTACATACGTGCAGAACTGAGGCGAGTAAAGGGTTTTTCCCCTTCTCTCTCCACATGTTCGACTTATGTTTCTGTTCTTTTTTTTTTTTTTTAGCTGGCGACAATGTGGAGCCAGTCTTTCCGTTCATCTCCGAGCAGCTAACAACAACACAAACAGTGGCTGCCCCTCTCTCTCTCTTCTGTGCTGTGTTTCCCGCAGTGTGTTTGCTAGGCCCGAGCTGGGATTTATAGCAAGGAATCCGTTCCTCTCAAGGGCTAATTCATGCCTACCTACAATGCCACTACTGAGGGACAAATCTACAGGTCCAGTGTTCTCTCGGTTGTGTTCTCCCTCAGCCTCGCTGCTAACTTGTGATTTACAGCTCGGCACAATCGCTGCTTCTGCACACTCCATTAAATTCACAACACATACAGTTTTCCTCAATTAATTCCATCATAAATCAAAACAAAATCTGCTTCTTCCTTCTTTTATATTCATTCCTATTTGGATTTTACTTTATTTTCTTTTTATAATTTGCACTAAATGAACCGTACGTAGGGGATCTTATAGCTCTGTCGAGTAGACCCTACGTAGGTGATCTTATTGCTGTGCCAACTAGACCCTACATAGCTGATCTTATAGCTGTAGCGACTAGACCCTACGTAGGTGATCTTATAGCTGTGACAACTAGACCCTACGTAGGTGATCTTATAGCTGTGACAACTAGACCCTACGTAGGTGATCTTATTGCTGTGCCAACTAGACCCTACATAGCTGATCTTATAGCTGTGGCGACTAGACCCTATGTAGGTGATCTTATAGCTGTGACAACTAGACCCTACGTAGGTGATCTTATAGCTGTAGCGACTAGACCCTACGTAGGTGATCTTATAGCTGTGACAACTAGACCCTACGTAGGTGATCTTATAGCTGTAGCGACTAGACCCTACGTAGGTGATCTTATAGCTGTGACAACTAGACCCTACGTAGGTGATCTTATAGCTGTAGCGACTAGACCCTACGTAGGTGATCTTATTGCTGTGCCAACTAGACCCTACATAGCTGATCTTATAGCTGTGGCGACTAGACCCTATGTAGGTGATCTTATAGCTGTGGCGACTAGACCCTATGTAGGTGATCTTATAGCTGAGCCAACTAGCCCCTACGTAGGTGATCTTATAGCTGTGACGACTAGACCCTACGTAGGTGATCTTATAGCTGTGACGACTAGACCCTACGTAAGTGATCTTATAGCTGTGACAACTAGACCCTATGTAGGTGATCTTATAGCTGTAGCGACTAGACCCTACATAGCTGATCTTATAGCTGTGACGACTAGACCCTATGTAGGTGATCTTATAGCTGTGACAACTAGACCCTACGTAGGTGATCTTATAGCTGTAGCGACTAGACCCTACGTAGGTGATCTTATAGCTGTGACAACTAGACCCTACGTAGGTGATCTTATAGCTGTAGCGACTAGACCCTACGTAGGTGATCTTATTGCTGTGCCAACTAGACCCTACATAGCTGATCTTATAGCTGTGGCGACTAGACCCTATGTAGGTGATCTTATAGCTGTGGCGACTAGACCCTATGTAGGTGATCTTATAGCTGAGCCAACTAGCCCCTACGTAGGTGATCTTATAGCTGTGACGACTAGACCCTACGTAGGTGATCTTATAGCTGTGACGACTAGACCCTACGTAGGTGATCTTATAGCTGTGACAACTAGACCCTATGTAGGTGATCTTATAGCTGTGGCGACTAGACCCTATGTAGGTGATCTTATAGCTGTGGCAACTAGACCCTACGTAGGTGATCTTATTGCTGTGCCAACTAGACCCTACATAGCTGATCTTATAGCTGTGCCAACTAGCCCCTACGTAGGTGATCTTATAGCTGTGACGACTAGACCCTACGTAGGTGATCTTATAGCTGTGGCGACTAGACCCTATGTAGGTGATCTTATAGCTGTGACAACTAGACCCTACGTAGGTGATCTTATAGCTGTGACAACTAGCCCCTACGTAGGTGATCTTATAGCTGTGACAACTAGCCCCTACGTAGGTGATCTTATAGCTGTGACAACTAGCCCCTACGTAGGTGATCTTATAGCTGTGACAACTAGCCCCTACATAGGTGATCTTATAGCTGTGACAACTAGCCCCTACATAGGTGATCTTATAGCTGTGACAACTAGACCCTATGTAGGTGCAGCGCCCCAGAGTCCTGGTCGTTGCAGTACTGTGGCTCCGCCGCTAAGGGGGGCTATGGTACGTCTGATGGCACTGAAGGAGTTCATCTGACCAGGTATCACATACACCAATACATTTCACAGTCGGGCCTCCAGGGGGAGCTAAGGGTGCTATTTATTAGGCCACTCCTCACCGTGTGGGTAAACTGGGGGTTAGGCAGGAAGTTAGACAGAAAGCTGACTGGGTTGGAACCAGACAACACCTGGTGGCAGAGGGTGTTGTAGGGGAAGATTCGGTAGGGTCCCTGTCAGGTTTGGGACCCTGACAGAGGCCTGGCAACAAGAAAGAACGTCACGGGACCGTGCCTGCTCAGCATAGCGGCGGTGCCCTAAGAAAGGAACAGAAGCGAGATATATTGTGCTGAGTGAGAAACGAGATCAAAGCAAGAAGGAGAATACCAGTAGGAGTCGTGCTGTAAGACCGAGGCAACATCCTACTGAGGCGCACAACCGGCGGCCGGAACGCCGAGGAAGTATTACTATATTCAGCTTCAGGCAATACTTCAAACCAACGGCAGGACAGTCAGTCACAGGCGGGCTGTCTCACCTAAATCACCTATGCAGACATAGGGGGCAACCTGTGGAGAGGGGCGACTCTAGGGTCCCGGAAGAGCTCCGAGCCTACCCGTCATACGGGTGCGTCCCAACCATAACACCGGGAGGGACGGAGGATTAGCAGAACATCACCTAATCGAGTTGTTGTGAGGGAACACGAGAAACAGACACAACAGTTGTGGGGACTATCCCGTAAGCACAGCAGGGGAGGACCACAACACATAGCGCTAGCAGGAAGGCACAGATTTCCACCTGCAAAGGGAACTCTGGAGGTGCCATCGGACCGGCCGGACTTGCGCAGCCTGGTGAACTGTATTCCGGACTGAGGACCCAGAGACCTTCAGTAAAGAGGTAAAGAGACTGCAACCTGGTGTCCTCGTTATTTACTGCACCGCACCACCACCACCATCCACATCTATCATTTACTGTACGCCCCTCAGCAGGGTCACGGACCAGGCCTAGCCACAATGACAACCCCAGAGCAGAGACTCAGAGGCCCGGTACCGGGTACCCCTCGGCCCTGCGGCAGTGGGGGCGCTACATAGGCAATCTTATAGTTGTGCCAACTAGCACCTATATAGGTGATCTTATAGCTGTGATGACTAGACCCTACATAGGTGATCTTATAGCTGTGACGACTAGACCCTATGTAGGTGATCTTATAGCTGTGACGACTAGACCCTACGTAGGTGATCTTATAGCTGTGCTGACTGAACCTTACGTAGGTGATCCTTTAGCCGTGCCGACTTGATCCTACGTAGGTGATCTTATAGTTGTGTCGACTGAACCCTGCGTAGGTGATCATATAGCTGGGCCAACTTGACCCTACGTAAGTGATGTTACAGGTGTCTCGACTGTACCCTACATACATACCCTGTGCTAACTGGACCCTACATAGCTTATCGTATAGCTGTGCCGACTAGACACTTCATAGGGGATCTTATACATGTGCCAACTGGACCTTACGTAGGTGATCTTATTATACATGTGCCAACTGAACCTTACGTAGCTGATCTTATTATACATGTGCCGACTGGACCTTACGTAGGTGATCTCATACATTTTCAAACTGGACCTTACATAGGTGATCTTATACATTTGCCAACTGGACCTTACGTAGGTGATCTTATACATGTGCCGACTGGACCTTACGTAGGTGATCTTATACATGTGCCGACGGGACCTAACATAGGTGATCTCATACATTTGCCAACTGGACCTTACATAGATGATCTTATACATTTGCCAACTGGACCAACTTGTCATCTTTTAGCTGTGCCGCCTGTACCCTACGTAGAGGATATTATACCTGTGCTGACTGGACCCTATATAGCTGATTTTATAGCTGTGCCGACTGGACCCTACATAGGTGATCTTATAGCTTTGCCGATTAGACCCTACATAGGTGATCTTATAGCTTTGCCGATTAGACCCTACATAGGTGATTTTATAGCTTTGCCGATTGGACCTTACGTAGGTGATTTTTTTTAGCTGTGTCAACTGTATCCTACGTAGATGATCTTATAGTTGTGGCGACAGTACCCTACGTAGGTGAACCAATATCTTTTCTACCATATACTTTAATTATATCTAGTGGGCTTATTATGCTATACATTAACCCCTAGAGAACCAAAAGCCTCAGCGGTGCAGTAAAGGCCTAAAAAGGAATTACATAGCAAATTTTCAGCCTCCCCTGCCTTCTGTAGCATCAATGCACAGGCTAATTGCTCTCAATTTACTGCTCATAAACTGGAGACCTACCTCCAGTTTAGCTCTGCTCCTAAGGGACCGGCCTGTAAAACTAGAGGGGAAAAGTGGCAGGCCGGGGCTCACGTCATTAAATAAAATAGAAATAGCTATTAAAAAAAGGCATTCACTCCTTCTAGTGATTAAAAATAATCACATTTAGAGCAGGTACGATAAACCATGGCCCCTGGTAATAATAACGCGCGATTTACTTCATTGGAGTAAACCTATTATTAAAAATCGTATAACACCGGGAGACGCATATGGTTTATTTAAAAGCGAGTTTTCGTTTTTATTTACGCCAAGAAGCAGTTTAGGTTTCAGTTTTAATGGATGAAAAAACATAGTAGGTATCCAAGGTAAGCAAAAAAAAAAAGAATTGCTACTGTTGGTGTGAATAGCGCTCTTTAACACTTCTTGTTTAAATTAGGAGTTTTGGCGACCAAAGGGATCATCTTTTTTGGACATTTTTAGGTAACATTTTGAAAATGAGAGTGGCTAAATATATATATAGTGTCCAAATGATATAACTATATACTGCTCATGTAACATAGCTAGTTTTTTCCTCAATAATTATTTTTGGCCTAAATAATAATACACAATGCCTAAATAAAACCGCCTTATGGTATCCAACTAATACAGCCATATTTTGCAAATACAATATTGTCATTCAGTTCCAAAAATAAAACCACCATTCATTGTCCAAATAGTGCCACCATACAATGCCAAAATATAACCTCCATACAGTATCCAAAGGCTAGAACGATATATTGCCAACACAATACTGCCATTGCATTTTCACTGAAATACATCTTTCATGGTACAAATAATAACACCATACAATGCAAAAAAAACCCCTCCTATGTTGAGCACATCTACTGGCTAAATAATACCACCATGTAAAAATTGAAATAATACCTTTATTCAGTATCCAAATGATACCAGCATATATTGCTAACAAGATACTACTATTGCATGCCTCCCAAAAAGCATTATTCATTGTCCAAATAATACCTCCATACAATGCAAAAATAATACTGCTATGTCAAGCTCATCTATTGTATAAATAATACTACCATGTAACGCAAAAATAATACTGCTATATTGAGCACATCTATTGTATAAATAATACTACCATGCAACGAAAAAATAATACTGCTATATTGAGCACATCTATTGTATAAATAATACCACCATGCAACGCAAGAATAATACTGGTATGTCGAGCACATCTATTGTATAAATAATACCACCATGCAACGCAAAAATAACACTGCTATATCGAGCACATCTATTGTAAATAATACCACTATGCAACGCAAAAATAATACTGCTATTTCGAGCACATCTATTGTATAAATAATACTACCATGTAACGCAAAAATAATACTTCTATATTGAGCACATCTATTGTATAAATAATACCACCATGCAACGCAAAAATAATACTCCTATATTGAGCACATCTATTGTATAAATAATACCACTACATAACGCCTAAGTAGTAAGTTAATTTATGATTCAAATGATAAAACCATATCTTGCCAACACAAAAATGACATTTAATGCCACTAATAAAACCGCCATTTATTGGCTAAATAATGCCACCAGACAATGCCTAAGTAATTCCTCCATACAGTATCCAAATGATATAACCATATATTGCCAAAACAATACTATCGTTACATGGCTCACCAAAAGCACCACCCTTTGTCCAAATAATACCACCATACAATGCAAGAAAAAAAATACTCATATACTGTAAAACAATAAAAGTTTGTGTAGAATACTGAAACTATCATTGGAACTGAAAGCTTTTTTACATCACTCCCAGGTTGATTTTGGGGGGTTCTCTTAAAAAACTGAAGCACTGGTGAATTGTGCCGCCCCCTAAAACTGACTCTGTTTACAATGGTACACTAGGGTGTACTATGACGTTGGGTGTACGCTGTAGGATGTCTGCATAGCCATCTTAATAATGTTATTGGCCTGCATTATTTATCATAATTTCATCGTATAGATCACAATAGCTCTAAACATAAAAAATATAGCTGAGGAGCAAAAGGATAAAAAGTATAAAGTGCAATTAACACCGTACTGGCTTGTAGATTGCCATTAATGGAGTCTACCTTCGCTACAAATGGTGGTGAATCGGTTAAATTAAGCCGCCGGACCCCCTCTTTTCATTCCTTCCCAATGCGCAAAACCATGTAGTGACTAATCAGCAACAACGGAGCCGGCTGGTACGTGCCCTGACTCCTGGAGAGTTAACGACAACGATCTCTAATAGTATTGATCAGGAGCTGCTCCTGATTTAATCAGTTGAAGGCCTGTGGGGAACTTTACCATAGGTTGGCTGAAAAAAACAGGAGAGCTGTCAATCACGGAGGCATCAGCTGTTCCATTGAGTGTTCAGTCTGTTTGCACTCTCACATCGCCTGGATGTCTCTCCTTATTGTAGCTCTCTTGGCAGGTTTTTTTTTTTTTAATTTGGGGAGGGGGATCAAAATATCTTGAAGAAAGGACCACCGTGTCTATGTCTACAGAGAAGGATGTGTATACAGAATCTGGAAGTATATGGTATATGCCATGTATACAAAATGACGTTGCCCACACAATAAAAACAGGAATGTGTCACTTAAAGAAGAGGAAAGTGAGAGAAAAGGAGGGAGATGAAGCTGCAGTGTTTGCCTCAACTTTGTGTGTGAGACTTATGCTGTGAGAGGGGAGATGAAGCATCAAAGGGAAAACATTTAACAAGTCAAACCACTGCTCTCCAGCATGATAAGAGGAGGACTCTTCCCATTTCGAGGAGAGAGAGGGAGGAGGGAGATGAAGCTGCAGTATTTGCCTTATTTGTGTGTGTGAGTCACATTGTGAGAGGGGAGAGGAAACAAGAAGGGAAGACATTTAACTGGTCAAACCACAGCTCTCATTCACAAAAACAGGTGAAGTATACCAATTTAGAGGAGAGGAGAAAGGGAGAACAGGAGGGAGATGAAGGTGCAGTATTTGCTTCAGCTGTGTGTGAGACTCACGCTGTGAGAAGGGAGAGGAAACAACAGGGGAAGACATTTAACTGGTCAAATCACAGCTTTTCAGCATGAAAACAGGTAGAGGGTACCGTGTTGTGAATTTTGATTCTGGGCTCCCCCGGTGGCCGCTTGTGGAATTGGACTTGTCATCCTCTTTCCTGTTTCACCTGGTTCCATCAGTAGTGGGTGTCGCTATTTAAGCTCATTTCTCTGGTGGTTTCTTGCCGGTCAACAATGTTATCTGATGCCTCTCAGTGCTTGTTCCTGCTTCTAGACAACTACTAGATAAGTTGGACTTTTGTCCATGTTTTGTTTTGCCTATTTGTTCCAGTTCACAGCTGAAGTTTTGTTACTGTGTCTGGAAAGCTCTCGTTGATCAGGGATTGCTACTCTGGTGTTATGAGTTAATGCCAGAGTTTAAGGTAATCTCTGGATGGTGTTTTGTTAGTGTTTTTCTGCTGACCATGAAAGTATACTATCTGTCTTCTGCTATCTAGTAAGCGGACCTCAAATTTGCTAAGACTATTTTCCTGCTGCGTTTGTTGTTTCATCTGAACTCACCGTCATTATATGTGGGGGGCTACTGTCTTCTTTGGAATATTTCTCTAGAGGTGAGCCAGGTCTTATATTTCCCTCTGCTAGCTATTTAGGTCTTAGGCCAGAGCTGGGCATCTAGCGATAATAGGAAATGCTACCTGGCTATTTCTAGTTGCGCGGCAGGCTTAGTTCATGGTCAGTATAGTTCCATCTTCCGAGAGCTTGTCCCTCTATAGGCTTGCTATGATCTCTGCCTGCAGAGATCATGACAGTTTGACCGGCCATAAAGTGTTAAAGACCCAGGTTGAGAAAGGAGAGTTATAAGAAGTCTGCTGGAATTTTTTTTTTTTTCCTCCAGTCTGCCTTGCTGCAGTCTTTTTTCTCTCTCTCCTCCTAATCTCTGTATGGCTCTGTGTGCACCTGACAATCATGGATCTCCAGAGTGTAACTGCGGGTTTGAATAATCTCATCACGAAAGTACAAAATTTACAAGATTTTGTGGTACATGCTCCGGTATCTGAGCCGAGAATTCCTTTGCCGGAGTTCTTCACAGGGAATAGAGCTAGCTTCCAGAATTTCCGAAATAATTGTAAGCTTTATTTGTCCTTGAAGTCTCGTTCAGCTGGAGACCCTGCTCAGCAGGTTAGGATTGTGATTTCCTTGCTCAGGGGTGACCCTCAAGATTGGGCCTTCTCATTGCCAGCAGGGGATCCTGCGTTACGCGATGTGGATGCGTTTTTTCTGGCCTTGGGCTTGCTTTATGAGGAACCTCATTTGGAACTTCAGGCAGAAAAAACTTTGATGGCACTATCTCAGGGGCAAGACGAAGCTGAAGTTTTCTGCCAAAAATTCCGTAAATGGTCTGTGCTTACTCAGTGGAATGAGTGCGCCTTGGCGGCAACTTTCAGAGAAGGTCTCTCTGATGCCGTTAAGGATGTTATGGTGGGGTTCCCTGTGCCTGCAGGTCTGAATGAGTCCATGACAATGGCTATTCAGATTGATAGGCGTCTGCGGGAGCGCAAACCGGTGCACCATCTGGCGGTGTCTATGGAAAAGACGCCAGAAAGTATGCAGTGTGATAGAATTCTGTCCAGGAGCGAGCGACAGAATTTTAGACGGAAGAATGGATTGTGTTTCTATTGTGGGGATTCTACTCATGTTATATCAGCATGCTCTAGGCGTACTAAGAAGCTTGATAAGTCTGTTTCCATTGGTACCATTCAGTCTAAGTTTATTTTGTCTGTAACCCTGATTTGCTCTTTGTCATCCATTGCCACGGACGCCTATGTTGACTCTGGCGCCGCTCTGAGTCTTATGGATTGGTCCTTTGCCAATCGTTGTGGTTTTGATTTAGAGCCTTTGGAGACTCTTATTCCTCTGAAGGGGATTGACTCCACCCCATTGGCTAATAATAAACCACAATACTGGACACAAGTAACCATGCGTATCAATCCGGATCGCCAGGAGAAGACTCAGCATTTTGCCAACCGTCATCGTCGTGTTGGTTCTCGGCTTTGTGTTGGAGATTTGGTGTGGTTGTCTTCTCGTTTTGTCCCTATGAGGGTCTCTTCTCCTAAGTTTAAACCTCGGTTCATCGGCCCTTATAGAATATTGGAGATTCTTAATCCTGTTTCTTTCCGTTTGGACCTCCCTGCGTCCTTTTCCATTCATAACGTTTTTCATCGGTCGTTATTGCGCAGGTATGAGGTACCTGTTGTACCTTCGGTTGAGCCTCCTGCTCCGGTGTTGGTTGAGGGTGAGTTGGAGTACGTTGTGGAGAAAATTTTGGACTCTCGTGTTTCCAGACGGAGACTCCAGTATCTGGTCAACTGGAAGGGTTACGGCCAGGAGGATAATTCTTGGGTCAATGCATCTGATGTTCATGCTTCTGATCTTGTTCGTGCCTTCCATAGGGCTCATCCTGGTCGCCCTGGTGGATCTGGTGAGGGTTCGGTGCCCCCTCCTTGAGGGGGGGGTACTGTTGTGAATTTTGATTCTGGGCTCCCCCGGTGGCCGCTTGTGGAATTGGACTTGTCATCCTCTTTCCTGTTTCACCTGGTTCCATCAGTAGTGGGTGTCGCTATTTAAGCTCATTTCTCTGGTGGTTTCTTGCCGGTCAACAATGTTATCTGATGCCTCTCAGTGCTTGTTCCTGCTTCTAGACAACTACTAGATAAGTTGGACTTTTGTCCATGTTTTGTTTTGCCTATTTGTTCCAGTTCACAGCTGAAGTTTTGTTACTGTGTCTGGAAAGCTCTCGTTGATCAGGGATTGCTACTCTGGTGTTATGAGTTAATGCCAGAGTTTAAGGTAATCTCTGGATGGTGTTTTGTTAGTGTTTTTCTGCTGACCATGAAAGTATACTATCTGTCTTCTGCTATCTAGTAAGCGGACCTCAAATTTGCTAAGACTATTTTCCTGCTGCGTTTGTTGTTTCATCTGAACTCACCGTCATTATATGTGGGGGGCTACTGTCTTCTTTGGAATATTTCTCTAGAGGTGAGCCAGGTCTTATATTTCCCTCTGCTAGCTATTTAGGTCTTAGGCCAGAGCTGGGCATCTAGCGATAATAGGAAATGCTACCTGGCTATTTCTAGTTGCGCGGCAGGCTTAGTTCATGGTCAGTATAGTTCCATCTTCCGAGAGCTTGTCCCTCTATAGGCTTGCTATGATCTCTGCCTGCAGAGATCATGACAGTACCGACTTAGGGAGAGTCGAGAGGGAGAATAGGAGGGAGATGAAGCAGCAGTGTTTGCCTCCTCTGTGTTTGTGAGACTTACGCTGTGAGAGAGGAGGGAAGACATTTAACTAGTCAAACCACAGCTCATCGGTACAAAAACAGATAATAGAGTGTACCGATTTAGTAGATAGGAGAGAATGGGAACAGGAGGAAGATGAAGCTTCAGTATTTGCCTTAGCCTTGTGTGTGAGGAACAGGAGAAGACATCTGATTGGTCAAACCACAGGTCACCCGCATAATAAAAGGAAGAGTCTACCCATATTGAGAAGAGGAAAGTGATGAAAAAGGAGGGAGATATATGTGTATGTGAGACTCATGCTGTGAGAGGGGAGAGGAAACAAAAGGAGAGGACATTTAACTGGTCAGACTACATCTCTCTAGCATGAAACAAGTAGAGTCTGCCCATTTAGAGGAGAGGGCAGAGGGGGAACAGGAGGGAGATGAAGCTGCAGTGTTTGCCTTAGCTGTGTGTGTGAGGAACAGGAGAAGATATCTGATTGGTCAAACCACAAGTCCAAAGCATGATAATGGAAAGAGTCCGTCCATATAGAGGAGAGGAAAGTGATGGAAAAGGAGTGAAGTGACGCTGCAGTGTTGTCGAAAAGGAGAGAGATGTTTGTCTCAGCTGTGTATCTGAGACTTATGCTGTGAGAGGGGAGAAAGAACTGCATCTAGTTGGTGAAATCGCACCTATCTGGCTTCAGTTAAAGAGACATTTAACATATTACACATATATATATATATATATATATATATATATATATATATATATATATAATATAATAACACATTTCATTGTTTTATTACAAAGACAAAGGCAAAAAAAAATCAGAGTGTATCGTAAGAGTGATATATCGGGGACAAGGACCCCCCTATAACACTTCAATCCTGTTATGATACACAATAAGCATTACATGTGTGGTTTCTTTAAGATCGGTCTGTCAATAGATAATGGATAAAATTCCAGATTTTATGTCCTGTACCCGAGATGATCTTCTCTCCAGCCCTGAACTCTGCGGCTTGGCAGATTAGCAAGGCTAAATGGCATAACTATATCTAAAACCAGGATCTGAGTGGTGCAGCTTTAACGAGTGATAGATTTGTGTTTCTAAGCGAGCTGTACAGATTGGTCGCGGAAGGAATGTGTTTAATGGCCAATCTAGGGCGCTGTATACATGCTTCTCCTGTATAACTTATTTTCAAGGGCTTTGCCAAACCTCAGGGTACATTAACATGGTTAGTGGCTGGCTCCTCTCTACACACGAGTTTTGTCTTCCACGTACTCGTTGTGGTTAGGGCAGTTTTTCTGGATCTCCTTAAAGATTGAATTCATTGAAGTCCTGAAATGGATTGTCCTCCAGTCAAGCCAAGGGCTTGTTTCATTACACTAGGAATCTGGTCTAAATTTTCAACCTTTAATTTAAAGGGAATCTGTCATCAGCTTTTTGCAATGTAACCTGATGTAGTGGCAGAGACCCTGATTCCAGTGATATATCACTTAGTTTACTGGGTTCAGCAGTTGTGATTGAATCACAGTTTTCTCTGCTGAAGATCTAATAGAGCTGTGTATAACCCTGCCCACACCACTGATTGGCTGCTTTTCTACACTGTAATCAGTGCTGGGGGCGTGGTTGGACTAGGAGACACGAGACACCTAGTCCTGTAGCAAATAATCTGCTGATAAAACGCTAATTTTACTGAAACAGCCTAGTAAGTGACACATCGCTGGAATCAGTATCTCAGTCCCTACATCATGCTGCTCTCAGATCACACAGCCAAATTCTTGTCACAGATTTTCTTTAAGGTTTTGTATTATGGAGCCCATGACAGTCATGGTACTTCCATAGGCAACAGTATTCTCCCCTAGAAGTAGACAAGTTCTGATAAGGGGCAAACAGCAGGAAGATTTTACAAAACATTTGACAACATGCATATTCCGAGTTTTGATTGGCAGGCGTCCTGGTGCCGACCCTCCCAATAAACACAAAATAAAGGGGGAAAATCTCACAGCCAAGTGCTACTCTCCTTGGAGACTAAAGATGGGCTCCTTAAAAAGTGTATGAACCCATTTTCAGTCTCAAATTAGAGTAGCACTTGACTGAGCACTTCCGCTTGTCCATTTTAGCTATCACTGGTGGTCTCAGAACTTTTACCCCTACTGATTAATTCTATTGACATGTCTCTACGACAAGTCAAAACTTTTTTAAAAGTGCAGTTAATATTTAAAGTGCAACTGACGTTCCGGGAGAACTTACAGCAGAATGTCTGTGTCGGCCTCTAGCTCCTGATCTCTCCATAGAATCTTATGGGCACCAACTGTCATCTCCTTTCTCAGTAATGGGGAAATCTGTCTTCACTGAATACAGATTTTACCCCTGAATTGAGAGTAAAAAATCAGTCCAGGAGGAGAAAACGAAAGGCTGAGGTTTTTTTGGAGTGGATTATCAATTCCAAAACAAGTTGGTGGGGAAGAAGTGGCTCATAAGTGGAGAAAGAAGCATCTCAAAAGTGGAGAAAGAAGCAGGTTTCTCTGATAAGATATATCACAAAGTTGCTATATTTTTTGTGTACTATTGATTTATGAAATAAAAATTAAAATGCCGGTTACTCTTTGAGGCATTTTAAGAGGTTCTTACACAGATATACTGTAGAACTTGATGGCTGCAGCATGCTATGACGATGGTGTAGTGTGCCACTCATTCAAGGGTGATTAGATCGACAAATAGGATAGTTTTTCATGGCACACTGCAGTATTGGACGCGGGTCATGAAGTTGGGAGCTCCTACCGATTCGGAGAATAAGGGTCCACAGATGGGCACATCTTTACTGTATTCTCCATAGACTACATAGAGGTCTATGTATGGCCAACTGTGGACACAAGGCCCCTCTTTTCAGTATTAGTAGGGGGCACCTGCAGATGTGTGGCCATTGGATGAAGTCAGGGTCCACATTTGATTCCCCATCATTTATTAGGTCGACCAATACTGACATTTTTTTTAGTGACAGTTTGGATGAATGCTCCACATAATGTGCCCACATGTGCCCCATGTCTATGTATGGCCAACTGCAGACACAAGGCCCCTCTTTTCAGTATTATTAGGGGGCACCTGCAGATGTGTGGCCCTTGGATGAAGTCAGGGTCCACATTTGATTCCCTGTCATTTATTAGGTCGACCAATGCAGACATTTTTTTTAGTGACAGTTTGGATGAATGCTCCACATAATGTGCCCACATGTGCCCCATGTCTATGTATGGCCAACTGCAGACACAAGGCCCCTCTTTTCAGTATTAGTAGGGGGCACCTGCAGTGTGTGGCTATCGGATGAAGTCAGGGTCCACATTTGATTCCCCATCATTTATTAGGTCGACCAATACTGACATTTTTTTTAGTGACAGTTTGGATGAATGCTCCACATAATGTGCCCACATGTGCCCCATGTCTATGTATGGCCAACTGCAGACACAAGGCCCCTCTTTTCAGTATTAGTAGGGGGCACCTGCAATGTGTGGCCATTGGATGACATCAGGGTCCACATTTGATTCCCCATCATTTATTTTATTGACCAACACTGACATTTTTTTGTGACATTTTGGATGAATGCTCCACATAATGTGCCCCATATCTATGTATGGCCAACTGCTGACACAAGGCCCCTCTTTTCAATATTAGTAGGGGGCACCTGCAGTGTGTGGCTACCGGATGAAGTCAGGGTCCACATTTGATTCCCCATCATTTATTAGGTTGACCAACACTGACTCTTTTTAGTGACATTTTGGATGAATGCTCCACATTTTGTGCCCACATGTGCCCCCCGTTTAATACGGTCTCTCCTCCGTACCACGCTACACAAAAATGATAGACCGGAGCAAGTTGAGAACGAGCACAACAGCTGAACCTGCCAGAAATCCCAGCGAACGTTTAATTAAAAAGATTGTGAGCCGCTGATGAGCGGGGGGCAGCGTCGGGGGGAGAGGAGATTGGACGATTTGGCTGGGTTCATTAAAAAGCCAGAGAGTATAACCCTTAGCGGCTTCTGCTATAAAGAGATGGGCCATTGATTTGGTGCACATATCAGCAGATAAAGAGGTCTCATCGCTCCTTGTCACTATGGAGACACAAATGGAGATACTGGTCCTGCAACAAGGGCGATCGGGTTAACCCTTGCAGCCCCGCCAGTGCAAATGGGCAAATATGTCAATCATAAATCTGCAAAAACACTTAAAACGTCCATCACAACTGGGAAACCTAAACGATTCGCAGTCTCCTGGTCACTTTTCTTATGACTAGTCTATATTGCATAAACTGTAGGATGAAGAACATATAGGATTACAATCCACTTCTGCATTAGTTATAGAGATCATTGGCATTATTACACTGGGGGTATCACTGGGCACCCTGGTACTACCCCTATTAAATACTAGTATATGTTAATATTATTGTTAGATTGGGATTGTTAAATCCTCATTGGTATCTTTATATGTCAAGAAGAAAATATAGGATTACAAATTTGCAATCCACTTCTGCATTAGTTATAGAGATCATTGGCATTATTGCACAGGGGGCATCACTGGGCACCCTGGTACTACCCCTATTAAATACTCGTATATGTTATTATTCCTGTTAGATTGGAATTGTTATATCCCCACTGGTATCTTTATATTTTAAGAAGAAAATATAGGATTACAAATTTGCAATCCACTTCTGCATTAGTTATAGAGATTATTGGCATTATTACACAGGGGGCATCACTGGGCACCCTGGTACTGCCCCTATTAAATACTAGTATATGGCTTCCTGTTTAACTGGGATTGTTACGTCCCCACTGGTATCTTTAAATGTCAAGAAGTTACACATTAAAAGAGAATAAAAGGCATTATATAAAAGTAGAGGTGTAGCATAAGTTGCCAAATTATTTTGTGCCCACTAACCCGCGGATTGTTAGCACTCCCGAGTCCCTACCACCAATCCCGTATTGAATCCCTTACCCTCAATTATATTTTAAGAAAATAAAAGTATAATTATAATTTACCCCTTGGCCCTCTAGCTTTTTTCTCTGTATACATTGTTATAATATATATTTTTGTACTTTTTAATTATATTTTTTATGCAGCTACTTTTTCACCCAATCCCTAACCCTAATCATATCCTTAGTTGGGGTTAAATAAAAGTATATAACAACATATCATAATTTTATTTATATATATATATATATATATATATATATATATATATATATATATATATATATATATATATATATATATATATACAGTATATATATACAGGGGACACATTTTTAAATTTGGAAACTCTCCCACTAGATCCCTGGGACTCCTATCAATACTGTCGCTGCTTCTGCAGAGCGCAGCACTGGAGACTTTGTCATCGGCTCCTGAGCTCTGCATAGGCAGAAACCGAGATGACAAAGCTCACTTCATTTCACTGAGAGCTATGGCATACAGAGTCGGAACAACACCAACAGTAACCCAAAGACCACAGGACTAATTTGTCCACTTCTCCCTCTTTCTCCTCTCCTGATTAGGCAGGGTATTGCAAATTACAAGGGAAGGGGGCTGAAATATGAGAAAGCCAAAAATTACACAGGCATATTATTTCACTTTGACCCATGGTGCAGGTCAGGCCTGCGCAGACTCTTTGGTGGATGATGGGGAAAGCAGTAAATGTTATTTAAAGCACAAAGGCCATCCCGGCATGATTAAAAACAACAAATATAGCAAGAAATGCAAACGTTAACCCATTCTATGCCACCCGGGACCTCCGAGCGCTCCAACAAAAGGCCCCAGCCCCACTTTTATATACTCGCGTTCCCTCGGTGTCTTTTTATTTCTTCTATTAGTATTCTGGTAAAATCCATTAATAGGAGTATCTTAAACTGTCTGATTCCACCACAGCTTTATGACTTCTAAGAAATACCGACATACGGATGGGAATGGGAATTGATTCTGAGCGTCCGCGTAATCGGCGCTTACCGCCAAAAAATAGGGGCGATATACAGTGATTGCAGAAACAGATCACTAACAGATCTTCACCAAGCACCGTGTGCCGGTTATAAAAGTCCAGAGGTGCAGGAGCCACGGGCAAGAAGATCCATACCTCACCCAAAATGGATGAACCTGGATGATGATGATAATATTTAGTCTATTCTGTCACTAATATTGATATTTATTTCAAGTGTCAATCTGGATACCTATAATAGACTAGACTGTGGCCCGATTCTAACGCATCGGGTATTCTAGAATATGCATGTCCCCGTAGTATATGGATAATGATGATTCCAGAATTCGCGGCAGACTGTGCCCATCGCTGATTGGTCGAGGCAACCTTTATGACATCATCGTCGCCATGGCAACCATTATGACATCACGTCGATACTGTGCCCGTCGCTGATTGGTCGAGGCGAATTCGCGGCAGACTGTGCCCGTCGCTGATTGGTCGAGGCAACCTTTATGACATCATTGTCGCCATGCTGTGCCCGTTGCTGATTGGTCAAGGCCTGGCGGCCTCGACCAATCAGAGACGCGGGATTTCCAGGACAGACAGACAGAAAAACCCTTAGACAATTGTCATGATCTCTGCAGGCAGAGATCATAGCAAGCCTATAGAGGGACAAGCTCTCGGAAGATGGAACTATACTGACCATGAACTAAGCCTGCCGCGCAACTAGAAATAGCCAGGTAGCATTTCCTATTTATCGCTAGATGCCCAGCTCTGGCCTAAGACCTAAATAGCTAGCAGAGGGAAATATAAGACCTGGCTCACCTCTAGAGAAATATTCCAAAGAAGACAGTAGCCCCCCACATATAATGACGGTGAGTTCAGATGAAACAACAAACGCAGCAGGAAAATAGTCTTAGCAAATTTGAGGTCCGCTTACTAGATAGCAGAAGACAGATAGTATACTTTCATGGTCAGCAGAAAAACACTAACAAAACACCATCCAGAGATTACCTTAAACTCTGGCATTAACTCATAACGCCAGAGTAGCAATCCCTGATCAACGAGAGCTTTCCAGACACAGTAACAAAACTTCAGCTGTGAACTGGAACAAATAGGCAAAACGAAACATGGACAAAAGTCCAACTTATCTAGTAGTTGTCTAGAAGCAGGAACAAGCACTGAGAGGCATCAGATAACATTGTTGACCGGCAAGAAACCACCAGAGAAATGAGCTTAAATAGCGACACCCACTACTGATGGAACCAGGTGAAACAGGAAAGAGGATGACAAGTCCAATTCCACAAGCGGCCACCGGGGGAGCCCAGAATCCAAATTCACAACAGTACCCCCCCCTCAAGGAGGGGGCACCGAACCCTCACCAGATCCACCAGGGCGACCAGGATGAGCCCTATGGAAGGCACGAACAAGATCAGAAGCATGAACATCAGATGCATTGACCCAAGAATTATCCTCCTGGCCGTAACCCTTCCAGTTGACCAGATACTGGAGTCTCCGTCTGGAAACACGAGAGTCCAAAATTTTCTCCACAACGTACTCCAACTCACCCTCAACCAACACCGGAGCAGGAGGCTCAACTGAAGGTACAACAGGTACCTCATACCTGCGCAATAACGACCGATGAAAAACGTTATGAATGGAAAAGGACGCAGGGAGGTCCAAACGGAAAGAAACAGGATTAAGAATCTCCAATATTCTATAAGGGCCAATGAACCGAGGTTTAAACTTAGGAGAAGAGACCCTCATAGGGACAAAACGAGAAGACAACCACACCAAATCTCCAACACAAAGCCGAGAACCAACACGACGATGACGGTTGGCAAAACGCTGAGTCTTCTCCTGGGACAACTTCAAATTGTCCATAACCTGCCCCCAGATGTGATGCAATCTCTCCACCACCGCATCCACTCCAGGACAATCCGAGGATTCCACCTGACCGGAGGAAAATCGAGGGTGAAACCCCGAATTACAGAAAAACGGGGACACCAAGGTGGAAGAGCTGGCCCGATTATTGAGGGCGAACTCTGCCAATGGCAAAAAAGCAACCCAATCATCCTGGTCAGCAGAGACAAAACACCTCAGATATGTCTCCAGGGTCTGATTAGTCCGCTCGGTCTGGCCATTAGTCTGAGGGTGAAAAGCAGATGAAAAAGACAAATCTATGCCCATCCTAGCACAGAATGCCCGCCAAAATCTAGACACAAATTGGGTACCTCTGTCAGAAACAATATTCTCAGGAATACCGTGCAATCGGACAACATTCTGAAAAAACAGAGGAACCAACTCAGAAGAAGAAGGCAACTTGGGCAGAGGAACCAAATGGACCATTTTAGAGAAACGGTCACAGACCACCCAGATGACAGACATCTTCTGGGAAACAGGCAGATCTGAAATAAAATCCATCGAGATGTGTGTCCAAGGCCTCTTAGGAATAGGCAAGGGCAACAGCAGTCCGCTAGCCCGAGAACTACAAGACTTGGCCCGAGCACAAACGTCACATGACTGCACAAAGACTCGCACATCTCGTGACAGGGAAGGCCACCAGAAGGATCTTGCCACCAAATCCCTGGTACCAAAAATTCCGGGATGACCTGCCAATGCAGAAGAATGTACCTCAGAGATGACTCTGCTGGTCCAATCATCCGGAACAAACAGTCTATCAGGCGGACAACGATCCGGTCTATCCGCCTGAAACTCTTGCAAGGACCGCCGCAGATCAGGAGAAACGGCCGACAAAATTACTCCCTCCCTAAGGATACCTGTGGGTTCAGAATTACCAGGAGAGTCCGGGTCAAAACTCCTAGAAAGGGCATCTGCCTTAACATTCTTAGAACCCGGTAGGTATGACACCACAAAATTAAAGCGAGAAAAAAATAAAGACCAGCGCGCCTGTCTAGGATTCAGGCGTCTGGCAGTCTCAAGATAAATCAAATTTTTGTGGTCAGTCAATACCACCACCTGATGCCTAGCCCCCTCGAGCCAATGGCGCCACTCCTCAAACGCCCACTTCATGGCCAAAAGCTCCCGATTCCCAACATCATAATTCCGCTCTGCGGGCGAAAATTTGCGAGAAAAGAAGGCACAAGGCCTAATGACGGAGCAGTCGGAACCTTTCTGCGACAACACTGCCCCAGCTCCGATCTCCGAAGCGTCAACCTCAACCTGAAAAGGCAGATTCACATCAGGCTGACGCAACACAGGGGCAGAGGCAAAACGGCGCTTAAGCTCCTGAAAGGCCTCTACAGCATGAGGGGACCAATTAGCAACATCAGCGCCTTGTCTGGTCAAATCAGTCAGTGGTTTAACGACATCCGAAAAACCAGCAATAAATCGGCGGTAAAAGTTGGCAAAGCCCAAAAATCTCTGAAGACCCTTAAGAGAGGAGGGCTGAGTCCAGTCACAAATAGCTTGCACCTTGACGGGATCCATCTCAATGGAAGAGGGAGAAAAAATATACCCCAAAAAGGAAATTTTCTGGACCCCAAAAACGCACTTAGACCCCTTCACACATAAAGAATTAGACCGCAGAACCTGAAAAACTCTCCTGACCTGCTGGACATGAGAGTCCCAGTCATCAGAAAAAATCAGAATATCATCCAGATATATTATCATAAATTTATCCAGAAAATCGCGGAAAATATCATGCATAAAAGACTGGAAAACTGAAGGGGCATTAGAAAGACCAAAAGGCATGACCAAATACTCAAAGTGGCCCTCGGGCGTATTAAATGCGGTCTTCCACTCATCCCCCTGCCTGATCCGCACCAAATTATACGCCCCACGAAGATCAATTTTAGAGAACCACTTAGCACCCTCTATACGAGCAAACAAATCAGTAAGCAATGGCAATGGGTATTGATACTTAACAGTGATCTTATTCAGAAGCCGATAATCAATACATGGTCTCAAAGAGCCGTCTTTTTTTGAGACAAAGAAAAACCCAGCTCCCAAGGGAGAAGAAGATGGACGAATATGTCCCTTTTCCAAAGACTCCTTTATATATTCCCGCATAGCAGCATGTTCCGGCACAGACAGATTAAACAAACGACCCTTTGGATATTTACAACCCGGTATCAAATCTATGGCACAATCGCACTCACGGTGCGGAGGTAACGACCCAAGCTTGGGTTCGTCAAAGACGTCTTGATAATCAGAGAGGAACTCAGGGACTTCAGAGGGAATGGACGACGAAATAGAAACCAAAGGTAAGTCCCCATGAATACCCTTACATCCCCAGCTCAACACAGACATTGCTCTCCAGTCCAAGACTGGGTTGTGAGACTGCAACCATGGCAATCCCAGTACCAAATCGTCATGTAAATTATACAGCACCAGGAAACGAATAATCTCCTGGTGATCCGGATTGATACGCATGGTTACTTGTGTCCAGTATTGAGGTTTATTATTAGCCAATGGGGTGGAGTCAATCCCCTTCAGAGGAATAAGAGTCTCCAAAGGCTCTAAATCAAAACCACAACGATTGGCAAAGGACCAATCCATAAGACTCAGAGCGGCGCCAGAGTCAACATAGGCGTCCGTGGCAATGGATGACAAAGAGCAAATCAGGGTTACAGACAAAATAAACTTAGACTGAATGGTGCCAATGGAAACAGACTTATCAAGCTTCTTTGTACGCCTAGAGCATGCTGATATAACATGAGTAGAATCCCCACAATAGAAACACAATCCATTCTTCCGTCTAAAATTCTGTCGCTCGCTCCTGGACAGAATTCTATCACACTGCATACTTTCTGGCGTCTTTTCCATAGACACCGCCAGATGGTGCACCGGTTTGCGCTCCCGCAGACGCCTATCAATCTGAATAGCCATTGTCATGGACTCATTCAGACCTGCAGGCACAGGGAACCCCACCATAACATCCTTAACGGCATCAGAGAGACCTTCTCTGAAAGTTGCCGCCAAGGCGCACTCATTCCACTGAGTAAGCACAGACCATTTACGGAATTTTTGGCAGAAAACTTCAGCTTCGTCTTGCCCCTGAGATAGTGCCATCAAAGTTTTTTCTGCCTGAAGTTCCAAATGAGGTTCCTCATAAAGCAAGCCCAAGGCCAGAAAAAACGCATCCACATCGCGCAACGCAGGATCCCCTGCTGGCAATGAGAAGGCCCAATCTTGAGGGTCACCCCTGAGCAAGGAAATCACAATCCTAACCTGCTGAGCAGGGTCTCCAGCTGAACGAGACTTCAGGGACAAATAAAGCTTACAATTATTTCGGAAATTCTGGAAGCTAGCTCTATTCCCTGTGAAGAACTCCGGCAAAGGAATTCTCGGCTCAGATACCGGAGCATGTACCACAAAATCTTGTAAATTTTGTACTTTCGTGATGAGATTATTCAAACCCGCAGTTACACTCTGGAGATCCATTATTGTCAGGTGCACACAGAGCCATACAGAGATTAGGAGGAGAGAGAGAAAAAAGACTGCAGCAAGGCAGACTGGAGGGAAAAAAAAAAAAAAAAAAAAATTTCCAGCAGACTTCTTATAACTCTCCTTGCTCAACCTGGGTCTTTAACACTTTACTGGCCGGTCAAACTGTCATGATCTCTGCAGGCAGAGATCATAGCAAGCCTATAGAGGGACAAGCTCTCGGAAGATGGAACTATACTGACCATGAACTAAGCCTGCCGCGCAACTAGAAATAGCCAGGTAGCATTTCCTATTTATCGCTAGATGCCCAGCTCTGGCCTAAGACCTAAATAGCTAGCAGAGGGAAATATAAGACCTGGCTCACCTCTAGAGAAATATTCCAAAGAAGACAGTAGCCCCCCACATATAATGACGGTGAGTTCAGATGAAACAACAAACGCAGCAGGAAAATAGTCTTAGCAAATTTGAGGTCCGCTTACTAGATAGCAGAAGACAGATAGTATACTTTCATGGTCAGCAGAAAAACACTAACAAAACACCATCCAGAGATTACCTTAAACTCTGGCATTAACTCATAACGCCAGAGTAGCAATCCCTGATCAACGAGAGCTTTCCAGACACAGTAACAAAACTTCAGCTGTGAACTGGAACAAATAGGCAAAACGAAACATGGACAAAAGTCCAACTTATCTAGTAGTTGTCTAGAAGCAGGAACAAGCACTGAGAGGCATCAGATAACATTGTTGACCGGCAAGAAACCACCAGAGAAATGAGCTTAAATAGCGACACCCACTACTGATGGAACCAGGTGAAACAGGAAAGAGGATGACAAGTCCAATTCCACAAGCGGCCACCGGGGGAGCCCAGAATCCAAATTCACAACAGACAATTATATGTATAGATAGATAGATAGATAGATAATGGATAGATAGATTGATAGATAGATAATAGATGGATAGATAATAGATAGATAGATAGATAGATAGACAGATAGATAGATAATAGATAGATAATAGATAGATGATAGATAGTTAGATAATAGATAGATAATAGATGATAGATAGATAGATAATAGATAGATAAAAGATAGATAATAGATAGATGGATAACAGATAGATACTGTAGATAACAGATAATAGATAGATAGATAGATAGATAGATAATAGATAATAGATAGATAGATAGATAATAGATAACAGATAATAGATAGATAATAGATAGATGATAGATAATAGATAGATAATAGATAGATAACAGATAATTGATAGATAGACAGATAATAGATAGATAATAGATAGATAATAGATAGATAGATAATAGATAGATAATAGATAGATAGAATAGATAATAGATAGTTAAATAACAGACACCCCTCTCTATGCCGACCACACACCGCGGTGAGCCTCCTCAGTACCATGACCGTGTGATGACGTGGCTGTGACTTTCTGTTACATCTGAGTCAGTTCCGTATTGTGAATACATAAAACCTGTTTCCCAATATTCGGCCAATCTGCACAGGCGCCTAAACACTGTGTTCATTAAAATGATCTACATTCATCCACACACACAGCAGCAAGCACAGGATCCGGGCTGCACTGATGAAACCGATTCCCTTCATTTCAATTTAACCCTTTGAAGCATTAATCAAAACCCTCACTAATTACATGAATTAAGAAACTAAACAGTGGAATCTTCTAAAAGACTATGCAAAAAAGGCAGTTTATACAATTACTTTGTGTAGATGTGAGCTCTAAAGAGCAAAAACATTTCTTTAGTAATGAAAAGGGTCTCGGAAAATTAAATTAACAAGGGGGAGCAGACTGATATGAAACTAAATTAGCATCAAATGCAAATTACAGGGTACTTAATGGTAGAACAGGTGCAGAGAAGGACCCTAAATGAGATGAATGAATAAAACATCCTTTTGCACAAATGTGGAAGCTGACACAAAGTCAATGATATGAATAATGCAGCAGCCTTCACGCTGCTGCCGGGGTCGGCTTTCCTTGACCTTTGAAACAGGAAGTAAAATTTGGTCCAAAATTCCACTGAGTGGCAACATGATTGTCATTTGCTGGAAATAAAAAATACAATATATATATATATTTTTTCTAAATGCATCATTCAGTATATATATATATATATATATATATATATATATATATATATATATATATACATATACTGAATGATGCATTTTTAAAAAATATAAATATATAGTGCATATATATTTATAATATATATATAAATATATATATATAAATGTATGTATATGTATATATATATATATATATATATAGCGGTAAGGACTTGACGGTGTCTTTAAAAAAAAATAAAAATGTATATGTGTGTATATATATATATATATATATATATATATATATATATATATACCGTATATAAATATATATATATACACTTCCACTTATGCATAAAAAATAGAATTTCTTTATGGAAAAAAATATATAGAGACATTTAAAAAGCACAAACTGTTGCATTTTTTTAATATTCAAATACAATGTTTTACATTCATTTTATACTATTTTAAAAAGTTTCACTTTTTTTTCCAATAGGTATCACTGTTTTAAAATCAAGAGGAGGAGCGTTAAGCCACATCCCGAACAATCTAATTTGTATATTCTTTTAAGCAATGCAAATAACATTTATTTTTTAAAATATAGAATTATCCACAGTTTTGTGTTTTTTTCGTCTAAAAAGTGGCATTGAGTGAACAGAGTTGTATCCTATGTTATTGGAAAGCTTCCAAAGGAAATCGATTGAACATTTGTTTTTCTAAGTCGTGAAGGCATTTACTTCTACAATAGATATTCCCAACTTCATAGGTTGTATACCGAATAAAAATAAAAGTATAAACTGACACAAAATATTGTAAAATATGTATTAGAATATTAAACAGAATCAACAGATATTTATTTTGTCTTTAAAACATGAATATATATATATTTATGAAATTCTGTTATTTAAGTATATATATATATATATATGCACAAGTAATATAATTTAATATACTGTATAGTTAGGTTTTTAGATATTTAGATATAAGTACATGTATATACACATTCGTCTCTATATAAATTCTATGTATACCATACATAGATATACAGAGGGATAGATCCTGGTAGATAGATAGATAGATAGATAGATAGATAGATAGATAGATAGATAGATAGATAGATAGATAGATAATAAATCGATAGATAGATAGATAGATAGATAATAGATAGATAATATTTCAATAAAAAAGCCTAAACTGCATATAATGTATAATCTATCTATTATCTATCTACAATATTATCTATCTATCTATCTATCTATCTATCTATCTATCTATCTATCTATCTATCATCTATCTATCTATCTATCTATCTATCATCTATATATACACTGCTCAAAAATAAAGGGAACACTAAAATGCCACATCCTAGATATCCCTGAATGAAATATTCCAGTTGCAAATTCTTATTCATTGCATAGTGGAATGTGTTCAGTACAATAAAACATAACAATCATCAATGCAAATCAAAGTGAATATCCCATGGAGGTCTGGATTTGGAATGATAATCAAAGTGGAAAATGAAATTACAGGCTGATCCAACTTCAGTGGAAATGCCTCATGACAAGGAAAATATGCTCAGTTGTGTGTGTGGCCTCCACATGCCTGTATGACCTCCATACAACATCTGGGCATGCTCCTGATGAGGCGGCGGATATTCTCCTGAGGGATCTCCTCCCAGACCTGGACTAAAGCATCTGCCAACTCCTGGACAGTCTGTGGTGCAATGTGACGTTGGCGGATGGAGCGAGACATGATGTTCCAGATGTTTCAATCGGATTCAGGTCTGGGGAACGGGCGGGCCAGACCAAAGCTTCAATGCTTTCATCTTGCAGGAACTGCTGACACACTCCAGCCACATGAGGTCTGGCATTGTCCTGCATTAGGAGGAACCCTGGGCCAACCGCACCAGCATATGGTCTCACAAGGGGTCTGAGGATCTCATCTCGGTACCTAATGGCAGTCAGGCTACCTCTGGCGAGCACATGGAGGACTGTGCAGCCCTCCAAAGAAATGCCACCCCACACCATTACTGACCCACTGCCAAACCGGTCATACTGAAGGATGTTGCAGGCAGCAGATCGCTCTCCACGGCATCTCCAGACTGTCACGTCTGTCACATGTGCTCAGTGTGAACCTGCTTTCATCTGTGAAGAGCACAGGGCTCCAGTGGCAAATTTGCCAATCCTGGTGTTCTGTGGCAAATGCCAAGGGTCCTGCACGATGTTGAGCTGTGAGCACAACCCCCATCTGTGACTTTGTGCCCTCAGACCATATTCATGGAGTCGGTTTCTAACTGTTTGTGCAGAAACATGCACATTTGTGGCCTGCTGGAGGTCATTTTGCAGGGCTCTGGCAGTGCTCCTCCTGTTCCTCCTTACACAAAGGCTAAGGTAGCGGTCCTGCTGCTGGGTTGTTGCCCTCCTATGGCCCCCTCCACATCTCCTGGTGTACTGGCCTGTCTCCTGGTAGCACCTCCAGCCTCTGGACACTATGCTCGCATTGATGTGCCATCCTGGATGAGCTGCACTACCTGAGCCACTTGTGTGGGTTGTAGAGTCCGTCTCATGCTACCTCGAGTGTGAAAGCACAACCAACATTCAAAAGTAACCAAAACGTCAGCCAGAAAGCATTGGTACTGAGATGTGGTCTGTGGTCCCCACCTGCAGAACCACTCCTTTATTGAGGGTGTCTTGATAATTGCCAATAATTTCCATCTATTCCATTTGCACAACAGCATGTGAAATTGATTGTCAATCAGTGTTGCTTCCTAAGTGGACAGTTTGATTTCACAGAAGTTTGATTTACTTGGCGTTTTATTCTGTTTTTTAAGTGTTCCCTTTATTTTTTTGAGCAGTGTATTTATATATATATCTATATAAACATAAGTCTATAATATTTAATTCTAATATTTATATATATTGATATTCAGACATAGATATGTTTAAATTTTTTATGCTTTTTTAGACTCTGCAGGTTTTTTACAATCATTACTTTTTTCTTTTTTTCCTATAACTTTTTTCTTCACCCTAATTCTCAGTAATTCTCGCTCGTTTATCCAATATACATTACGTTGATAAGATATACATATCACATATACACGAAGTAACAATATAAAGACGTTGTGTATCAGAATTACCTTGCACTTGAAAAATGTGCAAACATTAAAAAATGAACGGTAAAGAAAATAAACTTCCCTTCGCCCAGAGACGACACATCACGCTTTAATGGCTGACTCTATGAGCATTATGCAAATGATGGAAGCCGGTAATGTGTTATTGTTGCAGAAAGCTGGAATCCTCTTAGGCTTTATGTCTAAACTAGCGATGTCAGTCTTGCCTGTATCATTTACCATGAGCTGGAATAATTATAGGAGATAGTGCCCAGTGTTATTATTATTATTATTATTATTATTATTATTTTAGTAGTAGTGTTTCCTAGCATCGAGAAGGTTAATGAATTCTGTCGGAGGGGTCTACTCTTGGGTTAAATGAGGTAATGGGAATTTGACAAGGGACCACTTGAGATACAATTATAACAAGGTGACCAGACCTCCCCTTTAATGCTCTATGCCACCAAGTATTTAATGCTGTGAGAATTCACAAGACATTGGAGCCTGTAGTGACCAGGTATGTTCTGCATCAAAGGCTTTGCCTGTCTCTCTTTATAGACATATTACATGAGTCTTATTTAGAAGGAAAGAAGAACGAAACTCTGATGCCCCTAAATTAACTCCTGAGTGAGCAATTCCCTCCACATAATTAGTAAGTTGAGTCCACCTGTGTGTAATTTATTCTCAGTATAACTACAGCTGTTCTCTGAAGGCCTCAGAGGTTTGTTTGAGAACATTAGGGATCAAACAGCATCATGAAAACCAAGGAGCACACCGGAGAGGTCAAGGATAAAGTTGTGGAGAAGAGTAAAGCAGGTTTAGCTTGTAAAAAAATAGACCAAGCTTTAAACATCTCATGGAGCACTGTTCAAAAATGGAAGGAGTATGGTACAACTGCAAACCTATCAAGACATGGCCGTCCACCTAAAGAGGTCCACCTAGAGAAGCAGCCAAAAGGCCCATGGTCACTCTGGAGGAGCTGCAGAGATCCACAGCTCAGGTGGAAGATCTGTCCACAGGACAGCTATAAGGCCACATTTATACCTACAGTATTTGATCAGCATTTTATATCAGTCTTTGTAAGCCAAAATCAGGAATGGAACAAACAGAGGAAAAGTGTAATAGAAACACGTCACCACTTCTGCAATTTTCACTCACTCCTGGTTTTGGCTTACAAATACTGATGTAAAATACTGACCAAATACTTAACATGTGACTGTGGTCTTAGTGGTATACTCTCCAAATCTGGCCTTTATGGAAGAGTGGCAAGAAGAAAACCATAAGAAATCCTGTTTACAATTTTCAAAAAGCCATATATAGGACACAGCTAACATGTGGAAGAAGGTGTTCTGGTCAAATGAGACCAAAGCAGAACTTTTTGAGCTAAAGGCAAAACGCTATGTGTAGAGGAAAACTAACACTGTTCATCACCATGAAAACACCATCCCCACAGTCACACATGGTGGTGGCAGCATCATGATGTGGGTAAGTTTTTCTTCAGCAGAGACAGGGAAGCTGGTCATATTTGATGGGTAGATGGATGGAGCCAAATACGGGGCAATCCTGGAGGAAAACCTGTTAGAGACTGCAAAAGTCTTGAGACTGGGGTGTACGTTCACCTGCCAGCAGGACAACGACTCTAAACATCATGCCAGAGCTACAATGGATGGTTGAGATCAAGGCATATTCATGAGTGTGAGTGGCCCAATCACAGTCCAGACCCCAAAAGACTTGTAGCAGTAATTACAGTGAAAGGTGGTCCTACAAAGAATTGACTCATGGGGACTGAATACAGATGCACGTCACAATTTTCAGATTTAAATTTTTTCAATATTTAGAAAACCCATCTATCATTTACTTTACACTTGGCAGATACTTGCTACTTTGATATGTCAAATAAAATCCCAATAAAATAAATTTATGTTTGTGGCTGTAACGTGAAAAATGTATCTACATGCAGTGTCGTACTGGCCTTCCGAGGTCCCACCAGTAGCATTGATACTAGGAGCCCACTCTATAGCTAGATACAAACATTACCTAACTCCAGTTTGCACGTGAGTGAAGGCACATCTCCTGTGAAATATATGGAGGCTACAGTGGGGTGGGATTGGTGGACCCCCATCCACCTGATAAGATGCCAGAGTGGGCACTTATGACAATTTTAATGATGCATGTTCATACAACAACACTTGTATCAAATGTACTGTACTGTGCTAAGCACTGCTCATGAAAGGGGCCCACCGGTGATTCACCCATTCCCCCATGGGCCAGTCCATGCCGGCCTACATGGATATGTATATTTCTTTTATTACTCATTTTAATGTACCAATATTCATAATTTGAACCTTCATTCAACATTTACATGCTAAAGCCATCCCCCCAAAAAATTGATATAACTTAGTTAAATGTTAAATACAACGCCAGACTTTACAGCCGGCCTGCAAATTAACCATTTTCTTTGTTTTAAATGTCAGCTGAGTTGTAATTGAGAAAAATATACATTCTCCTACAAATGATGATTTTCCAACAATGTTTATCATCTCCGACAGCTGCTACAATTGTAAAATTTTGCAAATCTGTGTTTAGGAGCCGACTAGACCCATTTAGTATTTGTCAGTCTACTTTATAATGGTAATGTTAGTACAATGAGATACATCTGGAAAAGAAAAGGGGAAAAAAAAGAAAAAACGGAGTCTGGGAACATCTGAATTGAGTTAGGATGTGGAAAGTTGCAGATGCTGTCAATTTTTCTCTTTTACCTGCCCACCACTAGATAGGAATGCCCACCAAGAAAACTCCGAGCAAAGGCCACAGATGACAACAAAGGGGCTTTTGTGAAAGACTTAGCCCCCACAATTTGAAGGTAGGCAGGATTCCTGTCGAAGCAACAGGACAGTAGGAAGGACTAACATTGGGCCACACACAGACAGGAAAGCAGATTTCACAGAGAAACATCTTATCCTGAAAGGGCTTCAGCCGCGTCATGTAGGGTTGGAACTGCAACACAGGCTATGTTTGATACGTTGACCACATGCAGGAGATCTCGGTGCAACCCAAAACGTTGTCGCTTCCATAAATATATTGCATTATGAAAAGGTCATTAATGAAGGTGTTTGTGGTACGCCAGACCAGTGTAGAGAAGAGCCCAAGAGGTCTTGGTTGGCCATACACAGTGGTGTTGTCAGATATTTGCTTCTGCTTATGTATACAAGTCCCTAAAGAACGCCTTTACACCCGCATTACCAGTTTGGACATACCACAACCATCAACCATGGACTGCTATCATAACATATGGACAAGGCTTACAAATAAAAAGTTTTATGCGTACTTCTGAAGCCACACCATCGTGGGCCTTCAGGGCCAGTGGGCCAGAGATTGCAATAATCAGAATACATGCAATGTAATATTATTGGCCAATGTTCTGTTGGGTTGGGGGGCAAAATCTGATGGCATCTTAATAGGTTACAGTTGCTGCAAAAGATAAAAAAGAGACATGCACAATGAACTCAATAAAAGGTGGTGACATAGGTAGATTGGTAGGGGATGCACTCACCTCCTAGGGTTGTGCAATTACAGGCACAATCCTGGTAAAGGCTTTTGAATTATGGTCCATCAGCTGTGGCTTCGTTCCTGATCGATGATGGACAAATAACTATGCAGGAAACACAATAATATAGGAAAGACCATCCAAAAAGTAGAAGATGTTGTCAAGGTTCCTTTATTGGAAAGGCTTTTAGGCTACACATTTCAAAACCAAATTGGTATTGACCTGGTAGAGATACCAATTCGGTATCAAAACGCGAAGCCTGAATGTCTTACCAACAAAGGAACTTTGACTACATCTATTCTTTGGATGGTCATTATCGGCAGTTCTGGTGTCCTGCATATTTTTATATATTGCTGTGTATCTTGATGGGTTGGCAGATATATATTCTCTTCTTAAGCTCAATACTTAAGTGGGAAGAGCTTAGACGTTCTACTAGAGGTCAAGTGGTGGCATCACCCCATGCCTCACTTTCTTCTATACAATGGTCACTGTCATTAGGTTTTCTTGGAGGCACCAGTTATAGCCAACGAGGCATCCTTCCAGTAAGGGGGACAAAATACTACAAATTCCTGTCAAAAGGGAGTAACAACATGAACTTAATTCTTTAATTAAGGGTTTGGCTTAGGCGAGGATATCCCAGCTTCTAACTTTTGGTAAGAAAACTTAATGGTGGATTCCTCTTGAATTAGTAGAATCTTTTGACTTGGAGTCTCACACTAGGTCCAGGTTTAGATCTAATGTGGTCTCATTACAACTCTGTTGTTGATGCCTAAAAGCTGAGTGATATCTGTAATTTTTGTGTTGGCTGTTCCCGTTACTGAGGCTTCATCCTATTCATTTAAATAGCACTCAGCCGCAGTAGAGGTCACAAACCAAAGTTCTGAGGGACCCTTGGTTCAGCTAATTGGTGGTGGTTGTTGTTGATCCTGTTGTTGTTGATATCGATGGCCTATCCTAAGGATGGACAATCAGTCTGAAGGTTCTGGAAACCCCTTTGATTTATTACTTTCTAAATTCACAATATACTGACTATTCTGGCATCAACTAGGCCTCTGAGGTCATCAGGCACCTTACGTTGAAACGCCATGACGTCAAGACTAATGTTGCAACGGCACGGAGCACTGTGATGTCAGAAGTTAACTTGGCACCAAAAGCTACAACATAGAGTGCAGCAGGTTCAAGGGGGAAGTCAAAAGGAAGAGACGTGGAGGACCGGACAGTGGACTGCAAGGGAGGCGGGAGAGGTGAGTGGTGAGGTGAGTATTATTATTTTTTATTTTACCTCCTATGTTTATTATGTTGGCAGTCATTTTACTGAATTTGCGACGAGCACATTGCAAAAAAAAAAAAAGCATATTCTGGAGAAAATAAATTTTTTGGGGAAAATTCAATACATTTGCTCATCTCTAGTCCTTCATCTGTCTGGGTTTTAAGGCTTCTTTGTCTCTTCCTTCTTCCCATTCAACTTTTCAGAGCTTAAAGATGTTGTCCACCACTTTAATAGTAGGAAAGGTCACAAATATCAAATCGGTGGGGGCTAGACATCCAGCATCCCCACCGATCAGCTGGTCCCTACGCCAGGCAGATGGGATCCAGTGGAGGAGCGGAACAACATAGCTCCATCAACAGTATCGTGGCCGGCTACTGCTGATCCACTACCTATCATTCGAATAGGGGCGGATTTGCAGTACCCGTCCGCGGCCACAATACACTTGACAGAGCTGTGAGGCACAGCTTTACAACTGATCACATCCACCCAGCATTGGGAACAGCTGATCAGCGGGGGGTCTGGGTGTCACATTCCCCACCGATCTTGTATTGATGACTTATCCTAAGGATAGTTCATCCATATAAAAGTATTTTATTAATTTTTATTAGAAATACATAATAATTATTCATTATTTTGGTGACTGACCTAAGTCATATTAGGCTAGCTAAAATATCTCCAATTAAAATAACGGTGGAGAAGACCCTGGTGGACCTATCTAGACTTGCACAAGATCGATCTTCCTACAGATCGTTCATTCATCAAGTCGCCGAGGCTTGGGACGGAGCATAAAGTCGTTAAGAAACAAAAATCTCCAAAACATATGTTTTGATTGCCTTCATGACCAGGTTTGGTGCATAGAGATGGACCAAAAAGTTACTTACGGATGTGCAAAATGAAAACCCAGCCTTGTAGATCGCACCGTGCCGGCTAAATACGTCAAGGCTGTTTGGTTGAGTGGAGGTAATATTAGACGTTCCTCCACTTTTTCGTTTATTGTTTGATGGGGCCTCGAGCTTAGAAAACGACACTTCCTTCAGTAGGGGTTGAGATGTGAGACGGAGAAGAGAAGCTAACCAGCTTCTCACAGCTTATTGTCGAATTTGGCCGGTGTGAGAAAGCGGTTCTGCTATATGACAGCTCTGAGCAGACAGCTGCTTCTCATTTTGAAATGACCAAGTTTCTCTAGTTTCTCCATCCCCGCAAGTGCAAAAGAAAATAATCTCGATTCTCCCCGAAGTGGATGCTTTTCACAGGGACTTGTGGCACGATGGGGCAAAAAAAAAGAAAAAGAAAGTAAGAGGAGATAATTGAATTTATTCTTCCATATTCTGGGGGGCTAAACTACGGGCAAACAAATAAATATGTCCCTACTCGTCGTTATTGCAAGTCGGAGTGAAGGTAGTGGGGGGGGGGTGTAGTGAGGATTGGTAAAAGGCATTTCGGATGGGACGCTTAGGAACATAAACAGCCTAAAAACATGAGGATAATGAGTTAACCCCTCGCTGCCTGCGCCGGGCCTGTGATGCAGTGAGATGTCAAAGTCACGGCAACAGAGGATTAAGATGGCTTTAGAACAGAACAGCGAGATAGGCTGGATATACCTTATTAAAGTATGATTCGTCTGAGGCTGACACAGAGATACGGTCAGATTATCTTCCCTCTCCTGCAGAATCCACTTTAGCAAAGAAGCCCTTACTATTGATCCATGAATCACTGCCATGCTTTCCCTTACAGAAATGAACACGACTTCAGATATACTCCTCGTTAGAAATTTCACACTGGGTATATTTTTTTTTTTGCTTGGATTAAATCGGCATTATATATACAGCTTATTGTGCTCGGGATTTGCTGCCATGTTGGTTGCCACTTGGCTTTCTAATAAATAAATAGAATTAAAGGGTACAGACAACTTCACCAACATGTTTTTTGTCTATGCTTAAATGCATGCATTTTGGGCTAAAAAGAATTTTTGTAATTGGGTTTCATTAAAAATTTTACATCGTTTGGCTTTTACGGCGCTCTTTGTTTCCGTGTACATTGCCCGCTGCAGAATGAGTTAACTGGGAATCTATTTGTGAACTTATGAGGAGTGTGTAACCCTAGTTTCTGAATGCCTCTGTGCTGATTTGTGAACACAGACCACATCAAAGTTAATCTGAACTTCGATGCGGTCGTAAATCAGGTGAGGAAAAGACAGATAAAGCAGTTATGAACTCATGGCACTTAACCCCATTTTCTGAATGCATCAGTGCTGATTGGTTAGCACAGACCACATCAAAGTTGATCTGAACTTCGATGTGGTCGTAAGTCAGGTGATAGGAGCTGAGAAAAAGACGGATAAAAGAGTTATAAACTCATGGCACTTAACCCTATTTTCTGAATGACTCAGTGCTGATTGGTTAGCACAGACCACAACAAAGTTGATCTGAACTTCGATGTGGTCGTAAATCAGCCGATAGGAGCTGAGAAAAAGACAGATGAAACAGTTATGAACTCATGCCATTTAACCCTATTTTCTAAATGCCTAAGTGCTGATTTGCAATCACAGACCACATAAAAGTTGATTTGAACTTTGATGTGGTCATAAATCAGCTGATAGGAGATGAGAAAATGACAGATAAAATAGTTAGAAATTCATGACATTTAACCCTATTTTCTGAAAGCCTCCGTGCTGATTTGTTAGCACAGACCACATGAAAGTTGATCTGAACTTCGATGTGGTCGCAAATCGCCGGATAGGAGATGAGAAAAAGACAGATAAAACAGTTAAGAACTCATCATGGGGTCTCACTTAACCCTATTTTCTAAATGCCTCTGTCCTGATTTGTTAGCACAGACCATATCAAAGTTGATCTGAACTTTGATGTGGTCATAAATCAGCTGATAGGAGATGAGAAAATGATGGATAAAATGGTTAGACATTCATGGCATTTAACCCTATTTTCTGAATGTCTCAGTGCTGATTTGTTAGCACAGACCACATCAAAGTTGATCTGATCTTTGGTGTGGTCGTAAATCAGCTAATAGGAGCTCAGAAGAAAGACAGATAATAGAGTTATAAACTCATGACAGGGTCTCATTTAACCCTATTTTCTGAATGCCTCTGTCCTGATTTGTTAGCACAGACCACATCAAAGTTGATCTGAAATTTGATGTGGTCGTAAATCAGCTAATAGGAGCTCAGAAGAAAGACAGATAAAAGAGTTACAAAACTCATGGCAGATTCTTATTTAACACATTCTGCAGCCAGAAATTTGCACAGAAGCAAAAAGTCTGTAAATGCTAAACGGAATTTTTTTTTTTAAACAAACCCAATTGCAAAATTTTTTAATCCAAAATACAAGAATTTACGTTAAAACAAACAAATAAACCAGAAGTTCCCATAAAAATCCAGACAAAACGATAGGCTGTGTTATGTCCAGTGCATGGGGTAGTACATGGCACAGGAATTAGGCTATGCCATAAATATCTGACATGGTGACCCCCATTTTGATCTAGAAGTGGAAGAAGGTGATAACTGGACCTCTTTTTTTCCCACTGGTGGGACTTCTATAAATCACACATTGGTGGGCTATCCCCAACAAAAAATAATAAGTATAATGTATAATATCATTTAAGACCCATTAATAATGGTTGTCCCAAGGGAAAAATATATTTAGACAAATCCTCCTTCTTGTTCTTGGGGTAGTGATCCTGTGTTCATAAACCAATGCAAATGGATTCTATATTGTCTGCAAGGGAATGACCAGAGATGATGCAGTAGTAATATAGAGCAAATGTTATTGAGCATTAGGTTGTCATCAGCCTATATTTATGACTGCCAGAGGGAGAAGGACACTGATTGAAGTCCTAACATTTATAGCTGCCAGAGAGGAAAGGAGGTTAAATGGGAGCTAACTGAGGACTATATTTTCAGCAGTCTTTATAGTGCAATTATTAGCTAATAATCTGCAACTGATCCTAGTAGGGACCAATATTTATGACTGCCAGAGGGGGAAGGAGACTGATCGAAGACCTGCCATTTATAGATGCCAAAGAGGGAAGAAAATTAGCTAAGAGCTAACTGAGGACTATAGTTGTGTTTTCTAGGCTTGAAAAAAGCTAGATATGGCTGAAATGTTGCCTTGTCTTCCTGTTGTTATATTTTTTAATACTATGGAATAAAAGTTAAGTTTTATACAATGATGACTCTTTGGTGCCTTGGGCTTTGGGGAATTTTTTTGACCTAGTGGGAGGCCAAACCGAGCAAGCACAAAATCTATTAATGGTGCATGAGATCCATTCACTTAACTGAGGACTATTTGCAGCAGACAAAGAAGGACTAAATGGGAAAGTACTAGGGACCTTATTTATGGCTGCCAGAGAGGTATGGAGGCTTACTGGCAAACTTATTGTATTAAGAGTTGCCAGATGTGAAAGGAGACTAACTGAAAACTTACTGAGGACTTTAGTTTCAGCTCCAAGAGGGGAAAGGAGACTTATTGGGAAGTTACTGATTTTATTTATAGCTGCCAGAGGGGGAAGAAGACTGACTGGGTAACTTAAAATTTACAGCTGCCAGAAGGGTAAGTAGACTGACTCGGAAACTTCCTTTTGGCCAGATTGGAAACTTGCCCGCAGTGGCAGATGGGGGAGATGAAAAAAGAAGTATATTTTTGAGATGCATATAGTGCTGCAATAAAAAAGCATTGCTAAAAGAGACTTAAAAGAAAAGAAAGGCTGTGAGGAAAGACAAGTGATGCTAATCTGGAATAATTTGTACGCCCCGATGAAGGATTGTGAAGAACTAGTCGCTTTCCTTGTCTCCTATGTACGAGAGCCAACAGCGGCTCAGCCACTTATAAATGACACTCTCCTTTTTGACTCAACGAGGCGGTCACGGAGAGACAGTGTTATGAATTCGCTCCCTGTGTTAAACCGCTGTAATGATATCTCCTTCTTATTAACAGCTCCATTCATCTGTGGCGTGTCTCTGTCGGCAGCGCCTTGACAAAGGGTTAATAATGTGTGTCATTTTTTTTTTTTTTTTCCCGCTATCTGCCTCTGCCAGGAAGGAGGAATCGGCCTGCTGAGTGCTATTTGGGAGGCCTCTCCATTAAACTGATTAGCGCTTACGGGAGGCAGCTTATCAGAGAATAAAGACAAAACTGCTTTCCTTGTAGCGCTGGGGAGAGCATGCGAGGTCCTGGCCTGACACTTACAATCAGACATGCTGCCACTTGGAAGGATTCAATGGAAATGTAGCCTTACTCTGGCGGCACAGGCCAGCGCAGGCGCCGACCTGCGCAATTATACATATTCTCGCTGAGCGGGGAAGCGAGGCTGGAGGGCCCTTGTCAGAAATTAATCAAGGCAAATGTTAAGGAATCTCTTTCCACTTACAATACTGGCAGAAGATAAGTGGTAACACAACGCCGTACTCACAGCTATTAAAGGGTACGGACGCATCCGGTATATATAACATCCACGTGGTTTAATAAATGCAAGCAGTATCCAGCGATAACAATGGTCATTTAAGATAGATTTTACTTTTAGTATTTTTTATGTCTTTTTTTTTTTTTTCCTCTATTCAATTAATCCAGAATCAAGACAGACTGCAAATTATCAAATAGAATAAACAATAAAAAAAAAATAACAAAAAATACAATAATTCTAGCATAAAATAGATAACGTTAGACCTCTCATTTTAAGATAGATTTTACTCTTTTTTTATTTTATTTTTATTTTTTTTAAATATTCTTTTAATCCAGAATCAAGACAGACAGCAAATTATCAACTGGAATAAACAATAAAAAAATATATATAATAAAAATACAATAATTCTTGCATAAAATAGATAACGTTAGACCTCTCATTTTAAGATAGATTTTCTCTTTTTTTTTTCTTGCAATATTCCTTTACTCCAGAATCAAGGCAGACAGCAAATTATCAAAATGAATAAACAATAAAAAAAAATAATAAAAAATACAATAATTCTAGCATAAAATAGATAACGCTAGACCCCTAATTTTAAGATAGATTTTACTCTTTTTTATATTATTTTATTATTATTATTATTATTATTATTTTTTTTTGCAATATTCCTTTAATCCAGAATCAAGACAGATACCAAATTATCGAATGGAATAAACAATAAAAAAATAAAATATAATAAAAAAATACAATAATTCTACGATAATATCGATAACGCTAGACCTTTCATTTTAAGATAGATTTTACTATTTTTTTAAATTTGTTTTTATTTTTTGCAATATTGCTTCAATCCAGAATCAAGACAGATACCAAATTATCAAACGGAATAAACAATAAAAAAAAAATTAAAAATACAATAATTCTAGCATAAAATATATAACACTGGGACCCTTATTTTGCTTTAATGGTTATTTAAATTTTTCATTTTTCAGAATCTGATGAAGTTGTATGGAAGCATTCAGAGAAAGGAAAACATTGTATATATTTATATATACATACCTGGTAAGTTATATATTTTACAAATATGGGTACTATTAATACTGGATATTTTTACAGTGCAATTAAAGGGGTTGTCTCAGGTTGGGCAGGATAAGGGATAACTTCCCAATCGTTGAGGCTGAAATCCTGAGATCTACCCTATAAAGATCCCTGTTGTGGGTCATTTCTTGGACTGTGAAGAACAAAAAGGGAGCCTAGGTCATTATCATTTTCCCAACAAAAATTTCCCCAAATTCATCAATGAATTTTCGCTAGAATTCTAGCAGAAAACGTCTTGAAATCTTGAAAAATGTTTGAAAAGCTTGAAATTGCACAAAAATGTTTAGACTCTTGGTCTTTTTACTCTAGCCCCTGGGATCTACTAGAAAGCAGCAACCAACTGTCTGGTCTGAACCTCTTCTTACTTCAGCAGTCTTAAAGGGAATCATGTCAGGAGGTTTTTCCTACATGATCTGAGAGCAGCATGAGGTAGTGGCAGATATCCTGATTCCAGGGATGTATCACTTGTTCATTAGCTTGCTGTACTTTCAATACAATCAGTGTTTTATCAGAAGGAAAATATCACTAGAGGACTACGTGTCGCGTGCCAGATAGTCCAGCTAATCTGCATAACCACGCCCCTACCACTGATTGGCAGCTTACTGACAGTGTACACAGGAAGCTGCCAATCAGTGGTGTGGGCGGAGTTATACACAGCTCAGCATTCCGGTATATTTACAGAAGAGAAAACAGGGATTCTATCAAAACTACACCAAGCAGCTCGGTAAGTGACACATCGCTGGAATCAGGGTCTCTGCTCCTACATCATGCTGCTCTCAGATTCCATAGCAAAAACATGCTGATAGGTTCCATTAATGAATCGGGACTTACTGTTTTTTAAAATTTATGTACATAACTGAAATTACCAGTCTATTTTACAAGGAAAATTACAACTCTGTTCCAAGTGAACATGTGATTTTATAGGGAGATGGGCGTAATCCGCTCTTCAGACTCTTCAGCAGCGACTGATCTCCCTTAAAAATCAAAGGATTGAGTGCGGAAGTTCATCTGTCCATGAAAACCCGGGAAGCCCCCTTACGCATAAGGTAGTTGTGCTGCTACGCCGAATTTGGCAGGTTCGGTTGACTTCTCACCAAAATGTATGAGGACCTTACCCTAGTAATCATAAATTATATCAGTGACCGAAAGTCCAGAAAAATCCCTTCCCTCCTTGGTCTTAGGTCCCATATCTCCAGATATGAGACCCGTCGGATACATTGACTCATTATACTGTTCTTTTAGAAGATGCTATCCTTATACCACCATAGTTGGGCACTACAAATGGAGCCTACATTTCCTAGAAGCGATCACTGGCTACATTACCGCTGTCCATATCAGGTGGATTATTAAGAGGGAAATGGAATTTCTACGAGAACTACAATAACACGATTTCCAGAAAGCCGTCTACTAACAGCGGCAGCTATCCATTACCAGCATCTTTTAAACTTAAAAGCATTCTTATTTTTTAATGAGAAGCAGCTTTTCTTCCCATCACGTTCATAGTAGGTATCTGTAAATCATACAGTATATGTTGAATTCAGACATATTAACTCATTATACAGAGTTCAAAAACATACCTTTCTTCAGAACAAGCCGTCCTGTATGTGTGCATGAAGAATATCACTATTTATGCCCATTATCTGAATGTATCCCCTGTTTTTCCCCCTACAGGCTCTATCTCTAATTTTCAGTTCTCTCTGAGCTAGTGGGTATAGACTAGCTGCAATGATGTCTCCCATATACAGCACATACAGACATGATGAGATCCTGCTTCTCTTATCTCCCTGTTCAGAAACAGCAGTAGCATAGAGGACATCATTCAGCAGAACTGAGCAGTGTAGCTATAAATCCAGCTCTGGGGTGAGATAATACACTTACTAGAAAGCAGCACCAACTGTCTGTACCTCTGTTTCTAGCTCCTCTTATAGATTTCAATAGGTGTCTGTAATCCGATCTCTCAGTGAGCTGGCAGTCCTTCTTGCTGCAACCAAGATGAATTTGATTTGTCAGAGTGAATGATGAGATCAGAAGTCATGGAGGGGTAGAAGAATTGGCTCATAAGTGGAGAAAGCACACTTTTCTGTTAATATATGTTACAAAGTTCCATATATTCTCTTCTATTGCTTCAAGTTTATTGAAACAACCGTGACAATTTAAGTTTTTTACTATTCTGTAAGCCGTTAAATAAATACTATATATATATATATATATATATATATATATATATATATATATAGCGATTCGAAGAATAACATTCTTTAAAAGCCGCCAGTGATCGAGACTAGTCGGAGAGACAGGCAGGTTCCCCTCCCAGTGCCCTTGAGTGACAGGACTCTCCCTGCCTGCATCATGTATATGGAGAGACATATCACTCCAAGGGAGAGGGCAGGAGCTCACCTGTCTGACTAGTTCCCCGTGCGGCTCAGTCACCGACAGCTTTGAAAGCATGTATGCTGCAGTGTTCCAGAGTCAAACATGGAGACAGTTTCTGGTCCATGCTGCCTGTAGATTGGGCACCATGTATCAGTTGTCCGGTTCCCTTTAAAGGCATTGCATGGTCAAGATATGACATGTATTTCGGGTTGATAGAAACAACCACGGTGGCCACCATAAATCTGTAAAAAAAACAACAAAGTGGCACAGTCCTACAAAAGTGCAGTGCCATCACTTTATATCTTCCATATCCCGCTATGCACCAAGGTCACAAGAATAGACCATCACAGTCAGAGGTCAACCATGCGACTATCCGGAACCATTGATAAGTGATGTCGCAGATGCTTGGTCCAAGAATAGAAGCAGTAATTCTATTATTTATAAGGGCAGCATTTCCAGTTTATGTCTGCACTAGCTTTCATACATGAGACCCATTGTTCGACAACTTTTCGCATCACCCGCTGCATTTCAACTCCCATAGACCTCCTGTATCAACTCCCATAGACCTCCTGTATCGACTCCCATAGATCTCCTGTGTCAACTCCCATAGATCTCCTGTATCGACTCCCATAGACTTCTTATATCGACTCCCATAGACTTCCTGTATCAACTCCCATAGACCTCCTGTATCGACTCCCATAGACCTCCTGTATCGACTCCCATAGACTTCTTATATCGACTCCCATAGACTTCCTGTATCAACTCCCATAGATCTCCTGTATCGACTCCCATAGATCTCCTGTATCAACTCCCATAGATCTCCTGTATCGACTCCCATAGACTTCTTATATCGACTCCCATAGACTTCCTGTATCAACTCCCATAGACCTCCTGTATCGACTCCCATAGACCTCCTGTATCGACTCCCATAGACTTCTTATATCGACTCCCATAGACTTCCTGTATCAACTCCCATAGACCTCCTGTATCGACTCCCATAGACCTCCTGTATCCAATATTCAGATGGCAAAAGAAATTGCAACATCATTCCAAAACCTAAACATTGCAAAAGTCTCTTTTCCCCTTTTCTGATAAAGCAAAATAATAAGCTGTAGACTTGCATTCCGAAAGACGACTGTCTTCCCCCTGTACGGTGTTTGCGATCATTTACATAAAACTTCAAGTCAAAGACAATCACATGCTTGCACTAGCTTTCATACATGAGACCCATTATTTGACAACTTATCGCATCACCCACTGCATTTTGACTCCCATAGACTTCCTGTATCAACTCCCATAGACCTCCTGTATCGACTCCCATAGACCTCCTGTATCGACTCCCATAGACTTCTTATATCGACTCCCATAGACTTCCTGTATCAACTCCCATAGACCTCCTGTATCGACTCCCATAGACCTCCTGTATCCAATATTCAGATGGCAAAAGAAATTGCAACATCATTCCAAAACCTAAACATTGCAAAAGTCTCTTTTCCCCTTTTCTGATAAAGCAAAATAATAAGCTGTAGACTTGCATTCCGAAAGACGACTGTCTTCCCCCTGTACGGTGTTTGCGATCATTTACATAAAACTTCAAGTCAAAGACAATCACATGCTTGCACTAGCTTTCATACATGAGACCCATTATTTGACAACTTATCGCATCACCCACTGCATTTTGACTCCCATAGACTTCCTGTATCAACTCCCATAGACCTCCTGTATCGACTCCCATAGACCTCCTGTATCGACTCCCATAGACTTCTTATATCGACTCCCATAGACTTCCTGTATCAACTCCCATAGACCTCCTGTATCGACTCCCATAGACCTCCTGTATCCAATATTCAGATGGCAAAAGAAATTGCAACATCATTCCAAAACCTAAACATTGCAAAAGTCTCTTTTCCCCTTTTCTGATAAAGCAAAATAATAAGCTGTAGACTTGCATTCCGAAAGACGACTGTCTTCCCCCTGTACGGTGTTCGCGATCATTTACATAAAACTTCAAGTCAAAGACAATCACATGCTTGCACTAGCTTTCATACATGAGACCCATTATTTGACAACTTATCGCATCACCCACTGCATTTTGACTCCCATAGATCTCCTGTATCGACTCCCATAGACCTCCTGAATCGATTTCCATAGACCTCCTCTATTAACTTCCATAGACCTCCTGTATCGACTCACATAGACCTCCTGTATCGACTCCCATAGACCTCCGGTATTGACATTCATAGACCTCCTGTATCGACTTCCATAGACTTCCTGTATCAACTTCCATAGACCTCCTGTATCAACTCCCATAGACCTTTTGTATCGACTTCCATAGACTTCCTGTATCAACTTCCATAGACCTCCTGTATCAACTCCCATAGACCTTCTGTATCGACTCCCATAGCCCTCCTGTATCGACTCCCATAGATCTCCTGTATCAACTCCCATAGACCTCCTGTATCGACTCCCATAGACCTCCTCTATTGACTTCCATGGACCTCCTGTATCGACTCCCATAGACCTCCGGTATCGACTTCCATAGACCTCCTGTATTGATATTCATAGACCTCCTGTATCAACTTCCATAGACCTCCTGTATCAACTCCCATAGACCTTCTGTATCGACTCCAATAGCCCTCCTGTATCGACTCCCATAGACCTCCTGTATCGACTCCCATAGACCTCCTGTATCGACTCCCATAGACCTCATGTATCAACTTCCATAGACCTCCTGTATCAACTCCCATAGACCTCCAGTATCGACTCCCATAGACCTCCTGTATCAACTCCTATAGACCTTCTGCATCGATTCCCATAGCCCTCCTGTATCGACTCCCATAGACCTCCGGTATCGACTTCCATAGACCTCCTGTATTGATATTCATAGACCTCCTGTATCAACTTCCATAGACCTCCTGTATCAACTCCCATAGACCTTCTGTATCGACTCCAATAGCCCTCCTGTATCGACTCCCATAGACCTCCTGTATCGACTCCCATAGACCTCATGTATCAACTTCCATAGCCCTCCTGTATCGACTCCCATAGACCTCCTGTATCGACTCCCATAGACCTCCTGTATCGACTTCCATAAACCTTCTGTATCGACTTCCATAGACCTCCTGTATCGACTCCCATAGACCTCCTGTATCGACTTCCATAAACCTCCTGTATCAACTCCCATAGTCCTCCAGTATCGACTCCCATAGACCACCTGTATCAACTCCCATAGACCTCCTGTATCGACTCCCATAGACCTCCTGTATCCAATATTCATGTGCCAAAAGAAATTACAATATCATTCCTAAACCTAAACATCGCAAAAGTCTCTTTTCCCCTTTTCTGATAAAGCGAAATAACAAGCTGTAGACTTTCATTCCGAAAGACGACTGTCTTCCCCCCCGTACGGCGGTGTTTGCGATCATTTACATAAAACTTGAAGTCAAAGAAAATCACATAAAAAGCACTTCTGGAAGCAAGGAGCACGGGAGCGGCGGGGATCTTGTGTTGTCTGTTTACAACTCAGCAATTTCGACTCGAGCAAAAGACTCAAGTGCAAATCAGCAGCCACAAAAAAAAAAATTGGGGTAAATTCAATCTGAAATGTTTTTCAATTGTGAAAATTAGTGTAATCATTTCTTAATGTGCCACGGCCCCCCCCCCCCTCCTTCATTACGTGCTAATGTGGATCATGAAGGTTTTGCTAGCATAATGATGGGGGGGGGGTGTGTAATATGTCAGATCATCTGTAAATAAGAGGCACTTAAGACATAAGCAAATGATCTTATTGCTGCCTCCCGTGTAGTCTGAATGCATCTGGTGAAGCTGAGAGCATTATTTATCGGAATACATAAAGTCAGGAGGAGAGGATGAAAAAAAAAAGGAAGAAGAAGAAGCCGTCATATCGTTTCCAGTGTGTGCACTGTTACTGCAACAGTGCCATCTACATACTTAAACAAGTAGAGTTATGTGCCGGCATCGTACAAGAAACGTCCTCTATGGACAAGCCAAGGGCTTGTTTATTTTGGAAAGTTCCCAGAATGCGTCTGTGGCAAGTTTTAGTAGGGTCGACTTGCAAAAAAAGCAATGAATGGAGACCAGGCACTGGAGAGAGAGGTGTAAAGAGGAAAAATAGGAACCTGTATTATAAATGGCATGGGCAATTTTGCAAGGATATTTTGACAGAAGAAGGGAATGTGCCGCAAGCGGTGGTGAACAAAGTAGGGATGTCGGTACACTGGTGGACACAGACAAAAGAGGGTCCCTGTGCAAGGACAGTGTATGGGCCCTCTGCCGTTTAATAACTTTTCAGAATGAAAAATTGCACCTACTTTGGAGCTGGATGTGGACCCCCTTACTTATTGGCCCCTAAGTTGGCCCAGTGGTATGTCCGCCCCTGTGTCGGTATAGGATGTGGCAGGTTTACAGTCACATATTGCCTGGGGGAGGTGTGACTGCCATATTATAAAGCTATCGGTTTTCTAAATGGCACTTAGAGCGTTCCCAGCACATTTATCAAACAATCCCCAAGGCACAAGAGGCATGAGAGTGTCCTCTATCAGGATGGTATATGTCTGGGGTAACCATTTTTGTTATTGTCGGCACGTCCATTGCAATGCGACGTGCCGACGCAACGACGCTAGCGTTGAAAGCGCCGCACAACGGGGGCAGCGGATGCAGTTTTTCAACGCATCCGCTGCCCCATTGTGAGGTCCGGGGAGGAGGGGGCGGAGTTCCGGCCGCGCATGCGCGGTCGGAAATGGCGGACACGTCGCACAAAAAAAGTTACATGTAGCGTTTTTTTGTGCCGACGGTCCGCCAAAACATGACGCATCCGTCGCACGACGGATGCGACGTGTGGCAATCCGTCGCTAATGCAAGTCAATGGACAAAAAACGCATCCTGCAAGTACTTTTGCAGGATGCGTTTTTTCTCCATTGCGACGGAGGCCAAACTACGCTAGTGTGAAAGTAGCCTAATATACAACGATAGGATTTGGCTCCACTTGCAAGTGATATTCACATCTTTACGATTCGACTCCACTCACAGGCAATATACACATCCGTAGGATTTGGCTAAGCTCGCAGGTAATATACACACCGTTAGTATTCAGCTCCACTTGCAGTTTCCAGTAGTAGACATGACAGTAATAACTTGATTTGCATACTTACAATCACGTGCCAACTAGAGTTTCTGCCGATTCGTTTAATGTTCTATTTGCACTCAAGGTGACATGGGACTGCAAGTATGTAAATCACATGCTTGTGGTCACGTGACAATTACCGTACCCTACAAGTGGAGCCGAATCCTAATGGTGTGTAGTGGTCAAAATTTACTCAAGCGTGGACAACCTCTTTAAAATTATAACCTCCATCACTGGAAAGGAGGGTCCGGAATGTCTTCTTCCAACCTGTGACTTACTTCTCAGTAGGAACTATCAGACTGCCTGTCAAGGTCTATTGTCCATAAGATGGAGATAAAGGTCAGAGTTGTACATCTTATCTTTTCAAGATAAGACAATGTAGGTCATCCGTATTGTCCAGGTCATAATAAAGATCTAAAAATGCATCTTGAACCCTATTTCTTTACCAGAGGGTAAAATAAAACGTTCTGCCAAGCTTTAGGAACCGAAGTTGAGACTTCCTCGGGAAGTTACAAGATACTTCGATAGTTGGGTCTCAGCCCTGAAAACAGTATCGGACTGGCATCTCCCAAACTGTACCCGTCAGCAATATACACTTTACAAAAACGGAGCGCTGAGTTTGAGAAAACCCAAGTGAGCCCTTGTCATGAAGATGGAAGATCAATAAGAAACACGCACAGAGAAAGGATTAGGGACAAATATGCATCAGAGAAGCTTAACTTCAAATGCGTCCTCAATCTTTGTTTCCTCTTCATCTTTAGAAGAGAAGATCTCTCCGCTGGATGTGGATCTCCGAGCAATTCTCTCCTGTGAAGTTTCAGGAAAACAAATTGTTTTCAAGGTCCCACTTAGCGGCATCATTTAGAATGATAATTCTGTTAATGCGCTTCGAACAAAAAAAAAATTGGAGCAAATTTTTTTTTTGAAACATGGAAAAGAGTTTACAACCATGTTAACTTTTTATTAGCTTAAAGGGGTTGTCTGGCTAATCAAATTTTTGGTTCAAAAAGTACCAAGTGGCTTAAAAAATGTCCAGAGGAATCAATAATTACGTCTTCCCCCCAGATCTCATTCCCATACTATCCGCGTCCTACTTCCTGATCCCATCTCAACACACAGGAAATGCCTACTCAACCAATCACAGACCGCGACAGTGACCCGCCTCTCGCAGTGATTGGCCAAGCAGGATTTCAAGAGAGAGCAAGAAGAAGAGACCGGTGAAGTCCTAACGAAATGGGAGCATGCCATGAGGAAAGAGGGCACTGCCACTCATCCTAGGGTTTACACACCCCACTCTTTTTGCGTTAGATGAATAGTGCTTTTTCCTTGTGTTCCAATCTCGGGCCATAAAGTCGATGTTAAATCTCATAAAGTATAACTTTGCATCTGGTGTCATTATTTTGTGCAGCCTGGTGCCTTTATATGGTCACAGAATGTCTATTTTCTGATCTGCACTGGCTTTTCTGTAGGAAAGCTGTCAGGGTGCCGATGAATCTGTCATGTAGCTGCCATCACATATACATCCTTATAACAGAACTATCTGTCTATATCATCTATACGAACCACAATTAGGTGGCTTCCTCATTTAGTTTTAAGGACAGGTTATTTAATTCCAAGTCAGGGGTGTATGTACTACAGAGCAGGGGTGGACATAAACTGTTCAGCCGTACATGTGCCCACTTTGACCTCCAAAACAGGTGGAATTGTGCATTATAATAAGCTCTTTGACTGGAAAGGGCCCATTTCTGTCTGGTTCCGCCTGTGCCATAGAGTTAGCTCTTTTGACCCCTGGAAAAAATAGTCCCAATTTTAATCATTGCTGTTATATCCTTATGTATTAATCGAGGTAGTAGACAAAACAGCATTGTGTACCCAAACCCAACCTTCTCGGTAAAATTGTCTAACCAGCAGTTGGGTTTGAGGTCTAACAAGACCAAAACCCATATACAAGCAGCTTTTATTGACAATTTAAGGCATTTTTTCCTTTCGATAAGTCATCGATATCCAACTATTGGCAGTTCCCCAGATCAACTGTGTATTGTGACCGTCAATGGTGGCTCTTTACCACAAGTGAATGGGAGAGATCATGCAGTGTTACACAAAGTGTGTAACTATGCCTCTCCAGGTGCACCGCCGCCCCTTCAAAGTTTTGAGTGCCTATCCTAAAAATAAAACATCAGACTTAAGGTCCCAGAAAGTGCAGAGCCAAAGGTTGACCTTCTCCAATCTGCATTGTAGTCACTGATGAGTGTAAGACCTGTTACGCATTATAGGTTGACCAACGGTAGATACTACACCGATGGCACAGTAGACCATATGAGCCGATGAATGGTAGCGTCCATATTGATATTATGGGATTCTGTTGGGGCCCATTGAAGATTATTTCCACTGATCCAATCAAGTTGGGGCTATATACTAAGCTTTGGAAGGCTCAACGATAAGATGTCATTCCAAAGTGAAAAAATGGCCGCCTCTTCTGTGTCTCGTGAGACACATTCCCCATAACAGTCTGATATCGCATGTTGAAATTTCTTTTTCCTGTACTGATCACGTCAGAGCCTTATGACCCCCGGTACAGCGGCAAAATGGTTAAAGAAAACAATAAAAGACACAGGGGAATGGGAGAATGGGTAGGATTTACTGGCGTTTACTTTTAATCTATGGTGCTTTTGCTCTGTAGCTTATCAGCCCTATGTCAGCTTCCCTTTCCTCTTTTATACTCGACGCATCGCCCCCCATGCTGCTGCTGGGGGGACGGGACCCGAGTGTCTGTCAGCTTTTTGTCAGGGGAAAAAAAGAGAGAAGAAAAAGGAACGGAACAAGAGGCAAAGCAAAGCTAAGAAGAATCTATTAGATGTCACTGGGCTTTTGTATCCATGTCAATGATTCAGGATTAGAGTGTTTGAAATAATCTTATTGAGGGGAATCAAAGGAAGCGGAGAGACGAGGCAGCCTCCGAAGCATATGGCAACAGCCTGGACAATATCTTATTAGGGATGTGTGCCCTGGCACCATTACCTCCGCGAAACATTAGAAAACCAGTCATTCGCCAACTTCTAGGTGCTACTGACACAGAGAAAAAAAAAGTTCTCCAAAAAAAAAAAAGAAAAGACTAAGGAAGAAATTCTTTCGGCAAATTGCTACATAATGGAAGGCAGGGAAAAGTCGTTGGGGTGAAAAACGTAATAACAATATAGAAAAACTTCTCTGTGCCAGTCGTAGCTCCATTAGTGAGCCTTGCCGAACCTCAACTGATGCCATGGCCACCTGTAAAGAAAAACTCTCATTGTGTCGGAGCTTTGTGTGGAAACTGAGGGGATCGCACAATAGAAACTGTGATTCATTGCTGAGCTACCCAAAAACTCTGATCAGCACCTGAGGAGGGGTGCGGTATGACTCCAAACCCTAATGGCTGATTATCCCTATAAGCTGCCAGTAGTAGTTAATAGTAATCAGGTCATGGAGCAACTTTTTGCTAATAAACTGAAAAAGCGACTGTTAGTCGTTGGAATAGAATCTGGAGGAAGTTTTTCAGACTTTTCTTGAGAAAAACACAGGAGCAGATAAAATTGCTTTTGTGAAGGTCCTATAGAAATGTCCAATGTGTTCTACGCACTGTATTTTATTTTTTAGAGTTGCTGTCCAGACTAGAATAAAACAATAAAAGAACACCCATCCTCACCAGTCCCATGCTGCTTCCTATCCAACACTTATGCGGTCCTCTGCAGGGTTTGGCTGAACAGTGGAAATGAGAGGATCTCTTGAAATTTGAACGTCGACAAATTTTCCCAAAATATTAGATTTGTGGCAAATAAATTTGTGTGAATATCAATACTGGAAAGCTTGTAATTGCTTGGAAAATATATGTGGAAGAATGAGAGAGAGAGAGAACCCTGCTTAACATAAGATCTTACACTCTACAAGGAGAGAGAGGACCCCACTGACCATAAGAGCTTACATTCTACAGGAGAGAGAGGACCCCGCTGATCATAAGAGCTTACACTCTACAGGAGAGAGAGAGGACCCCACTGACCATAAGAGCTTACACTCTACAAGAGAGAGGACCCCACCGACCATAAGAGCTTACACTCTACAGGAGAGAGAGGACCACACTGACCATAAGAGCTTACACTCTACAGGAGAGAGAGGACCTCACTGACCATAAGAGCTTACATTCTACAGGAGAGAGAGGACCTCACTGACCATAAGAGCTTACACTCTACAAGACAGAGGACCCCACCGACCATAAGAGCTTACACTCTACAAGAGAGAGGACCCCACTGACCATAAGAGCTTACACTCTACAGGAGAGAGAGGACCACACTGACCATAAGAGCTTACACTCTACAAGAGAGAGGACCCCACTGACCATAAGAGCTTACACTCTACAAGAGAGAGGACCTCACTGACCATAAGAGCTTACACTCTACAGGAGAGAGAGGACCCCACTGACCATAAGAGCTTACACTCTACAGGAGAGAGAGGACCCCACTGACCATAAGAGCTTACACTCTATAGGAGAGAGAGGACCCCACTGACCATAAGAGCTTACACTCTACAGGAGAGAGAGGACCCCACTGACCATAAGAGCTTACACTCTATAGGAGAGAGAGGACCCCACTGACCATAAGAGCTTACACTCTATAGGAGAGAGAGGACCCCACTGACCATAAGAGCTTACACTCTATAGGAGAGAGAGAGAGGACCCCACTGACCATAAGAGCTTACACTCTACAGGAGAGAGAGAGGACCCCACTGACCATAAGAGCTTATACTCTACAGGAGAGAGAGAGGACCCCACTGACCATAAGAGCTTATACTCTACAGGAGAGAGAGGACCCCGCTACAGGAGAGAGAGAGGACCCTGCTGACCATAAGAGCTGACACTCTACAGGAGAGAGTGAGGACCCCACTGACCATAAGAGCTTACACCCTACAGGAGAGAGAGTGAGGACCTCACTGACCATAAGAGCTTACACTCTATAGGAGAGAGAGGACCCCACTGACCATAAGAGCTGACACTCTACAGAAGGGAGAAAGAGAGGACCCCACTGACCATAAGAGCTTACACTCTTCAGGAGAAAGAGGACCCTACTGACCATAAGAGCTTACACTCTACATGAGAGAGCGAGAACCCCACTGACCATAACAGCTTACACTCTACAGGAGAGAGAGAGGACTCCGCTGACCATAAGAGCTTACAATCTACAGGAGAGAGAGAGAACCCCACTCACCATAAGAGCTTACACTCTACAGGAGAGAGAGGACCCCACTGATCATAAGAGCTTACACTCTACAGGACAGAGAGAACCCCACTGACCATAAGAGCTTACACTCTACAGGAGAGAGAGGACCCCACTGACCATAAGAGCTTACACTCTACAGGGGAGAGAGAGGACCCCACTGACCATAAGAGCTTACACTCTACAGGAGAGCGAGGACCCCACTGACCATAAGAGCTTACACGCTACAGGAGAGAGAGGACCCGCTGACCATAAGAGCTTACACTCTACAGGAGAGAGAGAGAACCCCACTCACCATAAGAGCTTACACTCTACAGGAGAGAGAGGACCCCACTGATCATAAGAGCTTACACTCTACAGGACAGAGAGAACCCCACTGACCATAACTTTTACTGAACAGGACCTGTGCTGCTGAGAACAGATCTATTACTGATCGTTCAGTGTGTATATGAAGCACAATCTGAGCACAGAAAAACAATAAACGACCGCCGATCCGCGCACAATCAGCAGATTGGCGGTCATTTAGCACCGCCGGTTGTTACATATGCTTTCAAAAAAACATGCCAGAAAACAAAAACATGGGTTACATGAGCAAAAAATGGCCTGAAAATATCAATGCCTACAGCATATTCTGCTACTGTCTACTAGAGCTCAGTGGTGAATTTTTTAGCATCCAAAAAGACAGACGAAACTACACAACACTTCCCAGTTTGTAAAACTTCTACAAGAAGTTGCAGAACGCCCATGATTGAGGACTTGCAGTAGTCAGAAAAGCGTTGGAAAAGAAAAAATTGCATATTGCTTGGATAAACCGACAATTCCAATTTTGATCAAAGTTTTTTGGAACTTTTGGATACATTTTAATAAAAGAAACGGCTGGATCATCATTCATTGTTTGTGCCGAACATGCATCCAGTACTACACTACATTGGATACATATGATTTTAATCTTGGCTTTCACTTAAGACTATGGAGACTTTCACATTTCCGCAAAATCAGTATTATTATCCGGCTGTTGGCTTCCTCTTCTGGAACTTTTTCATCTATAATCGCTTTTGAATTTTTGGCAGCCATTTTGAACTCGTCCATGGGAAAACGAGACTGTTATGATTTCAATTAACTCAGGAATTATGATGATAGGGTCGACACGGTCAAAAAAGAAATTGTCTGGTCACGATCATGTAGCTAGTGAAACAAATTTTTAATGAACGTACGGTCTTGAATAAATTTTTAATAGCATAGAAAAAAGACCTACAAATTACTATTTATTAGATAAGCTTTAAAAGGATGACTATCATTTGATAACAGACGTACATACATTGAAAATCTTAACAATAGATATAGATGATCACGATCATGAAACAATGAGACCGAACGCAAACAGTGGTGGTTATTCCACCCCGGCCATTTTCTGGGCATGGAATCTTGGAGGGTTCAGCTGGATGTTCGTATCTGTCATTGCGAGAAGTCTTGAAAGCCGAATTCGAAACTGATCTCCTTTCCGCTTTGCCATCTTCTTCTTTTTTTTTTTTGATACTTGCGCTGCAAACCTAATTAGCAAACTCACTCATTAGTCTTCTAGAAAAATTAGCACAGCTTATGCTAATTACTCCAGTAAAATTTAATAAACTCTTTGAAATAGGGATAGACTAATGAGGTTTTATTTATTGAACTAAAATAACGGTAAGGAAAAAGGTTAGGACACAGGGATACCCATTGTGGTAATAAAACCACAATTTATTCCATTCCGGCACAGGAATTTTATAGCTGCGCTTTTAAATTCAAATATGAGTTACAATTCGGATGTTAAATCAATCCCGAACTTAATTTAAAAGAAGAAATTCTCCTCCCCCCCTTTTCCAGCCATGATTTGCTGCTCGGAATAACTTCTCGCTTTTAATGGGGGGTAGTGAATTTGTGTCCACGGAAATAGCTCCTTTCAAATGACATCATTGGATCATTAGACGGCGTTCCGTTTCTGAGAAATCTAGAGTCTTTGGACATATTCACGGCACCTTACGAGCTGAGGAAACACAAACGGGGGGTTCACAGGAGAGACGACGCAAGCCTGAGCTCTCGCCAAAGAGTCTCAAGACGTTACATAGGCTTAAAAAGGTGCCTGGAAAAATCACACCTCTTATGTACTTGGCAACGGCATCGGGGCATCCCGAATGTGAGATGTAGGATTTGATTGACTGTAAGGTTTTGGTACAGGTAGGGAATTCGGATTCTTATATGTTAAGACAATTGTGGTCCACTGATAGCACATAAATATAAGGACTTGAGGTTCCAAGAGTTTTGTAGGACTTTGGATGGCCTGTTCTTAGGACAGGACTAATTTTACACTTGCGATCAGATGATTGAAGCAGCTGGATCTTTATACTTTACTAGATATACATTTTACTAAATATACTAGATATATATATACATCCAATAGTGGCTGTCTTTGGCATTACAGCTCTCTACAGCTCAGTCCTAATCAGGGACTGATCTTCAATGCCAGGTTTAGCCACCATACCAATTTATAGAGCCGCCCCTGGTAAACAATGAAGGTTGCAGCTCTCACCAGTGATCTGTAACGCCTTCAATTGAATGATCAGTGAAAGTTCCAGGAGCTGGACTACTACCGATCTGATATTGATAACCTATCCTAAGGATTTCTTTTTTAATAGTCTTGAGGCATGGCAACTTAATGGATAAACGATGTGAAGAAGACTAGATAGGTCCACCAGGATCTTCTCTGCTATTATTGTGATAGTATCAAGCCAACGGATTGCTAGTCTTTCTCTTCACCTTGTTCTTTCTATTTTTCCGACCATGATGTCCTTCTCCAGTGATTGCTCTCTGCATATGATGTGTCTAAAGTAGGCAAGTTGTAACTTGGTGATTCTTGCTTCAGGTGACATGTCTGGCTCGATTTGTTCCAAAATTGATTTGTTTGTTGTTCTTGCCATCAATGGTATTGATATCCTTCTCCAGCACCACATTTCAAAGACGTTGATTCTTCTTCGGTCTTGTTTCTTTTTCCATCAGTATTAACACCTCTCAAAAAATATCCAAGTATGACAGTGGCAGACCTTAATATTCTCCTGCTGACCATGTTAAACTCTCCAGTATCTAGGAAGCTGAGATATGAGGAGACAGTTTGTGGATTCTCCATTCAGGAGTTGATTTTCGAGTCATTATATCTTGTTTCGACATGGAGGAAACAAGCTGGTCTTTGATTTCTTGGTCCCGATGAGCCATAATTAAAAGTCGACTTTAGTGACAAGACGTTGACTCTAAGGCATCTATAATTGGGGCCTTCTTCTACTGAAACTTTAATACTCTTCTGTATTAGAAGGCCATATTGCATGAAGGCCTAGGATCACTGAAGGATCCTGTTGGGGACCAGTTCTTCAACCCCAAAAACCCCCAGGGATTCTCTAGTGTGTATTGGGGCCCCCAACTGATGATTGTCAACAGAGATAAGGATCCATCAGGTTTGATCTTTGACCTGCTGATCCTTGTGTTCTCCAGATTTAAGCTGATGCCAGAGATTCTCATAGACAACACGGGAGCATTCGGCAGAGTGAATTCTCCTGTGTATGGGACATTGGGTGACATAGCTGCAGGCCGAACAATTGTCAGAACCAATGTTTCATTTATAGTTATCTAAATTATATAGGGGCATGGGCGTAACTACCATATAATAGGTTCAGGGGCTGCAGTCGCCCATGGGCCCTGAAGCCTAAAGGTGCCCAAGTGGTCCCTTTGCCCCATATTAAAATACTAATGCTATTACATTCCCATGATAGTAAGGAGCTCTGTAGGAGATTTTGCATTGGCGCCCAAGAGGTTCAAGATAACCTATGATCATGGCTGTAGATTAATTCCCAGATCCAACCCTTCTTTAAGCCATTGACCATAATAAAAGAGCCTACTTATAAAATGTATCTCTCCCTTGATCACAGATAAGCCATTTCTTAATAAAAAAAAAAAACAATCTGTCCCACGTAAAATGAGATCATCTATGTATCTACTCGTTTATGGGGTGAGTTTTATGCAGATCACTGGGGTTATTCTAATTATAGAGGGGATTTCCAAAGCTGCTGAGAAAAAAAATAGTTGTTACAAGGAAAACAACTCTCGATAAGTAAAGTTTCTATCATATCTCTATTACAAGTTCTGAAACCTTACTGAGAAAGGGAATCATAGTTGTCAGAGAAGGAAGGGACCTTCTCGCTATTCTTCGTAATGGCAAAAAAATGTAAAAAAAAAAATGTTCTTTCATTCACATGATATTGTAAAGTCGCTTAATTGTGACAGATCAAAAACAGGTAAATGACTTTGGTCTTGTTGACATGATGTCTGATCAAACCCAAACCAAGGCTGCACAGTATCGGTTCCTGTTTTCTACTGCAATAAGGTTTGCAGTTTCAAGAGTACACCCAGGAGCTTCTGTACAACATCCTGTGCTGCCACCCGTCCCAGGGTCATCATAGACTAATGCTGAGACGGTCCCGTACTATCTATCTATCAACTATCTATCTATCAACTATCTATCTACCCATCTATCTATTATCTATTATCTATCAACTATCTATCTATCTAAAATCTATCTATTATCTATCTATCTATCTATCTATCTATCTATCTATCTAAAATCTATCTATCATCTACTGTACATTATCTATCTATTATCTATTCATTTTCTAACATCTATCTACAATCTATCATCTATCTATCTATCTATTATCTATTGTCTATCTATCTATCAACTATCTATTATCTATCTATCAACTATCTATCTATCTATTATCTATCTATCTAAAATCTATCTATCATCTACATTATCTATCTATTATCTATTTATTCTCTAACATCTATCTACAATCTATCTATCATCTATCTATCTATTATCTATCTATTGTCTATTTATCAATTATCTATCTATCTAACTATTATCTATCTGTTATCTATCATCTATCTATTTATCTATTATCTATCTATCATCTATCTATCTATTATCTATCTATTTATCTATCTATTATCTATCTATTATCTATCAATCTATTATCTATTTATCTATCTATTATCTATCATCTATCTCTCTACTGTCTATTATCTATTATTTATCTATTATCTATCACCTATCTATTATATATTATCTATCTATCTATTATCTATCTGTGGCTAAAGTATGTGAACCTTTCATGTGGAGTGACCCCCTTGTGAAGCAACATAACCGAGCTGAAGCTGTTTTGTAGGGTGAAATTTTTGCCCTTTCCTCCCTACAAAACAGTTGCAATTTTATTAAGTTTCTGGGTTTTCTCCCTTGACCTGATCGCTTCTCCTGTAACATTTCTATAAGGGACATTTCAAAAACTTTTAAGCACTACTGTAGCGCTCTTATCTACTAATTTTACCTGTCTTGAAAACCATAAACAATAAAGCAAAATCTTTTCCAGCCATATAGGTAACTATGACTAATTCCTGTACCCCGTAGGAGGGTGCAAGAATATTATGTATATTAGCCTATGTCCTCTTGCTGTAAATATACTTTTTGCATCATTGGAAATTCAGATTTTCTAGAAAGGGTTACCCAAGTTTTGAATAAACCCATGAAAGTAAAAGAAGCGATTCTAGTGATGAATAACAGAATAAAAAAACCTTGAATCAATAAATATTATAATCTAAAATTATTTTAAAATGAATCTTCTAAATCCACACAAATCTTAGCTAAAACTGTGCAAAATATGACTATTTATGCTACATAGAAAGGGCATCAATGGCACCTTTCAAAGGAAATGTGATGCATTTCAGAGCCAATCAATTCCAACGGGGCTCACATTGAGTTTATCAATTCCGGTGTTTTTATATATATATATATATATATATATATATATATACATATTAAATAATAATTATAATAATAACAAATATTATTTATATATAAATAGATATATACTGTATATAATATATATTTTTTAAATAATAATAATTATAATAATAAATATAATTTTATATATATGAAGATATATATATTATAGATTTTAAATAATAATAGTTATAATAATAATACATATTTTATATATATATATATATATATATATATATATATACCGTATGTATATAATAATAATTCATATTATTATAATTATTATTAAAAAAAAGTTCTTAAAAGATCTGAAAACAAAACAAACAAGGGGAAATTGTTCAGGCTGTGATAAGATTTGTACGCCCAAAGTGAGGGGGCGAAGTCGATCTTAGGAGCTTGGATGCTTTTTTGAGTTTTTTTTCTTTTGAGGGTCACATGACGCCCATGTTGTCAAGAATTATTTATATGAACCTCATAATATTATCTAACATGATAGGAATTGATATAAAAACATGCCAGGAATATAATGACACCATAGAGTGCACATGTAGATAAATACTCCTGGTCTTTATGAATAACTCTTACCGTTATGATGGAAATAAATCACTGACTAATGCTGCTGTTATCACATTGACTTCAGTTCATAAGTAACCATTATCAAGTGGTCTTGAAAAGAAAATAACACAGCCACACGGCTTTATGTAGGAGTGACTCATTCATTGCACACCCTTGGCAGTCGACCAGCTTAGCATATAGCCTTTAAAGTGCCATTACATATTTATACGTACTGTATGTCCAACCAGCATTCATGTATAGAAAGGGTTAACTGATAATAGCTGAAGCATTTAAGTTTTTTCCCAGAAACAGCGCCACCCTTATCCATAGGTTGAATGCGGTATTGCAGTTGAGCCCTGTTCAAGTAACTAGGGCTGTGTTGCAATACCAGAATCAACCTATGGGCAAGGGTGGCGCTGTTTTTATGAAAAAGCTTACATATTCTTCTAATCTAAGGCGTAAAGCATAGATAGATTGTCCAAAGCAGATAGCCCCTTTAAAGGCCCCCGGACATATTCAACTAGAGTCGTCCGAATCCACCCATATAAATGAGGTGAAATGTACGCAAAAGTGCGATTCTCCACCGACAGATGATCTTGGGGGAGATAAGGATTGGTCAATCTGATTTTCAACACCTGATCCCGCCTAGCAGCGGCTTCTTTACGCTCCGATTTGAAAGTTTTGGTAATTTGTTTGTATGGGAGATATGGGAGAGATTGCTGTCGGCCAAATGTGTGCTCCGCCATTAGCAATCTCATATGTATGGGGGCCTTAAAGGGAAAAAATCAGCAGGATTCCACCCCCCAAATTATGTACTTGTACATGTAGCTCTTTCAAAGACAAGTCCAGCAATACCTTTACATGGCCGGTCCGTTCTTCCATTCCTGAGAAATCAGTGTTTGAGTTGATATGCAAATGAGGCTGAAGAGCTACGGTAGATCTGAAGTCTCTGTCATTCCAGCTCTATTCCCCGCCCAGCTCCGCCTCTTCCTGCTTGACTGACAGCCTCTATGTTGTGTGACTTCAGCAAAGGAGCTGTCAGTCAAGCAGGAGGAGGTGGCACTGGTCAGGGAATAGAGCTGGAGTGACGGAGGATTCAGATCTACCATAGCTCTTCAGCCTCATTTGCATATCAACTCAAACACTGATTTCTCAGGAATGGAGGAACGGACCGGCCATGTAAAGGTATTGCTGGACTTGTCTTTGAAAGAGCTACATATTCAGACAAAAAGTTTTGGGGGTCAAATCCTGCTGACAGATTCCCTTTAAGATTGTGAAATGATAATTGCTCCAAGTCTAACTAAATAGAGCTAAAATCAGATATTATAAATAGTACATACTAAGATCTCAGTTATTACAATAGGAATTTTAAGTCCCGCCCCCGAGGACCACATAGAAACACCCCAAAACACCCGAAAACAGGCAAGAACATTTTTCGGTGGAGTATACATAATTTCAAGCCTTTTCCAGAACATGCTTGAATTTCCCAAGATTGTTCTGAAAGTTTGAGACAGTTCTGGTAAATTCGGGACGGTTTGGAACAATTATTGTTACTAATTATTTTCCTTCTCTGACCTTCTGTCCATTATCTCGACTTCTTATGAAATTCTACTCTTTGTATAATTCAGAAAACTTTGTAAAGCCATGTCCATTTAAAAAAAATCAGATAAAAATGTGAAAATTAATTTTTCTTTTTTCTTTCCCATTGACACATGTCGTGTTCAGTTATTACATAGAACTCATGCCACAGAGATATGGTTAATTTAAAGGAACATACAGTCAAGCTAAGCTATGAAAAATCTACATTTTATTAATGATGTTCAACAAAGCCCCCCAAAAATGTCAGCAGTATCTAGAAAATGTTACATTATTTCACAGAAATCCCCCAAAATCTTACATAAAACAGAACAAAATTAACAAGCTGATTCGGTTTGCTAGTTGTAGAAAGGGACGCATATCTTAAAAAGTAACAATTTCACGCCCTAATGATCCGGGCCTCTTTACTGTCAGTCCTCGTTAATGCACAGTGCACTCTCTACACTCAAAGGAGGGTTAATACACAGAGAGCGGTAATGAGAACAGGACAGTGCGACGATATATCCAATTACGTAAGGCCTAACTAAAAAGCAGCGAGAAGCCCGATACAGGAACTAATAACTACCCGGAATAAGACAAGGGGAAAGAGAGGAAGAAAAATAATAAACAAGCGAGGAGCAGAAACTATAGGTGGAAAATCAGCTGGAATGTAGAAAAAGAAAAAGTTGTGATAAGAAGATAGAAAGACAGATAGATAGATAGATAGATAGATAGATAGATAGATAGATAGATAGATAGATAGATAGATAGATAGATAGATAATAGATAGGTACACAATAGATAGATAGATAATAGATAGATAATAGACAGATAGATAATAGACAGATAGATAATAGATAGATAGATATATAGATAGATGATAGATAGATAATAGATAGATATATAGATAGACAGACAATAGATAGATGATAGATAGATAATAGATAGATAATAGATAGATAGATAATAGATAGATGATAGATAATGGATAGATAGATAGATGATAGATATATAGATAGATGATAGATAATAGATAGATGATAGATAGATAGATAGATAGATAGATAGATAGATAGAGAGATAGATAGACAGATAGATAATAGATAGATAACATATAGATAATAGATAGATAGATAGATAGATAAATGATAGATAATAGATAGATGATAGATAGATAGATAGATAGATAGATAGATAGATAGATAGATGATAGATAATAGATAGATGATAGATAGATAATAGATAGATAGATAATAGATAGATAATACATAGATAGATAGATAGATAGATAGATAGATAGATAATAGATAGATAGATAGATGATAGATAGATAGATAGATAGATAGATAGATAGATAGATAGATAGATAGATAGACAGATAGATAATAGATAGATAACATATAGATAATAGATAGATAGATATATAGATAGATGATAGATAATAGATAGATGATAGATAGATGATAGATGATAGATAGATGATAGATAGATGATAGATAGATAGATAGATAGATAGATAGATAGATAGATAGATAGATAGATAGATTGATAGATAGATAATAGATAGATGATAGATAGATAGATGATAGATAGATAATAGATAGATGATAGATAGATAATAGATAGATAGATAGATAATAGATAGATAATAGATAGATAGATAATAGATAGATAATAGATAGATAGATGATAGATAGATAGATAGATAATAGATAATAGATAGATAGATGATAGATAGATAGATAGATAGATAGATAGATAGATAGATAGATAAGAGATAGATAGATGATAGATAATGGATAGATAATCTAATTCCAGGCTTGAGAAAGGCTTTAGCAAAGCAGAAACATCGCAGATGGGTAATTCACTTTTATTTTGTAGATTTATAGGATGGGGCCCTTAGCCAGTGGCCCTCAGGAGCTTTACACTAATTTCTGCAGTTTTTTATTTACACTTTTCCATTTTATATCATTACTAGCTGTACTACCCGGCTTCGCCCGGGTTAATGACTGCTGTTAGCAAAATAGAATGTGTTAACAAAAATTTATTCTGCACACAAAAACCACAAAACAAATAGATAGAAATGTAATTATTAAAAGGCAAAAACTAAGCAAATAGAAGCATTTCACAACATATATTAGCTTTGTTATACTGAGAATGTCTTTGTTGCCTATATTAACCAATCAGAGCTCAGGTTAATTAACTGTAGCAAAATAGAAGCTGAGCTGTGATTGGTTGCTATTGGCAGCCTGATAAATCCCCAGCCAACAGGAAGCCCTCCCCCCTGGCAGTATATATTAGCTCACACATACACATAATAGACAGGTCATGTGACTGACAGCTGCCGTATTTCCTATATGGTACATTTGTTGCTCTTGTAGTTTGCTTATTAATCAGATTTTTATTTTTGAAGGACAATACCAGACTTGTGTGTGTTTTAGGGCGAGTTTTATGTGTCAAGTTGTGTGTGTTGAGTTGCGTGTGGCGACATGCATGTAGCGACTTTTGTGAGATGAGTTTTGTGTGGCGACATGCGTGTAGCAACATTTTGTGTGTTGAGTTGCATGTGACAGGTTAGTGTAGCAAGTTGTGTGCAGCAAGATTTGTGCATGGCGAGTTTTGCGCGTGGCGAGTTTTATGTGTGGTGCATTTTGAGTATGTGCAAGTTTTGTGTGAGGCAACTTTTGCATGTGGTGCAACTTTTGTACATGTGGCAATTTTTCTGTGTGTGCAAGTTTTGCATGAGGTGAGTTTTCCATGAGGTGAGTTTTGCACGTGTGGCGAGTTTTGCGTGAGCCTAGTTTTGCATATGGCGAGTTTTGCATGTAGCGAGTTTTGAGTGGTGACTTTTGTGTTTCGACTTTTATGTGGCGAGGTTGGTGTGTGTGTGTGGTGAAATGTGTGCTGAGGGTGGTATATGTGTTCAAGCACGTGGTAGTGTGTGGCGCATTTTGTGTTTGTGTTCATATCCCCGTGTGTGGTGAGTATCCCATGTCGGGGCCCCACCTTAGCAACTGTACGGTATATACTCTTTGTCGCCATCACTCTCATTCTTTAAGTCCTCATTGTTCACATCTGGCAGCTGTCAATTTTCCTCCAACACTTTTCCCTTCACTTTTTCCCCATTATGTAGATAGGAGCAAAATTGTTTGGTGAATTGGAACGCGCGGGGTTAAAATTTCACCTCACAACATAGCCTATGACGCTCTCGGGGTCCAGACGTGTGACTGTGCAAAATTTTGTGGCTGTAGCTGCGACGGTACAGATGCCAATCCCGGACATACACACATACATACATACACACATTCAGCTTTATATATTAGATATACCTGTATGTAATCTCCTGTATATAGTATATACCTGTGTGTCATCTCACCTATATATAGTATATATCTGTGTGTCATCTCCTGTATATAGTATATACCTGTATGTCATCTCCTCCTATACATAGCATATACCTGTGTCATCTCCTCCTGTATATACTATATACCTGTAGGTAATCTGCTCCTGTATATAGTATATACCTGTGTGTCATCTCCTCCTGTATATAGTATATACCTGTATGTCATCTCCTCCTGTATGTAGTATGTACCTGTATGTCATCTCCTCCTCTATATAGTATATACCTGTGTGTCATCTCTCCTGTATATAGTATATATCTGTGTGTCATCTCCTCCTGTATATAGTATATACCTGTGTGTCATCTCCCCTGTAAATAGTATATACCTGTGTGTCATCTCCTGTATATAGTATATAGCTGTATGCCATCTCCTCCTGTATTAGCCCTCGTTCACACGTTATTTGGTCAGTATTTTTACCTCAGTATTTGTAAGCTAAAATGGCAGCCTGATAAATCCCCAGCCAACAGTAAGCCCACCCCCTGGCAGTATATATTAGCTCACACATACACATAATAGACTGGTCATGTGACTGACAGCTGCCGGATTCCTATATGGTACATTTGTTGCTCTTGTAGTTTGTCTGCTTATTAATCAGATTTTTATTTTTGAAGGATACCAGACTTGTGTGTGTTTTAGGGCGAGTTTCGTGTGTCAAGTTGTGTGTGTTGAGTTGCGTGTGGCGACATGCATGTAGGGACTTTTGTGAGATGAGTTTTGTGTGGCGACATGCGTGTAGCAACTTTTTGTGTGTCGAGTTGCATGTGACAGGTTAGTGTAGCAAGTTGTGTGCAGCAAGTTTTGCGCATGGCGAGTTTTGCGCGTGGCGAGTTTTATGTGTGGTGCCTTTTGAGTATGTGCAAGTTTTGTGTGAGGCAACTTTTGCATGTGTTGCAACTTTTGTGCATGTGGCAATTTTTCTGCGTGTGGCAATTTTTCTGCGTGTGCAAGTTTTGCGTGTGGCGAGTTTTGCACGTGTGGCGAGTTTTGCATGTGGAGAGTTTTGCGCGTGGCGAGTTTTGAGCGGCGACTTTTGTGTTTCTACTTTTATGTGGCGAGGTTGGTGTATGTGTGGTGAAATGTGCACTGAGGGTGGTATATGTGTTCGAGCACGTGGTAGTGTGTGGCGCATTTTGTGTGTGTGTTCATATCCCCGTGGTGGTGTGATTATCCCATGTTGGGGCCCCACCTTAGCAACTGTACAGTATATACTCTTTGGTGCCATCGCTGTCATTCTTTAAGTCCCCCTTGTTCACATCTGGCAGCTGTTAATTTGCCTCCAACACTTTTCCTTTCATTTTTTCCCCATTATGTAGATAGGGGCAAAATTGTTTGGTGACTTGGAAAGCGCGGGGTTAAAATTTCACCTCACAATATAGCTTTGACGCTCTCAGGGTCCAGACGTGTGACTGTGCAAAATTTTGTGCCTGTAGCTGCGACGCCTCCAACACTTTTCCTTTCACTTTTTCCCCATTATGTAGATAGGGGCAAAATTGTTTGGTGAATTGGAAAGCGCGGGGTTAAAATTTCACCTCACAACATAGCCTATGACGCTCTCGGGGTCCAGACGTGTGACTGTGCAAAATTTTGTGGCTGTAGCTGCTACGGTTCAGATGCCAATCCCGGACATACATACATACATACATACATACACACACACACACATTCAGCTTTATATATTAGATATATATATATTTTTATACCATACACTGTGTTTTATATACAAATATAAATTTAAAATATACTTAAACTTTTAGCCCATCTGAAAGCTGCCATTTTTATGTAGACATAATTCAGATTTTGCTTGTTATCATTAAACGGGGATACAGTGGATTTTCTTAGAGCCGAGGCCATTTCCTCCAGGGATTTTTTCACAGATTAGTTCCTTACACAGACCATTCCTACGCGTTGACAGACACATTCCATAAACCAGTGAGGCCAGTTGAAAAAAAAAATCCATCAACTTTGGACTGAGATATTCCACGTTCCAGCAGCCGGTAATATATTCCGTCCACATACATGAATGTAGAGGTGCACAAACTAATTCACAATGTATTTATTAGGGAAAGAGTTGTCAGTGTCAATGGGCGGCTAATTAATTGCCAACTTCTAATTCAAAGTGGCCACTAGGAAAAATAAAATGTAGATTTGTTCACAAGCTGCTGAGTTTCTAACAACCTGGGAAGAGATCGGGGTGGGTATATTCACGCTGGGTGAAAATGACGTTAAGATAATTGCACACTTTTTGCATAAATTTTTTTGAAAATTAAAATAGAAAAACCAAAGTAATATATAAAGAAGTATATTTAATTCATAGAAGAACAGGGACGTATGTAAAATAGTGAGGGATCCTGAGCTGAAAACGTACGGTAATTGAGCCCCACTTTGGACCTAGTTCACACCACACAAATCCCAAAATCAAAGCCTGAGCGACTCAGTGTTTATTTTCCCCATCCCACGTCATCACAACCCTTTTTCTCTTCCCTTCCTAGAGGCTTAACATGGGGGGGGCGCACGGACAGTTGCCCTGAGTTCTAAAGTGGATGGAGGCGCAAAATTTTCCACTGTAAATTGAGTAGGCAAACTCTGCATCTTCTTGGTGTGGCGCATGCACTGGCTGCCTATGCAGAGCACAGCATTCGAGGTGAGCTTGTCATCCCATTCTGTGCCCTGTATAGGCATCAACTGAGATGACAAAACTCACTATAGTGATCTGAGCGCTGTCATCTCAGTCACTGTCTATGCAGAGCACAGCAGCCGATGACAAACTCATCTGAACTGCTGCGCTTTGCATAGACAACGACCAAAGCTAACAGAGGCTGAGCAGATAATGAATAAAAAAAATATTGAATCATGTATCAAAAGCAACCCTACCCCAACTATAACCCTAGCCTTTACCCTAGTACAAACTCTAGCCCTAATCCAAGTAATGGTAAGAAAAAGTGGCGTAAATCTTAAAAGCAGCTCTTAAAGAATGAGGAAAATATTGAATCACATACAATGTACATCATTCCATTCTTTCTTTTTCTCTCTTTCTTTCTTTCTTTCTTTCTTTCTTTCATCAAGAGCCTCTTTTAAGTTTTAACACGTTTTTTGTAGGATTGGTGATAGGGTTAGGGTTAGAGTTAGGATTGGTGATAGGGTTAAAATTAGGATTGGTGATAGGGTTAGGGTTAGAGTTAGGACTGGTGATAGGGTTAAAGTTAGGATTGGTGATAGGGTTAGGGTTACAGTTAGGATTGGTGATAGGGCTGGGGTTAGAGTTAGTATTGGTGATAGGGTTAGTGTTAAAGTTAGGATTGGTGATAGGATTAGGGATAGAGTAAGGCTGGGTTCACATTGCATTTATATGGCACGTTAGACGGACTGCATTACGCCGCAGCATAACGTGGTGTAACGCAGTCCGTTAACGCTGCCATTAACCACATTATCAGGCGCATTGCGAATGCATGCCATAATGGGCATGGGCTAGCGATGTGCCGTCATTCTGTGACGGACCCTCGGACGCAGGCTGTAGCTTTTCCGGGTCTGTCACCGCTAGCGCAGATAGAGCATCTGCTAGCTCTATCTACGCTAGCACGATCACATTTCGGCACTTGCGTTAACGCAGTCCGTTTAACGCATGCGTTGAACGGGCTGCTTTAACGCAATGTGAACCTAGCCTTAGGATTGGTGATAGGGTTAGGGTTAGAGTTAGCATTGGTGATAGGGCTGGGGTTAGAGTTAGGATTGGTGATAGGGTTAGGGTTAGAGTTAGGATTGGTGATAGGGTTAGGGTTAGAGTTAGGACTGGTGATAGGGTTAGGGTTAGAGTTAGGATTGGTGATAGGGTTAGGGTTAGAGTTAGGACTGGTGATAGGGTTAGGGTTAGAGTTAAGATTGGTGATAGGGTTAGGGTTAGAGTTAGGATTGGTGATAGGGTTAGGGTTAGAGTTAGCATTGGTGATAGGGCTGGGGTTAGAGTTAGGATTGGTGATAGGGTTAGGGTTAGAGTTAGGATTGGTGATAGGGTTAGGGTTAAAGTTAGGATTGGTGACAGGGTTAGGGTTAGAGTTAGGACTGGTGATAGGGTTAGGGTTAGAGTTAGGATTGGTGATAGGGTTAGGGTTAGAGTTAGGATTGGTGATAGGGTTAGGGATAGAGTTAGGATTGGTGATAGGGTTATGGATAGAGTTATGGGTAGGGATAGGGTAATAAAATAATTACTTTAAAAAATCTATAATAAAAAAAAGAAATCATTAAATAATATCCATTGTCCACGGGTTAGGGGGCATAAAATATTCGCCTTGCAACCTGTGGTATGCCACTGCTTACAGTGTTCATGAAGAGGTACAGCATTATCCATTGGGAACCAGGAGGAGTCAAATCTAACCTGGGACCGTCCTTCTCTACGCGCCCATAAAAGTCATCTGGTTAGTATTTTTTTTATAGAATTACATGTTATACTCAAGTATAAAGTAACCTTTTTTTTTTTCAAAAAACATTTTCAAAAACATTCCAAATAAAAATAGCACCCAAACATATAAACAATCGCATGAATCAATTCTTTGCAAGCATACATCTAGTTAAAAATCAACACATGAAATAAATACAATAGAAAATAAATGGACAAATAAATTAATATTTTAAATTCCAGCTTGGCGAACTTCCCCCAGAGGAGCACCAATGCCTATGGTTTTCAACATCTACCAAATGATGTTGGACCTTAAAAAAAATTATTATGACATTTCAGTGCAGATGGGGTTGCTCTGTTTCTTTTTATAGGGTTGTCCTACACAAGATACTGTATATTACCTACGTACAGAATAGATGATAAATGTATGTTTGCTGGGGGTCCATCTGCTGAGACCGACAATTCACGAGAACGAGGGCCCCAAACTCTCATGTGTGAATGGAGCAGCTTTGAGCATGTGCGACCTCTGGCATCATGCATGCGCACTATCACTCCATTCCCATAAGAGATTTTAGGGCAGGATCAGAGGGTCTCAATGAAGCTGGACCCCCAAAGAACATACATTTAGCTCATCTTCTGTAGATAATGAATAAATATTTTTTGTAGGACAACTCCTTTAAGTTTCAGAATGTGTCTCGGATTTGTGCCGAACGCTTATTTAGGTTGAAAAAATTAATTACAACATATGTTAAAATAATAGGCACTGAAGAAGACCCTTCAAGGGATTTTTTTTTTCAATTATACTGAGTATCTCCTCCAATTCCAGCTGTTTCACTGATTCTGAAACAGTTTTTCTTTTTTTTCTGTGCCCCTCCGTTCCAAAGTTATGCCACTTGTTAATGATAGCGCATATTTTCGCCTCTACCAGCTGGGCGTATACCATAGAATTTCTTTCTTTCAATTTGTTTCTATTCTTCTGATGCTGGCCAATCAAAACATGGCCACGCCCACAGAGAAGTTCTGCATTACACGCCCAGTTGCTTGAGGGGGAAATTTGCTTCTTTAATACAAGGAGGTATAACTTTGGAATGGAAGGGCGTAGGCAAAAAAGAAAAACTGTTTCAGAATCAGTGAAGCTACAGCATTTGGAGAGACACCTGACTTGTATTAAAAAAATCCAGTGAAAGGTCCCCTTTAAAAAGAAATTTTTTTTTGTTATGTGCAGTATTGTGGATTTTTGACCTGAGGAACTATAAAACACATTGTTTTACTTAACACATATAAAAAAAATTGCTTCTTCTGCACTAAAAAAATCATCCTGAGAACTTCTTCTGGGGTAAAACTCTTTTTTCATATTTATCAGTACAAAATAGCCCCTTTATATACCGTAGATGATGTTCAAGTCATGACAATATTTTTTCATGAAGTCAGATCACCAATAGTAAGACAGAGACATGTCACATATCAAGTCATTTAGCGTATATTATCTACCCAGGACTTGAGTTAGAATGCTGAAGTTTCCATTATTATAGACAACTTCAAACTCTCACATGTACTTTGGTCCATATTCCAAAACCAATGCTTAACCGTGAAATACAAGAATAACAAACCAAACTGATCCTACTGTATCAGGCACATAAAGACAATATACTCTTCGTAGAATTTAATCATGCATCATATTCGGAAACAGACGATGGGACAAGAAAAATAAAAAAACAGCAAGATCTACTCATGGCCCGGTGCCGAAACCCAGCAAATGAGCCTGATGGACCTTATCTCCAACCCTAGACATCCATGAAGACACAGACATGACATTCCTCAATCAAATGTGATCGAATCCAAACAGGCAATTCAAGCCCAAGCGTATATTGTAGGTAACAAAAAAATATCCGCCACCCAATGTCAAGAAGACAGCCATTTTGTTGGCCAAGTGAACACAACCAAAAATGGTTTAGGCCAGAAGATGTAAACCATGGGTTGTGTTCAAAATCCAGTTTAGTCCTGATGACAATTCCCCCTGGAGATTTGGTTGAGGCCACAAAATAGCTTCTTCAGTCGTAAGCAGTGGGTGGGCTTTTGCCCTCAACATGAAAGCAGCAGTGACTTTTTCTTATGTGTCCAAATTTAGGTAGAAGGCAGGAAGAAATCATCAACCACAATGGAAAGGACTAAAAAACATTTTCTATTAGTAACTATTAAAATATCAAAAGGGAACAAAATAAAAATAAACACACTAGGCCTTCCCGTTTCGAGCACTAAGGCTCTTAATAATGCCCTAGGACTCGAAATGCATAGGAAAAATAAAGGCCTACAGGATTTGAGCACTAAGACTTTTAATAATGCCTTAGTGCCCGAAACTCATGGGAAAAAATAAACACACTATGCCTACGCATTTCGAGCACTTAATGATTAAGAGCCTTAGTGTTCGAAACGCGTAGGCCTACTGTGTTAGTTTTTACTTTTTCCCTATTGATATTTTAATAATTACTAATAAATAATGATTTTATAGTCCTTTCCATTGCGGTTGTTGTTCCTGCCTTCTACCTGATCATTTTTGTGGTCTCTGTCTGTGCACCGCACCCTTAATAAGATTGAAGGATATCTGGACAAGGTGAGCCGATGTGATATTTTTCTTTGCCTTTATCCAAATGTAGGCTTGTGTTTTAGTTAAGGATTTTATACTTGGGTTCAGGGATATCCTATTTTACAGACCAGTTCTTATTACAACACTTGCGGGTCCTACTCCGACCAGTCAGTATTTTCATTGGGGACACAGATATGGATGATAGATATTTTCTCCCGACGTGTCTACTTTAGAAATACTTGTTTTCCATTGGACCATTTGAGTTTTGTTCTTTTTCTTAGTTTTGGTGTTAAATTTATTTTTTTTTTTTGTTATTATTTTTCACCATACTTTTTTTTTACTGGTATTACAATCTGTATTAAAAATATCAAACATATACGTTGCAATTCTCATACTGACCACTGGAGGTTTTTTTTTTGGCTTATACTTCCTGTCCTATCAGGAAATGCACATGTACATTAGCCACAATCTACAGACTCTAACCCCATCTTTTGTATTGAGGCATCTAATGAGTGTGTTCACTGGGGTAGCAGGGAAATTGGTGGATCCTGTGCTAACCTGTCACTGTAATCCTGCCTCTGCTGATAAAGAGGCTGTTGAAAACTCTTCCTAAAAAGACAGGAAGTATAAGTCTAAAAAAAGCCCCAATGGCCAGTGTGAAAATTGCAAGTTTATTAATTCTGTTTTTTTAATATAGTTATTAAAAAACATTGCCAAATTAAAGAAAAAAAATACATGTAACATAAAAACCTAGGTCATTTTCTGATAATAGCCTCCATTTAATGTGTGCATACCGGCTAATAGTGAAAGTTTGCTTATGGGCATAAATTATTTTGTTCTATGACCCCAATTAAAATAGTGGCCCTCTCGGAGATTCCCCTTTAAGTAGTGTAAATCTAGGTATGGCAATTAAATAGATCTGATCTCCGAGTTACTTTACTCATTAGGAGAGAAGTCTAATGTGAATATCATATATATGTAGCCGTGTATTAAGTTGTGACCTCCAGCTTTGATTAATACAAGCCACCACGGTGAGTTTGGCGGCCCCCCGTTTTAACGGTAAATCCCAATGATTGGTTTTGGAACCTTTATTAAGTTTGAAAAGCAATTAGAGATTGTGCGACATTACGGAACCGATGTTGGAAAGGGCAGAGAAGGTGTTATGTGGTCGGGTGCTCGCTCGTCTAATGGCGCTACAGTGTGCCGTACCCAACCGTCACCGCTGCTTTCATCTGCCCGACGCCCCCGCTCCGAGAAGCGGCATGGGCCAGGTGTTTCATAGTAATGAGGATCAGCAATGGAGAAGAAAATAAAGGCAGCTCCAACCTGTCAATAATCACCGGATCGGATGGCGTCTCGTTCCGATTCCCACAGCTCTTCTTATCACAACAGCGACTGCGGGGGGAAAAAAAAAAGGAGAAAACGTCAGTATTATGGCTGTACCGCAAAATTCAGCCTCATTGAGACGGCGGGTTCCAATTGCAGCCACATTAGCGGAATCCGAGCTACCTGGAAGCTGTGTCAGAAAACACGTAAAGCCGCATGGGGGCTAATTACTCACTGGAACCTCGGCCAGCACAGCTGCCGGCCTATTAAGCCTGAGAAATCAGCAAATGGATCCCCCGAAATACCGACTTTACGCCTTTTCATAGTTTCCGTATATCGAATTTAGATATTACTTTCAAAGCATTCAAATAAAATTTACTGGAGAGCGTTAAGAGAAGCCATGAATAACGTTTTTTGCTGGTTGGAAAGTCACAGAGGATTTCACCCCTAAGGCCATGATCACACATGGAGGATTCACAGTAAATTTCGCCAATTTATAGTACAAAGCATTTTCATACGTATCACTACGGTGCAAAAAAAAATCCAATTTTAACACAAGGAGATTTTCAGTAAGATCCAAAATGTAGTGAGAATATTCCTTCATTACCTGGCGGACAAAGATAGAAGCCCGTGGGCAAGAGCGATATATGGACCATATGCAGTCCAATAGATCATGGTTATAAACCATTCCACCTTTTTTGGAGGTAGAAAGGGGCCCCTGGTTGCACCAATGATGTGTCCACCACTGCCTTCAAGGGGTTGTCTACCTTTTGAAAACTTTTACCTGCAGCCCGGTATCTGTTGTTGGTTGCAGTGGTGACGTCACATTGACAGCCCTGCAACCAATCACTAAGCTCAGTAGCTCACTAATGCACGGTTCAAGGATTGGCTGCAGCGCTGTCAATACCTATATACAATCACCGGAGCAGCACTGGATACACAGCGTTTGACCCGGGAATAGGGATGAGCGGACCAGTGGAAATTCGGGTTCTGGTACCCAACCCGGACTTTATTCCAAAGTTCGGTTCGGGTACCAGAACTGTACCCAAACTTGAACCAGAATCCAACTAAAAACAATGGGGACCCGGACTTTTGAGCCTGAAAATTCTCTGAGAATGGGAGTTTCGAATTATGGAGGAAGCTACATGATAGTAGAACGTAAATCATGGGTAGAGGGTGAAAAATAGAGGTGAGAAAGGAGATCACTGGATCCAGTCACCTGACCACCTGACCATCCAGGCAAGCAGAGTATTCTTTGGTGGATCCATGGGTGTTACAGCAGATAAGTAGGCCTCAGTTGCCTTTTTAAAAAAAAAAACATCCACATCAATCCCAGAATTTTTTCACAAGTCAGACCCCACCTTTAAGTGCTAAGAGTATTTGTTTTCTTCTAGGATGTCATCTATGCGGTGGTTGAGAAGGACTCCTGAAAATAGGTCCATGCTAATAAAGCATGCTTTCTAAGCCTTCGAAATTAAATAAAAATTCTACAAAACTTGATATCAAGAGCACAATCCATCATCAATAATTACAATAATAGCTAAAATAGGAAATCGAGATTTATGGGGTTTGTTTAGTAGAAGGCTCCGGCACACTTTCCATATAGCATGGTAATTCAGGCCTCCGCCACCGGGACAATTGCATATTTCATTAATCTTTACAGTGAAATAAAACTAGTGTACTTTTCCAGACGAGTCGTTTAGGAAAGTCATTTGTCCCGGTGACTAGAACAGTGGAAAGGTTTTGATTTCTCATAAATGATGGTTTCATCTAGTGCAGATCAAGCCTCTGGCTTTGCAAAGACAGTCCTGCTTCAAAAATAAGATACCCCCTGCCAGCTGGACTAATGCCACTTTGTGCCCTGCGGAGTCATCTCTATAGCTGCCCTTGATCTCTCATACAATGCAACCAATTTCTACAAGGTTGAGCCATATGGGACACATTGAGTTGGTGGACGGCCACATTCTTCTATGACAGGGACGAAGAGGGTTGTTCGGAAAATCAGAAAAATAGAACTGTGTGTAAGGAGCTGAAAAATTAGAAAAAGGAGCTTGCATCTGGCATTGAGGAGAAATGAAATATTTGGAGAGTTCAGACAATGCATGGCTTAGACCTTATGCCCAGCTCAATAGAAATATGTCCTTTCTACCTTTTCTCTTGGCTTGAGATATCCTTAGCCTTGATTAAAAAAAAGAAGATTTTGCAATACTCCTACGTTAGAAAGCAAACTTTTCTTTTTCAAAGTTGGTTATCTCATGACTGCCAACTCTCCCAAAATGTCTGGGAGCCGTCCAGGAAAAAAGGCGATACCTACAGTCTCGTAGGAGTTGGAAAGTCTCCTGGGCACCGCCAAAGACTTCCAAAACCTCACGGAAAGGAGCGTCTGCAGATTCAGTGGATGTGGATGGGGCATAGACAAGGTACACAGGGGAATGGAGGTGGTTGAGAAAAGGGAGGATGATTATACAGAACTTGCCCCAAAAGGTTGCCACTAAACTCAAGATATCTCAACCTAAGAGTTAAGGAAGTACACAAGCTCCGTGTTGTACAAAGCAATAATGTGGCACTCGTAGAAGTGCATGAGGCCATTAAGAATCTCAGGTATTATCAGTGGGGCAACTTGAAGCTTGTGGTCCCCAATCCAAAATCTCCAACAGGGCCCCAACCATCATAGGTTATTAATGGAATTGGTCTTCTCATATGGACGAAAGGGATAATGGCTCCAGGACTGGGTGGGACTGCATCACCGATTCCCAATATAGTCATGACTATGGATATCATATATTGCTGTCTTCTTACGTGTCTATAAAATCCTTCAGCCTCCAGAGTAGGCCCTGCTTTCTTTGAAGCCCATACGCTACACCGATGCCATTAGCTGTTATCCAGTCTGCATGTACATGGCACAATGGAAACTTATATTTCCAGGCAGTTGTTTCAATTTGAAGGGGTTGTCCAATAAATAATATCATATATCATCCATGCACAGGATAAGTCACAAATGTAGGGTCACTGGGATTACAAAAACAGGGGCCACAAAGTTGTGGATAAGTTATACATATTCTTTATGGTACAACCTCTTAGGCACAAATTTTTTATTGATGGCCTATCCTTAAGATTGGTGGGGATCCAATACCCCGTCACCCCTGCCAATCAACTGTTACCAGTGCCAGAAGGTCTGAGATGATGCCGAAACACAGCAGCTTCATCAAAATTCTAAGGGGCCGAGGTCGGATACTGCAGATCCACAACATTTTAATTTTTTATATAGGGGTGGATCTGAAGTACCTGGACTTCAGCCACTATAGAAATGCAGGAGCTGCTATGTTCTGGCAGCATCTGAAAACTTTTGGCCGATGTCGGTAACAGCTAATTGGCGAAGGTGACAGGCGTCATACCTCCACCGATGGAAGGGACATCAATAAAAAAGTAGTGGCCAACCCCACTAGATGACTCTTGCTAGCACCTGTGTGGCAGCAGATCCAGCCAGGTTTAGGTCTTTGCTTTGCCGGATTCTGAAAGGCATATATGGACATGTTTTGCAAATATTATCAAAATTGTTAAATGCACGCATCAGAAAGCTAAATGACGATCCCCTCTCAATAGAGGCCGCTTGGACACCTCGCCATTCCTAAAACTGATACAACGATGTAAAAGGCGACCACTCTTGAATCCACTTGACCCTTCGATCCTCTTTACCTGTTTGTAAAGTAAACCAATCATCTCGCGGCCAAAATACCCACTCCACATCTGAATTCAAAGCGCTACCCATAGGAATGTTTTAGTAGCCCATAAATTTGTTCCCTTTGTCACATAAATGCAAAGCTTTATTGCGCTGTTAGTCTTGACAGAAAGCCCTGCAGAAAGTTGTTTAGGGATTAAATCTCTAAAACAAGCCATTTCCAAACAGAGGGCTTTCACTATTTCATGTCTGGTTACAGGGAATTTCATCTTAGGGGAAGCAGGCTGTCTCTCACACCATATGGCAAATGGCCGTGCATAGCAATTAGCCCGGCTGATTAATGGTGAGCAGACTCTAATTTTATGCTCATAACCAAAGCTCCATGTGCAAAATCAGCACTTCCCCTGATCCTCTGATTTCGTACTAACGCGTCTTTACCTTCTCCGGAGGTGGAAGAGAAGATTTCTGACCCGTATCCAATTCTAATATATTGTAGCCGAAGAAAGCTATCTTCCATAACGACCAATTAAGAGGTAATCAGTCAATATGAGCACAGGTAGACAAATGAGACTTGCATCCTAAAATTGAGCAAAATTTAACATTTTCGAGTTCGAGCCCATTTTATGTCACATTGATAGGTAGTTCTGTTTTTTTAACATTTTTTATTGACCTTGTTATTAATTTTTTACTTTTTTTTTTTTTAGCAGGTTTTAAGTTATTTATTACTGGCCCATGCAAATGGACAGTAGATAAAAGCTGAACAGTTCTTTTGCTTGCCAAGATTTATGGGGGTCCCAGTGATCTTTTTCACACTTCCGATCAGACACTCGGTTTATCCGTTCCGTTTTTAGTGATAGACAAACGAAACACTATAAAAAAAAACGTATAACTGATAAAAATGGAAGTATAGGGTCCTTATCATGGTTTCTGTAGAGTAGAAGAAAAAGTTCTGCAGGATGTGGTTTTTCTTCCGATCTAAAAACCGGTACTGATCCCGTAATACTCATTGGTACCCCTCCGCTTCTGTTTGTCTAAAATGGATTCGTTTTTATGTTTTTCCATTTGTTTGTTCCTAAAAATGGAAAAAGACAAGTGGAAGGTGTAAAGGAAGTGTGATCACGGCCTTAGTGGAGAGAGGAGAAGTAGCTTTACTAGCCGCCTCTACTTCTAAAAGGAAAAGCAGGGAATTGTCCAATAAAACCTACCATGATCATTTCATTCTCCTGCCTGTTGCCCTCATGACATCCTATAAATTATTGGTGTCCAACCTGAGATTCTTTCATATGTCCACTAGTGATGAGCGAGCGTGCTGGTATAAGGTGTTATCGGAGCATGCTCAGGTGGTAACTGAGTGTCTTTGGCATGTTCGAAAAATGTTTGAGTCCCCACGGCTGCATGTCTCGTTGCTGTTCGACAGCCACCACACATGAAGGGATTGCCTTCATGTGTTTGCGAGACTTGCAGCCGTGAGGACTCGAACATAGTATTCGAGCACGCCGAAGACACTCGGTTACCTCCCGAGCATGGCGGATAACGCCTTATCAGAGCACGTTCGCGCATCACTAATGTCCACCTCTGACCCTAGGATCAAGAAATAACTTTATACAGCCCTCCAAAAAAATGAAATAAAATTGCAAGCTCAACAGAGATAGACTAGGAAGAGAAGGGGAAAGTAAACATTCCCAACTATTAAGGTCCCAGGAGCCTAAAGGCAGTGTTGTAGTGTAGGAGGGGAATGGATAAAGGGGTGGTGTCGAAATGTTGCACCCATTAACAAGTGGCATCTTCAATGGCCATGATCCAGGGCAGACTTCCGGTTGGGTGGGTGCCCCTTATTTTTGAGATAGTGTCACAGTAAACTATGTCGGTGTCAATACGACGATGATACACTTAGATCTGGTGGTAGATAGAGCAGGACCGTGACTCCATCTTTAAGGCCACAAAATATCAGGATCCTGGCACGGGTGGCAGAAGGACTTCCCTCCATTAAGCCCTCTGTGCCGGCCTGCTCTGTGTGCAGGGTAAAAGGGGTCACTTAGATTAGGTGAGTAGAAGCTTTACTTTTTTTATGGGGACCTCTCAATGATGACATTAATACTTTTCGAAGGGGGCACTCAGAGGGCAGCAATAATTGGGCACTAAGGGGGCATTAATACTTTTTAAAAGGGCACTCAGATGACATCATGTGTGTAAAAGAAGGCTTTAGGAACATCAATATTGGGGTAGGAGTCAAAATACTTGCCTTGCCCTGGGTACTATGCCACTGCCTAAGGGGGCCCTCTGCTCTATTGGCGAAGACCCTGTTATAGATTTTGCACTGGATCCAAGAAGCTTTAAGATATGCCTTTGGGACAGTCGCTTTGTATGGTGATATAAAACAATTACATCATACTTATTTTCGCCTGTAAATTGCATTTTTAATTTAATTTGCCGTAAAAAAAAACAACTGAATATTGTTCAGATTTAATCTCTTTCTACAGCTGATTGGCATTTTACAGCGCTGAAAAGGTTAAACAAATAACATTGGCGGCGCAGAAGTGGCAGCTTTGTTTAATGCCTGGCCGCCAAGCAAATAAACAGCATCTCTTACCGGTCTGTAGGCAGCGAGGAAAATGGTAATCTCCGGTATTAGCCGCCTGACATTTTAAATATGGCTTTCCTGTCTAAAGTATACTGTACAAATAGCATAATTTGCCTTCAACAGCTTCATGATTCTCCCGCTGTGAGTTGTGGATTTTTCTTTTCTCTTCTTTGTATTTATAAAGGGAAAATCCATACCATCAGTAAAGTAACCCAACAAGATGGTAAACACTGTGAACCACACCGGGAGCAAAAAGCAAAGGATGCATTAGGGTGGGGGGGGGGGGGATAGGAGCGTGAGCAGAAGTGGGCGCTAAGTGCCTGTCAATCCTAACTGTTATTGTCCATCTATATACGTGCAGAAGTGAGTATCTCCGATCACTGCATATAGTATATTGGGGGAATTCTGCCTGGCGGTATACAGAAAAAACATCCTCATCTATACAAGGGTAAAGGAGTCTCGAGACAGCTGAAATTATGAGAACGTTATGGGAAAGATAGATAGATAGATAGATAGATAGATAGATAGATGGATGGATGGATGGATGGATGGATGGATGGATGGATGGATAGATAGATAGATAGATAGATAGATAGATAGATAGATAGATAGATAAATGGATAGACGTAATAAAGAAAAACTGAAATATCACATGGTCATAAGTATTCAGACCCTTTGCTCAGACTCTCATATTTACGTCACATGCTGTCCATTTCCTTCTGATCCTCCTTGAGATGGTTCTACTCCTTCATTGGTGTCCAGCTGTGTGTAATTAAACTGATAGGACTTGATTTGGAAAGGCGCACACCTGTCTATATAAGACCTCACAGCTCACAGTGCATGACAGACCAAATGAGAATCATGAGGCCAAAGAAACTGGCCAAGGAGCTCAGAGACAGAACTGTGGCAAGGCAGAGATCTGGCCAAGGTTACAACAGAATTTCTCACGGTTCCTAAGAGCACAGTGGCCTCCATAATCCTTAAATGGAAGAAGTTTGAGAGCACCAGAAGTCTTCCTAGACCTGGCCGTCCAGCCAAACTGAGCAATCGTGGGAGAAGAGCCTTGGTGAGAGAGGTAAAGAAGAACCCCAAGATCACTGTGGCTGAGCTCCAGAGATGCAGTAGGGAGATGGGAGAAAGTTCCACAAAGTCAACTATCACTGCAGCCCTCCACCAGTCGGGCCTTTATGGCAGAGTGGCCCAAAGGAAGCCTCTCCTCAGTGTAAGACATATGAAAGCCCTCATAGAGTTTGCTAAAAACACGTGAAGGACTCCCAGACTATGAGAAATAAGATTATCTGGTCTGATGAGATGAAGATAGACCTTTTGGTGATAATTCCAAGAGGTATGTGTGGAGAAAACCAGGCACTGCTCATCACCTGCCCAATACAATCCCAACAGTGAAACATGGTGGTGGCAGCATCACGCTATGGGAGTGTTTTTCAGCTGCAGGGACAGGATGACTGGTTGTCATTGAAGGAAACATGAATATGGCCAAGTACAGAGATATCCTGGATGAAAACCTCTTCCAGAGTACTCTGGACCTCAGACTTGGCTGAAGGTTCACCTTCCAACAAGACAATGACCATAAGCACACAGCTAAAATAACAAAGGAGTGGCTTCAGAACAACTCTGTGACCATTCTTGACTGGCCCAGCCAGAGCCCTGACCTAAACCTAATTGAGCATCTCTGAAGAGACCTGAAAATGGCGTCCACCAATGTTCACCATCCAACCTGACAGAACTGGAGAGGATGTGCAAGGAAGAATGACAGAGGATCCCCAAATCCAGGGGTGAAAAACTTGTTGCATCATTCCCAAGAAGACTCATGGCTGTACTAGCTCAAACGGTGCTTCTACTCAATACTGAGCAAAGGGTCTGAATACTTATGACCATGTGATATTTCAGTTTATCTTTTTTAATAAATTTGCAAAAATTTCTACATTTCTGTTTTTTTCAGTCAAGATGGTCTGTAGAGTGTACATTAATGAGAAAAAAAATATTTTTTGAATTTACCAAATGGCTGCAATGAAACAAAGAGTGAAAAATTTAAAAGGGTCTGAATACTTTCCGTACCCACTGTAGATAGATAAATAGATAGATATAGATATGATAGATAGGTAGATAGATAGATACACGATCTAAAAATCTATTTGATCTAGACTCAGTAATGATGATATTTTTCTGTATAAATGCATAATTAGAATCAATTTACAGTCAGATCCAAATAAAGCAAAAAATGAAATTACACTGGTAAAAATAGTATTAAAATGTAATTTAAAGATATGTAATTTTTTTTAAATAAAATTTAATGCTCTCTTTCCTTTTCTTTCTGTATACAATATTTCACACATACCATTGATACAACCTGTGCAGCCGACAGGTGGAATTGTGCATCATGATGAGCTTTTGAACTGCAAAGAGCCCAAATATTCTTCTTGCACAGAGGCCCTCTTATATATACACACAGTCATGGCGGAAATTCTTCTAGAAAATGAAGTATTTCTCCCAGAAAATTATTGTAATTACACATATTTTGTTATACACATGTTTATTTCCTTTGTGTGTATTCGAACAACACAAAAAATAGAGAAAAAGGGCAAATTGGACATAATTTCACACAAAACTTCAAAAAACGGGCTTCGAAAAATTGTTGGCATCCTCAACTTAATATTTGGTTGCACACCCTTTGGAATAAATAACTGCAATCAATCACTTACTATAACCAGCAACAAGCTTCTTACACCTCTCAGCTGGAATTTTGCCCCACTCTTCTTTTGCAAACTGCTCCAGATCTCTAATATTTGAAGGTGCCTTCTCCCAACAGCAGTTTTAAGATCTCTCCACAGGTGATCAATGGGATTTAGATCCAGACTCATTGTTGCCACTTTAGAACTCTCCAGTGCTTTGTTTTCATCCACTTCTGGGCGCTTCTTGAAGTATGTTTGGGGTCATCCTGCTGGAAGACCCACGACCTAGGACGCAAACCCAGCTTTCTGACACCAGGCACTACATTGTCACCTAAAATCCTTTGGTAATCTTAAAATTTCATGATGCCTTGCACACAAAAGACATCCAGTGCCAGAGGCAGCAAAACAACCACAAAACATTATTGAACCTCCACCATATTTTACTCTAGGTACTGTGTTCTTTTCTTTGAAGGCTTCATTCCATTTTCTGTAAACTGTAGAATGATGTGCTTTACCAAAAAGCTCTATCTTGGTCTCTTCTGATTACAAGATGCTTTCCCAGAAGGATTCTTGCTTACTCACATATATTTTGGCAAACTGCAGTCTAGCTTGTTTACGTCTGTGTGTCAGCAGTGGGGTCCTCCTGGGTCTCCTGCCATAGCTTTTCATGTCATTCAAATGTTGACAGATAGTTTGCGCTGACACTGATGCACCCTGATCCTGCAAGACAGCTTGAATTTCTTTGAAAGTTGATCATCCACCATCCGAACTATCCTGCGTTGCAACCTTTCATCAATTTTTATCTGCCGTCCACATGCAGCAAAATTAACTACAGTGCCATGGGTTGTAAACGTATTGTTTATGTTGCGCGCTGTAGACAAAGGAACATCAAGATCTCTTTAGATGGACCTGTAACCTTGACATTGTTGATATTGTTCAAAAATGTTGGTTCTCAAGTCCTTAGACCAGTCTCTTCGCCTCTTTCTGTTCTCCATGCTTAGTGTGGCACACACAGACACACAATGCAAAGATCGAGTCAACTTCTCCTTTTTTATCTGGTTCAGATGTGATTTACATATAGCCCACACCTGTTACTTGCCATAGGTGACTTTATACGAGCATCAATTGAAGCAAAGTTGTTTACCCACAATTTTGGAAAGGTGACAACAATTTTGTCCTGCCCATTTTGGGGGTTTCGTGTCCAGTTTGTCTTTTTTCTCTGTTTTTTTGTGTTGTTCCAATATGCACAATGGAAATAAACATGTGTATAACAAAACATGTGTAAGTGCAATCATTTTCTGGTAGGAATACTTCATTTTCTGGAACAATTTCAAGGGTGCCAACACTTTGGGCCATGACTGTATATATCATAGTGATACAGCAGCTTTCAGTCTGGGGTAGCTCGCACACATTATTGTTGTTGTTACCTGCACATGATCTCATGTGTGAGCAGAACGCGGCACATTTCGGGGTTTTTATCTTGTCCTTCATAGATGATAGCCTGCACAGAGAGATAATAGAGGAAAAGAGGTGAAATTCAATGGATAGCATATATTTTGTCACTGTATATGCCCATAGAAATGCTGAAATCTTTGAAGTATAATAATAATAATACACACTCAATTTCTGAAAATATTTCCAGGAGGAATAACAAAGGAATGGCACAAAGAGGAGCTGTAATTATTATATTATGGAGAATGCAAGAATTTACTTGATTGACATTGTGTAATAAGGGTCAACGACACAACAAATGTGACTGTCATGGTTGCCCACAGCAAGCAATCATTGTGTGCGGCTTGCATTTCTTATAGCACCCGTTTTTTAAAAAAAAAATGTAATCGGTTGCTATGGCCAACAAAGACAGTGATAAATCATCTTTGTCAACTCTTTATTGTACACATTTTAATAAAGTTATTAAAAAAAAAAAATGTGTCCAATCAGAATACACCTCTCATTTCTATGAGGCAAGCTGTGAAATGAAAGTAAGATTATGATTGGTTGCTACGGGCAACTCCATCAAAGACCTTTGGCTCCATTTTTTCCTTTATAAAAAATGGTTCCTTTGTACAGACGGGAAACAAGTCGATGCCTTAATAACTTTCTTATTGTTATAAAAAGCAGTTTCTGGAGTGAAATTGTGAGCAGTACAGGAAACACTTGCGCGTTACAATACAAATTCCTCCTCCTCGGCCTTTTTTTTTTTTTTTCACCACAATGCAATAACAAGCCGTCTAATATACACGCCGCACAATAAAAAATATATTTTTTGTAACTTTGTTGGGGTTTTCAAAAGAAACAGTTATTGTTATAATAAAAAAAAAAAGCGGGTTTAATGGCGGGATCCAGAAATAGAAATGCCTGAAGTTTAACCTCTCGCATTGTTATCAGTGACTGGTAGGAAAAAAAATGAGCAATTGTGGTTATATATCAAAGCGTATAACAAACACAGTAAAGTCAAAAGAAAATAGACTAGATAGGGACGGCGCTGAACCCGGGGCGGGCGATGGATTGTGTCTTTGAAGTGGGCGAATAGAAGTGTATTGCCAATTATTAACTGGGTCAGCTGTCGACGGATCGAAATCAAAAAGCCAACTATTAATTCTGAAGATCTCATAAATAATTTTATGACTAAAACTGCAAAATAAATCAAAGATTGGAGACCCCAAACTGGCCGTACATGGCACTATATGGCACCACAGAAGGGCGCTTGATGTTTTCTTTTGATTTGAACCTAGAATGAAAGAGAATGTCCACCAAAAACATACGAATGGAGTAATAGCAGAGCGCACCGCCCCGGACAAAGTTTGGTGATTGTAGTTTAATTGGCATTTTGTCATTTGGTTACAGCAGTCCCTGAGAAGTTACTTAAAAAGTCACTAATATGGCAGTAGATCTTGTTGTCCTTGGGAAACACTTTAGGAGGAGAGGTAGAAAGGAAGGAGGGAGGGATGGAAAGAAATAAAGAAAGAAAGAAAGAAAGAAAGAAAGAAAGAAAGAAAGAACGAGCGAAAGAGAGAAAAAAGAAAGAAAGAAAGAAAGAAAGAAAGAAAGAGAAGGGGGAAGAAAGAAGGAAGAGAAAGAAAGAGGAAGAGAGGGAAGGAAGAGAAAGGAAGGAAGAAAGAAAGAAAGAAAGAAAGAAAGAAAGAAAGAAAGAAAGAAAGAAAGAAAGAAAGAAAGAAAGAAAGAAAGAAAGAGAAAGAAAGAGAAGGGGGAGAAAGAAAGAGAAGGGGAAGAAAGAAGGAAGACAAAGAAAGAGAGAAAAAAAAAGAGGGAGGAAGGGGGAAGAAAAACAGAAGAGAAAGAAAGAGGAAAGAAGGGAAGAAAAAAGGAAGAGAAGAAAGAAAGAAAGGGAAGGAGGGGAAGAAAGAAGAAAAGTAAGAAAGAAAAAAGAAAGGTAGGGAAGAGGAAAGAAATAAGGTAGAGGAAGAAAGAGAGAGAGAAAAAAGAGATAGGGAGTAGAGGGGGAAGAAAGAAGGAAAGAAATAAAGAAAAAAGGAAGAAAAGAAAGAAAGAAATAGAGGGAAAGGGGAAGAAAGAAGGAAGAGAAAGAAAAAGAGAGAAAAAGAAAGTGGGCGGGAAGGGGGAAGAAAGAAAGAAGGAAGACAAGGAAAGACCGAAAAGAAGGAGTAAGTGGGGACAAAGAAGGAAGAGAGAAAGAAGGAAAAAAGTAAGAAGAAAGAGGAAGTGGGAATTAAGAAGGAAGATTAATAAAGAAAGGAAGTGGTTGTTACACTTATTTTCCACTAAATTTAGAAAGGCAGAAGGAAGAAGGCGAGAAAGAGAGAGAGAGAAAAAAGAAAGGAAGGAAGGAAATAGTTTCAAATGAGAATTCCTGAGTTAAATAAACCCAAGGCCCGCTATACATTGGCCATGTCGTAGTGGTGTGTTATTATTACCGTAGTACACAACGGCCATGTATGCCCTTCATATAATACGGCTCTGGCTAATAAAGGGGCATGCCAAAAACATGTTCAATTCTTTCTACTGTACAGTAAATGATGAAAAGAAGAATTTTTTAATGATGAACAGTGATCTAGGATTACATACACCAGTTCCTTATAATTCAAGACTGAAGTGCTAGACCACACAATAGGAATTCTCTTCTTGGGGGACACGAGCTAAAATGTTGTCGTAAGGAACTACCTGTTTCATGTAGTAGCAGAGTTACTGGTTTTTCGTACAGGCGGTTGTATCTTCATATATTTGTGTATATTTGAAGATGGATGTTTAGCCAGCACCATCATTGAACTTTACAGTGTGCCCATTATATTCTCTTCTGGATACGGTATCTTCATATAGAACAGGTGTGGTTTTACTGTTCCTCACTTTTTTGCATGTCTTTCTTTGTGGAGTGGCAGTGCACTCGGTTGGTTGCCCCATGCTGTTTCAGTAAGCATACAAGGCTTATAAAGACTAACTACCTAAAGAGATATTGTTAGCTGAATCATCCTCTTAGATTGGATGACAGTGAAACATCTTCAACGAACCGGGCAGATCTGAGCTTTTTACAAGAGGATAGTGCTAATAATTGGTATATCTCCTTCCAAGCGAGTGGCATTTGATCGCTATGTTAAGCTTACATTCCCAGCAAGCATCTTATTAAACATTTGTTATGAGAGAACAATGCACCTGCAGCAGACAGAGAGTGAAGGCGCTGACATTCCTGTCATGGCTTCTCCTCGCAGCTCACACCTCCTGATCCCAGAACTAAGTCACACTACCGACAAGACATGGGCAATTTTCCTTTCAATTCAGACATCAGAGCATAGTAAAAACATGAACCTGTAACACGTCTGGAGACCCAATCCACTTTACACTGGCACATGTGTCTTTTTATTCTGATGTTTGCTGTATGACGGCAAATCATGGAATTACAGTGTCAGACAGGCTCACAAAGAGACATCAAGCCAGGGGGTGATTGTAAAAGTTAATGATACAGACAGTCTACTGTTATAGGGGTGTTTAATCATGTTCAAAGATAATTCTTGTAAAATTAAAAGTGATAGATGACAGATATATAGAGCGAAGAAAGAAGCAGAAGAAAGGAAGGAAGCAAGAAATAAAGAAAGAGAAAGAACAGAAAGAAAGATGAAAAAGAATAAAAGAGAAAGAAAGAAAGAAAGAAAGAATGAATGAATGAATGAATGAATGAAAGAAAGAAGTGAATGAAAGGAAATATAAAAAGAAGAAATAAAGAAGGAAAAAAGGGAAGAAACGTGTTACAATAAATGATAGATAAATAGATATATTTATGTTCAAAAAGCGCAAGCAGGCAACACTTCAAAAGAAAGAAAAAACGAAGAAACTAGATAAAATAATACATTATAGATAGGCAAAGATAGATAGATAGATAGATAGATAGATAGATAATACATAGATAATAGATAGATAGATAGATAGATAGATAAACAGATAGATAATAGATAGATAATAGGTAATAGACAGAGATAGATAGATAGATAGATAGATAGATAATAGATAGATAGATGATAGATAGATAGATAGATAGATAGATAGATAGATAGATAGATAGATAATAGATAGATAGCAGATAGGTAGGTAGATAGTTAATAGATAGATAATAGATAGATGGATAGATAGATAGATAATAAATAGATAGATAGATAGATAGATAGATAGATAGATAGATAATAGATAGATGATAGATAGATAGATAGATAGATAGATAGATAGATAGATAGATAGATAGATGATAGATAATAGATAGATAGAAAATAAATAGATAATGGATAGATAGATAGATAGATAGATAGATAGATAGATAGATAGATAGATAATAGATAGATAATGGATAGATAGAAAAGAAATAGATAATGGATAGATTCATTGCCCGCCACTATGGACTTATAAACCACACTTCTTTTGCCATTCTTTAGATAGATGATTTCTGCCCCGCTTGCAGTTCACTATGTATTAGGCCTCTTGTATTACTAAACTGCCCAGAGAAAGTATCTGCTACCTCAGGGGTGTGTAGTTCGGTGACCGGCCAGTACTGACACACGAGTGCTATGTGGTTTTCATATTGTGTTAATTGCTAGAAATAGAACATTCCTTTTCGGTACATGTGAATTACTAGAGACACTTGTTGTTGTTGTTGCTGTTGTTGTTCCATTCTGATTGTTATAACCTGTGACGAGGTAACATCCCTGTATATACCATAGCTGTACATTACACGGCTGCTCTGCTGTACCCGGCAGTGCTGCTTACTGACAGTATTGTACTAATGTAATTACAGGTCAGTTACTGCGATCCAGGCCTGAGCGCTGCAGCCTGTCGTAGATATGACATCAGCCCTGATAGGACTAACAAGGGGCTCTTTGCTTGTGCGCATGATACTATCAGCTTCCCTGCATCTGACCGGTCTCACAGTGTATTATTCTGTGATACTCCATCTCTTCATTTCTAGCCAGAAGATACTGAAATCTCCAGAAAGACATTTTGAAAAGCATTATGGTCCTATCTGCCAGAATACACTTCATATATCTCTGATCTTCAAAGCTCCCAATGATACTTCTCTACCGCAGAGAACTGTAACCCCTCTGCTATGCTCAGCTCTCCCTAGGGAGACCCCTCCCAGTACATCGCACTCCCCGTACATCGCACTACTACTCCCTTTTTGAATTTACACTCCGAGCATCATACCAGCATTAAAGGAGTTAAAATGTTACTCCTCTCTGTGCCTAAACTTTAAGATATCCTTTCACCTAGAACAGGAAGCTGAGATATTAGGAGCTGTTTGGAGGTGGCGCCATACGTTATACTTTATAGCTGTTCCAATTGTCCCTGTCCTATGGAGGGTATATTGGAATTTATTACCCCCAACTAATTTAAAAGTTTAAATGTCACAGTAGTTAACCCTAATATCACCCCTAATATGATTCACCCCTATTACTCACATTATATTGTTCCAAATGTCCCTGTCCTATGGAAGCTATATTGGAATATACGGACGTTTTATTACCCCCAAAATCCCATTACCCCCCTATTTTGACTCACAATGGATCCTGGAAGTTGAGATATAAGGAGCTGTTTGGTGGTTGCCTCATATTTTATATTCTTATTCTACCTTTGCCCATGACATAGAGAAAAAAAAATTATATTTTATTATCTGAAATAGCAAAAGACAAAACCCCAAGTCCGGACTGGCCCACTGGACAATAAGAGAAATCACCAGGTGGGCCCCCCAAGCTCTAAATAAGAAGTGCTTGGAATACTTCACTTAAAGAAACTTGTATAAACAAGGCAAACATCTAGTCATTCATTTAACTACTCAGTTTATTATCATATATGAGCATAGGAACCTTTAGGAACAAGGGTCAGTTGATATTAGCTAAAAAATGGAATCAATGTCACTGGTGTGCCTTTTGAACTCCAGTCTGACACTGCAAGACCCCATAATTCACTTGACCCCCACGGTGCTGTATTTTCAGTGTTTTCTTGATATTACCAGCTGGGTTAGCTCTAAATTATGAGGACCATGAGACAGCCCCCTATAACTCAGCTTCCTGGGCCTCTGTGTGCTTTTAGCAAAGGATAAAAACAAAACAATACCACTCCATACAGAAATGCTTTTTTTTCTGCGGGTCAAATATATTTTGCCTTTTCATGGGGGATTCCCGATTTTTTTTTCCAGTACCCCTAATGGAATGATGGAGAGAACAATCTATGCATTACAGTTAAAGGAATCTGTCACCAAGTTTTTGCCACCTAATCTTAGAGCAGCATAATGTACAGACAGAGACCCTAATTCCAATGATGTGTCACTCAATGGGCTGCGTGCTGTATTTTTGATAAAAATAATTGATTTATCAGCAGGAGATTATCCCTAGAGGACTAGTAAACCTGCTGCCATGTAGTCCACCACATTCATTAGCTGAGTATAACCACACCCCCACCACTGATTGGCAGTGTTCTGCCGATGCACACAGGAAGTTGCCAATCAGTGGTGTGGGCGGGGTTATACAGAGCTCAGCATTCCCAAAACTAGTAGATCTGGGCAAGCAGCCCAGGAAGTGATACATCGCTGGAATCAGGGTTTCTTCACCTACATCATGCTGCTCTCAGATAGGATAGCAAAAAATTGCTGACAGATTCTCTTTAAATGTGGAGTCAAAGTGTCATCATCAAGAATGATATCTTATGTTATCACCAAGCAGTAATGACACCCACCACCTGGCCAATTGCCTTTGGAAAGCCACTCTTGCACATTTCAGGCACACTGGTGGGCACGTCAATGGGAAACAAATAAGACCCTACACATGCCAGATTCCAGCAATTCACCAATGTCATGTTTGGAGAAGACGTGATTCTATTGTAACCCCCTATGAGAAAAAATGGTGGAGAAGAAGTGAACCACTCATACCTATCTTACTAAAGCCCAATGGGCAGTTTTATGGTTGGGTTTTAGGAGATGTATTATTACTGTTTCTCTTTATAGAATATTTATTCTCTTTGTTCATAGAGATCTATTGGAAGAAAGTAACCAGTTGGTACAGAAAAATGGCGGAATATAAGAACATACAGATATCCTCCTGTTAGATTAATCACGTGTGAGTTTAATTGCAAGACCCGTCTGTTGTTTAGCTCGAGCTTCTCAATTAGCACGATTCAGGCTTTGTAACCTATGGACACGTCTTTCAACTAATTAGCGGATACACAGGATCCCATTACTGAGACCCAGTGAAAAAGAAAAGGACTATAATTACCAAACATACCCTAAGACATAAAAGTCTCCACCCCCAAAAAAATTGAAAACAGTTCTTGTTACAATTTACAAACTTTTCCTCCCAATCTAAAATCTAGAATGGACCGTCATTATTGCATGTTGGGGTTGTACAGTATCTAAGGAAATCGTATGACCCTCCCCAATCTTAAGAATGGGAATGAGGAAATTCTGCTGATGTTTTTCTTTTTTTTAAATTAAAGCTATAAATGAAAAAGTGCAAACCAGCTCACTCACGTTGAAGTAGTGAGCAAATCATCGGATCACATGAAGAATTACTTGGTAGCAATAGGAATAAGGTAGGGATAGCAAAACTTTTTTTGGGGATAAAAAATTGGAAGCATTTTTATTTGTAGAATTAAGTAAAACAGAACATACCAAGAACTATCGAAAAATATAAATGTCAGAACTTTTCCCACGAATTTCGAACTGAATCTTAGTCCTTACTGATGGATCACTCCAACAGTTATGATCCTCCTTTTGTGAGACTGTTTTATAAAAGGAGGATCAAAACTGTTGGAGTGATCCATGAGTAAGTGATCAGTTGCTAGGCTCCTTTCGCACCGCGTTTTTGCCCACGTTCATTGGTCTTGTCGGGACGGACCGGGCCATAGACTATAATAGTGCAGACAGAGTCAACGTGTGCTCTGATGTGCATCATTTTCGGGCGTATATGCCTACTAGAGACGGACACCCAGATGGAGAAGACTGAGTCTTGGTGTCCATCTCCTGTAGGTCTATACACCCAAAAATGATGCATGTCAGAACACACACTGACTCTGTCGGAACCATTATGGTCCGTGGACCTGTTGGTGGATATGCCCAAATCCTGTTTTGCGGAATGCAAGCCTCAACTGGACCAACGAACGTGAGCAAAAATGCTGTGTGAAAGGAGCCTAAAGACTAAGAATTAGTTTGAAATGCGCAGGAAAATCTTTCATATTTATATTTTTCTATAGCACTTCGAATTTTCTGTTTTACTTAATTTTACAAATAAAAATGTTTGAAATTTTTTTATCCAAAAAAATAGCTGGATATCCATATCTTATTCCTATTGAAAAAAGGACATGTGTGGCTGAAATGTTGCCATGTTTGCTTTTTGTATAATTTAAGGTAACATTTAAGGATGATCTGGTGCCTTTGGAAATCTAAAGGAACATGTGCATATGTTGGTGAAGACATTTCTGCACCATTTCTGCATCTCTTGAAAGAAAAACGCAGCAGCAAAAATTGTGCCAGTGTGCTGTCAATTTGCTGAATGCCTGCGGCCAGAGGAAGTTGCTGGGTGGCCGCAGGCATTCAGCGATGTAAATTTTTTTCTCTCAAAGTGACATCCTGGCCCTGGCACACGTTAAGTATTTGGTGCAGAAATTTTTGCACTATTTCCGTATCTCTCTTGTATCTCCTGCATTTTTTACTTATATTTTTGAGGCAGATATTTTCTGACTGATAACTATGGGTGAAATCTGCAGCAAAAACGCCAAAAAGAATTGGCACTTTGCATATTTTAAGCTAAAAAATAATCAATGTGTGCACAAGACTTCAGGATCCTCATTCACTTTGCTGGCATCAGGAATCCCTGGGGGAAAAAAAACGCAGCAAAAATGGAACTTACGGTTGTCATTCAGTCTTATGACTTTTTTTCTTTACTTACGTAAATATTTTCAAGGTGTACGATAACATAAAATGAAACTTAACTGCTATCAATGTTATGAATCTGTGCGGTAATCGTAAAAAAATGAATAATAAAAAAAATAATATTGAATAAATGAAAAAGAAAAAACAGCAACCATTTAATTATAGAGGATCTAAGCTTTATTTGTAAAGGATATATAAAAGTTAGAAAAAAAAAGAAAAAGTATTTGCAAATATAGCAAAGTGTTGGGAATGTATAACTACTAGCACATGTTAAATTAAAAACTGTGGCTTTGTGTAAATGGGAAGGCCGTGCAAACCCGGTGGACCTTTAATCCTAAACTGCAATGGTTTTCATTACAGTCACATTAAATAGCAATGATTATCTTGAAAGCGCGCAGCTCGCAGTTTTTGCAGCCAGGTCTCCCCTGAGGACCATTCTGCAATACCCGGGGTAAGATGATGTCATACCGGAGCCGGTGCAGAATGGATGACATCACCCATTGTAAAGAGAAACAAGCCACACTCTGCATTATCGCTAGAAAATACAGCGGATCACATTACCGGCTGGAAAACAGAACTGCAGCCAGTGTGGAAAACAGGACCCAGGAGATTGAAAATTAGGAGCAGATTAAAATACATGTGAATCAGCACAGCTCTCAGCGCGACTCTCACATCGCCATCGAGTATATTGTGTGCGGAGACCTCGCTGATGTTTATAGCCGCGTCCGCTATGGGGCAGAGGGCCAAAAGCAGTCATGAAGTTTCACATAAAAAAAAATACAACCTACGTTGCATTGTGTCAGTAAATGATAGAAAACCTTGATACAATATTCACACACAACTCTCATCATAACCAGGCACATTTTATAAAAAAACACATCAGTTTCCACCATAATGGAGCTTAGAGGCTGGTAAAGGTGCTAGGGTCCACATTCTTCCTTTCAATTTACTTTTATTTAAACCGGGAAAAGTTTTCCAATACAGTCCCAATTGATTGTCAAAAAAAACCCCATAAATAATTAATATATATAAGAATTACTAAAGATAGAATACATAGATGATAGATAGATAGATAGATAGATAGATAGATAGATAGATAGATAGATAGATAGATAGATAGATAGATAGATTGATAGATAGAGTACAGACCAAAAGTTTGGACACACCTTCTCATTTAAAGGTTTTTCTGTATTTTCATGACTATGAAAATTGTACATTCACACTGAAGGCATCAAAACTATGAATTAACACATGTGGAATTATATACTTAACAAAAAGTGTGAGACAACTGAAATTATGTCTTATATTCTAGGTTCTTCAATGTAGCCACCTTTTGCTTTGATGACTGCTTTGCACACTCTTGGCATTCTATTGATGAGCATCAAGAGGTAGTCAGCGGGAATGGTCTTCCAACAATCTTGAAGGAGTTCCCAGAGATGCTTAGTCCTTGTTGGCCCTTTTGCCTTCACTCTGCGGTCCAGCTCACCCCAAACCATCTCGATTGGGTTCAGGTCTGGTGACTGTGGAGGCCAGGTCATCTGGCGTAGCTCCCCATCACTCTCCTTCTTGGTCAAATAGCCCTTACACAGCCTGGAGGTGTTTGGGGTCATTGTCCTGTTGAAAAATAAATGATGGTCCAACTAAACGCAAACCGGATGGAATAGCATGCCGCTGCAAGATGCTGTGGTAGCCATCCTGGTTCAATATGCCTTCAATTTTGAATAAATCCCCAACAGTGTCACCAGCAGAGCACCCCCACACCATCACACCTCCTCCTCCATGCTTCACGGTGGGAACCAGGCATGTAGAGTCTATCCGTTCCGGTTGAAACCAAAGATCTCATATTTGGACTAATCAGACCAAAGCACAGATTTCTACTGGTCTAATGTCCTCCTCCTCCATGCTTCACGGTGGGAACCAGGCATGTAGAGTCTATCCGTTCCGGTTGAAACCAAAGATCTCATATTTGGACTAATCAGACCAAAGCACAGATTTCTACTGGTCTAATGTCCATTCCTTGTGTTCTTTAGCCCAAACAAGTCTCTTCTGCTTGTTGCCTGTCCTTAGCAGTGGTTTCCTAGCAGCTATTTTACCATGAAGGCCTGCTGCACAAAGTCTCCTCTTAACAGTTGTTGTAGAGATGTGTCTGCTGCTAGAACTCTGTGTGGCATTGACCTGGTCTCTAATCTGAGCTGCTGTTAACCTGCGATTTCTGAGGCTGGTGACTCAGATAAACTTATCCTCAGAAGCAGAGGTGACTCTTGGTCTTCCTTTCCTGGGGCGGTCCTCATGTGAGCCAGTTTCTTTGTAGCGCTTGATGGTATTGGCCACTGCACTTGGGGACACTTTCAAAGTTTTCCCAATTTTTCGGAGTGACTGACCTTCATTTCTTAAAGTAATGATGGCCACTCGTTTTTCTTTACTTAGCTGCTTTTTTCTTGCCATAATACAAATTCTAACAGTCTATTCAGTAGGACTAAGCTGTGTATCCACCAGACTTCTGCACAACACAACTGATGGTCCCAACACCATTTATATGGCAAGAAATCCCACTTATTAAACCTGACAGGGCACACCTGTGAAGTGAAAACCATTCCCGCTGACTACCTCTTGAAGCTCATCAAGAGAATGCCAAGAGTGTGCAAAGCAGTCATCAAAGCAAAAGGTGGCTACTTTGAAGAACCTAGAATATAAGACATAATTTCAGTTGTTTCACACTTTTTTGTTAAGTATATAATTCCACATGTGTTAATTCATAGTTTTGATGCCTTCAGTGTGAATGTACAATTTTCATAGTCACGAAAATACAGAAAAATCTTTAAATGAGAAGGTGTGTCCAAACTTTTGGTCTGTACTGTATATATTAATGTATTGAGAGCACAGCAATAGACATTGTAGATGCATTCTGTATCATTTTCTACCAAAAAATGTAAAAACATAAGGAAAAAAAATCAAGGAAAAATGCCCAATTACAGATTTCACATCTAAACGTGTTCAATATTCCGAGGGAATAGTGCGATCTGTGCCTAACTATTCTAAGCCTCCCGCAACCTGCACCAATAGACTACAAATCCGCTAATCTATATTCTGAATTCGCACGTAATTTGGCGCTGGCACTTTGCCGACATGGTCAGGAAGTCATTGGCTGTGTAAAATCAAAATATCATCTTGGGATTAATAAAATACATCTCTGCTAATATGTTCATTTTTAAGGTAGTTCAAACATTCACTTTTGAAGCAGCTCTAGCGTAAATATCCCAGAACAAATGGCGGTATGTAATACAGGAGGGAGCAGTTGGGATGCCAGACTGAAAAATACATTAGGCCATCTGGCTGAGGCAATGTCTCCAAAATCCGCAGCTTTGTGTTCACCCCAGACTCAAAACAACACATTTTCCACTGTGATGAGCATACATTTTCCCAAAACTGGCCCTGATCATGCATGCAAATTCCAAGCTTTGTGTTTACATAATTATTTTAATTAATTTGCTGCCATTACAAAAATAAATAAATAAAATCTAAAAAGTCGTCGTATTTATATGGAATGGTTACAGCTTTACATAATGATCAGTCATGTAACATTTCTCTAGTGCTTTATATATGGGTCTAGATAATGTTATCGTCTAGGTGTAATGAAAAGATAGATAGATAGATAGATAGATAGATAGATAGATAGATAGATAGATAGATAATAGATAGATAGATAGATAATAGATAGATAGATAGATAGATAGATAGATAGATAGATAGATAGATGATAGATAGATAGATAGATAGATGATAGATAGATAGATAGATAGATAGATAGATAGATAGATAGATAGATAGATAGATAGATAAAATATAGATAATAGACAGATAGATAGATAATAGATAGATAGATAATAGATAATATATACAACATAGATAATAGATAGACAGGTAGATAGATAGATAGATAGATAGATAGATAGATAGATAGATAGACAGATAGATAATAGATAGATGATAGATAGATGATAGATAGATAGATAGATAGATAATAGATAGATAGATAGATAGATAGATAGATAGATAGATAAAAGATAATAGATATAAGATAGATATAAGATAGATAGATAGATAGATAGATAGATAGATAGATAGATAGATAATAGATAGATGATAGATAGATGATAGATAGATAGCACAAGAAGGAAAGAAAGAAAGAAAGAAAGAAAGAAAGAAAGGAAGGAAGGAAGGAAGAAAGAAAGAAAGAAAGAAAGAACGAGAAAGAAAGAAAGAAAGAAAGAAAGAAAGAAAGAAAGAAAGAAAGAAAGAAAGAAAGAAAGAAAGAAAGAAGGAAGAAAAGAGAGAAAGGGAGGGAAGGAGTGAGGAAGGAAGGAATGAGAAAAGATAAAACGAAAGACGGGAAAAAGAAATAATGAAATTGAAGAAGGGAAAGAAGGAGAAAAAAGAAAGACAGGAAAGGAAGAAAGACAGAAAAGAGAAAGAGAAAGAAAGAAAGAAAGAAAGAAAGAAAGAAAGAAAGAAAGAAAGAAAGAAAGAAAGAAAGAAAGAAAGAAAGAAAGAAAGAAAGAAAGAAAAGAGAGTGAGGGAGGAAGGAAACAAAGAAAGGAAGGAGAGAAGAAAGAAAAGAGAAAGGAAGGAGGGAAAAAAGAAAGAAAGAAAGAAGCAAAATGGAGAGGATTTGTGTACAAGCCTCCAGCACTGGCATAAGATGAGGCGATCTCTTCCAGCACTGCGCCTTTTTCATATAATAAATATACAATGTTTCACATATGAAGATACATGAAGAGCTTCAGTGATTGTATTATGGACACTTTAGTATTACGTGGATGCTTACAAATATTCTAACTGATGGCTCGCCTTATCAAAAGACCCCATAGGGCCCCATAAACCCACGGGACACCCCATAATCGGCCTTCCCTTGTCCATATCACAGACATTCAGACATAAAGAATCAAACATCGCACACAACGGGGTGTGCGCAGCTAGTATACAGACACAGAACACGCCATCTTAGTTGTGGAAACAACCCACATAATGTGTGAGAGGACAGGAAGCACAGCAAATTAAAGGGGATCTGTCACCAGGTCTTTGGTATTTAATCTGAGAGTACCAGAGAGTCTGATTTCAGTGTTGTGTCACTTGCTCATCAGCTAGTTTCAATACAATCAGTGTATTAAAAGCAGGAGATTATCTCCGCTGGACTGGGGCGTCCATGTCCAAGGCAGTCCAGTTAATCTGTGAAACCACGCCTCCTCCACTGATTGGCTGTTTGAACATTTTACACAGGAAGCAGCCAATCAGTGGTGTGGGCGGGGTTATGCACAGCTCAGCATTCTGAGTTCTGATAGATCTCCAGCAGTGAAAACTGTTGATGAATGAGCTGATCTGCAGTACTGGGAGCAGCCACTATATAGCGTATGGCGCTGTGCTCTTCTGCTCCATACATTGTGTACATCCAGCCACTGCACAGACTGACAGCAGCTCATCAATGGATGTGCCGGGTGTCAGACCCCCACCAGTCTCATACTGATGACCCAACCCTGAGGACAGATCGTCAATAACATAGTATTGGAAAACCCCTTTAAATAAAGGGAGTCCTGATAGGCCGAGCCTTTAATAAGAGTTTTCCATAGCTGCTATTACTGGATGATAAATACATCACAATATCGCTTTACAAAAAAAGAAAGAAAGGAAAAAAAAGAAAGAAAGAAAGAAAGAAAGAAAGAGAGCGGTCCAACGGGAATTGATTGGACTGGTATTAATAGAATTAGCGCCCCTGTTACTGTTAAGCCGCGATGTCTTCATAGCCATAACCGGGAATATTCTCCTGGATAACCTAATAATGGCAGAATTCAGCCAGACGCCGCAGCTCCTAATTGCCTTCTACTCTTAGCATTCTACATATGTGAAACACAAATCCATCCACTCATCATGAGTCACGAAGTATGAAGTCACAATTGGGGGTAATGTATGTATCAGATAACGTATGCTCAATGTAAGGGGTGCGCTAATGGCGAAAAGAGGACAAGACAATAATGGAGGCGTGAGACAGACAGGAAGAGATGGGGAAGAAGAACGTATGGATAACAGAATGGACGAGCTCCGGCCCTTTAACATTGGAACATCATCAATGTGAAATCAGTGTTTCCATTAGAGACATATTGAGGAACCTGCCAGAGATATCTGATGAGCTGCGAGTCCACTTCTGGAACTAACACTTTTCTGGTGGATGGCGGCCGCATTTCCCTACTTAACACTACAGATTTTTTTTTTTTTAAAAAGGCCATCGGGGGACTACGGGTAATCTATCTATCTATCTATCTATCTATCTATCTATCTATCTATCTATCTATCTATCTATCGATCATCTATTCTTCTACCTTCATGTCCATAGAGTACACCATGTCAGCAGCTGACCTTGGTTCATGGTGGTTCCTTTGCCTTCTGCACAGATAACTTTCTAGTTACTAGTTCATGTAAAATGAATCAGAGGCCTCAGCTTTTCACAGGATTCTGCTCTAGTCACATCTGTCAAGTCTGTGAGACACTAATTTCAGAAAAAGGCAAACACAAAACAGCGGCTGCTCCACTGAAGAACATGGAAACTGGCTGAATCTAGTAGTCACCAATTCATAAATTGCTTAGCATTTCTGCAATAGGCGTCCGCTCCCATAGATAGATAGATAATAGATAGATAGATAGATAGATAGATAGATAGATAGATAGATAGATAATAGATAGATAGATAGATAGATAGATAGATAGATAGATAGATAGATAGATAGATAGATACATAACAGATATGGGATGGATAGATAGATAGATAGATAGATAGATAGATAGATAGATAGATAGATAGATAATAGATAGATAGATAGATAGATAGATACATAACAGATATGGGATGGATAGATAGATAGATAGATAGATAGATAGATAGATAGATAGATAATAGATTATATAGCTAATAGATAGATAAATAAATGATAGCTAGATAACAGATAATAGATAGATAATAGATAGATAATAGATTAGATAGATAGATAGATGATAGAAAGATAATGGATATATAGATAAATAGATAGATAACAGATAGATAGATAGATCTCTCCATGGGCCGAAACGTTGCCATGATGGGCTATTAAACTTGAACACCATCAAAACCTAATCTACAATGGTGTGCTGCCTCTGATTTTTGGATTTCTATGACAAGGTTTGGTACATGCCTGAGGGGCCTTGCACCCTAATTTTGTTTTTTCTTTTTTGTGCTGCTCTTACTTTTTTGCTGTTAGATAGATGTATAGATAGATAATAGATAGATAGATAGATAGATAGATAGATAAATAGATAGATAGATAGATAGATAATATATAGATAGATGATAGATAGATAGATAATAGATAAATAGATAAATTATAGATAGATAATAGATAAATAGATAATAGATAGATAGATAGATAGATAGATACATAGATAGATAGATAGATAGATAGATAGATAGATAATAGATAGATAGGTAGATGATAGATAGATAGATAGATAGATAGATAGATAGATAGATAGATAGATAATAGATAGATAGATAGATAGATAGATAGATACATACATAGATAGATAGATAGATAATAGATAGATAGGTAGATGATAGATAGATAGATAGATAGATAGATAGATAGATAATAGATAGATAGATAGATAGATAGATAATAGATAGATAGATAATAGATAGATAGGTAATAGATAGATAGGTAGATAATAGATAAATAGATAGATAGATAGATAGATAGATAGATAGATAGATAGATGATAGATAGATAATAGATAGATAGATAGATAGATAGATAGATAGATAGATAGATAGATAGATAGATGATAGATAGATAATTCTTCTAAAACTGAAGTCCTAGTTACCAAATTTTCTAATGAAAAGTAAGAAAATGAAATGTGGAGATTTTAAGTTACACAGCAATAAAAAGCGCATAAACGCAAAAAGAAAAATCCATGAACCAGCAAAGCATTTTATCATCTTCTTAAAAATGACAATAAAAACGTTAAGGAAAAGTGTGTAGAAATCTCCTTATCTGAATACATTGTGATCAATTTTATTTCTTGTTATATTCATGGCCCATAAAAGCCCAGCAGCATTATACAGTACTGTGTAATCATCTGACACCATCATATATTATCCTGCGCCAATAACCTTGGCTTAATTATATGTGTCCTAAATATGGCAACAAATAGTCAGAATATTCTATGGCAGATGGGATTGGGTTCCTGTAGCTTTAACATTACAGTAAATGTATAGAGAATGCTTGATATGGATATAATGACAGTGCGCCTGATAACAGCATCGAAACATCTATGTGATATCACAAGAAGATTTTTTTTTTAAAGGAAATGCCTGGGGTGTCTGCAAAAAGGTCCAAAAATAATATGTGAACTGCATAACATTGCCAGGAAGGAAGGAGGTTACAATGAGACTGGTGTGTTTGCTGACAATCTCCAAAAACACATCCACACATACTGACACAAGTACACACAGAAATATACACATAGAGGTGTACACACATGAAGTGCACAGAACATACACGTAGACACGATTAGTCACATACATACACACATATATATACAGTACATATATACAAATATGCACACATACAGCTATGGAAACAAATACACAGAAGAAAAGCACAGCTATACACAAGGATACAATGATACAAGACAGAGAGACATACACAAATACACACACATTCAATTATGTGTATATCAACTGTATGTACAGTGAGTGCGGAAAGTATTCAGACCCCTTTACATTTTTCACTCTTTGTTTCATTGCAGCCATTTGGTAAATTCAAAAAAGTTCTTTATTTTTCTCAGTAATGTACACTCTGCCCCCCATCTTGACTGAAAAAAACAGAAATGCAGAAATCTTTGCAAATTTATTAAAGAAAAACTGAAATATCACATGGTCATAAGTATTCAGACTCTTTGCTCAGTATTGGGTAGAATCCCCTTTAGAGCTAGTACAGCCATGAGTCTTCTTGATGCAACAAGTTTTTCACCCCTGGATTTGGGGATCCTCTGCCATTCTTCCTTGCAGATCCTCTCCAGTTCCGTCAGGTTGGATGGTGAACGTTGGTGGACGCCATTTTCAGGTCTCTACAGAGATGCTCAATTGGGTTTAGGTCAGGGCTCTGGCTGGGCCAGTCAGGAATGGTTACAGAGTTGTTCTGAAGCCTCTCCTTTGTTATTTTAGCTATGTGCTTAGGGTCATTGTCTTGTTGGAAGGTGAACCTTCGGCCAAGTCTGAGGTCCAGAGCACTCTGGAAGAGGTTTTCATCCAGGATATCTCTGTACTTGGCAGCATTCATGTTTCCTTCAATGGCAACCAGTCATCCTGTCCCTGCAGCTGAAAAACCACCCCATAGCATGATGCTGCCACCACCATGTTTCACTGTTGGGATTGTATTGGGCAGGTGATGAGCAGTGCCTGGTTTTCTCCACACATAACGCTTAGAATTATCACCAAAAAGGTCTATCTTCATCTCATCAGACCAGAGAATCTTATTTCTCATAGTCTGGTAGTCCTTCACATGTTTTTTAGCAGACTCTATGCGGCTTTCATATGTCTTGCACTGAGGAGAGGCTTCCGTTGGGTCACTCTGCCATAAAGGCCTGACTGGTGGAGAGCTGCAGTGATAGTTTGACTTTGTGGAACTTTCTCCCATCTCCCTACTGCATCTCTGGAGCTCAGCCACAGTGATCTTGGGGTTCTTCTTTACCTCTCTCACCAAGGCTCTTCTCCCACGATTGCTCAGTTTGGCTGGACGGCCAGGTCTAGGAAGACTTCTGGTGGTCCCAAACTTCTTCCATTTAAGGATTATGGAGGCCACTGTGCTATTAGGAACCTTGAGTACTGCCGACATTCTGTTGTAACCTTGGCCAGATCTGTGCCTTTGTCTCTGAGCTCCTTGGCCAGTTCCTTTGGCCTCATGATTCTCATTTGGTCTGACATGCACTGTCAGGTCTTATATAGACAGGTGTGTGCCTTTCCAAATCAAGTCCTATCAGTTTAATTACACACAGCTGGACTCCAATGAAGGAGCAGAACCATCTCACGGAGGATCACAAGGAAATGGACAGCATGTGACTTAAATATGAGTGTCTGAGGAAAGGGTCTGAATACTTATGACCATGTGATATTTCACTTTTTCTTGTTTAATAAACTTGCAAATATTACTACATTTCTGTTTTTTTCAGTCGTAGTGTGGGGCAGAGTGTACATTAATGAGAAAAAATGAACTTTTTTGAATTTACCAAATGGCTGCAATGAAAAAAAGAGTGAAAAATTTAAAGGGGTCTGAATACTGTCCGTACCCACTGTACATAGATGTCTAAACAATATATATAACACATACACATATCTTACATGCAGCTTACTCATGTATATACACACATATACGCACATATACATACGTACACAAGCACACACACACATATATATATATACACACACACATACAGTATATGCACACAGATACATACATAATGCCATACATAAGCATTTACACATACACCCATACACTGCACATACATATATGTATATATAACATTCACCTTAAACACATTTTAGACTTAGTTTAATGAGAAGAAATCCATGAAGCAATTACTCAGATTATATAAGTTTTCCACAAAATACATCATGTGAGATTTGTTTTTGCAAAATAAAAGCCCATTACAGGGCAGACACTGATTAACAATCAGCTGTGACTAGGGTAGAGGGTATAAGACCTTGTGAAGACAGAACAATCATCTACTGTAGCAGGTTACGCTGGGGATTGTAGTTCCTCCTCAGTTCCCCGCCTCCTCCCCCCTGGACCCTTTATGTGACAGCACACACACATCACTGGGGAATGTCAGCCTGTGCTGCAGAGGGCAGGATCTTGTTTTGCTGACCTTCCCATCTGTCATCATCCAGCCTGACCCCTTACCCACTGAGCCACGTTAGAGAAACAAACACAATCCACAACTTCCCAAGCTCCACATTACACCGAGCACAGAGCTCCATTGTCCGAGGAGGTCTCCTGCTATCAGAGCTTTTATTTTACTGTCACCTGATCAGATACATCAATATGTTATATCTACATATCTGTAGGAAATCCCCGAACCCCAGCATGGTTATTAAGAGTCATATACCATTATTAATAAGCATTGTTTGCTGGGGCACTTACCTGCTTAGTCATGGAGTCTATTAACCGCACATAGAAATCCTGTTCTGTTCTAATGCCTAGAAGATAAGAGGGAAGAGGTCAGGAGGGAGAAAGAAAGAAAGAAAGAAAGAAAGAAAGAAAGAAAGAAAGAAAGAAAGAAAGAAAGAAAGAAAGAAAGAAAGAAAGAAAGAAAGAAAGAAAGAAAGATAATAGATAGATAGAAAATAGATAGATAGATAGATAGATAGATAGATAGATAGATAGATAGATAGATATTTAGATATATGATGGATAGATAATAGATGATAGATAGATAATAGATAGATAGATAATGGAGTGATAGATAATAGATAGACGGATAGATAATAGATTGATAGGTCATAGATAGAAGAGAGATAGATAAAAGATATCAGATTGATATTACACTGGTGAAAATATACACTCGTTTGACAACAGATGTATTCCATTATTCCATTAAGAATATAACATATATATATATATTACACTATTTTTCTTGAGTGCTGCCCACCCTTCTTTGGAAAGAAATAATGAAGGAAAGAAAGAAAGAAAGAAAGAAAGAAAGAAAGAAAGAAAGAAAGAAAGAAAGAAAGAAAGAAAGAAAGAAAGAAGGAAAGAAATAGAGGGAAAGGTGAAGGAAGAGAAAGAAAGAAAGAAAGAAGGAAAGAAAGAAAGAAAGAAAGAAAGAAAGAAAGAAAGAAAGAAAGAAAGAAAGAAATAGAGGGAAGGGAAAAAGAAGGAAGAGAAAGAAAGTAAGAAAGAAAAAATGAAGGAAAGAAAGAAAGAAAGAAAAAGAAAGAAGAATGGAAGGAATGAAAGAAAGAATCAAGGAAAGAAGGAAGGAAGAAAGGAAAAAGAGAAGAAAGGAAGGAAGGAAAGAAAGAGGAAAGAAAGAATCAAGGAAAGAAGGAAAGAAGAAAGGAAAGAAAGAAGAAAACAATGAAGGAAAGAAGGAAAGAAAGAATCAAGGAAGGAAGGAAAGAAAGAGAGAAAGAAGGAAGAAAGAAAGAAAGAAAGAAAGAAAGAAAGAAAGAAAGAAAGAAAGAAAGAAAAGTAGACATTATAATTACTTTTATTCATATCGCTTTTTATAGGATTAAAAAAATAAAGCTTTCCCCAGACCCCCTGTAATCCCCTGAGTGACAGATCAGTGACAGCACTCTGCGCTCTGCGCTCTGTCCTCCCACTTTCCTTCCATGCCCCGTGGAATGTTCTATGCTCTGGCAGCGCTGCCGACACTCACCGTTGCTGTAGAGCAGCTGCAGGCGGTAGTGGATGCCATTATTTGTCTTCTCACTACTTGTTTCCTGATTGCAAGAATACATGAGAGAAATCTTACATAGCGTCATTATATTAGTGCATTGCAACCTGTGGATTGACAGCTGCTGTTACACTACTACCCCCAGCATGCCCAGTAACATGTGTTTGTGATTACATGCTGGGAGTTAGAGTTTGGAGAAAGCTGGAGGGAAACCTGTCCTGTCCCCAGTTGCACATTTATTATATTAGATCACAACCTTAACCCAGATATTAGCTATGATAATTTTGCAATGCAAAGAAATAAAAAAAAAAACTATAATTACAATTTCTCTAAGAGCAAAAAAAAAAAAAATAAATAAAATAAATGAAAGATTAAAAAATAAAAAAGTAAAAAAGATTAAATAAATACAAATAAATAATTAATCATGTTTAATAAATACAATTATATTACATAATAGACTATAGACAATTTAAATGAAAAAATAAAAAGAGCAAATATTAAAAATGAATAAAAATGAACTGAAATATATAAGAACATTTAATACATAAATATAAATTGATAAATGCATAATAAATAAGACAAAAGTATATTAAAATGTTTGTCTCATTGAAAGTGATTCATAGAACAGGATAAAAGCAAATTCTCTAATTGCTTTATTATAATAAAATTAATAACAATAATATAAAAAAAGAGAAATTGGTCGGATTAACAGATCGAGCCGATCAAATCAAGAGTCTGAAATTGGAGATTTGTCAGCAGATATAATGATGTTAATGTGCCTATGATCAGGGGGAGTGAGATTATAAGGGTTGTGGGGGGCAAGATGATGATGATGATGATGATGATGATGATGATGATGATGAAGAAGAACCGATGGAGTGACAGGTATCTAAACAATCCCCAGGCATAATCATAATTTTGATGTGATTTTTTCCTACCTTGTCTTTCTCCACGAAGCCCACAAATGCTGTCCTCTCGATCTCCACGGGCTGCCCCTGCCGGTCATACAGAGCCAGGACGAAGTGGAAGAAGTTGGATTTTCTTAAGTTAGAGGGGGGCTGCTTCTCAAAGTGTGCCCGGGCCAGACCCACACCACTGCGGGCAGAGAGGAGGGTTAGAGACGGGCGAAGGGACACCTCAACGGATTGGGAATATAGGGAGCCAATTAGTTCTCTTCATTCCTCCCTTCCTTTATTTTTCCCTTCCTCTCTTTCTTTCAGTCTTTCTTCTCTCTTTCTTTCTTCCCTCTATATATCTGTCATCTATCACTTTTAATTTAAAAGAAAATATCACCTCATTACTTTATCTATTATCGATCTATTATCTATCTCTATCTATCTATCTATCATCTATCTCTAACCCATATCTATCTATTTATATATAAATGTATCTACTTTAAGTTATTTTGTCTTTCTATCTATGTTATTATTTATCTTCATATCTATTTTCTATCTATCAATTATCTATCTATCAATCAATTATCTATTTATTATCTATCTTTCTATTATCTATCTATCTATTATCTATCATCTATCTATCATCTATCTATCATCTATTATTTATCTATCATCTATTATCTGTCTATTATCTATATATCTATTATTTATCTATCATCTATCTATTATCTATCTATTATCTATTATTTATCTATCATCGATCTATTATCTATTATCTTTCTATCATCTATTATCTATTATTTATCTATCATCTATCTATATATCTATCATCTGTCTATTATCTATCTATCTATCTATCCATTATCTATCTATCTATCTATCTATCTATCTATCTATCTATCTATCTATCTATCTATCCATCTATGAGTCCTCCATTTTCACACCCAGGAGTTTCTGATATCTGTGGTACTCTCAGGAATGTTTTGCTGTGACACAGGCACTTTCTCCTGCAGGAACCTTGTACACGATGGGTTTTGTGTGTTTACAACATGAAGTGCTGAAGTATTTTATGGATCCCTTTAAATCAGCTGAGAGAAGAGAAGGGATGAGAGTGTTGTGTTCTATGGGCAGGAATGTGCACACAGGGATACAGATGACAGGTCTGTGGGGTCAGCTGCAGAATACAGGAGAGCGGCTGTGTGGGGGGCGAGGTGAGCAGTGGGGTCACACTGGGGGGCTGCAGCCTGATGGGGAAATACAGGTTATTATTATGGTCCTAGAATGAAAGTGAGGGATTGCGAGCAGCGGGGATGGGATGAGGGATTAGGGGTCAGGTCGGGAGCAGACAGGGGGCTGTAATGCTGGAATTCAAATTAGGATTAAATGTCCAAATACATACAAGATGGAGCAGAGCTGAGCTTCGCATTTAACTCTTTGCTGCAAAATTGTAAAGTTTGAATATTTTTTTGTACGTAATAACTGAAGATAGACACAGAGAAATAGAGTTACTTATATATACATATATATATATATATATATATATATATATATATTATATATGTGTATAACATATAACACATCTTTTTCTATCTATTATCTATTTATCTATCTATTATCTATCAATTATCTATCATCTATCTATTATCTATCTATCTATTATCTATCTTTCATTTATCTATTATCTATCTATCTATCTATCTATCTATCTATCTATCTATCTATCTATCTATTATCTATATATTCATTCATTCACTTTCTTTTTTGCCAGATATCCAAAAACACATGTAATGTCACTACAAGTTGTGCCAAATGACAAACTCATGGTTTTTTTGTTTATTTTTTTGGCAAATTTCTTCTTCTTCCAGCACTAACACGTTCAGCTCTGCTACATCTCCACCCATACTTGATACTTTTCTACACAAAAGTGACGTTTGAGAAAGTTGCCCAGAACTTCCCACTTCGACTACATTAGTTCACATGGAGTTAATCTCCCACTTAATTCATTTTCTTCCAAGTCTATGAAAAGTTTATTTATTTGTGGATTGTGGTTGAACTGATTGGAAACACATTGCTCCGACAATGCAGCAGATCCCATCATCCTAAATCAAGGACTTAGCAAAGCAGACACTTCCCAAAGTCTATTTCATTGGGCCTGTTTAATAAATGTCATTTATTAGTGTGTATGTATCATCACCCCCAGTCTATAAATCTTATCTCAGCCTCTATAGATCAGGCCATGCCAAGATAATGTGCAAAACACAAGAGGATGATAGATGCAGGGAGGAATTGTAAGACACAAGGGGTTATCTTAAGTAAACAGTATTTTAAAGGGGGTAATACCTGTCATATACTAGTGCTGGAGGAGAGTGATAGGAAGGTGGATGTACAGGAGTTAATAGTGATGGGCAGAAGTTAAGTGGTATGTATACTGATATGGGAAAATAGATAGATAGATAGATAGATAGATAGATAATAGATAGATAGATAGATAGATAGATAGATAGATAGATAGATAGATAGAAAATAGATAGATAGATAGATAATAGATACACAGATAGACAGATAGATAATAGATAGATAGATATTAGATAGATAGATAATACATAGATAATAGATAGATAGATAATAGATAGATAGATAGAAAATAGATAGATAGATAGATAGATAGATAGATAGATAGATAGATAGAAAATAGATACACAGATAGACAGATAGATAATAGATAGACAGGTATTAGATAGATAGATAATACATAGATAATAGATAGATAATAGATAATAGATAGATAGATAGATAGATAGATAGATAGATAGATAGATAGATAGACACACATATAGATAGATAGATAGAAATATAGAAAATTATATAATAGATAGATAATAGATAGATAGATAGACACACAGATAGATAGATAGATAGATAGATAGAAAATAGATACACAGATAGACAGATAGATAATAGATAGATAATACATAGATAATAGATAGATAGATAATAGATAGATGATAGATAGCAGGTGACAGATAGATGATAGATATATTGATGGATAAATAGAGGATAGATAATAGATAGATAGATAATAGATAATAGATAGCAGGTGAATAAATATTTTATTTTGGAGCTACAGTAACTACTATTTTATGTGCTAATTTCTTAAAGTTAGTGTACAAAGTGAACAAATTATTTAAAAAATGTAGTAAGTAACCTGCCATGCTAAATTATAATTTCTATATTTCTAGACAAATATGCAATATGAATATCCCATTATATTTGGAATGAGATAGTAATGTAATAATGTTATCTTATGCGGATAACATTTCTAATCTATTCTGGAAGTTAACTGCACTGCACTGTCTAAACTAGAAGGCCTTCTATAGATAACACTATGCTACTGTGTATTGATGATCTGCTACAAATTGGACTAATATGATTGTAAAAGATGCAAGAAGGTGTACTGCATTGTTGGATGGAAGCGGAAATCATGGATCCTTGGATAGATAGTTTGATTGATTGATAGAAACAAAGACAGATATATAGATGATGAATAGATAATAGACAGATACATAGATACTAGATAGATAATAGATAGATAGATAGATAGATAGATAGATAATAGATAGGTATATAGATAGATAATAGATAGATAGATAATAGATAGATAGATAGATAGATAGATAATAGACAGATAGATTGATACATAGATAGATAGATAGATAGATTGATAATAGATAGATGAATGGATGTTAAAGGAAGGAAGAAAAAAGAAAGAGAAAGAAGGAAAGAAAGAAAGAAAGAAAGAAAGAAAGAAAGAAAGAAAGAAAGAAAGAAAGAAAGAAAAAGAAGGGAAGAAAGAATGGTAAATAGATGATAGAAAGAGAGTTAGTTTAGATAGATAGATGGATAATAAATATATAATAGATAGATAATAGATAGATAGATAGATAGATAGATAGATAAATAATAGATAGATAATAGAAAGATAGATAGATAGATATATAGATAATAGATAATAGAACAATAGATAATATATAGACAGATAATAGATAATACATAGATGATAGATAATAGATAGATAATAGATAGATAATAGATAGATGATAGATAATAGATAGATAGATGATAGATAATATATAGATAATAGAGAGATAATAGATAATAGATGATAGATAGATAATAGATAATAGATAGATATATAGATAATAGATAATAGAACAATATATAATATATAGACAGATAATAGATAATACATAGATGATAGATAATAGATAGATAATAGATAGATAATAGATAGATAATAGATAGATGATAGATAATAGATAGATAGATAGATATGGGATGGATAGATAGATAGATAGATAGATAGATAGATAGATAGATAGATAGATAGATACATAGATGATAGATATATGATGGATAGATAGATAGATAGATAGATAGATAGATAGATAGATAGATAGATAGATAGATAGATAGATATGGGATGGATAGATATAGATAGATATGGGATGGATAGATAGATAGATAGATAGATAGATAGATAGATAGATAGATAGATGATAGCTATGAGTTGCAGGCAATGCTGGGCTTCCATCCTGCCTGATGTGTGTATGTAGAGACCCCCAGCAGACCCCTAGGTGCCATGTATGGGGCCCCCTGCAGGCTCCCGGGGGCACTGTCCTACCTCTGGGCGGCGGTGTTCGCATCCAGCACCCCGGCTCCCTGCATCCACGTCCGGACAGCATTCATGCCGCTGCTCAGCGGCTCCTCCTTCATACTGCTCCCACTCCTCTGAATGCTTTCCTGAATGCCAAACATGAACACAGCCTGGTGCTCCCCCGCTGCCCTGCTCCAGCCCTGGCACTACACGGATCCCCCCTAGATCTCAGCTCAGGGTCTGGCTGTGTGGCCGCTGCTGGTCTGATTATTCCAAGGCAGGAGGAGTCCACCAAGAAGAAGAAGGAGAAGAGATGCAGGCAATGATGAGAAGAGGCTGCTGGAGGTCCACACTCCCTGGGTGATGATCTCACATCAGTAGGGTGAAGGACCAGACATGGACCACTGATGGACACCTCCTTGGTGGCAGCTCAGGACACAATGCAATGAACTTGAGGAGGCAGCTCTGCTACACCAAGTGTCATCTTCCAAGAGATGATCCAAAAACCAGTTATTCCTCCAAGAAGTCACACCACAAACTGTAGTCCTGTGTTCTCCTGTCCTGCAGAGAGGGACAGGAGGAGGATGAGAGCTCTGCCCCTCTTGAAGGTGTAGGAGGGGGGCAGTAGTTGTAGATTGTGCCCTCTTACAGAAGAGGATGCTGTGCTTCTTGTAGATGCCCCCTGCCTGGCTGTGTCTCTGCTTCCCTGTGGAATCCAGAGTAACTATCCCCAAAGCTACACACGCTCCCACCACCAGCCAGCTTAGGCAGGGGGAGTTGCATGCTCCCATAGTCAACACCCCCTGATTTGCATGCAGCAATTCTGCCTCCAGCCCTGCAGCCACTGGCAGGCAGCAGCTCGCCTACATCCCTCCCCCCTTTAACGCCTACATCACTCCCCCCTTTGACGCCTACTTTCCCTTTCTTTTTTTTTTGCTTCCAGGGGAGGCTGAGAAAGTTGCTTCTGGCAAGATGCTTTGCAAGAGGACAATCTCGCTAATGTCTATTGTTAGATAGATTTCATCAATTAGTTCGGAATCAGGACATTTGACGTATCGCGAGCCCCTAAGGGAGGTTTTATTGGTCAAGAAGAGGAGACGAAATCTATTATGAAATGAGGGTGATTAGCATGTTCATGAATACGATGCTAGGTGAGACCCAAACATGTCACCCGGCGTCGTGGCAGATGACGAAGCCTTCACAAAAGGTGTGGGCATAGAAAATGCAAATATTTTCAAGGTTCAATAACCTTTCCAGCTGTTCAAAGTTATAAGGTCGCATTCACACCTGCGCTCCGTCGCAGATTTTATTTTTTTTACATTATGCTTATTAGGCAGGAACCAAAAACAGCAGGTCTGCACCTCTGCACAAAGGGATTCTGGGGCCCCATGTGATCCCAAAATTGGACTTATTGGTTATTGATCCCTGCAGAATTACAAGTGCTGCCAAAGAAACGCTCCTTGTATTAGCTCAAAGTCTAAGGTGTCCTTACAGAGGAACACAAGTCTCAGAAAAACCTACCCTGACCATTTGGTCAGCCAAGTATTTTGCACCCTGTGAACATTTAGCTCTCCGAGTCCGTTTCTCCAGTCTGGATATATGGATGTGATTCATGTTTGTGCTTTCACCTCTTAATTTTTTTCTGATTTTTTGCTGAATATAATTTGAAACATAAAATGTGTATACATTGATATAATTTTTTTACTTTTCATTTTTATGTTACTTTTTTTGGTAAGAATTGTATTACTCTAGCCCTAGCCTTACTGATAGCCCTAACCCTAACCCTAACGTTAACCCTAAACATAACGCTAACCTAACCGTATACATATACATTGTTAAATATTTTTTTCTTTTCATATTTTTGGTTACATTTTTTATTAACCTAGCCCTATCTCTAACCCTATCCCTTTCCCTAGCTGTAGCCTTATGCCTAACCCTATTGTTAACCCTAACCTTAACCCTGTTTAGGGTTTGATAGGTATAAAACCGTAAAAGCAGCACATGATTCAATACCGTCTTCATTTATTAGCTGCTCATCTTGTCTTCTTCGTTGCTGCTTATGCAGAGCGCAGTAATCAACATGAGTTTGTCATAGAGCTCATCTCCATAGGCAACAACCAAGATGACAAAGCTCACTTCATTATATTGAGCTTTGTCATTTCTGTTGCTGCTTATGCAGAGCGCAGCAGCCAGTGACAAACTTATTTCGTCTGCTGCGCTCTGCGTAAGCGCAGAGTTGGGACTCACTCTGGTGATCCAAGATAAAGGGGGAGGGGTGGCATAGAAGTACAAATTGTGACCTTGTAAACTTTGGCACCTGGGGCAACCACCCCTGTGACCTACCATGCTACACCACAGGTCCCACCATTTATTGGTTGATCTGATGTGCTAAATTTCTAATTTAATTTTCAGAGGCGTAAATGAACACAGTACCTAAATAATTAACCTATTCAGTGTCCAAATAAAGCACTCATATAGTGCTCACAAATTCAACCCCTGGCAAAAATTATGGAATCACTGGCCTCGGAGGATGTTCATTCAGTTGTTTAATTTTGTAGAAAAAAAAGCAGATCACAGACATGGCACAAAACTAAAGTCATTTCAAATGGCAACTTTCTGGCTTTAAGAAACACTAAAAGAAATCAAGAACAAAAAATGTGGTAGTCAGTAATGGTTACTTTTTTTTAAGCAAGCATAGAGAAAACATTATGGAATCACTCAATTCTGAGGAAAAAATTATGGAATCACCCTGTAAATTTTCATACCCAAAAATAACACCTGCATAAAATTAGATCCGCTCGTTAGTCTGCATCTAAAAAAGGAGTGATCACACCTTGGAGAGCTGTTGCACCAAGTGGACTGACATGAATCATGGCTCCAACACGAGAGATGTCAATTGAAACAAAGGAGAGGATTATCAAACTCTTAAAAGAGGGTAAATCATCACCAATGTTGAAAAAGATGTTGGTTGTTCACAGTCAGCTGTGTCTAAAATCTGGACCAAATACAAACAACATGGGAAGGTTGTTAAAGGCAAACATACTGGTAGATCAAGGAAGACATCAAAGCGTCAAGACCAGAAACTTAAAGCAATATGTCTCCAAAACAGGAAGTGCACAACAAATCGAATGACGAATGGGAGGAAACTGGAGTCAACGTCTGTGACCAAACTGTAAGAAACCGCCTAAAGGAAATGGGATTTACATACAGAAAAGCTAAACGAAAGCCATCATTAACACCTAAACAGAAAAAAACAAGGTTACAATGGGCTAAGGAAAAGCAATCGTGGACTGTGGATGACTGGATGAAAGTCATATTCAGTGATGAATCGCGAATCTGCATTGGGCGAGGTGATGATGACGGAACTTTTGTTTGGTTCCGTTCCAATGACACTTATAAAGATGACTGCCTGAAGAGAACATGCAAATTTCCACAGTCATTGATGATATGGGGCTGAATGTCAGGTAAAGGCACTGGGGAGATGGCTGTCATTACATCTTCAATAAATGCACAAGTTTATGTTGATATTTTGGACACTTTTCTTGTCCCATCAATTGAAAGGATGTTTGGGGATGATGAAATCATTTTTCAAGATGATAATGCTTCCTGCCATAGAGCAAAAACTGTGAAAAACATTCCTTAAAAAAGGACACATAAGGTCAATGTCATGGCCGCAAATAGTCCGGTTCTCAATCCAATTGAAAATCTTTGGTGGAAGTTGAAGAAAATGGTCCATGACAAGGCTCCGACCTGCAAAGCTGATCTGGCAACGACAATCCGAGAAAGTAGGAGCCAGATTGATGAAGAGTCCTGTGTGACACTAATTAAGTCCATGCCTCTGAGACCGCAAGCTGTAATAAAAGCCAGAGGTGGTGCAACAAAATACTAGTGATGTGTTGGAGGTTTTTTTTGTTTGTTTGTTTTTCATGATTCCATAATTTTTTCCTCAGAATTGAGTGAATCCATAATTTTTTCCCCTATGCTTAGTTAAAAAAAAGTAACCATTACTGACTACCACATTTTTTGTTCTTGATTTCTTTTAGTGTTTCTTAAAGCTAGAAAGTTGCCATTTGAAATGACTTTAGTTTTGTGCCATGTCTGTGATCTGCTTTTTTTCTACAAAATTAAACAACTGAATGAACATCCTCCAAGGCCGGTGATTCCATAATTTTTGCCAGGGGTTGTACATGTACACAGGACCCAAATAATACACTCATAAAATATCCAAGTAATACATTTTTACTGTGGCCAAATAATACAGCTCACTATTGTTTATACAGTGAGCAAATAAGGCACATATATTTTTCTCACATAATACAGTCACACACTTCCCAAATAATAGGCTCATACTGTGCCTAAAGATACACTTACAAAGTACCCAAAATAATACACTTAAACAGTGATCATATAATCTTCTCATACACTGGTGAAATAATACATTTATATAGTGCAGAAATAATATACTTATGCAATGCACAAATTATAAATACAGGCAAAAAAATGCACGTGGCTCAAATAATACACTGCCCAAATAATACTCTCAAATAATGCCCAAATCATACACTGATACACTGTCTAAATATTACACTCACATAGTTCTCCAATTATACACTCTTATAGTGCCCAAATAATAACTGCATACAGTTGTGGCCAAAAGTATTGACACCCCTGCAATTCTGTCAGATAATACTCAGTTTCTTCCTGAAAATGATTGCAAACACAAATTCTTTGGTATTATTATCTTCATTTAATTTGTCTTAAATGAAAAACCACAAAAGAGAATGAAGCAAAAAGCAAAACATTGATCATTTCACACAAAACTCCAAAAATGGGCCAGACAAAAGTATTGGCACCCTCAGCCTAATACTTGGTTGCACAACCTTTAGCCAAAATAACTGCGACCAACCGCTTCCGGTAACCATCAATGAGTTTCTTACAATGCTCTGCTGGAATTTTAGACCATTCTTCTTTGGCAAACTGCTCCAGGTCCCTGATATTTGAAGGGTGCCTTCTCCAAACTGCCATTTTTAGATCTCTCCACAGGTGTTCTATGGGATTCAGGTCTGGACTCATTGCTGGCCACCTTAGAAGTCTCCAGTGCTTTCTCTCAAACCATTTTCTAGTGCTTTTTGAAGTGTGTTTTGGGTCATTGTCCTGCTGGAAGACCCATGACCTCTGAGGGAGACCCAGCTTTCTCACACTGGGCCCTACATTATGCTGCAAAATTTGTTGGTAGTCTTCAGACGTCATAACGCCAGTCCAGTGCCAGAGGCAGCAAAGCAACCCCAAAACATCAGGGAACCTCCGCCATGTTTGACTGTAGGGACCGTGTTCTTTTCTTTGAATGCCTTTTTTTTTCTCCTGTAAACTCTATGTTGATGCCTTTGCCCAAAAAGCTCTACTTTTGTCTCATGTGACCAGAGAACATTCTTCCAAAACGTTTTAGGCTTTTTCAGGTAAGTTTTGGCAAACTCCAGCCTGGCTTTTTTATGTCTCGGGGTAAGAAGTGGGGTCTTCCCGGGTTTCCTACCATACAGTCCCTTTTCATTCAGACACCGACGGATAGTACGGGTTGACACTGTTGTACCCTCGGACTGCAGGGCAGCTTGAACTTGTTTGGATGTTAGTCGAGGTTCTTTATCCAACATCCGCACAATCTTGTGTTGAAATCTCTTGTCAATTTTTCTTTTCCATCCACATCTAGGGAGGTTAGCCACTGTGCCATGGGCTTTACACTTCTTGATGACACTGCGCACGGTAGACACAGGAACATTCAGGTCTTTGGAGATGGACTTGTAGCCTTGAGATTGCTCATGCTTCCTCACAATTTGGTTTCTCAAGTCCTCAGACAGTTCTTTGGTCTTCTTTCTTTTCTCCATGCTCAATGTGGTACACACAAGGACACAGGTCAGAGGTTGAGTCAACTTTAATCCATGTCAACTGGCTGCAAGTGTGATTTAGTTATTGCCAACACCTGTTAGGTGCCACAGGTAAGTTACAGGAGCTGTTAATTACACCAATTAGAGAAGCATCACATGATTTTTCGAACAGTGCCAATACTTTTGTCCACCCCCTTTTTTATGTTTGGTGTGGAATTATATCCAATTTGGCTTTAGAACAATTTGTGTTTTTTCATTTAAGACAAATTAAATGAAGATAATAATAACAAAGAATTTGTGTTTGCAATCATTTTCAGGAAGAAACTGAGTATTATCTGACAGAATTGCAGGGGTGTAAATACTTTTGACCACAACTGTATTGTACCCAACTAATACACTCATACACTGACCAAATAACACACTCACATTGTGCCCACATTATACACTCATAAAGTGCCCAAATTATACACCTATATAGTGCCCAAATAATACACTCATATAGTGCCCTAATAATACACTGACCATCTAATACCCTCATACAGTGACCAAATGAAATTGCAGTAACAGAACTAGAGGAGGAAGCTGCACATGTCCGGCGTGTTCTGGGTGCAGGGATTTTAGATTCGGGGCTTGGGCAGGACATTGATGGAAAGCTCGGCTCATCTTGGTCAGCAGCTTCTGCTCGTTACAAGCCCCCAATGACTGTATATTGGCTAGTTATTATTGACATGGCTAGCGGTTTGAGAAAATGGCCGAGACGTTCACTTATGAAGAAGACGGTCGTTAACGTCAGACATTTATCAGAGATAATGACAACGTAAATGTCTGCCGGTCACGGGGGGGATCGAGTATTGAGACCATTCGTAAACCTACATGGCGGCCATCAATTTGGAAGCATGGCCTTCCCCAATTACCAGCCGGCAACTCTATGGGTCACTGCCTCCAATAACTCAGCCTCCATTGTGCCGCCATATTACGATTCCGCAATAAGGGAATAATAAGGGAAATGCGCTGAGTGATGTAACGAGCAGGTCAGGAATGGCCATTACCCATCGGTAATTGGGCGTCACGACATCAAGTGTCTTTACCTTCGTTACGGCCCTCGCCTACGGCGGCGATACATCAGCCACATGCTGCTCTTCCATCATGGTGCACGAGCCTGCGGAGACGTCAGGATACAAGGACACAAATCAGACCTAATACGAAACGGCATTTTAATGGAAAAAAAACCCCGTTGATACTGTCAGGAGATTTCTGAGTTGTGTCAAGCTAAAATATTAGTGACGGAGCTGTGAGATTACACAGCAGCAGCAGCGATTACACAGCAGCAGCAGCGAGACGTCAGCTCCGAGCCTGAGCTAGAAATCCGCTGAATATTCACTATCTAATAAGTATATTTCTTATTTTGTGTTTTTTATTTTATTTTTTATTTTTTTTACCAGTGGAAACCATCAGCAAGTTGTTACCGTCTAAAATCATCAAGATAGACAATGACGATTGGATTTTCACTTTTCATACCCGTACATGCCCACAATTCCAGGGGGAATGTTGCGCTCTTCATCGGATGATGTATTGCAGGTTTTCACTACATTGGAGAATACGGCTGTATTATAGAGCGCCATATGGCGGCACACGGAGAACCGAGGCTCCATAACCCTTTGCTACACTGCCCTCCCTGTCGCCTTCGCTTTGTGCATGAGGTCAAAGAAGGGAAGTGACGACCTATCTCTCAATGTCATACATAGGAGAATGCATCTCTGTGTGGTTTACACTGCCACCTAGTGGCCATATTTACCTGAAAGTAAAGGTATGTTTATATGGTTCCTAGTGGAGTAACTAAAGTCTGATGGGCCCCAGTGTAAAATTTGAACCTGGGCCCCCACCTGCATGTTGGTCAGATGTATGGGCCCTTGCAGAGTTCTACATCCTATAAAGACATGCATGTTTGCCCCAATGTCATAGTCATAATGCCCCCATTCTGGCTCCTTCCTGTAATACTATCCATCATTCTGGCCCCTTTCTGTAATAATGTTCCCCATTCCTAGCCCTTCCGGTAAAAATGCCCCCCATCATGTATCCTATGCTATAACAATGTCCCCCATCCTGGGCCCCTTCCTGTAATAATGACCTTCATCCTTGGCAATTTACAGTAATGATGTTCCATCCAGGCCCCTTCCAGTAATAATGTTCCCCATCCTGGGTCTTTCCTGGTTTAAAGCCCCCCCCCCGGGCCACATGCTAAAACAATGCCCCCATCTTGGTCCCCTTCTTGGTATAATTTTCTTCATCATGTAATAATGTTCCCCATTCTGGCCCCTTCCTATAATAATGTCCTCCATCCTTTTCCCTTTCAGTAGTAATGTTCCCCATCTTGGTCCCTTCCCGTAATAATGCCCCCCATCCTGGGCCCCTTCCTGGTATAATGTTCTTCATCATGTAATAATGTCCCCCATCCTGGCCCCTTCCTATAATAATGTCCTCCATCCTGGTCGTTTCCAGTAGTAATGTCCTAAATCTTGGTCCCTTCCAGTAATAATGCCCCCCATCCTGGGCCCCTTCCTGATATAATGTTCTTCATCATGTAAAAATGTCCCCCATCCTGGTCCCTTCCTATAATAATGTCCTCCATCCTGGCCCCTTCCTATAATAATGTCCTCCATCCTGGCCCCTTCCTATAATAACGTCCTCCATCCTGGTCCTTTCCAGTAGTAATGTTCCCAATCGTGGGCCCTTCCAGTAATAATGTCACCTACCCTGGGTCTTTCCTGGTATAATGCCCCCATTCTTGGCCACGTGCTAAAATAATGCCCCCCATCATAGTCCCCTTCCTGGTATAATGTTCTTCATCATGTAATAATGTCCCCTATCCTGTCCCCTTCCTATAATAATGTCCTCCATCCTGGTCCCTTCCAGTAATAATGCCCTCCAGCTTTGGCCCCTTCCTGGTATAATGTTCCTCATCATGTAATAATGTCCTCCATTCTGGCCCTTCCAATAATAATATCCTCCATCCTGGTCCCTCCCAGTAATCATGTCCTCCATCCTGGGCTCCTTCCTGTGTTAATGCCCCTTTCCTTTCTTCTCCAACACAAATATTCTCACCTTCTCCGGCATCCTCCTCCATAAACAGAAGCTGGCAGCTGGTTTCAGTGTGTCAGCCGGCCAAACAATGTCTACTGCCGGCCTCTGATTGGCCGACAGCGTGCATTCTGTATCGCAGTGCAGGGAGCCGGCGATCAGGAGCACATCGAGGTGCAATTGGTGCTGGCATCGGTGGGCCTCCCTCCGGCATGGACCCTGATGCTGTCGCACCCTCTGAGACTGTGATCATTATGCCCCCTAGTGGTCCCAGAAAGTGCATCATGCTGAAGGTTTAATTCAAAATTAATTTAAAAATGAAAAAAATATATATTTTATAATGAAAAGTAAATAAATGTAATGCACTAAAGGTACGCTGCCCTACTGTGAGGATGTAATGGGGTCATAGGAAGGTGATATATAAAGGAAATACCTCCTGACACATCCCCTTTAAATCACTTTAACCCTTTGGCAACAAAAATAAAAGTCATATTAAAAAAAAGCAGTAAAATTCTGCCTCAAATTGCACCTAAAAAACGCGTACATTTATTATGTATTTGTATGTGTAGCATTTTGCAGGTACATCACACAAGACGCAGAACTGGGGTTTTTACTTAGCGGATGAATTGCTTGCTATTACCTGAAGTGTCCACTAGGGGGACAAAGCTTTAGCAAAAACTAGCACGAACCAAGTTTATTCTTTTTTTTTTCTTTTTTTTTTATTCTGCAATTTATATTATTATGTAATACTATAAAAAATGTTAATTATCTGTAGATCAAGAATTTTTTTTTTGAGGGCAGTAAACATGGAAGAGATCACATTAATAATAGTATATAAACATTAAGGGTTTATGAAGTTCGGAAAACTCTGCGTCAGTTGCTAAAAGTCCTAAAATTGGTTCCAAACTGATGCAAATTTAATTTCAGCGTGTGGGTATTTTTTATTTATATTATTTGTAATTATACCATAAATATATAATGAACGTATTTGGGGCAAACATTTTTTTCGTTTTTGCACTATTTACCTTCTATAGCCTCTGTGTTGCATTATTTATAGCAGGCTGCACAATGCGTTAGCTGAGAATACGAGCAGTGCTGGAAGAAGCCGTCCGGTGGTGGCGCTGGACTTCCCTTGTCCCTGGCTTTGGCTCATGGACGGATCCTCTAACTATATTTTCTCTAAAACGCCAGAGTATTTCAGAAAACAATATACCTGGCTGCAAATGTGTAGCACAGTTCTGATTCATGCTGCCTGTTTTGTGGGCAGCATTATTCACGTGAGAGGTTCCCTTTAAAAGGAATCTGTCAGCAGTTTTTTTCAGCTTGTTTTATGAGGCTGAGATCCTGATTCCAGTGATGAATCACTTATCAGGCTGTGTTTTGCCATTTCAATACAATCAGTGTTTTATCAGCAGGAGATTATCACTACAGGACTAGGTGTGCCTTCTGGTCCAAGCACGCCCCCATCACTGATTGGCAGGTTTCTGCCAATAAACAGTGTGTACAGCCAATCAGTGGTGTGGGCGGAGTTATACACAGCTCAGCATTCCGAGCTCTGCCCAATTTACAGCAGGAAAACTGTGATTTTATCACAACTGTTGCACTCAGTAAACTAAGTGATATATCGCTGGAATCGGTGTCTCTATCCCTACATCATGCTGCTGTCATAGTACATAGCAAAATCCTGCTGATAGACTAATATTGCTCTAACTGAATTTAATGTAGTGAGCTCCCCCTTGTGGTAATAACTGGCAGTGTTAAAATTATCATGTAATTGTATGGATTTAAAGGGAAACACTACCCACTGTATTGGAGGGCACAATGTTGACACTATTGATGCAGGGCACAGCTGGCAATATTGATTATTTGGATCATTTTATTCCTATACATCACTTTTCTGGCTCTTTTCTTTGGGGCGCTGACTACCAGTACTTCATATAGAGGGTAGTGTATATCTTTATGTTTTGGAAAGTCACAAGCCAGTAAAGAAAACCCTCATCCAAACAGCAAGATGGACAACATACAGAGAATTCTTCCTGTAATTTCCTCTAAGGCCGGTTTTGGCCCGATATCCCTTAGTAATACTTCATTACCATAAAATAGATGGCACATCTGGTAACATGTGGGTAATGTGAAAGTCGATCACCCATGTAACATCCTTCCCGCAGGTTTCAGCCGTAAGTGTAACATTGGCGATTTCTCAGCAAATCCAAACTACAGACCACATTGTCCAACGACTACAGAGGAAGAGGATATACATCCTGCAGAGGTGATAGATTTATTACTACCTATGGTATATTCCTGTTCTGCGCAGCGATATTGTCATCAAGATAATAGAAGGTTTTCTTGATGATAATATCACAATTTTTTCGGTAAAGTGCCCGGTCATTGTAAGGGGTCGCAGAGACTGTTTTATACCCCAAGCACGCCCCGCTTAAACGTTGTTAAATGTTGAAACCTGTATATGTTTTAATACCTTATGCTGCTATGTATATTATGCTGTAGATTAGGGTAACTGCAGTACCTCAAGGTGGACACTAGATGGGGGTACATTAGTGTACATAGTTAACATAGGAGGAGTCAACTGTGGGATAAGATAGTGAGCATTTCCTGTATTTAGGCAGTAGGGCCTGGGAGCACAGACAGCCCAGAAGGGCCAGGGAGCTCAAGGCGTCCTGTACCCCTGGACAGTGCAGTGACTCTGGAAACGTTCAAGTTAAGAGCTTGCATTCTACAGGAGAGAGAGGACCCCGCTGACCATAAGAGCTTACACTCTACAGGAGAGAGAAAACTCCGCTGACCATAAGAGCTTACACTCTACAGGAGAAAGAGGACCCCACTGACCATAAAAGGTTACACTCTACAGGAGAGAGAGGACTCCACTGACCATAAGAGCTTACACTCTACACGAGAGAGAAAACTCCGCTGACCATAAGAGCTTACACTCTACAGGAGAGAGAGGACCCCACTGATTATAAGAGCTTACACTCTACAGGAGAGAGAGAGGACCCCACTGACCATAAGAGCTTACACTCTACAGGAGAGAGGACCCCACTGGCCATAAGAGCTTACACTCTACAGGAGAGAGAGAGGACCCCACTGACCATAAGAACTTACACTCTACAGGAGAGAGAGGACCCCACTGACCATAAGAACTTACACTCTACAGGAGAGAGAGGACTCCGCTGACCATAAGAGCTTACACTCTACAGGAGAGAGAGGACCCCACTGACCATAAGAGCTTACACTCTACAGGAGAGAGAGGACCCCACTGACCATAAGAGCTTACACTCTACAGGAGAGAGAGGACCCCGCTGACCATAAGAGCTTACACTCTACAGGAGAGAGGACCCCACTGGCCATAAGAACTTACACTCTACAGGAGAGAGAGGACCCCACTGACCATAAGAGCTTACATTCTACAGAAGAGAGAGGATCCCACTGACCATAAGAGCTTACACTCTACAGGAGAAAGAGAGAGGACCCCACTGACCATAAGCGCTTACACTCTACAGGAGAGAGAGAGGACCCCACTGACCATAAGAGCTTACACTCTACAGGAGATACAGGACCCCACTGACCATAAGAGCTTACACTCTACAGGAGAGACAAGACCCACTGACCATAAGAGCTTACACTCTACAGGAGAGAGAGGACCCCACTGACCATAAGAGCTTACACTCTACAGGAGAGAGAGGACCCCACTGACCATAAGAGCTTACACTCTACAGGAGAGAGAGAGGACCCCACTGACCATAAGAGCTTACACTCTACAGGAGAGAGAGAGGACCCCACTGACCATAAGAGCTTACACTCTACAGGAGAGAGAGAGGACTCCACTGACCATAAGAGCTTACACTCTACAGGAGAGAGAGGACCCTACTGACCATAAGAGCTTACACTTTACAGGAGAGAGAGGATCCCGCTGACCATAAGAGCTTACACTCTACAGGAGAGAGAGGACCCGCTGATCATAAGAGCTTACACTTTACAGGAGAGAGAGGATCCCGCTGACCATAACAGCTTACACTCTACAGGAGAGGACCCCACTGACCATAAGATCTTATACTTTAGAGGAGAGAGAAAGGACCCCGCTACAGGAGAGAGAAAGTGAGGACCCCACTGACCATAAGAGCTTACACTCTACAGGAGAGAGAGGACCCCACTGACCATAAGAGCTTACACTCTACAGGAGAGAGAGGACCCCACTGACCATAAGAGCTTACACTCTACAGGAGAGAGAGAGGACCCCACTGACCATAAGAGCTTACACTCTACAGGAGAGAGAGAGGACCCCACTGACCATAAGAGCTTACACTCTACAGGAGAGAGAGGACCCTACTGACCATAAGAGCTTACACTTTACAGGAGAGAGAGGATCCCGCTGACCATAAGAGCTTATACTTTAGAGGAGAGAGAAAGGACCCCGCTACAGGAGAGAGAAAGAGAGGACCCCACTGACCATAAGAGCTTACACTCTACAGGAGAGAGAGACATACTCAGTGACACTCAAGATGGAATACTCCTCTGCCGTACACACTGTGCTCTGGTGGGAACCGCTCATCTGTGATGTCCCCGGTACTGACCACCACTGTACAAGGTGTGATAATCTGCTAGATGCCATAGCTGCAGTGAGTTATGGGGAGGCTGCGCGGCCCCCAACCAGACACTAGCCCGCTCTCTGATGCTCCAGCAGTGTGGCAAATGGTGCCGGACGAGTTTATTTTTTTTTCAAATCTCAAACTGTTCGAATTCACATAAATCCACAGATTTCAGGAAATTCGACCTGAACTCGATCCTCTGCTCATCTCTATCTCCAGGGACTCTACTTTAAATACCCATCATTCATTTGTTGAATTGATTGAATTGATAAAATAGGGTCCGTATAGCTTCATGGGGTCTTGAGTCTGAATTTATATAGAGGGTCTAGTGCTGGTTTGTCATTTAGGGGGTCTGAATTATTATATGGGATCTGTAATTATTAGGGTGTCAGGTCTGGGGTCTATATTTATGTAAGATTTCTGGGGGTCTGTTTTTGTTTATAGGTTCTGATCAGTGATTTGTATACATGTTTATTTTACGATGTAGTGGCTCAGTGGTTAGTACTACAGTTTTGCAGCGCTGGGGGTCCAGGGTTCAAATCCCACCAAGGATAACATCTGTAAGGAGTCTGTATGTTCTCCCTATGTTTGTGTGGGTTTCCTCCGGGTTCTCCGGTTTCCTCCCACCCTCCAAAGACATCGTGATAGGGAATGTAGATTGTGAGCCCCAATGGAGAGATGATGTCTGTAAAGCGCTGCAAAATTAATGGCGCAATATAAGTGAGTAAAATAAATAAATGTGATGAATGGGGGCATATGTGGAGATGAGCAAACCCGAGAGAGACCATTTTACTGTACCAAAGTTTGGATCTCCATTGACTTCTATGGGGTTTGGGGTACAAGTTTTGGCAGAGCTCTAGTACCCAAACTGAACTTTGGTCTAAAGTTCGCTTGAACCCAAACTTCCACAGTTCCACTCTTCCCTAGTCATACAAGTCACTATCGACCTTTTAACAAGCCTTGCAATATGACTTAGGATAAAAAACCAAATCAGAATTGCAATTTGCCGAAATGGTGAAATTTTGGTAAAAAATTTATAAAAAGTTGCACTTCCACTTTACACGAAACTTTTCAGTATCTCCCAAATGTCCGTTTTCAAAAGTTAGCAAGTATGATGTAAGTACGGGGGTCGCATTGACGACATTCAGTGTCCTGTGCCTTTACACGCAGGACAATATACATCTCACCCTGTAAACATTCTTGAGCATTCTTGTAAATATTGCCTCCCGGCCCCTCCGTCAGCTGTTTTCCTTTCACAGAGAACCAGAAAGGTTATTAATGGATTCACAGACATTATTTTTCGGATTAATAGGTCTAAAAAATGCTGATTTTGTGTTTGTGGAGTTAAAAATTATGAATACCATTACAATAGAGTCAAAGCATCCTGCATACTAATCTTTCTATATTCCTTTTTATTACCCATAAACATATATTCACTGAGACATAATCTGCTATGTTATGAGACAATAAACTTCAGCATCTCTAATGGATGGCATAAGCAGAAATTGTCTCCAAGGAGGAAAAAAGAAATGTATGAGACGAGCATTGTGAGCCAGTCCGACCTTACAGGGGAACTCCACCTGGATCTTACCGCACATTCCACCCGATAAGGTTCTATAAATGATGAGAACGGCTTCATACAAGCTCTGTAATATACATTACTTTCCTACGCTTAGATTTTTTTTTTATAACAGAGGCTGCATTATATCTCCTACCCCAAAAAACGCAGCTCCAGGAAGAGGATCCATATGGCAGCGTGTAAAAATTATGACCCATAGTTCTCTGCCTCTTCCATTCAGTTCTGATGAATACATGAAAGCTGAGAAAATGTTAAAGGGAAGGTTTAGTGATAAACGTATAATTGGTGGGATTCCGATTACTGTGGCCACCCCAGATCCTGAGAAAAAGGGGTCCCATGTCCCCATATGAAAAGAGCAGTAATGCGCATGACCACCACTTAATTCACTCTCTATAGAAGCAAGTGTCAGGCATGTGCACTACTGTCCCTATAGAAGTGCATGGAGAGGTGGTTACACATGCACACTGATGCTCCCATAGAAGTGTATGGAGAGGTGGTTACACATGTTCACTACTGTCCCTATAGAAGTGTATGGAGAGGTGGTTACACATGCGCACTACTTCTCCAATTTAAGTGTATGGAGAGGTGGTTACACATGCGCACTACTTCTCCAATTGAAGTGTATGGAGAGGTGGTTACACATGTGCACTACTGTCCCTATAGAAGTGCATGGAGAGGTGGTTACACATGCGCACTACTTCTCCAATTTAAGTGTATGGAGAGGTGGTTACACATGCGCACTACTTCTCCAATTGAAGTGTATGGAGAGGCGGTTACACATGTGCACTACTGTCCCTATAGAAGTGCATGGAGAGGTGGTTACACATGCGCACTACTTCTCCAATTTAAGTGTATGGAGAGGTGGTTACACATGCTCACTACTTCTCCAATTTAAGTGTATGGAGAGGTGGTTACACATGTGCACTACTGTCCCTATAGAAGTGTATGGAGAGGTGGTAACACATGTGCACTACTGCTCCCATAGAAGTGTATGGAAAATTGGTTACACATGCACACTACTTCTCCCACAGAGGTGTATGGAGAGGTGGTTACCCTTTTGTTTTTTTTTTGTCAAGTTTCAGCAAAAAGTGGAAAAAATTAGAGGACCAATGGGTGTCACATCTCTTCCATGACCTGCTCCTGCGGCGTCTACTTCAGTCGCCATTCTCATTGTGCGCTGGTGATAGATAGAAGAGACGTTGGAGCCAGAAGCTTTGGACGGCACAGGCTATGTCCAGCCAATAAGATTAGGATGGCTGGGACTTGCAGTGCCGTCCTGGCTGGCAGTATGGGAGTCTGTGCTGTTCAGATGGAGTTATCAGCTCCCTGCCGTAGCCTACTGGAAAGCTCCACACCCTACTGAAGCTACCAGATATAGCCTTGTGCTCACTGGAGGACACAGAGAGAAAAAGTCCCCAGCTCAAGAACAGTACATGGACCTTTGCCGTGCAATAGCTCATCATAATGCACAATTCCACCTTTTTTTTGGGGGGGACTTCATCTTAGGCCTCCTTACCTCTTGGGCTGCACAGGTGGCACCAATGATATGTCCGCCCCTGCTTTTGTTCCTCTGGTTCATTTCTGTTAGTTCAGCGCCAGTATAGTGTATTTGTTTCCTGGTTTTGACCTCAGGTTGTTGTATTGACTAGTCTTGCATTTTCCAATTTTGTACTTTTCCTGCCCTCTTGGTTCTAACCCACCTACTTGGCTGCTCCTGCGAGCCTGCTCCACCGGACAGCAGCTTATTTCATATCTCCTGTTTAAGTCCAGATCCCTGTACAGAGATTAAAGGGTGAAGGCCAGGGCAACGTCTGGTTCTGGTAAGCAGAGTGGCTGGTGCCATGCCTGTCCATGGTGGTCATTTTAGAGGTCCTGGGTGACCTCTGACCAAACCACGGCCAATCAGTATTTTCTTAAAATATAATTCATGTGCTTGGGGAATAAAGCTTTCATTACCAGACTGGTAGAAGGGAGAGCCATGTTAGGTCCACGAGTTAGGGGGCTTAAAGTAGTTGCGTGACCCCGTGCCATATCATAGCTTTAGGATGTGGGTTCAACTTTGTTAATCTATGATAATATATGAGAGTAGCTTTAAAAACAGAAACTTCATATTGTAGAAAGCATGAACATTGTTCATTGAACAATCTACAAATCCAGATGATAGAAATGTCCAACTTCACACCATTGCCTGCAGAAATATCAATAGGCCTCAGACCGGTATTTAGAGGATAGAAAAGAATCGTAATAAGATAAATAACGTCGCGCTCGACCACTAATAACTCGTTATTCTGCAAACCTATTGTAGGGATCCGTAAATACAAAGATGCCTGGAGACTGTATGAAGAATGAATCCCGCAGAGCTGCAGAAATCACAGACAATATTTGTTTCACTCTTTGCTTAAAGCAAATTCTTCCCCTGCACGCTCTATAAATTGGGCCTCTCCTATGGATTTGCCATATATCTTTCAGACCTGGAACTGACACTAGGCTGTGGCAAACACATCTTAACTCCTGCAGCACATAATTCGAGACCAGTAAAAGTGTAAAAAATCCTATAAATTAAAGAAGGAAAAAACTGTAAATCTCCGGTAGATGACGAAAGATTTTGTATGCAGCCGGGTGTATCTATAAATTAAATGTTCCGGATCACCCAGAAGCCGTAAAAACGGTAAAGTGTACATGTCAAACGGGAAACTGTTCTAAAGCTTCAAAAACTGCAATGAATTAAAACCCGTAGATAACAGGTCAGAGAGCGGCGGCGGAGATCCTAATACTGCAGAGTCCTATCATATATGTAATAATGTTATGTACAGTGCAGAAACACGAGAATCTATTATCTATCTATTATCTATCTATTATCTATCTATTATCTATCTATCTATTATCTATCTGTTATCTATTATCTATCTATCTATTATCTATGTGTTAACTATCTATTATCTATCTATCTATTATCTATCTATCTATCGATCTTTTATCTATCTGTTATCTATTATCTATCTATCTATCTATCTATCTATCTATCTATCTATCTATTATCTATTCATCTATCTATCTATTATCTATTCATCTATCTATCATCTATATATTATCTATCAATCATCTATCTAATCTATTATCTATTATCTATCTATCTATCTATCTATCTATCTATCATTTATTTATCTATCTATTAGCTATATAATCTGTTATCTATCCATTATCTATCTATCTATCTATCTATCTATCTATCTATCTATCTATCTATCTATCTATCTATCTTTTATTACTTATCTATTATTTATCTATCTATCTATCCACAGTACATAATAGATAATAGATAGAAAATAGATAGATATATACAGTGGGTACAGAAAGTATTCATACCCCTTTAACCCTTTAAACCCCAAGGGTGGTTTGCACGTTAATGACCGGGCCAATTTTTACAATTCTGACCACTGTCCCTTTATGAGATTATAACTCTGGAACGCTTCAATGGATCCCGGTGATTCTGACATTATTTTCTCGTGATATATTTTACTTCACGTGAGTGGTATAAAATTTATTTGATATTACCTGCATTTATTTGTGAAAAAAAATGGAAATTTGGTGAACATTTTGAACATTTTGCAATTTTCCAACTTTGAATTTTCATGCCCTTAAATCACAGAGATATGTCACACAAAATACTTAATAAGTAACATTTCCCACATGTCTACTTTACATCAGCATAATTTTGGAACAATTTTTTTTTGTTAGGGAGTTATAAGGGTTAAAAGTTGACCAGCAATTTCTCATTTTTACAACACTTTTTTTTTTTTTTTAGGGACCACATCTCATTTGAAGTCATTTTGAGGGGTGTATATGATAGAAAATAACCAAGTGTGACACCATTCTAAAAACTGCACCCCTCAAGGTGCTCAAAACCACATTCAAGAAGTTTATTAACCCTTCAGGTGTTTCACAGGAATTTTTGGAATGTTTAAAAAAAATTAACTTTTTCACAAAAAATTAACTTCAGATCCAATTTTTGCTATTTTCCCAAGGGTAACAGGAGAAAATGGACCCCAAAAGTTGTTGTCCAATTTCTCCTGAGTACGCAGATACCCGATATGTGGGGGTAAACCACTGTTTGGGCGCATGGCACAGCTCGGAAGGGAGGAGCGCCGTTTGACTTTTTCAAACTAACATTGTCCGGAATTGAGATCGGACGCCATTTCGTGTTTGGTGAGCCCCTGATGTGCCTAAACAGTAGAAACCCCCACAAGTGGCCCCATTTTGGAAACTAGACCCCCTAAGAAACGTATCTAGATGTGTGGTGAGCACTTTGAACCCCCAAATGCTTCACAGAAGTTTATAACGTAGAGCCGTAAAAATCAAAATCAAATTTGTTTTCACAAAAATGATCTTTTTGCCCACTATTTTTTATTTTCACCAGGGTAACAGGAGAAATTGGACCCCAAAAGTTGTCCAATTTGTCCCGAGTAAGCTGATACCCCATATGTTGGGGTAAACCACTGTTTGGGCACACAGCAAAGCTCAGGAAGAGAAGGAGCACTGTTTGACTTTTTCAACACAGAATTGGCTAGAATTGAAATCGGACGCCATGTCACGTTTGGAGAGCCTCTGATGTAACTAAACAGTGGAAAACCCCCATTTCTAACTCCAACCCTAACCCTAATCCTAGACCTAACCAAACCCTAACCACAAACCTAACTCTAACACACCACTAACCCTAATCCCAACCCTAACCCTAATCCAAACCCTAACCCTAACTTTAGACCCAACCCTAACCCTAACCCTAACTTTAGCCCCAACCCTAACTCTAACCCTAATGGGAAAATAGAAATAAATACATTTTTTTATTATTATTTTTCCCTAACTAAGGGGGTGATAAAGGGAGGTTTGATTTACTATTTCTAGCGGGTTTTTATATTTTTTTTTATGTTTGGCAGCTGTCACACACTAAAAGACGCTTTTTATTGCAAAAAATAGTTTTTGCCTCGCCACATTTTGAGAGCTATAATTTTTCCATATTTTGGCCCACGAAGTCATGTGAGGTCTTGGTTTTTGCGGGACGAGTTGATGTTTTTATTGGTACCATTATCGGGCACATGACATTTTTTGATCGCTTTTTATTGCGATTTTAAGGAGGCAGAATGACCAAAAACCAGCTATTCGTGAATTTCTTTTGGGGGGGGGCGTTTATACCGTTCCGTGTGTGGTAAAATTGATAAAGCAGTTTTATTCTTCAGGTCAGTTCGATTACAGCAATACCTCATTTATATCATTTTTTTATGTTTTGGCGCTTTTATACAATAAAAACTAGTTTAAAAATAATAAAAAAAATAATTGTTTTTGCATCGCTTTATTCTGAGGGCTATAACTTTTTTATTTTTTTTGCTGATGATCCTGTATGGTGGCTCATTTTTTGTGGGACAAGATAATATGTTCAGCAGTACCATGGTTATTTATCTCCGTCTTTTTGATCGAATGTTATTCCACTTTTTGTTCAGTGGTATGATGATAAAGCATTGTTTTTTTGCCTCGTTTTTTTTTTTTTTTTTGACGGTCTTCACTGAAGGGGTTAACTAGTGGGACAATTTTATAGGTCGGGTCGTTACGGACGCGGCGAAACCAAATATGTGTACTTTTATTGTTTTTTATTTAAATAAAGAAATTTATTTATTGGAACAATATTTATTTATTTATTTTTCTTTATTTAGGATTTTAAAAAATATATTTTTACACAGTTTAATATTTTTTTTAACTTTTTTTACATTGTGTCAGGTGTGACATCACTGTATAAAGTCAGATCGCTGATCTGACACTTTGCACAGCACTGTGTCAGATCAGCGATCTGACAGGCAGTGAAGGAGGCTTCTCAGGTCCTGCTCTTAGCAGGCACTGAGAAGCCATCACCCTGCAGGACCCGGAAGGACCCCGCAGCCATTTTGATTCTTGGGTCTGTAGGCAGGGAGAACCTCAGAACAACGTGATCACATCACATTGTTCTGAGGGTCTGAGGGAAGCATGCAGGGAGCCCCCTCCCTGCGCGATGCTTCTCTATGCCACCGGAATGCTGCAATCTTGTTTGATCGCAGTATTCCAGGGGTTAAAGTGCCAGGAGCGGTCCGTGACCGCTCCTGGCACTTAGTGCCGGGTGTCAGCTGTGAGAATCAGCTGACAACCGTCCGGCATCGGCCGCGCTCCCCCCGTGAGCACGGCTGATTGCATGTGACGTACTATCCGGTCCATGGGAATTAAGTCCAAGGTCACATGGACGGAATACTACGTCGGATGGCAGAAAGGGCTTAAATTTTTCACTCTCTGTTTCATTGCAGCCATTTGGTAAATTCAAAAGAGTTCATTTTTTTCTAATTAATGTACACTCTGCTGAAACCTTGACCAGTATCTGGTGTGACCACCATTTGCCTCACGCAGTGCAACACATCTCCTTTGTATAGAGTTGATCAGGTTGTTGATTATGGCAATTAAGTTGCTGGATATTGGCAGAAACCTGAACACGCCGTCCTATACGCTGATCCAGAGGATCCATGCTCAGTGGGTGACATGTCCGGTCAGTGTTCTGACCCTGAAAGAACTGGGATGTTTTCAGTATCCAGGAATTGTGTACAGGTCCTTGCGACATGGGGCCTAGCATTATCATGGTGAAACAGGAGGAGATGGTCATGGATGAATGGCACAACCATGGGCCTCAGGATCTCATCATGGTATCTATGTGCATTCAAAATGGCAGAATGTATGCAGACGGACACAGTATAAGGAGCGGGGGTGATGGGATGGATGTAGACACAGTATGGGGAGTCGGGGGGATGAGTGAGGAGACAGTATGGAGAGCGAGGGAGTAAATATGTGAGGAGACAGTATGCTTAGCAGTGGGAATTTGAGAGGAGACAATATGAGGAAGGAGAGGAAAGGTGTGAGGAGAGTATTGAGGGGAATATTGTGAGGAGACAGTATGGGGAGAGAAAAGTGTGAGTGGGCACAGAACAGAGAGTTGTATGGGGGGACAGTGTAAGAGCACAGCCAAGAGAGGACAGTATATAAAGGAGGGTGAGTATAATGAGGGGCACAGTATAGAGACTGGGCCCTGTAGAGCAGACAAAGTGTGAGAGGACAGTGTGAAGAGGGGGTCAAGTATGGAAAGGAGAGGACAGTGTAGAGGGCATCTACCATAAGAGAAACAATGTGTGGGTCAAATTTTGTGCATGTAATATAGTGACAGGCAATTACTTATTCAGGAGTACAGATATTTTTATTCAGGAGCATTACAATGACACTGCTATTTTCAAGGGCATCGTGTTTGGATGAGCTGCAGAAGACGGGATAAGGTGGAACTCTGAAGAGACAGGGTAGATCATGCAAGGGTGGACATATCAATGGTGCAACATGTGTGACCGTGCATGGTTCCAAGAGGTAATGGGGTTCATTTCAACCTCCAAAGCGGGTGCAATTTTGAATTTTTAGGAGCTCTTGGGCTGCAAAGAGCCCATATATTGTTCTTGTACAGAGGCCCTTTTCTGTCTGTGTCCGCCAGTGAGTGGATGCATTATCTCACCAGAGGAGAAGAGCTCGCTAACACAGATTTAGACAAAATTGAGAGGAAAAGGCCTTTTGTGTCCATGAAAAAAGTCTTAGATCTTTGAGTTCAGCTCAATCAGGTTAGGAATAGGATTAGGGATATTGTTATCGTTATGGCCAAGCTTAGTGTTAGGGATATTGCTATGGTTATGGCCAGGTGTAGGGTTAGGAATATTGTTAGAGTTATGGCTAAGCATAGGGTTAATGATATTGTTAGAGTTATGGCCAGGCATAGGGTTAGGGATATTGTTAGGGTTATGGCCATGCATAGGGTTAGGGATATTGTTAGGGTTATGGCCAGGCGTAGGGTTAGGGAAATTGTTAGAGTTATGGCCAGGCATAGGGTTAGGGATATTGTTAGGGTTATGGCCAAGTGTAGGGTTAGGGATATTGCTAGAGTTATGGCTAAGCATAAGGTTAATGATATTGTTAGAGTTATGGCCAGGCATAGGGTTAGGGATATTGTTAGGTTATGTGTTATGATCCGGTGACCCTGGAGCCGCATGAGACTATCACTGGAGTAGGTGGTACCTGTACTGACCGCAATCCTAATACTGACACCGCAGCTAGAAGTAGCCGTGGGATGTACCTAACCAGGCCTAGACACCTCGACACAGCCCGAGGACTAAATACCCCTAAAGATGGAAATGGGAAATCCTATCTTGCCTCAGAGCAGAGCCCCAAAGGATAGGCAGCCCCCCACAAATATTGACTGTGAGTTTAAGAGGAAATACGTACACAGGCAGAAAAAACAGAGTTTAGCAAAAGAGGCCCTTCTAGCTAGATAGAAAGGATAGGACAGAGTTCTAAGCGGTCAGTATTAAAACACTAGAAAATTCCACAGCAGAAAATACTATATATTACATCTAACTAAAGACATAGGATGTATATCTGCATCTCCAGAGAAACCAGCATGACAGAAAAATCCAAACAAGTCAAGCTGGACAAAAACACAATAGATTGCACTGCACATAAAAGCACACTGCATGCGTGCTACAGAGAACCAAAACAAGGCACTTATCTTTGCTGAAATGACAGCAGGGCAGTGGAGCCAGACAGAGATGCAATCCCTCCAAGATACAATGGGCAACTGGCAGGGATTGATGGATCCTACAAACCTAAATACCTAATAGAGCTGCAATAAGCAGAAACACCTGCCCTGGCCTATAATCCAGAGACCACTGCACTACCACTAACAACCACCGGAGGGAGCCCAAGAGCAGAATTCACACCAGTTATGACCAGGTGTAGGGTTAGGGATATTGTTAGGGTTATGGCCAGGTGTAGGGTTAGGGATATTGTTAGGGTTATGGCCAGGTGTAGGGTTAGGGATATTGTTAGGGTTATGGCCAGGTGTAGGGTTAGGGATATTGTTAGGGTTTTGGCCAGGCATAGGGTTAGGGATATTGTTAGGGTTATCGTAAGGTGTACGGTTAGGGATGTTGTTAGGGTTATGGCCAGGCATAGGGTTAGGGATATTGTTAAGGTTATGGCCAGGTGTAAGGTTAGGGATATTGTTAAGGTTATGGCCAGGCGTAGGGTTAGGGATATTGTTAGGGTTATGGCAAGGTGTAGGGTTAGGGATGTTGTTAGGGTTATGGCCAGGCATAGGGTTAGGGATATTGTTAAGGTTATGGCCAGGTGTAAGGTTAGGGATATTGTTAAGGTTATGGCCAGGCATAGGGTTAGGGATATTGTTAGGGTTATGGCAAGGTGTAGGGTTAGGGATGTTGTTAGGGTTATGGCAAGGTGTAGGGTTAGGGATGTTAGGGTTATGGCCAGGCATAGGGTTAGGGATATTGTTAAGGTTATGGCCAGGTGTAAGGTTAGGGATATTGTTAAGGTTATGGCCAGGCGTATGGTTAGGGCTACAGTGACAGATACTGCTAGGGGACGATCAACATGATCATTGCACATATCATTTATCATCCCAGAAATGATACATATAAGTGACGCACATATAGTATATGCAAAGAGAACACACCTAATAATTTATGTCTTTATGCACATTCCCTATAGTACAGCCATCTTGGATGGTTATGGCTAAAAAGAAGTCCATTTGCTCATATACTCTACTTTCACACTTTCACACTACTTGTCCCAATGGTGAGGAACATCATTGTGTCCTAGATCTTACTGTCCTTGTGCAGATCCTACCTGTCCTTACCAGTCACCCCATCCTGCAATGAATACAGCAGCAGGAGCGGAGTGTGTTGGCCTTGCAGGTGGCAGTGACCTAGGCTATTAATACATAATACATGTGAAATCTGTGTATCCATCACCAGCACTCATCTCCCCGTATCTATTCTTTATTACTTGCATTACTTGAGTGCATAACCTTACATTTGTGCGCATTATGGCCCATCTGCTTCTTCCATGCTTAATTTGCCAGGGACTAGTTAATCAATAAAGGAGCCTGGAAAATCAATAAGAAAGTCTAATTTTAATGGTAATGGTGCACTACTAATAACCGTAACCATTTTTAAGACGTCAAATAGTTATTGTTTCATTATGTATCATACGTTATATAGTCCTTCATAGATGGACATGTAAAGTGCAGCTAGAGAGCCGACCCGATCAGCACAGTTTTTGTTTTTTTTAGGTTCACTGTTCTGTTTGGATTCATTTTATTTTACATACATTATCTTTGTAGGCATCCAAAGTCCAAATCATTGAGACAGAATTAAACGCTAATATTCTCAGCACCACTAGGTGGGGGTCAGGAGTTTTCTATATACTGCTTTCTCATTGCTTTCAATGGATACACAGTATATAGCAAGCTCTAAAGTGCCCTCTAGTGGTGACTGAAGGATGCCAGAAATCTGATAAGATTAAAGGGAATCTTTCAGCAGGTTTTTGTTATGTAATCTGATAGCAGCATGACATAGGGGCTGAGACCCTGATTCCAGGGATGTGTCACTTACTAGTCTGTGTTTTGCTGCTTCAATACAATCAGTGTTTTATCAGCAGGAGATTATCACTACTAGGTGTAACGTGCCTCCTGGTCCAACCACGCCCCCAGCACTGATTGGTTGTTTTCTCTCAATATGCAGTGTACACACAATTGCAGCCAATCAGTGGTGCGGGCGGGGTTATACAGAGCTCAGCATTCTGAGCTCTACTAGATCGGCAGCAGAGAAAACTGAGATTTTATTTTGTCGTCGAGCACGATCACTATCATAGCAGAGTGCCAGCTTCCTGTTATCTTTACCAAAATACCAGCATCCAGCCCAATAAGTGACACATCACGGGAATCAGGGATTCAGCCCCTACATCCTGCTGCTCTCAGATTACATAGCAAAAGCCTGCTGCTAGATTCCCTTTAAGCAATGCTATATAATAAAGAAATAGCCAGAGCCAGCCATCATTCACGTGATCACTGCTGCCAATCACGACCCTCAACGGTAACTTTTTCAAGTACATGTTCGCTATTGGCAATGATTGGTTGCAGAGCTCTCATAAATAGACAAGACGCACCACTTCTAGAACATCGGGGGGATTTATGGGGTAAGTAGTAGAGATTTCTTCCCTTTATAACATTCCTTTAAAACATAGATGACTTCTTTCAAAAATAGCGCCACACGTGTCTACTGGCTTTGTCTGGTATTGCAGCTGAACTCCATTGAATTAAATGCGGATGAGCTGCAATCCCACACGGAACCTGCACACACGGGTGGCGCTATTTTTGGAAGAAAGCATTCCTTTTCAGAATTTAATCTAGCTCACATTGTTGGCTCATATACTGTTCTTGCACAGGGGTTTCTTCTGTCTGTATCCGCCCTTTTGCGCTAGTTATAGAAGAGGATGCTGCATGTTGTGGGAGCAGGGTAAGGTGAGAATAATTTTTTTTTTAAACTTTTTTAAATGTGCTAGAGAAGAATGGAAGGGGCCTTGAATAGGGCACACTGTACCACGAAGGGGCCCCAGATGGGGGACATTATACCAGAAAGGGGTCCAGGATGGGGGACATTATAACAGAAAGGGGCCCAAGATGGGAAGCATTATTACTGGGAGGGCCAGGACAGAGAACATTATTACTGGAAGGAGCCAGGATGGAACATTATTACTGGAAGTTGTCCAGGATGAGGCACATTATTACAGGATGAGGCCCGGATGAGGGACATTGTTATAGGATGGGACCCAGGATGGGGGACATTATTACAAGAAGGGGCCGAGTATGGGGGATATTATTACAGGAAGGAGTCTAGGATGGGAAAATTATTAAAGAAAGGGGCCAGGATGGGGGACATCATTATAGGAATGGGTCTAGGATGGGGGAATTATTAAAGAAAGGGGCCAGGATGGGGGACATCATTACAGGAAGGGGCCCAGGATGGAGGAAATTATTAAAGGAAGGAGCTCTGGATGGGGGACATTATTACAGGAAAGGTCCTAGGATGGGGGGAATTATTAATGGAAGGGGCCCTGGATGGAGGACATTAATAAAGTAAAGGGTCCATAATGGGGGACATTATTACAAGAAGGGGCCCAGGATGGGGGACATTATTACAAGGGTCCCAGGATGGGGGACATTCTTACAGGAAGGGGCTCAGGATGGGGGACATTATTACAGGAAGGGGCTCAAGATGGGGGACATTATTACAGGAAGGGGTCTAGGTTGGGGAAATTATTAAAGGAAGGGGCCCATGATGGGGACATTATAACAGGAAAGGTCCTACGATGGATGGGGGACATTATTAAAGTAAGGAGTCTATAATGGGGGACATTATTACAGGAAGGGGCCCAGGATGGGGGAAATTATTACAGGCAGGGGCCGGGATGGGGAGATTATTACAGGAAGGGGCCAGGATAGGGGACATTATTACATGTGGGGTGAACTGTCTTTAGGATCTAGAATTCTACAAGGGCCGATACATCTGACCAACATGCAGGTGGGGTCCCAGGTCCACATTTTTCACTCCAGTTACACCACTGTGACCTGTATTTAGGACACGAAAGATGATGCTGCACAAAATACGTACCATGAATAATATAGGTCATAGACAGCGGGGTCTGTTTTCTGTTTTGCGGGGTTGGGGGTTGTTGGCCATCCTGGAATCTCCTGACAAGCGTTCCCTGGAGAGGTCATACTGCAAATTGCAGCTTTATCCTTAGACTGGCTGCCAAAGGCCCATTAGGAATGATGTATCTGCGGAGGGGACCCGAGAAAGGACTTACACACAATTTAACTGGATGATTTCATCCAGAAAGAAGGAATGCTCTATTTTGTATCGAGACTCCAGAATCAATACACTTTAATAACTCGGCACCGTCCATTGAGTCCTCCACCTCCTCCTTCGCCTTCTTCGGTGGCTTGTTAAAAAAAATAAATGTTAATCAAATCAGATGGGCACAAAGTGCTAATGAAAGAGACCCCGCCATGGAGGAAAAACCGCATTGTAGATAAAATAGCTACGGATCCAAAGCAAACACAAAGCGACGGCATATGTGCAATTAGGAGATGGATGACCCGCTGATGGTAGGCCTCGCCTCACACAACGCTCCTTCACGCAAATGGGATCTTTACACTAGATGTGTTTCAAAGCACATTTGCTAATGTTACACCGGGCTGAACGGTGAAGAACTTCCTGTGTGGAACGGGTGATTTATCTTCCACTTCCTGCTCGGGAATTCGAAGCGTCATTCATTGACTTATGACTTATTTTTTTTGGACTAATTAGGAAATGTGAACTGCTTGGTCCTAAGTTGCCCCAAGAAATACAACCTTTGGGGCAAATTACTGTAGAGCTTTAATTCCAAGCTTTTTGTGCCGTAGGGTAGTATTTTATGGGTCACCTGGGCGATTTGACGGCCATTAAACAACCACCAATCGGCTTCTTTCTTGTGTAGATCGGCAAGTCCACGTACACGTAAGACATCATGTTCTCGGCAGCACATACTGAACAGTGGGCTACTGAGTGAGGGTGAACGTAGGAGCATAGCTGGAGGGAAACATGAGGTTACGATAGTAGGGAGAGGCTTACCAAGTTGGGGACCGGTTGGGTATAGCCGGAACCAGAGTCCTTTTCAAAGGTGGGCTTGAGGTTACCGTGTCCTAATCAAGCTGGGCTGAAGTTGTCCTGCCCATCAATTTTGGATATATTTTGGGTTTATAGGGATGTTAGTGAGAAGTCACGTGTCCTAGTAGTTTCTAGTGCAAGAGATGTGGTCAATAAATGGTTAGAGAGATGAGAAGATTGGTGGATTTGGGTTCATTGGGCGAGCTCAAAAATGGGTTGAGAAATGAGAAGATTGGTGATTTTGGGTTCCTTGGGCGAGCTCAAAAATGGGTCGAGAGATGAGAAGATTGGTGGATTTGGATTCCTTGGGTGAGCTCAAAAATGGGTCGAATGATGAGAAGATTGGTGGATTTGGGTTCCTTGGGCGAGCTCAAAAATGGGTCGAGAGTTGAGAAGATTGGTGAATTTGAGTTCCTTGGACGAGATAAAAAATGGGTCGAGTCATGAGAAGATTGGTGGATTTGGATTCCTTGGGCGAGCTCAAAAATGGGTCGAATGATGAGAAGATTGGTGGATTTGGGTTCCTTGGGCGAGCTCAAAAATGGGTCGAGAGTTGAGAAGATTGGTGGATTTGGGTTCCTTGGGCAAGTTCAAAAATGGGTCGAGAGTTGAGAAGATTGGTGGATTTGGGTTCCTTGGGCGAGCTCAAAAATGGGTCGAGAGTTGAGAAGATTGGTGGATTTGGGTTCCTTGGGCAAGCTCAAAAATGGGTCGAGAGTTGAGAAGATTGGTGGATTTGGGTTCCTTGGGCAAGCTCAAAAATGGGTTGAGAGATGAGAAGATTGGTGGATTTGGGTTACTTGAGCGAGCTCAAAAATACTCGAGAGTTGAGAAGATTGGTGGATTTGGGTTCCTTGCACAATCTCAGTGGACAGATGGCTGCCTGGATTGTCAGACCCAGAACAGGGTACCCTTGGGTTGGTGAGGGTCAGTTATTGGGTGGACTTGGTTAGGTGGTGCATCCTCCATGGCTGAACATAAAATGTATTGTTATCGATAAAGGGCTTATGATGCGGTCTGTCCCAAGTCCAACTGTGTCTGTGCCTTTATTGTTTATAGCAAATGTCCCAATCCCGCTAGTCACTATGATTTTTAAGCAAGCTTAAAAATCCTTTCACCCGACGAACAAGCATTTTGCTAAATCAGTGTCTGAGAGGCCTGGACCAGCTGCACTGGAACAGAGGAAAGATCTAATAGGTGAGCACTTGGCCATTTATTTTTTTATCCAATTTCTTTGTCCAGGAAAACCTTTTCAATAACCTCATCTAGTAATAGTAAATAACAGCAGTCTTAGGTAACACTCGGCACATAGCACAATCATAAAGTGACCCATAAAATGCATTTTACTCGCTCTTCGATGACTGCAAGCCTTTTTAGACAGACAGATCATTTGGAAATGGTTGGTCCTTGGAACGCTCATTCACATTTAATGTCCAAAATTGGCCATAAATAAAGAATGAAGTCCATCCTATCCTTCCCTGTTTTGAGTGTGCACAACATGGCGTATTGTGTTAATGGGCACACATGCTCATTGATAAACACATGGATCTTTTTGCAAAAAGCAGTATATATGGTTTAGTGCATTTCAGGATATGTGGCTAATAGCCAAAAAAAATTTAATGTAATAATGTCTCCCATCCTGGGTTCCTTCCTGTAATAATGTCCCCTGTTCTGGCCCCTTCCTGTAATAATGTCCTCTATCCTGGTCCCTTTCTGGCATAATGTCCCCTTGCTGGCCCCTTCCTGCAATAATGTCACCCGTACTGGAATCTACCTGTAATAATGTCCCCCTCCTGGCCCCTTCCTGTAATAATGTCCCCCTTCTTGGCCCCTTTCTGGTATAATGTCCCCAGTACTGGGCTCTACTTGTAATAATTTACCCCATCCTGGCTCCTTCCTGTAATAATGTCCCCATCCTGGCCCCTTCCTGTAATAATGTCCCCCATCCTTGCAGTAAGTGAAGGCGGGCACCACTACTGGGGATCTCCCATTGCATGCCAAAAAGGAACAGAATAAAAAAACACAAGAGAAGAAGGTATGCATAAAACGGGGATCACCACACAAAAGGGTATCAAAAGCAATAATAAAGTTTATTTTATTGAAAGCAAACAACACTGCAAAAAAGTTAAAAACATTTAAAAAATACACCACAAAAAATATACATTGACCCATAATAGGGTCATGCCCTTGACAACCCCAAAAACAAAAGATCAGTATAGTAATGCTGTAACACAATCACAGGAAGACAGTTTTATCCCAATAATACAATATGATGAATATTCATAATAGAGAGGTCCCAAGCTGATAAATTACAGGGTGCAAGAATACAATGTCCCCCATCCTGGCCCATTCCTGTAATAATGTCCCCCGTACTGGTCTCTACCTGTAATAATGTCCCCCATTCTCACCCCTTTCTGGTATAATGTACCCCTGCTGGCCCCTTCCTGTATTAATGTTCCCTGTACTGGCCCATTCCTGTAAAAATGTCCCCCGTACTGGTCTCTACCTGTAATAATGTCCCCCATCCTGGCCCTTTCTGGCGTAATGTCCCATTGCTGGCCTCTTCCTGTAATAATGTCCCCCATCCTTGCCACCTCCTGTAATAATGTCCCTGTCAGGACTCTGAACATTTTTTAATACCTTTTTGTGCATTACTGCCCTTTTCCAAGATGGCGTCTTTGGTCTTGTGTGCACTGTGTCTTCCTACTATAAAACTCCACCCCAGCCTTCAGTCTATGCTAGAGTATTCTGTCTTGCATCCAGCTCCTGACCTCTGATGACTCCCTGGCTATATACCTGCTCCTGTGAAACTGTGGGGTCATCCTGCTACTCTGCTCTGAGTTCCTGCTGCATACACAAGTTTCCAGTAATCCTCCTTCATCTGCTGCTCGTGTTTACTTCCATCTGCATTTGCTGGACATGTAAGCTGTTGCTGCTCTGCAATAACCTGAGACTATTACCCAGACCTCCCTGGTTGAGCTAAGATATTATTTGAACTGCCTTATAGCATATCTATCTGTGTTTTGGACTAAGCCAGGACTTATTCGTGTCAAGTATCCTCAAGAATAACTGTGCTTCATAGACTTACTGCGTGATTGCATTTTCCTCTGAAGTTTCCTATAGACTGCTAAGCTGCGTTTAATATTTACACCAAGTGTTGTGGACTTGAGTTTCTCTCTGCACCTGTTTGAATCACCGTGTGATAATATAGACTTTACCACTTATAAAACTGTGTCCTGTAGTTGTCTTGTTCCACGCAAAGAGTCTCCTGAGTTATCCCCTATAATTATTACAGTCCCCCATACTGGCACCTTTTTGGTATAATGTCCCCCATGTTGTCCCCTTCCTGTAATAATGTCCCCGGGGTACCCTGGCCCCTTTCTATAATAATTTCCCCACCTTGACGCTCTTTTCCAACACATTTAAAACAAATGTAAAAAATCGATTTTCTTACTTGTCCTCGCTTCCACGATGGCCAGCGCCCTCTTCATCCTCCATAGTTAGCTCTATTGAGCTTGAAAGCAGTGCTTACAAGCTAGAGGGCAGTGGTAGTCGGTCTCCTAGGCAACGAGCTGGAACAAAAAGTGTTAATATCTCAAAAACGGCTGAAAATTTTAAGAAGCAGTAAATTGCAAAAGTGCTTGTTTTTACAAGCTCTATCCGACAATACTCATCGATGAAGATGGGAATAATAACCCTTAAATGTAATATTCACATCTTAGACAATTTGGACAAGTGGAAGCTATACGATCCTTTGTTTTTGCAGTTCCTTAATGCTTTCTAGATTTTTGGGGGGCTTTTGTAATACATTGTCTAGCAAAGGAAACCGTATAAAGAATCTACATTCCGTGCATTTTTTATATAAAGGACCAAATTCCAAGATATTTCCCATTTTTTCCCAGCGTTTGCTGTCGTCAGTCCTGCAAGTTCAGCTGATTGCAGCCTTCAGAGATGGGAATGTGGGGATCATGTTATTCGACGGCGTCACCGCACCACTCCCCTCCTGCGATTTCCTTCTGCCCCCACATAGTCCGAAGAACTAAAGATGAAATAAGAGGCCATTTTTTGCTCCGTGGTCACAACTGTTCCAAAAAAAGAGGAAGCGAAGGTCGTTAGAGGTCATTATAAACAACTACTAATACAAATCTGCTTTCCAAAATTAGGAAATGAGCCCGTGACAATGGTGGAATAATCCCGAGCTCGAGTACGGAAATATCCACAAAGCGGTTATTTCACGAGAAATTCCTGCTTAAACATGAAATACTAATACTAGACTGTTTTTTCTTAGAATCCTGATTTTTGGATTCCTCTGTTATTCCTCCTGCAAATGTATAAATAAATTGACACCTGGGTGTTACCATTTTCCTTTGTTATTAAATGTTTATTCCCAAAATATTAATTTATTTCCTAACCATTGGATTGAGGACTAGTTACTGATACATTACTGTTACCTTGTAGTTAGAACCCCCTCCATTGATCCAGAGTTCAGAGCCCTGAAATCAGGGAAATGGGCTCTGCCGACCCATCTTGAATAGAGCGAAGGAGCGCATGCTCCACCGTTGCTTCATTCATTGTCTATGGGACTGTTGTAAAATGTGGAGCAACGTTTCGGCTTTCTGCAGGAGTCCCAAAGACAATGAATGGAGAGGAGGACGAGCGTGCAAGACAGAGCTCAGCATAGCCCAGTTCTTGGGTCTCAGAGCCCCAATCTTGAGATTGTCATGGTCAAGATCAAGGAGCCCCAGCAATCAGTAACTTATTCCCTGACGTAACCAGAGTTCCATAGGCCTGGGTGCAAAATTTGGACCTGGGCCCCCACCTCCATGTTGCTCTAATGTAAGGGCCGTTGTAGAATTCTAGATAATATGCTTAATAGTGTTTCCATCCTGGCCCTTTCCTGTAATAATATCCCATGTCCTGGCCCCTTTTTGTAATAATGTCCCCCAGCCTGTACTAATGTCTCTCATCCTAGACCCCTTCCTGTTATAATATCCCCTGACTTGGACCCCTTCATGATATAATTTCCCCACTCATAGTCCCCTTCTTGGTATAATGTTCCCTGTACTGAGTACCTTACTGTAATAATGTAATGTAATAATTCTGGGCCCTTTTCTCATATAATGATGTAATGACTCTGATTCTGGTATAATATTCCTCATCCTGGGCCCCTTCCTTGTATAATGACCACAATCCTGGGCACCTTCCTTTTATAATTTCACCCATCCTGGGCCTCTTCCTGATATAATGACCTTCATCCTGGACCCCATTCTGGTAAAATGACCCCAATCCTTGGCCCCTTCCTTGTATGACCCCAATCATTGGCCCCTTCCTTGTATAATGACCCCATCCTCTGCCCTTTCCGGATATAATGACCTTCATCCTGGACCCCATTCTGGTAAGATGACCCAATCCTGGGCCCTTTCCTTGTATAGACCCCAATCATTGGCCCCTTTCTTGCATAATGACCCCAATCCCGGGCCCCTTCCTTGTGTAATGACCCCAATCCTGGGCCCCTTCCTGATATAATATCCACTCTGCTTTAATAAAAAAACAGATTATTCTTACCTTCCTCCGCGCCAACATCATGTGGTGTCCTGATAAAACTATCAAGTCAAAAATGACCGGCGTCGAGGACTGGAGCGTCAGAAGTGGAACAGAGGAGGGATTTAAATAGGTGATCACGGAGTCATTTTATCTTTACCCCATTTCTCTGCCCCCAGAAAGCCCCTTTAATTACCCCCTCTAGTAGTAGGAGTCTTACATAACCTGTGGCGGACCGTCACTAGTCAGCAAATATCACCATCATGAAGTGACTCGTAAAAAGCCGAATGTGCGTCTTCAGGAATGATGTAACCCCGTGACTAATGTCATCAATCCCCCCGATTACCGGCACGGGTATGCCAAATTGCTGATTGTACAAAGAAACCCAGAAATCGCGTCCCTTTAATAAATTATGAGGCAGGATTATGAGGCTGTTCCTGGGTATTTGGACCGACACAGTTTAGTGATCTCTGGTTAATTCCTCGTCACTTTTCCACGTGGAGGGATCGTCGTCTGTCGACGTTTCCACCTTTCAATCAATGTTTAGGAAGATGAATAAAATGATACCTTGATAGCTGTGATCCGATGTCTTATTCCAAAGAAATCCACGTGTTTCTTAATGTGTAAATGAGCTGTTAGGATCTATGGGCCGGACATAGATCTCCCCGAGGATCAGCCTCCAGAGCTTATTTTACATGAGAGGGGACGTTACCAGTGTGAGACATGTAGATCAGGAGAGCAGACTGTCAGTCATTACATGTCTCACAATGGTAACGCCCCCTTCATTTAATATTAGCTCTGGAGGAAAACCCTGATGTAGGGGCAGAGACCCTGATTCCAGCGATGCATCACTTAGTTTACTGTGTACAGCAGTTGTGATAGAATCACTGTTTTCTCTGCTGCAGATCTAGCAGTGTTTGGAATGCTGAGCTGTGTATAACCCCGCCCACAACACTGATTGGCTGCTTCCTTTGTACACTGTAGGCAAGCTGCCAATCAGTGCTGGAGGTGTGGTTTTGGAACTAGAAGGCACATAACACCTAGTCCTGTAGTGATAATCTCCTGATGATAAAACACTGATTTTGTTAAAAACACAGCCCAGTAAGTAACACATCGCTGGAATCAGTGTCTCAGTCCCTACATTATGCTGCTCTCAGATTACATAGAAAAACGTGCAGATTCCCTATAATAAAGTGGTTTGCAAAGTTTAATAACTTTCCATACCTTCCAAAATTATATATATAAAAAAAAGTTTAGTGACCTCTTTAATCCTTCCCCTTCCAAAGAGTACGGTAGACCGGATTGTTCCATGATTGAAGCAAGACTTTAAAATGTCCCCAGAGAAAATAAAATATCCCGGTATAGAGATTGATAAGGTACAGACGTCTGGTCAGTCTCCATCATCCTCCAAGTAAGAGGAGAACCAGATACATGAAGCGAAGGAGATATCAAACACCTCGACATTGAGGGAAACCATCTCACAATAACCAAGCTGACCAAGATTTAGTAGTGGCTGAAACCCAATGGATCTAATAAATGCAGCTGTAGAGTCCGCCTTCACGAAGCCGACCCCTACGATGATGGACGGGGATGATGTCAATGTGAATGAGCCCCAATACTTGACTCCATCATGTCCTTTCATTTATATTTTATTTCAGAAGTACAACACCACCATCTAGTGGCGGTTTTTATGTATTACATATTATGCTCTACTAGATGCAAAGCAGTATCAGCATGGTAGACATGGGATAGGAGCAGTTTTTTAAAAAGTTTATTATTTGCAATGTGCTGGAAATTGTAAAGTATGGGGGGCTTGGATACAAATATATCCCATAATCTTTTATGTTGTCCATTACAGGGGCTAGAAAACCCATAACTGTTTTCTTCCAAAAACAGCGCCACCCATTGCTCACAATGGCATGGTTATATCCTGCCGATCCTTCTGTGCTCTGACACAATGGTGGAGCAAGGAACCGTCAGCTCCCTGCTCCACCATACTGCCTGGGCATTTGAGGCTGCACAGATCCACTCACAGCAAAGACCACAGCAGCTCATCATGGAGGCCGGTTAGTTTTTTTTTTACAATGTACGGTAGTAATCTGAGTGGACAGGAAGACCCTCATACTCTGTGGGATATCGTAATATGCTGCGGGCACTGGGGGGCAATATACTATAATGGGGGCATTATACTATATTAGGGGGCACAGTGGGGGCATTATACTATATTAGGGGGCACTATACTATATTGGGGGCATTAAACTGTATTGGGGCACTGTGGGGGCATTATACTATATTGGGGGCACAGTGGGGGCATTATACTGTATTGGGGGAACAGTGGGGGCATTATACTGTATTAAGGGGGCACTGGGGGGCATTATACTATACTGGGGGAACAGTGGGGGCATTATACTGTATTGGGGCCCTGTGGGGGCATTATACTATATTGGGGGGCACAGTGGGGGCATTATATTGTATTGGGGCACTGCGGGGGCATTATACTATACAGGTCCTTCTCAAAAAATTAGCATATAGTGTTAAATTTCATTATTTACCATAATGTAATGATTACAATTAAACTTTCATATACTATAGATTCATTATCCACCAACTGAAATTTGTCAGGTCTTTTATTGTTTTAATACTGATGATTTTGGCCTACAACTCCTGATAACCCAAAAAACCTGTCTCAATAAATTAGCATATCAAGAAAAGGTTCTCTAAACGACCTATTACCCTAATCTTCTGAATCAACTAATTAACTCTAAACACATGCAAAAGATACCTGAGGCTTTTAAAAACTCCCTGCCTGGTTCATTACTCAAAACCCCCATCATGGGTAAGACTAGCGACCTGACAGATGTCAAGAAGGCCATCATTGACACCCTCAAGCAAGAGGGTAAGACCCAGAAAGAAATTTCTCAACAAATAGGCTGTTCCCAGAGTGCTGTATCAAGGCACCTCAATGGTAAGTCTGTTGGAAGGAAACAATGTGGCAGAAAACGCTGTACAACGAGAAGAGGTGACCGGACCCTGAGGAAGATTGTGGAGAAGGACCGATTCCAGACCTTGGGGAACCTGAGGAAGCAGTGGACTGAGTCTGGTGTGGAAACATCCAGAGCCACCGTGCACAGGCGTGTGCAGGAAATGGGCTACAGGTGCCGCATTCCCCAGGTAAAGCCACTTTTGAACCAGAAACAGCGGCAGAAGCGCCTGACCTGGGCTACAGAGAAGCAGCACTGGACTGTTGCTAAGTGGTCCCAAGTACTTTTTTCTGATGAAAGCAAATTTTGCATGTCATTCGGAAATCAAGGTGCCAGAGTCTGGAGGAAGACTGGGGAGAAGGAAATGCCAAAATGCCTGAAGTCCAGTGTCAAGTACCCACAGTCAGTGATGGTGTGGGGTGCCATGTCAGCTGCTGGTGTTGGTCCACTGTGTTTCATCAAGGGCAGGGTCAATGCAGCTAGCTATCAGGAGATTTTGGAGCACTTCATGCTTCCATCGGCTGAAGTGCTTTATGGAGATGAAGATTTCATTTTTCAGCACGACCTGGCACCTGCTCACAGTGCCAAAACCACTGGTAAATGGTTTACTGACCATGGTATTACTGTGCTCAATTGGCCTGCCAACTCTCCTGACCTGAACCCCATAGAGAATCTGTGGGATATTGTGAAGAGAAAGTTGAGAGACGCAAGACCCAACACTCTGGATGAGCTTAAGGCCGCTATTGAAGCATCCTGGGCCTCCATAACATCTCAGCAGTGTCACAGGCTGATTGCCTCCATGCCACGCCGCATTGAAGCAGTCATTTCTGCCAAAGGATTCCCGACCAAGTATTGAGTGCATAAATGAACATTATTATTTGATGGGTTTTTTGTTTGTTATTAAAAAACACTTTTATTTGATTGGACGGGTGAAATATGCTAATTTATTGAGACAGGTTTTTTGGGTTATCAGGAGTTGTAGGCCAAAATCATCAGTATTAAAACAATAAAAGACCTGACAAATTTCAGTTGGTGGATAATGAATCTATAATATATGAAAGTTTAATTGTAATCATTACATTATGGTAAATAATGAAATTTAACACTATATGCAAATTTTTTGAGAAGGACCTGTATTGGGGCACAGTGGGGGCATTATACTATATGTGGGAGCACTATACTATATTGGGGGGCACTGTGGGGGCATTATACTATATTGGGGGCACAGTGGGGGCATTATACTCTGCTCAAAAATAAATAAAGGGAACACTAAAATCCCACATCCTAGATATCACTGAACGAAACATTCCAGTTGCAGTTCTTTATTCATTACATAGTGGAATGTGTTGAGAACAATAAAATCTAAAAAATATCAATTTAAATCACAACTAATATCCCACGGAGGGCTGGAGTTGGAATGATGCTCAAAATCAAAGTGGAAAATGAAGTTACAGGCTGATCGAACATCAGTGGAAATGCCCCAAGACAAGGAAATGATGCTCAGTAGTGTGTGTGGCCTCCATGTGCCTGTGTGATCTCCCTACAACGCCTGGGCATGCTCCTGATGAGGCGGCGGATGGTCTCCTGAGGGATCTCCTCCCAGACCTGAACTAAAGCATCCGCCAACTCCTGGACAGTCTGTGGTGCAACATGACATTGGTGGATGGTGCGAGACATGATGTCCCAGATGTGTTCAATCAGATTCAGGTCTGGGGAACGGGCGGGCCAGTCCATAGCTTCAATGCCTTCATCTTGCAGGAACTGGTGACACTCCAGACACATGAGGTCTGGCATTGTCCTGCATTAGGAGAACCCAGGGCCAACCGCACCAGCATATGGTCTCACAAGGGGTCTGAGGATCTCATCTCGGTACCTAATCAGAGTCAGGCTACCTCTGTCGAGCACATGGAGGGCTGTGCGGCCCTCCAAAGAAATGCCACCCCACACCATTACTGACCCACTGCCAAACCAGTCATGCTGAAGGATGTTGCAGACAGCAGATCGCTCTCCACTGCGTCTCCAGACTCTGTCACGTCTGTCACATGTGCTCAGTGTGAACCTACTTTCATCTGTGAAGAGCACAGGGCGCCAGTGGCGAATTTGCCAATCCTGGTGTTCTGTGGCAAATGCCAAGCGTCCTGCACGGTGTTCGGCTGTGAGCACAACCCCCATCTGTGGACGTCAGGCACTCAGACCATCCTCATGGAGTCGGTTTCTAACCGTTTGTGCAGACACATGCACATTTGTGTCCTGCTGGAGGTCATTTTGCAGGGCTCTGGCAGTGCTCCTCCTGTTCATCCTTGCACAAAGGCAGAGGTAGTGGTCGTGCTGCTGGGTTCTTGCCCTCCTAACGCCCCCTCCACGTCTCCTGGTGTACTGGCCTGTCTCCTGGTAGCGCCTCCAGCCTCTGGACACTACGATGACAGACACAGCAAACCTTCTTGACACAGCTCGCATTGATGTGCCATCCTGGGTGAGCTGCACTTCCTGAGCCACTTGTGTGGGTTGTAGAGTCCGTCTCATGCTACCACGAGTGTGAAAGTACAGCCAACATTCAAAAGTGACCAAAGCATCAGCCAAAAAGCATTGGTACTGAGATGTGGTCTGTGGTCCCCACTGCAGAACCACTCCTTTATTGAGTATGTCTGGATAATTGCCAATAATTTCCATCTGGTGTCTATTCCATTTGCACAACATCATGTGAAATTGATTGTCAATCAGTGCTGCTTCCTAAGTGGACAGTCTGATTTCATAGGTTGATTTACTTGGAGTTATATTCTGTTGTTTAAGTGTTCCCTTTATTTTTTTGAGCAGTGCACTATATTGAGGGTACTGTGGATGCATCATGTGGTTTTTCAAGCCCTGTAGAAGTATATTTTTTAGTGGCATTGTGGGGGCATTATACTATATCAGGGGCCCTGTGGGGGGGCATTATACTGTATTGGGGCACTATACTATATTGGGGCATCCTACTGTATTGCAAGGACTGTAGGAGCTTCATATTAGTTGAGGGCTCTGTGGGTGCATTATGCTATAATGGGGACATCATACTATATTGAGGGTGCTGTGGGGGGCATCATAGTGAATCGTTTGCAGTGTAGGAACATCATATTCGTTGGGGACACTATTGAGACATTGTACTATATTAGGGGAACTATAGGAGCATCATATTTATTGGGGGGCACTGTGGGGACATTATACTATATTGCGGGCACTGAAGGGCATCCTACTGTATTGCAGACACCGTAGGAGCATCATACTATGTTGGGGGTCACTGTGGGGACATCATGCTTAGTTGGGGGCACTGTAAGGACATCATACTATATTGGGGCATTGGTGGCATCACTGTTGTGGGCACCATATTGTGCTGCGGGCATTGTGGGATCATCCTGTGTTAGAGGCACTGTGAGGGCATCATACTGTATAGGGGGAATATAGTGATATCAATATTCTTTGTGAGGGCCTGCAGGTCATACACCGTTGTAGGTAAATTCCATGGCCAATGACTGGCAGGCGACATCTTCGCCGACTGGTGAACTGGACAGTGAGGACAGGTGCAGAGCGAGGACCTGGGAGACTGCTGGGAGCCATTGAGGACTACAGTGGGGAGACCAATGCATTCATGACAACTGACCTAGTTGTAGTCTGACCCTCCAGTCCAAGTCACTACTATCTGTTCCTTACTTTTTTTTTTTTTTTTAAAAAGAGGATACGCCACCAGCTTTCACAATACAAAACAGCCTACATTAAACATCTTAGGCCTGACAATGCTGGTGTACTTACTTTGATAATCCAGGTCAGACTGACTGTATAATCCTTAATGAAAATGTTACCCTCAATTCTGTCCCACCTAGCCTGACTGACAGCTCCTCACTGCCCCTCCTCCCTGCTGTGGCTGAGATCTCTCACTGCTCAGTACAAGCTGCAGCTGTCAGGCAGGCAGAGACTGAACACGCTTCAATTTGAGAGCACTTTCAATCTTTAGCCGGACTCATGAAATGTTCGTTTTAATATCAAGATTATTCGGTCATTCTCACATGGATTTTCAAAGTAAGTACATCAGCCTCATCAGGTCTAAGAGGTATATTTAATAGATTTGTGGGTTTTTAATAGAAAAAGTAAACCCAAAAAACAGAAACATAGAAAGTACTTGCCCCACCTGCTGGATCCAATACTGGCACTCCGGTCTCGGCGATTGGCTGCAGCAGTGATGTGAGCTGTCGACGTGACAACACTGCTGCAGCCAAAACACTGGAAACAGAGCAGCACTGCTGGATCCGGGGAAGGAGGCGTGTACTTGCTCTATTATGTTACATATACAGGTCCTTCTCAAAAAATTAGCATATAGTGTTAAATTTCATTATTTACCATAATGTAATGATTACAATTAAACTTTCATATATTATAGATTCATTATCCACCAACTGAAATTTGTCAGGTCTTTTATTGTTTTAATACTGATGATTTTGGCCTACAACTCCTGATAACCCAAAAAACCTGTCTCAATAAATTAGCATATTTCAACCGTCCAATCAAATAAAAGTGTTTTTTAATAACAAACAAAAAAACCATCAAATAATAATGTTCAGTTATGCACTCAATACTTGGTCGGGAATCCTTTGGCAGAAATGACTGCTTCAATGCGGCGTGGCATGGAGGCAATCAGCCTGTGACACTGCTGAGATGTTATGGAGGCCCAGGATGCTTCAATAGCGGCCTTAAGCTCATCCAGAGTGTTGGGTCTTGCGTCTCTCAACTTTCTCTTCACAATATCCCACAGATTCTCTATGGGGTTCAGGTCAGGAGAGTTGGCAGGCCAATTGAGCACAGTAATACCATGGTCAGTAAACCATTTACCAGTGGTTTTGGCACCGTGAGCAGGTGCCAGGAAGCATGAAGTGCTCCAAAATCTCCTGATAGCTAGCTGCATTGACCCTGCCCTTGATGAAACACAGTGGACCAACACCAGCAGCTGACATGGCACCCCACACCATCACTGACTGTGGGTACTTGACACTGGACTTCAGGCATTTTGGCATTTCCTTCTCCCCAGTCTTCCTCCAGACTCTGGCACCTTGATTTCCGAATGACATGCAAAATTTGCTTTCATCAGAAAAAAGTACTTGGGACCACTTAGCAACAGTCCAGTGCTGCTTCTCTGTAGCCCAGGTCAGGCGCTTCTGCCGCTGTTTATGGTTCAAAAGTGGCTTTACCTGGGGAATGCGGCACCTGTAGCCCATTTCCTGCACACGCCTGTGCACGGTGGCTCTGGATGTTTCCACACCAGACTCAGTCCACTGCTTCCTCAGGTTCCCCAAGGTCTGGAATCGGTCCTTCTCCACAATCTTCCTCAGGGTCCGGTCACCTCTTCTCGTTGTACTGCGTTTTCTGCCACATTGTTTCCTTCCAACAGACTTACCATTGAGGTGCCTTGATACAGCACTCTGGGAACAGCCTATTTGTTGAGAAATTTCTTTCTGGGTCTTACCCTCTTGCTTGAGGGTGTCAATGATGGCCTTCTTGACATCTGTCAGGTCGCTAGTCTTACCCATGATGGGGGTTTTGAGTAATGAACCAGGCAGGGAGTTTTTAAAAGCCTCAGGTATCTTTTGCATGTGTTTAGAGTTAATTAGTTGATTCAGAAGATTAGGGTAATAGGTCGTTTAGAGAACCTTTTCTTGATATGCTAATTTATTGAGACAGGTTTTTTGGGTTATCAGGAGTTGTAAGCCAAAATCATCAGTATTAAAACAATAAAAGACCTGACAAATTTCAGTTGGTGGATAATGAATCTATAATATATGAAAGTTTAATTGTAATCATTACATTATGGTAAATAATGAAATTTAACACTATATGCTAATTTTTTGAGAAGGACCTGTATAAGTAGGGTTTGGGGTCCACCTTAATGTGTATAGTTTGTATTGTGCAATCTGGTAACAGATCCTCTTTAACTTACATTTTGTGGATAAGCAAGAAGGTGGGGGGCAAAAGGAGCACAACTGAAGATACAGGCTTTTTAGATGTTTGGGAATTTTTAATTAAAAAAAAAATCTGTCTAGAATAATAGAATAAATAGAAAAAAGAGTAGGGGAGAGGAGGGGGATGCAGCTGCAGTTTGCCAATTACCATCTCAGTAACGCAGCGTGAAAAAAACATGGGGGGGAGAGCAGCGAGAAGAGCCATCCAATTAGCCCTTAGCAGACAGCACAACATTGGCATACCAGATAAAGCCAACCCGATTTTACAGGCATGGAGAGGGGGAGAAGAGGGGGATGCAGCTGCAGTTTCTTAGTATTCACGTGAAAAAGGAGGAGGGAAAAAAAGGGGAACAGCAAGAGGAGACATGAGATTAACTAAAAGAAGAAACTGCACGGGGGAGGGAGATGCAGCTGCAGTTCTTACTCAGTATTTTAGAGAAGCAGGAAGGGGAGCCATCTGATTAGCTCAAAGAAGACAGTGCAGAGAGGAAAGGGGGAGATGCAGCTGCAGTTCCTACTCTGTATTTTAGTGAAGCTGGAAAGGGGAAAGGAGACATCTGATTGGCTTAACTCAGACAGAACAGCTCTGGTATCAAACCAGATTAAAAGTGCTGGCAAGAAGAGAGAGGGAGAAGAGGGGGATGCAGCTGCAGTTTCTCACACTATAAAGAGAAGAGACGGGGCAGCAGTTGTAGACTCAGCTCTAGCCTCATATCAGAAATAGCCCCCCATTAAGAAGGCATGAAGACGGACGGTAGGGACATAAAAGGTCCAAGTGTATGAATACCGTAGGCACTTACAATGTAGAAGTGATGATACAAATAAGTCTCCGGCACCGCGACATGTTTAAATATAATTTATTAAGACATTCAGCTATGTCCGTCAGTCTACATCCAAATGTACCACTAAAAAGAGAGCAAATGAAACATTTCTCTAAAATAAAGAGTCACATCAGTGAGATCGATCGACAGCTCAACCTCTCTTTACAGCCAATGTATACTAGTATAAATTAATGGTTTTTATTTATTTTTTATTTTATATCAAAATTCACATAAAAAAAGTTCTGTTTTTTTTTTCTCTTTTTTTGATAAGTTTTTGTTTTTCTTCCACCTAAAGCCATAATCAAATGTAAAAATTATTTATTTTTTGTTTTTTAAAACACAACATTTCTGGCCAGGGCAAAAACAAAGAAAAAAGTAACAAAAAAATTTAAAAAAAAAAGCAAAAATATATCATCAAGGTGCTAGCTCTACAGATAGCCTCACTATGGCATTTGCTGAATTTGATCGTACACCAGAAGTATGTACTCATTTCCAAAAAGTGCAAATATCGCCATTAACACTGTATTTTTACTTTTCCATAAAAAAGACTGCAGAAATACGATCCGCCAAGCCCCATTTCTGTGCAGTGGACGCTCATCCCATGGTTACATGATCACCTGAGCTCCAATTATACTTCATATAAGGGCTGAACGGAACTGCAATACTACCGAAAAATAAAAAATATTTGGCGGGGTCCATCATTTTATATTACAGTGATGCCCCGATTTTCTTATTCTTTATAATTTTTCCCAGATTGTTTTGTTTTTGTTTTTTTTTTGAGTGCGAGCAAGTGAGCATGCAAGCGTGCAGCCTCCCTTTTTTTCCACACTAGCCATGTCAACCTTCCCCATGCTTTTAAATAAAATTCCCAAAAAGCAAAAAAAAAAAAAAAATTAAACATGATTTGTTTGTGTGTAAACGATGATGGCCTAAAATTTTCCCGATTCGAAAGAATTTAATTTCCAGAAAAAAAAAATAAAAAAAATAAGAAAAAAAACCCCCCGCACCATGGAAAGCACCCATCAGCATAAGCAGCGCTTGTGTTTATTGGCAGTGGCTGGCAGCGGTTAGAAGGGATTATATGATTGGGTTTAATTTTCTGCTTTCGATACTGAAAATTTAATTAAAAATAATAAAAATAAATAAAAATTTGCACATGGGGGAGGGGGGGAATTTTTGCATACGCCTTTGATGAGTGTCAGTGCTAAAGTCTTCACGTCGTCTCCGGGAACCGTGAAATGCCGCATGTGGCTAAGATGGAATTTGGCTTGGAAATGACAAGTCCCAGCAGACAGAGCTCACAATCAGATCCCCCCATAGACCTCTCTGCTGCGGAAGAAACATTTCTCTCTTAAGTCCTCGGCCTGCGCAGCATCCGAAAGGCCCACGAGTTCCTCCCTGCTGTTGTGTCCCAACATGTCTTCCTGTAGACAGCCCCCTATGGGTTCTGGATTTGTCTCTGTAGGTTCTGTGGACTGAGTGTCTCTGCTCGGCGCGGAGGCTGCACCACTCGGCGCGGAGGCTGCACCACTCGGCGCGGAGGCTGCACCACTCGGCGCGGAGGCTGCACCACTCGGCGCGGAGGCTGCACCACTCGGTTCAGCAGGGGCCGTGTTGCCTTGTACTGCCCCAGAATTGTTTTCTGCTTGTGGATTGAGTACGCTGGCATCAGGGGCCTGGTTGACCATAGCACCAGTCTCTGCCCCCGCCTGCTGGGACAGAGACTTTAACTGGCAGTGACACAAGGGGCAGGACTCCTGCACGTACAGCCACTTCTTAAGGCATCCAGCATGGAAAAAATGGCAGCAGGGGGTGATGACGGCCGAATTCATGTCCTGCGAAAAAGGAGACAACAAACTTTACATTAAAAGGTAGAAATGCAGATCTATCGCTTGTCACAATTAGAGATGGGCTGGCACCTTGATGTTTGGGTCCCGCAGAACAGTTACAAAAAGATTGGGTTCAGCTACCAGAACAGTACTCGGACCCCATTCACTTGAATGGGGGACCCGAACATCCAGTGTTCACCACGTTGTCATATCCATGATGTCACAGCAAACACGGCTGCTGATCAGCGGTAAAATCATCACCGCCGGTCAGAGAGGTACGGTTCCCACGCTGTCAAATGATAGCATGAGCCCACACACAGACATTAAAAGAAAAAAAAAAAAAAAACGGCGTGGGTTCCCCCATATTTTTGATAACCAGCCAGGTAAAACTCACAGCTGGGGGCTGCAACCCCCTCAGCTGTCAGCAAGGCTGATTATCAAGAATAGAGGGGTCCCCACGTTGTATTTTTTAATTATATAAATAAATCACTCTAACCCCCCAAAAAAACCGCATGCACCCCCATTTTTGACAACCAGCCTTGCTAAAGCAGACAGCTGGGGGTTGGTATTCCTAGGCTGGTAAGGGGCCATGGATATCGGCCCTGCCAGCCTAAAAAAGGCCCGAAGCCCAGAAAAGGCACATCTATTAGATGCGCCAAATCTGGTGCTTTGCCCGGTTCTTCCCACTTGCCCTGTAGCGGTGGCAAGTGGGGTTCATATTTGTGGGGTTGATGTCACCTTTGTATTGTCCGGTAACATCAAGCTCACGGATTAGTAATGGCGAGGCGTCAATAAGACGGATTAGTAATGGCGAGGAGTCTATAAGACGCTTATCCATTACTAATCCTACAGCCAGAATAATTTAAATACGGTAATTAAAAATTACATTCTTGATAACCAGCCTTGCTAAAGCTGACGGTTGCAGCCCCCAGCTGTGAGCTTTGCCTGGCTGGTTATCAAAATTACAGGGGAACAAACGCTGCTTTTTTTTTTTTTTTTAATTTAAATTATTTATTTGCAGAGCAGGTGCCAGCTGATGAATACTCCCATCAGCTGCTCCTGCTCTCACTGTTATTAGCGGTAGCAGGCGTTGGCTCATGGGAGCAGTTGTCCCTGACGCCAGTGATGCTATCTTTATACCTCCGATCACAGTTGCGCACTCACGTTCTCATTTGACAGTGGCTGTCTGACCGGCGTTGATGATTTCACCGCCGATCAGAAGCATTGTTTGCCACGATGTCATTCACATGACCCTGTGTTTGAGGTGCCGAAACTGAACAGTAACATGGACTTCCTGGTGAAGATGTTCATTACGGACGCCGTAGATGTTCATTACGGACGCCGAACTTTACTGTTCGGGTTCACCCATCTCTAGTCACAATGTGTTTCTTTCCCTTTAAGTTAATTATTCCTGGGTATGTGTCATCAGAAAATGACTTATTGTTTCAAATTAGGTTTTTATGTTAAAGGAGATTTTATATATACAGTGGGGAAAATAAGTATTGGATACTTAGGTACACTTCAACTGTGAGAGACCGAACCTAAAAATAAAATCCAGAAAATCACATTGCATGATTTTTATATAATTAAATTGCATTTTATTGCATGAAATAAGTATTTGATCACAACAACCAGCAAGAACTTGCTGGCTCTCACAGACCTGTTAGTTTTTCTTTAAGAAGCCTCCTACTCTGCACTCATTACCTGCATAAAAGACACCTGTCCACACACAATCACACTCCAACCTCTCCACCATGGCCAAGACCAAACAGCGGTCTAAGGAAGGACACCAGGTACAAAATTGTAGAATTGCACAAGGCTGGGACGGGCTACCAGACAATAGGCAAGCAGCTTGGTGAGAAGGCAACAACTGTGGATGTGGTCAGATGAGACGAAAATAGAACTTTTTGGCATCAACTCCAAATCACCGTGTTTGGAGAAGAAGGAGGAGGAGTAAAACCCCAAGAACATCGCCCCAACAGTGAAGTATGGTGGGGGAAACATCATATTTTGCGGGTGCTTTTCTGAAAAGGGGACCGGACGACTGCACCGCATTCAAGGGAGAGACGATGGATGGGGTCAAGGGAGATTTGTGGGATTTTGGCCAACAACCTCCTTCCCTCAAGTAAGAGGATTGAAGATGGGTCGGGGCTGGGTCGCCAGCATAACAATGACCCAAAACACACAGCCAGGATAACTAAGGAGGAGTGGCTCCGTGAGAAGCATGTCAATGTCTTGGAGTGGCCTAGCCAGTCTCCAGACCTGAACCCCATAAAAAAAAAATCTCTGGAGGGAGCTGAAACTCAATGTTGCCCAGCGAGAGCCCGAAACCTGAAACATCGGGAGAAGATCTGTATGGAGGAGGGGGCCAAAATCCCTGCTGCAGTGTGTGCAAACCGGGTCAAGAACTACAGGAAACGTCTGACCTCTATAATTACAAACAAAGGTTTCTGTACAAAATATTCAGTTCTGGTTTTCTATTGTATCAAATACTTATTTCATGCAATAAAATGCAAATTAATTATGTGAAACTCATACTATGTGATTTTCTGGGATTTTTTTTTAGATTCTGTCTCTCACAGGTGAAGTGTACCTACGATAAAAATTACAGACCTCTCCATTCTTTGTATGTGAGAAAACTTGCAAAATCAAATACCGTATATACTCGAGTATAAGCCGACCCCCCTAATTTTGCCACAAAAAAATGGAAAACTTAATGACTCGAGTATAAGCCTAGGGTGGGAAATGCAGCAGCTACCGGTAAATGTCAAAAGTAAAAATAGATACCAATAAAAGTAAAATTAATTGAGACTTCAGTAGGTTAAGTGTTTTTGAATATCCATATTGAATCAGGAGCCCCATATAATGCTCCATACAGTTCATGATGGGCCCCATAAGATGCTCCATATTAAAATATGCCCCATATAATCCTGCATAAAGGTTAATAATGGCCCCATAAGATGCTCCATAGACACATTTGCCCCATATAGTGCTGCACAAACGTTATGGCCCCATATAGTGCTGCAAACGTTATGGCCCCATATAGTGCTGCACAAACGGTATGGCCCCATATAGTGCTGCACAAACGTTATGGCCCCATATAGTGCTGCACAAACATTATGGCCCCATATAGTGCTGCACAAACGTTATGGCCCCATAGATGCCCCATACAGATATTTGCCCCATTTGCTGTTGCTGCGATAAAAAAAAAAAAAATCACATACTCACCTCTCCGTCGCTCAGGCCCCCGGCACTTTCAATAGTCACCTGCACCTCGTTCCGGCCCCACTCCATGTTCAGCACGGACGTTCAGCAGAGGGCGCGCACTAACCACGTCAACGCGCCCTCTGACCTCAGCGTCACTGCAGAAGACGGAGCAAAACCCGGAAAGAGGAAAGGTGACTATCGCGCAGCGCTGCGCTCCCCCTCCCCATTATACTCACCTGCTCCTGGCGCTGTGCAGTCCCTGCTTCCCCGACGCCGCAGCTTCTAACTGTACTGAGCGGTCCCTCTATGGGAGGTGGAGCCGCATATTCATTACTGTAATGAGTGGTACCATGTGACCGCTCAGTACAGGAAGAAGCTGCTGCTGCCGGCACCGGGGAAGCCAGGGACCTGCAGGGACCGCGCCTGGAGTAGGTATGATTAGACAGCCCCCGCTCCCCCTCCCCTGCCAACCCCTGGGTATGACTCGAGTATAAGCCGAGAGGGGGACTTTCAGCCCAAAAAAGTGGGCTGAAAATCTCAGCTTATACTCAAGTATATACAGTACTTATTTTTCACACTATGTATATACTAGATTTACACTTCATGTTCTATATAGATGACTCAGCAGTCTCATTATCATCACAGACAGGTTTACAAACTGATAACACCTCTATATACAGTAGATAACACAGGATCCACCATTCACAATAGGTGATGTCACAGCTCACCTCCTCCTCCTGTACAATGACTGATAACACCTCTATATACAGTAGATAACACAGGATCCACCATTCATAATAGGTGATGTCATTGTGAAGGGAGGAGGAGACGACTTGTGACTTTTGCCCAGATTAGAGCATGCTCAGATAACCCTTCTACAAATAAGGAGTAGGGGACTAAAGGTACCGTTACACTAAACGACTTACCAACGATCACGACCAGCGATACGACCTGGCCGTGATCGTTGGTAAGTCGTTGTGTGGTCGCTGGGGAGCTGTCACACAGACCGCTCTCTCCAGCGACCAACGATCAGGGGAACGACTTCGGCATCGTTGAAACTGTCTTCAACGATGCCGAAGTCCCCGGGTAACCAGGGTAAACATCGGGTTACTAAGTGCAGGGCCGCGCTTAGTAACCCGATATTTACCCTGGTTACCATTGTAAAAGTTAAAAAAAACACAAAAAAACCCCACTACATACTCACATTCCGATGTCTGTCACGTCCCCCGCCGTCAGCTTCCCGCACTAACTGTGTCAGCGCCGGCCGTAAAGCAGAGCACAGCGGTGACGTCACTGCTGTGCTCTGCTTTACGGCCGGCGCTGACAATCAGTGCAGGGAAGCTGACGGCGGGGGACGTGACAGACATCAGAATGTGAGTATGTACTGTTTTTTTTTTTACTTTTACAATGGTAACCAGGGTAAATATCGGGTTACTAAGCGCGTCCCTGCGCTTAGTAACCCGATATTTACCCTGGTTACAAGTGAACACATCGCTGGATCGGCGTCACACACGCCGATCCAGCGATGACAGCGGGTGATCAGCGACGAAAAAAAGGTCCTGATCATTCCCTACGACCAACGATCTCCCAGCAGGGGCCTGATCGTTGGTCGCTGTCACACATAACGAGATCGTTAAGCGGGATCGTTGCTACGTCACCAAAAGCGTGACGTTGCAACGATATCGTTAACTAAATCGTTATGTGTGAAGGTACCTTAACACTAGGCCTAGTGGTCAGTGTGAAAATTGCAAGATTTACCGTGATTAGCAAAAAAAAAAAAAAAAAAAAAAAAAAATAGAAATAAAAATGTATCCCCTCTCCTGTCTGTAACAATACGTCACACACACAAGTGTGTTGTTCCCCTGTGAGGAACAGCCAGCCTGAGAAGAGGGGGCATGGTCATGGCTCCTGTTCTATAGAGAAACAGCTATTATCAGGAGACTGGCTGATAACAGCGGGGAGCTGCACACTGCTGTAGTGTCCCAGACGGAGGGGTGAGCAGTGAGGAGCAGTTCCTGTCACACCAGCCCCCTGATACTGTCTCTTTGTCTGCAGTCAGAGGTGAGGGGGCATGGCCTGCTACCTGCTAGCAGCCCTGCAGTGAAGGAGACATTATCAGGTGGCTGGCTGCTCCTCACAGCGAGGAGCAACCTCTTTGCTATGTGACGTATTGTCCAAGACAGGAGGGGGATCAGTGAGGAGCAGCTGCTGTCACACTGAATTACAAGTGTTATAAAGATAACAGACCTGCACTGGGCATCTCATCTTTATGGTTTATGAGGACAGTGACCGTACAAAAATGTTATCTCCCCGGAGTACCGCTTTAATGGTGTTCCCGGACAAGAGTTAAATAGCACCACCATGCTATTGTACAGAATACCAGATCTCTGCCTTACAGGACCCCCCTCCTAATACAATAGTCAGGGGCAGTGACAGACGCTGTGCTCTGAACGATCGCCCCCCTCAGGACAGATTAAACATTACATGTCATATATTGCATTTAATGGGCCCTCTATAATGCACTGATAGGCAGGTACTCCAGTGGAGCAGTCGCTATGAGCGAGTTATAGACTTCATCCATTACATCCATTGCGTGTCACCTCCCCCTGATCGTGAAGTGCTGTGGAATATGTTGGTCTCCCCCTCCCTTTAGTTTTCTGTATGGGGGGAGTCTGAGTTCCCCCATAAATATTACAGGGTAAGTGGGTTCAGAAGACTTTAATGTGTAGGGGGCTTTAGTAAATGGCCCTGTCACACACAGAGGTATGTACACGGATTTTCAGAGATAGAAACCTCTGAGCCGTACCAAAATGGTTCCAGCATTTCATAGAAGCCTTTGATGCTGGATATGAATGGTGGTCCGAGATCTATAGGGGCACCCACCTGATAGCAGATAGAGCAGATGTCGTTGTGCTGCTCCAGCTGCTCGTTGGTGGCGGTGGGTAAGGACTTGATCTTATTCACTGCGTCCCTGCGCAGGAGAAAGCTCTTCCATCCGAGCTGTGCCCGCAGCCAGACGTTATAGTACGAGTGAATGAAGATGATCATGGATCCCATGACGGTCCATTCTCCGAACACCGTCTCCGAGACCCCGTAGGCCACCACGCACAGAGCCACCAGGAATTCCAGCAGCCGGTAAGTGCCGTTCACGTAGTAAATGACGTCGTCCATGTTTTCCACCGGCTCCTTCCGAAACTCCTCAATCATAAACAGGACGTAGATGAAGAGAGTGCCCAGAACCTGAGGGCGAAATGTCAAAAATTGTAAGACTTCACCTGCCGGAGCCATGATGGAGCGGCCGTACATTACAACCTCTACCCAGATGTACGGCTAACAGAGCGGTAAGTGATCTGCTAGAAGGTGAGGCGCCATCGCGTATCATTAGCTTGTTTTGAGGAGCACACTTTGTACCGGTTCAGTCCTTAGTGTGTAGTCGGAGGTCCTAATCCACTAGATAAATATTGTCTGCCTGCAGCCACCACTAGGGGGAGCTCAGGAGTTTACTGCATGTATTCTAAGGCCAGTAAACCGTAAAGATGTCAGCGCCCTCTAGTGGTGAGTGCAAACAGATAAAAAAAATAAAATAAAATCGTCACTTTAAAAGGGGTTGTCCAGGAAAAAGAAGTTATCGCCTATCCACAGGACAAGTGAAAACGTACTGATCCATGGAGGTTTGACTTCTGGGACGCGCATAGATTGGCAGAATGGACAGGTTTTATCCCTGTCGAGGCACTGTTATCCACGTGGACGTCCAACTACTGCTCCATTCATTCTCTATGTGTCTGAAATAAATAGCAGTACCTGGAAGCCACGATAAGGCATTTCTCGTTTCCAGGACCTAGCAATGCCTTTCCTCACTTAGAATAAGGTCTTCATCTACGCTACAGAGTGCTGCCTTTTTGTTTGAGAGTATATGAGTTGGTGACTCTAGGTTCAGCACCTGTTCACACTTAGTCTATGTTTCGATTTGGTCAGTTTTTTGAAGTTTGTTCTCATTAGCCTTCTGACTGAGCACTCTGCATTTTAGCCACAGATGTTTTTAATCCCAGCAAGACCACTACCCCTCCACAGAGATATAGATTTTAGTCTAACAGAGGATTTATGTTCCAATACAGATGAAGACTTTATTCTAAGTGAGGAAAGGCATTGTTAGGTCCTGGAAATGAGAAATGCCTTATCGTGGCTTCCAGGTACACATGAATTGACCAATTTATGCGCTAAACTTTCTCAACTTTCCATATTTCATTTTTTTATATTTTTCTTATTTCTAAGGCAGTAATGCAATTCAATTTTCATATTTCATTTTTACATGCTATGGCGCTACAGTGTGCTGCCTTTTTGAGTATATGAGTTGGTGACTCTAGGTAAGAACCTGTTCACACAGTCTATGTTTGTATGTGACGGTCAGTTTTTGTAAGTTTAAAATAAATAGAGTCTGGTGCTCGGCCAACCCGTAAGGAATGAATGGTCGAACATGTGCACCGACACTCTAATTTTCGTCCCCGTTCTGCTGGTAGGTGCAGGTCCCAGCAGTTGGAGCGCCCCCTGGATCAAGAAGTTGTCACTTAACCTGCAGATAGCACCGTAAGAAAGGAAGGCTACGAAGGATTTAAAGGGTTGTCCAGTGAAAACAAGTTATGTAGCTAAAGCATAGGTGAGAACTTGCTGAAGGGTGGTCGTTTCTGCACGCACCGATCACCAGGTCGGAAATTGGAGGGGCAAGTTGAATGCCCGACCGACGGGCCATTCATTCTCAATGCAGATGCACGGAAGCCCCATAGGGAAGGGAGCGAGCGCACTGCCACTCTAAGGGGATAAAATTATGCCCCAGTGGTGGGACCCCCACTGATCAATAGGTCATTACCTATCCCACACATAGGTGATAACTACATCATAGCCTTCTTTCCTTACGGTGCCCATAAACCTTAGGAGTCGGCAATCTCTCCAGGCTCCGCCATACATTCTCAGCTGCTCCGAGCATGCATGTGTTTTCATTAGGGAGGGTGGAGAGCTGCAGCCAGACACCTCGGAGGGTCGCACTTATCCAGGGGATCTTGCTGAGGATCGCAGGAGACATTTCTTAGACGCCTTTACCTGCAGAGACGTGAGGATACTGCTGGATATGATAATCAGGAGCCAGAAATCCATGTGGAAGAACTGACAGATCATGTAGGCCATGTAAGAAGGGAAGATCAGGAGGAACAAGCAGAGGCTGACGGCTCGGAAATGCTTCCACAGACTCCTGCAGGGCGAGATATACACACACATGTATCTCTGTTCTTGGGACGCTGCAGACACCGAAGGATCTGAACTTTACCCACTTGTCTCGAGAAGCCCCCAGAGCCAGGACGATGGGATCGGCGATCTCCAGCATGGACTGCAGGATGGAGGCCACCACTATGAACAGGATGATGCTAAGGAGGAAAGCGCGATGGACCACTTGTAACTCGATCAGTCCCGTCTGCACGGCGAGGATCAGCAGGGTCACCCCCTCGGTCATCCCCCTTGAGGAGTGAGAGGATGTGATAATACACATTTCTACCATACATCCCCCCGTACTGGCCGGTCATGATGGACAGGAGACGACGTGCACCCACCTGTTCATCGCAGGGTCGTTCATAAAGGCCCGATATCCCTGCAGATAAAACTTGCAGAGGGTCAGCACTCCGAGAGCCATGAACGAGACGGTAAAAACCAATCCAAGGAGCGAGTATGGCGTACTGCAACACTCAGCAATACTGCAATGCAAACAAAAAAATGCAGACGTTAATAATAAAGAATCCAGCGTCGAGGTTTACATGTCTGCAACTCTCCAATCTCAAGATCTCTGCTGTCGCACCAGGAGCGGTTACCCTTCAAAGCGGAAAACCGCTGCAGAACAGGATCCTCACAGCTGAGGGTTTGCTACAATTGCATCCAGTGTGGACAATTCTGCATAGGTACAAAGGTTTGTGCTGCCGGTGTATTTATGACTACACTGAATACATTGCTGCAAAGTCCCAGCTGTGAGGAGTGTGCGGCCGATGCAGATCTGCAGCCTCTGGGAGCAAAGAGAAATATTCAATGTTCATTACAGCAAGCAGCGATCTAGAGAATATGGCATTACCAAAACAAAAAGGTGTAATAATCATACGTTAATAACAGCGATAGGGAACGGTCAACTAGGCGGACACTAGACCTAATGACTGATAACACCTCTATATGCAGGAGATAGCACAGGATCCACAATAGAGGATGTCACAGCTCACTTCCTCCTCCTCCTGTACAATGGCTGATATCTCTATATACAGTATCATATAATCCACCATTCACAACAGGAGATATCAAATGGATTTCATGGAGCCATAGATTTATATGGCCGATTTACATCCATAACACCAATACACAAAAAAAAACGAAAAAAAAACCCCCAAAAAAACACGACTTGTATTCATGACTAGGGTTGAGCGAAACGGATCGTTCATTTTCATAAGTCGCCGACTTTGTCTCATGAAACCGAGCCGATCCCTGTGTGGGGTCGGCCATGCGGTACGCGACTTTCGCGCCAAAGTCGCGTTTCAATGACGCTAAAAGCGCCATTTCTCAGCCAATGAAGGTGGACGCAGAGTGTGGGCAGCGTGATGACATAGATATCAGTCCCCACCATCTTAGAGAAGGGCATTGCAGTGATTGGCTTGCTGTCTGCGGCGTCACAGGGGCTATAAAGGGGCGTTCCCGCCGACCGCCATCTTACTGCTGCTGATCTGAGCGTAGGGAGAGGTTGCTGCAGCTTCTTCGGAAGCAGGGATAGTGATAGGCAGGGTACATAAAGCCACAAACCGCTTGTGCTGTAGCGATTTCCACTGTCCAACACCACCTTTTGATTGCAGGGACAGTGGAAGCTACATTTTTTTTCCTCAGCGCTGTCGCTCATTGGGCTGCACTAGAAGGCTCCCTGACCCTGATAGCTGCGTTGCTTTGTGTGTACGCCGCTGTGTAAACCAACTGCTTTTTTCAAAGCACAAATCCTGTTTTTCCTTCCTTTCTGCACAGCTATCTTGTGTGTTTGTCCACACTTTTGTGTGCAGCAGTCCTTATTATAGCTGCATGCCATACTTTTCAGAGATAACTGCAGGGAGATAAATATTGGCAAGTCTGCCTCCGTGCCAGTCCTGTGTGTGGCATCTGTCTCTCATTGTGTGGCACCAAAAACCACTGTATAATACTTGGCCATTTTTTTATTTTTGGGTACATTCTCCCTTTTCAAAAAAAAAAATAATTAGTGGGAGCTAAATATTGGCAACTCTGCCTCCGTGCCATTGCTGTGTGTGGCATCTGTCTCTCATTGTGTGGCACCGAAAACCACTGTGTAATACTTGGCCATTTTTTTTATTTTTGGGTACATTCTCCCTTTTAAAAAAAAAAATAAGAGTGGGAGATTAAGATTGGCATTTCTGCTTGAGTGCTGGTCCTGTGTGTGCCATCTGTCTCAAATTATTGGGGCACAGAAAACCTAGTGTGTAACATTGGGCCTGATTTTCCTTTCAGTGTCAGGCACCTATAAAGGTATATATAAATCCTACAGAAGTTTGAGAACACCTTATAAGTTGTTTTACAGTAACAAATACCGTTACTTTGGTTACGTTTTGCAAACAATGAGGAAGTCTAGTGGAAGAGGTCGTGGCCGTGGGCGGTCATTGTCAGCTGGTAATGATGGTAGTGGTGGTGGAGCATCAGGTGGTCGTGGTAAAAGCAGTTCAGCACCTAAGTCTCGAGTTGTTGAGCCAGGTTCCTTGTCTGGCTACACAAGGCCTCGAACGCTCTCTTTTCTGGGAGTAGGAAAACCACTTTTGAAGCCGGAGCAGGAGGAACAAGTATTGGCTTTCATTGCTGACTCTGCCTCTAACTCTTTCGCCTCCTCATCGGAAAGTGCCAAATGTCAGAGCAGTGCATCATCAGTGGATGCTCCCGGTCAGGAACAAGTCGCTTCCTTGTGTCCTTCACCCAGAACAACAGTGAAGGATGCGTCAGTCGACACAACAGGTTACTCCATGGAGCTCTTTACACATACCGTGCCTGGGTTAGACAATGAAACAGTTAACAGGCCATGCCCATTAGAAGTTGAATCGGACATGGAGTGCACAGATGCACAGCCACATTACTATGCTGTTCCTTTGACTCAGACCAGAACATTGCCCTCGCAGTGTACTAAGGCAGAATCAAACCCAGCGGAGACTATGGTGCCCCGTCACGAACGCTATACCACCGGCTTACACGGTGACAAAGACGAAGTTGCACACGACATAGAAGAGGAGGTCATAGATGACCCAGTTGTGGACCCCGATTGGCAGCCATTGGGGGAACAGGGTGCAGGTGGCAGTAGTTCTGAAGCGGAGGAGGAGGAGCCGCAGCAGGCATCAACATCACAACAGGTTCCATCTGCCGGGCCCGTATCTGGCAAAAAACACGTGGCAAAACCAAAAGCAGTTGGAGGACAGCGTGGCCATCCGGTTAAAGAAGCTCAGTCTGCAATGCCTGAAAAGGTATCCAATAGTAGAAAGAGTGCAGTCTGGCATTTTTTTAAACAACATCCAAATGATTAGCGCAAAGTCATCTGTCAAAAATGTTCAACTACCTTAAGCAGAGGTCAGAATCTTAAAAGTCTAAATACAAGTTGCATGCATAGACATTTATCCACCATGCATTTGCAAGCCTGGACTAACTACCAAACGTCCCTAAAGGTTGCAGCACCCTCGGCCAATGCAAGCTAGTCAGCAACGCTACATCCCTTCCCTCCCTGTAAGCCGACCATTTCCCGCACCACCTGCAGTATCTGTGCAGCTTTCGTCGGCAGGCCAAAGCAGTCAGGGAATCACCAGGTTAGTAGTAGGAAACACTGCATGTAGGGCACCGGCAAGAATACCATCTCCAACCCTCTCTCAGTCACCCATGTCCACCGGCACCCCCGCTAGTTCCACGATCTCCAGCTCTCCAGTCCAGCTCACCCTACATGAGACTCGTTAGGAAAAGGAAGTACTCATCCTCGCATCCGCGTACACAGGGTTTGAACGCCCACATTGCTAGACTAATCTCATTAGAGATGATGCCCTACCGGTTAGTTGAAAGCGAAGCTTTCAAAGCGCTGATGGACTACGCTGTACCACGCTACGAGCTACCCAGTCGGCACTTCTTTTCTAGAAAAGCCATCCCAGCCCTCCAACAGCATGTTAAAGACCGCATCGTCCATGCACTCAGGCAGTCTGTGACTACAAAGGTGCACCTGACAACAGATGCCTGGACCAGTAGGCATGGCCAGGGACGTTACGTGTCCATCACGGCACACTGGGTGAATGTGGTGGATGCAGGGTCCACAGGGGACAGCAATATTGGGACAGTTTTGCCTAGTCCACGGTCAAGGAAAGAGTTGGCTGTAGGCGTTCGCCCCCCCTCCTCCTCTTCCTCCTCCTCCTGCAGAAGCGAGAGCTCGTCCACAGACCGCAGTCGCACATCCACTCCATTCGCAGCTGCCACTGTTGCACACCAGGTGTGCCATTATGGGACAGCTAGTGGCAAGCGTCAGCAGGCTGTATTGGCAATGAAGTGTTTGGGCGACAACAGACACACCGCGGAAGTTCTGTCCGAGTTCTTGCAGAATGAAACGCAGTCGTGGCTGGGCACTATACATCTTGAGGCAGGCAAGGTAGTGAGTGATAACGGAAGGAATTTCATGGCTGCCATAGCCCTTTCCCAACTGAAACACATTCCTTGCCTGGCTCACACCTTAAACCTGGTGGTGCAGTGCTTCCTGAAAAGTTACCCGGGGTTACCCGACCTGCTCCTCAAAGTGCGCAGACTTTGCTCGCATATCCGCCGTTCGCCCGTACACTCCAGCCGTATGCAGACCTATCAGCGGTCTTTGAACCTTCCCCAGCATCGCCTAATCATCGACGTTGCAACAAGGTGGAACTCCACACTGCACATGCTTCAGAGACTGTGCGAACAGAGGCGTGCTGTTATGTTTTTGTGGGAGGATACGCATACACGGGCAGGCAGTAGGATGGCAGACATGGAGTTGTCTGGTGTGCAGTGGTCGAAGCTACAAGACCTGTGTCAAGTCCTTCAGTGTTTTGAGGAATGCACACGGCTGGTTAGTGCAGACAACGCAATAATAAGCATGAGCATCCCCCTAATGCACATAAAGGAGCAGGCGTCTGCAGCCGAGGAAGAGGAAAGCCTTGATGACAGTCAGCCATTGTCTGGTCAGGGCCGTGTAGAGGACGCAATAGCGGGCGAAGAGGAGGAGGAGGACGAGGAGGATGATGGGGATGAGTACTTTTTGAATGAGGAAGCTTCTCCTGGGCCAACAGAAATTAGTGGCATTGCAAGGCCGGGTTCTGTTTTTTTAAGGGAGACAAGTGACGTAGATTTGCCTGTAACTGCCCCTCCAACCAGCACAACCGCAGATTTGACAACTGGAACTTTGGCCCACATGGCGGATTATGCCTTACGTATCCTCAAAAGGGACACACGCATTATAAAAATGATGAGCAATGATGATTACTGGTTGGCCTGCATCCTTGACCCTCGCTATAAAGGCAAATTGCAAAATATTATGCCACATGAGAACCTCGAACAAATCTTAACAACCAAACAAGCTACTCTTGTAGACCGTTTGATTCAGGCATTCCCAGCACACAGCGCTGGTGATGGTTCTCACACGAGCTGCAGGGGGCTACATGGCAGAGGTGTTAGGGGTGCACACATCAGAAGTGGCGTTGGACAGAGGGGTTTTCTGACCAGGTTGTGGAGTGATTTTGCTATGACCGCAGACAGGACAGGTACTGCAGCATCTATTCAAAGTAACAGGAGACAACATTTGTCCAGTATGGTTACTAACTATTTTTCAGCCCTTATTGATGTTCTCCCTCAACCGTCATTCCCATTTGATTACTGGGCATCCAAATTAGACACCTGGCCAGAATTGGCAGAATATGCATTGCAGGAGCTTGCTTGCCCAGCAGCTAGTGTGCTATCAGAAAGAGTATTCAGTGCTGCTGGTTAATATTAACCGAAAAAAGGACTCGTCTGGCTACCCAAAATGTGGATGATCTCACCTTCATTAAAATGAACCACTCCTGGATTTCAAATTATTTTGCCCCACCTTTCCCGGCTGACACCTAGCTTTCCTATAAAAAGGTCTTGCTTGTGGACTGGTCTTACTGAGTGTTCCAATCTCTTAATTTGCAGCAGCTGTTTGTCCAGCATACGACATGTTTACACCTCCCCCAATGGGAAAACTCCCCCCACGGGGCCGTGGTCTCGCCACTTGGCGCAAGCACCCGTTACAGTGCTGTTTGTCTGAAGAGGTGGGTGTGCCCGCTTTTGGTCGACGGCACTGCCACTGGGTCCCTCATAGTACAACGTAGTGTCTCTGGCGGTGGTGGTGCGCACCCAACGTCAGACACACCGTTGTAACATGAGGGGCCCTGGGGCGGTACCACCGGCCACAAGAGAGTTCCCCCACCCCCCCAGCTCAAACTGTGCTCTACCACGTGCAAAATTATCTCGCACAGCTCCACCAATGTTTAGTCTATGCGCTGACATCATTCAATGCCTGGCCCTGACAAACAATAACAATTTGTTGACATCGATGATGCTAGTTAAAGTAGTCTGGGTCAGTGTCCTATATTGACACCAGTAAATAGTAATTTACTGCCAAATTACTTTGTCATAAACTCTGCAGATGAGCCCACCCCTGTACCTAAGCATGCCACCCTTTTTTAAATTTATTGTTGTTTTGCGAGACATTAACATCTATTTATTTTTTGGGAGTACTAACTGTGTCAGACACTCCTTGCAATACTCCTCCACTGACCACAATGCTGCCTGTGTATCCATGTAACCGATTTAAAACTGCCATGAGCCTATTGTTTGTTATTTTAGGCCTTTGTTAGCCTGTCTGCGGTCCCTACTTGCAATACTCCTCCACTGACCACAATGCTGCCTGGACTGCCTGCCTGTGTATCCATGTAACCGATTTATAACTGCCATGAGCCTATTGTTTGTTATTTTAGGCCTTTGTTAGCCTGTCTGCGGCCCCTACTTGCAATACTCCTCCACTGACCACACCAATGCTGCCCGTGTACCCCTGGAACCTATTTAAAAGTTCATAGAGCCTAGTTATATATTTTATTTACTATTAATAAGGCCATGATGGACTACGCTGTACCACGCTACAAGCTAACCAGTCGACACTTCTTTTGCGAGAAAAGCCATCCCAACCCTCCACCAGCATGTAAAAGACCGCATTGTCCATGCACTCTGGCAATCTGTGAGTACAAAGGTGCACCTGACAACAGACGCATGGACCTGTAGGCATGGCCACGGAAGATTACGTGTCCATTACGGCGCAATGGGTTAATGTGGTGGATGCATGGTCCACAAGGGACAGCCTACTAAGTCTGTCTGCAGTCCCTAATTCAAATTGTCCTCCACTGTCTAAATTGGAGCTTCCACCTTCTGGCTTTCGGCCTATAGTATCAGAAATTAAACTGCATTTGGCCTTCAACTTTGGTTACGGCCTACTAACGGTGTCTGCCGCTCCCTGGTGTTTGTCCTCAACTGAATAAAGCTGAGCTTCAACCTTCTGGCTTTCGGCCTATAGTATCAGATATTAAACTCAATTTGGCCTTCAACTTTGGTTACGGCCTACTAACGGTGTCTGCCCCTCCCTGGTGTTGACCTCCACTGTATAAAGCTGAGCTTCAACCTTCTGGCTCTCATGAAGTGCTGTTTTTTAAAAATTTGGTGGTTAGGGCCTACTAACGGTGTCTGCCCCTCCCTGGTGTTTGTCCTCAACTGAATAAAGCTGAGCTTCAACCTTCTGGCTCTCATTAAGTGCTGTTTTTTAAAACCTTGGTGGTTAGGGCCTACTAACGGTGTCTGCCCCTCCCTGGTGTTGTCCTCCACTGTATAAAGCTGAGCTTCAGTCTTTAGGCTTTTGGCCTAAAGTATCAGATATTAAACTGCATTTGGCCTATTCGTGTGTTTGGGCCCTTAAAACAGTGTCTGCTGCTCCTGGGTTTGCTACTCCACTGAACAAAGCAATGCCGCCTGTTTAGTCCTGTTACCAATTTTGAACTGCATTTAGCCTACTTTATTCTTTGGCCCTATATCTGTTTCCTCCTCATCCTGCCCATTGCCCAGCCACTGCTAGATGAGTCTGCTGGTACATTCACCTAGACCACTACATTCCCCTTATACTCTACACAGCCAGAATCTGACCCTGCTGAAAGTAAGGTTCCCCTTCCCGCATGTTATACCACCTTACACAGGGACAAAGAGGAAGGTGCAGATGAAAGTGCAGGTTCCTTCATCAGGTGGGGGGGGCATACTCGTTGGCGACGTCACTGGCACAGGGCCCCTCAGAGTACGCAAAAGTGTCGCTGCTGGTGGGAGGCGCCCCCGCCATGCAAACACACCGCTGTACTTTGAGGGGCCCTGTGCCAGTGCCAATGCGAACGAGTGGGCCCCCCCTGCTTGCTCAGGATCACAGCACTTGCAACGTTGAAATACTTACCTCTCCCTGCTCCAACGCCGTGACGTAGTCCACGATTCCTGGGCCCACTAAAACCTTGAACCAGCCCTACCCCCCACAACTTTTGCCAAATGACCCCCAAGTTCCAATGAACAACTATTATTATAAAGTTAATTAAGATTGACAAGCTTCAGAAACAAGAATGGATGTTTTTGGCATTAAAATGGGCACTGTAGGTGTTTTCCTGGCCTCCACTCACTGCCGACTATGCTTCCCCATTGACTTGCATTGGGTTTCGTGTTTCGGTCGATCCCCGACTTTTAGCGATAATCGGCCGACTGCACTCGACTCGACTCGACTCTGGACAAAGTCGGGTTTCACAAAACCCGACTCGATCTTTAAAAAATGAAAGTCGCTCAACCCTATTCATGACGAATGCAAAAAACAAAACACACATGTGAACGGCCAGATCGATTATAAGGGATACGTGTTCAAGCCGTGAAATCCATGGATGGAACATGGACATAGAAAAGACTTCTGATTGAAGCCTAACAGAGAAGACTTTTTTTTTTTTTAATTAAAAAATTAAGGGTTTATGTGAGAAAACCACTGAAATCTGCCTGACCGTGCAATACTGAGTAAATACTGTGATTTTGGGGGAAAAAAACAAAACAAAAACCAATCAGAGAAAAATGGACTTGAAAAAGTGTATGACTTGCACTAAACATTTTCCTATAGGCTCGGTCCCAAAATAAAAAAAAAATAAATAAATTTAAAAAAAAAAACAAACAAACCCGTTTTTTCCCCCCTATACAGACCGGACGCACATTCAAGGGGTTTTCTACCAATTCTAGAATGATGTCCCATCCTTAGGTACCGGTGATCCCTGTAAGATTTGTGGGGGTCTGACACCAAGCACCTTATGATCTCCGGTGGAGCAGACCAGCACAGCGCCGCACACTGTGTAATCAGCTCGTATTCTCTCCAATGGGTAGTGGTCATTACAGCTGATCGGAGGGGGTGCCCAGTGTCTGACCCCACTAATACTATACTGACCTACCGTAAGGATCAATCATGACAATCATAGTAGTAGACAACAGCCCCTTTAAAGTCATTCTGATCCTGCCCCATCAGTGCGGATGTCACAGACCACCTACATAGAGGCCCGGACTGATAATGCTGTGAAGAGAGTCCAGCTGCAGTACAAGACACGGCCTATGTACAAAAGTGGCGCTGTGTCTGAAGGAGAGCAGCCGTGTTTTTCTGCTTTCAGGCAAGTCCTTGATAAGTAGCACCTATAGGACTGCACGAGCACAGCTCACAGGCATTATTATTTTTTATACAGTGATTGTACAGGAGGATCACGTTGATCCCACAGGATGCTATCGATCCCTCGCTCTCCCAGGACGGTACCAGAGGTGCACCAGCACTACCAGCGTTACAGGTCTGCGCCGTTCCCATCTGGCTCGTCAGATGTCAAGTGGAAAATGAGTGAATATTTGATGTGCGGTAAATGGGTCACGTAGAGCACAGAGCGCATGGAAACCTGGGACTGTTTACTGTCAAAGCGCAGGAGGACCACACGGCAGAGCTGAAGGATTTATGGCCGGAGCCGTGATGAGGAGTCTTCTGGAGATAAGGTTCTGTGAATCCCTCTGGTGCAATGTGAGGTGGCCTCTGGATGGGGGCCAGCGGATTAGGAAAACTATGATGGAAAGTCAGGGTTACATCAATCACCGGTAATTATTGCTATCAGCAGCATCTACCACCGGGTGGAGACGTAGAGCCATGGCTGAACTCACTGATCAGATGTGGTTGCAAGGTCTCGGCTCTGGTCTAAGAAGGCAGCAAAACCACCAAAAATCTATATACAAAGTGCTGCATGACCTCAAACCCAAGTCCACCAAACTTCAGGGACATCATGCAGTCCATTTAGGAGGCAAAAGTTACAACAAGGGCAATGGAGGGAACAAAAAACAACCCAAAGGGGAACAATTGTACAGGTGGTGGCCACTGACCATCCCGCTCTCCTGATCCTTCTCTGGTTTTCCTAGTATCCCTGTCATTAGCACAGTTATGAGGTTTTATCTGCAGCTCCTCCAGGATGGCTCATCTATACATCCGCCATAAGGAGTGTTGAATGGAGCAGATACCAGGACATGAGTGGGTAAGGTGGTCATACAAGGACTTCACTCCAAAAGCAGGACCTCAATCTGCTCCTGTGTGCAAGGAGGAGCGCGAGAACCTCAGCCAGAGCCTCCATAACATGACCTACAGCAGCTAGAGGTGTGCAAAACCTAAGGGTTAGAATCAATGATGGTGGCACGAGGCCTGGTGGTGAACGGTCCTCCTCACCAGAGGACACCAGAATTGGCAGGTCCACCATTGGCAACCTGCGCTCTTCATAGATGGGTTCAGACTCACAGGCGTGAAAGAGCCTGGAGACACCATAATGAATCATAATGCAGCATGACTGGTCTGACGGTGAGTCAGTGAAGGTCTAGTTAGGTATATTCTTGGAGGAACGTAGAGACCACCACGTCTTAGCCAACTGACCAGCCCTTTACCAGGATGAAATACTTTTATCTTAAACTGGCACGTCGGGAGTCACACACACGGTCATATAGACTACAGTCGTATTGGGAATTGCCAGGATTAAATCCACGCAATTTGGATCTGCCCGAGACTTTTACATTTTCTCACTTCATTTTGGTTTCTAACAATCATGGAGGCTTCACTTTGCTCTAAACGAAATGCACAATTTATATCAGCAAAGATTCTGAACCGGAAACATTTGTTCATGGAGATCAGAGGTGGGATTTTTTTAAATCCGGAAACCACAGTGTGTGTGTGCTCTACATCTAGAAGAAAGAAGGTTTAATCATAATTATAGATACAATTCTTTACTGTACGAGCAGCGAGGCTATGGATTCTTTACTGTACGAGCAGCGAGGCTATGGATTCTTTACTGTACAAGCAGCGAGACTATGGATTCTTTACTGTACGAGCAGCGAGACTATAGATTCTTGACAGTACGAGCAGTGAGACTATGGAGCTATGCCACATGATATTGCAATGGTTCATTCACTACTAAAATTCAAAGGGGGGCCCGGATGCCTTTCTTGATAAATATATTAGGCTACGTTCACATTAGCGTTAAGCTAATTTGCGTCGGGTTTGCGTCGGCGACGCAGCGGCGACGCATGCGTCATGCGCCCCTATACTTAACATGGGGGACGCATGCGTTTTTTTGTGTTGCGTTGTGCGACACTTGCGTCTTTTTTGCCGCAAGCGTCGGACCAAGAAAACGCAGCAAGTTGCATTTTTCTTGCGTCCGATTTTCGGCAAAAACCGACGCATGCGTCGCAAAACGCAGCGTTTTTGCGTGCGTTTTGCCGCGTTTTTGCGTGCGTTGTGCGTTGCGTCGCCGACGCAGCGGCGCACAACGCTAGTGTGAACTTAGCCTTACAGTTACGGGCACTAGAGTCTGTGATGGGGTGTTTATCCAGGGAACTAGTCTGATTTCGGCATGTGAGGCAGGAAGTAATGTTTCCTCTAATATGGAGCCATTCGCGTCTGCCTCATGGGGTTTTTAGCTTCCTCTGGAATAACAAGTTGGGCTATAGGTTGAACTCGATGGACTGAAGTCTACCTTCAACCTTAGACACTATGAGACATGGGTATATAAAGTGACTGCATGCAATCAGACTATACAAGGCGCCGTGCTCGCTCATCGGCAGGATATCTCTGGAATGTAATAAACTTTCCAAGTCAATTAGCGTCGGCTCTTTGACGAAGTAACATTCCAGTCCTGGATCGGAGGTCGGCGTCTGACAGGTCACTTACGTTATCTGCTTTGGATCAGCCGCACCTTAGCAACCTAAACAAACATGGAGCAGTTTACGGACGATGGATATGATGAGGGGCGACATCTTCGGATACACACGACTCACAATTGCAAGTGCTGAGAGATTAACTGCTATAGATGCCAGGATGAGCTGAAACCGCAGAATCTAGGGGGTTAGACCTTCTGACCCTGATAAACGTGTGATTGGTCCACTGTATCTCCGACAGCTCTATTCACTTCTATGGTACTGATGGAGAGCCCAGTAGACAGTGAATGGAGCAATGGTCAGGCATGTTCATCGCTGTAGGGATCGATGGGAGACGTGGACAACCCTTTTATTATAATTTTATGAAACGATTAAATACCTTGTAAGAAAGAGGAACAACAGTCTCTCGCGGGAGGTGGGCTGGTCACGGGTACTGAAGTACGTGTAGATCTGAAGGGCGAACAGGACCAGCCAGAAGACCATGAACAGGACGGGGACCACCAGCTGATTCCAGAGAGACATCCCCAGGGCCAGGAGGCCGTACACTTCCACCACCTACGAGGTCACAATATGGATGAAAGAATCAGTCATGTGTCCTTATACTGCCAGGTGGTCTGAAAATCACTGCAAAGCCAGAACGAATAGCCTGTGATTATATGGGCATGTTGGGAGTTGTAGTTCCACCACAACTAGAAAAGACTATAATGGCAGTGACTCGAAGGATATAATAAGGATATCAATAACGGGTGGGGGGAGAGTCGGGCCACGTCTTATAAACAGGAGTCATTCTAGGGGAACGTGTAATATCCCATGATGTGTTACCTGCACCAGCTCCCTGTACGCAGACTTGGCGAGATTAAAGGGCACCAGCAGGTTGGATGCTAAGAAGTACAGCACTTCCAGTCCCGTGAAAATCATGGCAAACTTGTTAATGACGACTATGGTCTCCATTGGGACAAGGCAGAGACGAGCCAGCAGGGGGAGCATGTGAGCGGAGAAGAGCCAGATCTGCTTCGTCTTCATCACGCAGGAGCACAGGGTGCAGACGACCAGCTGGCCTGCAAGGTAAGCGAGGCGGCACCGTGACTATCAGATCAGACATTACAACTACTTCGTACAGCAGCATTTAACAAGCGCCGGCGGGGAGCGCGATCTTCCTCCCGCCCATCGGCGCACCTGTGACGTGATGACGGGGCGCCGATGGGCTGTCATGACAGACAGGGGTCCGGCTGATGTGCCTGTCATTATTATCCTCCTGTGATTATCGTAAGAGATCAGAAATTCTACTATGCATATCATCAGTGCTATACACAGCAGTGTTATCAGCTTCAAGTCCCCTAAGGGGGACTTTAATAAAGAAAAAAAAAAGTTTTTAAAAATATGGGGGGAATAAAAAGAAAAAAAAAAATCCCCCCCATAAAAAAAAAAAAATAAAATAAATAAATTTGGAATTACTGCATTAGTAACAGTCCGATGAAAAAATAAAATAAATTCGATAGGTAAATGGTATAACAAAAAGAAAAAACAAAACAAAAAAAAAAAAAAAAGCCAGAGTTATGGTTTTTGGCTGCTGCAACATTGCAATAAAATGAAATAAAAGCCAAAACAATGTATTTAGCCCACAATGGTATCCGTAAAAAAAAAAAAAAAAAGTCAGCTCAAAGCCCAAAAAAATAAGCCCATGCCGAGCCCCAGATCACGAAAAATGAAAAACGTTACAAGTCTTGGAAAAAGGTGACAAAAGAACTTTTATTTTACTACCTAAATAAATAAAAATGAATAATAAAAAAAACATACATGTTTGGTATCTGTGTACTCATGCTGACCTGGGGAATCACATTGCTGGGTCAGTTTTAGCATATAGTGAACATGGTAAATAAAATACCCAAAAAACAATTGTGGTATTGCACTTTCTTTGCAATTTCAACACACTTGGTTTTCCAGTCCATTATATGGTAAAATCAATGGTGTTATACAAATAAACATCTGCCCTACGATGATTAGGTGACCAGAAAAATTATTTAAAAAAAAACCTGAAAAATCGCTGGGTAGTCAAGGGTTTAACCCCTTAACGACCGCCGATACGCCTTTTAACGGCGGCCGCTAAGGGTACTTAAACCACAGCGCCGTTAATTAACGGCGCTGTGGAAAAAGTGAATAGCGCCCCCCAGAGTCGGATTTTCTCTGGGGTCTCGGTTGCCGAGGGTAGCCGAGACCCCAGAGAACATGATTCGGGGGGTTTTTACCGACCCCCGAGTTGCGATCGCCGGTAATTAACCGTTTACCGGCGGTCGCAACAAAAAAAAAAAAAAAAAACGCGATTTGCCGTTTAATTTCTCTGTCCTCCGATGTGATCGCACATCGGAGGACAGAGAAATGTGGTCCCCGATGGCCCCCAATAGCCCCCCAATACTTACCTACCTCCCCCGGTGCTCCTCGTGTCTCCCCATGGGCGCCGCCATCTTTTTTCCGGGAAAAAATGGCGGGCGCACGCGCAGTGCGCCCGCCGCCCGGATGTTCTTTGGGGTCTCGGCTGCCGGGGGTAGCCGAGACCCCAAAGAACATGATCGGGGTCGATTTGCACCGACCCCTGCTTTGCGATCGCCGGTAATTAACAGTTTACCGGCGACCGCAAAAAAAAAAAAAAAAAAGCGATCAGTTATTTCTCTGTCCTCTGATGTGATCGCACATCAGAGGACAGAGAAATAGGGGGATTCGGGGACCCTATCATACTCACCCGGGGTCCCTGGGTCCTCTTCTGTCTTCTCCTGCCAGCCGGCTTTTTCATCATGGCGGGCGCATGCGCAGTGCGCCCGCCATCTGCTGCCATCTGCCGGCCGGCAGGAGAAGACAAGTTGGGGCTAAAATTAGGGTTAGGGTTAGAGTTAGGGTTAGAGTTAGGGTTGGGGCTAAATTTAGGGTTAGGGTTAGGGCTAGGGTTAGGGTTAGGCTACTTTCACACTAGCGTTTTTTGGCTTCCGTCGCAATGCGTCGTTGGAGAAAAAACGCATCCTGCAAAAGTGCTTGCAGGATGCGTTTTTTCTCCATTGGCTTGCATTAGCGACGCATTGCGACGGATTGCCACATGTCGCATCCGTCGTGCGACGGATGCGTCGTGCTTCGGCGGACCGTCGACACAAAAAAACTACATGTAACTTTTTTGTGCGACGTGTCCCACATATTTCAGTGCCACGTGCCACGTATTTAAGTGACACGTGCCACGTATCAAAGTGCCACATATTTCAGTGCCACGTATCAAAGTGCCACGTGCCACGTATCAAAGTGCCACGTGCCACGTATCAAAGTGCCACGTGCCACGTATCAAAGTGCCACGTGCCACATATTTCAGTGCCACGTGCCACGTATCAAAGTGCCACGTATCAAAGTGCCACGTGCCACGTATCAAAGTGCCACGTGCCACATCTTTCAGTGCCACGTATTTAAGAGACACGTGCCACGTATCAAAGTGCCACGTGCCACATATTTCAGTGCCACGTATTTAAGTGACACGTGCCACGTGCCACATATTTCAGTGCCACGTATCAAAGTGCCACGTGCCACGTATCAAAGTGCCACGTGCCACGTATCAAAGTGCCACGTGCCACGTATCAAAGTGCCACGTGCCACGTATCAAAGTGCCACGTGCCACGTATCAAAGTGCCACGTGCCACGTATCAAAGTGCCACGTGCCACGTATCAAAGTGCCACGTATCAAAGTGCCACGTGCCACATCTTTCAGTGCCACGTATCAAAGTGCCACGTATCAAAGTGCCACGTGCCACATCTTTCAGTGCCACGTGCCACGTATTTAAGAGACACGTGCCACGTATCAAAGTGCCACGTGCCACATATTTCAGTGCCACGTGCCACGTATTTAAGTGACACGTGCCACGTATCAAAGTGCCACGTATCACGTATTTCAGTGCCACGTATTTAAGTGACACGTATCACGTATAAGTGCCACGTGTCACGTATTTAATTGCCACATATTTAAGTGCCACGTATCAAGATTTTCCATGGAGAACAGACACATCCAGAGATATGTCTGCTCTCCACGGCTGCAGCAACACACTGACAGGAGCCATAGTTCCTGTCGGTGTGTCACTGCGCATGCGCGAGCGAGTTTACCGGCGGTCATTGACCCCGGCACTCTCGCTTAACGGCAGTGCTGCGTGGGAAAGTTCAACGCAGCTGTACTGCTGTTAACCGAGACGCCGGAGTCATTGAACTCCGGAACAGTACGCGATACACTGCTAGGAGCTTCGCTCCTGGCAGTGTATCGCCGGAGAGCAGCCGATCGGCGTGGGACACTCGTTTTATGGATTCTGCGGACAGGGAGTATGAATTTGGTTTATTATTTTTGGATTTTTTCCTGGAGGATCGAGGGCTTCGCCTACAAATGTGCTGTTGGTGAGTATATACTCTGTGTTATATGTTGTATGTACTGTGTGTCATGTATGTGTATTGTGTGTAGGTGTTTTGTGTAACTTTACAATTGTGCTAAGTCGCCGGACACAGGGACAACTCTCCCATCCTAATACCGGATGGGAGTAGTAGTCCCATACGGCGACTTAGCACAATGGTGGCACTAGCGTCGCATGGGGACACACACACGCACACACACGCACGCACACACACACACACAGAAGGACTCCATGCTGCTTCACTGGGGGGCGGGGGCTTCCCTCTTCCTGTCCGACGTCACGTCCGGTCCTGGGTGTCAACCCCTCCGTACAAAGACGCCGACACCCAGGACAAAGGCGCTGTGTGTGGAAGGTAATATGGGGCCCTAGGGGGATACGCAGACACGCCGCTGCGTAAAGAATTGACATGTCAATTCTTTTTACGCCGGCGTGTTTGCAGACAAAAGCGCCGCGTTTTTTTGCGGTGTGTCTGAACGGCAAAGTGAATTTCTCATTCACTTTGCCGGCAGACGAAAATGACATTGCGCATTTTTGAAAAGCGCCCGCAAAATAGCGCTCAAAAATGCGCTATGTCTGAAAGTAGCCTAAGGCTTCTTTCACACTTGCGTCGGTACGGGGCGGTCGCAATGCGTCGGCCCGATGTACCGACGCACGTTGTGAAAATTGTGCACAACGTGGGCAGCGGATGCAGTTTTTCAACGCATCCGCTGCCCAGTCTATGTCCTGGGGAGGAGGGGGCAGAGTTACGGCCACGCATCCGCGGAAATGGCGGACGCGACGTACAAAAAAAAGGTTACATTGAACTTTTTTTGTGACGACGGGGGCTAAAGTTATGGTTAGGGTTGGGGCTAAAGTTAGGGTTGGGGCTAAAGTTAGGGTTAGAGTTGGGATTAGGGTTAGGGTTTGGATTAGGGTTGGGATTAGTGTTACGTTTGGGATTAGGGTTGGGATTAGGGTTAGGGTTGGGATTAGGGTTAGGGGTGTGTTGGATTTAGGGTTTTGATTAGGGTTATGGTTAGGGTTGAGATTAGGGCTGTTTTGGGGTTAGGGTTGTGATTATCGTTAGGGTTGTGATTAGGATTATGGATCGGGTTGAGATTAGGGTTAGGGCTGTGTTGGGGTTAGGGTTGGAGTTAGAATTGGGGGGTTTCCACTGTTTAGGTACATCAGGGGGTCTCCAAACACGACAGCCAATTTTGCGCTAAAAAAGTCAAATGGTACTCCCTCCCTTCTGAGCTCTGCCGTGCGCCCAAACAGTGGTTTACCCCCACATATGGGGCATCAGCGTACTCGGGATAAATTGGACAACAACTTTTGGGGTCCAATTTCTCCTGTTACCCTTGTGAAAATAAAAACTTGGGGGCTAAAAATCTTTTTTGTTGGAAAAAAATATATTTTTTTATTTTCACTACTCTGCATTATAAAGTTCTGTGAAGCACTTGGGCATTCAAAGTTCTCACCACATATCTAGATAAGTTCCTTGGGGGGTCTATTTTCCAAAATGGGGTCACTTGTTGGGGGTTTCTACTGTTTAGGTACATTAGGGGTCTGCAAAGGCAACATAACGCCCGCAGACAATTCTATCAAAGTCTGCATTCCAAAATGGCACTCCTTCCCTTCCGAGCTCTGCCATGCGCCCAAACAGTGGTTTACCCCCACATATGGGGTACCAGCATACTCAGGACAAATTGGACAACAACTTTTGGGGTCCAATTTCTCTTGTTACCCTTGTGAAAATAAAAACTTGGGGGCTAAAAAATCTTTATTGTTAAAAAATATATATTTTTTATTTTCACGACTCTGCATTATAAACTTCTGTGATGCACTTGGGCATTCAAAGTTCTCACTACACATCTAGATAAGTTCCATGGGGGGTCTAGTTTCCAAAATGGGGTCACTTTTGGGGGGTTTCTGCTGTTTAGGCACATCAGGGGCTCTCCAAACGCGACATGGCGTCCGATCTCAATTCCAGTCAATTTTGCATTGAAAAGTCAAATGGCGCTCCTTTGCTTCCGAGCTCAGCCATGCGCCCAAACAGTGGTTTACCCCCACATATGGGGTGTCGGCGTACTCAAGACAAATTGTACAACAGCTTCTGGGGTCCATTTTCTCCTGTTACCCTTGGTAAAATAAAAATTTGGAGGCAAAAAGATCATTTTTGTAGAAAAAATGCGATTTTTTTATTTTCACGGCTCTACGTTATAAACTTCTGTGAAGCACCTGGGGGTTTAAAGTGCTCACCACACATCTAGATAAGTTCCTTAAGGGGTCTAGTTTCCAAAATGGTGTCATATGTGGGGGGTCTCTACTGTTTAGGCACATCAGCGGCTCTCCAAACGTGACATGGCGTCCGATCTCAATTCCAGCCAATTCTACATTGAAAAAGTAAAACGACACTCCTTCTCTTCCAAGCTCTGCGGTGCGCCCAAACAGTGGTTTACCCCCATATATGGGGTATCGACGTACTCAGGAGAAATTGCACAACAACTTTTGTGGTCTAATTTCTCCTGTTACCCTTGTGAAAATAAGAATTTGTGGGCGAAAAAATCATTTTTGTGAAAACAAATGCGATTTTTTATTTTCACGGCTCTACGTTATAAACTTCTGTGAAGCACTTGGGGGTTCAAAGTGCTCACCACACATCTAGATAAGTTCCTTGGGGGGTCTAGTTTCCAAAATGGTGTCACTTGTGGGGGGTTTCCACTGTTTAGGCACATTAGGGGCTCTCCAAACGCGACATGGCGTCCGATCTCAATTCCAGCCAATTCTGCATTGAAACAGTCAAACGGTGCTCCTTCACTTCCAAGCTCTGCGGTGCGCCCAAACAGTGGTTTACCTCCACATATGGGGTATCGGCGTACTCAGGAAAAATTGCACAACAAAATTTGTGGTTAAATTTCTGTTTTTACACTTGTGAAAATTAAAAAAAATGGTTCTGAAGTAAAATGTTTGCAAAAAAAAGTAAAATGTTAATTTTTTTCTTCCACATTGTTTTAGTTCCTGTGAAGTACGTAAAGGGTTAATAAACTTCTTGAATGTGGTTTTGAGCAGCTTGAGGGGTGCAGTTTTTAGAATGGTGTCACACTTGGTTATTTTCTATCATATAGACCCCTCAAAATCACTTCAAAGGTGATGTGGTCCCTAAAAAAAACATGGTGTTGTAAAAATGAGAAATTGCTGGTCAACTTTTAACCCTTATAACTCCCTAACAAAAAAAAAAATTGTTTCCAAAATTGTGCTGATGTAAAGTAGACATGTGAGAAATGTTATTTATTAACTATTTTTTGTGACATATCTCTCTGATTTAAGGGCATAAAAATACAAAGTTTGAAAATTGCAAAATTTTAAAAATTTTCGCCATATTTCCATTTTTTTCATAAATAATCGCAAGTAATATCGAAGAAATGTTACCACTAACTTGAAGTACAACATGTCACGAAAAAACAATCTCAGAATCAGCGGGATCCGATAAAGCGTTCCAGAGTTATAACCTCATAAAGTGACACTGGTCAGAATTGTAAAAATTGTCTCGGTCATTAAGTACCAAATTGGCTCTGTCACTAAGGGGTTAAGGAAAATAAGCCATTAGCTGGTGGCCTCAGGTCCAGCTTCTCTCACCCCATTAGTAGTCACCAGGTAATGACATGCTTTCCATGCTGGTTCGGCCGCAGGGTCTCCTAACACAAACGCCCCATGAGCATGTGTGAAGCGAGGGCGAGGAGGACAGCGGCCGATCCAGACATCGCGGTTAAAAGTATATTTATTAAACACAGTCTTGAAAAAAATTTTTTTGCAAAAAACGTCAGATACAATGATAGATACACACTACTACTTCATTAAAGAGTAGAAAGACGAAATAGCAAAGTGATTAAAATATTATAAGTTTATTAGAAGATAATTTAAAAACATGTAAAATGCCAAAACAAGCTATACGAACCACACAATATTAGAGCACACAAATAGAGACTTCTGAAAAAATCAAAGTAAATGCACCGAGCCAGGTGTGTTAAGAATTAATGCCTTTTGAAAAGCACATTCATAAATAAATAAATATAATTTGTGCTGATAATTATATATACCAAATAATTGTATGTGCAAAAATGCTACATAAAGTGCCAACTCGCAAATGGCTATTGAATATATGTGCAAAAAATTGATATAAAGAATGCAAAACTAGCAAATAATAATAGTGTCCTAGTGCAAACTACATGTGCATGTAACCAGCTGATAATCATAAAGTGCTAAATGCTCAGTGCAAACGCATAATGCACAAGTGTGCCACTACAAAATTACAGCAGCATGGATCCAACATGAGGTGCTGAGTGTTCAATGCAGAGGCATAATGCACACGGATCCAGCATAAGATGCTAAATATTCAATGCAACCGCATAATGCACACGTGTGTCACTACAGAATTACCACAGTATGGATCCGACATAAGGCGCTGAATGCACAGTGCAAATGCATCAAGCACAAGTGTATCTATCACGGTTAAAAGGTCTGAAATCGGACGTCTCCTAAATTATTTAGCCCACTTCCTTACTAGCCTACGTAGTAGACGGCACTCACCTACTAGCGCAGTGATGAACCTGTTCATAGACAGGGGCTCTAGGTGCATCGGGCCCTCGTAACCAGACTCCAGCTCACTGCGGACATAGTCCCTAAAAAACACAAAATGGAAACCGCAAGTTCAGAAAAGTGTGTGTTTAGTGCCTAAGATGTCGCAGAGGTGCGTCTTTGCCTTGGAAAACCTCTACGGTCTCAGAGAAAAATCATTCCAATTAGGTTGACCAGAGTGTGATCCGATTTTCTCAGATGAGAAAAATAAAACATTTCTTCTCTGTTCTATCAGTCTGTGAAAAATCGAACTGCACTCGGATGTCATCCGAGTGCAGCTTGATGTTTTCCACTAACTTGCATGTCTCAGAGTTTTGTCTAGGGTGTACTTATTTTGCAGGGTACCTCACCTAGAAATCTGGTGTCCAGTATACAAAAGTAAAGCAGTGACGACGTAGAGGTACAGCTTAGCGAGGTGTTGTCGAGGTAAAGTCAATAGGACGACGCTCAGGATGTAACCTGCAGAGAGATAAAACAAACAAAAAAAAAAGAACAAATCTGTAAGAACGATGTGACCGGAATAATCATGAGGTGCGGAGAGATAAACGATCGATATGATGGGTGTCCTGTCAGCAGATCGTGCAACGGAGGCAGGAAAGATGCTGACCCGTAGATCAGAGCGAGATGACCGCGCGAAGGTGGAAGAGACACGTCGTAAAATTTACAGCTTTCTATTTTAAGGAACATGATAAGATTTTATCAGATCTGTACCATATATAGCCCAACGTAAAGCCATACAGAGGAAAGGCTCGTATCATACATTACTAACATTGAGGAGCGGACGTGCTGGGATAAGGTGTTATCTGAGCATGCTCGGGTGCTAACCGAGGGTCTTCAGCGTGCTCGAAAAGTATGTCATATTTTTCGAGCAAGCCGAAGACACTCTGTTAGCACCCGGCTCTTCTTCGAAAATCTGCACACACATATATATCTTCGGCTGAGACGTACATACAGAACTACTTCATTTTTCCAAGTCAATTGACAGCCTGGAAACTTTCTTGGCAGGTGATGAAGTCTGAGGAGTGGGAACGAGCAGTTCTGCAAACACACTCTGAAGTGTCGAAGGCGCCGGTGGTTTGGTCACATCCTGACTTCAGCTTTTCCTCTTTTTTTTTTTTAAGTTCCTGGACTGACGGCTGCAATGCAGCTATGATCACATCAACACCCGAAAGTACAGGGAGAATCCGAATATTCTTTACCATATTATTTTTCATGATGTTCTGCAGCAGCTGCAATGCACATTATGAGGTTCTACAGTAATGAACAGCTACAGAGCCCGTATGTAATGAATCAGCAATCCATTGCAAAACTACAGGCCCCAGGGCATGCTGGAAGTTGTAGTGTGACAGCTAGAGATCCATTGGGATCAGCACTATGGAGTCCGGCCCAAGCATGCACGTGTCTAGGGGCTCCTCATCTCTGGAATATTTGTCATTAAGTTCTGAAAATGTCCCCTTCAGAAAGGAAGACCACCAGCGCCACCTACTGGAAGTAGCAATACTACACAGCAATATTGACCCTTTAAGGAGCCTTTGTATATGGCTTGCCAAATTAGACCTCTTGCATTGCACTGATGAGGAGCTAAAAGTCCAAAACACGTGTCTGCAAATCTGGCTCGCCTTTTATCCCAAGTCATGTGGTAAGGTTCGATGAAAGGGTCAATATTGACTTTTAAGATTGCTACTTCCGATAGGTGGCGCTAGAGTTCTAGTCCTTCCCCTCACTGAAGAGGCAATTTGCATATAATTTCATAGCAGGGCATTGCATGGCCTATAAGTCTCCTTACACTGGTATGCCAAGCATGTTACTCTCCACAAGGAGAGCCGATACCTCTTAGGCCTCATTAAGTTCTGCAATTATGCCCATGATGCAGTCACATATTTGCAGACCACACCTATACATACCCGACTTAAATGGCAGAGCCGAACACCTCAGTGACTGCATTCCCCGGCGTTACACGTCAGTGCTGAGTAACATCTATTATACTTTATAATCTGGGACAATCGGTAGGTTTTATCACCACCATTGGTTGCTTGGTCCACATGCAGCTTGCATAACGTCAGCAGCACATGCCCCGCTTACAGGGAGAGATGTGCTTCCAACAATGTGTAATATTAGGCAGCACGAAAGACAACTGGTTAATTATTTACATTTTGACCATTGATGAGGAATGAACAATCTTACGGCAACTCATCATTCAGTTTAATGTGGCATTTAGGGACCAAAGTGTGATCTGTGGGACCTCCACTAATCAGCAGTATGTAGTATATGCTACAGCATCAGGTACCGCCTCACACGTGGCCATGGCGGTACCACCTCACACGTGGCCATGGCGGTACCACCTCACACGTGGCCATGGCGGTACCACAACTCAGTCCCGTTCACTTGAGCGAAACGACCAGCAAGTAACGTGCAAAGGCCGACCATATCGATATATATACACCGGATGTTCCCTCCGTGGATATGTGAAAGAGCTAAACACATGAAGCAGAAAGACAATCCCGGACTCAACGTACCGACATAATGCAGGTTGAGCGCCAGGTACTTGTACTGGAAGAGAGGGTTGTTGCTGAGGTTACTTCTTTGGATCTGCTGGAAGAAGGAGCTGACGTCCCAGCGGTACAAGACGTCTAGCAGCATGATGCTCGGCACGCGCAGGGCCACATTCAACATGGCCTCTAGTTTCTCTTTTGCGCCCATGCTGGTTCCCTTTGGAGAGAATTAAAGGCAAGCTGCAAAAAAAAAAAAAAGCACAAAGATTGGAAGTGTTAATTATCACATAAACAGACCGGAGGAGGATTACACGTCTCTATATATAGCGGGGAGAAACCTGTGAACTACTATGTTTAGCAGCGCCACAAACATCCAGAGAATTAGCAGTGCGCGTCGGGGTGTTGGTGATCCTGTTATAACCTGAAAAAACCCAGGAATAACGGGACGATTCTTTAAAATAAAAAAAATGACTTTAAGTGTTTGTTTTTTACAGATTAAAGGGGCATTCTCAAAGGTAAAAGGTATCATTTTATGGAGGGGGTCAGATCTGTGGAATACTGGGAACGAAGAAACCTCAGTGCAAGTAGCACCGCGAAGGTGACGGAGCTCCAAAGGGCAATAACCTGATGAGAAAACGTGACGTCGTTCCGGTCTGGTACAATGCCTCCATGCGATAACTCCCAGACTCATCACAGAGGAAAGTTCAAGGAAGCATCCACTGCTCCTGTATGTCAGCGAGATAAGGAGGCCGCTGTCTGACCGCTCCCATGCAAAGTGCAGATATAGCAGTGCCGAATTGGGCCATACAGTACATTAGTTCTATGTTTGTGTTACCCACTCAGATAGGCAGAGGCACCTGGCAGCCACTTATCCCCTTTTACTCTGGTAAAATATTAGAGAGTACATGGACAGGGAGTCAGGCAAGAAAGCTACATCCAACAGCTGAAAATAAAAATCTCGTCCAACATGATAATGGCCAAAGTGACGATTGAAACTGAGCGCAAGCTGCCAACTCAGCGATTATATAATAGAGACGTTTACCTAATCCAACATTAAAAGGGCAGGAAGATTAAAGCAACAAAGGAAAACCCCGAGCAGTAAAACAAACAGTTATAGGCATCACTGACAGTGCGGGCCGGGACATCGGGGAACCAAGTCATAACCTGCACCGCCGAGGCCACGGCACACAGCCCAAACCGGCACCGTCGAGGTCACGAGACACAGCCCCGCCGACACCACTAAGGACATTGGTGCAAAGTATCCACACTCATCCTACAGTATGTACAAAGGCAGCAGGATGGATGCTCAGACCAGTTGCACCAATATTTGGATTAGTGGGTCTTTCTTTCATATTCCACACTTGTTGCTGCATTATTGGTTGTCCCTCGTTGTCTTCTGGAACCCTCAACATCAGCCCCCTAGCTACTCACACGTGCAAAGAGAAGACTCCCACCCCATGTGTGTAAACCACCCTAAGACTGATGAACCAAGGTCCTGCCTTGGCTTCCCAGACTCACCCCACACCACTCTCCTGTCCCCCCACATCACGTGGGACCATCCATTACTTGTGCACGGCGCCTCCGGCCCCCCTGGCCCCTCCAGCCCCCCTGGCCCCTCTGTCACCAGCTCCCCTCACCCACGGCGACCACAACCCTCCATCGCTCACCCACGTAGGCCTCACCCCTGCGTCGTTTGCCCCCCTACAACGCCTGCCCACAGCACCTCCGTTGATCGCCCACGGAGCCTGCACCCCTGCGTCGCCCACCCACAGCACCTCATTTGATCGCCCACAGTACCCACATCCCTCCATTGCTCACCCACGGCGCCTGCTCCTTGCCATCGCTTGCCCACTGCGCCTACATTGATCGCTCACACCGTCGCTTGCCCACAGCGCCTTCTTTGATCGCCCACAACCCTCCATCACTCGCCCGCAATGCTTCCGTTGGTTACCCACGGCGCCCTCACCCGTGTCGCTTGCCCCCTCAGTTGCTCGCCTACGGGGCCTGCGTCACTCTCCCATGTCGCCCGCACCCGTGTCGCCAGCATGATGCACACTCACCCATAGCACCTCCTTTGATCGCCCACAGCACCCCCATGTCGCTCGCCCACAACCCTACCCCGTTGATGCTCACCCACAGCTCCTCTATTGATCACATGTGGCACCCGCACCCCTGCGTCGCTCACACCCCGCCATTGCTCGCATCCCTGCATTGCTCCCCCATGGTGCACACTCCCCCCTCCATCGCTTGCCCACAGCGCCTCCTTTGAACGCCCACGGCGCCCGCACCCCTGCGTCGTCAGCACCCCTCCGTCACTCGCCCACGGCATCAGTAACCCTGCGTCGCTCGCCCACAGAGCCGGCACCCCTCAGTCGCTCGCCCACAGAGCCGGCACCCCTCAGTCGCTCACCCACAGAGCCGGCACCCCTCAGTCGCTCACCCACAGAGCCGGCACCCCTCAGTCGCTCACCCACAGAGCCGGCACCCCTCAGTCGCTCGCCCACAGAGCCGGCACCCCTCAGTCGCTCGCCCACAGAGCCGGCACCCCTCAGTCGCTCGCCCACATGGCCAGCACCCCTCAGTCGCTCGCCCACAGAGCCAGCACCCCTCAGTCGCTCGCCCACAGAGCCAGCACCCCTCAGTCGCTCGCCCACAGCGCCAGCACCCCTCAGTCGCTCGCCCACAGCGCCAGCACCCCTCAGTCGCTCGCCCACAGCGCCAGCACCCCTCAGTCGCTCGCCCACAGAGCCAGCACCCCTCAGTCGCTCGCCCACAGAGCCAGCACCCCTCAGTCGCTCGCCCACAGCGCCAGCACCCCTCAGTCGCTCGCCCACAGCGCCAGCACCCCTCAGTCGCTCGCCCACAGAGCCGGCACCCCTCAGTCGCTCGCCCACATGGCCAGCACCCCTCAGTCGCTCGCCCACACGGCCAGCACCCCTCAGTCGCTCGCCCACACAGCCAGCACCCCTCAGTCGCTCGCCCACAGAGCCAGCACCCCTCAGTCGCTCGCCCACAGAGCCAGCACTCCTCAGTCGCTCGCCCACAGCGCCAGCACCCCTCAGTCGCTCGCCCACAGCGCCAGCACCCCTCAGTCGCTCGCCCACACAGCCGGCACCCCTCAGTCGCTCGCCCACACAGCCGGCACCCCTCAGTCGCTCGCCCACACAGCCGGCACCCCTCAGTCGCTCGCCCACAGCGCCAGCACCCCTCAGTCGCTCGCCCACAGCGCCAGCACCCCTCAGTCGCTCGCCCACAGAGCCGGCACCCCTCAGTCGCTCGCCCACATGGCCAGCACCCCTCAGTCGCTCGCCCACACGGCCAGCACCCCTCAGTCGCTCGCCCACACAGCCAGCACCCCTCAGTCGCTCGCCCACAGAGCCAGCACCCCTCAGTCGCTCGCCCACAGAGCCAGCACTCCTCAGTCGCTCGCCCACAGCGCCAGCACCCCTCAGTCGCTCGCCCACAGCGCCAGCACCCCTCAGTCGCTCGCCCACAGAGCCGGCACCCCTCAGTCGCTCGCCCACACAGCCGGCACCCCTCAGTCGCTCGCCCACACAGCCGGCACCCCTCAGTCGCTCGCCCACAGCGCCAGCACCCCTCAGTCGCTCGCCCACAGCGCCAGCACCCCTCAGTCGCTCGCCCACACGGCCAGCACCCCTCAGTCGCTCGCCCACATGGCCAGCACCCCTCAGTCGCTCGCCCACAGAGCCAGCACCCCTCAGTCGCTCGCCCACAGAGCCAGCACCCCTCAGTCGCTCGCCCACAGAGCCAGCACTCCTCAGTCGCTCGCCCACAGCGCCAGCACCCCTCAGTCGCTCGCCCACAGCGCCAGCACCCCTCAGTCGCTCGCCCACAGAGCCGGCACCCCTCAGTCGCTCGCCCACACAGCCGGCACCCCTCAGTCGCTCGCCCACACAGCCGGCACCCCTCAGTCGCTCGCCCACAGCGCCAGCACCCCTCAGTCGCTCGCCCACAGCGCCAGCACCCCTCAGTCGCTCGCCCACACGGCCAGCACCCCTCAGTCGCTCGCCCACATGGCCAGCACCCCTCAGTCGCTCGCCCACAGCGCCAGCACCCCTCAGTCGCTCGCCCACACAGCCAGCACCCCTCAGTCGCTCGCCCACATGGCCAGCACCCCTCAGTCGCTCACCCACGGAGCCAGCACCCCTCAGTCGCTCGCCCACAGAGCCAGCACCCCTCAGTCGCTCGCCCACAGAGCCCAGGGCTCTCCTTCACTTGCCCTCAGCACAGGGCCCCTCCATGTGTCAGTCAGGGCCTCTCCGGGGGCAGCCAGTGCTCACAGGGCAGATGGCACACAGCAGCAGCAGGCTGGCACAGGACTGGCACTGCCCCTGATCCCCCAGCACCGCAGTACAGGCCGTCACTCCTCCCCTGACACCAGCATCTACCTGTCTGCGTCTCCTCACTGTCTCCCGGGAGCCATAGCTGAGGCCTGCGGCCCGCTCTCCGCTCACGTCACACGGCGCAGCGCCGCCTGCTGACAGCTGCTCCCCGCCCGCCGGTCCGCACAGCGGCGGCCTCTGGTCAGTCCGGGCGCCCCCTCTCCGAGCTCTTCTTTATCACGGATTTCCGGCCACCACAACCCTCCGGGCCGCTCACATCCACACACAGCCCGCAACCCGCCCACAATAACAAACAGCGCCCCCCCACTGCGCATGCGCGTTCAGCCAACACGGCCAACCCCGCCCACATACTGGCACCTTGGTGGAAAGGCGTGTGTCGGTGAGCGCGCATGCGCAAAATCCAAAGCACGCACGCAGATTCCACAGTAATAACTACACGGCGGGCGGTTGCACCCTTTGCTTTTCTCAGGCTCTTTGTTCTCCTCGTGTTTTACTTTGAAGAAGTCATAAATCAGATGAGCAACTCAGCATGAGAAAGGGGCTACAGACTTTCCTATTGGACCTTCAGCATGAGCTCACTGGTGGTCTCTCAGTTTACTCATTCTGCAGCCAGCTACAACCACTGTTAATAGAGGCTGCAGAAGGCAAACGGTGCCCTCATAATAGGGTCTAACAGCCTCTGTAGCCAGGACTGCTGGGGTCAGTAGTGCAGCCTCAAACTGGTGGGCAAAATAACCAAATACCCATCGGCTGGGCCAAAGCGACCTTTTGGGCCCCCTTGGCTCCAGGGTCCGGGTGCGACAGCAACCCCTGCACCCACCACAGTTATGCCCCTGGCTGAGGGGTTCTTTACCAGTGCCCCCATAATGCCAGCCAGGGTGGACTGACCCCATAATAGTAAAGTGACTCCATAACAGCCAGATCTAATGATAAGGAATGAATTGCCAGTGCCCCTTAAAGGGGTTGTCCTGCCTTAGGCTACTCTATGTGACTGCAGACTTGTGAATCCTCACATCGCGCACACTGTGCGCTGTTAGAATTCTCCACTGCCGCCCCCCGGGAGCAGGCAGTCATTTTATTGCAAGTATGTGCTATGCTATGCTCCTGGCCACATTCCGACTAGACGTGTCCGGCCTCCCTCGATGTATTGAATGAGACCAGACACGTCTAGTCAGAATGTGGCCGGGAGTATGTAAATCGCTTACTTGCGGTCACATGGTTGCCCGTTCCTGACACCGGACTACCTGCACTCTGCGAGGATTAACAAGTCTGCAGTAACATAGAGTGACTGCAGACTTGTACCCCAAGGCCGGATAACCCCTTGTGATAGATCTGCACTCAGAGGTAGATACAGGAACACTGTCTCTTTAAATCTTTCACTGGTTTATTAAAAGGACTGCATAAACCTGTGCAAAAACAAACCCCGAAAGAAAAAACTCCTCTCACTCTACAGCCGTTCAATCAACATAGCACTAAACATGGCTGATTAACCCCTTTCAGCACTTAGTGTGCTGGAGCATTTTCCTAGGTTGATATCACTGAAGCTTACACCATTAGTGCAACATACCTCCCCTCCAGTGCTTTTCCAGTGACCTTGTCAGCTGGGGCGCCATTGTTGCGTATTCTTATAGGGTGCCAACCTCCGCGGTCAGGCAGGGTTATCTATGGGGTAAACTGTTTCCCTTTTTCCTCTTGTGGTGTGCAACATGTGGTGCGGGAAGCGTAGTGCAAGATGTGTGTGTTGCGTGATGCCTGCGGTACATGTAATGTGGGATGTGTGATGCAGGACGTTTGGTGGTGGGACATGTCGTGTGGTGGCAAGATGTGTGGTGCGGGACATGTGGTGTGGGTCGTGTGGTGGCAGGACGTGTAGTGTGGGAAGTGTAGTGTGGGACGTGTGGTGACAAGACATGTGGTGGTGAGACGTGTGGTGCCGGACGTGTAGTACGAGACGTGTGGTGTGGATATGTGGTGGTACGTGTGGTGAGGAATGTGTAGTGCGGGATGTATGGTGGCGGGACATATAGTACGGGACGTGTGGTGCGGAATGTGTGGTGTGAGATGTGTGGTGCGAGACGTGTGGTGAGGGATGTGTAGTGCGGGAAGTGTAGTGCAGGACGTATGGTGGCGGGACATGTAGATCGGGACATGTACGGGAAGTGTGGTGCGGCACGTGTGGTGCGGGATGAGTGGTGTGCGATGTGTGGTGCAGGACGTGGTGGCGGGACGTGCAGTGCGGAACACGTGATGGCGAGACGTGTGGTGGCGAGACGTGTGGTACGGGACGTGTGGTGGCGAGACGTGTGGTACGGGACGTGTGGTGGCGGGACGTGTGGTGGTGGGACTTGTGGTGCGGTACGTGTGGTGTGGGACGTGTGGTGGCAGGACGTGTGGTGGCGGGATATGTGGTGCTGGACGTGTGGTGTGGGACGTGTGGTGGTGGGTGTGTGGTGCGGAACATGTGGTGCGGGACGTATGGTGGCGGGACGTATGGTGGCGGGACGTGTGGTGCGGTACGTGTGGTGTGGGACGTGTGGTGGCGGGACGTGTGGTGGCGGGATGTGTGGTGCGGGATGAGTGGTGTGCGATGTGTGGTGCAGGACATGTGGTGGCGGGACGTGCAGTGCGGAACACGTGATGGCGAGACGTGTGGTGGCGGGACGTGTGGTGGTGGGACTTGTGGTGCGGTACATGTGGTGTGGGGCGTGTGGTGGCAGGACGTGTGGTGGCGGGATGTGTGGTGCGGGACGTGGGGTGCAGGGCGTGTTGTGCAGGACATGTGCTGGACGTGTGGTGTGGGACGTGTGGTGGTGGGTGTGTGGTGCGGAACGTGTGGTGCGGGACGTATGGTGGCGGGACGTGTGGTGCAGTACATGTGGTGTGGGACGTGTGGTGGCGGGACGTGTGGTGGCGGGATGTGTGGTGCGGGATGAGTGGTGTGCGATGTGTGGTGCAGGACATGTGGTGGCGGGACGTGCAGTGCGGAATACGTGATGGCGAGACGTGTGGTACGGGACGTGTGGTGGCGGGACGTGTGGTGGTGGGACTTGTGGTGCGGTACATGTGGTGTGGGACGTGTGGTGGCGGGATGTGTGGTGCGGGACGTGGGGTGCAGGCCGTGTTGTGCGGGACATGTGGTGCTGGACGTGTGGTGTGGGACGTGTGGTGGTGGGTGTGTGGTGCGGAACGTGTGGTGCGGGACGTATGGTGGCGGGACGTGTGGTGCGGTACGTGTGGTGGCGGGACGTGTGGTGGCGGGATGTGTGGTGCGGGATGAGTGGTGTGCGATGTGTGGTGCAGGACATGTGGTGGCGGGACGTGCAGTGCGGAACACGTGATGGCGAGACGTGTGGTGGCGAGACGTGTGGTACGGGACGTGTGGTGGCGGGACATGTGGTGGTGGGACTTGTGGTGCGGTACATGTGTGGGACGTGTGGTGGCAGGACGTGTGGTGGCGGGATGTGTGGTGCAGGGCGTGTTGTGCGGGACATGTGGTGCTGGACGTGTGGTGTGGGACGTGTGGTGGTGGGTGTGTGGTGCGGAACGTGTGGTGCGGGACGTATGGTGGCGGGACGTGTGGTGCGGTACGTGTGGTGTGGGACGTGTGGTGGCGGGACGTGTGGTGGCGGGATGTGTGGTGTGCGATGTGTGGTGCAGGACATGTGGCGGGACGTGCAGTGCGGAACACGTGATGGCGAGACGTGTGGTGGCGAGACGTGTGGTACGGGACGTGTGGTGGCGGGACGTGTGGTGGTGGGACTTGTGGTGCGGTACGTGTGGTGTGGGAAATGTGGCAGGACGTGTGGTGGCGGGATGTGTGGTGCGGGACGTGGGGTGCGGGGCGTGTTGTGCGGGACATGTGGTGCTGGATGTGTGGTGCGGGACGTGTGGTGGTGGGCGTGTGGTGCGGAACGTGTGGTGCGGGACGTATGGTGGCGGAACGTGTAGAGCGAGACATGTAGTACGGGAAGTGTGGTGCAGGAAATGTACAGGAAATGTGGTGCGGAAGTGTGGTGCGCGACGCGTGTTGCGGAAATGTAGTGCTGGATATGTGGTGCGGGACATGTAGTGTGGCACGTGTGGTGCGGGACATATGGTACAGGACGTCACTGCTTAGCGTCCTTTGGCCGTCCCAGTCCATGGGCCACAGCTGAAAAGCCAAAGGGGGGTGCATGAGACCCTCCGGCGGCACTTTGCCCACATCTGGTCTTTACAATAAATAATTCCCAGATTAATGTGTACCATGATAAATCATGAGAGTAAAACAACACTATTTTTAACCTCTCCGGTGTTTTTTTGTGATAAAAACCTAATGAAAAAGAAAAAAAAAACTTTTTTTTTTTTTTAAACTTCACCATCAGTCTTTTGTCAGTCTTTTGTCAGACTCCTGGGTAAATCTGACATTTTCCTGGTGGCGGAAGGGCACAGCAGATGGAGTTGCAGAGAGAGCAAGGGAGAAAAAGAAAACGGTTCTGATTGGTGGATGAGAGGTCAGCGGGGGCTGTTGTGCGCAGCTCCACCAATCAGAAGTCAGATACTGCTGCATGCACAGCAAGGAGGGCAGCACGGAGGAGGAGGCTCTATCCAGTCACCACTGCCTGCTCACAGAAGAAGGGTGTAGGTCCAGCAGCTCTGCACTACCTCTGCTTGCTGTGCTTCTCTTGTTTGGGGGGGAGAGCAGGAGGCTCCCCTGGCTTCTCTTGTTTGGGGGAGAGCAGGAGGCTCCCCTGGCTTCTCTTGTTTGGGGGAGAGCAGGAGGCTCCCCTGGCTTCTCTTGTTTGGGGGAGAGCAGGAGGCTCCCCTGGGGAGTATAAGTGTATAAGTCCTGCAAAGTAGATAGTATGCTATCACCAACTTGTGTTTGGTACTGGTGGGGGTAGGGGTCAGTGCAAATCTCAAGTCTATTCACCGGTGTGTTTCACTCTGTGTTCCTAAGGGAACCGATGACCGGAAGTGAAACCGGCCCATGTGAGCGAAACACACAGCGGCGCAATTCTGCGCTTCAACTGTAGAGATTTGATATGTCAGGTGGATTACGTAGGAAGACAACAGGGCTTGTACACAGAATGCTGTAGTGATGGGTGTCAGGAAATAGGAAGAATTTCTTATTACTTCAATTACACATACAGTGCTCTCAGCTGCAGTTTCCTCTGCCTGCATGTGCCTGTGTGCGATTTCCGATTTCACCTTTCCCCCTCCCTCCCCCCTGCTAAACAGCTGTAATGTGAGACCAGCGTGCCAGTAACCTGCACTGAGGAGTTTTATGGCTTTGAGCTTGGAAAGCCAGTCCTTTGTCTGAAACCATGTGCTCCTTTGTGTATCAGAGACTTATTCAAGATGGAATAATTCCACCCCAAATAGTGACATAGATCTGAAAGTTCTATATTTGGTATGTGCAACAAGAGGGCTCCTAACTGGTGGGTTTCGGGAGCCCAGCGCATAGCAGAAAGTGAGAAACACATTACTATGTAACTGGGTCACCCAGCTACCCCATGTCTAAACTTAAACGAATCCCTAGGTCACGCTGAGCATAACAACATGGGTGTCGTCTTTCTACGAGATATGCGGGGTTGTCACGATAATGTGAATATGCCATGTTTGAGTCTGCCTAACTTTACAAGACACACGCTGCGGGCTATTCCGACCCCCCTCTCTTCTGCCTGCTGCTATGTGTGTGTGAATCCCAAGCCCCTCATTTCCCCCCTCCCAAAAGAATTTTTATGGTCTGTCACGATAATGTATAAAATGGAGTAGGATTTTTCATTTTCCCTGTTATCACGCACGCTGTGGGCTCTGACCCCCCCTTTTCTCTTTGCTTCTGCTGTGTGTGAATCCTAAACCTCTCATGTCCCTCCCACCGCAAGAATGTTTACGACCTCTGTAGCTGCAATAGACAATTCTCCCATCTAGTACCAGCTGAAACTGGTCTAGTCTCTCTCAAAAGACATGAGGTTCTTTGTTCTATTATTATAAGACTAGATGGTGGCCGGATTCTAATGCATCGGGTATTCTAGAATATGTATGTAGTTTATTTATGAAGATTTCAGAATAATGCAATGAATACACAGCATTTGGCCGGCCGGGCGCGACCAATTAGCGAAGCGTGGTTCAAATCCCGCGCCAATTCGCCGGACTGCATCTGTCGCTGATTGTTCGCGGCCAGCCGGGCGCGACCAATCAGTGAAGCAAGGGCGAGCTCCAGGTTTTTGAGGGCCCCCAGGCAAAAGAGTCTCGCAGCCCACGTAGCATATAACACAGCCCACGTAGTATATAGCACAGCCACATAGTATATAGCACAGCCACGTAGTATATAGCACAGCCCACCTAGTATATAGCACAGCCCATGTAGTATATAGCACAGCTCACGCAGTATATAACACAGCCCACGCAGTATATAACACAGCCCACGTAGTATAGAGCACAGCCACGTAGTATATAACACAGCCCACGTAGTATAGAGCACAGCCCACGTAGTATATAACACAGTCCACGCAGTATATAACACAGGCCGCGTAGTATATAATAGAGCCACGTAGTATATAGAACTGCCACATAGTATATAGCACAACCCACGTAGTATATAGCACAGGCCACGTAGTATATAACAGAGCCACGTAATATATAGCACAGCCACGTAGTATATTGCACAGCCACGTAGTATATAGCACAGCAAGGTAGTATATAACACAGGCCACGCAGTATATAACACAGCCCACGTAGTATATAACACAGCCCACGTAGTATATAACACAGCCCATGTAGTATATAGCAATGTGGGCACCATATCCCTGTGAAAAAAAGAATTAAAATAAAAATTAGTTATATATTCACCTTCCGGCGGCCAGCTCCAGCTTTTTGAGGGCGAAAGAGTCTGACAGCCCACATAGCATATAACACAGCCCACGTAGTATATAGCACAGCCCACGTAGTATATAGCACAGCCCACGCAGTATGTAACACAGCCCACGCAGTATATAACACAGCCCACGTAGTATAGAGCACAGCCCACGTAGTATATACAGTAGCACAGCCCACGCACTATATATCACAGGCCACGTAGTATATAACAGAGCCACGTAGTATATAGCACAGCCACGTAGTATATTGCACAGCCACGTAGTATATAACACAGCCCACGTAGTATATAGCACAGCCCATGTAGTATATAGCACAGCGAGGTTGTATATAACACAGCCCATGCAGTATATAACACAGGCCACGCAGTATATAACACAGCCCACGTAGTATATAACACAGCCCACAAAGTATATAACACAGCCCACGTAGTATATAGCAATGTGGGCACCATATCCCTGTGAAAAAAATAGTTCAAATAAAAATTAGTTATATACTCACCTTCTGGCGGCCTCCGGATCCAGCCCAGGCCTTTAGCGATGCTCCTTGCGATGCTCCGTGTTATGACCCCAATGGCGAGGGTCTCAGAGGAACGTGGAAGTCTGCAGAATACAAAAATCCAGCTCATAGGGCAGTGGTAACTGGGTTGACCATATATCTACTCCTAACGCCAACACTAGAAGTAGCCGGGGATCATTCCTACGTTGATTCTAGATGACACGCTCCAGCCGGAGAATCTAGCTACCCCTAGTAGAGGAAAACAAAAGACCTTTCTTGCCTCCAGAGAAGGGGACCCCAAAGCTGGATAGAAGCCCCCCACAAATAATAACGGTGAGGTAAGAGGAAATGACAAACACAGAAATGAACCAGGTTTAGCACAGAGAGGCCCGCTAACTGATAGCAGAATAAAGAAAGGTAACTTATATGGTCAACAAAAACCCTATCAAAATCCACACTGGAAATTCAAGAACCCCCGAACCGTCTAACGGTCCGGGGGGAGAACACCAGCCCCCTAGAGCTTCCAGCAAAGGTCAGGATATAGATATGGAACAAGCTGGACAAAAATACAAAACCAAAACAAATAGCAAAAAGCAAAAGGCAGACTTAGCTGATATAACTGGAACCAGGATCAGTAGACAAGAGCACAGCAGACTAGCTCTGATAACTACGTTGCCAGGCATTGAACTGAAGGTCCAGGGAGCTTATATAGCAACACCCCTAACTAACGACCCAGGTGCGGATAAAAGGAATGACAGAAAAACCAGAGTCAAAAAACTAGTAACCACTAGAGGGAGCAGAAAGCAAATTCACAACAGTACCCCCCCCTTAGTGAGGGGTCACCGAACCCTCACCACGACCACCAGGGCGATCAGGATGAGCGGCATGAAAGGCACGAACTAAATCGGCCGCATGAACATCAGAGGCGACCACCCAGGAATTATACTCCTGACCATAGCCCTTCCACTTGACCAGGTACTGAAGCCTCCGCCTGGAGAGGCGAGAATCCAAGATCTTCTCCACCACGTACTCCAACTCGCCCTCAACCAACACCGGAGCAGGAGGCTCAGCAGAAGGAACTACAGGCACAATGTACCGCCGCAACAAGGACCTATGAAATACATTGTGAATAGCAAACGACACAGGAAGATCCAGACGAAAAGATACAGGATTAAGGATTTCCAATATCTTGTAAGGCCCAATAAAACGAGGTTTAAATTTGGGAGAGGAGACCTTCATAGGAACAAAGCGGGAAGAAAGCCATACCAAATCCCCAACGCGTAGTCGGGGACCCACACCGCGGCGGCGGTTGGCAAAGCACTGAGCCCTCTCCTGTGACAACTTCAAGTTGTGCACCACATGATCCCAGATCCGCTGCAACCTATCCACCACAGAATCCACCCCAGGACAGTCAGAAGACTCCACATGACCCGAAGAAAAGCGAGGATGGAAACCAGAGTTGCAGAAAAAAGGCGAAACCAAGGTGGCGGAACTAGCCCGATTATTAAGGGCAAACTCAGCCAACGGCAAGAATGTCACCCAATCGTCCTGATCAGCAGAGACAAAACACCTCAAATAAGCCTCCAAAGTCTGATTGGTTCGCTCCGTCTGTCCATTAGTCTGAGGATGGAAAGCAGACGAAAACGACAAATCAATGCCCATCCTACTACAAAAGGATCGCCAGAACCTGGAAACGAACTGGGATCCTCTGTCTGACACAATATTCTCAGGGATGCCGTGCAAACGAACCACGTTCTGGAAAAACACAGGAACCAGATCGGAAGAGGAAGGCAGCTTAGGCAAAGGAACCAAATGGACCATCTTTGAGAAGCGATCACATATCACCCAGATAACGGACATGCCCTGAGATAGCGGAAGATCAGAAATGAAATCCATGGAGATATGTGTCCAAGGTCTCTTCGGGACAGGCAAGGGCAAGAGCAAACCGCTGGCACGAGAACAGCAAGGCTTAGCTCGAGCACAAGTCCCACAGGACTGCACAAATGACCGCACATCCCTTGACAAGGAAGGCCACCAAAAGGACCTGGCCACCAGATCTCTGGTGCCAAAAATTCCCGGGTGACCTGCCAACACCGAGGAATGAACCTCGGAAATGACTCTGCTGGTCCACTTATCCGGGACAAACAATCTGTCAGGTGGACAAGACTCAGGCCTATCAGCCTGAAATCTCTGCAACACACGTCGCAGATCCGGAGAAATAGCTGACAAGATAACTCCATCTTTAAGAATACCAACAGGATCAGCGACTCCAGGAGCATCAGGCACAAAGCTCCTAGAAAGAGCATCGGCCTTCACATTCTTTGAACCTGGTAAATACGAGACAACAAAATCAAAGCGGGAGAAAAACAATGACCAGCGGGCCTGTCTCGGATTAAGGCGTTTAGCAGACTCGAGAAACATCAGATTTTTGTGATCAGTCAAGACCACCACACGATGCTTAGCACCCTCGAGCCAATGACGCCACTCCTCAAATGCCCATTTCATGGCCAACAACTCCCGATTGCCCACATCATAATTTCGCTCGGCAGGCGAAAACTTCCTAGAGAAAAAGGCACAAGGTTTCATAACCGAGCAACCAGGGCCTCTCTGCGACAAAACGGCCCCTGCTCCAATCTCTGAAGCATCCACCTCAACCTGAAAGGGAAGTGAGACATCGGGCTGGCACAAAACAGGCGCCGAAGTAAACCGGCGTTTCAACTCCTGGAAAGCCTCCACGGCAGCAGGAGCCCAGTTAGCTACATCGGAGCCCTTCTTGGTCATATCCGTCAAAGGTTTCACAATGCTAGAAAAATTAGCGATAAAACGACGGTAGAAGTTAGCGAAACCCAAGAACTTCTGAAGACTCTTAACTGACGAGGGCTGAGTCCAATCAAGAATAGCTCGGACCTTGACTGGGTCCATCTCCACAGCAGAAGGGGAAAAAATGAACCCCAAAAAGGGAACCTTCTGTACACCAAAGAGACACTTTGAGCCCTTGACAAACAAAGAATTTTCACGCAAAATTTTAAAGACCAACCTGACCTGCTCCACATGCGAATCCCAATTATCAGAGAAAACCAAAATATCATCCAGATAAACAATCAAAAATTTATCCAGATACTTCCGGAAAATGTCATGCATAAAGGACTGAAAAACTGAAGGCGCATTGGAGAGCCCAAAAGGCATCACCAAGTACTCAAAATGACCTTCGGGCGTATTGAATGCGGTTTTCCATTCATCACCTTGCTTAATGCGCACAAGGTTGTACGCACCACGAAGGTCTATCTTGGTGAACCACTTGGCACCTTTAATCCGGGCAAACAAGTCAGACAACAGCGGTAAAGGATACTGAAATTTGACAGTGATCTTATTTAAAAGCCGATAATCAATACAAGGTCTCAAAGATCCGTCCTTTTTTGCCACAAAAAAGAATCCCGCACCAAGAGGGGAAGAAGACGGACGAATATGTCCTTTCTCCAGAGACTCCTTGATATATGAACGCATAGCGGTATGTTCAGGTACCGACAGATTAAACAGTCTTCCCTTAGGAAATTTACTGCCTGGGATCAAATCTATAGCACAGTCACAGTCCCTATGAGGAGGCAGTGCACTGGACTCAGACTCACTGAAGACATCCTGATAATCAGACAAATACTCCGGAACTTCCGAAGGCGTAGAAGAAGCAATAGACACAGGCAGGGAATCCCCATGAATACCCCGACAGCCCCAACTTGAGACTGACATAGCCTTCCAGTCCAGGACTGGGTTATGGGTCTGTAACCATGGCAGCCCTAAAACAACCAAATCATGCATTTTATGTAAAACCAGGAAACGTATCACCTCGCGGTGTTCAGGAGTCATGCACATGGTAACCTGTGTCCAATACTGCGGTTTATTTGCTGCCAATGGCGTAGCATCAATACCCCTAAGAGGAATAGGATTTTCTAATGGTTCAAGAGTAAAACCACAGCGCTTAGCAAATGAGAGATCCATGAGACTCAGGGCAGCACCTGAATCTACAAACGCCATGACAGGATAAGATGACAGTGAGCAAATCAAAGTTACAGACAGAATAAATTTAGGTTGCAAATTACCAACGGTGACAGGACTAACAACCTTAGCTATACGTTTAGAGCATGCTGAGATAACATGTGTAGAATCACCACAGTAGTAGCACAAGCCATTCCGGCGTCTATGAATTTTCCGCTCATTTCTAGTCAGGATTCTATCACATTGCATTAAATCAGGTGTCTGTTCAGACAACACCATGAGGGAATTTGCGGTTTTTCTATCACATTGCACCGAATCAGGTGTCTGTTCAGACAACACCATGAGGGAATTTGCGGTTTTGCGCTCCCGCAACCGCCGGTCAATTTGAATAGCCAGTGCCATAGTATCATTCAGACCTGTGGGAATGGGAAAACCCACCATAACATTCTTAATGGCTTCAGAAAGGCCATTTCTAAAGTTAGCGGCCAGTGCACACTCGTTCCAATGTGTCAGCACGGACCATTTCCGAAATTTTTGGCAATACACTTCAGCCTCGTCCTGCCCCTGAGACATAGCCAGCAAGGCCTTTTCTGCCTGAATCTCAAGATTGGGTTCCTCATAAAGTAAACCGAGCGCCAGAAAAAACGCATTAATATCAGCCAATGCCGGATCTCCTGGCGCCAGCGAAAAAGCCCAATCCTGAGGGTCGCCCCGTAAGAACGAAATAACAATTTTTACTTGCTGAGCAGAGTCTCCAGATGAACAGGGTCTCAGGGACAAAAACAACTTACAATTATTCATGAAATTCCTAAACTTAAACCTGTCTCCGGAAAACAGTTCAGGAATCGGTATTTTAGGTTCTGACCTAGGATTTCTGATAACATAGTCTTGTATGCCCTGCACACGAGTAGCCAGCTGGTCCACACTTGTAATCAAGGTCTGGACATTCATGTCTGCAGCAAGCATAGCCACTCTGAGGTAAAGGGGAAGAAGAAAAAAAAAAAAACTCAGAATCTTCTTTCTTATAATCCCTCTTCTGCAATGCATTAAACATTTAATTTTGGCCTGGCAAACTGTTATGACCCCAATGGCGAGGGTCTCAGAGGAACGTGGAAGTCTGCAGAATACAAAAATCCAGCTCATAGGGCAGTGGTAACTGGGTTGACCATATATCTACTCCTAACGCCAACACTAGAAGTAGCCGGGGATCATTCCTACGTTGATTCTAGATGACACGCTCCAGCCGGAGAATCTAGCTACCCCTAGTAGAGGAAAACAAAAGACCTTTCTTGCCTCCAGAGAAGGGGACCCCAAAGCTGGATAGAAGCCCCCCACAAATAATAACGGTGAGGTAAGAGGAAATGACAAACACAGAAATGAACCAGGTTTAGCACAGAGAGGCCCGCTAACTGATAGCAGAATAAAGAAAGGTAACTTATATGGTCAGCAAAAACCCTATCAAAATCCACACTGGAAATTCAAGAACCCCCGAACCGTCTAACGGTCCGGGGGGAGAACACCAGCCCCCTAGAGCTTCCAGCAAAGGTCAGGATATAGATATGGAACAAGCTGGACAAAAATACAAAACCAAAACAAATAGCAAAAAGCAAAAGGCAGACTTAGCTGATATAACTGGAACCAGGATCAGTAGACAAGAGCACAGCAGACTAGCTCTGATAACTACGTTGCCAGGCATAGAACTGAAGGTCCAGGGAGCTTATATAGCAACACCCCTAACTAACGACCCAGGTGCGGATAAAAGGAATGACAGAAAAACCAGAGTCAAAAAACTAGTAACCACTAGAGGGAGCAGAAAGCAAATTCACAACAGCTCCGTTCCCAGTAATGCCTTGAAAAAAGAATTAAAATACAAATTAGTTATATACTCACCTTCCAGTGGCCAGCTCCAGCTTTTTGAGGGCCCCGGGCGAAAGAGTCTGACAGCCCACATAGCATATAACACAGCCCACGTAGTATATAGCACAGCCACGTAGTATATAGCACAGCCCACGTAGTATATAGCACAGCCCACGCAGTATATAACACAGCCCATGCAGTATATAACACAGCCCACGTAGTATAGAGCACAGCCCACGCAGTATATAACACAGGCCACGTAGTATATAACAGAGCCAGGTAGTATATAGCACAGCCACGTAGTATATTGCACAGCCACGTAGTATATAGCACAGCCACGTAGTATATTGCACAGCCACGTAGTATATAGCACAGCAAGGTAGTATATAACACAGCCTATGCAGTATATAACACAGGCCACGCAGTATATAACACAGCCCACGTAGTATATAATACAGCCCACAAAGTATATAACACAGTCCACGTAGTATATAGCAATGTGGGCACCATATCCCTGTGAAAAAAATAATTAAAATAAAAATTAGTTATATACTCACCTTCCGGCAGCCCCCGGATCCAGCCCAGGCCTTTAGCGATGCTCCTCGCGACGCTCCGTTCCCAGTAATGCCTTGCGGCAATAACCCGTGATGATGAAGCGGTCTCGCGAGACCACTACGTCATCTGGGGTCATTGCCACAATGCATTCTTGGTACCGGAGCATCGCAAGGAGCGGGAAAGGCTGGCGCGGACGCCAAAAGGTGAGAATATAATGGAGTTTCTTTTGTTTTTTTAACATTATATGTTTTTACTATTGATGCTGCATAGGCAGCATCAATAGTAAAAAGTGAAGCGGTGTTTAAATCCCGCCCCAATATCGCTGATTGGTGCAGTCCGGCCGCGAATTGGTGCGGGATTTGAACCACGCTTCACTGATTGGTCGCGCACTGTGTTTAAATCCCGCGTCAATGTCGCTGATTGGTCGCGGCCGGCCGGGCGCGACCAATCAGCGAACGGTGGTTCAAATCGCTGATTGGTCGCGCTCAGCCGGCCGTGACCAACCAGCGACACGGACGCTCCGTTCCCAGTAATGCCTTGCGGCAAAAAACCGTGATGATGTAGCGGTCTCGCGAGACCACTACACAATCTGGGGTCATTGCCGCAATGCATTCTTGGGACCGGAGCGTCGCGAGGAGCGGGAAAAGCTGACACGGACGTCGGAAGGTGAGAATATAATGTTTTTGGTTTTTTTTTATTATTTTTAACATTATATCTTTTTACTATTGATGCTACATAGGCAGCATCAATAGTAAAAAGTGAAGCAGTGTTTAAATCCTGCCCCAATATCGCTGATTGGTTGCGGCCGGCCGGGCCCGACCAATCAGCGACGCGGGATTTCCGTTACAGACGGAAGTTACAGACAAACAGACGGAAGTGGACCTTAGACAATTATATATATAGATATTGGGCCACCGATTTGGGCTAGAAAATTACGGAGTACATATTGTGAATTCCCATCGGTAGATCTGTCAATCACTATAAGTGCTAGCAGCTAAACACAACGAGTACAAAGTGCGGATTTCTCCTGAACCGTGTGGACCAACTAATCCGAGTGCGGTATCATTAGAAAGCAAATTTTAATATAAGATGAATGATGGGGGTGCTGTGACTCTGCCATGTTCTGAAGCCAAGATATGAGAATTATATGTATTGCCGGAACAATCTGTAACTTTGAGGAGAGAGGAGGGTGAAGGTAAACCAGCCCCTTTAGTGATGTCACAAGCCTGCAGGTATAAGTTACTGCAATTAACCCAGCCTTCATTCTTGCCCGGGATTTCACTACAGAAAGACCTCCTGATGCACTGGGATATTTGGGCTCCGCCTACCAGCATGGTTAGCTGAAATGATCTAAGCAAATGTGAGTTTTATCTTTCTTTAAACCATGTTTTTTTACAATTGCTGTACATAATTTAAAGTGTCTCATATTGTAAAATCTTGATACTGTATACCTTTTATAAACACTGCCTAATCTTTTATGGAGTAAAAGTTATAATATTTACTAGTTTCGTCCCCTTGCTCTAAAACGTACCCTAGTCTTCTGAAGTTAATTACGCTACTAATTTGGGCTGGCTCGAACCCCTCACTGTAAGAAATCTGAGCTGGTGGCAGCGAAGTGTGTTCTGGGCTAGGTGGGTGCCGCTGGCAGCGACAGAACGGGATTTTATACGCTATTGTCTGGCTGCGGCCTGAGCATTTAGAATTCCCTCGCTGCAGCGTGCCTGCTAGCCAGTCCGCAGTGAAGCGGCCCGTCCGGCGACTAATTATCCCAGGTGTACTTCCCTGACTGACCTGAGGGTAAGGGAGGCGCCGGAGAGCTGCAACTTCCGAAGCGGCACTGGAAAGCAGGATGTACATAAATCCCTGCAGTTCATGTTATGTTGTAGCAGCAGTGGGATAACTAAAATAAGCCCCTGAGGTAAATTGATAGGTCAATAGCCTTGTTTGTGTTTTCATCACATTGTAGCAGTGGATGGATAACTAAGCCCCCCTGCACATGTAATAGCCGTGTGCTGGCCAAAGGTCACCCCTGATCCGTGACATATTGGCGGCAGCACGGTGGGATTCGTGACATATTGGTGGCAGAGCGATGGGATCATAGAGCATTAGTGATCTGGTTTGAGCAATCATTCCTCTCACTAAAACTTGCAAAGTTCTTGCGAGGACTCTGCGCAATTAAGTTTGGAGAACGAACTCAGTGTTTATTAGTCCTGAGACAATTGTATGTACTGGTGATTATCCCCTACCCTTCTCTTCGTTTTTCTTTCCTATCTTTTATTTGATAGCCATGGCTGCGATGGGAGAAGAGTGGTATAAGCAGCTTAAGAAGGACGTTCTTATTGCCCTCTACAGAGTGTGGCGGATCGACGCCACTAACAAAAACAAAAACCAACTGGTTGCGGCTCTGGTGCAACGGGAAAACGGCCAGAGTCCAGCGGGCGCAGAACCTGGCCCAAACAGAGGTGGTGCTGCAGCAGAGGTCCAACCACTGAATGCTGGCCCTACTAGCAACCAGGGCAAATTGGACCCCCACCTGCTGGCGGCCTTGGAACAACTCCCCGCTGACGACCGTGATGGACGTCTGCAGCTGATTCAGCAATACCGGCATGAGGCCCAGGCCCAGCGAGCCAAGCGAGAGGCCCGAGCCGAGCGAGAGGCCCAGCGAGAGGAGCGTCAAGCCCAGTGAGAATATGAACTGGAGATGGTCTGGCAGGGGGGATACCCTCCACCACCCGGAGCCGTGAGCCCAACAGCGCTCAGATACCAAAGCCCCGGACCGAGCACTTTCCTGTGATGGAAAAGGACGGGGACTTGGACACTTTCCTGCGGGCCATTGAGAAAGCCTGCAGACAATATCGGCTGCCTGGGAATGAATGGGCCCGATACCTGACCCCAGGGCTAAAAGGCAAAGCTCTGGAGGCGTTTGCTGCTCTCCCTCAAGACGAGGATGATGACTATGAGGCCATCAAGCAGGCCCTGATAGCCAAGTGTTATGATCCAGTGACTTTGGAGCCGCATGAACTTTCTCTGGAGTAGGTGGAAACTGTACTGACCGCAAAACCTGAACTAACACCGCAACTAGAAGTAGCCGTGGGGTGTGCCTAACAAACCCTAGACACCTCGACACAGCCGGAGGACTAAATACCCCTATAGATGGAAATAGGAATACTACCTTGCCTCAGAGCAGAACCCCAAAGGATAGGCAGCCCCCCACGAATATTGACTGTGAGTAGGAGAGGAAAGACACACGCAGGCAGAAAACAGGATTCAGCAAAAGAGGCCACTCTAGCTAAATAGGGAAAGATAGTACAGATTACTAGGCAGTCAGTATTAAAACCCTTCCAAAAATATCCACAGCAGATAATACAAAAAGTTCCACAATCTAACTAAAGACATGGAATGTATATCTGCCACTCCAGAGAATCCAACAAGACTGAGAAAATACTAACACAATCTAAGCTGGACAAAAAAACACTGAATAGCACAGAATTATTAAGCACACAGCATGTGTGCCACAGAAACAAAACCAGACACTTATCTTTGCTGATTTGGCAGAAGGCAGAATGAACCAAACCAGGACCAAAACCTCCCAACAACCATGGACAACTGGCAAGGACTAATGAATCCTGTACGCCTAAATACCCCAGTCAGAACTGCAATCAGCAGATACACCTGACCAGGACTGCAACTCAGGGACAACTGCATTACCACCTACAACCACCGGAGGGAGCCCAAAAGCAGAATTCACAACAGCCAAGTACCAGCTTACACCTGAGGTTTACTGTAGAAACTTCCGGAACCCCCAACGTGGCCCACACGACAGTTACAGCGATGTGGCTCATGGACTCGGGACCCACTTTGACCAGTGGACCCAAGGACTGTCAGTCACCACCTTTGCACAGCTGAGAGACCTGATGATCAAAGACCAGTTCTTACATCTTTGCCCAGTTGAGGTGCAACAGTTCATGATGGACCGAGAACCCAAAGACGTGACAAAAGCAGTGCAGATTGCCGATGCCTACGATGCCAACCGTAAATCGGAAGTACGGAAGCCAGTCACCAACAGCTGGAGAAGGGGTAAGCCTGCAACCAACGCCAGTGGCCCTGTCAGCAAACACAAGAGAGGCCCTGTCCCTGTTGCCAACAGCACCAGACCTACCACCGCCAGTGTTTTTCCTGCAAACAGACTGGTCATATCAGTGCCTACTGTCCAGCGAAACAGAAGGACCCCCCAGCCAAGGCCCCAGGGCCTAATGCAGCAGTTCTCTTGGTGGGTGGGGCGGTTGGGAGGGTGTGTGACAACGTACAGCACATCACCGTGGGGGGCCATGTCGCTACAGGCCTCAAGGACACCGGGGCTGAACGGACCCTCATCCGACCCGAACTGGCGGCCCCTGAAGAGATCTTTCCGGGGAAAACCCTGACTGTCACCGGGATTGGGGGCATTAGCTGTCCCTTGCCAATGGCCCGGGTTTATATAGATTGGGGTGCCAGGAGCGGGGTGAAGGAAGTGGGGCTGTCTGATAATTTGCCCACTGATGTTTTGTTGGGGACTGATTTGGGGAGGATGGTTGCATACTACGTCCCTGACACCCCTCCCCAATCTGCTAATAAGGGTAACGTTAACCCTGATGATGATGATGATGATGATGATGATGGGAAATCGAATGAGTTAAGTGACCATGCTTTATCTAGTAATGATGCATCTGATAACCATTTTTTCCTTAGGAATGTTGCTGAAAATGATGTAAATGTGCAACTGAACCTGATAACCATTTTTCCGCCAAGGTTGATGTGTCCACAGGTGCAGGAGTGCTCAGCCACATCACTCCGCGGGGTGGGTTGGCTGAGGAACCCCTAGCAGGAGCAAGCGTCGGTGCTCAAGAAAATGGGGAGGTGCATGGGGACCGTGAGGAAGGTGATGCCATGCCATTGACCAGTGCCACCAAGGAAGGTAACTGGCCCATAAGTAGCATTACTCCTGAGTTAATGGGGGTGGTTGGGGAGGTAGCACCCATAGCAGCGCCGGCTGATGGGTCTGTGGAAATCCCCGGGGAGACAGCCTACGTAGCTGCTGTCACCCGCAGTCAGAGTTCCCGGAACGCAGATAACGGTCTGCCTTCTGGACCCTCCTCAGTCACAGGTGTGACTGAACCAGAGATGGACCCAAAGCAGGTCCGAGAGGGTTCCCTTGGGGAAGGGACCCTGATGTCGCTTCTGGCTTCACCTAGCCAGGAATTCCAGGTCGTTCTGCGCGCAGATGTGAGCCTAGAAAACTTGAGACAACTTGCCGAGACGCCCACCTCCGTGACTGATAAGGAGAGGGTGTTCTGGGAACGAGGGAGGTTGTACCAGAAGACAGTACCCGGAAAATCGCGAAAGGAGTGGTTGAGGGAAAGAAAGCTGGTCGTCCCGCAGCAATTCCGGAGTGAGTTGTTGCGGATTGCCCATGAGATCCCGCTCGCTGGACACTTGGGGATCAGCAAAACTAAGGCCCGGCTGTCTCAACACTTCTATTGGCCTAAGATGGGGACAGATGTGTCAAACTACTGCCACTCCTGTGTCACCTGTCAAAGAGTGGGGAAGGCAGGGCCTGCTCTTAAGGCTCCCCTGATCCCTTTGCCAGTGATAGAGGAGCCTTTCCAGAGGATCGCAGTGGACATTGTGGGCCCGCTTGCTGTCCCCAGCAGCTCTGGAAAGCAATAAATCCTTACTGTGGTAGACTACGCTACCCGATACCCAGAGGCAGTAGCTCTGTCCTCAACTAGGGCAGATAAGGTGGCAGATGCACTGTTGGCTATCTTTTCACGTGTAGGATTTCCCAGGGAGATGCTTACCTATCAAGGGACCCAATTCATGTCTCGCCTAATGGAGGCTCTCTGTAAGAGAATGCAGGTGAAGTTTCTGGTATCGAGTGCATTTCACCCACAGACCAATGGCTTGTGTGAGCGCTTCAATGCTGGTTGAGACCCAAGGACGCGACTGGGAGCGGTACCTCCCACACCTGCTGTTCGCTTACCAAGAGGTTCCGCAGGCCTCGACGGGGTTCTCCCCCTTCGAGCTCCTGTACTGCAGGTGAGTCCGGGGAACCCTTGGGTTGGTAAGAGAGCCCTGGGAAGAGAAGCCGAACCCTTCTGAAGTGTCCATAGTGGAGTATGTCATGCGCTTCCGTGACAAGATGCAGACCTTGACGCAGTTGGTGCATGACAACATGACGCAGGCTCAGACTGATCAGAAGCCCTCGTACAACCAGAACGCCCGGGAGCGGACCTACCACGTGGGTCAAAAGGTGTGGGTGCTGGTCCCCGTACCAAAGGATAAGCTTCAGGCAGCCTGGGAAGGCCCATACGTTGTCCACCAACAGTTCAACCTGGTCACCTACGTGGTCACGCTCGGGATAGGCGAAAGGCCTTTCACGTCAACGTGAACCTTTCGTCCTACCGGTCTGCAGCCTGCCCGACGACGGGGAGGAATACCCCCTCCTGGACATGCTGGCCCAAGCCAAGGCCGGTGGATCCATTGAGGATGTGGAGGTAAACACCTGTCAGTATTCCGGGTTTTCTAAGTCACCTTGTGAATGATTTTGCCCTTTGTTAAGATGGAGTTTGCTGTTTTTGTCTGCCCTACTTCCTTTTCGTTTGTTTAAAACCCGGGTCAGGTGTCAGCCGCTTTGCTGGAGTATTCTGATTCTGTTCTCCTTCAGCTCAGCTGCTGGTTCTGAGTGTGTCTCTGGCTCTGGACATTTCCTGCATTTGTAAGCTACACTCTCTATGTTATCATTAGTCTGCTGACTTGGAACTTAACCTGTTGTGAACTCTATTTTTGGGCTCCCTCTAGTGGTCACAAGCGGTACTGTGTAGTGTTGTCTTTCTGCAGGTTGGCAGCATCAGCTGGTTCGTTATCCTTGGTTGGTTTCCTATTTAGCTCACATGGATACTCAGTTCCTTGCCTGCTATCAATGTATTCAGTGCTCTTCAGATTCCTTGTGACTACCTTGCTCCCAGTCTCTCCAAGACAAGCTAAGTTTTTGTTTGATCATTTTTTGATTATCAGCATTCATTATGTTTTTAGTCCAGCTCGCTAAAATGTGATCTCCTCGCTTGCTGGTTGCTCTAGGGGACTGAGTTTCTCCCCCCACACCGTTAGTTGGTGTGGGGGTTCTTGAAATCTCAGTGTGGATATTTTGTAAGGGTTTTTTACTGACCGCACAGACCCCTTTTCTATTTTCTGCTATCTAGTATTAGTGGGCCTCATTTGCTGAATCTGCTTTCACCCCTGTATATGTGCCTTCCTCTTACCTCACCGTTATTATTTGTTGGGGGCTTCTATTTCTTTGGGGATTATTTCTCTGGAGGCAAGAGAGGTCTTTCTTTCTCTCTAGGGGTAGTTAGTTCCTCAGGCTGGCTCGAGACGTCTAGGATTTTTAGGCACGTTCACCGGCTACTTCTAGTGTGTTTGGATAGGTTCAGATTTGCGGTCAGTCCAGTTTGCCACCTCCCTAGAGCTTGTCCTATGTTTGTTACTTAGCTGGAGTAATTTGTGATCCTCAACCACTAAGGATCATAACAGTATAGCAGGCCAAAAAGTGTTTAATGCATCGCAGAAGTGGGATAAAAAGAAGACCTGAGTACATTTTTTTTTTCTCCCTCCCGCTTTTCCTTTGCTGCAGTTTGTTTAGCTTCTTTCATCCCCTTGAACTCTGGGTGGTTTTGAGCTCAGCTGCAGACATGAATGTTCAGACTCTGACTTCTAGTGTGGATCATCTTACTGCACGGGTGCAAAGTATTCAGGATTTTGTTATTCATAGCCCTATGTCAGAACCAAAGATACCCATTCCTGAGTTGTTTTCTGGAGATAGATCTAGGTTTCTAAATTTTAAGAATAATTGTAAGTTATTTCTATCTCTGAGACCTCGTTCCACTGGTGATTCCGCTCAGCAAGTTAAAATTGTTATCTCCTTGTTGCGTGGCGACCCTCAAGATTGGGCTTTCTCTCTGGCGCCAGGAGATCCTGCATTGCTTAATGTAGATGCATTTTTTCTGGCTCTTGGACTGCTTTATGAGGAGCCTAATCTTGAGAATCAGGCAGAAAAAGCGTTGCTGGCTATCTCTCAAGGTCAGGATGAAGCAGAGGTGTATTGTCAAAAATTTCGGAAATGGTCGGTGCTTACTCAATGGAATGAGTGTGCCCTGGCTGCAAATTTCAGAGAAGGTCTTTCTGAGGCCGTTAAGAATGTTATGGTGGGGTTTCCCACCCCTACAAGTCTGAGTGATTCTATGGCTTTAGCCATTCAGGTTGATCAGCGTTTGCGGGAACGCAAATCTGCTCATCCTTTGGCGGTATTTTCTGAACAGAGACCTGAGTCTATGCAATGTGACCGAACTCTGACCAGAATTGAGCGACAAAGTCATAGACGTCAAAATGGGTTGTGTTTTTACTGTGGTGATTCTACTCATGTTATCTCAGCATGCTCTAAACGCTTAAAAAAAATCGCTAAACCGGTCACCATTGGTACTATACAGCCTAAATTTATTTTGTCTGTTACTTTGATTTGTTCTTTGTCGTCCTACCCGGTTATGGCTTTTGTGGATTCGGGTGCTGCCCTGAATCTGATGGATTTGTCGTTTGCCAGGCGCTGTGGTTTTGTCCTGGAGCCTTTGGAATTTCCTATTCCTCTGAGGGGAATTGATGCTACGCCATTGGCTGAGAATAAGCCTCAGTATTGGACGCAAATGACCATGTGCATGACTCCCGTACATCAGGAGGTGATTCGCTTTCTTGTTCTGCATAATTTGCATGATGTTGTCGTTTTGGGTCTGCCATGGCTGCAAGCTCATAATCCAGATTTAGATTGGAAAGCTATGTCTGTGTCTAGTTGGGGTTGTCAGGGAATTCATGGCGATGCTCCCTTGGTGTCTATTGCTTCTTCCACTCCTTCTGAGGTCCCTGAGTTTTTGTCTGACTACCAGGATGTATTTGATGAGCCCAGGTCCAGTGCCCTGCCCCCTCATAGGGATTGTGACTGTGCTATAAATTTAATTCCTGGTAGTAAATTCCCTAAGGGACGACTTTTTAATTTGTCTATACCAGAGCATGCCGCGATGCGGAGTTATATAAAGGAGTCTTTGGAGAAGGGACATATTCGCCCATCCTCTTCCCCTCTTGGTGCAGGATTTTTTTTTTGTGGCCAAGAAGGACGGTTCTTTGAGACCTTGTATAGATTATCGTCTTCTGAATAAAATCACAGTCAAATTTCAGTATCCTTTGCTACTATTGTCTGATTTGTTTGCTCGGATTAAGGGTGCCAGTTGGTTCACCAAGATAGATCTCCGTGGTGCGTATAACCTTGTGCGCATTAAGCAGGGAGATGAATGGAAAACAGCATTTAATACGCCCGAAGGCCATTTTGAGTACTTAGTGATGCCTTTTGGACTCTCTAATGCTCCTTCTGTGTTTCAGTCCTTCATGCATGACATCTTCCGAGAATATCTGGATAAATTTATGATTGTTTATCTGGATGACATTTTGGTCTTTTCTGATGATTGGGAGTCCCATGTGAAGCAGGTCAGGATGGTGTTTCAGGTCCTGCGTGCTAATGCTTTATTTGTGAAGGGCTCAAAATGCCTCTTCGGAGTACAGAAGGTCTCCTTTTTGGGTTTTATTTTTTCTCCTTCTACTGTGGAGATGGACCCAGTCAAGGTCCAGGCTATTCATGACTGGACTCAGCCCACGTCTGTTAAGAGTCTTCAGAAGTTCTTGGGTTTTGCTAATTTTTACCGTCGTTTCATCGCTAATTTTTCTAGCGTGGTTAAACCTTTGACGGATTTGACCAAGAAGGGTTCTGATGTGACTAATTGGTCTCCTGCGGCCGTGGAGGCTTTTCGGGAGCTGAAGCACCGGTTTTCTTCAGCTCCGGTCTTATGTCAGCCAGACGTCTCCCTTCCCTTCCAGGTCGAGGTTGATGCTTCTGAGATTGGAGCAGGGGCTGTTTTGTCGCAGAGAAGCTCTGATGGCTCTGTGATGAAGCCATGTGCTTTCTTTTCAAGAAAATTTTCGCCTGCCGAGCGGAATTATGATGTTGGTAATCGGGAGTTGTTGGCTATGAAGTGGGCATTTGAGGAGTGGCGACATTGGCTCGAAGGAGCTAAACATCGTGTGGTGGTCTTGACTGATCACAAAAATCTGATTTACCTTGAATCTGCCAAGCGCCTGAATCCTAGACAGGCTCGTTGGTCGTTGTTTTTCTCCCGTTTCAACTTCGTGGTCTCATACCTGCCTGGTTCGAAGAACGTGAAGGCTGATGCGCTTTCTAGGAGTTTTGTGCCTGACTCTCCGGGAGTTTCTGAGCCGGCTGGTATTCTCAGAGAGGGAGTGATTTTGTCTGCCATTTCCCCAGATTTGCGACGAGTGCTGCAGAAATTTCAGGCGGATAGACCTGACCGTTGTCCACCGGAGAGACTGTTTGTCCCGGATAGATGAACCAGCAGAGTTATTTCCGAGGTTCATTCTTCGGTGTTGGCGGGTCATCCTGGGATTTTTGGTACCAGAGATTTGGTGGCTAGGTCCTTCTGGTGGCCTTCCTTGTCGCGGGATGTGCGTTCCTTTGTGCAGTCTTGTGGGATTTGTGCTCGGGCTAAGCCTTGCTGTTCTCGTGCCAGCGGTTTGCTTTTGCCTTTGCCTGTTCCGAAAAGGCCTTGGACGCACATTTCCATGGATTTTATTTCGGATCTTCCAGTATCTCAGAAAATGTCTGTCATCTGGGTGGTGTGTGATCGTTTTTCCAAGATGGTCCATTTGGTGCCCTTGCCTAAGTTGCCTTCTTCCTCCGATTTGGTTCCTCTATTTTTTCAGAATGTGGTTCGCTTGCACGGCATTCCTGAAAATATTGTGTCTGATAGAGGATCCCAGTTTGTGTCCAGGTTTTGGCGGACTTTTTGTGCTAAGATGGGCATTGATTTGTCTTTTTCGTCGGCCTTCCATCCTCAGACTAATGGCCAAACCGAGCGAACTAATCAGACGTTGGAAACTTATTTGAGATGTTTTGTTTCTGCTGATCAGGATGATTGGGTGACTTTTTTGCCATTGGCCGAGTTTGCCCTTAATAATCGGGCTAGTTCTGCTACTTTGGTTTCGCCTTTTTTCTGCAATTCTGGTTTCCATCCTCGTTTTTCCTTGGGTCAGGTTGAGCCTTCTGACTGTCCTGGGGTGGATTCTGTGGTGGATAGGTTGCAGCAGATTTGGAACCATGTGGTGGACAATTTGAGGTTGTCACAGGAGAAGGCTCAGCGTTTTGCCAACCGCCGCCGTGGTGTGGGTCCCCGACTTCGTGTTGGGGATTTGGTGTGGCTGTCTTCTCGGTATGTTCCTATGAAGGTCTCCTCTCCTAAATTCAAGCCTCGCTTCATCGGTCCTTATAAGATCTTGGAAATCCTTAACCCGGTGTCTTTTCGTTTGGATCTCCCAGCATCGTTTGCCATTCATAATGTGTTCCATAGGTCTTTGTTGCGGAGGTATGTGGTACCTGTGGTTCCTTCTGTTGAGCCTCCTGCTCCGGTGCTGGTCGAGGGCGAATTGGAGTACGTGGTGGAGAAGATTTTGGATTCTTGTATCTCTAGACGGAGGCTTCAGTATTTGGTTAAATGGAAGGGCTATGGTCAGGAGGATAATTCCTGGGTTGTCGCCTCTGATGTTCATGCGGCCGATTTGGTTCGTGCCTTCCACGCGGCTCATCCTGATCGCCCTTGGGGTCTTGATGAGGGTTCGGTGACCCCTCCTCAAGGGGGGGGGGTACTGTTGTGAACTCTATTTTTGGGCTCCCTCTAGTGGTCACAAGCGGTACTGTGTAGTGTTGTCTTTCTGCAGGTTGGCAGCATCAGCTGGTTCATTATCCTTGGTTGGTTTCCTATTTAGCTCACCTGGATACTCAGTTCCTTGCCTGCTATCAATGTATTCAGTGCTCTTCAGATTCCTTGTGACTACCTTGCTCCCAGTCTCTCCAAGACAAGCTAAGTTTTTGTTTGATCATTTTTTGATTATCAGCATTCATTATGTTTTTAGTCCAGCTCGCTAAAATGTGATTTCCTCGCTTGCTGGTTGCTCTAGGGGACTGAGTTTCTCCCCCCACACCGTTAGTTGGTGCGGGGGTTCTTGAAATCTCAGTGTGGATATTTTGTAAGGGTTTTTTACTGACCGCACAGACCCCTTTTCTATTTTCTGCTATCTAGTATTAGTGGGCCTCATTTGCTGAATCTGCTTTCACCCCTGTGTATGTGCCTTCCTCTTACCTCACCGTTATTATTTGTTGGGGGCTTCTATTTCTTTGGGGATTATTTCTCTGGAGGCAAGAGAGGTCTTTCTTTCTCTCTAGGGGTAGTTAGTTCCTCAGGCTGGCTCGAGAAGTCTAGGATTTTTAGGCACGTTCACCGGCTACTTCTAGTGTGTTTGGATAGGTTCAGATTTGCGGTCAGTCCAGTTTGCCACCTCCCTAGAGCTTGTCCTATGTTTGTTACTTAGCTGGAGTAATTTGTGATCCTCAACCACTAAGGATCATAACATTAACCCTCGGTTCACTCCTTCTAGTAAGAACTGTGTTTTTGTAACTTTGTTTCGGGACTTGTTTCGGGACTGTGTGTTGCTACTTAATCCTTCATTTACTCCACCCTGTGGGAGCTGTTGGAAACAACACCAGTATAATACTTTAAGGTGAACCTGTTTCTGAACTTACCCGTGTTTATGCCATATCTGGGATCAACTTGTGAACTAGTTTCTGGACTTACCCGTGTTCATGCTACACCTGGGATGAACTTGTGGACTTGTTCTGGACTTCCCTGTGTTTACTTCATACCTGGATTTGACTCTTTCTGTACCGACAGTGTTTGGATCTGCACCACGTCACCTATCACATTCACCTTGCTGAGGACTCTGCCTTAAGAACTCTGCCAATTTGCTGTATATGTTTCAAGGACTCGTTTCATTTCAGGACACTGTGGGTTATCAGTATATTGTTTTGGGTGTTATTGCTGTTGTACAAATACACTATTTGCACTAAAGAAACCCGTCTCTGTCTGTTCATTGCCCCATGCTATCAGAATCCTTAAATTCCTACAATAGTATTACAGGATACTCCAGCCTAAAAAAAAGGATTCTGCTGGGGCAATGACAGAGACACGGGTAGACAAGATGTTTACTATGATTAACTCCTTGCAACAGGAGGTGGCGGCTATACAAAATAAGATTAGAGACATGGACTCCCGGGCTAACCACAATGCGCAGGTGTTTGGTCAGGCTCTCCAAGATTTACGTACCTTGGTAGAAGCTCAGGTTACACCACCTGCTCAGCATACACCACCTGTTTAGCATACACCACCCACCAGTATGCCTAAATTGCCTCCTTTCCGGTTTAATGGTGACCGAAGTCAATTCCGCGGGTTTGTTAATCAATGCATATTATTTTTTTATGTACATGCCTCCTACTATCAGTCAGATAGATCTAAGGTACTATGTATTATTATGTTGTTGACTTCACGGGCACTGGCTTGGGCAAATCCTATGGTTGAAAGTCGTGATGTCCGTCTAAATGATTTGGATGATTTTCTGGCAGCTATGGTGCAAATGTTTGATCCCAACCTCCGTGCCTCCGCTGCAAAAATCCTTGCTTTCCTTACGCCAGGGGAAACGTTCAGTCATAGAGTATATTACTGAATTTAAGAGGTTAGTAGTGGATACCAACTGGGATAACAATGCTTTATTACCAATTTTCAGGAGCGGGTTGTCCAGTACAATCAAAGATGAGCTAGCTCACTCCACAGGAGTTTGAGTTATTTTTACAACACTGTGTGCGTATTGATATCCGCCTAACGGAACGCAGACAAGAGAAATGGGCGGCCTTAAATCGCATCACTAATTTTACTCTTCCGTCTAGGGAAACTACCAGCAAGAACCCACGGGAAGCTGAGGAGGTGCCTATGCAAGTGGACTCACTTCAAAAACGTGAGAGTAACGAACGCCGTGAATATCGGTTTCGTGAGCGCTTATGTTTTTACTGCGGTCAATAGGATCATTTCCTCATTAATTGTCCTAAATGTCCCAGGCGACCTAACAAAGTGTTGGCGGCAGTAGGGGATTATGACAATACGGACACTGAGTCAGAAGTTTCGGAGACCAGTTTACATATAGATGCTGTCGTTCCCCTAACAGTGATGCCGACTTCCCCTAAAGATCAAGGGGAGAAATACTCACATTGTTCTCTTCCTATTCAGATTCTGTGGGAGGGACAGTGGATACCAAGTTCTGCTATGATAGACTCTGGAGCAGGTGGAAATTTCATGGATTCTTCTTTTGCCAGGGAACATGGTATTAAGACACGACTAAGAGCCTCACCAGTCACCATGGAAACGGTGGATGGTTCTCCATTAGTTTCCGGATCAGTAGACCGGGAGACGGTGCTTCTGAAGTGTAAGATGGAACCAGACCATCAGGAGACACTTTCCTTTATGTTAATATCTTCTCCTCATTTTCCTGTAATTTTAGGAATTCCCTGGTTGCGGTCACAGAATCCAAACATCAATTGGGAAACCAAGGAGATATCCTTCCTTCCGAAGTGTAGCCCTACCATCAGTCCACAGGTAATGGCTCCAGTTACCCAGAATTTGGAGGAAACGAAACAGGTATCTACTCTCCCTCTGGTTTACCAGGAATTCTCGGACATTTGTGACAAGAGGAAGGCAGACCAACTCCCTCCACATAGACCTTATGACTGCCCCATGGAGCTGCTTCCTGGGGCAACGATTCCTTTCGGCCATGTTTACCCGTTGTCAGCTCCAGAATTAAAGACATTACGAGAATACATAGATGAAAATTTAGCCAAGGGGTTTATCCGACCATCCTCTTCACCAGCGGGAGCCCCCATATTCTTTGTAAAGAAGAAAGATGGCACTCTAAGACCTTGTATTGACTACCGGGACCTAAACAAGGTAACCATTCGTAACAGGTACCCGTTGCCTTTAATTCCTAAATTGTTGGAGAGAGTTCGCCAAGCTAAAATATTTACCAAATTAGATCTTCGCGGGGCATATAATTTACTCCGTATACGTCCCGGAGACGAATGGAAGACAGCTTTCAGATGTCGTTATGGACATTTTGAATATTTAGTGATGCCATTCGGACTCTGTAACGCTCCTGCTGCTTTCCAACACTTAGCCAACGATATCTTCAGGGATTTACTGGATCATTATGTAGTAATTTACCTGGATGACATCTTGATTTTCTCTGATTCACTACAGGAACATGTCAAGACCGTGCTCAGACGTTTGAGAGATAATCATTTGTACATCAAACTCGAAAAGTGTGAATTTCATTGCTCCAAGATTCAATTTTTAGGCTATGTTATTTCTCCTCAGGGATTGAACATGGAGTCCAGCAAGATCCAGGCGATCATGGATTGGCCGGTACCAGGAAACATCAAAGAGGTTCAACGATTCATTGGTTTTGCTACCTTTTATAGGCGTTTTATCCGGAATTTTTCAGAAATTGTCCGTTCCATCACTCTCCTTACTAAGAAGGGGAAGAAGTTTGTATGGTCTTCGCAAGCCCAGGAAGCCTTTGATCGCCTCAAGGTTTGTTTTACCACGGCTCCGATATTGATGCACCCGGATCCTGCACTGCCTTTTGTCGTGGAGGTGGATGCTTCTGACTGTGCACTGGGAGCAATCCTCTCACAACAAACCGGAGACAAAGGTTTGCTGCACCCGTGTGCCTTCTTTTCTCGCAGGTTATCATCTGCTGAACTGAATTATGATATTGCAGATAAGGAACTTTTGGCAATCATTTCCGCCTTTAAGGAATGGAGACACCATTTGCAGGGAGCAACTCAACAGGTAGTGGTGCTCACAGATCACCGTAATTTGGAATTCCTTAAGTCCGCCAGATGTCTTTCCCCTCGACAAGCTAGGTGGAGTTTGTTCTTGAACCAGTTTGATTTTATCATCTCGTACCGCCCAGGTTCATGTAATGGGAAAGCTGATGCACTATCCCGAATCCACAAGATGGACTCCGTGCCTGGGACCCCGTCTAAGACCATCTTGTCTGATGCCAATTTCATAGGAGTGCTCCAGGACCGGGACTTGTGGGAGGAGATCAAGCTGGCCTATGATGGTGACGTATTTCTTGCTGCTCCACCTGACAATGTGAATCTTGTCTTTCAGAATGGTGTATGGCTTAGAGATCGCTGTATTTATGTCCCTGAGGCTGTGAGACTTCGAATTCTCAAATTGGTCCATGACTCCGTATTGGCTGGTCATCGGGGGGTACAGAAGACGCAGGAATTTTTAAGTCGTTTTTTCTGGTGGCCTACCTGCTTGAAGGATGTGAATGACTGTCCGCTCTTGTGAGGTTTGTGCCCGGTACAAGGTTCCTCGTGTTTCACCTACTGGCCTTCTTAAGCCACTACCCGTACCATCTCGCCCTTGGGGGTCTATTTTGATGGACTTTATTGTGGAGTTACCCATCTCTGGCGGTAAAAATACCATTTTGGTGGTAGTGGAACGTTTAACGAAGGCTGCTCATTTTATTCCTTGCACCGGTCTACCCTCAGCTACAGAGACAGTGGATCTGGTTATCCAGAATGTTTTACGGCTGCATGGGGTACCAGATGAGATCATCTCTGACCGGGGAATACAATTTACCTCCAGGTTTTGGAAAGGATTTTGTTCTGCGCTCCACATTAATGTTTGCTTGTCTTCTGCATACCACCCTCAGACCAACGGGCAGACTGAACGGACCAATCAAACCTTGGAGCAATATCTACACTGTTACGTCAGTAATTTGCAGGATGATTAGCTGAAGCTACTTCCACTAGCGGAATTTTCGTATAACAACTCACAGAGCAGTTCCACAAAGGTAACGCCTTTTTTCGCCAATCTGGGATATCATCCAAATATTTTGCCTAGGTCTCCGGTTGCTACTTCGGTACAGGCAGTTCAAGACAGAGTGGCGGTGTTGCAGCGTAATCTTGAAGTTTTTAAAGACTCCCTGACCGCAGCAAAGGAGCGTTACAAGAAGTCGGCCGATAGATTCCGGAAACCGGCACCCATGTATAAGGTAGGAGACTTGGTTTGGTTGTCCACCAAGAATCTAAAATTGGGTGTTCCTTCGCAGAAACTGGGACAGAAGTTCATCGGTCCATTCAAGATCACCGGGATTGTGAGCTCTGGTGCTTGTCGGCTGAAGCTGCCACGAACTCTAAAGGTACACCCTTTCATGTTTCTTTATTAAAACCGGTCTCTCTTAACACATTTCAGGGATGTATCGTACCTCCTCCTCCACCAGTGTTGGTTGATGGCGAAGAACAATTTGTGGTATAGGACATTATCAATTCAAGACTTCATAGAAACCGGCTTCAGTATCTAGTTAGTTGGCAGGGTTACTCTCCTGAAAATGATTCTTGGGAACTAGTAAGTAACATCAATGCTCCCCTGAAGATTGCTCAATTTCATCGTAGATACCCAGACAAGCCTGGTCCAGGTTCGTCCTGAGGCCGTTTCTAGGGGGGGAGTAATGTCAGTATTCCGGGTTTTCTAAGTCACCTTGTGAATGATTTTGCCCTTTGTTAAGATGGAGTTTGCTGTTTTTGTCTGCCCTACTTCCTGTTCGTTTGTTTAAAACCCGGGTCAGGTGTCAGCCTCTTTGCTGGAGTATTCTGATTCTGTTCTCCTTCAGCTCAGCTGCTGGTTCTGAGTGTGTCTCTACCTCTGGCTCTGGACATTTCCTGCATTTGTAAGCTACACTCTCTATGTTATCATTAGTCTGCTGACTTGGAACTTAACCCTCGGTTCACTCCTTCTGGTAAGAACTGTGTTTTTGGAACTTTGTTTCGGGACTGTGTGTTGCTACTTAATCCTTCATTTACTCCCCCCGGTGGGAGCTGTTGGAAACAACACCAGTATAATTCTTTAAGGTGAACCTGTTTCTGAACTTACCCGTGTTCATGCTGCACCTGGGATGAACTTGTGGACTTGTTCTGGACTTCCCTGTGTTTACTTCATACCTGGATTTGACTCTTTCTGTGTACCCGACAGTGTTTGGATCTGCACCACGTCACCTATCACATTCACCTTGCTGAGGACTCTGCCTTAAGAACTCTGCCGATTTGCTGTATATGTTTCAAGGACTCGTTTCATTTCAGGACACTGTGGGTTATCAGTATATTGTTTTGGGTGTTATTGCTGTTGTACAAATACACTATTTGCACTAAAGAAACCCGTCTCTGTCTGTTCATTGCCCCATGCTATCAGAATCCTTGAGTTCCTACAATAGTATTACAACACCTCACTAACCAAACTCCAGCGGTTGCAGTTGTGGACCAAGCTGGAACCCTTCCGGGATGTGTTCTCCAACCGACCTGGAAGGACTGAGTTAGCAGTCCACGAGGTGAACACCGGGAATCATGCCCCACTACGGCAAACACCCTATCAAATCTTCGGCCAGGTGCAGCAGGTTATGCGCCTGGAGATCGATGAGATGTTACAGCTGGGGGTGATTCAACGGTCAAAGAGCGTGTGGGCCTCACCTGTAGTCCTCGTGCCAAAGAAGGATCGGAACACCCGATTCTGCATGAACTACAGGGGGCTCAACGCCATCACAGCCTCTGCCGGGCACCCAATGCCACGCATCGAGGAGCTGCTTGAGAGGTTAGCTGGAGCAAAATATCTGACCATCATGGATCTGAGTCGAGGATACTGGCAGATTCCCCTGAGCCCTGAGGCGCAGGAGAAGTCCGCCTTTATCACACCCTTCGGACTGTACGAGTCCACGGTCATGCCCGTGCCCCTTTCTAGCTGATGGTCAACCACCTGCTTGAAGGACTGGAGAAGTACGCGGTGGCGTATTTGGATAACATTGCCATCTTCAGATCCTCCTGGGATGAACACCTGCAGCATCTCAAGGAGGTGCTCAGGCGAATTCACTGAGCCGGACTGACTATCAAGCCGGGAAAGTGCCAGATGGGCATGAGTTAGGTCCACTACCTAGGGCACCGGGTAGGCGGGGGCACCCTAAAGCCAGAAGCTGAGAAAGTGGGAGCGACCGTGAACTGGCCCACCCCCAGGACCAAGAAACAGGTGATGTCCTTCCTGGGCACCGCAGGGTACTATAGGCGCTTCATACCGCACTATAGTAGCCTGGCAAAACCCTTGACGGACCTCACCAGGAAGACGCTACCCCACATCGTCAACTGGAACGAAGGCTGTGAGTGGGCCTTCCAGGCGTTGAAAACAGCACTGTGCAATGCCCTTGTGTTGAAAGCAGTCTACCGTTCTTGGTGCAGACCGATGCCAGCGAGTTTGGCCTCGGTGCTGTGCTCAGCCAGGTTGACTCGGAGGACCAAGAGCACCCCGTGTTTTACCTGAGCAGGAAACTTCGGCCAAGGGAAGTGGCCTACTCCACCATCGAGATGGAGTGGCTGGCCATAGTCTGGGCCCTGCAGTGCTTGCCGCCCTACTTGTACGATCGCACCTTCACAGTGGTGACTGACCACAACCCTCTGAGCTGGCTGAACGCCATGTGTGGAACCAACGGAAGGTTGCTACGCTGGAGCCTTGCCCTCCAGCAGTTTGACTTCACCATCGAACACAAAACGGGCAGGGAGCATGGCAATGCAGATGGGTTGTCCCGCCGGGGTGAACCTGCTGAGGTGCACATGGAGGCATACCAAGGGGTTCTGCCTCCGTAGCGCAGACCAAAAGGGGGAGGTGTCACGATAATGTATAAAATGGAGTAGGATTTTTAATTTTCCCTGTTATCACGCACGCTGTGGGCTCTGACCCCTTCTCTCTTTGCTTCTGCTGCTGTGTGTGTGTCTGAATCCTAAAATTCTCATTCCCTTCCACCACAAGAATGTTTACGACCTCTGTAGCTGCAATAGACAATTCTCCCATCTAGTACCAGCTGAAACTGGTCTAATCTCTCTCAAAAGACATGAGGTTCTTTGTTCTATTATAGTAAGATATTGGGCCACCGATTTGGGCTAGAAAACTACGGAGTACATATTGCGAATTCCCATCAGTAGATCTGTCAATCACGGTAAGTGCTAGTAGCTAAACACAATGAGTGCAAAGTGTGGATTTCTCCTGAACCGTGTGGACCAACTAGTCCGAGTGCAGTATCATTAGAAAGCAAATTTTAATATAAGATGAATGATGGGGGTGCTGTGACTCTGCCATGTTCTGAAGCCAAGATATGAGAATTATAAGTATTGCTGGTACAATCTGTAACTTTGAGGAGAGGGGAGGGTGAAGGTAAACCAGCCCCTTTAGTGATGACACAAGCCTGCAGGTATAAGTGACTGCACTCCACTCAGCCTTCATTCTTGCCTGGGACCTTAATCCATGAAGATTCTTGGTCAAGCACTGTGATGTCTGGATCCGCCTACCAGCATGGTTAGCTGAAATGATCTAAGCAAATGTGAATTTTATCTTTCTTTAATACATGTTTTTTTTTTATAATTGCTGTACATACTTTAAATGGTCTCATATTGTAAAATCTTGATATACCTTTTATAAACACTGCCTAATTTCTTTATGGAGTAAAAGTTATAATATTTACTAATTTCGTTCCCTTGCTCTAAAACGTATCCTAGTCTTCTGAAGTTAATTACGCTACTAATTTGGGTTGGCTCATACCCCTCTCTGTGAGAAATCTGAGCTGGTGGCAGCGAAGTGTGTTCTGGGCTAGGTGGGTGCCGCTGGCAGCGACGGAACGGGGTTTTATAAGCTATTGTCTGGATGCGGCCTGAGCATTTAGAATTCCCTCACTGCAGCGTGCTTGCTAGCCAGTCCACAGTGATGGGGCCCGTCCGGCGACTAATTATCCCAGGTGTAGTTCCCTGACTGACCTGAGGGTAAGGGGGGCGCCGGAGAGCTGCAAGTTCCGAAGCGGCACCGAAAAGCGGGATATACATAAATCCCTGCAGTTTGTGTTATGTTGTAGCAGCAGTGGGATAACTAAAATAATCTCCTGCGGTAAATTGATAGGTCAATAGCCTTGTTTGTGTTTTCATCACATTGTAGCAGTGGAGGGATAACTAAGCCCCCCTGCACATGTGATAGCCGTGTGCTGGCCAAAGGTCACCACGATCCGTGACATTGGTGGCAGCACGGTGGGATTCGTGACAGGCTCCAATAAGTGACACGTCACTCAGACATTGTGGATAGTAAAATCTTAGTAAATGATTGGCGTCTCTGACGTTTTTGGCACATGGGTTATGTAACAGCCAAGGTAAAACAGGTCGTGCTGAAAGTTATGAAATAGTCCCTGGCATGAGATCAGTCAGCGGAGCTCGTGTGCTCCATTGTGGCTAGAAAATAACCAGAAAGTGCACTCACATGTGGACGAAGCTTTAAAGGCTCAGATTCATCATTTGCAGCTTATTACTCTTTTTAACTCAGTTTAGGTTTTTTTTTTTGTCTTGTGATTGATTTTTTTTTTTGCCACATTCTTCAAAATGGAGAACCTGGTTTAGGAATTGAGTGCAAAAATAAATTTTTGTGGAAAAAGAGTCCTAGTAAAATTGCCTTTTTTTCAAAAATACGCTGCGTAAGAAAAACTCACCAACGTGGGAACGGAGCCTAACTTTCCCCCCAAATATCTGACTCCCATAAAACTACTCGAGATATGGAAAGGCGTCATCCGCATCACACAAGATGGATTCAACATGGTGCGAGATGAATCTGCTCTGACCACAATGGGTTTCCTCAAGAGGGCGCATTGTCTGCCGACGTGCACAAAAACTGCAAAACTCTGGAACTCAGAGTCAACACCAAGGAACATCATCGTCTCATGACGGTTATGACGCTACAATGGGGTGATGTAAATAAATACCGCAAACATTGCATCTATTTCTGGGCTTAAAGGGAATCTGTCACCCCCAAAATCGAGGGTGAGGTAAGCCCACCAACATCAGGGGCTTATCTACAGCATTCTGTAATGCATTCTGTAAAGCTGTAGATAAGCCCCCGATGTATCCTAAAAGATGAGAAAAAGAGGTTAGATTATACTCACCTGGGCGGGCGGTCTGGTCCGATGGGCGTCGCGGTCCGGGGCCTCCCATCTTCATAGGATGACGTCCTCTTCTGGTCTTCACGCTGCGGCTCCGGCGCAGGTGAACTTTGTCTGCCCTGTTGAGGGCAGAGCAAAGTACTGCAGTGCGCAGGCGCTGGGCCTCTCTGACCTTTCCCTGCGCACTGCAGTACTTTGCTCTGCCCTCAACAGGGCAGACAAAGTTCACCTGCGCCGGAGCCGCAGCGTGAAGACCAGAAGAGGACGTCATCCTATGAAGATGGGAGGCCCCGGACCGTGACGCCCATCGGACCAGACCGCCCGCCCAGGTGAGTATAATCTAACCTCTTTTTCTCATCTTTTAGGATACATCGGGGGCTTATCTACAGCATTACAGAATGCTGTAGATAAGCCCCTGATGCCGGTGGGCTTAGCTCGCCATCGATTTTGGGGGTGACAGGTTCCCTTTAAAGTTTGACCTGCCATGGTTGTGAAACACTTTGGTATTTTTTGTCTATTTTTCATTATTTGTTTTATCCTTGTTTTTTATTTTTTTTCCCCTTTTAAAGTATATTTGTTTTTTTTAATGTTTGTCATTGTGGTTGCCCATTTATATTTCACAAATGGACTCCAGCCCTTTCCTGGTATAATGTCCCCCCATCCTGGCCCTTTCCAGTAAAAATGTCCCCTATCCTAGGCCCCTTCCTGATATAATATTCCCCATCCTAGGCCCCTTTATGGTATAATATCCCCCATCCTAGACCCCATCCTGGTATAATATCCCCCATCCTAGACCCCTTCCTAGTATAGTATTCCCAATCCTAGGCCCCTTCCTGGTATAATATCCCCCATCCTAGGCCCCTTCATGGTATAATAGCCCCCATCCTGGTATAATATCCCCCATCCTAGACCCCTTTCTAGTATAATATTCCCCATCCTAGGCCCCTTCCTGGTATAATATCCCCCATCCTAGACCCCTTCCTAGTATAATATTCCCCATCCTAGGCCCCTTCCTGGCATAATATCCCCCATCCTAGACCCCTTCCTAGTATAATATTCCCCATCCTAGGCTCCTTTATGGTATAATATTCCCCATCCTAGACCCCTTCCTAGTATAATATTCCCTATCATAGGTCCCTTCCTGGTATAATATCCCCTATCCTAGGCTCCTTCCTGGTATAATATTCCCCATCCTAGGCCCCTTTATGGTATAATATCCCCCATCCTAGACCCCTTCCTGGTATAATATCCCCCATCCTAGACCCCTTCCTAGTATAATATCCCCTATCCTAGACCGCTTCCTAGTATAATATCCCCTATCCTAGACCGCTTCCTAGTATAATATTCCCAATCCTAGGCCCCTTCCTGGTATAATATCCCCCATCCTAGGCCCCTTCATGGTATAATATCCCCCATCCTAGGCCCCTTCCTGGTGTAATATCCCCCATCCTAGACCCCTTCCTAGTATAATATTCCCCATCCTAGGCCCCTTCCTGGTATATCATCTCTCATGTTTGAGACCCTTCCTGGTATAATATCTCCCACCGTAGTCCACTTTATAGTATAAAATTCCCCATCCTAGGCCCCTTCCTAGTATATGTCCACCATCCTAGGCCCCTTTATGGTATAATATCCCCATCCCAGGCCCTTCTTAGTATAATATACCCCATCCTAGGCCCCTTTATGGTATAATATCTCCCAATCTAGGTCCCTTCCTGGTATAATATCCCCTATCCTAGGCCCTTTATGGTATAATATTCCTCATCCTAAGCTCCTTCCTGGTATAATATCCCGCATCCTAGTAAATGTGCACCATCCTACACCCCTTTCTGGTATAATATCCCCCATCCTAGTATATGTCCACCATCCTAGGCCCCGTTATGGTATAATATCTCCCAATCTAGGTCCCTTCTTGGTATAATATCCCACATCTTGAGCTCTTTCCTGGTATAATATCCCCCACTCTATGCCCCTTCCTGGTATAATATCCTTCCATCCTTGGCCCCTTCCTGGTATAATGGCCTATTTCTTGCGGCCCTTCCTCGTATAATGGCCTATTTCTTGGGCCCCTTCCTGGTATAATGTCCTATTTCTTCACCTGCCAGCTTCCAATAGTCCGGGGAATGTACTGCAGTGCAGGGAGCCGGTGGGTCTCTGCACCTCAATACATTTCAGCTACATGTACGTCCTCAGACTACCATTTTTGCGTCGTTTACAACACAACCGGCATCTCCCGAGCCGCCTCCATACATGACCTATGCCGTAAATATAGGTAATGGGGGTCATTGAGGGGTTAAACATCTGGGGTCAGCCTGACCATTGCCAGTGACACCCCCTCACATGCTATATCTGTATGACCATTGCTTCACACCAACCAAAGTTCACCTTTTATTTAAAAAGTTCCACTGGAAAAATGAAAGCTGGCCTCTGATTGGTGGTTATTACAGGCTGCAAGGACACTGGATTGGACCAGAGCCACAGTCAGCAGAAGCCAGGGATTAGGGCTGGGGCACGTGACGTCACGTAGTAACAGCCGGCAGTTTCGGGAAGTGTAGCCATGACGACCAGGCACTGCAGCCAGTGACGCAGTCGCACGTTCTCACACGTCATTTCCGGTCTGCCGCGCTGTGTTGTTGTGTCCGTGCCGGCTCTTTTATGGCAGTGACCGTTGCGGGTGTATAGCAGCCCGGCTCCCATGGTGTAGCGCCACCCCCCGGTGCAGGACGTCGGCTCACATGGCGGCCGGCATCCCCGACTCCAAGGCGATGACCTTATCATTGATCATCAAATGGGGCGGCCAGGAGTTCCCGCTGTCCGCGCTGTCGGAGGAGGACACGGTGATGGATCTCAAGCATTCCCTCAAGAGCCTCACCGGGGTCCTGCCGGAGCGCCAGAAACTGCTGGGCCTGAAGTACAAGGGTGAGACGAGGTCCTGACCGGGTCCTAGCGCCGCCCCATTGTGTGGCCCCCACTGATCTGCAGAGTGGGGGTGCTGGGAGCGGAGGCACAAAGTCACATGTTACACACACTACAGACCAGGGGCACAGGCTTGGTGCTGTCAAACAAGGGTCCCGGGTCGGCGCCCCACTGAGCCAGGGGAGGTCTCCGGGTCGGCGCCCCACTGAGCCAGGGGAGGTCTCCGGGTCGGCGCCCCACTGAGCCAGGGGAGGTCTCCGGGTCGGCGCCCCACTGAGCCAGGGGAGGTCTCCGGGTCGGCGCCCCACTGAGCCAGGGGAGGTCTCCGGGTCGGCGCCCCTCCGAGCCAGGGGAGGTCTCCGGGTCGGCGCCCCACTGAGCCAGGGGAGGTCTCCGGGTCGGCGCCCCACTGAGCCAGGGGAGGTCTCCGGGTCGGCGCCCCACTGAGCCAGGGGAGGTCTCCGGGTCGGTGCCCCACTGAGCCAGGGGAGGTCTCCGGGTCGGCGCCCCACTGAGCCAGGGGAGGTCTCCGGGTCGGCGCCCCACTGAGCCAGGGGAGGTCTCCGGGTCGGCGCCCCACTGAGCCAGGGGAGGTCTCCGGGTCGGCGCCCCACTGAGCCAGGGGAGGTCTCCGGGTCGGCGCCCCACCGAGCCAGGGGAGGTCTCCGGGTCGGCGCCCCTCCGAGCCAGGGGAGGTCTCCGGGTCGGCGCCCCTCCGAGCCAGGGGAGGTCTCCGGGTCGGCGCCCCTCCGAGCCAGGGGAGGTCTCCGGGTCGGCGCCCCTCCGAGCCAGGGGAGGTCTCCGGGTCGGCGCCCCTCCGAGCCAGGGGAGGTCTCCGGGTCGGCGCCCCTCCGAGCCAGGGGAGGTCTCCGGGTCGGCGCCCCTCCGAGCCAGGGGAGGTCTCCGGGTCGGCGCCCCTCCGAGCCAGGGGAGGTCTCCGGGTCGGCGCCCCACCGAGCCAGGGGAGGTCTCCGGGTCGGCGCCCCACTGAGCCAGGGGAGGTCTCCGGGTCGGCGCCCCACTGAGCCAGGGGAGGTCTCCGGGTCGGCGCCCCACTGAGCCAGGGGAGGTCTCCGGGTCGGCGCCCCACTGAGCCAGGGGAGGTCTCCGGGTCGGCGCCCCACTGAGCCAGGGGAGGTCTCCGGGTCGGCGCCCCACTGAGCCAGGGGAGGTCTCCGGGTCGGCGCCCCACTGAGCCAGGGGAGGTCTCCGGGTCGGCGCCCCACTGAGCCAGGGGAGGTCTCCGGGTCGGCGCCCCACTGAGCCAGGGGAGGTCTCCGGGTCGGCGCCCCACTGAGCCAGGGGAGGTCTCCGGGTCGGCGCCCCACTGAGCCAGGGGAGGTCTCCGGGTCGGCGCCCCACTGAGCCAGGGGAGGTCTCCGGGTCGGCGCCCCACTGAGCCAGGGGAGGTCTCCGGGTCGGCGCCCCACTGAGCCAGGGGAGGTCTCCGGGTCGGCGCCCCACTGAGCCAGGGGAGGTCTCCGGGTCGGCGCCCCACTGAGCCAGGGGAGGTCTCCGGGTCGGCGCCCCACTGAGCCAGGGGAGGTCTCCGGGTCGGCGCCCCACTGAGCCAGGGGAGGTCTCCGGGTCGGCGCCCCACTGAGCCAGGGGAGGTCTCCGGGTCGGCGCCCCACTGAGCCAGGGGAGGTCTCCGGGTCGGCGCCCCACTGAGCCAGGGGAGGTCTCCGGGTCGGCGCCCCACTGAGCCAGGGGAGGTCTCCGGGTCGGCGCCCCACTGAGCCAGGGGAGGTCTCCGGGTCGGCGCCCCACTGAGCCAGGGGAGGTCTCCGGGTCGGCGCCCCACTGAGCCAGGGGAGGTCTCCGGGTCGGCGCCCCACTGAGCCAGGGGAGGTCTCCGGGTCGGCGCCCCACTGAGCCAGGGGAGGTCTCCGGGTCGGCGCCCCACTGAGCCAGGGGAGGTCTCCGGGTCGGCGCCCCACTGAGCCAGGGGAGGTCTCCGGGTCGGCGCCCCACTGAGCCAGGGGAGGTCTCCGGGTCGGCGCCCCACTGAGCCAGGGGAGGTCTCCGGGTCGGCGCCCCACTGAGCCAGGGGAGGTCTCCGGGTCGGCGCCCCACTGAGCCAGGGGAGGTCTCCGGGTCGGCGCCCCACTGAGCCAGGGGAGGTCTCCGGGTCGGCGCCCCACTGAGCCAGGGGAGGTCTCCGGGTCGGCGCCCCACTGAGCCAGGGGAGGTCTCCGGGTCGGCGCCCCACTGAGCCAGGGGAGGTCTCCGGGTCGGCGCCCCACTGAGCCAGGGGAGGTCTCCGGGTCGGCGCCCCACTGAGCCAGGGGAGGTCTCCGGGTCGGCGCCCCACTGAGCCAGGGGAGGTCTCCGGGTCGGCGCCCCACTGAGCCAGGGGAGGTCTCCGGGTCGGCGCCCCACTGAGCCAGGGGAGGTCTCCGGGTCGGCGCCCCACTGAGCCAGGGGAGGTCTCCGGGTCGATCCGGGGGGGTATCGGGTCAGTGCTACTCCCAGCCGGGGGGTGGTCTCCGGGTCAGCCTCCCTTGAGCTGGTGGTTGATGCACCTCCAAGCCAGGGGGTCTGTGGGTCGGAGCCCCTCCAAGCAAGAACATCGCCCTCACCCAACCAGCTTTCATGATCCAATTTCACAATGCCTTTCTTGGACCAGCTGCTTCTTTCCAACCCTAAACCCAGGGGTCACTGCCCATCTGAACACCCATTTTTTTTTCCCCCAGAGCTGAAATCACGATTCAGCGCATTTTCCAACATTTCTTTCCCACCTATCACATATGATCTGAGCTGTACAGTAATCAGGTAAAGCCCTGACTGTACTGCTGCCATATAGGGGAACATGTCAACCGGCGGACATCAATGGGGGGAGATTGGGGGTTATTGTTCCTGTGGAGGAATCGGGGGACACTCGCCTTATACTGACTATTATACATTACAGGCAAACCGGCGGATAACAGCATGAAGCTCGGGGTCCTGAAATTGAAACCAAACACCAAGATCATGATGATGGGAACCCGGGAAGAGAGTCTGGTAACTGCAGTCCACTTTATACTTCTGTATTTAACCCCTTGATGACCCGGCAATTTTTTTTTCTTTTTTTCTCATCCCCTTTATGTAAGAGCTACGACTTAAAAAAAAAAAAAAAAAAATTCCATCAATTTTAGATGTACGAGAGTGCGTTTTCTTGTAGGATACCATTAATTTTTACAGTAAAACAGGGCACAAAAAATTGGTAAAATTAGGAAAAAAAATACGCGATTCCGCCTTTATAATTTTTACGCAGGTTGGTATGATTACAACCATAGCAAAAGCACGTACGTGGTTTTTTTTTTGTTTGCTTGTTTTTTGAAATGTATTATTATTATTTTATTTTTATTGTGTGGCTAAAATACAAGTTTCTATAATTACTTATTTATTTTTTATGTGAATGGAGCGGTTATGAGTACAGATGAGCGAACCCGGAACTTTTCCCAGAAGTTCGTTTTAATGTTCTTAGTTCCAGGTGAAGTCCAAACTTCCGTGGGTCCGCTCATCCCTAGTTGTGAGGGTTTTGGGGTGTTTTTTTTTTTTTAGGAATAGCGAGCAGGCTTTTTTTCTTGATACCATTTTGGGGTAAATACACATTTTTGATTGCCTATGGCTGGGCTTTACGGGAGTACCAAGATGGCAGTCATGGGGGCTTCACTCCTTGCAGTCAGTGATCACATCACAGATGGATGGATATCACTTAAATGCCACCGCTGGATGTCGACAGTGCCATTTAAAGGGATTGTACTGGCTCAGGAGCTGAGCCTGCACTATACAGAGCAGATGTCGGCAGCGTTGTACAGCCAGCATCAGCCTCCAGCAGCAGAGATCAGACCTGGCTCTGATCGCTGCTTGTCCACTTCTCAGGCACAACATCAGAGCGATCCTTCTCCAACTTCTCCCGATCTACATTCTTTCCATGGTTTTATTGCAGGAGGACGTTCTGGCTCCACCACCAGACAATGATGACGTCGTGAATGACTTCGACATCGAGGAGGAGGTCGTGGAGGTGGAAAATCGGTGAGTCCCGGCAGTGGCTTAACCCCTTGCGGTTTTTCACTTTTGTGCTTTCATTTTCTTTTCCTCCCCCTATTCCAAGAGCCATAACTTTTTTTATTTATTATTTTGATTTTTTCCAACCCGTAGCTTGTTTTATTTTGAGAGACGAGTTCTACTTTTGAATGAATCCAAAGCGTGAAAAAAAAATTCCAAGCGCATTAAAATTGCTAAAAAAGTGCAATTCCACAATTATTATTATTATTTTTTTTTAATTATTATTTCTTATGTTCACAATACGGTAAAATTGACCCAGCGATGTGACTCTCAAGGTCAGTACGAAGACGCTGTTACCAAACATATACAGATTGTTATATTATTTCAGTGGTGAAAAAAAAAATTCACAAATTTGTAAGAAAAACAAATAATGTCACCATTTTCCGAGACCCATACCGATTTGATTTTTGGGGATCTGGTGCTAGGCGAGGGCTTATTTTTTGTACCCTGACTGACGTTTTCATTGAGACCATTTTGTGATATATGTGATGTTTTTATTGCATTGTTGCAGCTGCCAAAAAAACCATAATTCTCGGATTAATTTGTTCCATGTTTTGATAGATCGGACTCTTACGAGTGCGGTGATAGCAAATTTTTTTAATTTATTTTTTTTATTTTTTAAATTTTTATTGAGGGTGATGTTAACTTTAGTGTATTTGTTAGACCCCTCAGAGGACTTGAAGCTGCGATCCTTTGATCGCCTGTGCAATACTGATGCACTGCTATGTATAGCTAAAATCACGGTCTCCTATGAACGCCAGCGTTCACAGGAGGATCGTAATGACAGGTACAGGGGTCATCAGCAGACCCCCGTCAGTCGTGGCAAGTCATCAACGACCCGCGATCATGTGACAGGCTCGCCAATGGACGTGATCAATGACGCTCTTCCTGCCAGCGCATGTTAAAGCCCACTGTCAGTGACTGTCAGCGGCATTTAACTTGTTAACACCCGCCGCTGTTAAAGGCAGGTGATGGCTGACTAAATGAGCCATCATGTGCAGGGAAAGATGCGAGCTCGGCGTGTGAACCCGCATCAGAGGCAGGGACACGACCATTGACGTAAATGTACGTCAAAGGTCGTAAAGCGGTTGCTCACTTTCGGAGACAAATTATTATGCAAATAATATTTCCTCATATTTTCTCTAAATTACCTATCTGAATTGCAGTCATTGTTATTTTCCAGTCATCTACTATTCTAGTATAATTGCAATGTTTTGGAACAAACTGCCTATGAAAACAGTATCTTTGAAAAAATAAAAATAAACACTCAAAATGCATGTTCCAAATTATTGTGCACAGCAGAGTTTTCAACCTTTTTTTTTTTTATTTTGAACAAAAAAATGGTGAATTGTGAAGTTATAGCATTATCAGCTTATTACAAAATGAACTCAAACAGTTTTCAAGTGAAAACTTTATTCTAGGTGATGTTACATTTGCACATAGGACCCCTTGTTCGAAAGACGCTTCTGAACTCTCTCGTCCATTGAATTTGTCAGTTTTTGGATGGTTTCTGCTTCATTTGTTTTGCATGTGGACAGAATCCCCTCCCAGAGCTGTTGCTTAGATGTGAACTGCCTCCCGCCATCATAGACACTCCTTTTTATGATGCTCCAGAGGTTCTCAATGGGGTTGAGGTCAGGGGAAGATGGTGGCCACACCATAAGTTTGTCCTCTTTTATGCCCATAGCAGCCAGAGATGCAGATGTGTTTTTTGCAGCATGAGACGGTGCATTATCATGCATGAAAATGATCTTGCTGCAGAAAGCACGGTTCTTCCTCTTGAACCATGGCAGGAAGTGTTGTTTTAGAAACTCCACATAGATTATGGAGTTCATCTTTACCCCTTCAGGGATCATAAAGGGGCCGACAATCTCTCTCCCCATGATTCCAGCCCAAAACATTACTCCACCTCCTCCTTGTTGGCGCTTTAGCCGTGTTTTCATGGGGTGTCCATCAACCAGCCATCCTCCTCTCCATACATCTGGACCATCGAGCGTTGCACGGCACTCATCGGTGAACAAAACCGTTTGGAAGTCAGTCTTCATGTATCGTTTGGCCCACTGGAGCTGATTCTGCTTGTGTGCAGTGGATAGAGGTGGTCGACAGGATGGCTTACGCACAGCTGCAAACCTCTGGAGGACCCTGCATCTTGTTGTTCTGGGGACGTTGGAGGCACCAGCAGCTTCAAAAACTTGTCTGCTGCTATGACAAGGCATTTTTGCAGCTGCTCTTTTAACCTTACGCAATTGCCTGTTGGAAAGAGTCCTCAATTTTTCCTTATCAGCACGCACACGTGTGTGTGCTGGGAATCAGCTACATACTTCTTGATTGTGCGATGATCACGATGAAGTGTCTTGGCAATGTTGATTGTAGTCATGCCTTGACCTAAATACTCCACAATTTGTTGCTTCTCAGCAGCCGACACATCCTTTTTCTTTGCCATTTTGGCCAAAAGTGTAGGCTGCTCAATAATGTGGAACAGCCTTCTTAAGTAGTCTTGCCTTTATTTGGACACACCTGCCAAACTAATGTGCACAGGTATCTGCAATTGCTTTCAGTGCTATCAAGAGCCCTGACACACATCACCATCAATGAGTTAAAATAACAAACAAAAAATTCTAACCTTATCACTCCTAAACTCTTTGTGCAGAATAATTTGGAACACAGTGTATATTTCTTTTTTTTTTTTTTTTTACTTCCATGCAACAGTTTTAGGCTAGTAATAATTCTTACCATTGAGTTTCATTAAATATTGTGCACCGTTTGCCTGTTTTAGCCTTTTGTGTTGCACTGATTATTGCTGGCTGCAGAATGAGTTAACCGAGGACCTGTCAGTGAGCCTCCTAGGATGGCGTGTACCGCTTTTGTCCGTCTCTTTCTGACGTATGACCGCAGATCTCATCAAAGTTGAGTATGGCCGGGGATGAAGGAGAATGTAAAAGCAGAACAGCGCAAAATGTTTAGTGAAACCCAATGGTAAAGATGATTTTTAGCCCCAAGTACGTGCAATTAAGTAAAAAACAAACAAACTTTAACTTCTCCATTTTAAATACTGCATTCCCCAATGGAAGAGAAAAATACCCTATACTCGGCCCCTTTCCAGCGATGTCGGTGCCGGGTCTCCGGGACCCTGCAGCCAATCAGCGGTCACTATTGGGCAGTTGGGATCACACGTCTGAGGTTCATAGGAAGGAAGTGAAGCTCATTAGTGACTGCTGATTGGCTGGGAGACTGCACGTCTTTGTCTCCGTAATGGCGTCAGTGTATGAGGATGCGATTGAGTACTGGACCGTCCCTTTAACAGTGAGATGATCCAGTCACCTGTCATTGTTTTCAGAGAAGAAAATCTGGCAAAGATTTCCCGTCGTGTCAAAGACTACAAGGTGGAGGTCCTAAATCCCCCGAGAGAAGGGAAAAAGCTGCTGGTGCTAGACGTAGACTACACGCTGTTCGGTCAGTATGTCACCCTCGCTTCTTGGCTAGTAAGGCCCGGTAGTCCAGAGCCGTACGGTGCCGTGTATACCATGGAGTCCGATGGTGCTGGCCACAAGTCTTTAGTAAAAAACCAACCATGAGATCACATGCGGCATTCCCCCGGAGGGCGGCGTATAATCTACATTGTATGAGACAAATGCGAAAAAGCCCATTCCCTACTGAAGTGATCGCAGCTTTGGTCCTGATGTTCTGTTCTCCTTCATTGTTATAGACCATCGATCATGTGCAGAAACCGGATTGGAGCTCATGAGGCCGTACCTGCATGAATTTCTTACCTCGGCCTATGAAGACTACGATATTGTAATATGGTGTAAGTAACTCAAGGCTACAACTTTTATATTTCAAGTAGATGCACTGGGGTAGATGCCAGCTACGTTACACAGCCGGCATCTGTCTGTGACGGCAGCGAGCGGAGCTGAGCTCCGATCACTGCTCCGAGCCATTTTGATCAGGGACAATACACGGTATAAAGAAATGGGGTATGTGAACTTTTGATCAGGGTCATTTGGATGGTTTGGGTTGTCATTATGATTTACGAAGCGAAAACACAGCAGTTTGATAATAAGTGGCTTCACCCAACCACTAACCATGAGTGGAGAAAAAGAAAAGTTTTGGTGTTATCATCCATATTCTCTGGAAAAAAAGGCCAAGAAAGCAAAAATTCTGCCGGGTATGTAAACTTTTGAGCTCAACTGTAATATATAGAAAGGCTCATTTAGAGCCGGAACGTCGCACAGACATGTGGGTCTGAATAAATCCTGCATATTATCACAAAGAATATGGAGTGCTGCCTGTTTTTTTTTTTTTGAAGTATATGGACTAGAGACAACCAGTGGACGGGCTGTCTGAGGGCTTTGCACCCGAAGATAAGTAAAGGATTTGTGCTGTTCCTTTTTTTGTAAATAAATAAATATATATATATATATTAGAACGGAGTATACTGTACATAATAAATATCTGATAAAAAAAGAATACACATGTGTATATGTTAAAAAAAATATATATAAAGAAAAAAATATATATATGTTTTTATACTTCTGATTTTATTTTTTGGGTCCTTACTATGCAGGCTTGGTATTGCTGTAATTGCACTGCCTGGGAGAATCATAGAATGAACGGTGTAACAACTATGCCCCCCACAATGGCCTTTTTTTCACCCTTTCATCCCACCTGGAATTTTTTACCCATTTTTGAGTACAGTAATGGTAAAATGAATGGTGTCGCCAAAAACTACAACTTGTCTCGCAAAAAAAAACAGGCCCTCATGGATGGGAAAAATGAAAAAGTTATGACTGGTGGAAGGAAGAGAGGGAAAAACCCATAATGGCCGGTCTTGAAGTAGGGGGTTTCTCCTGGACTTTGATAATGACCGTCTATCTTCTTTTTATAGCGGCAACCAGCATGAAATGGATAGAAGCCAAAATGAAGGTGAGCAGCAGCGCGCTATGTCAGATGTGTGATGTACGACAACTGCCCTAATACCAAAGATGTGCGCATAGGAGCAGAGCGCCGGAGACGCTCCATAGATGGCGGGTGCCGGCTGTATCACACAGCCGGCATCTACCTTTGGTGCCGGTGAACTCTGATAACGTCTCTGCCTTTTGTGCTGTAGAAGGGCACCATTATTATTGTTATTATTGTTATCATAGCGCCATTTATTCCATGGCGCTTTACATGTGAGGAGGGGTATACATAATAAAAACAAGTACAATAATCTTGAACAATACAAGTCACCACCGGTACAGGAGGAGAGAGGACCCTGCCCGCGAAGGCTCACAATCTACAAGGAATGGGTGAGAATACAGTAGGTGAGGATAGAGCTGGTCGTGAAGTGGTTTGGTATCGCCGCAGACTGCAATCATCACGTCCAGTTTTTAGCTACACTCCATCACTACTGTGCTAAAATGGGTAAAAGTCCAGTCCGAAGTTAAGAGAGACTTCCCATCCATATCAATAGGATATGCTGTTACTTCTGGATTGCTGGCGGACCAACCTCTGGACCATCCTGAAAGTGAACGCGACCAAACGGCCGATTTATCGTGATCTCCTCCCAAGTTAAAAGACGTTTTCTAGTTTTGGAAAACCTTTTTGTTTCCTGGCTTGCATTGAGAAAACAAAATGCGCTTTACTCACTCTCCCCGGGTCCTGGACTAAGTGTCTGCCGCTGCTTCTGGCTTCTGTTATTGTCTACGGCGCTGACGTCACAGCGATTGGCAGCACCTACTCAGACAAAGCCCCCGAGCTCATTGATTGGCATAGCTGCATAGAACAACAGAAAGCGGGACTCTTGTCTGGGACCTGGGAAGGGTGAGTAAGGCTCATTTTGTTTTTCTTTATAGCAAACTGCATCCAGGAGCTTCTCCTGCCCAGCTGTGCTCCTGGTCATCTATGCTAACCCAACAGATCAGTGCCCTGCACAGCGAGCGATCGGATAAAATCAGTGTTAGGGTATGTTTCCACGATCAGGATGGCCGGTGGTATCGCCGCAGCGGCGAAGCCGCTCGGCGCTAAGCCCCGCCCCCTTAATGGGACGCGATCATGCCGGATGTGTTAACTCTTCACATCCGGGATGATCGCTCTCTCCCATAGGGCCCTGTGATATGTCTTGCGGGGACGCTGCGTCCCCGCAAGGTGTACGGGCATGCTGCGATCTGAAAAGACGCGCAGCATGTCCGGAGTCGCAGGGCCGCCGCGTGCGGGTTTCCACGCATAGTGGAGATGGGATTTCATCAAATCCCCTCCACTATGCTGGAACATCTGGACGCTGCGTGTTTGACGCTGCAGCGCTGCGCAGCGTCAAACTCGCAGCGTTTACTGAACGTGGAAACATACCCTTAGGGGAACGACCTAACTTCATTCTCAGGATCGGTGGAGATCTTGGAGGTCAGACCCCCTCCAGTCATACAGCTGGGAACTCCCGGGGGGTACAATTAGGTGACACATCGCTACCAATAACGGTGTCATTTATTTGGCGCGGTGAGAACGTTTTGATGCATTTTTCGAAGAACCTGACTTGTTTTCTGATTGGTAATTTAGCTTTTAGACATTTCTCTCCTTTTCTTTCCTCTAGGAGTTGGGCGTCAGTACAAACGCCAATTACAAGATCACTTTCATGTTGGACAGCGCGGCCATGATCACAGTGCACACACCCAGGAGAGGCCTCATTGCGGTAAGCTCATGTCAGGCTTCGGGTGACACCTCGTGATGTCCTCTCCTCGCCAATAATAATAATTACCCGTGTTGTCGACGCGTTTCACTCTCACATCCAATGGCTTTAAAAACCACCTATGTCCCAGAATATTTTTTATTTTTTTTTCCCGATACATAATGGCCATCAAAACTTTCAGCTGTTCAAGGGATATAAACACTGTTCTTTTGTTTACAGTTTGTTGCCTTGGAGACCGACCACTAGTCACCCAAACAGTGCAGTGCTCTTTACTAGTGAGCTTGTAAATACTGCTCAGAAGCTGGCCAGGATCGCTGGAGGGTGCTGTTACCTCCTAATCCCCGCAATGCTTACAAGCTGGACAGCAGAGGTGGTCGGTCTCCTAGGCAATTAGTGATGAGCAAATATGCTGGGATAAGGTGTTATCTGAGCATGCTCGGGTGCTAATCGAGTGTCAAAAAATGTTTGAGTCCCCGCGGCCTCAAACAGCCACGAGACATGAAGTCGCGGGCACTCGAACATGTATTTTGAGCACGTCAAAGACACTCTGCTGATGACCCCCGTGCCTGTCATTGCGATCCTACTGGGAAAGCCGGCCCATGGCTGGTGTTCATAGATAGTGATAGAAGTGCTGATGCCCTGCTGTATATAGTAGAGGCGACCAGACGATCGCAGCTTCACTTCCCCAAAGGAAAATAACAAATTATAGTATGAAGTGAAAAAAAAATTGGGGGGGGGGGGGGGGGAATAAATTTAGCACTAGTTCAAATCACCCCCTTTTTTCCCATTAAAAAATAAAACAAATTAAAAAAAAATACACATTTGGTATCGCTGCGTTCGTAAAAGTTTCATCTAGCAAAATATTAAATTAATCCGATCGGTAAGCGACGGAATGAGAAAAAAAAGACTCTAGAATTACCTTTTTCCAGGACGTCCCAACTGACAGCACATTGGAGGACGTCCTCCTCCTCCTTGCAGGGACAGGAACACACGAGAGTTTAAATATCCGGCTCCACCCACCAGACCTCAGTGTTTTTCCTGTCCCTACACGGAGGGACACACGTAGAGAAGCAGCAGCTTACCGAGCTCAGGGGGATCGAGCGGTCCTCCAATCCTTCCCCCTGTCAAGCGGCTCAGGGTCGAAACTCCCCGGTGGGGAGTCCCTCTACCCCAAAGGCCCGGAGTGGGACAATGCTCCGGGATTGAACCGCTCCCCCCGCGGGGGGGCTCTCGGTTCAGGACGCGGTAACGATCCAGGCAGACCTCCATCGGCGAGAGCGCGGCCTGGAGGCGCTACAGCTAGGCGGCACTTCCGGGTCTGGGGAGCCGCGTCATTTCCGGTCTCAGGGAGCCGGCGAAACGTCACTTCCGGTGGCGGTCTGTGAGCGGGGAAAGCAGACGCTCCACGAGGAGAACGCTGACAGAGCGGTCGCTTCTGCTCTAGCGCCCAGCACCTGCATCAGTGACTGCATCGTCTGCTTCAGGATCCAGCTATGGAAGACAGAATCGACGAGGAAGGGGTAAGCCTGCCCTGGGCAGTACACCCTCTGTATTTCTAAAAGACTCCTCGCTCTCTATAGCCTATTATTCCCTATCTTATATTGCTAGGATAAGGGAAACCCCGCTGCTCCCCCTGCCACGGTCATCAATGTTCTCCGAGATGAGATCCCTTATACGAGAAGAGGTGCAGGCTTCTATATCTAGCCTTTCGCATGCTCGGCCGGCCAGTCCCATAGCTGGTCGCAAGCGGCCCAGGAAGGAGGAAGTTCAGGGGGAGCCAGAGTATTCTTCTGATGAAGGTCCCGAGCTCAGGGATTCACTATCAGGAGAGGAAGGAGAGATTCCCGTAGAGTGAGGAGACAGATGAACTTGTCCAGGCCGTCAGAAATACGATGCAAATCGAAGATTCTTCTAAACCACAGTCCAGGCAGGACTTGATGTTCGGGGGACTGGTCGCTCGAAATCAGACTGTGTTTCCCATCAGTGACCATATTAAAGCCATGGTCCTAGAGGAATGGAAGGAGGCTGAGCGCCGGCTAGTGCTATCCCGTGACTTCAAAAGTCGCCTCCCGTTCAATCCGGAGGAAGTCAAGCTATGGGAAGAGATCCCTAAAATTGACGTTCCTGTAGCAAAGGTCGCCAAAAAGACTGCAATACCCTTCGAAGACTCCTCCAGTCTTCGGGACCCTATGGATAGGAAGGCTGACATCCTTCTGAAAAGGGCCTGGGAGGCTTCTGCAGCTTTGATTAGTACAAACATAGCAGCCACTTCGGTGGCCAGATCTATGTATTTATGGATGGGGCAACTAGAAGAGCAGCTATCTAATAAGACCCCCAGATCGGATATTTTGCACTCCTTCCCCATTATGAAGTCTGCAATGGCCTTCCTATCTGATATGACAGCTGAATCGGTCAGATTTTCAGCCCGTAATAGCTCACTATCTAATGCAGCTAGGAGGGCGGTGTGGCTTAGGTCTTGGTCTGGCGATAACGCTTCTAAATCCAAACTCTGCTCTATACCTTTTTCAGGACAGAGGGTGTTTGGACCGGCCTTAGACTCTATTCTTGAGTCAGCATCCGATAAGAAGAAAGGTTTTCCGGAGGACAAACCTAAACGCCCCCAGCCCTTTCGGAGAGGTTACTTCTCCAGAAAGCAGTTCGACCCTAAAAGTCAGGGTCGGTCCAGCAGAGGATCCTACAGAGGCTCCCGTGGACAGAGTAATAGGAACAGGGGATCTTTCTTTAGCCCATCCTATAAAAATAAATCTCTATGACGCCACTCTCATTGGGGGGAGGCTCCGCATGTTCGCAGGAAATTGGGCACAGATTACCGAGAATCACTGGATTCTCAGCACTGTTTCCGAAGGTTACAGCATAGAACTGTACTCTCCTCCCCCAGAAAGATACATTACACCTACGATAGTCAAACCAGATTCGGCCATGCTAAAAGACCTACAGGACATGATCAGGACAGAAGTAATAATTCCTGTTCCTCAGTCAGAGTTGGGGCGAGGCCACTACTCTTCCCTTTTCACGGTTACACGACCATCAGGCGACACCCGCACAATTATAAATCTAAAGCCTTTGAATTCATGGGTGAGATACAGAAGGTTCCGCATGGAATCCATTCGTTCCGCAATCCCGCTTATAAACCAGAACGCGGTCATGTGTACTATAGACCTAAAAAGGGCCTACTACCAGGTCCCAATACACCCATCATCCCAGAAACTGCTGAGATTTGCCGTAACTCTGGCAACTCGGACCTGCCACTATCAGTTTCAAGGCCTCCCTTTCGGCTTGGCTTCCGCTCCTCGCGTCTTTACCAAACTCGTAGCGGAAATGGTGGCCTTCCTGAGGAAACAGGGCATCATAATAATTCCGTACCTGGACGACTTCCTTCTAGTGGCAGATTCCGTAAAGCTCCTGGAAGATCACAGAGAGCGGACTATCGCTCTAATGGAGCATCTTGGCTGGGTACTAAACTGGAAAAAATCAGATCTTTTACCAGAACGAAGAAAGACCTTCCTGGGGGTGCACCTGGACTCCAGACGCAGAATATCTCTATTACCCGGAGTCAGGAGAAGGATAATTCAGACTCAGGTCTGGTATCTATTGGAACATCAAGTTACCATAAGAATGGCTATGAAGGTTCTAGGCCTAATGACTGCCTGCATACCATCCGTCAGGTGGGCGCAGTCACATTCAAGACATCTCCAGAAACAGATTTTGTCAACCTGGGATCGCCACCAGTCTTCCCTAGAGGCTCCATTGAAGCTGAACGGTCTGACAAGAAGATCTCTTGTCTGGTGGACACGATCAGAAAACCTGAAGGTGGGAGTTCTGTGGGTCACCTCTCCTTACGTAGTTATCACTACGGACGCCAGCGCTTGGGGCTGGGGAGCTCATCTGCAGGGCAGAATCTTGCAGGGCAAGTGGCCAGAAAGCATAAAAAGCAGATCATCCAACTTCAGAGAAATCTACGCGGTATGGCAAGCATTGAAGCACAATCAGCCAATACTCTCAGATCGCCACGTAAGAATCTTTTCCGACAACGTAACAACAGTCTCATTCCTGAACCACCAGGGAGGTCCAAATTATCAACCACTGCAGGATCTAGCAGAGGTGATCTTCAGGTGGGCAGAAGACAACGTGCTATCCATTACAGCCATCCACCTAGAAGGTTCCCAGAATGTGATTGCGGACTACTTAAGCAGACGGAACCTGTGTCCAACAGAGTGGGAATTGGAACAAAGCATCTTCCAGAAATTATGTCGCAAATGGGGAACCCCCAACATCGACCTATTCGCGAGCAAAAGAAATGCGAAAATCCCAAGATTCTTCTCCCTGAACCCCTCGGATCTACCAGAAGGGGTAGATGCCCTAAGTCAACAATGGGACCAACCGCTGTCATATGCATTCCCACCCCTGGCATTAATTCCAGCGGTACTTCGAAAAATCAGGGAAGATCAGGCGACGGTCATCTTGATCGTCCCGTATTGGCCGAGACGAAGCTGGTTCCCGGTGTTGGGGACATTAGCAATCGACAATCCAGTCGAATTACCTACCAAAGGGAGAGTCATCCATCAAGGTCCAGTGTATCACCCAGACCCAAGCAAACTCCGTCTTTCAGCCTGGATCCTGAGAGGGACATCCTAAAGTCAAAAGGCTTGTCAGACCAGGTCATATCTACTATCCAGGGTAGTAGGAAACCAGTTACCTCAGCCATTTATCAAAAAATCTGGAAGCGTTTTTGTCTCGAAAGTGGCAGGTCCAACGTCTTATCAGGCTCTCTGGACATCCCTGGTATCTTAGACTTTTTACAAAAAGGGTTTAACTTGGGTCTTCGACCCAGCACTTTAAAAGTCCAGGTGTCTGCGCTGAGTTCATTCCTGGACTATCCTTTGGCATCTCACCCATGGATAACGAGGTTTATTCGGGCCACTCAGAGAATGCGTCCCACTATTAGGCAGTTATCACCATCCTGGGACCTTAACTTGGTTCTTAGAGCACTATGTAAAGGTGTTTATGCCTCAGGGGATAGTATGCCCATTTCTATCCTCACTCGTAAAACGGCCTTTCTAGTGGCGATAACTACGGCCAAGAGGGTTGGAGAAATTCAGGCTCTATGTGTTAGAGACCCTTATCTGCAGATTAGGGAAGATAGTCTAGTCCTGAGATTAGATCCAGCCTTTATTCCAAAAGTAGCCTCTATTAAAAACAGGAATCAGGAAGTAATCCTTCCCTCATTTTGTAATAACCCTGCTAATGAGAAAGAGAGGGCCCTCCATTCACTAGACGTTAGACAAGGGGTTTTGGATTACCTAAAGGCCACAGACTCTTGGCGTACCGATCCAAATCTTTTTATTCTGTTCGGGGGTAAAAATAAGGGGAAGAAAGCCTCTAAGGCCTCAATTTCCCGTTGGATCACAGATGTGATCACAGACGCTTATCAGTCAGAAGGTATGTCACCTCCTTTAGGCTTAAAAGCCCATTCTACTCGTGGCGTGTCCGCCTCCTGGGCGGAGCGCGCTGGAGCCTCTGTAGAACAGATCTGTAACGCCGCAACATGGGCCAGGGCTGACACTTTTTGTAAACACTATAAACTTGACGTTACATCCGGTCAGCACACGGCCTTTGGGAGGAAAGTCCTCCAAGCAGTAATCCCACCCTGAGGAGATGCTTTGGTACTCTCCAATGTGCTGTCAGTTGGGACGTCCTGGAAAATCGGTATTAGTCTTACCGGTAATTATGTTTCCAGGAGTCCATACTGACAGCACCGGTAGTTCCCCCCCATTAAAGTAATATTCTCAGGTATATCCGGATTTTGTGACTATGTACTGTTTCATATTATGATTCCGTCATTAAAATATTTTATTTGCATTATTCCATGATTGGTTCTTGCTACAACACTGAGGTCTGGTGGGTGGAGCCGGATATTTAAACTCTCGTGTGTTCCTGTCCCTGCAAGGAGGAGGAGGACGTCCTCCAATGTGCTGTCAGTATGGACTCCTGGAAACATAATTACCGGTAAGACTAATACCGATTTTTTGCCCTGCAGTAAAAATGCAATAAAAGCCCCATATTCTGAAAAAATGAAAATGTTCCGGGTCTCGAAAAATTGCAGCGAAAGTAAAAAAAAAAATGTAGTTTTTTTCACTACTTAAATAAAACATATCCATGTTTGGTATCTGCGCACTCTTACTGACCTGGAGAATCATATTACCATCTCAGGTTTATCATGTAGCAAATATGGGGAATAAAAACGAATAAAATTGCACTTTATTTTTTGCATTTTCAACACACAGAATTTTCGTTCCCCGTTTTCCAGTACACTATGCGGTAGAATAAAAGGTGTCGTTCAAAAGTACAACTCATCCCGTAAAAAAACAAGCCCTCATACGGCTATGTGGACTGAAAAATAAAAAGCTTGTGGCTCTGGGAAGAAGGGAAGGAAAAAAAGTAAAACTGAGAATTGCTATGTTATGTGGCGGTGGGGCCAACTTTTGGGGACCACCAGAACAATGTGTCACCATCACTTCTATGGAGTTATGGGAACCATCGCTACCGTAGACCACGAATTAAGTGGGGGTAATGTAAGGACACTACCTCTCCTTTTATAATGGGGATCGGTGAGGGTCCCAGACATCAGCATCCCCCCCCCCCACTAATCAAATCATACATTTAGCACCTACCTTGTGGATACGTTTTCAGTGTTGTTACACGGAGAACCCCTTTTATACCACAATGTCACCGCGCATTTCTGGTCGACTCTTACAGCTTCATTAGGAGCCGGCTTGAAACGCGTTAAGTCGATTGTGAAACAATTTTAACTTTTCGGTGCTGGGTGCTCTGCCAATCTCGAGTCACATTTATAAGTGCCCTTATGTTGATGACTGGTATGTTTCGTTAGGTGAAGCCGCTCGGGGTGATATGGGGCAAATACGGAGACTCCTACAGTAAGAAGAATACCATCATGTTTGACGACATTGGGCGGAATTTCCTGATGAATCCACAGAATGGCCTAAAGGTTAGTGAAAGTGTCACAGGATGCTGGGATGTGTAGTCCGATGTCAGTGTCACTCACCCCTTGGGTACGGTAACATATTACCCGTATTCGTGACTTAAAGGGTAACTAAACTGCTCCATCATTTTTTTTCATATGCTATAGGCCATGTTTCACTACTGTTGGTCATGGGGGTCTTCTCCCAGAAAACCAAGGGGCAGAAGTGCTCAGTGATGCCTGTACCTAGGAGGAGCACTTCTGTCCTGTGGATTGAGTGTTCTTTGGGGGTCTCAGTACCCTGGACCCCACTGATCAAACATTCTTGAAAAGTTTAGTCGCTCTTTAAGCTGACGAGAAACTAAAGATTTCTGGTTCTGCTGACATCGGCGCCTTGACTGGTGCCAGATCTAATGGTGGATATCTGTCAAAAAACTCGAATCTTCCATTTTGGATATTTTTCCATCACTGTTGGGATCTGTCGGTTATGGTCAATGACAGATCTGCATTCCATCATTGGAAGGTCAGACCACGGCACAGACCACGGCAGACGTCCATCTGTGATTGGCATGTTTAGATCATGACCTCGTCCTCAAGGAAACCTCAATCTGAAGTCACGAACGCTAAAAGACTAATTGTCGTGTTAATTTATATTTCATAGATCAATAGCGCACATGGAAATAAGCAACTGTGTAATATAAACTCTGTAATGTATCTGATCCGAGAAATCTGCTTCTTTCTCCGACAGTTCAGGCGTAAAATCTCTATTCAGTGAAGACATTACTGAGGTAGGAGATGACAGGGGGTGCTGATAGAATTCTATGGAGCCGGGAGTAAGAGGGAGGAGCAAGTGTCAGAACGCCCCTCCTCATCCTCCTCCTCATCCTCCTCCTTCATCCGTCTACATAGAATCTTATCAGCACCAACTGTCATCTCCGCTCACAGTAATGTCTTCTCTGAAAACACATTTTACCCGGGAATTAAGAATGATCGGTTCTGGCAGAGAAAAAAAGCGGATTCTCTGATCAGATATGTTAGTTCTATCCATCTATCTATCTATCTATCTATCTATCTATCTATCTATCTATCTATCTATCTATCTATCATCTATCGTTCTATTATCTATCTATTATATCTATTATCTGTTTCTCTATCTCATGTCTATCTATCTGTATTTGGCAGGATTTAAGCCCATTATGGAGTACTTTTTTTTTAATTCCATTTCGTTTTCTCTCTTTTTCTTTATTTCTGTTTTCTTCTTTCTTTCGATCTTTCTTTTTTCTTTTCTCTTTTTTTTCTTTCTTTCATTTCTTTTTTCTTTCTTTTCTTCTTTTCTTTCTTTTTTTCTTTCATTTCTTTTTTTCTTCTTTTCTTTCTTTTCTTTCTTTTCTTTCTTTTCTTTCTTTTCTTTCTTTTCTTTCTTTTCTTTCTTTTCTTTCTTTTCTTTCTTTTCTTTCTTTTCTTTCTTTTCTTTCTTTTCTTTCTTTTCTTTCTTTTCTTTCTTTTCTTTCTTTTCTTTCTTTTCTTTCTTTTCTTTCCTTTCTTTCTCATATCTGTTTCTCTGTCTCATTTCTATCCGTCTGTAATATCTATTCTCTCTCTTCACAGATCCGACCTTTCATGAAAGCACATTTGAATCGGGATAAAGACAAAGAACTCCTGAAGCTTTCCGAGTACCTTAAAGAAATTGCTAAACTAGAAGACCTTTCGGATCTGAACCACAAACACTGGGAGAAGTAAGTGTCAGTCCGTCGTCCTGCCTACAGTACGTGTATGTATGAAGCCCCCCCGCACCGTAGACCCCTGATAACCACTCACGATGTTTGGCTTGGCCGGGGACTATTTCCTAGCTGCAGTGAGATGCTTCTGGCACCTCTTATCTCCAGGGAAAACAAATGATCTGACGCCTTGAAGTTGTCTTGCCACAGTTTACATTCTGCAGGATCCCACCCATCAGATTTATGACTTAGAATTCCCCTCGTCTCCATCTTCTTTTCATTTTTTTACAGATATCTCTCGAAAAAACAAGGTCAATCGTAGATAGTCTTCGATGAAGAGCTTCACGTCCGGAGACTTGAATCCGGGGCGGGCGGCACGGACAAACAGCGGAGTAAAACTTGAATGTTTCACGTTGCGTCTTTTGTCCTTATTTTTTTTCCATCCCCTAGTTTATAGCGATCCACAAGGCATTTCGATAAATTTTAATTTGCCCCCTTCCCCCCCAGGTTTACCAATGATGGGAGTATTCAGACGCCGTGCACAGAGCTTTCTGTGTTATGATCAAGTATTGATCATTTATTTATATTTTTTATATAAACCGCTCAGAGATTGGAGGTTTTTCTTTTTTGTTTTTTAGCTTCCATCGTGTAGTTTTCTATACGAGTTGTTTTTAAGTTACAGATCAGATCAACGTTCCACCATTTACCGAGGACAACCCCAGAAAAGCGTTGGGGATATGCCAATGAGAACATCATGCAAATAAAACATACGGCCTTAAATCAGTTTTATTTATTCTGATTCTGTCTGTAAGAAGTACAATCCAGCCCAGTAATCCAGAAAGTCTGATAGTCCGGCACTGCAGAATGGCATGCTGTTACATATGAGCTGAGCGGGAAAATTCAGCACCTCGAACGGAGCCGTGCTGGTTACTGTTTACCAGAGGAGAGAACAGCTGATCGGTCGGGTGCCGTGGTACCGGAACCCCACACATCTGATATTGATGATGATCGACCGTGGTACCGGAACCCCACACATCTGATATTGATGATGATCGGCCGGGGTACCGGACCCCCACACATCTGATATTGATGATGATCGGCCGTGGTACCGGAACCCCACCTATCTGATATTGATGATGATCGGCCGGGGTACCGGACCCCCACACATCTGATATTGATGATGATCGACCGTGGTACCGGAACCCCACACATCTGATATTGATGATGATCGGCCGGGGTACCGGACCCCCACACATCTGATATTGATGATGATCGGCCGTGGTACCGGAACCCCACCTATCTGATATTGATGATGATCGGCCGGGGTACCGGACCCCCACACATCTGATATCGATGATGATCGGCCGGGGTACCGGAACCCCCCACATCTGATATCGATGATGATCGGCCGGGGTACCGGAACCCCCCACATCTGATATCGATGATGATCGGCCGTGGTATCGGAACCCCACCTATCTGATATGATGATCGGCCGTGGTACTGGAACCCCACCTATCTGATATCGATGATGATCGGCCGGGGGACCAGAACCCCACACATCTGATATTGATCATGATCGGCCAGGGTACCGGAACCCCACACGTCTGATATTGATGATGATCGGCCGGGGTATTGGACCCCCACCAATGTGATATTAATGATGTTCGGTCGGGTGTCGGGGTACCGGACCTTCAATCATCTGATATTGATGATGATCTGTCTGGTACCGGACCCCCACCCATCTGATATTGATGATGATCAGTCGGGTGCCGGGGTACCGGACCCCCACACATCTGATATTAGTGATGATCGGTCGGGTGCCTGGGTATCTGCCCCCACCAATCTTATATTGCTGATGATCGGCCGGGGTACCAGACCCCCACCCATCTGATACTGATGATGATCAGTCGGGTGCCGAGGTTCCGGTCCCCACCCATCTGATATTGCTGATGATCGACCGGCATACCTGGATGACTGGATTCCCACCAATCTGATACTGATGATGACCAGTCGGGTGCTGGGGTAACGGACCCCCACCCATCTGATACCGATGATTATCGGTTGGGTGCCGAGTTACTAGACCCCCACCAGTCTGATATTGATGATGATCTGTTGGGTACCGGACCCCCACCAATGTGATACTGATGACCTATGTTAAGGATAGATCAGTGAAATTATACGCCCGTACTACACCTTTCCCTTCTGGGGAAATCTGACACTGACACTGGTTTGATCATTTAGTACATTGTTGTCCAGGGGTCCCGACACCTAAAATTCATTCGTTTTCAATGGAGAGATGAGAAAAAAGCAGACATTTCTGACAGCCGCTTATCTCTCTTGTCAGCAAAAGGATCGTCCTTTTAAATGGACCCTTCTCTAATAGACAAAGAGAGTAAGTTGGGGCTCCCCTTATATAAAAACAACCAAAGCCCCCATTTTGGCAGGATCAGTCCACATTCTGTTGTGTATGAGGATGTCAATACTTGCCATATCCTTAACATACCTGTCAGCCAGACCCATGTTCAGTCATTCCCTCCTCCATACACGCTCAGCTCAGATATACTCAATGGAGCCACAGGATTAAGCTGCTGCCAAACATTTCCGGCAGCAGCTCATCTGGAAGAATTTAAGGATTGGGCATGTTGAAATCCAACATGCCCAATCCTTCTTTGCTCCCATACAAATTAGTCGGCCTCTGTAAAAAGGGTTTTTAGATGGTGTGCACAATAAAACAGCCACGTAGTGAAGTAATGAATCTCTTTATTCACATGATTGAGATCGTACAATGTATAACGACTGGTAGCATTATGGAAGGAATCTTATCATAAGAGCGGATATAGTAAAAAAAAAAAATATAATAATAAAAGCCGCACAAACAGCCCCGCCGGACGAACCATTAAGGGCATGCTGTGTCTTTGTCGGGATGCCGTCCTAATATAACTAATTATGGTGTAATCTACGATGTGCAGGTCCGTAAAAAGCAATCTACTCCTATTACTGTTCAGAAATATACCATAACATAAATATTCGGGAAGAAAAAGGGTTAAATAAATATAATAATAAAGGGGTATTCTCATCTCCAAGATCCTATCCCAATATGTAGTAGGTGTAATAATATTATTAGCAAAAACCTCCAATTAGAAATATAGTATAGTTCTTCTGATAAGCTAAGTCGCTTACCTCATGTGCAGGGCATTGCCATAGCTTAGGTATCCATGGTTACGACCTCTAAGAACTAACTGTTACTATATGAGTCATATCTATGGATACCTAAGCTACTGCAATGCCCTGCACATGGGGTAAGCGACATAGAGAATCAGAAGAACTGTACTACATTTCTAATTGGAGGAATTTGCTGATATTATTACATCTAAAACACATTGGGATAGGCTCTTGGAGATGGGCATACCCCTTTAAGGTTAAGGGGGTCTTCTACATACCTACTACTCAAATCCTAGCAGCAAACGTCCAAAGCCTGAGGCTGCACTACTGCTCTATCCTTATGACAACACTTCCGTATTCTTATTCTCGTCAATGTTAGAGTTGCCATAGACACGCAATTCACTTTTATGTTACCGATTATAAACAAAACAATAAAAATTTTTTTAAAAATCCCATTTCATATAAACCAAAGGCCATTTCTTTTGCTGGTTCTCCAGCCTCTAGTAAGTGGGGGTGGGTGGGTTCTCTATGCCTCTAGTAAGTGGGGGTGGGTCTTTTTCTCCATAGAAAGTTGGGACAGGTCTTTGTCGCTTACAGTAAGTGGGGGTGGGTCTTTGTCTATTGCAGTAAGTGGGGGTGGGTCTTTGTCTTGCAGTAAGTGGGGGCGGGTCTTTGTCTCTATTGCAGTAAGTGGGGGTGGGTCTTTGTCTCTTGCAGAAAGTGGGGGTGGGTCTGTCTATTGCAGTAAGTGGGGGTGGGTCTTTGTATTGCAGTAAGTGGGGGCGGGTCTTTGTCTCTATTGCAGTAAGTGAGGGCGGGTCTTTGTCTCTTGCAGTAAGTGGGGGCGGGTCTGTCTATTGCAGTAAGTGGGGGCGGGTCTGTCTATTGCAGTAAGTGGGGGCGGGTCATTGTCTATGGCAGTAAGTGGGGGCAGATCTTTGTCTATGGCAGTAAGTGGGGGCGGGTCTTTGTCTCTATGGCAGTAAGTGGGGGTGGGTCTTTGTCGCTTACAGTAAGTGGGGGCGGGTCTTTGGCAGTAAGTGGGGGCGTATCTTTGTCTCTATGGCAGTAAGTGGGGGCGGGTCTTTGTCTATTACAGGAAATATCGGCAGGTCTTTTCCTCTGCTGCCGCCTCCTCTGTCAGACTGCATACAGGCATAGCAGAGAGGCAGATTTTTAGTTTTGGGCTGAAGCCATTGGACAATGGCAGGTGCAATGCGTGCTTGGACGTATCAAAAAGGAAGTTCCAGTTCACATAGTGCTGGTAGAATGCTAATGAATAAGAACTGCCCACTGAAAAAAAAAAAATCAATGGCAAGTTACAGAGCAGGAGAATAGGGACATATTAGACTATGTGCACCAAAGGCGGTTTTAACTTGTGATACCTCCTGTACTTGCAGCCATATTTTTTTTTTCTGCTTTCGTGACCTTTCTGTTACAAGTCCTATTGTGTTTTCTTTCATTTTTTTATGTAATATTTAGATATGGGACAAGCCATGAAGCACTGGAGCTGTGGAAAGTCCACATTGTACACGGTTACCAGTTACATAGACGTTACATTACGCAGCGGATCAGTATTCGAGGCCGCGACTGCTCGGCCCCCTGTTCTCTCCGCGGTCCTGGTACATAGCGAAGCGTCGGAGGGGCTGGAATGTAATAATAAACACTGGACTGCGACATTTTCACTAATGACCGAGCAGGAGAAACCTCCCGGGCCTAGGTCCCATTGAAGAGAACAGACGGGTGGACGTCACAGATGTCGTACCACTTGGAGTTGATCTTCTTCCGGGGCCATAGTCCGTTGATCGGCAGTGACGAGTTGACTTGTCGGTCCTGATCTTTTACCATTTTCCAGTAGTAACTGTCTTTGATGAAGTAGGTGGTTTGGTAGGTGTAGGAGTAGTAGATGGCATCGATGTATCCACCTGGATGGTCCGAGGGGTCCACCGCTGGGAAGACATCCAGTATTCGCTTCGGGAAGTTATCGTTCACCTTGTTCTTCTCGATGCTAAAGGCCGTTACCTAGAATAAATGGCGGGAATTAGGTTTCTTTTCTGGGGGTTTGGAAAGTTATTAAAGTGTTAAAATATGTATATATATTATATTTAATTTATTTATTGAGGATAGGTGATCGTTATCAGATCGGTGGAGATTGAACTCCTGGCATCTGCACCGATCAGCTGATTGAAGATGCAATGGCGCCATACATATTGCAGTGGCCATAAGAGGTACTGCAAGCTCTCCCATTTACTTGTATGAGAACGAGCTTGCAGTACCTTTTATGGCCACTACACAATGTGCGGCGCTATCTTTTGTTCTGTCATTAATCACTTGATTGGAGAGGGTTTCCCCGCTATCCTAAGAATAGACTGTATTATCATCCCTTTAACCAATACAATTTTGGCTGCCTGTCCCCTTCACGAGGGAAGGTTATACATATCAGACTCCGTAAAGAGGTTTTCCAATATGTTGACAAATGTCCTGGGTAGGGGATGTTCTAAAATAAAGAAATACCCATTACTTTTATGTTGACTCTCACAGTGCTGACATCTTGTCTATTGTTCACGTGAACGCTGCAGCCAATCACTGGCTTCAGTGCTGAGATTCGGCCAATGTACTGGTTATATTAATGATGGTCAGGAGCGGCGGAGATCATAAGAGCCGCAAGGGATTACGCATCTAGTTATTTCTTTATTTTAGAACATTTTCTCTGCAAAATCCTGGAAACCCTCCTATAATATCTACAATTTCCACATGCTTCCACTACGGGAAGGTGCTGCTGTTCTCGTAAAGTGTCCATTTACATTAATTTTCTTCTAAAGAGGTGCAAAATATCGGTATTATTTGCAGGATCGTGGTCATCCTGATGCAGAACTCCAGGTCCCTTGCATACACATACATATTACCTGCAGCCACCACTAGAGGGAGCTCTCTGCATATATTGTACTGAATGACACAGTATGCAGTAAGCTCCTGAGCTCCCTCTAGTGGTGGATGCAGACAGATAACTTTGTATCTTTTAAAGGAAACCTGTCAGTATCACTGCTGTATGTGTAGGGGGCTTCATAGATCACTTACATTGTTTCCTCTGAAGAAGTAGATAAGACGGTCCTTCTTGTCAAAAAAAGCTGCGTCCACAGGACTTGGGGCTCCTGGAAAGGCGTCCGAAATGAGATGAGGATACTTGTTTTTTTTCCAGTCTTCAGTATACGCCATATCGTTCTCGGGGTCATAACGCCAAACTTGTGTACCTTCCAAAGACAAAAAATAACTGGGATGAAATCTCTCCGAGAGTTGGTATTCACCATGTCACAAATCCACCTTTTTTTTTTTTGTTAGTTTTTGGCCTGCCATAGAAGAACCAATGATTTAGAAAAACAGAATGCGGGCACCCACCATGAAGTATGTAAAAAAAAAATAGGTGATATACAAACCAATGTAGCAAACAAAACACTAGGAACACTAAATAATGATAAATGGGTACAAACCGAGACGAGATTTATTAACAACGGCCCTGGAGTTTGAGATAAATAAATACAAACAATTGATGTGATATTAAAAAAAAAAAAGTGAATAATAGCATAAAGCAAAATACAGGACCCATAAAAAATGCCACTCTAACTGTCGAGGTGAAAAATACCACCTATCTCGCCATATAACGAGGCAGACCCTGGTGTAGAAAATACAGGATATGGTATACTGTAGAGAGTGGCAAAGTGCAGAAAGAATCAGTGCAATGTGTGAAGGTCCAAGATAGTAAATGAAACAAAGTATACTAACAAATAATACAACAATAGATGAATAAATGTTTAATTAAAAATGACCAAAGTGAATATTAAAAAAAAAAGGAATGAAGAAGGTGAATTGGGGGTATGAAGTAGCCTGACGAGTGTTATCACAAAATTGACATCCTCGGGGTCAGAACGAAAAATTCTTGTCTAGTAAAGATACCCTGCTCAGCTAAGAAAGGGTTAAGGGTATTTGGGTCAGGTGATGCCTGTATAGGGGCTCACAATTGCTTTCAGAATTAAAAGTTTTTAAGAAACGTTATCCTGCCTGATGTTTCCTGCTTAACCACTTCTTAACGGCCCATAGACTTTAAATGTGCAGGCAGGCCACTCTTTACTTTGCAGTGACGTTCTAAAATGTCAGTGCAAAGTAAACAACTCACATGACATTGTGCAGCTGTGGGAGCGCGAGACACAGCCAGACTACTCTCGGAGAATAGAAACATGGTTTGTTACCATGTTTACCTTCTCAATCCCCTGTATATACACGCTGAACCAGTGTTTGTGTATCCAGATTAGAAAGCACTCACAGTGATCATGGGATCATTGGGTGTAGAGAGGGAGCAGGAGCTCCTGGGTCCTAGGAGACCCAATCAGGTATGCTATGCAGGCAGGAGGCGGAAATTCCCCTGTAACTAGGGCTAAGACCAGCCACAGTTACAGGAGAAATCGGCAATAATAAGAGTGCTCGTTCTACAAGTGCAGACCCAGGTTTGGACGTATAGGGGTTAATTATTATCCACTAAAATCAATCCTTTATTCTTAGATTCCCTGAGGTAAGTTAATAACCTCAGGGGAAACTAAACAATGTAATTCACTGACAGGTCCTCCTCTTTGTAGCTACTCTCCACTATGGTCAGTATAGAGGGTTCATAAACAAAAATACTCAATTATCTCCGAATCACCTAATATAGAATTGTAACTAGGGATCCTAAATTACAAAAGCCATTTGCCATAATTTGTGACTATTTTCTCTTTTATGGGGAAAGAATGTGAGATTTTCACACCCTTTCGCTCCATAGTCTTAATGATTTGTAGGCCTTGGAGCTTCGACCATGCATGATCCAGTCATATCTGCCCATGAAAAAATTAGATGCCTGTATACACCTAGTCGCTAGATAACTATTCATACCTTTAAAAAAATATTGTGCATCGATATTCCAAGTCCAGACGTGAACGTAAGCGTCAATGTTGTTTTCCGGGACACCTTTCCAGCCTGTCTTGATGGGAAGAGGGTCTCCAAACCTAGTTCTGTTACTCTTGTTTTCGTACATCCAGTACCAGCCGGTCTTAAAGAAGTAGGTGTTGAATCTGTAGAAAACGTCCCCTCTTGAATTCCGTTCTTTCCTCACCCAATCGAAGACGGTGCTAAAGCTTCCATCGCAGGTCCCTAGCGTGAGAAAGACACCGATTAACCAACCCATAGATTGTTTGTAGAAGCTTCAGAACAAAAGAACATGTCCAAGGCTATTTGTTGGCAAAACAAGGCTTGAGGAGGTTCAAAAGCTCCATTGCCACTTAAGGAGACATCAGGATCATAAATCCTACATTGTAGGAGCAGAACCCTTTATAGATTATGCATTGGGACCCAGTTGCCTCTGAGAAAAGTTTCATGCAAACCATTGATAGACATGTTAGACATTGACCAATAGGAAACTTCTGCAATTACCATATTTTTTCTGAACAGTTTTTCTGTCTTCCCAGTCTAGCTCAAAGTGCTTCCCCTGAGGAGTATAGTTTGGCTGCATGACTGATCCTAAGCGACTGATATGGGGTAGACCAAGAGCATGTCCAATTTCATGAACTGCAACCTATAACAAAAGAACAAATACAACAGTACGTCATCCCTATTTCTCCAGTAATGCCTACTAATGATCATCAGTGCCAGGAATGGATCAATGACCTTGGAACCATCCTACTAATTGTCACCTTTTCCAAGAACGTTCTTCACTCGCCTCCATCCTAAAACAATCTAGGACAACATGCACCTTCCAAGACTTACCTTTAAAAGGCTGATTCCTTGCTCGCTGCTTGGCCCAACAAAATGTTCATCATCATCAAAATGAATGTCTCCCAGATACCAGGCGTGGGCAAACTGCTGTCCGACACCATCGAAAGCTTGGGAGCAACCAAGGTGCTGTCCTGTTAAAAAAAAAATAAAACACAAACAAAAAAAAAACAATATTGATCATTAATTTGAAAATTCTAAAATATTTATTTAATCAGGTCAACTTTTCCAGTCGTCAGATTTGGATTTCCCAAGTAAAGGTCACTAAGATAAAGATCACTAAGCCTCAGGTAGGCTTTTTGAGGAAGGGGTACAAGTTCAGAGTTGACTAGACTAGTGGACAAACATGGCAGATCCAGGTATATGAAGACCCTTAGATGATAAAATTAGCATTCATCCCCTGTCTCCCCCACCTTATGCTTGACAAGTGTTTAGCATAGTTAATCAGATCACTATAGGTTTTCCATACCCCCCACCAAAGCCAATAAGCTCTGGCCTCTCCCCAGGACTATTTGGTGCTGATGCCAGACCTGCAATACATTGTCTGCCATGACATGTGCTACTTGAATTTTGTTTACATTTTTTCCAGGTTTTTCATTTTAATCCTTGCTCCAGTGGGCTGTTCTATAAAGTGATTGACAGGGGTCCGGTAGTCAGTCCTATGCAGTGATTGACAGGAGTCCGGTGGGCAACTGTGACGCTGAGTCACTTCTCATAGACAAGCTCTATGATTCGGGAAGGTCAAGGAGTCTGAGGCCAAAAACCAGGAGGGTATGTCATAAACAGAGGGAAGGGACAAAGGCGTAGTCAAGTAAAGATCCGAGGTCAAAATACCAGAGAGATAGAAGATCAGAACAAAGGAGTTAAACGGATGGTCAGACCGAGGTCCAAGGTCAGGCAATGAAAGATCATCAACCAAAACACTAGGCACAGAGAAAACCAACCACACTTAATTGAAGCTACGTCTGGCAGAGGTCTGGGACTAACATGACGGCTTAGTAGCCAAGCAATCACCTAGGACAATGAATTATTCATAGTGATTGATAGGAGTCCAATGGTCATTCCTATACAGTGACTGATAGGAGTACGGTGGGCAGACCTATACAGTGATTGATAGAAGTCCGGTGGTCAGACCTATACAGTGATTGATAGAAGTCCGGTGGTCAGTCCTATACAGTGATTGATAGGAGTCCAATGGTCAGGCCTATACAGTGATTGATAGAAGTCCGGTGGTCATTCCTATACAGTAATTGATAGAAGTCCGGTGGTCATTCCTATCCAGTGATTGATAGAAGTCCGGTGGTCATTCCTATACAGTGATTGATAGGAGTCCGGTGGGCAGACCTATACAGTGATTGACAGGAGTCAGATGGTCAGGCCTATACAATGATTCACAAGAGTCCGGTGGGCAGGCCAGTAAAGTGATTGATAAGAGTCTGTTGGGAAGTACTATGCAGTGATTGATAGGAGTCCGGTAGGTAGTACTATACAGTGATTGACAGGAGTTTGTTGGGCAGTCCTGCATACTGATTGATAGGAGTCTGGTGGGAAGTCCTATACAATGATAGGAGTCTGGTGGGAAGTCCTATACAAGGATAGGAGTCTGGTGGGCAGTCCTATACAATGATTCATAGGAGTCCGGTGGGTAGTGCTATACAGTGATTGACAGGAGTCTGGTGGGCAGTCCTATACAGCAATTGACAGGAGTCCTGTGGGCAGTCCTATGCACACGTACAGAAGGAAGGCTGTCACTCACTAATTAGTCCCGCCCACTGGACTCTTAAGCTCAGAATGAGCAGGAATTAAAATGAATATATCACAAGCTATTCTAAATTTTTTTCCCCAAAAAGCCATATCAGCAAATTCATTTTACTCTATAACATTCTGCCAAGAGATCAGTACAGATCCCCTTTAACAATTTAGAAAAATGCGAATTTAGTTTTAACGTTTTTAGGCTTAGCTTTACTAATAAAAGATAAAAACCCCATAAAATCCTGAGAGCGGGGCTCTGAAACAACCCTCCCGAATGGGAGACACCGCACTATTCATTCTTTATGGGACTGACAAAAAAAGCCATGTGATATTACTGGACTGTCTCCAGCAGTCCCATAGTCAGCGACTATGGCATGCATGTGTGACTACTTCTCTGATTTCCAGTGGTCAGACGTCCACAGTTTATCACTTATTCTTTGGGCAGGTGATAAGTTTTCATTACAGGAATAACCCTTTATTAGATTTCACATCTGGCTTTGCTCACAGATGAGAAAGAGCTTCAGCCCGGATCAAGCAAAATAGTAAAACATGGTGGCAGATCTATATCAAAAGTATCTAAGAAGAAAACTGTCTTTGTTACCCGTAGCAACCAATCAGAGCCCAGCTTTCATTTTACCACTGCTGTTTATGAAATGAAAGTTGTGCTGTGATTGGTTGCCATGGGCAACAAAGCCGGTTTTCCTTTTGATGGACGAGGCCTATGATCTTTGCTTTCTCCATGTCTCCTGGACTAATGTATAAAATGTAAATTTACAAAAAATAAGCAGTATCTGATACTCCATGTTATTTGAAAGAAATTATCCTATAACGCTATTTAATCTTATGTCAATTAAGACAAGATGGAGGGGCTTTATGATCTGCCATGGTTGCTGTGGCAGTACTTTTGGTTTTCTAACGCTGACAGCCATGTTGTTTTGGATGGTCTTTACCATGGATTAGGCCATCAATGGGTCTCGCCATTTGGGAACCCTATTCATGTTTAGAAAGTACTTGAATGAGCTAAATCGTAAGACCGGGCACAGCTGCGCGGACGGAGGCAAGGTCCAGGGAGGGATGGAGGAGAAACCCTAAATCATATATTAATCACACATTCATGGCCTATCCCTATGGGCTCGTGCAGATGGCCGTAATAGCTTAACGAGTCTCCATGTTATTCTATGGGGCCATCCACATTTCTGATGTTTTCCTTGGACCGAGTCTGTCTGAGGAAAAAAATCAATGCATACCCAAGTTTGATCCAATATATGGATCGCACTTGGCCATGCAAGTCAGTGAGTCTGTGGTAAAAATCGGACCACACTCGGATGACATTGATTTTAACGGACGAACAGAATGGAGAAAAAAATGTTTTCCATCTTCTCCTAATCCAAGAAAATTGGATCACACTGTGATCAGGTGTGATTAGCATAATCGACCCAATTTTCTCAGATGAGGGAAAATATGGTTGTGTGACCCTAGCCGAAGGAAGAACCATCAAAAACAATCCTAGAAAATGACCTTAGGTTATAGTACTACTTGTGGACCTCTGTGATAAATGATCTAAAATTATTCAGTCTTGTCAACTCATACATTGCGAAATGAAGGGGGAAGAGGTTTAACTTGCCTGTGCCGAAGCCAACTCTAATGTCTATGTCTTCTCCAGTGAGGTCCTCTTCGAACTGCAGTGGGATCACCTCACTCCACATGCGGAAAGCAGTGTTGAGTATTCCTCTCTGTTGTTCGATAGTCAGTTGCATGCTGTATCCTTCCCCCATGAGTCTCCACTTCAACGTTCTCTTGGAAATACTCATCGGATTTTCATTTTCCTCCACTTCTCTATCATCCCGTTTTCTTCTAAAGTGGTCGACTATTTGGGATAAAACATTTCTTTTCCCTCGAATGTTTCCTGTGTGTGAGGAATCATGATGAGTTTCATTCGTAGCCAAGAGACTCAAGGTTGCGTTTTTACGTTTCGATGGTGCTTTTATATCGGGAACTCCGCAGCGGGGCTTGTTCATGGCCAGTTTAGTTGGGTTGTCCAGGATTCCAGTCCCATTCAGTCCATTGGCCTCTTGAAATTTTTTCAAAGACTCTGAAAAAGCCGGACTGATTTCAGTCTTAGTAGAAGACCTGAAAATATCCCGTTCTGCTGATTCCCCTTCTGATATGAGCTGCAAAACATCTTGTGGGGCTGAGTCAAGTTCAGGAGTGTCTCCAAATGCTTGCTCCTCCCAATTTACCGGTGTCACCCATCCATATTTCACGAGGTATTGCTATTGAAAAACAAAAATAAAGATATCAGAACTGGTATAGGTTTTTTTATATCTAAGGGTGTGTGCACACAACATCATTATCAGGCGAGCAAACCCACTGAGTTTTTCAAGAGGAAGATAATGCCGTGTTCCCTTGAAGCTTCTTATTTAGTGGGGTTTTTTTGTCATTTCCTGAACTTTTTTAAACAATTTTGACCACCGACATTTTTGTCAAGCATTTTTCCATCAATTTGGTGCGTCATTTTACTGGTGTTTTTCAGATGTTTCTCTACTCTTTTCAACATTGAAGAATTCACAAGCTTTTTTTTGAAGCAAAAACTTTAGCAAAATGCTCAAAAAGACACCTCGGCATCTTCTGTGTCTTCAGCTTTAAAGCAGAGAGCTTTTTTAGAGTGTAAAATGCATTTGAGCATTTAATTAGTGCTTTAAATGGTTTTAGGAGCTAAATCGGCTTGAAAAAGAGGTTGTGTGCACAGACCCTAATTGTCATATGATATACTTCATACATAACCATAGATTCACCATAAATTCGCGTGGTTGAAACTTTATCTTTGGCAAGAAGCTTCTCTGGTTGCAGGGGGCAGCATTTTGGCAGCAACTTTGAGGAGAAGATGTGCCTCTCTGGTACCAGTTATAGGTAGCAATCCAGTAAGGCAGTATCTGACCCATCTAGGTGATAAGTGATAACTTTGGGATCCAAATGCTGAGGAGCTTATTAGTCCAGAGAAAGGAGTTTTAAAATTGATCTCCCAAAGGGAAAACCCATACCTCTCGAGAGTACGAACCAGTCAACGAAGACCCAATCTGTACTGGCAAGGAGAAAGAATACAGATGTCTCCAGATGGGTTTGTTGAGATTCTTTCTTGTTTTTCAATGTTTCTTAAGAGTTTATTCCCATCTAACACAGGATAGGTGCTAACTTTCTAATTGGAGAGCTAAGATCTTTCCCAATTCAGAGAATGGGGTTCTGAAATGTGCACTGTTCCATTTTCATGGAGCGGTTTCGAGCTCCATTGTTAGGATCGGTGTGGGTCACCTATGCAAGCTGTGGATAGTCAATAGCCTTAAATGTTGGGAATAAGCCTTTAACAAACTTTGAAACATGAGTAGGTATTTCGGGAAGCCGGATACACCCATCTGTAGACAACTGTTTGAGTATTTCTGGATGAGATGTCTCCTCTCGGGAGGAGTACTGGATCTCGTTATGGAGATCCAACTGATATATGGAGTTTTACAGGTAATGCTCTCTGAGAAAAATATGCAGATTAAAGTTTTAACCCTTTTGGGGAGAGCTAATTTTTTTTTAGACCACATGTAAGAATTTCTATGCCAACTGGATTAGCACAATTAGAACCAAATAATCTCAAGAGGTTTTCCAAAAATCAGAATCACAAAACTGTACAATTTAAAAATATAGTCTTCAGGGAATCTCCAGATGCTGAAGCAGCATGAACTTCAGAAACCTATGACCTCAGGCATTTTAAAAAGCAACCAAGATACCAGCAGATTCATAAATGTTGAGTTTGTTATCTGTATTAACTATCTGAATTTGATAAAGTTGCCCTGAATAGCACAGATATTTACATATAGTCGTGCATTGCTTCCTGATCATATATTCTGAGCACGCATAAATACACCTCACCGTGGTCTGGGTGGCCTAATGGAGATTATGGCTCTCAATCATCATTACTGTGGAAGTGTGAGAAATATTTGTTACAGCCAAACCTACATGAAATATGCTTGGCCCTCCCTGCGCTGTGTACACACTAAGTGCTTGGTGGTGATGTGCTTCGAGGATGTTTACACTGCTTCCCAGCTCATGGTTTTCCTCAGATGCTATTAGAAAGACAAAAAATAAATTGAGAAAAATTATTTATATATATATATATATATATATATATATATATATATATATATATATATATATATATATTATATATATATTGCATATATATATAATTGCATATATATATATGCAATTTATTTTTCTCACTTTATTTTTGGTCTTTCTTAGGGTACTGTCACACTATACGATTTACCAACGATCACGACCTGCGATACGACCTGGCCGTGATCATTGGTAAGTGGTTGTGTGGTCGCTGGAGAGCTGTCACACAGACCGCTCTCCAGCGACCAACGATGCCGAGGTCCCCGGGTAACCAGGGTAAACATCGGGTTACTAAGCGCAGGGCCGCGCTTAGTAACCCGATGTTTACCGTGGTTACCAGCGTAAAAGTAAAAAAAAACAAACAGTACATACTCACATTCCGGTGTCTGTCCCCCGGCGTTCTGCTTCTCTCCACTGTGTCTGCGCCAGCCGGAAAGCACAGCGGTGACGTCACCGCTGTGCTCGCTTTCCGGCTGGCCGGCGCTCACAGTGCAGAGAAGCTGAGACGCCGGGGGACAGACACCGGAATGTGAGTATGTACTGTTTGTTTTTTTTTACTTTTACGCTTGTAACCACGGTAAACATCGGGTTACTAAGCGCGGCCCTGCGCTTAGTAACCCGATGTTTACCCTGGTTACAAGAGAACGCATCGCTGGATCGGTGTCACACACAACGATCCAGCGATGACAGCGGGAGATCCAGCGACGAAAGAAAGTTCCAAACGATCTGCTACGACGTACGATTCTCAGCAGGGTTCCTGATCGCTGCTGCGTGTCAGACACATCGATATCGTATGGATATCGCTGGAACGTCACGGATCGTACCATCGTAGCGACAAAAGTGCCACTGTGTGACAGTACCCTTAGTCTAAGGCTGTTAGGGATTACATTCTTCTTTGACCTTAAATGAAGTAATCTCCCTACAGGATATAGAGACAGGTAATCCGCTAACCCCCAGCAGCTTTTGGTGGTGGTATTTTAGCATATATGCCAGTACTCTTGAAACATCTGAGAGGCTCCAGGAAAAAGAAGGTAAGACTTCCTGGAAGAGTAGTCAACTCTCAGGTGCCTCCAAAGCCTCCGGGAAAGCAGCATTGAAGAGGCTTTGACAGCTCCAAAAGGACATTCAAGGGTTATAGTAGAAGTCTGAAGGTGTCAGGGAAGAGGCAAGTTATAGCATACTTCCCAACTCTCCTGGAACATTCAAGAGGCTCCTAGAAATATGGAAGACCTCTCAGACTCCCGGAGGAGTTGGCAAAACTCCCAGACAAGAAACGTGTTCAATTCTCAAGACACGAATCCAGTTGAAAAATTTGGTGGAGCAGGGAGCCATCTGCTCCCAGACTGCAGAAAACACCCAAGTGGCTCTCAGAAATAGAGGAGACCTCTTAGACTCCAAGAGGAGTTGGCAAAACTCCTGGACAGTGAGGATTCTCAATTGTATTCGCATCTTCAAGATACCGTTCCTGTTGAAAAATTTGGTGGAGCAGGGAGCCATCTGCTCTCGGGTCTGCCACTTACTCTGGTAGGCTTCAGAAAGCATCCAAGTGGATCTCAGAAATAGAGGAGACCTCTCAGACTCCAAGAGGAGTTGTCAAAACTCCTGGACAGTGAGCGTTCTCAATTGTATCCGCATCCTCAAGATACTGATCCTGTTGAAAAATTTGGTGGAGCAGGGAGCCATCTGCTCTCAGGTCTGCCACTTAGATTGGTAGGCCACAGACTACATTAGGCCTGTGACCTATCAGGGATCTGGAACACTGAAGGACATCAGGGAGGAGGAAGACCAAGGAAGCCATTGCTCATCATGGAAACAGAGTAAGCTGAATCTAAGTTTCATTTTTTTTTATTGACACAGACGCGACATGGGGGAAAACTATATGGAAGCACAAATAGGGGTACTGTTGTCATGTGGAGGCAAGCATGGGTCACTATTATTGTGTGGAGGCACAAAGGAAGCACGGTTACTATATAGAGGCAAAAGGGCCACTATTACCATGTGGAGGTGTAAGGGGTTGTAACATAGGTAACACTTTATCCCCAACCCCTTTAGGTAGTTTTGCAATGCCACTGTGTGTATATTTAATGTTATTGATGTCTTATGTATAATATGCATGTAATATATAGGGAAAGTGCAGTACCCAAGTTTATCCACAAGATGGGGTACATAATAGTCTCAGGAAACAGCACTGTAATAGTTAACGTAGGAGGGGCAATATACTGAGGGCTTCCTGGTGTAGTCAGTCGGGGCCGGGTACCTGTGTAGCTCATGTGGGCTGGGTAGCCCAGGGCGACACCGTGCCACGCAATGTTAGAAAAGTATGGGACCCAGCCTATAACATTCCGGGGTCCAGTTCTCATCTAGGGGAAACAACAGCAGCAGTGCTAGCAGATACAGTATTACTGGGATGGCACTTGCTAAGAAGGAGGCTAAGCCGTACGGGCAGATCGCTCATCATGTGGCAGATTTTTGCGTGGGCAGCGGTTCTTAGATCCGGGGCGAAGCGGCTGACGACACCCCCACACGAGGCAAGGAATCTGGACAGAGAGGCGCTGAGGGACCGAAAGGTAGGGTTCGTCCCGGAAGCAATCTTAGTGAGAGGCAGAGAAGGAAAGGGACAGAGAGAATGTCGCCTGTTGTGAAGCCTGTTGATGATACTGGAAACGTCCTGGATGTGCTGAGTAAAGCTGTTGATGTTGAAGTTAAACTGGACTGTGTCTCAGTTATGGTGAAACCGCTTGTAAGGAGCCCAATACCACCCAGAGGGACCCTGATGGCGCAGAGAGGCAGTATCCAGGTATGCAGAGGAAGAGACATTACTATATAGAGAGAGGGGGCCAGGGTGTGATCCAGGGATTCCCCTCAGCCATGACTACCTTCCTAGCCCCATCTCACAGAGGCACTATTATCATGTGGAAGCCCAAAGGGGCACTATTCCTGTGTGGAGGTATAAAGGGCACAAAAGGGCTATTATTACAATGTGCATGCAGAAAGGGTGCACTGTTATTATGTGGAGGCACAAATGGACCCACTGTTATCTCTTTTTTGGCTTCTCAAGCCTTGGAACCTCTCCCCCCAGACATTCCTATGATATATTTTCAATATGCTCTAAATATCCTATATGGGGATAACTAGAAACGGCCTATGTAATCTTCCTGTACAGGGTGGAAACGAAGGTGAACTGTTCCCATCACTAAAGCTATGTCCACCCGCACCCGCAGTTTTTTTTGAGTAATTTTAGAGTAGATCCGCTCCAAAATCCTCCTAAAAGAATCACTAAAAAAATGTTTGAGAAATTCTTCCCATCCATGTCACTTCTATGAGTTGTTTTTTTACTAGTATGTTATTGTTTGGGGACCATTTCCTAAAAGTGGAAAAACCCTTTAAACTCAAGAATAAGCTGCAGTACCAGACAACCATACCTGCGCAGCCTCCGGGCTCAGAATTGCTTCCGCTTGTGGGTGATTTTGTAACTCAAGGTCAGAATGGTCCCTGCTGTGGAAGAGTTTTTCTGCTCCGGTCCCCTTTATGAATAGGAGGCAGGGGGCAGAAATCAGGATCAACACAGTTTTCAGGCTAACAACTTGCTCCATACCAGTTGTACCAGATCGTCTTCTGTTTTCATGTGATCAGCGTTACAATTTCTTGTAGTGTCAGGAAAGGTTCCTCTTCGTTCTATCAAGTTTATCAATTCTTCAAAACTCGATATATGTCAAATCTGTAAAAAAAAAAAAAGAAAGAGAGAATGACTCTGTTATACCCGTCTTAACCAATACATATGTTTCAAGGGGTATTCTTATCAAAGCAAGTGATCGAACTGTTCAGACCCCACCCCCACATATCACTCTTTAAGTAATACCTTCAGCGTGCCAGGACAGAAGTGGTGCAGTGTCAGGAAAAAAATCTGATGGTTCAGGACACTCCCACAGTGCTACGGTTCCTTTATTATGACAGATGATGGTGGTCTTACCCAGTGCCGGACTGGCATTCCAATGGCCCACTAGTAATATCAACTCTGTGGACGCACTGCTCAGCTATCTGCAAATACTACATTACATTCATACACACATGTATATGATAATATATTGGGTAAAAGTTAAATGAAGAGATGCTGCCTGTGATGATGTGATATGTTATGTGGGTATCATTTTGTGTATATTTATACTTTACTGATTTTCATAGTGTTCTCTTGTTGCCCTGTATCATTCCGTGTATTCCCCATGTTGTCTAGAGTCTCAATTACCTTCCAAAAGGCTGACAATTGGATTAGCTCACATACTATCTGCAGCCTGACTGTATCTATGCCTCTATGCCTCTTGATGACCCCCTGTAGTGCCTTAATCCCTGAGGCACCTTTGTCAGGTCTGGGAGGCCTGAAAACCACCCCATCCTGTCCGACTACCCCTGGACATAAGGAGGGGGCTGGGTGTTCCTGTGTGGTGAGGATGGTGTGAACACAGCACGTCAGAGAGAAAGGGAAGCATATGGATTTTGTATCCTCTGTCTGCTGGACTCTCATCTGCTTGGACATTTTATCCTGTTACTAACCTGCATTTGTGTTCTGGACTATTGTATCCTCAGTGTGGTGGATTGTTTATGGACCTTTTCGTTTTGCCTATAATAAAGGTCTTGGGATTGTTCACACATCCCTCGCTCTGTTGATTGTGTGGTATCGGAGAAGGACCCCGTGATACTGCCTTTGTTTGTACATAGTGAGTCAAGTGTATTTTGATAAGTACTACTCAGTTGGGAGGGTGGAGCGGCCCACCGGGAGATTCACCTGTTCCACCGTGGGCCAGTCCGAGCCTGATCCTAGCAGTAGACCACCATAGTTCAGTGTGTGATAGAATATCTTATTGTTGCGGAAAAGTTCTGGGGAATATGTTGGTGCTATAGAAATAAAATTTATTATTATAACTATTATTTTTTACACAATTGCAGTCATGTATGTTTTATTCTGAAGAACTCCGGCTTTTCAGAAAAAAACATAGTTTGAAGATTTGTCTGGTCACCATCAGCAGAGACGAGACTAGTTGGGTTTTCCCAACATTGTTGCAGTTGATTGACAGGTCCCTCACTAACAAATGGCAGAGATCTGCCAATCACCTGGAGTGGTGCTGGGAGAAGCTGGCCCAGGATGGTGCCAAACCAGTGGGGTCTCTGCCTATGGTCCCCAGACCTTCAAACTACATTTCTTTCTGAAACGTTGGAGTGTTTCAAAGACAAAATGTAAGTGGCTTCAATGAATCGACTGATAAGTTCCCTTTAAGGCTACTGCCATCTAACAAGTTGGGCCCCACATAAGGCTAGGGTAGGAGCAGTTACTGCCTCTTTTCCAGATTAGATAGCGCTCAGTGAGCACTATATAGAGAGAAGAAGTATGATCACTGAGCGCAAACTTCTGCCATGAGAGTCAACTGCTTCCTTGCTTTTTTGCATTCAATTGCATTTGCATCCTTCAGACTCAAATGAATTAAAGATATGAGCGGCACTCCGGCACTACAGCAGTGGAAGAAAAGCACTAAACAGCTCTCCGCCCCCATGGGCGTCCTCAGCTGCTGACGTCACCACAGCGCCGCAGAGGAGGCGAAGACAGCGAGAAAGGTAAGCGCTCTATGGAGGTGAAGATTCAATGGATATTTACTATAAGCAAGGAGAGGGGATGGTGAGGGCACAGTATAGAAAGGGGACTTTATAGGGAGGAGGCATAGTACAGAGAGCAGCAGTGTAGAAATGGAGCACAGTATAAAGAGGGGAAGTATAGAAAGAAGGCACAGTATAGAGAGGGAGGAGTAAAAAGAGGGGGTACCTTGTTGAGAGGCGCAGTGTGGGGAGACAGTATAGAGTTAGAGTATAGAAAGGAAGAATAGTATAGAGAGTGGTAATGTGAGGTGGGCAGGGCAGTATAGAGAGGGGGTGCACAGTATACAGAGGGGCATTATAAAGAAGGTTAGTATACAGAGGAGGCAAAGTGTTTAAAGGGAACAGAACAGCAAGGAGGCACAATATAGAAATTAGGTAGTCTAGAAAGGGGGAAGTATAGAATTGAGGCACAGTTTAAAGAAGTGGAGCAGAGTATAGAGAGGGTGGGTGTGAGGGGACACACTGACGATGGGAACAGACTGGACAGGGCAAGGTGAGGGGCAATGTGGAGATAGGGACAGCTTTTAGGGAAACAGTAGAAAGAGGACAGCATTAAGTGGGGACAGAGTGGAGGTTATAGCTCATAAGCGGTGATAACGTTTTATCATAGTTCACATGAGCGGACAGGGCGGATGTTATAATTCACAAAAGTTGACAGTTTGGCAGTTATAGTTCATAAGGGCAGACATTGTGGCAACTATCGTTCGTAATAGAGGATAGTGTGGCCGTTATCCATTATAGTTTATAAGGGAGAATAGTGTGGAGGTTATAGTTCATAAGGGAGTATAGTGCGGAGGTTATAGTTCATAAAGAAGGACACTAGGACAGTTATAGTTCATAAGGGCAGACAGTGTGGAGGTTATGGTTTAGAAGGGCGGATAGTGTGAAGGTTATAAATCATAAGGGTGGACAGTGTGGAGGTTATTGTTCAAAATTGCAGACAGTGCATAGGTTACAGTTCATAAGGGAAAACAGTGGAGAGATTATATTTCAAAAGGGCAGACAGTGTTTAGGCCATAGTTCTTAAGAGAGATGTTGTGAAGGCCATAATTCATAAGAGTGGATGGTGTGGAGACTATAGTTCATAATGATGAATGATGTCCAGGTTATAGTTCATAAGGGTAGACTCTGTAATGGTTCTGGTGCAGTATTCATGTATTGATGGTGGGTCTGGTGTAGCATTCGTTTACTGATGGTGGTGCGGTGATTATGTACTGACGGGTTTCTGGTGATGTATTCATGCACTGATAGTGATTCTGGTGGTTCTGGTGTATTCTTGTACTGATGTGGTTTTGGTTCTATATTCCTGTACTGATGGTTTTTCTAGTGCTGTATTCATACTGTTGGTAGTCCTGATGCTGTATTCCTGTTTTGATGGACGTTCTGGTGCTGAATTTTTCTTGTAAAAATGGTGGTTTCAATGCTATTTTCCTGTACTCAAGGTGGTTCTAATGCTGTATTCATGCACTGATGGTAGTCCTGGTTCTGTATTCCTATTTTAATGAATGTTCTGGTGCTGAAGTTTCTTAATAGGATACTTTTTTTTTCTTAATATGTAAATTAGCTGTTAAGATCTATGGGTCAAACACAGATCTCCCTCAGAATTTATTTTGTATGAAAGGGGATATTACTGATGGGTTTGGGTCCTGGTACTTTTGTCAGCAAGAATAGTGCTGCAGACTACTATGGGTGATCGCTAGGTTTTTATCTAGGTATTTCCCTTCCCCTAGACCCATCAGACACAACATTGTTCTTCGATATTAGGCTTTGAAGTGAGCAGAATGTTAAAACACCCACATTAGCACCATTATGAAGGATTTTAGGTAGCTGCTGCTAAATTCCTGCCATTCTTTCTTCCTGTCCTTAATGTGCTGAATGATCAATGATTATGACAATTTTCTTTTATACTTTTATCCTCTATTTTAAACAAGATGTCTTACTTTATGATAATGTTCAGACACCCCACTCCCTTCTCCCACCATTTTTATACTTTTTGCCACATTGTTTTTAGATAACCCTTCCTGCAGGCATCTGAGTCATGTCTAATGTTTCCTAATGAAGAGACCCTTTGTTTTTTTTCATCTTTTCATTTGTTTTATTTACTTTTTAAAGAAAAGTTGATAAAGGTAGAAACTATGGATATGGAAACTGTCAGCAAGCTGCTGCTGGCAGATCTGTTCTTCCTATTATGTGTTTTTATATAGTGTAATGCTGTTCTTCTGTAACTACTTTTGTGTCCCATCGGCTTACGTCATTGTCTTTTGATCGCCCATTATTGCATTTTAATGCAATGTCGCGGAGACAAAAAAAACGTAATTCTGGCTTTTCGAATTTGTTTCTCGCTACGCCATTTAGCGATCAGGTTAATCCTTTTTTTCTATTGATAGATTGGGGAATTCTGAACGCGGAGATACCAAATATGTGTATATTTGATTTTATTTTTATGGTTTTATTTTGAATGGGGCGAAAGGGGGGTGATTTAAACTTTTATATATTTTTTTATTTATTTCATATTTTTTTAACCTTTATTTTTTTTACTTTTGCCATGCTTCAATAGCCTCCATGGGAGGCTGGAAGCTGGCACAACTTGGTTGGCTTTGCTACATAGAGGCGAAGCATAGATCGCCTCTATGTAGTAGAATTACAGGCTTGCTATGAGTGCCGACCACAGGGTGGCGCTCACAGCAAACCGGCATCAGTAACCATAGAAGTCTCAAGGAGACCTCTGGTTGTTACGGCGACGCATCGCTGACCCCCGATCATGTGACGGGGGTCGGAGATGAGCTCATTACCGGCCGGATTAACTAGTTAATAGCGGTGGGTGGATCACGACTCCACTCGCCGCTATTGCATGCACATGTCAGCTGTACAAAACAGCTGACATGTCCCGGCTTTGATGTGGGCTCATTGCCGGAGCCCACATCAAAGCACGGGATCTGACCTTGGATGTACTATCCCATCCGAGGTCAGAAAGGGGTTAAAGAGAATCTGTCAGTACGACCAACCCTCCTAAGCCGTCGATGTGGTCATGTAGGTCCTAGGAAGCTGAATAAAATGATACCTTATTATTTGAGATTCGATGTCTTATTCCAGAGAAATCCACATTTTTCTTAATATGTAAATGAGCTGTTGTTAAGATCTATGGGCCAGACATAGATCTCCCTGAGACTCTGCCTCCAGAGATTATTTTAAATGAAAGGGGGCTTTACCAGTGTGAGACACATAGATCAGGAGAGCAGACTGTCAGTCATTACATGTCTTTAGTAAAGCCCCTTCTTTTAAAATAAGCTCTAGAGGCAGATTCTCGGGGAGATCTATATCCAACCCATAGATCTTAACAGCTCATTTACATATTAAGAAAAACGTGGATTTCTCTGGAATAACACATGAGATCGCAGATATCAAGGTATCATTTTATTCAGCTCCCTATGACCTACATGCCCATATGGACAATGGTTTGATCCTACTGACAGATTCCCCTTAATTTCAATAAGGACCAACTAGCTACCTTCCCTGGCATCGGCATTAGGATGCGGTCAAAGTTTCTGGTAGTAGTACCCCCTCTGATCAGTATATTGTCAGGGGACCTTTCAAATGGGTAGACAAATCCTTTAAAGGAGTTTTCTCAAAATTGCAAGTTATTCCCTATCCAACAGTAGGGACCCAAAAGTTATCCTGTGAATGTGGCTCCGGAACCCAGAGATTGGTACACAGCTTAAAATGCTCGCCCTCCACTCCATTCATTGTCTATAGGACTGCTGGAAATTATGCTGTACTTGTCTATCTCTTTCAGTCCCATAGACAATGAATGGAGCAGAGATCGAGCATGTGCACCTTTGCTCCATCCAAGACAGGACTCGGAGACCTTATCGCAGACCCCCGTTATTAGGATTGCAACACCCAGACCCCCAGCGATCAGCAAGTTACTTGCATTTTTAGGAAAACCCCTTTAGGGTAAATGTCATTAAATAAAATTTAAAATGCAAACTTCATTATACAAAATATTATCACAATGCAAAACAAATACACCAATAACTAAACATTCACTTAAAGGGTTACATCCAAGATTGAAAGTTATCCCCTATCTACAGTTTGCTGATCCTTGGTTTTCCGAAAGCAAGGTTCCCAAGAACGGGCCATAGAAATACCCAATCAGAATGGGGGTCACATGCGTCACCTCTTCATTCATAGTCTATGTCATTGTCTCTGATACTTCGGCAGTCCCATAGAAATGATTGGATCGGTGACGTGCATCGCGGCCACCCTGCTATTCTAAATGGGCATGGAGATTTCAATGGTTGGAACCCTAGCAATCGGCAATCTGTAGATAGGTGATAACTTGTCAAGTTGGAAATATCCCTTTAAACAAACACTCAATACAATTGCATAAACCCTAAAAGAGATATAAAAAGTGGTGGGGGTCCGAAAAGTGGAGTAAGACTCAGTCTCAGTCCCTTGTGCAGAAAAGTGGGATTAGGGCCAGCTTATTCTATGATCCAGCCGAATGACCTACACTTATTTGACTTTTTCGGCTGGATGTACTCTGTTTTATATTTTTCGTTATTTTTAAGATTTATCACAGTCTTTCCTTTATACACTTGGAAACCCTTTTAATATGCGCTATAGTCTGGTGCTAAAAAACAACATACACTACATAGATACCAATAACAAAAAAAAAAGAAAACAAAAAACAACATACACAGTACATAGATACCAATAACAAAAAAAGCAAAAAAACAACAACATACACAGTACATAAATACCAATAACAAAAAAAGCAAAAAACAACAACCTACACAGTACATATATACCAATTACAAAAAAAGCAAAAAAACAACAACATACACAGTACATATATACCAATAACAAAAAAAGCAAAAAAACAACATACACAGTACAAAAATACCAATAACAAAAAAAAGCAAAAAAACAACATACACATAAATACCAAAACAAAAAAAAAGCACAAAAAAATGAAGAAACACATTCATTCAATTTCTTTAGATCTGATAAATATAAAGTTACCGTATAGAACAAATAAGTAAAGTAAAACTCAAATTAAAGTTACTCAAGATGCTAAAGCGAGTTCTTTACAGATCTTAGAAGAAAAGTTTTCCTCTCAGAAAGCTGGATGGGGACTAGCATTAGGATAGCAAAGACCGAGCACGCTTCAGCCTAATTTCGGTTGGGTCAGGTTGTACTCACTTGCGGAGATTCTCCTTGTGTAAGTGTCGGATGTTAGTCTGCAGCCCACTGACTGGTCTTCTTTAACATGGTCGGAGCAGGGATGTGTATGATCCCGCCCAGGCATAAATCATCAACTTTCATCTGAGCTGTCATACAAGCTGTTAGTCTATAATGAATGGGGCAAGGAATGCCAAAAAAACCTAATTATGTACCTCTGCACTCAGGCTACTTGTCTACAGCTGGATGGTCCTGGCTGTTTTCAGACATCAGCTACCAGGATCTCTGGACTGATCACTCATAATGTCAACTACTTGGAAATATTAACCTGCCATGATGGGAATAGGACAATGTCCACCGTGACCTCCGTCTTATCCTATGTGAACTGATGGCACGGAACAGTGAGTCTTACTAGACTAAAGAGTGGATACAGAACATGGACAAAAGTGTTGGTGCACAGCTCTTAATCATTGAATTTCGGTTTCACATTCTGAGACTATTCCTCCCAAAGTGTATAACATCTGTCCAGTCGCTCCCCAGTGTACAACATCTGTCCCCTCGCTCCCCAGTGTACAACATCTGTCCCCTCACCCCCCAGTGTATAACATCTGTCCTCTCGCCCCTGGTGCATAACATTCACCCCCTCAACCCACAGTGTACCACATCTGTCCCCTCACTCCCGTGTGCATAACATCTGTCCCCTCGTCCCGAGTGTATAATAATCACCCCCTCACACCCCAGTGTATAACATCTGTCCTCTTGCCCCAATGTATAACATCCGCCCCCTCCTCGCCCCTGGTGTATAACATCCGCCCCCCTCGTCCCGGGCTAAAGCATCCGCTCTCTCGCCCCTGGTGTATAACATTCACCCCCTCACACCCCAGTGTACAACATCTGTCCCCTCACTCCCGTGTGTATAACATCTGTTCCCTCGCCCCCGGTGTATAACACCCCCTCACACCCCAGTGTATAACATCTGTCCTCTTGCCCCATGTATAACATCCGCCCCCTCGCCCCTGGTGCATAACATCCACCCCCCCTCATCCCAGGGTAAAGCATCCGCTCTCTCGCCCCTGGTGTATAACATTCACCCCCTCGCCCCCAGTATATAACATCTGTCCCTTCGCCCTGGTGTATAACATCCGCCCCCTTGACCACAGTGTATAACATCTGTTCTCTCGCTCCCCACTGTATAACATCCACCCCCTCACCCCCCAGTGTATAACATCTGTCCCCTCGCTCCCCGGTGTATAACATCTGTCCCCTCGCCCCCTAGTGTATAACATCTGCCCCCTCGCCCCTGGTGTACAACATCTGTCCCCTCGCCCCGGTGTATAACATCTGTCCCCTTGCTCCCTGGTGTATAACATCCACCCCCTCACCCCCAGTGTATAAGATCTGTCCCCTCGCCCCTGGTGTATAACATCTGTCCCCTCGCTCCCCTGTGTATAACATCCACCCCCTCGCCACCAGTGTATAACATCTGCCCCCTCGCTCTCCGAAGTATAACATCCACCCCCTCACCCCCAGTGTATAACATCTGTCCCCTCGCCCCCAGTGTATAGCGTCTATCCCCTCCCTCCCCTATGTATAACATCCACCCCCTCGCCCCGGCGTATAGCATCTGTCCCCTTGCCCCCAGTGTATGATATCTGCCCCCTTGCCCCCCAGTGTATAACATCCGCCCATTCGCCCACATTGTATAACATCTGTCCCCTTGCTCCTATTTTATAACATCTGCCCCCTCACCCCAGTGTATAACATCTGTCCCCTTGCCCCCAGTGTATAATATCTGCCCCCTTGCCCCCCAGTGTATAATATCTGCCCACTCGCCCACAGTGTATAACATCTGTCCCCTTGCCCCTATTGTATAACATCCACCCCCTCGCCCCCCCAGTGCATAACATCCACCCACTTGCCCCTCATTGTATAACATCTGTCCTCTTACCCCGGTGTATAACATCAGGCCTCTTGCCATGCCAGCTACCTTTACTGATATGTGTTAAAATGGCTAGTCGTAAAGAGCCCACTGATACCAGTGAGGCCCTGTAGGAGCCACCGCTGCACCATGTCAGTTATTGCCGAGCAGCTTCATGGAGCCTTATGTCACCAAGCACAATGCCAAGTGTCAGAAGGTGTGGTGTAAAGCAGCCACCAAAGTGCAAATGTGTTCTGTGCAGTGACGGATCACACTTCTCTTTCTAGCATCTGATGGAGGAGTCTAGGTTTGGTGAATGCCAGGAGAACGTTACCCGCCTGACTGCATTGTGCCCACTGTACAGTTTGATGGGGGAGGGATAGTGCTACGGGCTTGTTTCTCAGGGATTGGCCTTAGCCCCTTAGTTCCAGTTAAGAGAAAGTTTCATACTTCTGTTTAAAAGACATTTTTGACAATTGTAGCTTCCAACTTTGTGGAAATAGTTCTGAGAAGGCCCATTTTTGCTCCACTTGACTGTGCCTAGACTACAAGATCCATAAAGACATGGTTGGGGAGTTTGGTGGAAGAACCTGACCGGCCGCACAGAGCCCGGACCTCAATCCCATCCGACACCTTTGGGATGACCTGAAACGGAGATTGTGGGCCCGATCTCTTCTCTCATCCTCTCCTGGATGAAGGGGCAAAAATTCCCACAGACACCACCAAAATCTAGTAGAAAGTCTTCCAAGAGGAGTGGAATTTGTTGTAAATGTAAAGGGACCGACTCCATATTGATGTCTATGGATGTAGAATGAGACGTCATAAAATCTTCTATATGTGGATGTCCCGATACTTTTATCCATGTAGTGTATATTCCAGAGTGATACAAAGGAAAATACAGGAGAGAAGAAAAGCATAACTAAAAGAGATTGTCGGATATTGGCAAAGAGGACGTTGCCAATCTTGTCCATTGGTGATGTATGATATTGCAAGGAGGCCACAAAAGTTGGTGGGATAAACCCTGTAATAGTTCTGCTCTACAATACCTGATCCAACCTATGAACATGAGTGCCAACAAGACATTCCCTTATTTTATACAAACCCCTTACTCAGCCAAATAATTTTTCGACTGAAGGTCTCCAAAAGGACTGACCTTCAGAAGTCCAAAAGTCTAAGAATTTAAGAAGAAGTCAGGTCAACAAAAGAGACTCTACCAGTCACTTTACTGGTATTTTCACACTTTGTAGATTAGTTTAAAAAATTGTTGTGATGGTCCCATTCAGAAATCCATGTGCATTCGGCAAAAATAACCCCATCCAGATGTATGGAATTGATTGCACCAAATCTGTCAGGTCTTAATAGGCAGACTAGATAAAGTGAGGCATAGCGTTATGTCCCTCGAATCTACACTGAGCGGGTGGTGACACATGCGTGCCGAATAAGTTCTACTGTATGATATTATCAGTGGTATCCTTCTGGCCACAGAAATCCTCCATAGGAAATCTTGTATCAGAAAACAATTTTCAAAACTATATGGAATAACGGTAGACCTTTATTTATATCATAAAGGTTTCTTAAGATATCAGTAGCAACATTTAGGACACAGTCCTTCTTCAGGCTTAACCTTTTTTAAAGTAGTACAGGGCCGGACTGGCCATCTGGCATTTCTGGCAAATGTTAGATGGGCCGGACCGGCCGTGGGCCACATCAATTGAAATTCTATTAACAGTATCGGCATCCTCAGAACGTTCGGTGATACAGTTAGCTGTGGCTGAGCACGAAGTCACGGCTCCATCCTCATCCTCACTTACAACGGCAGGCTGAAGGTTACTTCCGGAGGACATAACTCTGGAACAGAGGGGCGCAAAAAGAAGAAAAAGAAAAACTGTCCCAGAATCAGTGGAGACGCTGCAACTGGAGAAGGTACGCAGACTAAATTTAAAAAATACAATGAATGTTCCCCTTTAATTGTGACTTTCTATGTATGTCCTGATTCTGCTCCAAGCTTGAAGAATGTCTTTGCCTGAAAGTTTGTGACCCTTGGCCAGTAAAATAATTTGTGAATTGCGTACGGACAGAGAAATATTTAAGTCTAAGACGTGGTCCCAATGGAACATGCATCATCCAGTGCTGGAGGTTTCGTGATCCATTCATCTACCTGATCTTTGCTGGATTTTTATGGGAATTTGGAGTAGTTACCAATCCTGGTTTCTAATAAGTAGAGATGAGGGTAGGTGATTTATAGCATTTGTAATATTTTCTAAGGTCCAGGGGATTTAGGAAATATAATCTGCTGAGTACAGTAGGTGCTGACTGAGGTGAAGATATAACGGAGGGAAGTGAGACATGTTGATGTTTTGGATGTTAAACATCTGAGGTAAAAGATTTTACCATGTACTGTATGTGTGTTACGTTACCAGGGTCTTCCGCTTATGGGGACAATTTTTTTTTCACTGAAAGGCTTTTTGGGGCTTGGTATGCTAACAACAAAGGAAGCTAGACTCATCTCCTGGCACTTACCGGGATTCAATGCAGGCTGCTCTGTGGTCCGCGTTTACCCCAGAAGGAAGTCGTCAACCTTCAAAGCAGCAGCAGGACCTCCAGGACCTGTGATTGATGATTTCCACACCATGCTATTAATGAAGTCACCGATTACATGCTGTGGAATTTACTTGAATGCGGCGACCCATCAAGGTACCAACGGTCCTGCTATCGCTTTGACCGGTGATGACTTCCTGTAAACCCAAACCATGGAGTGGCCTCTACGTTGGATGCTGGTAAGTGCCGGCAGGTGATTATATCTTAATTTAGACAGTGCAACACATCGGCTACAGAAGGTAAGTGGTGCAACATTTTTCTCAATTTCTAAAAATGATTGTTATCCAAAAGTTCATGCATTTAAGTCAGAGAAAATCAAATGTCTCCAATGGTGGACCATCCATGGTGACTTGTGACCGACTCCTAAGATTACAATAAGTGTCCTCCAATTGACCCATCAGATACCTTTTTTTATAACCCCTAAGAAAAATGGACCAGCAGGTGATTTTGGAATGAAGTTAAATCTTGGAATACTTTGGGGGTCCACACAAGGTTGAACTCAAGCTGTTATATTATACTATGGAATCCACACTCCCTGGCACCAAAGAATAGATATTTATTTAATGATGCCAAAAACTTTGATAGTGAAACGCGTGAGCCACATTCTGTATTTTCCAAGAAATTTCTGTTGTGTTTATTTTTTTTATATGAAGAATGATTTTTTTTTTCTTTTAAATGAATTATTAAAGTGTGTTTGACATGGGTGGAAAGCCTCTGCGTATATTCCAATACTCCCTTCGTGTGCCTGACGTATATTATAGGATAAATGGTAAATGTAGGTTAATACTATTGTTTTGGGGCCAAGCTGGATGAACTCAGACGTGCTGAGGGAGGTAAATTATTGGAACCAGCTTTCGGGATAATATACTTTTCTTGGCACTCAATACATTTTTATTCTGAGTGATAATTTGTCTGGAGTCCGGAATCCTTTTAGACCACCTACGGACAGAAGGATTCAAGCAATAAGTCATTGTTGGATTAGACTTATGGGGTTTTTCAGTAGATCTTCAGCTTCCAACCTTGGTCCTGGGTCTACTACCAGTTTGTGCTTGGCACCGGAGAGAAAATCGGGTACAAGTACATATAACCCAAGTTGAGGACCTAGGACACCTGTAGTGGAGATCCGCAAGTACCAGTTATGACCCTGCTACTATACTATTGTATCTGTACAAAACCGGCCAACTCACCTCTACCTTGACTCTTCACTCAATACATTTTTATTCTGAGTGATAATTTGTCTAGAGTCCGGAATCCCTTTAGACCACCTACGGACAAAAGGATTCAAGCAATAAGTCATTGTTGGATTAGACTTATGGGGTTTTTCAGTAGATCTTCAGCTTCCAACCTTGGTCCTGGGTCTACTACCAGTTTGTGCTTGGCACCGGAGAGAAAATCGAGTACAAGTACATATAACCCAAGTTGAGGACCTAGGACACCGGTAGTGGAGATCGCAAGTACCAGTTATGACCCAGCTACTATACTATTCTGTCTGTACAAACCCGGCCAACTCACCTATACCTTGGCTCTTCAAAATGGTTTTCAAATGCCACCAATGTTTCCAGGGTCTTGTACCATATATGAGAGGCAAGTCCTACTAGATATAAAGAGTCACTGAATCTGGTCCTCGTTAGGATAGGATGGGTCTGTCAGTGAGATAAACCGAAACTGAGCTAAATAATCCATTCCAACAAATGAAGCAAATCCTTATGTGTAACTCTTGTGTAAACGCAAGTGCCATGACGTGTGCGCAACCGGTTCATTTTATAGAAGATGCGTGCTCGGCCGTGCAATGACATTCTTCCTTAGCGATGTCCTCGCCATTAGTTCGGGGTCATTACTTTGAGAAATAATGTCTGACTGCTAGAAGACGGGGCTGATTTACTCTGAGAAAGGAGAGATATGTGATATGTAAATCTGACATATACTTGTTAGAAACAATACATGGCACAGGGGATGGAAAAACATATACCTAACCAGCAGTGAGGTAGTGTGGGGGGCTACAGGGGCAGTTGCACCCAGAGAAAAAATCGCGAGGGGCAGAAAGTTTTGTTACTGGCTAATTGGAATAATATCGGTATCAAAATGGCACCATTAGAGATCAATCTTGTGGTAGAGCAAGGAGCCACAGGCACTCTGGGGAAATATTACTTGAAGGGGGAACTCTGAGAGCATTATTACTTTAAGGGAACTTAGTGAGTATTAATACTAGAAGAAGGCAACATTACTTGAAGGTGACGCTCTTGGAATTATTACTTGACCGGGCACTCATGCGACATTATTGCATGAACGGGCACTATGATGGCATTATTATTATAAGGGAACACTTATTAATACTTGAATGGGGCAATATTACTTGAAGGGGACACTCAAGGGATTATAACTTGAAGGGGGCACACAGTAGGCATTCGTTCCTTAACTTAAGGGAGGCACACACTATTAATTTCTAAGGAGTCATTATTATTTTATATGAGACACACAGGCCACATTACTACTGTCTAGTGGGCACATTTGTGGTGCTTTTATGTGTGGCGGCATTATTTCCGTGCATGACACAAAGGGGGCACTTTTACCCTAAATGACACAAAGGTGGCATGATTAATGTGTGTATTATAAAGGGGGCACTACGACATTATTATTGTGTGGGGCACAAAAGGTGACACTTACTGTTTAAGGTACAAAGGATGAAACATTTACTAGATCGTGCACTATTATCATTTTATAGGCACTGAATATCTGGCACTACTGTTTTCAGGGGCACAGTCTGTCTGCATTTTTTGGGGGAAGATGAAGAGGGCAAATTATGGTAATGACACAATTTTTGAAGGATTCGCATCACTGTGCCACTGAGCTGATCACAAAGTCACAAAGTCAACTCTCCTGCTGCACTTTTTGTATATGAAACAGAGACAGGAACACTAAGATAACAATCTAGGGAGGAAGGCAGCCGCAGGCAGGGACGGGTTGGGTCAGGGAGGGTCTACGAACACTCGGAGCCGTATTATAGAGGACTGGAAGTACCAAGATGGCAGTATTGTATTACATGAATTACATACATTTTACATGGGGTATTTTCTTAAAATACAATACTGTATACTTTTAGAAGGTTCTCAGGGAGTTCTAAAGCTTCACAAGTTAGGGCATAAAAACTACTTGCCTTACTTCGGGTGCTGGCAACCCACGCTACTCTGGAGACCATGAAAATAGCCAAATTTGGAGCGTAGTTCCCAAACCTTTCTGCACAATGATAATATACTGTAGTTTAGGATGCAGTTAAAAGCTTCTGTTAGTGTAGACATATGGTGGGCCATTACGGTGACTAGCTCTAGTGGACTTAGGCCAACCTTAGAGAAGACAAATCAATGTGCAAATGCTGAAGCTGCACAGGGCTTAGTAGATTCGAGAGAAGTGTCACCGTAAAAGTATCTACCTACTGTCTTTGATTATGTAAACTACTGAAGAAGGTTACTTAGATATAGGGTGGTGTTTTGGGGAAGTGTTTGAGTAATGACCAAAACATCCCAAGAAAGGGACAATAGCAGGCTTCTACATTGTGTAGTTTGTGTGCATCACTGGAGTCAAAATGTCCAAGAGTGGTGACAATGGCAAAGAATCTCTGGTGGCATACCAGAAAAGATTAAAAGGTGAGAGCAGAACCACCTTCTGGTCCACACTTTGTTCTAACAAGGATGGTCACCTCCAAGACGGCCTGAAACTTGCATTGTCTCCTTAGAGTTTGCCAAGACAGAACCAAAAGAAGTAGTCCAAACCAGAAAGGACAAACAATGGCAGGAAAACATGACACCATTGATTTAGAGCCAAGTTTACCAACAAGACAACAAAAAGTAAGGTCAAGTAGACCATTCTGCTCCGACCTAAGGCCATAGATTGATTGTGTATATTGCTGCACATTGTTCCCAAATATTTTTAGTAATTCTGTTTGAAAACGTTTAAGAAGTTACGTGTAAGGGAATAGCCACCAATGGAAATGTTTACTACTTCTCCAAAAACATACATATCTGGCAGGTTAAAGAGATTCTTCACTTGTTGACAAAAAACTGATCACAACGTTTTTCCATGGGGGAACACTCATTAGCTGTGATCTGTTGGTAAGCATGACAATAAGTCTTGCACTGCATCACTACATTGCAGAGATACTTCCATTTGTTTCTTCAGAAGTACAGTATGTGAAATCTCTGTTTTGCAGGCCACCTGTTTGTTGTTTCACAGTCTTCTCTGAGTTTTTCACCTGTTCCCAGAGCTGCCAATCACAGCTCGGCAGCATTATAGACTGCTAGACTGTTAGATCAGCTGCCGAGCTGTGATTGGCAGTATCTGGGAGGGAGTGGTGAAAGTGCTCGTGCCCAATGTAGAAACGCCCAGTTGGTCTGCAGAGATTTCACATACTGTGCTCCTAAAGCAATAAATGTGAATATCTCTGCAATGGAGCGACTCGACGCAAAACAAAAAAAGGCAGCAGAATCAAGCGATCTCAGGGATTTTTTTGGACAAAGTATTTAACTCAATTTTTTTTTTTTTTTTTTAAATCAAAGTTGTCTATATAATACAGGACAGGGCAGGTCCTCCAGAAAGAGAGACGCTCATTGTAACTGCTCCTCACTTCTCTGGCCAAGAGATTAGAATCCTAAGGTTATATGCACACATCTTTTTCAGGCAAATTCCAGGATGAAAAAACGCCCTAAAAATGCTCCAAAGATTGAACACATATATTTCTACGTCAACACGATTTGCTGTTCATATGTCCAGTCTGTTGATCACCGTTTGACCACTTACGGCTTCAAAAGACAAAAAGAAGTGACCTGAATTTTTTTCTGGTGTCTTAGAAGATTCTACAATCTAGATAAAGAAGTTGAAGGAAAACCCAAAAAGTCTACGGGGAGACTAAAAACGTCTTTGTCCGTCTGTGAGCCAGAATTCAAATCTTGGCCATCCAAGGTTGGTTAAAATTGTTTTCTATAATTTGTATAAATTTCCACTTAGAAAAAATGGGGAGTGATGTCATTAAGGGCAGGAAAATTGAATTTTTTTTTTCATTTTGGGCCAAAATAAACATACGCCAAATTTGCAATTTTGTAAGTCACAAGGTAAATTTCCCCCAGTGTCTGTACACCGCTGTGGAATATGTTGGTGATGTATAAGCAACTTAAAATAAATGATGAAAACCAAGAAAGTGCTGCTGAAATAAACAAGGTTATCCCGTGCGGCTCCACACCCGAGCGCTCTTTTCCTCGTACTGCCTGGAGAATATATTGCACGAAGGCTTGATAAATTATGTCTATTAATTTACTACTCATGAAAACAAAGATGACTGATGTCAGTGGCAGAGAACATGGAGTTTGCCTCGTTCCAGAACAGCCAATTACTTATAGTGATTTATTATGGGCATATGACCAGGTTACTATCAGTTGAGTGATTTTACCTTTTTATGTTGTTTTTACACACAGGTTTATATAAACAGTGTGCCACCTACTTTAATTACTAGTGATTTATATATATACTCACTGCCTGCTGAAAGCAATAGTGCACAGGACTAACAATGACAGATATAGCAGGACTTCATTGGTCATTGAACTCTTTGTAACTGCATTTCTTGTGTATCATGATAACTCAAGTCACATGCATTTTGTGTATATAGATTTAATTAAAAAAATATTCTAACGTTTTGTGTATATAGTTTTAGATAAGCTTGAACAATGGGCAGCAACTAATACAAAGATATTTAACAGGGAGAAATGCAAGATTCTACTCCTGGGAAAGAAAAACAAAAATTACAGCTAAGGAATGGGAGGAATAGAACTAAGCAACAGCACGTGTGAAAAAGGCTTGGGCATACTAACTGCATACAAACTGCACATGAGTCAACCGTGTGATGCAGCAGCAAAAAAGGCAAACACAGTTCTAGGATGTATTCAGAGAAGTATAGAGTAATTAATCCCCTCTACTCCTCCTTGGTCAGGCCTCATCTGGACTACAGTGTCCAGATCGGGGCACCACAGTTTAGAAAAGACATGAACAAACTGGAGCAAGTTCAGAGAAAAGCTACCAGGATGCTGAGCGGACTGCAAACTATGTCCAGGCTTGGAACTCATCTCTGCAATCACTCTTAATGACTGCAGACTTGTGAATCCTCACATCATGCACAGTGAGAGCTGTTGTGAATTTGCTTTTTGCTCCCTCTAGTGGTTACTAGTTTTTTGACTCTGGTTTTTCTGTCATTCCTTTTATCCGCACCTGGGTCGTTAGTTAGGGGTGTTGCTATTTAAGCTCCCTGGACCTTCAGTTCAATGCCTGGCAACGTAGTTATCAGAGCTAGTCTGCTGTGCTCTTGTCTACTGATCCTGGTTCCAGTTATATCAGCTAAGTCTGCCTTTTGCTTTTTGCTATTTGTTTTGGTTTTGTATTTTTGTCCAGCTTGTTCCAAATCTATATCCTGACCTTTGCTGGAAGCTCTAGGGGGCTGGTGTTCTCCCCCCGGACCGTTAGACGGTTCGGGGGTTCTTGAATTTCCAGTGTGGATTTTGATAGGGTTTTTGTTGACCATATAAGTTACCTTTCTTTATTCTGCTATCAGTAAGCGGGCCTCTCTGTGCTAAACCTGGTTCATTTTTGTGTTTGTCATTTCCTCTTACCTCACCGTCATTATTTGTGGGGGGCTTCTATCCAGCTTTGGGGTCCCCTTCTCTGGAGGCAAGAAAGGTCTTTGTTTTCCTCTACTAGGGGTAGCTAGATTCTCCGGCTGGCGCGTGTCATCTAGAATCAACGTAGGAATGATCCCCGGCTACTTCTAGTGTTGGCGTTAGGAGTAGATATATGGTCAACCCAGTTACCACTGCCCTATGAGCTGGATTTTTGTATTCTGCAGACTTCCACGTTCCTCTGAGACCCTCGCCATTGGGGTCATAACAGAGAGCTGTCAGGATTCTCCGGTGCTGCTAGCAGTCGGTCATTTGATTACAACTACAGTCATTAATTTCTAAACCACTGGCAACAAAATTGAGTACACCCCTAAGTCAAAATGGCCAAATTGTGCCCAATTAGCCATTTTCCCTCACCGGTGTCTTACGACTCATTAGTGTTACAAGGTCTCAGGTATGAATTGAGAGTCAGTGTGTAACATTTTGTGTTACGGCTCTCACACTCTCATACTGGTCAGTGAAAGTTCAACATGGCTCCTCATGGCAAAGAGCTATCTGAGGATATGAAAAAAATAATTGTTGCTACATAAAGATGGCCTAGGCTATAAGAAGAACGCCAACACCCTGAAACTGAGCTGCAGCATGGTGGCCAAGACCATACAGACATTTAACAAGACAGGTTCCACTCAGAACAGGCCTCACCATGGTCGACCAAAGAAGTTGAGTGAACGTGCTCAGCGTCATATCCAAAGGTTGTCTTTTCAAAATAGACGTATGAGTGCTGCCGAGCTTACGGGGGTGGGGGCTCGGCCTGTCAGTGCTCAGACCTTACACGGCACAATGTATCACATTCGTCTACATGGCTGTCATCCCAGATCTAAAGATGATGCACAAGAAAGCCCTCAAACAGTTTGCTGAAGACAAGTAGACTATGAACATGGATTACTGGAACCAAGTACTGTGGTCTGAAGAGACCAAGATAAACTTTATTTAATTCAGATGATGTGAATCGTGTGGGGCAGCAACCAGGTGAGGAGTACAAAGACAAGTGTGTCTTGCCTACAGTCAAGCATGGTGGGGTGTCACGGTTTGGGGCTGCATGAATGCTGCCGACTGTGGGGAGATATAATTAATTGAGGGAACAATGAATGCTAACATGTACTGTGACATACTGAAGCAGAGCATAATCCCCTCCCTTCTGAAACTGGCAGTATTCCAACATGATAACGAACCCAAACATATCTACAAGACGACCACTGCCTTGGTAAAGAAACTGAGAGTTTAGTGACTGACTGGCCAAGCATGTCTGAAGATCTAAACCCTATTGAGCATTTGTGGGGCATCTTCAAATAGAAGGTGGAGGAGCACAAAGTCTCTAACATCCACCAGCTTCTTAATGTCGTCATGGAGCAGTGGAAGAGGATTCCAGTGGCAACCTGTGAAGCTCTATTAAACTCATTGCCAAAGAGAGTTAAGGCAGTGCTTGAAATTTTTTGCAGGCACACAAAATATTGACATTAATGGTAGCATGGGACCTAATGCCAGAGCCCTTCTACAGCGTGAAAGCTAATGCATCGGCCATTATACATTGTGGGAGCTAATCCGGAGGCCAATAGACAGTTTGAGGGCTACTGTGGGGCCATTATACAGTGTGGGGGCCTTTATACTGTGTGGAAGTTATTGTGGGAGCCATCATATAGGGTGGGGACTATTGTGAGGGCCATCATACACTGTGGGGACCTTTATACAGTATGGGAGGTACTGTGTGGTGCTGTCAAACTGTCGGGGCCTATTGTGGAAGCTACTGTGGGGGACAGTAATAAACTGTGGGGACTACTTTATGGGCCAATATATATTTTGGGAGTTAATGTGAGGGAGATTATACAGTTTGTGGGCTGCTGTGAGGACCATTAAATAGTTTGTGGACCATTATGCTGTGTTTTGGGGAAGCTGTTCTGACAACGTACTGTTTATAGGGGAGCTGTGGGCCCACCATACAGTAAATAGGGGAGCTGTGGGGGCATTATACTGTGTACAGGGGAGCTGTGGGACCATAATACTGTAAATGGGGAGCTCTTGGCCCACTATACTGTGTATAGAGGAGCTGTGAGCTCATTATACTGTAAATTGGGAAGCTGTGGAGGAATTATCCTGCTTATATGGAACTGTGGGACCATTATACTGTGCATAGAGGACCTGTGGGCCAATCATACTGTGTATAGGGGAGCTGTGGAACCATCATGCCGTATATAGGGAGGTGTAGGGGCATCATACTATGTATCAGGGCCGCCATCACCTTAGTGTTATATAGTGCCGGATATGAAGAAGCAAAGAGGGGGGCCCAAACCCAGTCCGAGCCCCCCCTCTTGTGCTACTGCTCACCAGGCCCCAGGGTAAGTAGTGTGTGGATCCTGACAACGAGTACACTGCACACTGCGAGGATTCACAAGTCTGCAGTGATATAGAGTATGAATACTTTTTCGAGGCACTGTATGTATTAATTCAGCCACTGTACCTGTATTTCTATTTAACAAAACACATAAGAACCCCTGGTATTTGTGAATTGGAAGCAGATGAGTCACATTTATCGGTGTCTTTGATACCACAAGCACCATGCCCATATCTGTTTACAAACTAGAGAATTTTTAGCAGGAAATAATCTGAGCTGGCACTGCGAGAAGTGGAATGTCTTCTAATAAAAATTAAAGAATCGTCTTTGTTGATACAAAGTATCTATTTTAAGCCCAGAAAACCACCCATGTTACACGGAATGGGGCACAAAGACAAGTCTATTGCTTTGGGAATAGTTATTAGCACAAGAACATTAGTAATAAACAGCTCAAAGGAATTGTCCACTTTGTACAATACTTTTTGAAAGAAGGTTCCCCTGATAATAAGCATAAGAATCAACACATAGTTACCAACATTTGCAATAGCAAATTAGGGAAGTCTTATTCCGCGCTCTGGATTCATCCCAACCTGTCGGGAACTGCCCATTTGTAGGTGGTGATTGTGGAACCTCCACTCCTTTTTGTTTGAGTCTTTCAATTCGTTTGAGGGATTTTCTCATTCATTCTTCATCCAGTTCTGTGAGATTCCTGGGTCGTCTTGCATGCTCTGCTATTATGAGGTCTAACCACAGATTTTCAAAGATGTTCAGATAAAGGGACTGTAAGGGACATTGTAAATACTTCAGCTTGTGCCTTTTGAGGTCGTCTATTGTGGATTTTAATGTGTGATTAGGATCATTCATTATCCATTTGTAGGAGCCATCCTCTTTTCAACTCCAGCTTTGTTTGCATCAAGAATTTGTTGAAATTGTATTGAATCCATTCTTTCCTCTACCCGTGAAAGGTTCCCCGTACCATTAGCTGCAACACAACCCCAAAGCATGATTGATCCACCCCCATGCTTAATGGTTGGTAAGATGTTCTTTTCCTGAAATTCTGTGCCCTTTTTTCTCCACACATGTCTTTGAACATTGCAGCCAAAGAGTTCTATTTTAACCTCATCAGTCCACAAAACTTGCTTCCAAAATGCATCAGGTTTGTTTAGATGTTCTTTTGCATACTTCTGACTCTGAATTCTATGATGAGGAAGCAGGAGAGGCTTTCTTCTGATGACTCTTCCATGAATGCCATATTTGTGCAGGTGTCTCTGAACAGTAGAACAATGTACCACAACTGCAGAGTCTTCTAAATCTTTCTGAAGCTCTGTGGCAGTCAAGCGGGAGTTCTGATTTGCATCTCTAGTAATCCTACAAGCAGCTCTCACTGAAATTTTCTTGGTCTTCAAGACCTTATTTTGACCTCCACTCTTCCTGTTAACTGCCATTTCTTAATTACAGTTCTAACTGAGGAAAGAGCAACTTGATAACGCTTTGCTATCTTCTTATAGCCTGCTCCTGCTTTGTGGGTCACCACCATTTTCATTTTTAGAGTTCTAGGCAGCTGCTTAGAAGAACCCAGGGCTGCTCTTTTTTGACACAAGATTAGAGGAGGCTGGGTTTTTATAAAACTGGGAAATTAGCATCACCTGGCATTTCCTAACAATGATAGTGAACAAGCCATAATGCTAACAGACTAATTAGGGTCTGAAACCTTGGCCAAAGTTATCTGAGCATACAAATCTCAAAGGGCGCCCAAACTTTTGCTTCAGCTCATTTTCCCTTTTGTAATTTTTAAACGGAAAAAAAAAATACTTTTTTCCCTTAAAATACAAGGGAAATGTATAATATTTAACGTTAGGCTTTTTAGAGACTATTTTATCTTGAACTTGCTTATCTGTTCACAATAACAGTAATTTTGATTAGGGGTGCCAAAACTTTTACATGCCACTGTATGTTAATATTCTCACTGCAAAAATTAATTGCCTCCAGAAATGTCTGCAAAGTCTCTCCAAACGACTAGGTTTTAGTAAGCCCTGCCCTTTTTGAGGTTTCGTTTTCTGAATTGATCCAGAAAAAACAAGACTCTTGGTAACCAAAAACAGGCTGATTACAATGTGCTCCTCTGCTAGAATCCCCAGCATTGTGTTCATTTTTGCCAACGGCTATCTCCTCTTGCCCTCCTGAACACATGTATGCTCAGTTTGGCCAACTTATCTTGCCTCCTTCCCCTGCACACATGTACGCTCAGTTTGGCCAACAGTTGTCTCTCATTGCTCCCCTGTACACATGTGTGAAGAATATTATAGATATAATTTCAAGGCAATCATTTGTATCTTTTTTGGCATGCGGTTATAAAAACCCCTTCTGTCCATCACTGACAGGAAACCGGGCTCAGCAGGAAGCCCACATTCTCAAAGCCCCCTAAATCAGCAGGGGAGCCAAGCCTCAAAGGCTGTGAGTAACTGATCTCATACCTTGACCAGCTCAGAGCAGGACAAAGGATTGCTTGCAATATAGAGTCCTGCTGAAGCTGCATTCACCTTCTAGAACATTCCAGAAACATAATTCCATAAGGAATTATGGGGATACTATATGTCCTAGCCATACATCATGTATATTTCGGAGATCCCCAGAACAAGGTAAACGCCCGCATGGGTTTAGACCCATTCTAACACCCATTGGTATGGAGATGTATAGAACAGCAAGTAGAAACCAGGTAGCAAACCTGTGTTTGGTCTTAATGCATAGCAGGGCCCAGCTGGATCCAATGGAGCAAACAACTGCCTCCCTAGGACTGTGCATTAAGGCGTTATGACACATATTAGGTTTTGGAGTGGCAAGGGGAGGGAACTTAGGTTCAGTCCATAGGGCAGGAGGGGAGTGACCCAAATGGGTTAAATGCCCATGTAAAGCATGGCCTATTGCTTTTTCTCTGGGGAGGTCATGATGACATATCGCATGGGGAAAAGTCAAGGAACAGAGATGACCACAAGCCTCCCATGTGGGAGCCTCTCCCCTGAAAGCCAGGCCTTTCATCTACTGGTAATGACCCAAATATTCTGCTTATATCTTTTGTCCTACCACTATCTGTATTTGCATACAAACCATTGTATATGTACAACCATTGTGAATATAGTGTATTGTCTAGTGTGCCCTTAAGGCTATTGAACATATAATTTAACCTTGGGATACTTTTTTATCTCGATCCACGAGTCCATGCATCCATTTCTTGGTTTAACTTTCCATGCTACCGGCGCTGGTTTCTGGCCCGATATGATCCCGTTAACAGACCTGGCTTATGTCTAATGAGGAACTGATGGTAGCCCTACCCATCTGTCAGCGTTCTGTTTCACTGGTGCTAGTGAAAGGGGCATCTCAGAATGTTAGGCTTGTGAGCGAGGGTGGGCCATATCAGTGACTGCGGGGGCCACATCCTCTCACTTCCTGTGCTTCCTTGGGCTGGTGTGGACAGGAGACATCTATGTAAAATTGTACCAAGGTGACCTTATGTGTCTCCATGGGGTGAAGAACGTCACGTTGGTGAAAGTGGAGAGACCACATTACATGATCCGTCTGACATAACAGTGACGTCAGGTGGGGTGGGGAGGTGTGGGTTCATCACATGTGGTTGCAGTGGTGGGATTCTGCATGATCTTTCCGGTGTCATCCTTCACAACATATATGCTCAGTTTGGTCAATAATTCTCTTGCCTTACTCTCCTGTACACATGTACGTTCAGCTTGTCCAACAGCTCTGTATCCTCAAACCCCTGTACACATGTGTAACACCCCAGGTTCCTGGTTGTTACAGTGGCACTGATTTTCTCATGGGGAGAGTGATGTCATGCTTGGACGCAGGGAAGGATCGCTTTTAGCAGGTAATCACAAACATGCAACATGTTCTTCTGATCCAGTTTGTGGGTGGCTCCTCTATATATATTCTGGCTGGAGGGAAAGTAGTTAGTTGGTGCCAGACAGCAGTCTGAGGCAGGCAGCCTGAGAGAAGAAGAGAGGGGATGTGCAGCCACATGAGGTGCTGCATCTCCTGGAAAGAAAGAAAAGGAAGCAGAATAAGTTGTAGAGAGCGTGAAGGAGAAAAAGAAGCAAAGGAGAGTGAGGAACTGGAGGAGAGCTGCGATTGGGCTCCCTCCAAGCTGAAGCGCAGATACCGGTAGCCAGAAGACCGAGGTTTTGGGGTAACTTCATGCCCCACGGCAGAAACAGGCGGACAGCTGGATTTCAAGTCACCTGTCCACCATAAACACCTGAAGACACAGTATCGCATAGGGCCGGGGTCGTGATAGAGATCCTGTAAAAAGGTTCGAGAAACCCGTCATGCGGGTTAGTGCTCTACCTAAAGGGGGACAGAGAGCATGCGAGGACCTTGTGAGAGGCCTAAGGCAGCAAGGGACTACAACACAGCGCATAGAGGAAGGCTTCCAACCCCACCTGGTTAGGGGGATTCCTGAATCGCTTCCAAGCCGGCTGGACCACACCAGCACCCGTGATCTGGTACCCCGGACTGTGGCTGCCTGAATTCTACAGTAAAAGGGTAAAGAGACTGCAACCCCGTGTCCTTCGTTTCTTGCTACACCATCTACCACCTTTATGTATACACCGGGAGCCCTGGGAACACAGCTTCACCTGTGGGAAGCCATACCATACCTGCTGCCATAATATCACCCCAGTGGACCCCATTATGCAGCGTCGGTCATCCCTGACCGAATACCACAGGTGGCGTCATGAACACTTTCATAAACTTTATTCCCCTTGTATTGGACGCCCAGAGCCACAGACCGGGTCACTGCCACCGTGACACATCCCTTTAAGAACCGGCCCGGTTCCAAGTACCCTATGGCTCTGGGGTGCGCTCCACATGCACCTTCAGTTTGGTCAACAGCTTTCTCTTCTCAATCCCCTGTACACAATTAGGCCAGAGTCACACTAGAGAGGAATATGGACGAGTGCTATGCAATAAAACATCGCATAGCACTCGGACCAATATTCCTCTATGGGGCAGCTCCCATCACCATTTTTTCCTCGGCCGTATAGTACGTGCAAGTGAAATGATTATAGTATAGTATATATATAGTATAGTACGTGCGAGTGATTGTCACCGACACTCGGCTGAGTCTCAGCTCACTCGCACCCATATAAGCCTATGGGTGCGACTGAGACAATGCACATCACTCGGATATCATCCGAGTGATGTGCATTATATGCTGACCCCGGCAATGGAGGAGATGGAGAAATTCATTTCTCCACCTCCTCCGCAGCTGTGCTCCGATCTGCTCTGTGTGAGAGGCTCGGAGAACAGTAGCATGACACTCGGCTCCAGCTCTCAGCAGAGCTGGAGCCAAGGGTCATTAGCATATCGCATCCAATGCTCTTGCATCGGATGCAATATGCTAATATGACTCTGGCCTTACTCTTAGTTTGGCCAACAGTTGTCTCTCATTGCTCCCCTGTACCCATGTTCGGTACCTTCATTTTGGCCAATAATTCTCTCGCCTTAATCCCTTGTACACAGTGATGTTCAGTTTGGTCAAGAGCTATCTCTTCTCGCTCCCCTGTACACATATACGCTCAGTTTGGCCAACAGTTATCTCTTCTCGTTCCCCTGTACACATTTACGCTCAGTTTGGTCAACAGCTATCTCTTCTCGCTCCCCTGTACACATTTACGCTCAGTTTGTCCAACAGTTATCTCTTCTCGTTCCCCTGTGCACATGTAGCTCTGCTTGTCCAACAGCTATCTATCCTCGCTCCCCTGTACACATCTACACTCAGTTTGGCCAACAGCTATCTATCCTCGCTCCCCTGTAGACATGTACGCTCACTTTGGCCAACAGCTATCTCTTCTAGCTCCCCCGTACACATATACGCTCAGTTTGGCCAACAGCTATCTATCCTTGCTCCCCTGTACACATCTACGCTGACTTTGGCCAACAGCTATCTCTTCTCACTCCCCTGTACACATATATGCTCAGTTTGGCCAACAGCTATCTATCCTCGCTCACCTGTACACATGTATGCTCAGCTTGTCCAACAGCTATCTCTTCTCGTTCCCCTGTACACATGTACGCTCAGTTTGGCCAGCAGCTATTTATCCTCGCTCCCCTGTACACATGTACACTCAGTTTGGCCAACAGCTATCTATCCTCGCTCCCCTGTAGACATGTACGCTCACTTTGGCTAACAGCTATCTATCCTCGCTCCCCTGTACACATATGTGCTCAGTTTGGCCAACAGCTATCTATCCTCGCTCCCCTGTACACATATACCCTCAGTTTGGCCAACAGCTATTTATCCTCGCTCCCCTGTAGACATGTACACTCAGTTTGGCCAACAGCTATTTATCCTCGCTCCCCTGTAGACATGTACGCTCAGTTTGGCCAACAGCTATCTATCCTCGCTCCCCTGTACACATATACGCTCAGTTTGGCCAACAGCTATTTCTTCTCGCTTCCCTGTACACATATACGCTCACTTTGGCCAACAGCTATCTATCCTCACTCCCCTGTACACATGTACGCTCAGCTTGTCCAACAGCTATCTCTTCTCGCTCCCCTGAACACATGTACGCTCAGTTTGGCCAACAGCTATCTATCCTCGCTCCCCTGTACACATATACGCTCAGTTTGGCCAACAGCTATCTAACCTCGCTCCCCTGTACACATGTACGCTCAGTTTGGCCAACAGCTATCTAACCTCGCTCCCCTGTACACATGTACGCTCACTTTGGCCAACAGCTATCTAACCTTACTCCCCTGTACACATATATGCTCAATTTGTCCAACAACTATCTATCCTTGCTCCCCTGTACATATGTACGCTCAGCTTGTCCAACAGCTATCTCTTCTCGCTCCCCTGTACACATATACGCTCACTTTGGCCAACAGCTATCTATCCTCGCTCCCCTGTACACATGTATGCTCAGTTTGGCCAACAGCTATCTCTTCTCGCTCCCCTGTACACATATACGCTCTGTTTGGCCAACAGCTATCTTTCCACGCTCCCCTGTACACACATACCCTCAGTTTGGCCAACAGCTATTTATCCTCGCTCCCCTGTAGACATGTACGCTCAGTTTGGCCAACAGCTATCTATCCTCGCTCCCCTGTACACATATACGCTCAGTTTGGCCAACAGCTACAGGTCCTTCTCAAAAAATTAGCATATAGTGTTAAATTTCATTATTTACCATAATGTAATGATTACAATTAAACTTTCATATATTATAGATTCATTATCCACCAACTGAAATTTGTCAGGTCTTTTATTGTTTTAATACTGATGATTTTGGCCTACAACTCCTGATAACCCAAAAAACCTGTCTCAATAAATTAGCATATCAAGAAAAGGTTCTCTAAACGACCTATTACCCTAATCTTCTGAATCAACTAATTAACTCTAAACACATGCAAAAGATACCTGAGGCTTTTAAAAACTCCCTGCCTGGTTCATTACTCAAAACCCCCATCATGGGTAAGACTAGCGACCTGACAGATGTCAAGAAGGCCATCATTGACACCCTCAAGCAAGAGGGTAAGACCCAGAAAGAAATTTCTCAACAAATAGGCTGTTCCCAGAGTGCTGTATCAAGGCACCTCAATGGTAAGTCTGTTGGAAGGAAACAATGTGGCAGAAAACGCTGTACAACGAGAAGAGGTGACCGGACCCTGAGGAAGATTGTGGAGAAGGACCGATTCCAGACCTTGGGGAACCTGAGGAAGCAGTGGACTGAGTCTGGTGTGGAAACATCCAGAGCCACCGTGCACAGGCGTGTGCAGGAAATGGGCTACAGAGAAGCAGCACTGGACTGTTGCTAAGTGGTCCCAAGTACTTTTTTCTGATGAAAGCAAATTTTGCATGTCATTCGGAAATCAAGGTGCCAGATTCTGGAGGAAGACTGGGGAGAAGGAAATGCCAAAATGCCTGAAGTCCAGTGTCAAGTACCCACAGTCAGTGATGGTGTGGGGTGCCATGTCAGCTGCTGGTGTTGGTCCACTGTGTTTCATCAAGGGCAGGGTCAATGCAGCTAGCTATCAGGAGATTTTGGAGCACTTCATGCTTCCATCGGCTGAAATGCTTTATGGAGATGAAGATTTCATTTTTCAGCACGACCTGGCACCTGCTCACAGTGCCAAAACCACTGGAAAATGGTTTACTGACCATGGTATTACTGTGCTCAATTGGCCTGCCAACTCTCCTGACCTGAACCCCATAGAGAATCTGTGGGATATTGTGAAGAGAAAGTTGAGAGACGCAAGACCCAACACTCTGGATGAGCTTAAGGCCGCTATTGAAGCATCCTGGGCCTCCATAACATCTCAGCAGTGTCACAGGCTGATTGCCTCCATGCCACGCCGCATTGAAGCAGTCATTTCTGCCAAAGGATTCCCGACCAAGTATTGAGTGCATAACTGAACATTATTATTTGATGTTTTTTTTGTTTGGTATTAAAAAACACTTTTATTTGATTGGTCGGGTGAAATATGCTAATTTATTGAGACAGGTTTTTTGGGTTATCAGGAGTTGTATGCCAAAATCATCAGTATTAAAACAATAAAAGACCTGACAAATTTCAGTTGGTGGATAATGAATCTATAATATATGAAAGTTTAATTGTAATCATTACATTATGGTAAATAATGAAATTTAACACTATATGCTAATTTTTTGAGAAGGACCTGTATCTATCCTCGCTCCCCTGTACACATGTACACTCAGTTTGGTCAAACAGAGTTGGAAAATGGAGGAATTGTGTCCTGAAAACAAAAAATATATGATGCTGAAATTAAGCACAGCTTTTCCCAAACATTTACTGCTGAGGGTTGTGTCTCAATAGTTGGCAAGCCATGGCTATACTGGACGGGTACTGTAGCCATTTTCCTAATGTGTATTGCCAGCTTTCGTTTGCTTGACCAATAAGACTTGAAAAGTGAAAATTAGAAATGTGCTGAAATCAATTGTCACTTTCTCCACTCTTCTTGCCTATCTCTACAAAGTGGAGTATGCAGCAATAAGGAGCACAAGGGAAGAAAACCTGCAAATTTGAGTAGATTAAACCAAACTTTGGAATAAAAGTAAATTATAAGACATTTTTTTAAATGTCCTATTTTATGTTCCTGACCTGTTTTCTATTTTCTGGCTCGTGGTCTCCATGTGTGGTACCTTCTCTTGATCATCTATTGATTTATAAGGTAAGCAGGTAAGCTTCCATGAGATCTGCTGCACCGTGTTCTAGGGATGTGCCAGCCTGCCCCAAACTTCTCTCCTGGAACAGTCCAGCATTCCTCAAACCTGTAAATCATTCTAGATGCAGGTTCATCTGCCAAGATCAGTAATCACATGAGCTTCTGTCTTTTGCCAAAGTGCAGGCTGCTAGAATTGTAAAGACTTGTTTACTTTAATCTGCAAACTTCTTTAAGAAATGAGGCAGAAATAAGCAAGCCACTAATCACAGAACTGGTGAGCTTAAAGTAGCACTCCAGCCTTGTTTTTTGCCCTTGCAATGCTCACTTATGTATCTGATGTGTTTTATTGCAGCTCAGTAGCATCCACACATTTCCCTCCTTCATTATGGGCAACAGTATCATGTGATCACAGTCAGACAACCAGTGCAATACAAGCTTCTGAAGATATCACTTGTGCTTTGTACAAGAGAGCAGAAGTATAGTAACAATTAAATGATTACCTCCAGCGTTTTAAAACTCCCCTAACTTAGACTGACTGTCTATCCTATCCTGTGAGTGAGTGCTGAATCCAGAATATCCAGTTTATCCTATGAGATGCAGCTTCATCCTGTCTCCTTTGACTGTTTCCTGTAACAAGAAGAAACCTATCACAAGCAGGAGGCAGAAAGGTCAGGCTATAGCCAAATTACATAGGATACACTAGTACTGAGCAAATGTTTGTCATTTTGTTTTACTTGCTGGGATTAGCCATTGCTAGAGAAGTCTGGCAGTGGCTCTCTCATAGAGAACAAAGCAGCGCTCCTGTTTACGGAGGAGTCAGGATTAGTACCTGTTGGTCAAACGATCAGTTAAATAATAGCTCGGATGTCAGCTATCTAAAGTGTATGGGGGCTTTAGAAGTGGATTATGAGCAGAGCAAGTTCACTTCCTCTGCAAAGTCAATATGGTAATATAATTTTTTATTATTTTAAATTTGTTGAAAGAAAAACATTTGTTTTGCCATTTTCTGAGATTTGTAAAATTTTTCCATCCATTGAACTGTATGAGGGCTTGTTTTTTGTGTGTAGAGCTGATATGATTTACACCATTTTGGGGCACATATGACATTTTGAATGCTTTTTATTGTCTCAGCAAAAAAGGCAATTCTGGCCTTTCGATTTTTATCCTTTCTGTGTTTGGTTTCCGGTTTAAATCTTATTAGATCTTGAATTATCAACACCGTGCAAGACGCTTGGCATTTGCCACAGAGCACCAGGATTGGCAAATTCACCCTGTACTCTTCACAGATGAAAGCAGGTTCACACTGAGCACATGTGACTGACGTGACAGAGTCTGGAGACGCCGTGGAGAGCGATCTGCTGCCTGCAACATCCTTCAGCATGACCGGTTTGGCAGTGGGTCAGTAATGGTGTGGGGTGGCATTTCTTTGGAGGGCTGCACAGTCCTCCATGTGCTCGCCAGAGGTAGCCTGACTGCCAATAGGTACCGAGATGAGATCCTCAGACCCCTTGTGAGACCATATGCTGGTGCGGTTGGCCTGGGCTCCTCCTAATGCAGGACAATGCCAGACCTCATGTGGCTGGAGTGTGTCAGCAGTTCCTGCAAGATGAAGGCATTGAAGCTATGGACTGGCCCGCCTGTTCCCCAGACCTGAATCCGATTGAGCACATCTGGGACATCATGTCTCCTCCATCCACCAATGTCACGTTGCAACAGACTGTCCAGGAGTTGGCGGATGCGTTAGTCCAGGTCTGGGAGGAGATCCCTCAGGAGACCATCTGCCGCCTCATCAGGAGCATGCCCAGGCATTGTACAGTAGGGAGATCACACAGGCACGTGGAGGCCACACACAATACTGAGCATCTTTTCCTTGACATGTGGCATTTCCACTGAAGTTGGATCAGCCTGTAATTTGATTTTCCACTTTGATTTTGAGTATCATTCCAAATCCAGACCTCCATGGGATATTAATTTTGATTTACATTAATAATTGTTATGTTTTATTATTCTGAACACATTCCACTATGCAATGAATAAAAATTTTCAACTGGAATATTTCACTCAGAGATATCTAGGATGTGGTATTTTAGTGTTCCCTTTATTTTTTGAGCAGTGTATATTGAAAACACAATTCACCTATGAAGCCCAGCCTGTGGCTCAGCTTCACAGGAACACTAACGTGGCAGTTACGGGGGCTTTCAGTAACCCATCGGTTTCCCACAATCGCATCGCGGAGGCCATTGGGAGCCAGTACATTTAAATGTTGCTGTTAGAGATTCACAGGGGCATTTAAATGGCAACATTTAGTGATCAGAATGCAATGAGGTCAGACCTCTGGTCTGATTAGTCAGCAGAGATGCATGAATTGAGTGTCTCCAACGTGAGTGGACACCAAGACAATGGATAGCGTGAACCTGAGTAGAGTAAGGCTACTTTCACACTAGCGTCGGGCTCGGCCCGTCGCTGTGCGTCGGGCTGACGTTCCGGACGCTAGCGTGGTCTCCGCCGCACAACGGGGGCAGCGGATGCATTTTTCCAGCGCATCCGCTGCCTCATTGTGAGGTGCGGGGAAGCGCGGGGAGGTGGGGGCGGAGTTCCGGCCGCGCATGCGCGGTCGGAAAAAGCGGACCGTCGTGAGCAAAAAACATTACATGTAGCGTTTTTTGCTCCCGACGGTCCGCCACTGCACGACGCATCCGTCGCACGACGGGTGCGACGTGTGGCAATCCGTCACAATGCGTCGCTTAATGTTAATCAATGGCGAAAAAACGCATCCTGCAAACACTTTTGCAGGATGCGTTTTTTCGTCAAAACGACGCATTGTGACGGAATGCAGTTAACGCTAGTGTGAAAGTAGCCTTATCTGACAGTCAAGTGATGGAGCAGTGCTGAGAAGGAGAGCAGGACGAAGAGGCAGTGCCCTGTGTGGCAGTTACAAAGCGTCAGCAAGCATAGAAGCTAAGTAAAGACCATAGTGGCAAAAGAAGCTCCCCTAAGGGGGAAAAGTATGCGGAACCGCGGGTTGAGAACTAGGACTCTTGTTTACCGGTTAGTGGTGCTGTTGCTGAGGACTAGGAAAGTCCCTGAGCTCAGGAAGGGACGGAATGGATATGAAAATGTCATACATTCTAACAGAATTGTCCACAAAGTTTTGCACTCGCTATCTACTATACATACTTCCTCATAAGTTTGTTTTTTTTTATAAAAGACTGTTTATTTTTGAGCGGTGGTCTCCCTCATTGAACTCAACCTCTGGTCCTGGTCAGCTGAAGTTAACGCACCACAGATAAAGTCCACACACCCAGCCAAGACCTCCGTTCTCCTGTAGTGTGCCAGGGTGTGGAAGACGAGTACCTCACCCACAGCTACCGCCGAAGGCCATGTTACATATGCTACGCCAATGAACTAATAAGCTAGAAGGAAATGAAGAGATCAGGGTTGTACATATAGGTCAGAGGGTCCTAAAGCACATGTATAAATTGTGACTTCTTTGCATAAGTAGAGCCCTTTTATTTATTAATGTTATTATCCATTGCTTATATAGCGTTATCATATTCAGCAGCGCATTATCATCGCTGTCCCCATTGAGGTTTGCAATCTAAATTCCCTATCAGTGTGTCTTTGGAGTGTGGGAGGAAACAGGAGAACCTGGAGGAAACCCAAGGGAAGAACATATTCCTGGCAGATGTTGTCCTTAGTGGGATTTGAACCCAGGACCCCAGCGCTGCAGAGCAACATTGCTGACTACTGAGCAACCGGGTCAGGCACAAATCCTACTTTATAACTCCTGAATATGTTTTGTGCTGCTGGACTCCATCTGAATGCAAAGTATCTTCGACTAATGTGAGAAAACCTTTTGAAGGAACTGTTCTCTGTGAAACTTCTTTTGCACCTGGGATAATTGCCAAGTCTTTTGGGAGTCTAGCAGAGTTGGCAAACATGTCCTTGGCACAACCACACAGAAGGCTTGGCAGAGGATTTGATCGTTTGCTACACTTTTGTATTTTTTTTGTTTGCAAGGGGGTGCGACTTATCTGATCCATTCTTTCCATGACAAAAGATTCCCACTACCACTGTGGCATTCCGAGCTGCAGCTAAATCAGGGCAGTAAAAAATCCCTTGGGCAACACTCCAGTATATGGGGTCTAGCCACTCGTGGATACATACAGAAGATGGCCCTTGTGCAGGAAAATTATATGGGCCCTTTTTCCAATAATTCAACAGAATTAAAAATTCCACCAGCTTTGAAGCTCCACGTTGGCCTCCTTACCTCTCGGGCCCTTGTGTGGTTGCACAGGTTGCCCAAATAGTATGTACGGTACGCCCCTGCGTGTAACTGTAAGAGTACCAAGGTTAACAAAGGCCACACAAGAAGGCATCAGTAAAGGCATAATTGCAATCAAACCTAGCTATAGATCTGTCCTGGTCAAGTGATGGTCACACTGACATAGGGCTGGTATAGTGTCAGAGTGGAGTCGTGAAATGACCAATTAAGTTGTGTGTCCATCACATAACCAGGGCAGATTTTTAGTAAAATATGAAGGTTCTTATTGAATGGAAACAAACACCATGGGATATTGATGAGTAAAATGTATTAGAAAATTGTATTCTATGCGAAATACTTAAATGGGAATATCCCAGTATGGTATTTACTGAGGGTAATGACACGGAAAATTCTTTCTACACCATTGTCACATCCTATAAGTATATTCCAAGATCTGGTTGATGGCCAACTGAAGTCTATCATTAAACAGCTGAGGTAGACAAGTTCTCGACAATTTTCCTGCCTCTGACTTTCAGACTGAAGGTCGGATTCACTTCTACCTGCTCAGCAAATACAAATGTCAAATACTGTGCCTCTTAGCATTTATCTCTATAGGCATGCATCGAATGACACCTTGCGAGCCGACCAAAAACTGCCAGGGTGCAACTATCTCCTACAGCTTCAGTTGATGTAATGCAAAAATTGAACATCATTTAAAGGGGTTATCTTAATGGAAAATCCAATTTTCAAATGTCTTTTTAGGGATATCTGGCTTGACATATGGGATCCCCATTTCAGATGTATCAATTGATATGAATGCACAAGACCCAGGTCAGTAATCTGTGGCTGCTGGACAGGAGTTCTGAGAACCGGCTTCTACCTAACGGTATCCATGGCTCTTCTTTTGATCAGCCTGCCTGGGTTGATGTGTGATGGCGTTGCGACAAAAAAGAGAGCCATGGATGCCGTCTGGTTGAAAACAATTCTCAGGGCTGCCGTACAATGACCACAAATTATTGACAAAATCAATGGACCGGCTCCTATGAACTGATTTGCAGCAACTCTTGTCAATAACCCTCATAGAGAGTAGCTACAAAGAGTACGTGTTCCTATGGAGGTAAGCCGATCATTTCCAACCCTTGTAGTATTCTAGCATTGCCAAAAGTACTGGGTAACTTAAAAGAGTAACTGTACTTTCAAAAAGTTTTGACATGTCCTAACTATATGTCAGAAGGTATGACCGTTGGGGGTCTTGGTGATGATACCTTACCAAAATGCTGAACATAAAGAGGCACAATTCCGCCCCCGGTTGTATAGGGTTAGATGGAGATAAACTCATGGATTTTCTACTTAGTTCACCTTCAGTTAAGGTGAGCTTCTGCATCTTTGTTTTTAGAGATTGGTGTTGGCCTCAGCACCCAGAATCTCATCATTCAAAAGTTCACTACGACATTTGAAAAGTTTTTTGAAAGTGCAATTACTTTTTATTAGCGATGAGTGGACTTTCTCGGATAAGGAGTTATTTCACCATGCTCGGGTGCTAACCAAGGCTCGAAAAATATGTTTGAGTCCCCACGGCTGTTCGACAGCCGCAACACATGCAGACGTTGCCTGTTTGTTAGGCAGTCACTGCATGTGTTGCAGCTGTCGAACAGCTGCGAGACATGCAACAGCGGGGAACCGAACATAGTATTCGAACACACCGAAGTCACTCGGTGAGCACCCGAGCATGCTCGAAGAACACCTTATCCGAGCACATTCGCTCATCACTACTCTTTCAGTGGTTGGTGCAGGCCACTAAAATGCATGGACGTTTCCTTGTATGTCTCAAGTTGTGTAGTATACTTTGGGCAAATGTCCCTTTATGTAAATATCCTTGTATCCTGGAAATTTTAGAATTTTAATAAGTCTCTGTTTTCTCCCAGAATGTCTCTCTTCTGGAATAAAACTTTAGCTAAACTCTAAGACGTCTCAGACTGACTGTGAAATGTCTTTGTGATGTTTATAGCCTAAGACAGTGGTTACGTTTCTTGAATGATAACTATGGTCCACGATCTTCCACTTAAAGGTATGCCCTGATCTGACAACATTATATAGATCAGGGTCTGGGATCTTGAAGAATGGGGACAGCCATAGTAGTCAACCTCCTTCTAGTTCCTAGCTATAATCTTCCAAAGTAGAAAAAAAACATTAAGCCAATTGTATATCTATACAAATACTCAGAGATTTCTTCTCTTTTCTAGGTGGTAAACAACCTATACACATAGCATATAAGATTTGAATTTTTTTCTCTTTCCCTAATGCATTTTAATCTGTTCCACGAACAGACAATGGCTTTAGCTTAACAAAAAAAAATAGAGTTTTTAACAACATTTTTGAAAGCATAGAGGCACATAATCAACTAAGAAATAATTAAAAATGATAATAAAACCAATAAAAAATTAGAAAGAAATAAGAACATTTGGAAAAACAATGAATTGAAAAAAAAAACTATTGAAAAAATCTAAAATATAGAATAAGACATTGTTAAAATCTATGAAAAAAACATTTGTAATTAAGATATTTAATCTGTATAATTCAAAGTCAGAAACTAAAACAACACATAATGTTATACAGTACAAAACTAATTTATAAAAAAGAAGACAAAAATAGGTTAGAAATTAATATATTATAATTGAATGTACGAGTAGATCAGATCAGAGCTACGATTCTGTCAATTAATTTTTTAAATATTTTCTTTAGCAGCCTCTCCTAGCATGCAGTTCTACAGAACGGAACAGTCTTTACAAATATTGTTCACGAATTTTAAGAGAAAAAAAAAATTCAAGTTTTTCATTTTTCACAATGGATTTCACAATGTAAATTAGAAAATTACCAACTTCTATAAAAGTTCTTAGCTGAAGTTTTACAGTTAGTTGCCAAGAGATCGGGACAGATTTGGTCTAATATGTGTGATTTATAGAAATAAATTACCTTTTCGTTGTGGCTTGTTTATACTATTTCCTCTGCTTTGTAGACAATGAGACGGCTAAGCTTCACGTAGTCTATGTAGCGATAATGACGACCGTGCTGGAAAATAAAAGAATCTTGAACTCCCAACAGCTGTGTCTCTTCTGCTCCTCCCACACTCAGCCATTTTTAAATCATGTGGGTTTATTTTTGTTTTTTCAAACCTACTTTTTCTTCCTTGCCGTAATATGCGGGAATGTAGCCAAGAACAGTTTACTTAAACTGGGTGTTTGATTAGGTCAATGGTTGTATTTTTATCTTTTTTTTCGTTGGATTCACTTATTATATTTTTTTTATTGCTCATTTGAAATATTATTATTATTATTCAAGCCACATTTTTTCATTGTATTTAAAAAACTTTTTTTGTTAGATTCACTTATCGTAATTTTTATATTACTCATTTGAAATATTATTATTATTTATATATAAAGCACTTTTTTTCATTGTATTTAAAAAGCTAGTTTAAGGATATTTTTTTAAATACTTTTTGATATCTTATATACTTAGTTTAAGTACATTTTTTCAGGGGCGAGAATCTGAGACCACCGTCAATCACTCAAACCAAGTATCAGAGTTTCATATATTTTTATTAGTTCCTTCTTTTTTTTGTTAATTAGGGGTTATTCAGAATTAGAAAAACATGGCTGTTTTGTGCCAAAAACAGCACCGCACCTATCTACAGGTAGCGCCAGGTCAGTTCCATTCGATTCAACATAGAAGATCCTGTTAATGTAGCGGGAGTGGTGGAACCACTGTGTCATGCTCCGAGGAAAGCCTTGAGGGGCATAACTAGGTGCTACAGCAGGACTGACCTTGGATGCATGGTAGCTGGTCTCCAAAAGACAGGACGCTAGAATGTCCAAGAAGGGAAACTCAGCTGGTACAGGCAGGCACGGCATGAACTCTGGAGCGGCAGGTGCTGGCGGGCACGGCTGGTAGACAGGCATACACTGGGTGGTGCAGGCAGGGAAAGCAGGAATACAGGTGGACACAGGCAGGTGCAGGCTGGTATGGCTGGTATAAAGGTGGGCACAGGCAAGGGAAGGCAGGCATGGCTTGAATACAGGTGGGCACATGCTGGTGCTGATGGGTATGACTGTTATACAGGTGAGCACAGGCAGGAGCAGACTGGTATGGCTGGTATACTGGTGGGTGCAGGCGGGTACATATAGTGTACAGGTGGGCACAGGCAGGTACACTGGACCTCACAAGCAAGGTCAGGCAAGAACAAGGCAAAAATAACTTTGTACGGATAGATACGTGCAGATACTAGCGGAACTAGCGGATTCTGGTAGGTACTGGGGACCACAGAGCTAGCAAGCATGCTGGGAACAAACTAATCACATTGCTCAGGCACCTCCCATCAGATTTATCTGTTTGAGAACTTCGAACAGACAGATAAAGCGAGAACCTAATTTACACGAGGAGATCTTGAGATGGATATACTTAGAAGAGAGCCAAACTTTATCCCCAGGATGAAAGAGAGGCGGGTCCAGATGTCTCTTGACAACGTGTCTCTTCATCCATTCGGAAGATCTCTGTTAAGGAAGTCTTAAGCTGGAGTCACACTAAACGACTTACCAACGATCACGACCAGTGATACGACCTGGCCGTGATCGTTGGTAAGTCGTTGTGTGGTCGCTGGGGAGCTGTCACGCAGACAGCTCTCTCCAGCGAAAAACGATCAGGGGAACGACTTCGGCATCGTTGAAACTGTCTTCAACGATGCCGAAGTCCCCCTGCAGCACCCGGGTAACCAGGGTAAACATTGGGTTACTAAGTGCAGGGCCACGCTTAGTAACCTGATATTTACCTTGGTTACCATTGTAAAAGTAAAAAAAAAAAACACTACATACTCACATTCTGATGTCTGTCACGTCCCCCGCCGGCGTCCACAGGGTTAAAACTGCTTTCGGCAAGAGCGCTGCTAATGCACGCGCTGCTGTTGAGAGCTTCCCTGCACTTAATGTGTCAGCGCCGTCAGTGCTCTGCTTTACGGCCGGCGCTGACACAGTCAGTGCAGGGAAGCTCTCGGCAGCAGCGCGTGCATTAGCAGCGCTCCTGCCGAAAGCAGTTTTAACCCTGTGGACGCCGGGGGACGTGGCACACATCAGAATGTGAGTATGTACTGGTTTTTTTTAACATTTACAATGGTAACCAGGGTAAATATCGGGTTACTAAGCGCGGCCCTGCGCTTAGTAACCCGATATTTACCCTGGTTACAAGTGAACACATCGCTGGATCGGCATCACACATGCCGATCCAGCGATGACAGCGGGTGATCAGCGACCAAAAAATGGTCCTGATCATTCCCCAATGACCAACGATCTCTCAGCAGGGGCCTGATCGTTGGTCGCTGTCACACATAACAAGATCGTTAGCGGGATCATTGCTACGTCACCAAAAGCGTGACGTTGCAACAATATCGTTAACGATATCGTTATGTGTGACTCAGCCTTTAGTGTCTTCCCAGATCTTAGAGAAGTCTTTGAGGAGAGTTTCAGCAGCTGGAATATAGGTGGAAGTAGACATGGAATGGAAAATTGGGGTATTGACCATGCACCACGTAAAATGTGAATTTGACTGAGGATTCACTCACATGATTGTTATATGATCAAAGGACTGTAGGAGAAATCAGAGCAAATAGGGTCTTATCCCATATACAAAATAGGTATTACTTAGATTAAACTAACCTGATGTATCTGTTAAAAAAGCATGGAATGTGAGCATCAGCTGCAGCGGATCCACGGGTCAGTCAGTGACCATTAGACATCAAATGAAATGATATGTGGTCAATCCTGAGGAAGAAGTAATTTTGTACTTTGAAACGCGTTGAATATACCACTACCTTTTCAATCATTACACCAGAATATACATCTCAGTTCATCTAGCAGAACGGAAACCTTTCATTTGATGATTGTTATAAGAGAATTTGGCCCAAGGCAGTTGTTTGGCCCTATCACTATGGTGAACATTGATGAAGTGCCGCAGATAGTGGGTCAGGATCTGGTTGACCCATTCTACCTGGCCATTGGATTGTGGGTGATAGGCTGAAAAGAAGCCCAAGGTGACATTTAGTAGTTTACAGGTAGCCCTCCAGAAGCGAGATGTAAACTGGACGCATCTGTCAGAGACTATTTGTAGAGGAAAACCATGGAGATGGAAGATCTGTTGAATGACCTTCTCAGCAAGCACCAGAGCAGACAGGAGGCCGGCCAGGGGAGTAAAATGGGGTTTTTTATAGAAGTGATTCACCACCCCCCCAATGACGGGTAATCCAGCCGATACTGGAAGATCGGTAAAGAAATACCTCGCGATGTGCTGTTAGGGAACTGATGGTAAAAGGAGAGGAAGTAATTGGCCAGTCGGAAGTTGCTTTGGAGTCTTATTCTGAGCACAGGAGGGACAGGCCAAAACAAAATCCGCAATATCCTTGAGCATGGAAGGCCACCAATAATGCCATCAAATGAGAAGAGCTGTTTTTTTCTGACTGGTGTGACTAGCCAATTTGGAGGAGTGACCCCACTGAAGGACCCATTTCCTGTCTAATTCTACGACAAAAGTTTTTCTAGATGGATCCCAGCACAGGTTCTCCAGAGCGACAGTGACTATTTGGAAGACTCATTGATATGCTGAAGTTCTTCCTCCTGGTCAGAAGACAGAAAAAACCTAGAGAGTGCATCCACCTTGATGTTCTCGTCTGCCGGACGAAAATTAAGAATAAAATCAAAACGGGCAAAGAACAGTGACTACCTGGCTTGATGCAGATTTAGTCACTGTGTAGATTGCAAATAGACTAGGTTATTATCAGTGTAGATAATTACTGGATGCATTGCTCCTTCAAGCAAATAGCGCCACTCCTCCAGAGTCAGTTTTATCGCCAATAGTTCTTGATCACCTACTGAGTAGTTACTTTCTTTAGCTGAGAAGGCTTTAGATAAGAAGCCGCAGGTAACCATACGACCGGTAGGAGACTTCTGGGTGAGGACGATTCCGGCACTGGAGGAAGAGGCATCCACCTCCAAGAAGAATTGCTTATTGTGGTCCGGTCAGTGCAGTACTGGAGCGGAGGCGAAAGCCTGTATTAAGGAGACAAAGGAACTTTCCGCACCCTGGGATTACCTCCTTTGTGGGTCAAGGCAGAGATTGGAGCAGTATGAGAGGAGAAATGTGGAAAGAACTGGCAGTATTAGTTAGAGAATCCAAGGAACCACTGGATTGCCTTCAGAACGTCAGGACAAGGCCACTTCAGGACGGTGAATACCTTCTCGGGATCCATCCTTAAACCCGTCTCAGAAATGATGCCACCAAGGAACGTAAGAGAAGTTTGCTCGAGGACACATTTTTCAAACTTGACATATAAACAGTTCTTCCTCAGTCTCTGCAGAACCCGGCGAACATCCGTCCTGTGTATGGGCAAGTCGGGTGAGAACACTAATATATCTTCCATGCACACCACCACGCACAAGTAGAGAAGGTACCGAATGATATCATTCACCACTCCAAAGGGAATTACATGATACTCATAATGGCCATCCCAGTTGTTATAGGCGGTCTTCCATTCGTCCCCCTTTCGTATTCAGATCTAGTTATATGCTCCTTGCAGGGCAAGTTTAGTGAAGACTCTGGAACCTATGAGACGATCAAACAGCTCCGATATAAGAGGCAGAGGATTCCTATTTTTTACCGTAATCTGATTGAGACCCCTATAGTCTATACAGGGACGAAGTGAGCCATCCTTTTTCTTTACAAAGAAGAATCCTGCTACAGCCGGAGAGGATGACATCTGGATAAATCATATCTCCAGATTCCCTTTGATATACTCGGACATGGCTCTAGTCTAAGCCTGGGACAAAGGGTAGATACGACTTCGAGGAGGAGTAGAACCAGGAAGGAGATTAATTGTTCAATCGTACGGCCTGTGCGGTGGTAATGTCTATGCTTCTTTTTATTGAAGACATCAATGTAAGTCCAATAAGTGGGAGGCAAGACAGGTAGATTTGATGGAGTAACATGTCAGGCAGATCGAATGGGGACAAAACATCTCATGACAGGCCTGGCCCCAACAGAGTACTTCTCTGGATCTCCAGTCCAAGACAAGCTAGTGTTTACGTAGCCTTGGCAGGCCCAGGAGCAAGGGATGGGAAAGACCAGAAAGTACATAAAGAGAGATCCTCAACAAGAGCAACATTCCTATCTGAAGTTCCAGAAACGAAAAGCATGGCCCCGGCTAGAGGTCTCCCATCCACGGATGATACCACCAATGGATCCTGTAGACGTTGGATGGGGATCTGATACCGCTTCACAACAGCCTGTTGAATAAAATTTCCTGCAAAACCAAAGTCCAGGTAGGCCAATTCAATGAAACGTATGTTGTCATAGTCCAGGTAGGCCGGTTCAATGAAACGTATGTTGTCGTAGAAAATGGCTACCGACAGAATCAGTGGAGGAGAGAAGTCCTTGCCCAGGGTAGTTGGAGCGGCCCCCAGACGCAGGACGGCGGGGTACTCGGTACCGGGTCTATCAGTTCTGAGGATGTCACGGTGGCCTGACCCGGTCCGTGGTCCTGCTAAGGGGCGCCCAATAAAAGGTGTAGGTGGTGGTGTAGGTCGCAGTAAATAATGAGGACACAGGGTTGCAGTCTCTTTACCTCTTTACTGAAGGCTTCGGTATCCGCAATCCAGAGCACTGTTAACTGGGCTGGCTGAGACCGGCCGGTCCGAAGGCACATCCAGAGTTCCCTTTGCAGGTGGAAATCAGTGCCTACCTACTAGCGCCTGGGTGTTGTAGTACTTCCCTGCTGAGCACCACGGGATAGTCCTCACAACTGTCGTGTATGTTTTTGTTCTTTCTCCCCGTCCCCCAGATGATATGGATAGGACGCACCCGTATGACGGGGTAGGCCTGGAGTTATTTTATAGGGACCCTAGAGACGCCCCTCTCCCACAATTGCCTCCGTTGTCTTCATTAGGTGATTTAGGTGAGGCAGCCAACCTATAATTAATTGCCCTGCCGTTGGTTTGAAGTAATGCGTGGAGCCCAACACTTCCTCGGCATTCCGGCCAACGGCTACGCGCCTCAGTAGGATGTTGCCGATCTCGGGGCACGACTCCTACTGGTTCTTTCGCCTTTGTGCTGTGATCTCGTTTCTCACTTCTCCACAATAAACCTCGCTTCTTATCCTTTCTTAAGATACCGCATCCGTGAAGAGATTGGACCCCGGCTGCATGTACTTTCGCCAATCTCTTCATGGCGGTGTTTGAGGAGGACTATGTGTATTCTAGTCTGAATACCTTTCTAGAGCACATCAGAGTATATTTAAGATATGTCGATGATGTGTTCTTGATTTGGGACGGAACTGAGGCTGAATTTGTTCAATTTGTCGATTTTTTGAATACAAAAAATATTATGGGCATGTCTTTCACTTCCAATTTTGGCGGTGAAAGACTAGAATTCTTGGACGTAGCCATCAATATTCAGGAGGACAAGTTGTGTGCGTCCGTTTTCCGAAAACCAACTGCTATTAACTCACTTTTACACTTTGACAGTTTCCATCCCCCCCATGTTAAAAGGTCATTGCCTTATAGTCAGCTACTGAGGACAAAAAGAGTAAATAACACCTCTAAAGGCTTTCACGAACAGTCAAAAGAATTGTGTCAACGGTTTCGTGACAGAGGATATCCGGAGCACATCTTAATGAATGCTATAGAACAGGTCAATACCCACTCTAATACTACACATGCTAGTCATAGCCCGCCTCGACGTTTCAACTTTTGTTTCCAATATAGCTCTATGGACAGAGAAATTAGATCTGTAATAAGGAAACATTGGCATATTTTGGAAAGAGATAGGGATCTGGCCGACATAGCTGCTGGCGGACCCCTTATTTGCAATAGACGGAGTAAAAGAGGGAGGGATGTGCTTGTCAGAAATCGTATAACTGACAACAAAGCCACTTGGTTGGAACGGATGACTCCAAAGGGGAATTACCGATGTGGACAATGCCGGTTTTGTGGTTTCCATGTTCAGGATGCTGTATTGAATATTGGCCCCTGTACACATAGTGTTAAACAATTGATTACATGTAAAACAGACTATGTAGTATATGTAGTTTTCTGTCCCTGCAAGAGGTTCTACATTGGGAGAACAATAAGGAAACTTTATGTTCGTTTCAGGGAACACTATAAGTCCATTTATTCGGGAAAAGGCGTTCCTAGGTTGATCCAGCATATCCAAGAATGTCATGGAGGTAATCCCAATGTACTAACTTTTGAAGGTATTGAAAAAGTCTTCCTGCCTAAACAGGGAGGAGACTTGCAGAAATTGTTGCTACAGCGGGAAGCCAAATGGATTATGAGGACTAAAGCTACAGGACCGGCTGGCTTGAATGAGAAAACTGATATGTCAGTGTTCTTGTGAAAGACATGGGTAAAAGCAATCGCCATAATATTGTTATTTCGATTTGTTATTAACAGAGAGCAAGCCTATATATGAGATAATAGTCCGGTTTTATTTATTTATTTTTTGTCAGCTAGCTGCATATACGGATAAATGGATAGAGGAATGGGGTTTAATTATAGTTCTTTTGGCGTTACCATATTGAAATTTGCCCGAATACCTGTAGATGTCGTTTGAAAAAATATTTTTTGTTTGTAAATATGCATATCGGACAATCTCAGTGTTAATTGAAATGATTATTCGTTTGTGATATCTATATTCCATTGGATTTCCATTTCGTTACTTCAGGGGTGAAGGTATACTATGTTTAATGTATTTGCCCCTGTTTTATGTTTATATTTATGCTTTTAATCGTATTTTAACTAGCACCTGATGTTGCTCACGCTGATTGTGACTGGCGCTGTGGGGGGGTGGTGTTTCACACTTACCTCTCCTGGCGTCACTTCCTCCCAGTGTGGACCCGTGGAAGCGCCGGTGTTGGCGTGAAACGGCCGTCGTCCTCTCCCCGCTCACCTCACTTGTTTGTTGTCTCCCCCGTGCCGTGAAGATGTGTTCACAGTTTCTTCAATAAAAGGAAAAGTCTGAATCACAGGTCCGGTGAGTGTTGCCGCATTCTTTTCTATTCTCTGCTGAAAAAGGTTATGGATATCAGGGACTGGGAAATGAAAGCATTGATACCAAGGACTATGAGAAGAAAGCTCTGAACACCAGGGACCAGGACAATAAAGCAATGAACATCAGTTATGACGAGAATAAAACACTGGACACCAGGGACTGGAAGGTTAAAGCACTGGGTTCCAGGGATTAGGAGAATACAACACTGGACATCAGGACTATATACCAGGGACTACGAAATAAAAGCATTGGATGAAAGCATCCCAAGAGACTGGAAGAAGAAAGCCTTAGACACCAGAGGGGTAAGAATAAAGCACTGGACACCAGGGACTGGAAGAATTAATAACTGGACACCATGGACTGGGAAAACAAAGCACTGTGCACTAGGGACTGTGAGATTAAAGTACTGCACACCAGAAGCTGGAAGATTGAAGCTCTGGACACCTGGAACTGGGAAGATAAAGCACTTGACACCAAGGACTGTGACACTACAGCACTGGATGCAAGGTACTGGAAGAATAAAGCATTGGACTAGGTAAATAAAGCAATAGACACCAGGAACTGGGAGAATAAAACACTAGACAGTCACACAAGGGACTGTGAGATTAAAGCACTGTACACGAAGAAGTGAGAAAATAAAGCACTGGACACCAAGAAGTGAGAAAATAAAGCACTGGACACCAAGAAGTGAGAAAATAAAGCACTGGACACCATGAAGTGAGAAAATAAAGCACTGGACACCAAGAAGTGAGAAAATAAAGCAGGAACTGGGAGAAAAAAAGCACTGGATACCAGGAAAGCCGAAAATAAAGCACTGGACACCATGGACTGAGGGATCAAACCACGTCGCATATATTGGGAAAATTCTACTTTTACATTATTATGCCATGATTTAGCCAAGGGTAATATTTGCGACAGGTTATGCACTGTGCTATCAAATCACGAAATGTAGTATTTCTGATTTTGATATAACGCAGATGAACCTGCCGCCCGGAGTTTACATCCCTCTCAGCAGCATCCTAGAATTCCTATGATACAGCTGCCAGCTCGTGAGCAGGGAGGGTGGACCTCTCCCAATGGCTATAATTTACTGTAATGTTTCTGTGACAGGAGCCGCTCTCTGAGGCGAAAAAGAGGGGGGTTCCAGATTTATAATCTCACCAGGGAGTTCATCTATCCAGGTGGGAGAAAACACGCGGACAGTTTACAACTCACTCCATTACTGCTGACCTCTACACTGCTGGTGTTATACACACTGGAACCTCTATGGAGATGCAGAGTAATCCCTTATCTTCACATACATATTTACTGCTTATATAACTACAGTAAAATTGAATGAATATTCAAGAAATAATTAATATTGGAAATAATACATGGTATAACACCTAACAATCGCCTAATCTCTTTATACAAGTGGGGAACTCTAGAAGTCAAGGAATAAAAATTATTTAGCCCTTTCCTGACATGCGTCGTATATATACTGCTCTGCAGGAGCTGCATTCCCGCAAAGCGCCGTATATATACGACGCCGCTATATCCGGTCACCGTGCTGCATCGAGGTCAATTCTGACCAGCCAACCACAGCAAGGTGACAATAAAGTTTTTTTAAAAAAACAAACGTGACATGGTGTTATCGGTGCTGTCTGACACAGCACCAATCACAGCAGTCACAATGGGTGGGGTGATCTCGACTTCACCACTCCTGTTTAACCCCTTTGGGGCTGATTGGCTGAACAATAGTTTCTGACTCTTCAGCGCTAAAGGGGTTAATCTAAAATATCGTTCCCTACTCTGTACGCCATCTTTTACTCAGAGTTGGCGTGCAGAGTGGTTGTGAAACACCTCTGTGTTACCCTGAGAGAGCATCATTGGTGGCCAGTGTGATCCTCCTGCAATCTGTGTCTCTGACCATCTCCTGTGCTGTGCCTCCTGCTATCTCCTGTGCTGTGCCTCCTGCCATCTCCTGTGCTGTGCCTCCTGCCATCTCCTGTGCTGTGCCTCCTGCCATCTCCTCTGCTGAGCCTCCTGCCATCTCCTCTGCTGTGCCTCCTGGTGCTGCAATCTACTGTGCTGTGCCTCCTGCCATCTCCTGTGCTGTGCCTCCTACCATCTCCTGTGCTGTGCCTCCTGCCATCTCCTGTGCTGTGCCTCCTGCCATCTCCTGTGCTGTGTTTCCAGCCATCTCCTGTGCTGTGCCTCCTGCCATCTCCTGTGCTGTGCCTCCTGCCATCTCCTGTGCTGTGCCTCCTGCCATCTCCTGTGCTCTGCCTCCTGCCATCTCCTGTGCTGTGCCTCCTGCCATTTCCTGTGCTGTGCCTCCTGTCATCTCCTGTGCTGTGCCTCCTGCCATCTCCTGTGCTGTGCCTCCTGCCATCTCCTGTGCTGTGCCTCTTGCCATCTCCTGTGCTGTGCCTCCTGCCATCTCCTGTGCTGTGCCTCCTGCCATCTCCTGTGCTGTGCCTCCTGGTGCTGCAATCTCCTGTGCTGTGCCTCCTGCCATCCCCTGTGGTGTGCCTCCTGCCATCTCCTGTGCTGTGCCTCCTGCCATCACCTGTGCTGTGCCTCCTGGTGCTCCAATCTCCTGTGCTGTGCCTCCTGCCATCTCCTCTGCTGTGCCTCCTGCCATCACCTGTGCTGTGCCTCCTGGTGCTGCCATCTCCTGTGCTGTGCCTCCTGCCATCTCCTGTGCTGTGCTTCCTGCCATCTCCTGTGCTGTGCCTCCTGCCATCTCCTGTGCTGTGCCTCCTGCCATCTCCTGTGCTTTGCCTCCTACCATCTCCTGTGCTGTGCCTCCTGCCATCTCCTGTGCTGTTTCCAGCCATCTCCTCTGCTGTGCTTCCTGCCATCTCCTGTGCTGTGCCTCCTGCCATCTCCTGTGCTGTGCCTCCTGCCATCTCCTGTGCTGTGTCTCCTGCCATCTCCTGTGCTGTGTCTCCTGCCATCTCCTGTGCTGTGCCTCCTGCCATCTCCTGTGCTGTGCCTCCCGCAATCTCCTGTGCTGTGCCTCCTGCAACCTCCTATTCTGTGCCTCCTGTCATCTCCTGTGCTGTGCCTCCTGCCATCTCCTGCGGTGTGCCTCCTGCCATCTCCTATGCTGTGCCTCCTGCCATCTCCTGTGCTGTTCCTCCTGCCATCTCCTCTGCTGTGCCTCCTGCCAACTCGTGTGCTGTGCCTCCTGGTGCTGCCATCTCCTGAGCTGTGCCTCCTGCCATCTCCTGTGCTGTGCCTCCAGCCATCTCCTGTGCTGTGCCTCCTGCCATCTCCTGTGCTGTGCCTCCTTCCATCTCCTGTGCTGTGCCTCCTGCCATCTCCTGTGCTGTGCCTCCTGGTGCTGCCATCTCCTGTGCTGTGCCTCCTGCCATCTCCTCTGCTGTGCCTCCTGCCAACTCGTGTGCTGTGCCTCCTGGTGCTGCCATCTCCTGAGCTGTGCCTCCTGCCTTCTCCTGTGCTGTGCCTCCAGCCATCTCCTGTGCTGTGCCTCCTGCCATCTCCTGTGCTGTGCCTCCTGCCATCTCCTGTGCTGTGCCTCTTGCCTTCTTCTGCAGTGTGCCTCCTGCTATCTCCTGTGCTGTGCCTCCTGTCAACTCCTGTGCTGTGCCTCCTGCCATCTCCTGTGCTGTGCCTCCTGCCATCTTCTGTGCTGTGCCTCCTGCCATCTCCTGTGCTGTGCCTGCTGCCATCTCCTGTGCTGTGCCTCCTTCCATCTCCTGTGCTGTGCCTCCTGCCATCTCCTGTGCTGTGCCTCCTGCCATCTCCTGTGCTGTGCCTCCTGCCATCTCCTGGTCTGTGCCTCCTGGTGCTGCAATCTACCTCCTGTGCTGCGAACTCCTGCTGTGTTGTGTGCCGGCTGCTGTGTGACTGATCTGTGATCACATCAGCAGCAGCAGTTCCCCAATCCCTATTCCAGTCCTCCAATCTCCCACTCCCAAGTGAATTTGTTGCTCACTTTTTTGTGCTATCTTCGTGTGTGCAGCGTCCTGCGCTGAGCATCCGTGGTCTTCCCATTGCTGCAGTGGTCTGATCAGTATTGCTGCGGATCAGAGACTGCGCCAAGAGACTTTTTCTTTCTTTTTAGAGTAGTGAATGTCTCACTGTGAGGAGACATGTGGGTTAATGGGGAATCTTTCCCGTTGGCCCGACCCTGCATGGACCAGGGCTCATCCCATTGAAATTCCCCATGCTCTTCTTTCTGTGGGCAGAATACTGCTCAGACAACACAGGGTGTGGGCAAAACAGCGTGGCAATAGTTTATTGAACCACCAACAAACAATAACATAAAGCACAGTCCAAGCAACTACCCAAGATGGTTCAAATTAGAATCTCACCCTTTGGCTGACTCTCTCACAATAGAGCAGCTGTGACTTCGGGGCTTCCAGGGCCAAATATCCCCACCACTGGCACCCCACTTTAGGCAGACACCCACAGAGAGGAGGTAATGACAAGCTTAGGAAGCTGACAATCCATTGAGGCACGTAGCTAGGTGACCGGAGGGTCCCAACTTGGCTTCTTCGAACATCTCCATAGGTCTAGGTGACCGGAGGGTCCCAACCTGGCTTCTCTGAACACTTCCATGGGGGAACTGTGTTCCTCTTGATAGTGCCATGGTGCCTTGGCTGTTGTTCTGTAGAGACTCTTCTCTTTTTGCAGAAGGATAGAAATCCTATTTTATACCCACATCTGTGGTTCAGGTCATCATCAACAGATCAGGGGGGAAGTGGGATAAGATTAACTCTCATTGTTTGAGTATGTAATCAATCTGCATAGTTTGCCCTCCACTGTTTTGCAGGACAACAAGATGCATAGACATGGGTAATCAACATATTAGCTAACATCAATTGTTCAATGACCCTGCATCCCTGTCCTCCAAAGATAACTGACAATAACCTGTGGGAGCAGCCATTCAACAATGAAGGCATGCGCACATCATAGTCACAGGCACTTAGACAGAAATAATGGTTCGAATGTTCAGAAATCATTATAGAAGAAATAGATATTACAGTGGTATGGCACATATACAGAGAATTATAACGCAAGGTGAGACACATACAAAGTCCATATTAGTCATTTAGCATTAAGAAAATTCTTCCCGGTGTCACATTATTTTTAGTATTCTTTATCTTCCCCCATTGTGCAGTTTACATCAAACAATGCAGCATTCAATAGTATTTTCACCAAAATCCCACGTCTTCCCTGATTTCAAATAAATGGCTATTTCCAAATGACATCTAAACAGGGTAAGCTGTCAGGGAGAAGGGAAACCAGTAAAAAAAAATAAAAAAAAATACACAATTATCAACAAAAAATAAAACATTAAGAAAGAAAAATATTTCATATTATATACAAGGGAAAAGAAAGACAAAAGGCAAGTGGCGGGTGGTACAGGAAAGGCGCAAACCTGATTGTTTCTTTTTTCCCCTGGAGGACTATAGTCGCTAAGGTAGTCAGAATTAGAGTCAGAGACCATGTGAAAGACATTGGCGCGGCCATGACATTGGCCGATGTTTCAACTTTAAAGACACTACCACACCATTTTAAAATTTTCCATGAATGTGAAATTGCTGTCAATACGTGGCATGGGGGCATTAGAGAGGAGACCTTATAACGATACTAGCCCAAAAAGAAACATGATGGATCACTACCTTGGGGACTATGTTTGTACTTGGAATGATCAAAAAAAAAATGTTGCAACATTTCCTCATCGTTTTTGTCACACCACACTACTGTATGCAGGACTTACAAGAGCCACATGAAGGTGAGATGGTAAGTTTCTATTTTCCCATAGTTTTCTTTATCCAGATGTTTTAGCCTTATTCATAAAATGTGAATTTGTAAAATGTCACAAAACTTTTGCGCAATCAGATTCCACTACTATATTGAAGTTCAAAATCTTTTTTTTCCTCTTTTTTCTCAGTTGAAGATTAACACACAACATGTTAAAGGGTCACGTGACCTTTTTCTTTACAAAAAAAGAGCATGAAGGCAAAAAAAGCAAAAAAAGAGCAAAATGACAAAAAAAGGCAAAAAAAAAAGAAGAAAAAACATTGGTTTTGATCAAAATCATCAACCGCCATGCATCCTTTTGAAGACTATGACGCAAAAATGTCAACCAATACCACAAGACAAGAGAAAAAAAAGTCACTTAAAAAGCACAAATAATGAATCAAGGCCTGAATCATGTATCTATTGATCCAGGTCCAAGTTCTAAGAGCTGACCCCATGTTTGCTCTGCATTACATGGAATATGTGCACATCCATTCTAAAACTTTCATTTTTCAGGGAGCCTGCTCTTTATAAATGTCTTTCAGTGACAGGGTGACGTCTTGATTCTGATTGATTACTGTTTGCTATGGTAACTCATTGTGATAATATAAATGATTCCAGATGTTCTTTGTGAACTGCACCACTACGTTAAAAAATTGCAAAAAAAAAGCCATTTTCTCATATATTTACTTACTCCCTTTTTTCAGCTTATAAGATCCCTGCTGCCGGGAAATAGCTATTAGGAATCATTTATTAAAAAACTTTCTCATATCTTCAGAATAAAAGATGTAAAATAAATGACGCCGCTCTTCTCGTCTATAAAGTTTATATGATATTTCCTACAAATATACTCATATGCTAATAACAACTGATAAGTAGGGATGAGCGGTCCCGTGGATGTTTGGGTTCTAGAACCTAACCCGATCTTTATTTCATAATTATTTCACTATCGAACTTGAACCAGAACCCGATCCCCATTGAAAACAATGTGGACCTAAACTTTTGAGCTGGAAACTTCTCTCTCTTGACTTCCCCCAGAAATCCTAACATTGCAACGGACTTCCGGAGAAGTCCGTTTTCAGCATTTAGCACCAGGCAATGACTGTCCAGAACGAACCTAAAAGTTTGGGTTTGCTCACCTCTACCGAAAAGAGCTTGGATACAGCACAGCTGGTTTTATATAAAGCAGTGTGCCCCAAACAGGTGTTGAAAATGACATCTCTCACCCTTAGCATGCAGATGAGGAGCCATATTCTATGGGTTGTAGCTTTGCTACTGCTGGGTAGGCACAAAGGCTGATAGGACATGTTGGGAGTTTTTCCGTAAGTGGAGAACCAAATGCATGCTTGGACTGGACCACAGGAGAACAGGAGAATCCTCCGGTGGGCCGCTGTGCATGAGTCGGCCACCACCCTCTTATATGAGCAGTACTTGGCTCAATATACTTGAATTACTATGTACAGACAAAGGCGGCATCTAATTCATTTATCAATCTACCCAGTTCAATGGTATATAAATTTGTGGGGCCCTGGAGTTGGTTACTGGTGGGTCCTTGGCACCCCAGTCTGACACTCACCACATGCATACCATTATCAGTAACTTCCGCTAAATTTGTGTCGATGCATCAACTCCAATAAAGATTGCCAGAGCTTGTAGCACATTGTGGCCTTTTAGACCTTAAAGTCAAGGTAGGTACATTAGGCAGCGGTCTAGGGCACTCTTACAGGTGAGCAAATAAAATTGATGGTTTTTATCCCTTCTCAACAATTTTTCTCCCCTTTCTTCCAAAAGCCATAACTTTTTTTATCTTTCCATCTACATGGCCGTACGAAGGCTTGTTTTTTACTGGACGAGTTTTGAATAATACCATTTATTTTACCATATAATGTTCTGAAAAATGAGGAAAAAAATCCAAGTGCGGTGGAAAAAATGCAATTCCGCCTTCATTGTTTAGGGTTTGCTTTTATTTTTAATTTTTCAGGTCAGTACAATTACAGCATTACCATTTTTGTAGAGTTTTTTTTATTTAAATGGTGGAAAAAAATTCTGAACTAAAAAAAAATAGAAAAATTTGACTTGTGTCATCATTTTCCAAGACCTGTAACTTTTTAATATTTTTTATTGATGGAGCTGAGTGAGGGTGCACCTTTTTCATGGTGAGCTGACATTTTCATTACAATGATTCTGGAGTGCAAACAACGTCTCGTTTGCTTTTTATTGTATTTCTTTGAAGAGGCACGGTGACTGAAAAACGGAGATTTTGGATTTACAATGTTTCACTGAATGGGTTGAATACTTTAATATTTCCATTGACAGTAGCATATGAATCCTTGTGCTTCAATGAGCGTTGATGTCATTCAGGTTATCGCAATTCATAGCCGATGAACTGTGGTAATGTGGCACCCCAGTAGTCCGGTTGCCACAGTGGCATTTGTTGTGAATTTACCTTTTGGCTCCCTCTAGTGGCTACTAGTGATTTGACTCTGGGTATGTCATTCATCCCTTGTATGCTCACCTGGGTCGTTAGGTCAGGGGTGTTGCTATATAAGCTCCCTGGACCTTCAGTTCAATGCCTGGCAACGTTGATATCAGAGCTAATCTGTAGTGCTCTTGTCTACTGATCCTGGTTCCTGTTTGATTAAGCTAAGTCCGCTTTCTTGCTTTTTGCTATTTTGTTTTTGTTTGCATTTCTGTCCAGCTTGTATATAATCTGTATCCTGACCTTGCTGGAAGCTCTAGGGTGGCTGGTGTTCTCCCCCCGGGCCGTTAGACGGTTCGGGGGTTCTTGAATCTCCAGTGTGGATTTTTGATAGGGTTTTTGTTGACCATATAAGTTATCTTACTACATTCTGCTATTAGTAAGTGGGCCTCTCTTTGCTAAACCTAGTTCATCCCTGTGTTTGTCATTTCCTCTTACCTCACCGTTATTATTTGTGGGGGGCTTGTATCCTACTTTTGGGGTCCTTTCTCTGGAGGCAAGAGAGGTCTTTGTTTTCCTCTTCTAGGGGTAGTTAGCTCTCCGGCTGGCGCGAGACATATAGCGACCAACGTAGGCATGTTCCCCGGCTACTTCTAGTGTTGGCGTTAGGAGTAGATATATGGTCAACCCAGTTACCACTGCCCTATGAGCTGGATTTTTGTACTTCGCAGACTTGCTGATATTTCTGAGACCCTCGCCATTGGGGTCATAACAGTTTGCCAGGCCAGTATTAAATGTTAAATGCATTGCAGAAGCGGGATTATAAGAAAGAAAGTTCTGAGTTTTTTTTTTTCTCTCTCTCATTTTTTTTTTCTTTTCCCCTTTACCTCTGAGTGGCTTGTGATTGCTGCAGACATGAATGTCCAGACCTTGATTACAAGTGTGGACCAGCTTGCTGCTCGTGTGCAGGGCATACAAGATTATGTTACCAGAAATCCTATGTCAGAACCTAAGATACCGATTCCTGAACTGTTTTCCGGGGACCGATTTAAGTTTAGAAATTTCAGGAATAATTGTAAATTGTTTTTGTCCCTGAGACCCTGTTCCTCTGGAGACTCTGCTCAGCAAGTGAAAATTGTTATTTCTTTTTTACGGGGCGACCCTCAGGATTGGGCTTTCTCGCTGGCGCCAGGAGATCCGGCATTGGCTGATATTGATGCGTTTTTTCTGGCGCTCGGTTTGCTTTATGAGGAACCCAATCTTGAGATTCAGGCAGAAAAAGCCTTGCTGGCTATGTCTCAGGGCCAGGACGAGGCTGAAGTGTATTGCCAAAAATTTCGGAAATGGTCCGTGCTGACCCAGTGGAACGAGTGTGCATTGGCTGCAAATTTTAGAAATGGCCTTTCTGAAGCCATTAAGAATGTGATGGTGGGTTTTCCCATTCCCACAGGTCTGAATGATTCCATGGCCCTGGCAATTCAAATTGACCGGCGGTTGCGGGAGCGCAAAACCGCAAATTCCCTCATGGTGTTGTCTGAACAGGCACCTGATTTAATGCAATGTGATAGAATCCTGACTAGAAGTGAGCGGAAAATTCATAGACGCCAGAATGGCTTGTGTTACTACTGTGGTGATTCTACACATGTTATCTCAGCATGCTCTAAACGTCTTACTAAGGTTGTTAGTCCGGTCGCCATTGGTAATTTGCAACCTAAATTTATTCTATCTGTAACTTTGATTTGCTCACTGTCATCGTATCCTGTCATGGCGTTTGTGGACTCAGGTGCTGCCCTGAGCCTTATGGATCTGTCATTTGCCAAGCGCTGCGGATTTGTTCTTGAGCCATTGGAAAATCCTATCCCTCTTAGGGGTATTGATTCTACGCCATTGGCAAAAAATAAACCGCAGTTTTGGACACAGGTTACCATGTGCATGACTCCCGAACATCGGGAGGTAATACGTTTTCTTGTTTTGCATAAAATGCATGATTTGGTTGTTTTGGGTTTGCCATGGTTACAGACCCATAATCCAGTCTTGGACTGGAAGGCTATGTCAGTGTCTAGTTGGGGCTGCCATGGAATTCATGGAGATTCCCTGCCCTTGTCTATTGCTTCTTCTACGCCTTCGGAAGTTCCGGCGTATTTGTCTGATTATCAGGATGTCTTCAGCGAGTCTAAGTCCAGTGCACTGCCTCCTCATAGAGAATGTGACTGTGCAATTGATCTGATTCCTGGCAGTAAGTTTCCTAAGGGGAGACTGTTTAATCTGTCGGTACCTGAACATACTGCGATGCGTTCATATATCAAGGAGTCTCTTGAGAAGGGGCATATCCGTCCTTCTTCTTCCCCTCTTGGTGCGGGATTCTTTTTTGTGGCCAAAAAGGACGGATCTTTGAGGCCTTGTATTGACTATCGGCTTTTAAATAAGATCACTGTCAAATTTCAGTATCCTTTGCCGCTGTTGTCTGACTTGTTTGCCCGGATTAAAGGTGCCAAGTGGTTCACCAAGATAGACCTTCATGGTGCGTACAACCTTGTGCGCATTAGGCAGGGCGATGAATGGAAAACCGCATTCAATACGCCCGAAGGTCATTTTGAGTACTTGGTGATGCCATTTGGGCTCTCTAATGCACCTTCAGTTTTTCAGTCCTTCATGCATGACATTTTCCGGAAGTATCTGGATAAATTTTTGATTGTTTATCTGGATGATATTCTGTTTTTTTCTGATGATTGGGACTCGCATGTGGAGCAGGTCAGGATGGTTTTTGAGATTTTGCGTGAAAATTCTTTGTTTGTAAAAGGCTCAAAGTGTCTCTTTGGTGTACAGAAGGTTCCCTTTTTGGGGTTCATTTTTTCCCCTTCTGCTGTGGAGATGGATCCAGTCAAGGTCCGAGCTATTCATGATTGGACTCAACCCTCGTCAGTTAAGAGTCTTCAGAAGTTCTTGGGTTTTGCTAACTTCTACCGTCGTTTTATCGCAAATTTCTCTAGCGTTGTTAAACCGCTGACGGATATGACCAAGAAAGGCTCTGATGTAGCTAACTGGGCTCCTGCTGCCGTGGAGGCTTTCCAGGAGTTGAAACGCCGGTTTACTTCGGCGCCTGTTTTGTGCCAGCCTGACGTCTCACTTCCCTTTCAGGTTGAGGTGGATGCTTCGGAGATTGGGGCAGGGGCCGTTTTGTCGCAGAGAGGCCCTGGTTGCTCTACTATGAGACCTTGTGCCTTTTTCTCTAGGAAGTTTTCGCCGGCAGAGCGAAATTATGATGTGGGCAATCGGGAGTTGTTGGCCATGAAGTGGGCATTTGAGGAGTGGCGTCATTGGCTCGAGGGTGCTAAGCATCGTGTGGTGGTCTTGACTGATCACAAAAATCTGATGTATCTCGAGTCTGCTAAACGCCTTAATCCTAGACAGGCCCGCTGGTCATTGTTTTTCTCCCGTTTTGACTTTGTGGTCTCGTATTTACCAGGTTCTAAGAATGTGAAGGCCGATGCTCTGTCTAGGAGCTTTGTGCCTGATGCTCCTGGAGTCGCTGAGCCTGTGGGTATTCTTAAGGAAGGAGTTATCTTGTCAGCTATTTCTCCAGATCTGCGACGTGTGTTGCAGAGATTTCAGGCTGGTAGGCCTGACTCTTGTCCACCTGACAGATTGTTTGTGCCTGCTAAATGGACCAGCAGAGTCATTTCCGAGGTTCATTCCTCAGTGTTGGCAGGGCACCCGGGAATTTTTGGCACCAGAGATCTGGTGGCCAGGTCCTTTTGGTGGCCTTCCTTGTCAAGGGATGTGCGGTCATTTGTGCAGTCCTGTGGTACTTGTGCTCGAGCTAAGCCTTGCTGTTCTCGTGCCAGCGGGTTGCTCTTGCCCTTGCCTGTCCCGAAGAGACCTTGGACACACATCTCTATGGATTTCATTTCGGATCTTCCGGTGTCTCAGGGCATGTCTGTCATCTGGGTGATATGTGATCGTTTCTCCAAGATGGTCCATCTGGTTCCTTTGCCTAAGCTGCCTTCCTCTTCTGATCTGGTTCCTGTGTTCTTCCAGAACGTGGTTCGTTTGCACGGCATTCCTGAGAATATTGTGTCGGACAGAGGATCCCAGTTTGTTTCCAGGTTCTGGCGATCCTTTTGTGGTAGGATGGGCATTGATTTGTCGTTTTCGTCCGCTTTTCATCCACAGACTAACGGACAAACGGAACGAACTAATCAGACTCTGGAGGCGTATTTGAGGTGTTTTGTCTCTTCTGATCAGGATGATTGGGTGACCTTCTTGCCGTTGGCTGAATTTGCCCTTAATAATCGGGCTAGTTCTGCCACCTTGGTTTCGCCATTTTTCTGCAACTCTGGTTTCCATCCTCGTTTTTCCTCGGGACATGTGGAGCCTTCTGACTGTCCTGGAGTGGATTCTGTGGTGGATAGGTTGCAGCGGATCTGGAATCATGTGGTGGACAACCTGAAGTTGTCACAGGAGAAGGCTCAGCGTTTTGCCAACCGCCGCCGCGGTGTGGGTCCCCGACTTCGTGTTGGGGATTTGGTATGGCTGTCTTCTCGATTTGTTCCTATGAAGGTCTCCTCTCCCAAATTTAAGCCTCGATTCATTGGTCCTTACAAGATATTGGAGATCCTTAATCCTGTATCCTTTCGCCTGGATCTTCCGGTGTCGTTTGCCATTCACAACGTATTTCATAGGTCCTTGTTGCGGCGGTACGTTGTGCCTGTGGTTCCTTCTGCTGAGCCTCCTGCTCCGGTGTTGGTTGAGGGCGAGTTGGAGTACGTGGTGGAGAAGATCTTAGATTCTCGTCTCTCCAGGCGGAGGCTTCAGTACCTGGTCAAGTGGAAGGGCTATGGTCAGGAGGATAATTCCTGGGTGGTCGCCTCTGATGTGCATGCGGCCGATTTAGTTCGTGCCTTTCACGCCGCTCATCCTGATCGCCCTGGTGGTCTTGGTGAGGGTTCGGTGACCCCTCACTAAGGGGGGGGTACTGTTGTGAATTTACCTTTTGGCTCCCTCTAGTGGCTACTAGTGATTTGACTCTGGGTATGTCATTCATCCCTTGTATGCTCACCTGGGTCGTTAGGTCAGGGGTGTTGCTATATAAGCTCCCTGGACCTTCAGTTCAATGCCTGGCAACGTTGATATCAGAGCTAATCTGTAGTGCTCTTGTCTACTGATCCTGGTTCCTGTTTGATTAAGCTAAGTCCGCTTTCTTGCTTTTTGCTATTTTGTTTTTGTTTGCATTTCTGTCCAGCTTGTATATAATCTGTATCCTGACCTTGCTGGAAGCTCTAGGGTGGCTGGTGTTCTCCCCCCGGGCCGTTAGACGGTTCGGGGGTTCTTGAATCTCCAGTGTGGATTTTTGATAGGGTTTTTGTTGACCATATAAGTTATCTTACTACATTCTGCTATTAGTAAGTGGGCCTCTCTTTGCTAAACCTAGTTCATCCCTGTGTTTGTCATTTCCTCTTACCTCACCGTTATTATTTGTGGGGGGCTTGTATCCTACTTTTGGGGTCCTTTCTCTGGAGGCAAGAGAGGTCTTTGTTTTCCTCTTCTAGGGGTAGTTAGCTCTCCGGCTGGCGCGAGACATATAGCGACCAACGTAGGCATGTTCCCCGGCTACTTCTAGTGTTGGCGTTAGGAGTAGATATATGGTCAACCCAGTTACCACTGCCCTATGAGCTGGATTTTTGTACTTCGCAGACTTGCTGATATTTCTGAGACCCTCGCCATTGGGGTCATAACAGGCATTGCCTTCCTCAGGGGGGGTGATGCCATGCCTGGAAGCAAGAGGAGTCCCCTTTCCAGGTAATTTCAGCATACAACACCTTTCCTGACTCCAGATCAGAAAGGGGAGCTCTAACCCGGTTTTCAGGGGAACTTCTCTATAAATTCTGGCCTGGAGGTGGAGTTAGTTAGTTTAGTTTCAGTTTTCAGTCAGAGAGCAGACAGTGAAGGAGGAAGAGGCAAGAAGTGAGGAGAATCTGGGGGATTGGAGCTGCGACTGAGCTCAGCCCAGGACTAAGAGCAGAAGACTGGACACCGGAGTCCATGTTTGTGTGGGAACTTCAGACCCCGCAATCAAATCTGGAGGACAGGAGATTGCAGGTCTCCTGGCCCCAGCTGACACTCAAAGGCACAGCAGCATACGAGAGTCCGGAGTCACCACGAGGGAGTGACACCTGGAACAGGCTCAAGCTGACTGCCATGCAGGTAGTGTTTCACTTAGTGGACAGACTGAGGGAGGGACTTGAGGAGAGCTAAAAGCACCAAGCACCCAGAGAACAGCGCAGTAGGAAGGCCTCCAACCCCACCTGGCTAGGGGACTCTGAATTACTTCCAGGCTGCCCAGATCTCCATCACCAGCTGTGACTTGTGCCCTGGACTGCACCTTCAACCTGGGATTAAAGGTAAAGAAACGGCATCCCTTGTGTCCTCTAGTTTTTCCCGCACCCTAAGTCCTGGACCCTCAGTCCTGCACCCCACAAGTCCCTTACAGAACTGCATCGGTAGCCCTGAGGCCCCGCTCCACCTGTGGGGAGGAGAACCATCCCAGCTGCATCACCATCGGCCCCAGTGGTCTTCTTAAGCAGGGTCAGCCATTTACAGCCGAACACCTCAGGTGGCGTCACGTACAATCCCCCTTTCCCTATACAAACTTTATTCCCATTTCCACCATCATCCATTTTTTTTTCTCCAACCCTTTAATTGCGCGCCCAGGGCCACAGACCGGGTCACCGCTGCCGTGACCACCCATTTAAGAGCCATACCCCACGGCCCTAGCGGATGTTGCAGTAACCTTGCTGACATCACCGCTCACAGCGTGTAGGACCCCACTGACAACACAGAGGCATAGAAAAGCTAGACTGCAGTTTGCCAAAGTGTACAAGGGTAAGCCAAAATCCTTCTAGGAAAGCGTCTTGTAGACAAGGCAGCGGCTTTTATGTCAGCATGATGATGAGACAGTGACCTAAGTAGGTTCAACGTAAACGTCTTTGTTTGGCAACATACAAAATAAATTAAAACTTTATCATCCGGTTCACAGCCAGGACGTCCGTATCCAGTCTGTTGTGTGGGCGCCGGTATCACCGTATAAATCGTGGGTGAGGCAATGGCTTTGCTCTAGTCTCTTGCTCTGGTCTGTGGTCAATCTCACACAGTCAGGCCTACACAGGACCTACCACTCTGCTGCTTGAAATCTAACACTGACGCACCTAACCCTTACCTGCAGGTTTAAATGTGAATCGTGGCCATTTACATTTGCAAGCCCAGGACTGGAAGGAGACATCTGTCCCACTACCTTTCTACAGATCTCTCCAAAAATAAAAGCCCATGTCAGGTTTTCCTAAATCTGACTTGGTCATATAGCCTGACCCATTCCCCTAGTTACTTTTATTTTGCATTCTAACCACAGTTGTGGCTGTAATTACAACACCCTCCATCAGGTTCAGAATGTTTCAAAACACATCCTGGGGGACATGTAACAACTCTTATATATAATATCCATCACTGCCTCATAATAGATGAGATCAAGATAGAGCTTTTTGGTAAAGCACATCATTCTACCGTTTACTGAAAATTGAATGAGGCCTACAAAGAAAAGAACACAGTACCTACAGTCAAATATGGTGGAAGTTCAGAGATGTTTTGAGGTTGCTTTGCTGACTCTGACACTGGATGCCTTTAGATGACATGACTGTGTGTAAGGCATCATGAAATCTGAAGATTACCAAAGGATTTTGGGTAACAATGTAGTGCTCAGTGTCAGAAAGCTGGTTTTGCATCCTAGATCATGGGTGTTCCAGCAGGACAATGCTTCAAGAAGCACCCAAAAATGGATGAAAATAAAGCGCTGGAGAGTTCTGAAGTGGCAGCAATGAGTCTGGATCTAAATCCCGTTGATCACCTGTGGAGAGATCTTATAATTGCTGTTGGGAGAAGGAGCCTTCACCTAAGTGAGACCTGGAGCAGTTTGCAAAAGAAGAGTGATCTAAAATTCCAGTTGAGACGTGTAAGAAGCTCGTTGATGGGTATACGAAGCGATTTATTGCAGTTATTTATTCCAAAGTGTGTGCAACAAATATTAAGCTAAGCTAACAATTTTATTCGGCCTATTTTTTAAATGGTGTTCAATTTTCCCTTTTTTCCCCTCTTTTTTGTGTTGTTCCTATACACACAAGGGAAATAAATATGTGTATAACAAAACATATGTGATTGCAATAATTTTCTGGGGGAAATATTTAATTTTCTTGAAGCACCCATGGCACTCTGAAGAGAGGGAATGCAGCCCAGGTTAGCATCATTGCTTATTTTAACCTAAGGATAGGTCAATATTTAAACCCTGGACAGCCCCGTTAAGGTAGACCTCTGCCAATAAAGCTGGTGACATTACGGGTGATCAGGACAAGCATACTTATGAGATTTCCACAGCTTTCCCTGCAATAAGGTATGAAATGTACTTGCGTTTTTGCAGGCACATTAGATATTAAAATGTCTTACATAGCAAAGCGCAACATTCCTACTGACATATGGAGAGAATTAAAGGATTAATATGGCATCTGAATTTATGCATTATTTGTCAATTTGTCAGAGTGTTTTAATTATTGTTTCTACCTCCTCACAGAATCAATGAATCATAACTGACGTCCTGTATCCCAATAATTATATACATACAGTTGTTTCGCTTGGAGTAGGGAACACAAAGCAAGACAATCTGATTTTTTTTTGTCAGCATGTTTTGCTGCCACCTATAGGTAATTCTTGAGTTTGCAAGACTTCTATAAATTTTCAATGAAAAACTTGAAGATTATGACGGACATCTTTGACTTGAAAAAATGATTCACATATATTAATGCTAACCTTATAAAATTTCAACCTGATCCGAGGTTCACATATTTCTATTAGCGGAGTATCTCTCCCTGTAATACAGGCTTGTGTGTATACAGAGTGCTGCTGCCTTCAATAGCTCATACAGTAGATCAGCACAGCTTCTATCCAGAACTTACTTCTTATTCTTCAGGTTCTTTCCTCCTGTTCTACAGCGTATTTTCTCTGCCTTCCTGTAAACTTTTTCCTGTCTCCATGCTGGAAATCTGTGTTCATCCTCTTCATCATTGAAACATCAAGGGTCTACTATGTCCATCTGATCCAACACAGCCTCTTCTTGCTGAGGTAAGAAGCGGCTGCTCACACTGCTGTCCTTCTTGTCTTTCTGGTCTAATACTGGAGATACCAGGGGAGCTGAGGTAAGAAGAGGCTGCAAACACTGTGGTCCACTTTGTCCACCTCATCCAATACAGGAAATATCAGGGGTACTGAGGTAAGAAGAGGCTTCTCACACTGCTGTCCTCCCTGTCTACCTGATCTAATGCTGGAGATACCAGGGGATCTGAGGTAAGAAGAGGCTGCTCACACTGCTGTCCTCCCTGTCTATCTGACCTAATACTAGAGATACATGGGGTACTGAGGTAAGAAGAGGCTGCTCACACTGCTGTTCACCCTGTCTATCTGATCTATTACTGGAGAAAACAGATGAGGTAAGAATAGGATTTCCACTACATCTGTCTGATCTAATACTGGAGCTACCAAGGGTGCAAGGGCATAACTATCACAGTCGCAACGGTTGCCACTGTGACTGGGCCCGGCGGGTCAGATGCATGCCAACACCAGCCCAGCAAAAGTTAAAATCTGTTGCCGGTCCGGGTTTTTCCTCCCGCACGGCAACAGACAGACCTGCCCTCCAGCACATGAAGAGTCCAGGCTTACAGTGACTTCTCTTATAATGTTTCTGTTCCTGGGCACACACAGGTTGTGTAAAAGTTCCATTACACTAAGCGACTTACCAACGATCACGACCAGCGATCGTGATCGTTGGTAAGTCATTGTGTGTTCGCTGGGGAGCTGTCACACAGACAGCTCTCTCCAGTGACCAACGATCAGGGGAAAGACTTTGGCATCGTTGAAACTGTCTTCAACGATGCCGAAGTCCCCCTGCAGCACCCGGGTAACCAGGGTAAACATCGGGTTACTAAGTGCAGGGCCGCGCTTAGTAACCCGATATTTACCCTGGTTACCATTGTAAAAGTAAAAAAAAACCCAGTACATACTCACCTTCTGAAGTCTGTCACGTCCCCCGGCGTCCACGCGCTGCTGCAGAGAGCTTTCCCTGCACTGAATGTGTCAGCGGCGCCGGCAGTAACAGCGGTGACGTCACCGCTGTGCTCTGCTTTACGGCCGGCAGGCGCTCACACAGTCAGTGCAGGGAAAGCTCCCTGCAGCAGTGCGTGGACGCCGGGGGACGTGACAGACATCAGAAGGTGAGCATGTACTGTTTTTTTTTTACTTTTACAATGGTAACCAGGGTAAATAACGGGTTACTAAGCGCGGCCCTGCGCTTAGTAACCCGATGTTTACCCTGGTTACAAGTGAACACATCACTGGATCGGTGTCACACACACCGATCCAGCGATGACAGCGGGTGAGCAGCGACGTAATAAGGTACTGGCCTTCTAGCTCCGACCAACGATATCACAGCGGGATCCAGATCGCTGCTGCGTGTCAAACACAACGATATCGCTATCCAGGACGCTGCAACGTCACGGATCGCTGTTGTTCTCGTTGGAAAGTTGTTAAAGGGAACCTGTCACCCCCAAAATGGCTGGTGAGGTAAGCTCACCGGCATCAGGGGCTTATCTACAGCATTCTGTAATGCTGTAGATAAGCCCCCAATGTTACCTGAAAGAGGAGAAAAAGAGGTTATATTATACTCACCCAGGGGCGGTCCCGGTGCGGTCTGGTCAAATGGGTGTCTCCGGTCCGCTCCGGCACCTCCCATCTTCATTCCATGACGTCCTCTTCGGGTCTTTACGCCGCGGCTCCGGCGCAGGCGTACTTTGTCTGCCCTGTTCAGGGCACAGCAAAGTACTGCAGTGCGCAGGCGCCGGGCCTCTCTGACCTTTCCGGCGCCTGCGCACTGCAGTACTTTGCTCTGCCCTCAACAGGGCAGACAAAGTACGCCTGCGCCGGAGCCGCGGTGTAAAGACCCGAAGAGGACTTCATGGAATGAAGATGGGAGGCGCCGGAGCGGACCGGAGACACCCATCCGACCTGACCGCACCGGGACCGCCCCTGGATGAATATAATCTAACGTCTTTTTCTCCTCTTTCAGGTAACATCGGGGGCTTATCTACAGCATTACAGAATGCTGTAGATAAGCCCCTGATGCCGGTGAGCTTACCTCACCAGCCATTTTAGGGGTGACAGGTTCCCTTTAAGTGTGAAGGTACCTTAACGCTCCCACACTCGGCAGGTGAGAACAGAGCGGAGAGGGCGCCATCTGCTGCTCACACAGCGCAGTGCAGCCCCTGGGTCCAGTGCCTGGTGCCCTCATGCCATGTTTATGAAGCCCCTGTGTGCCACACTCTGGTGGTCCTGGCGCATGCTGACCCTATTGCTCTATGTCTTGTGGTAGGTGATGAGTTCTAGGCTCCTCTTTCCACCGTCACCACCTTTCTCACTTGGGCTGGGGATGACTTATTGTAACTCATTCTCTTTTAGATGTTTCAATAAGGTGGGCCCATGGTAACCTGTATCTGACCTCCACACAGTGACATATGTGGGATCGCAAGGTTCCCACTGATCTCTAGACTAAGGGTCCTCATACACAGGGCAGCCCATGGAGAGTGATTGGTTACCTAATTCAGTCCCATAGACATTGGTATAGCGGTAGTGCACAAGAGACCACCGCTTCATTCAATGACCGCTGCTTCATTCCATGACCACCGCTCCATTCAATCAACATCAGACTGGTCATCTGGAAATATGCCAGATAGGTGGTCTGGCTGTGGGCCGCATCGGCCCACAACTCTCATAATATTATATGGAGGACTATGGGGGTGCATTATACTTCTTATATGGATCCCTATGACTTCTATGTAAGCCCCTGATGAGTATAATGGTTTATTTTCTTTTATACGTTACAGAACAACGGCAGTACGGGAGACAAATATATACCAAGATGGGGCACCGGATAGTTACGCCACTGAGGTCAGACTATACAACATTGAAACAAAGCTGTAGTGTGCAAAATGAATAGGGAAAGTGTGAATTTGGGTGGAAAATATTTTGGCATGGAGAGGATGGGCTCATTTGAAAGTTCGCACCGGGGCCCATAACTTTGTAGTTACGCCACTGCATGGGTGATCCGTTAAAAGGAAGCCATTCACACTGCTGTCCACTCTGTCTTTATTGATCGAATTTTGGAGGTACCAGGTTTCTGAGGTAAGAAGAGGCTGCTCACACTGCTGTCCGCCCTGTCTATCTGATCTAATGCTGGAGTTACCATGAATGTTGAGGCTGAAGAGGCTTCTCATACTGATGTCCACTCTTCTTTTCTGATCTAATTCTAGAGATATCATGGGTGCTGAGAAAATAAGAGGTGACTCACACTAATATCCACTCTCTCTTTCTGATCTCATTATGGAGATACCGTGGGTGCTGAGGTAAGAAGAGGCTGCTCACACTGCTTGTCGCTCTATCTGTCTGATCTATTACTGGAGATACCAGAAGTGCTGGTACTAAGAGGCTGCTCACTGCTGTCTACTCTGTCTTTGTGATCTAATTTTGGAGATACCATGAGTCCTGAGGTAAGGAGAGGCTGCTCACACTGCTATCCACTCTGTATTTATGAATACTGAGTGACTACTGTGACTTGGAGATAACCTGTCCCACTTTCTGTCAAACTGTTTCCAGGTCACATCAGTGGAACTTCCTATTGCTCTTGCTTACATGCTCCTGGGACAGGTTTCTCTCAGTATAACAAGTGAGTGGCCATTTTAATGTACTTCTGTGAATACCTCACTACAGGATTTTTTTTATAGAAATCCAGAGGCCTAATAGTGAATGTCCAAATTGGAGTCTCCCCGAAGACCCATGGCTACAACTAAATAACCCATAAAATTTCCTTGATCGCATTGTGGGGTGTTTTGCCCAACCGTGGCACATGTGGATTTGTTGACCCACTGTACCACAGGGCCAGGCCTACCCAGAAAGAGGCGTAACTAAGCAGCTACTTTGTAGCTCACTGGAGCCTCTAGTGGTGAGATCAGGTTTGTGCGACAGGTAGCCTCCAAGTAACACATCTGGGCAGAGCAGGGTACTGCAGGTACGCTGACACTGATATAGGGCTTAGTTCAGGCACGCCGGTCTAAGGTACTGGTTCAGGGTTTGGCCGCAGAAGGACCGGGGGACAATGTTCAGGCACTGGCCGCTCACAGACAGGTGGACCAAGTTCAGGCACTGGCCGCTGCAGGACCAGAGGATGATGGATACAGGACTGGCCACACTGGGACCAGGGGACTTCAGATACAGAACTAGCCACACCGGGAGCAGGGGAGTTTGGATACAGGACTGGCCACACCGGGACCAGGGAACTAAAGATACGCCCCCTCTTCTTCAAACCCGCAAGGACTCTCTGTGGAGGAGTTGGAGGCCGACACCTCATCACGGACTCCCACGACTACTCATCAAGACCACAACTTTTTCTGTACACTAAAAGAAAAGTGACATCTCTCACCAACTGGGCATTGGAAAGTCTCTCTCCCTTCGTTGAGATCAGTTACCACCCCGGGGGATTCAAGGACCGACTAGAGTTTCTCTGCCTGGTTGGTGGGTTGAAGAGACTTGAAAGATGCCACCGCCTTGACAGTCTCTTCGTCAGATCTACTAGAGACTGAAGATACCTGTATAGGATCAGTATTCAGGCTGGTCAACAAGATGACACATCCACGAGGCGGGGAGGTTCCTGGGGGCAGATCATTGGTAGAATTGCCAGAACTGTGTGGGGACATTGCCTCCACTTTCTTTGTTCGAAGACACCAGCACACAGTGACTCTTGATGACGGATGGTAAAACCAGACAGCACATGGAAGTCGATCTCTGTGTATAACGCTCCTATTTGGAGCTCAACTATTTGGAGCTCGTCCTTCACTTGACATCATCCTCACTGGATTCTGGATCTGCTGGTCTGGAGTCTGACTCTGACTATTCACAGCTTGCAGCATGAACTCTCCCACCTAACCGAGGACTCCACTTGCCATGGATACAGTCATAGTAATTTGTGGAGAGGGAACACTCCTGCAATGGGCAGCCTCTCCTACTGGCGCAAGATTTAAGAGTTTTTTAGGCTTCACTGGACAAAGACCTTCAGGATGTTCTGCACAACCTCAGCAATACCGCAGTCCCATCTTACAACTGAATTCTGGCTGCTGCTCAGCCTGCCAAACATGGTCGGCCTTCGGATTCTGCAAAGGTAGCTGCCACGACAGGCTGGGGAATGGGTGGTCTTTGACAGGACAGTACCAGACGTGATGACTTCCTCACACAACCCTTCTGGTCTGTTCCTGGAAGCTGGAAAGGGAAGTTTGTTTCAGGATATTCTGGGTTCAGCTCATCGAAGACCATACGTAAGGCCACCAGGAAGACCTGCCGTCCGAGGCGATAGGAGAGCCTTTCTCTCACAGGAAAATGAGCCATGCCAGGGCATCTCCTGATAGGTAGGGCGTTAGGATTCCCAGCTTGGCCTGATCTCAGGAAAATTGCTGGCTGAAAACTTCAAAGTGCCGCATGCACTGTTCTAGGAACCCACAGCACTACTTCAGATCCCGATGGTACCGAGGAGGATCAGACAGGAAGGGTTCCATTACGGGAGCACAAGTTTAAGATTGTCCAGATGTCAGATTTTCCATTTGGGCATCTAGTGTCATCAGATCAAGCATTCAAATCATTTTTTTCCTGGCTCTCAACAAATATATGCAGCGCCCCCACTGCCGCAGGGCCGAGGGGTACCCGGTACCGGGCCTCTGAGTCTCTGTTCTGGGGTTGTCACGGTGGCTAGACCCGGTCCGTGACCCTGCTGAGGGGCGCCCAAATAATAGGTGTGGATGGTGGTAGTGGTGCGGTGTAGTGCCGGTCGCAGTTAATAAGGAGGACACAAGGTTACAGTCTCTTTACCTCTTTACTGAAGGCTTCTGGGTCCTCAGTCCGGAATACGGTTAACCGGGCTGCGCAAGTCCGGCCGGTCTGATGGCACCTCCAGAGTTCCCGTTGCAGGTGGAAATCTGTGCCTTCCTTCTAGCGCTTGTGTGTTGTGGTCCTCCCCTGCTGTGCTTACGGGATAGTCCCCACAACTGTTGTGTCTGTTCCTCGTGTTCCCTCACAACAACTTGATTCTGATGTTCTTCTGAATCTCGTCCCCCAGATTTTATGGTAGGATGCACCCGTATGACGGGAAGGCTCGGAGCTCTTCCGGGACCCTAGAGTCGCCCCTCTCCAAAGGTTGCCCCCTATGTCTGCGTAGGTGATGTAGGTGAGACAGCCAGCCTATAGCTCTCTGTCCTGCCATTGGTTTGAAGTAATGCCTAGAGCTCTGTACTTCCTCGGCATTCCGGCCACCGGTTATTTACGCCTCAGTAGGATGTTGCCTCGGTCTAACAGCACGACTCCTACTGGTATTTCTCCCTGTTGCGTTGATCTCGTTTCTCACTCAGCACAATAAATCTCGCTTCATGTCCTTTCTTAGGGCACCACCGCTATCAAGTGCAGGCGCGGTCCCGTAACTTTCTCTCTGATTGCCAGGCCTCTGTCAGGATCCCACCCCTGAGAGGGACCCTACCGAATCTTCCCCTACAACACCCTCTGCCACAAGGTGTTGCCTGGTTCCAACCCAGTCAGCGTTCTCTCTAACTTCCTGCCTAACCCCCAGTTTTACCAGACTGTGAGGAGTGGCCTAATGAATAGTACCCTTAGCTCCCCCTGGAGGCCAGACTGTGAAATGTATTGGTGTATGTGATACCTGGTCAGATGAACTCCTTCAGTGCCATCAGATGTACCATAGCCCCCCTTAGCGGCAGAGCCACAGTACTGCAACGACCAGGACTCTGGGGCGCTGCACTCCCCCCCGGTTAAATCCAGTACTCCTGGACTGGGAAGAAAACAACAATACATGTCAGCAAAAAGACATACAATTTTGAAAATGCAAGTACAAGTCAACTTTTTAACAGAGCTTCCCTTTATGGGAGGTGAGGACACTTGAACGTTACAAACATGGTTAAATACTTTTAAATAACTTTACTATAAATAACTTTTCTTACCCAACCGGGTATTCTACTAAGTGCAAAATTTTGAACACTAATCCAACTTTGCCTTTAAGGACGTACCTGCTGAATCCACTAAAGACCTTCTTATAATCACATTATAAGGTTACTGAACATTTTTACGTTCTCCTACTTTAAGTCTGCAGGACCGCCTGTCCTAACCGCTCCAGACCTACTGCCTCTCCTTTCTGTTACAGGACCGCCCCTTTCCGCCCGGGCCTACTGTCCTTCCACTACTATACACAGTATAGAACATATCATTTTTCTTTCAGTTTAAGATCACTGAGCCATCTCTGTATGGCTCCTAGGAGGACTCACTAACTAACCCCGTACGGGTTCACTTTCTGTCCTCATTCTCTAACACATTATCAAACATTTCTTACAATCAACTAGTTGGCTACATATAACTTCTTCATATTAGCATCATTACTTTTTCTTTCAAGACATTATTGCCATCTAACCATCTTAAGGCAACACTGTACATAAGTGCAAGATGTGAACATCCCCTTTAAGAGGGGACCAAGTCTCTATAAGGTAGTGCAACTTCTCAAGCCGCAAGTCTGTATGCAGCAAGGACTCCAGTGCAAGTTCCAAGAACTGTATCTTCGCAAAGAGTCCGTCTTTTATATAAAACCAGTAGAGAGCACCTTTAAGAAGGTGCAAACTATATACAAGGAGTTTGTATCATGCATTGTTCATGATTCAGCAGTTCTTGATAACTGGTGCAAAAATTAGAAAATAGACAAAAACAATAGGGATCCCAGGTCAACAAAGGGATCCCTTTAAGAGTTAACCCTGGACGGGTTTTAGCAGCAAAACGGTGAAAACAATTAACTTATTTACAATCATTAAAGCATTTTTGCTTACTCATTACTCAGTTTCTGGCAGCCCCCACCGAGGCTTTACCTGGCAGGTGGCCCTCTGCAGCCCGGACAGGCTGGACTCCAAGTTTACTCCCGCGGCCAGGTGTACCCCGTGGGTTCGGGTCTTCTGCACGACCAGGTCGTGCGCTGCGATGAGTGTCTGCGTGGGTCGATGGATGATGCTCGCGGCGGCGGCGGCAGCAGCGGCTTCAGCGGCAAGCTCCTCCCCCTCGGTTCGGGATACCGCCAGAACGGCTGTGCAGCGCTGCATATCCCGGGCCCACCAGCTGCTCCCCTTTAGGTGCCGGCGATACGTGACCACATCCCCCGGCTTCAGGAAGGACTTGGCGCCGTCTCCACACAGGCAGGGCTCCACTTCATCCCGGGTGATGCGGACTCTCAGGGCTGTTCCAATCTCCTGCACGAAGCCTTTTCCTGTCTGGGGCAGGTAAACAATTACGACGCCCCACTTCGGCAGGGAGCCCTCCAGCAGCTCACCACGCGCCTCCCACTCCACTTCCCGCTGGAACTCCGCAATCAGGTGGCTCCTGTATTCTCCCCAAGGGAAGGGCCCCATGTCTGGCCCCCCTGGTTCTTTAGGACCAGGCGGCGGGAATGCTGGGGCACCAGTGGCCGCAGCGGCGGCCGGGTCTGGTGCAGAGGTGAGGCGGTCTCCCTGGGGGTCGCGGCACTCAGTACCCCTACCTGGGGTGACTCCTCCGGCGTCACTCCATTCCCCTGGGGGAGGCACACGGGCTGGGGACCGCGCAGGCAAAGGATGCCCCATCAACTGCTCCCACGGATCCAAATCCTCCAGCGGGGGCATATCAGAATAATCCTCTGGTGACGGGGGTCGATGCGGGGCCATCCTTTTCTGCAGGCCTTCTCTGGTCTCCAGTCCCACCTCATCTGAGTCATAGTTTCGTTTCTTCGGTCTCCGCCCGCCATAGAAGATCAGGAGGCGGATCTCCCCTGTTGACGGGCCCATCCTCAGGATGCAACAATATTTAGACTGGGCGGCCATTGTCTTTCGCGCTCTCCAGCTTGTCTACGCCCACTCCACGCCCCTCTTCTTCTCCTGCGCTCTCCTCAGCGCTATAATGGCGGCAGATTTTGGCGGCAAGTGGCACAGCACAGTCTTTGCAATAAGTCACAGTCCAAGTATAATAAATCACAGTTCCAAGGCACACATGACCTGATTCTTCAGGCTTAAGTAGATCCTGTTTCGTGACGCCAAGTTTGCAGCGCCCCCACTGCCGCAGGGCCGAGGGGTACCCGGTACCGGGCCTCTGAGTCTCTGTTCTGGGGTTGTCACGGTGGCTAGACCCGGTCCGTGACCCTGCTGAGGGGCGCCCAAATAATAGGTGTGGATGGTGGTAGTGGTGCGGTGTAGTGCCGGTCGCAGTTAATAACGAGGACACCAGGTTGCATTCTCTTTACCTCTTTACTGAAGGATTCTGGATCCTCAATCCGGAATACGGTTAACCGGGCTGTTTGAGACCGGCCGGTCTGATGGCACCTCCAGAGTTCCCGTTGCAGGTGGAAATCTGTGCCTTCCTTCTAGCGCTTGTGTGTTGTGGTCCTCCCCTGCTGTGCTTACGGGATAGTCCCCACAACTGTTGTGTCTGTTCCTCGTGTTCCCTCACAACAACTCGATTCTGATGTTCTTCTGAATCTCGTCCCCCAGATTTTATGGTAGGACGCACCCGTATGACGGGAAGGCTCGGAGCTCTTCCGGGACCCTAGAGTCGCCCCTCTCCAAAGGTTGCCCCCTATGTCTGCGTAGGTGATGTAGGTGAGACAGCCAGCCTATAGCTCTCTGTCCTGCCGTTGGTTTGAAGTAATGCCTAGAGCTCTGTACTTCCTCGGCGTTCCGGCCACCGGTTATTTACGCCTCAGTAGGATGTTGCCTCGGTCTAACAGCACGACTCCTACTGGTATTTCTCCCTGTTGCGTTGATCTCGTTTCTCACTCAGCACAATAAATCTCGCTTCTTGTCCTTTCTTAGGGCACCGCCGCTATCAAGTGCAGGCGCGGTCCCGTAACTTTCTCTCTGATTGCCAGGCCTCTGTCAGGATCCCACCCCTGACAGGGACCCTACCGAATCTTCCCCTACAACACCCTCTGCCACAAGGTGTTGCCTGGTTCCAACCCAGTCAGCGTTCTCTCTAACTTCCTGCCTAACCCCCAGTTTTACCAGACTGTGAGGAGTGGCCTAATGAATAGTACCCTTAGCTCCCCCTGGAGGCCAGACTGTGAAATGTATTGGTGTATGTGATACCTGGTCAGATGAACTCCTTCAGTGCCATCAGACGTACCATAGCCCCCCTTAGCGGCGGAGCCACAGTACTGCAACGACCAGGACTCTGGGGCGCTGCATATACAGCTTACTTACTAAAGTAAAACAGAAGAGAGATTTAAAGTATAGCATGGAAACAACAATATGAAAATCCTTAGCTTAAAACTCACAGACTGTCTCAAAACATCAATACAATGTCAGAACATCTAAATGAATCTATCACCAGCAGGAAATGCTCCCTGGGTGACAGAATATAGAGCTGCACCCAAAAGGAGATAGGTGGTCAAAGGAAAACACCTGTTAAGCTAGAAAGACTTCAGCCAGAAAACAGAACCCAAACACTTAGAGAAAAGGTGTGCCTCCTGTGGCTCGGCAGAAAGAAAAGCCGACCACAAAATAAAAGCACATGGGATCGAAACCATGAGCATGACAGTTTCAACAGCTGGGTGAATATGTATGTGTCCATATGACTCCACATACTGATTAATGGGTCTGGCTCATTTAACTTTTGGGTCTCCAAATTGGACACATGGCCTCAGCTTGCCCTTTATGCCTTGGAGGTGCTGGCCTGCCCTGCTGTGTACTGTTGGAACATGTGTTTTTAGCAGGGCAAGAGGTGTGATCCCAGACAGGTGCATGCGCCTGTCCACAGCTAACATGGGCAAGCTCATGTTAGAATTAGCCATTTTTGGATCCCACAGGACTTGTCCGTACCTTTGGCTGAATATAGAAATATACCAGCCGCACACAGTATTCCCACAGACACGGTTGCATAGTAGAAAAATTTGTTTTTACGCACAGCACTCCCAACTATTTTTTAGGCACCCAATATGTACAGACACAGAGGCAGAGTATGATTATTTTTTAGACACACTACTCTCACACACACAGCTGCAGAGAACACAGAGAAGCTTTTTGGTAGTGTACTCCCAGAGGCTTTTAGGCACAGTACTCCCAGAGACGTTTAGGCACAGTACTCCCAGAGGCTTTTTGGCACCGTACTCCAAGAGGCTTTTTGACACAGCACTCCCAGTGGCTTTTTGACACAGTACTCCCAGAGACTTTTTGGCACACTACTCCTAGCGGATTTTTTACAAAGTACTCTCAGAGGCTTTTAGGCACAGTACTCCCAGAGGCTTTTTGGCACAGTACTCCCAGAGGCTTTTTGACACAGTACTCCCAGAGGCTTTTTGACACAGTACACAGAGAGGCTTTGTGGCGGTACTCCTAAATGCTTTTTGGCACAGTTCACACAGAGGCTTTTTGGCACAGTATTCTCAGAGGCAGGGTTGCAGAGGCTTAAATGCAAAGTTTTTTTTAAAGGCATAGCTATAACTCTTACAAATACAGAGGTATAGTGAAATTTTTTTTTAGACACACTGTTAACAAGAAGACAGCTACAGAGTAGAGTAACTTTTTTGAATAACTATTCGTATATACACAGTGATAGAATGAAACTATTTATTTCTCAGACTACTAGAAAACACTCCAATCCTAAATATTATTTTTGTGTCTAGAAATGGCAATGAGACAACTGATGCCAAATTTGTATTTCCCAGGCTACTAAAAAAATGCACACCAGTTCAGAAAAATTCTTCTTGGGGCCTAGAAATGGCAATGAGACAGCTGATGCTATATATTGACTTAAAAAATTAGTACAAAAAAACACACAAGGCCTGAAAAAGTATTTTTGGGGCCCACTAATAGCAATGAGATGACCGATGCCAATTATTTATTGCTCAGACTACTATAAAACACACAGTGGCTTAAAGTAACAGTACTCCCACAGGCGGTGGGGCAAAGTACACACAGCAGCTTAAAGGCACAGTACACCCACAGACGGGGGTGCAGATTACACTCAGTGGCTTAAAGAATAGTACTCCCACAGGTGGAGGGTGCAGAGTACACACAGCAGCTTAAAGGACAGTATTCCCACAGGGGAGGGTGCAGATTACAAACAGCGGCTTAAAGGATAGTACTCCCACAGGGGAGGGTGCAGATTACACACAGCAGCTTAAAGGACAGTCCTCTCACAGGCGGAGAGAGCAGAGTACACACAGCAGCTTAAAGGACAGTACTCCCACAGGGGAGGGTGCAGAGTACACACAGTGGCTTAAAGGACAGTACCCCAAAGGTGGAGGGTGCAGATTACACACAGCGGCTTAAAGAACAGTATTCCCACAGGGGAGGGTGCAGATTACACACAGCAGCTTAAAGGATAGTACTCCCACAAGGGAGGGTGCAGATTACACACAGCAGCTTAAAGGACAGTCCTCTCACAGGTGGAGGGAACAGAGTACACACAGCGGCTTAAAGGACAGTACTCCCATAGGCAGAGGGTGCAGCTTACACACAGCGACTTAAAGAACAGTACCCCAAAGGTGGAGGGTGCAGATTACACACAGCAGCTGAAAGAACAGTACTTCCACAGGGGAGAGTGCAGAGTGCACACAGCAGCTTAAAGGACAGTAGTCTCACAGGGAAAGGTGCAGAGTACACACAGCAGCTTAAAGGACAGTACTCCCACAGGGGAGGGTGCAGAGTACACACAGCAGCTTAAAGGACAGTACTCCCACAGGCGAGGGTGCAGATTACACACATTGGCTTAAAAGACAGTACTCAAACAGGGTAGGGTGCAGAGTACACATAGCAGCTTAATGGACAGTACTCCCACATGTGGAGGGGACAGAGTACATGTAAAGAGATAGATCGGACCGCGGGTACCTGCATGCTGGGTCTGGAACTGAAAGGGCTGGGAAGCCTGAGAGAGGCAGACCTTCCTGTGCTGCATGAGGGAAGCATTACTAAAACGGAGCTTCCTGCTGACAAAGGGGAGCAGAGACTGAGTGGGGAAAAGTGCGTGCAGCAGCAAAGGTATAAGAGCAGAAAGCGCGCTGTAAGAAAGTTTGTCATGAATGCAGAGCAGCGCGCAGAGCGCCGAGCGGCATGCTCTGCCTCCCCTTCCCTCAGAGAGTACTGGCGCTGAGACAGGCCACATAGAGAGAGAGCCCGTCGCCTGCAGAGAGCTGTGTAGCGGGGACAAGAGAAAAGGAGAGGTACAGTGCGTGCCTGGTTACCCCCATAAAGTCAGTTGCCAGATGCTCCAGGAAGGAGAGTGCCGTGCGCGTGCTGCTTGAAAGGGACCGGTAGTCATGGCCATCAGTTACACCTTGACTGTGTTAGTTAATAGCGGCCCAGACACGTGTGATCTGACTTCTCCAGGGGTTATAGTTTGAGAGCTTCTGGGCCTCACTACCAAGGACTTGCGCACATCGCGGAGCGAAGTGTCATTCCGGCGGTTCCCCACACTGGACACAGTACCATGCTAGACACCCGTAAGCACGGGAAATCTACCTGCTTCCTACAGACTTTGCCGAGACATCACGTACCGCTGTTATCAGTGCCACCGTTGGATTCCCACCTGCTACAGACTTCGCCAAGATGCCACGTGCCACTGTTGTCGGTGCCACCGTTTGAACCCTGAGACGCTGCGCACCTGAAGATTACAGTCTGATAAGTTTCACCTCTTTACTTCTGAACTATCGTTCGTCCCTCACCTACCTTGCCACTCTCCCCGTTCTGCCCCATTTCCTACCATCACCCTGCAACCCACTACTCCCTGCGTGGAGAGCATTTATTGTTAAATAAACCTGTTAACTCTTAATCTGCCTCCTGTCCATGATGACATCCCACGTTCCTGCGATTTCTACATACACACAGAAGCTTAAAGGACAGTACTCCCACAGGCATGGGGTGCAGAGTACACACAGTGGCCTAAAACACAGTACTCAAACAGGGGAGGGTGCAGAGTACACATAGCAGCTTAAAGGACAGTACTCCCACAGGCGGAGAGGGCAGAGTGACAGGCCGGGTCACATGCTCCGCCGGCCAATCATAAATGGCTCCGTAAGTGCCCACAGCATACAAGCTATACAAGTTATCATCAAGTCTGAGTTTTAGAGTCTTTTTAGTGTTCCTTTAAGGTAACACACCTTTTTATGCATATTTGTAAGATTTGGGATAGGATTCAGCTTTGGTACACCTGCCTATTCATTTGGTACTGTATAGAAAAAAAAAACATGCTAACCATATAAATATATAAAGAACAATTAAAATATTCAACCTATCATAATGTTTATTTTTAATGTTATGTTTATTCTTTGTGGTATACGAATGAGCATAAAGAGAGGTCACCTTGATGGCATGCAAGTCTGACATATGTAGGAGGACCTGTTTGGTTACATAGATACCTCTGCCCTCCAGTCCCTGACTATAATGTAATTTAGTTATGCAGATTGGGGTTTTCCAGTCTCTTTAACTTCTATGAAAGCTGAATTGGCCATAGTTGTATATTGTAAATATACAACGTGTCAATATATGAATATTTATTTTACACCGCCGCATTGTTTGACTGCCATCAAAGGAGGAAGTAGAGAGATATGACAGTATGACTTTATTATAGAAATATTTCCCAATTTTCCACTTCCTGTTTTCAACTCCAGCCATATTTCATTCATAATTGTGTAATCCAAACTCCTATGTTCTGCCACACGTGTAAAGTTTACGGGAGAACATTGGCTTGTCTCCAAGAAAATCACTGAAGGGTGAATTAATTCATGGGAATGAGTTGTTCTGTCAAAAGCTTTATATAAAAGCCAGCAATAGATTTATAGGGTTATTCACAACATCTAAAGTTATCAAAAATAAAAAAATAGGTGGTAACTTCCGGATTGTTGAGGATCTAATTGTGGGACCACCACCAATCCCAAGAACAGGGCTCTAAAATGCAGCGGTTAGACCACCACCAATCCCAAGAACAGGACTCTAAAATGTAACGGTTGGACCACCACCAATCCCGAAAACAGGGCTCTAAAATGCAGCGGTTAGACCACCACCAATCCCAAGAACAGGACTCTAAAATGCAGCGGTTGGACCACCACCAATCCCAAGAACAGGACTCTAAAATGCAGCGGCTGGACCACCACCAATCCCAAGAACAGGACTCTAAAATGCAGTGGTTAGACCACCACCAATCCCAAGAACAGGACTCTAAAATGTAGCGGTTGGACCATCACCAATCCCAAGAACAGGACTCTAAAATGCAGCGGTTGGACCACCACCAATCCCAAGAACAGGCCTCTAAAATGCAGTGGTAAGCAGTCCCATGACGCACACGTGCCGCCTCTGATTCGGACCTCGTCTGAACTTTAATCCCTGCTGATTTCTATACTGGCTTGTCTGACATTGTTTTTTGTTTATCCTTCTAGTATTTAATCCAATGACAATGCTTTTGTCTTATGATTCTGCTCTAGTTTTGACCCTTCTAACACTAACCCAGTTTATTTTTGACAATCCCTGCCTCAGGCTCTCACTTCTGGCTTGCAGCCACTCCGTGGACCCAACCAAGAGGGCCCCGTTATTAGTTCGGATCACTGTGTAGTGGTTAAACAGTGAAGTCCTTCATTCATTCAGAGCTCCATTCTTAAGATTGATGGGGAGCTCAGCAGACCATCCATGACAAAGTAGAGAAGCAACTATCAGTTACTATAGGGAGAAGCAATAAATCGGACTAGTATAGTTTCTACCAGTTTGATCTGTTTTTTGGGAGAATTTCGGGGTGAGCTGTTTCATGGCACCAACTGGCCATCTATGATTAATGGATTTCACTATCCCAATAGTAGAATTAAAATCGCCATATGTATGATCTAACATGTACGTTTATATGTATTATGCAAAATATAAATCACCAAACAGAAAAGTTGCTAAATTACATTTTATTGATACAACAAAAACAATTATATAGCACAAAACCTTTTTTTATTTTTTATTAAATTGTTAAATTTTTCATGAATGTTTGCTAAACCAGAGCAAAATTGTGTATAAATAGTTTCTAAAATCTGTAGAAAAGTATTCTGAATATCCTTACAAAATTATAGAGCACAGCTCAGCTTTAGATGTCTTTCACATAAATTACATATAAAATACGACTTAAATCAGATAATCCAATATTTAAGAAAAAAAATGATTATAAATAATAACTTTACTTCTTCATATAAGATGTTGGTAATTTTAGTAATAAGGGAAGGCAGGGGTGAAGCTATAAGGGCACCCAGTCCTTGATGCCCCTTGGTGCTGGTGGAAACACAAAGCTATCACTGCCATATATAAAAAAGAAACCTTTGGGGGCACTTGAATAGATTTTGCATCGGTTCCAGGAATTTTTAGTTGCAAACTGGTTGTATTTTTTGTGCTCTATTGATTCAATTTGTTCATGTGTGAATGAGGCCTAAAAGTAAAAAGTTGGAATTGAAAATTAAAGGCGAAACTTTAAAGGATTGTCCATTGCATACATCACCTGTCTGTAGGATAAATGTATGATCGCTCTCCAATCATGTGAATGGGACTCTCAGAGTCTCCTGTGTAAATTGAACGGTACTGAGCATGTGCGGTAGTGAGAGGTGATCGCACATGCTCACTAACACATCATTCACACACGGGACTTTGGTCTCTCTGTATTGTTGGGGGTATCAGCAGCCAAACCACCTGTGATCATATATTTATCATCTACCCCGTGGATAAAGTAGTTTATGGAATAACGCCTCTAATATAAATTAGTAATAAATAGTGAAAATATATGAAGACAGTTTGAAGAACAGAACGTCCCTGTAACAACGTGCTGTCACACGTGTCGAGGTCATGGGTGGACGTTATGAAGCAGTTTGTGCGCATTCGATTTTAGGTTATTATGTTATTGTTGTTTATGATGCATTTTGCTTCTTCTTGCTCTTTTTCTTCTTTTTGTTCTTCTTATCCTTCTCCTTATTTTGCTTCCCGGTGTTTTCTTCCTTTCTATAATTTAAAGGTAGAGTAGATGAAACAGTCGGCTTTAGTACTCGCTCTGCAAATATACAAGCTAAACCCACAGATACATATATACAAATAACTGTTGTATTCTAATGCCCCCTCTCCATATAACATATGTGTGACCAGCGTGAGACTAAGGTGCCAAGGGCCCACCAGTAATCAACTCTAGGGCCCCACTTTTCGGTATTACAGTCCCATCTCGCACTGGGGTGCCAAAGGCCCACCAGTAACCAACTCCAGGACCCCACCATTCAATATCACAGTCCCGTCTCGCACTGGGGTACCAACTCCAGGGGCCCACTTTTCAGTATCACAGTCCCGTCTCGCACTGGGGTTCCAAGTGCCCACCAGTAATCAACTCTAGGGCCCCACCTTTCAGTATCACAGTCCCGTCTCGCACTGGGGTGCCAAGTGCCCACCAGTAACCAACTCCAGGGGTCCACCTTTCAGTATTACAGTCCCATCTCACACTGGAGTGCTAAGGGCCCACCAGTAACCAACTCCGGGGCTCCGCTTTTAAGCTACATGCAAATGTAAAAATATCCTCAATCACAAATTTATATAACAATGATCTGGGTAGATTGGTAAGTGAATGAGATGCCACCTTTGTACATAGTGATTCATATATATAGTGCCAAGTACTGATCATATAAGAGAATGGTGGCCAACTACTGCACAGCGGCCCACCAGAGGATTCTCCTGCTCTCTCGTGGGCCAGTCCAAGCCTTTCTGGGATGGACATAATGTAATGCAGTCTGAGTGTAAAAATACCTACTTATTAAAGAAGTTCCTCACAAGAACAACCCCTGTCTATATGGCCAACTGATGTTTAAGGACCCACTTGGGAACCCATCTATAAGTTGGAATAACAAACCTTTTTACTATTGGCCTAAAAACAGGCAGGTAGTTGTTAGCTATCTGCTTGATCTACCCAGGCCAGCTCTAAGTGGTCACCAACAGCTCTTGTCGGCGATTCAGCTGCTCCACGTCCACAGAGTAGCTCTTCCTCATCAGAGCTGCTCTGTCGATAGAGCATGACTCTCAACATCATGCTGATTGACAGCCGGTTCCCCGCAGTCAGGAAGAGGGTAGCCGGCTGTCAATCAGCATGACGTCAACAGTCACCCCAGAAGAGAAATTGCTGGTCTGTCGACATGATGTCAGCAGAAGCTGCTGAATTGCTGGCAGTGACCACTCTGTGCCGGCAGAGATCGGCTCCGGGCACAACAGGCATATAGGTAGCAACTTACTACCTGTTAGTTCTTACGTACATAGTAAAAAAAGAAATAGTGCAGCTTTGTACTGCAACATTTTTCTTATCACTTTCTCCTCCGGGAAAAACAAGAATACGTTGACAGATAGGTGGTACCATCCTTTTGTCAAACTGGTGTGTTCCTACTCAGGTATTGTCACCACTGAGGGACACAGCTCATCAAATGGTAACACCAACGTTTCAATTTATTCAAGCATTTCCAGAATGAGGATTAGTAAAGGATCTACCATAAAGTAGAGTCCACACTGAATTATTTAAAGAATTTTAAAACATTTCAGAGTCTTCTAACATATGCCATGTGCACATAGCCTTCAGGAGGATTTTGGGTGAGTCTTTTTTGCTGGGTTTTTGGAGCAAAGCTCTCCAAATCCTCTCCAAAAAGTCAACAAAAAGGCTCAGCGTAAATGCACCCAAAATCTTCCTCAAGACTATGTGCACACAATGTATTTTCCCCGTCGAAGCCTTTTTAAGAAAAAAAACGGTTACGACTTTTATGGCTTTAGAATGAACATTTCTTCTTTTAGCTGATTCAGTATTTTCAAACCACGAAACGTTAAAAGACGTAACATAGGTCGGGACATGTGCATTATGTTGTGTGCATGTAGCCCAAAACTGCTTCGAAAACTTTTCGCAAACTCAATTTATTTCTATGAGTTTTTGGAGCAGAAACCCAAAGCTTTTGAGAAGTTTTGAGATGTTCATTTTATGAGGAACTTTTTAAAGCGCATGCCTGGAAAAGACGTCGTGTGCATGTAGCCCAAAACTGCTTCGAAAACTCAATTTATTTCTACAAGTTTTCGGAGCAGAAACTGAGCAGAAACCCAAGGGTTTTGAGGAGTTTTGAGATTTGGAAGAGGATTTGGAGAGTTTCCTCTTAGTTTCAGCTATTAAAACTCCCCCAAAAAACTCTGCAAAATTCAAGCATCTTCTTGTCCCACAAAAGCTTAAAACATGGAAGTTTAACAACTGAAAAGAAAAGCAGCTCAAGAAGTGATTTTGGCAGTCACAGACGTGGATACAGAAGACGTCTTACCTACTTGGAACATGACCAGTTGCTCCAGTACGAGTGAACGTGGAACATGTCCCTGGCTTGGACACAGAACTGTGTAATGTCCTTGTAGTCCACGGGCAGGACCTCCTGGTGGACATTCAGGTAGTTCTAAGGAGTAATTCAGAATAAAATTGTTTAGGAATTCATCAAAGATGGAGCCTAAAATATCCACCAGACAGTCCATCTTTAAGGATGTCTTTCCATTGAGTCCTTTTGTTAAGTTTTTGGAGCGGAACTCCAAGTTTTTGAGGAGTTCTGAGCTTTTGATGAGGATTTTGGATAGTTTTTGCTCCAAAAACTCATCAATGCCTATCGGTAGGATATGCCAAGAATGTCTTAATGGCGGGGATCTCACAGCTGTGACCCCCGCCTTATTCAAGTCTTTTAAACACCTGGTGGAAAACCCTTTTTTTAGAATGGCAAGTGTAATATTGGTCGAAATGGCTTATACTTAGATCTGTTGGGTTCTGACTCTGGTTACCACGCTGATCAGCTGTTTGGAGAGTCCAGGGCTTTCTGGAAGTTCAGGACACCCCCCGATGATTACACGCTGTATGGTACAGCGCCACACTTTTAGTAGTGGTTGTGTCTGGTATTTCAGCCCAGTGCCATACACATACAGTACTATACAACCGGTCACCGTGAGAGCAGCAAACAGCAGATCGGTGGGGTTCGAAGGTATCAAACTCTCACCCATTAGATATTGATGACCTATCCTAATGATAGGTAGAAAATATATACTTTTATTATTATACTTATGGATAAGTTAGTAAAAGAAGAATATTATTCAGTATAAGTATAATATTTATTCACTCTGGGAGCTAAATAAAAGCTGGAAATAAAAGGTAACTTTTACTACTCCTAATATCAAGCTGCAATACCAGGCACAACCTATAGACAAGGGGGCGCTATTCTAAGAAAATAAAAAAACAACAACTCTTTTTTTGTAATCCTGGACAAGCCCTTCTCTACTTTCGCCTTACCTCTTCCTGATGTGGGCCCTTTCTTTCCACCTTGACATTAAAAATGAGGGGATAGAATAAATGGGCGTTGCACCAAGTTTTGGGATACTTCCATTGTAAGGAAAGGCTGTTGTCCGTCTTATTGATGTGGAGATTTTGTGGCGGATCCGGTTTTACTAGAAGATAAAAAGCAAATAAGTAAATGTGATTTATGGAGAAGGAGAGCGGCGTCTGGACAGCAGTGTTTCATGAGGGCACTGTCTGGTGTCAGCCTCTGATGTGGTCACTTTTTGGTAGACACTAATTTATAGGACACTGTCTAATATATACTATTATTAAAGGCTCTCTCTAATATGTACAGTGGGGGAAATAAGTATTTAAGGATTTTGTAAGTTTGCCCACTGACAAAGACATGAACAGTCTATAATTTTAGGGGTAGGTTAATTTTAACATTGAGAGATAGAATATTAAAAATGAAATCCAGAAAATCACAATGTATAAATTGTATAAATTTATTTGCATTTTGCCGTGAGAAAAAAGTATTTGTTCCCTCTGGCAAACAAGACTTAATACTTGGTGGCAAAACCCTTGTTGGCAAGCACAGCAGTCAGACGTTTTTTTGTAGTTGATGATGAGGTTTGCGCACATGTCAGGAGGAATTTTGCTCCACTCCTCTTTGCAGATCATCTCTAAATCATTAAGATTTTGAGGCTGTTGCTTTGCAACTGGGAGCTTCATCTCTCTCCATAAGTTTTCTATGGGATAAAAGTCTGGAGACTGGCTAGGCCACTCCATGACCTTAAAGTGCTTCTTTTTTAGCCACTCCTTTGTTGCCTTCGCTGTATGTTTTGGGTCATTGCCTTGCTGGAAGACCCAGCCACAACCCATTTTTAATGTCCTGGCGGAGGGAAGGAGGTTGTCACTCAGGATTGTACGGTACATGGCTCCATCCATTCTCCCATTGATGTGGTGAAGTAGTCCTGTGGCCTTAGCAGAGAAACACCTCCAAAACATAATGTTTCCACCTCCATGCTTGACAGTGGGGATGGTGTTCTTTGGGTCATAGGCAGCATTTCTCTTCCTCCAAACATGGCGCGTTGAGTTAATGCCAATGACCACATTTTTTGTCTCATCTGACCACAGCACCTTCTCCCAATCACTCACAGAATCATCCAGGTGTTCACTGGCAAACTTCATACAGGCCTGCGCATGTGCCTTCTTGAGCAGGGTCACCTTGCGGGTGCTGCAGGATTTTAAACCTTTAGGGCTCATACTCACTTGCACAAAACTCGGATGAGTCTCGCACGGCAATACCCCGGCAATGCACCTGGCACAGAGGAGCGGAGCGTGCGGCTGCATGTAATAATAATAATAATAATAATTTTATTTATATAGCGCCAACATATTCCGCAGCGCTTTACAACTTATAGAGGGGACTTATACAGACAATAGACATTACAGCATAACAGAAATCACAGTTCAAAACAGATACCAGTAGGAATGAGGGCCCTGCTCGCAAGCTTACAATCTATGAGGAAAAGGGGAGACACGAGAGGTGGATGGTAACAATTGCTTTAGTTATTTGGACCAGCCATAGTGTAAGGCTCGGGTGTTCATGTAAAGCTGCATGAACCAGTTAACTGCCTAAGTATGTAACAGTACAGACACAGAGGCTATTAACTGCATAAAGTGTATGAGAACATGATGGAGGAACGTGATTATGTTTTTTTTTTTGTTTTTTTTTTATTAATAGGCCACACAGGGATAATTAGGTTAATGCGTTGAGGCGGTAGGCCAATCTGAACAAATGAGTTTTTAGGGCACGCTTAAAACTGTGGGGATTGGGGATTAATTGTATTAACCTAGGTAGTGCATTCCAAAGAATCGGCGCCGCACGTGTAAAGTCTTGGAGACGGGAGTGGGAGGTTCTGATTATTGAGGATGCTAACCTGAGGTCATTAGCAGAGCGGAGGGCACGGGTAGGTTGGTAGACTGAGACCAGAGAGGAGATGTAGGGTGGTGCTGAGCCATGGAGTGCTTTGTGGATGAGGGTAGTAGTTTTGTACTGGATTCTGGAGTGGATGGGTAGCCAGTGTAATGACTGGCACAAGGTAGAGGCATCGGTGTAACGGTTGGCGAGGAATATGATCCTGGCAGCAGCATTCAGGACAGATTGGAGCGGGGAGAGTCTGGTAAAAGGTAGGCCAATTAGTAGAGAGTTACAATAGTCCAGACGAGAATGAATAAGTGAGACAGTAAGAGTTTTTGCAGAGTCGAAAGTAAGAAAAGGGCGAATTCTGGAAATGTTTTTGAGATGCAGATAAGAAGAGCGAGCCAGTGATCGGATGTGGGGGGTGAATGAAAGCTCGGAATCAAGGATGACTCCAAGGCAGCGGGCATGTTGCTTTGGAGTAATGGTGGAACCGCACACAGAGATGGCAATGTCAGGCAAAGGTAGGTTTGTAGAGGGAGAGAACACGAGGAGTTCAGTTTTTGACAGGTTCAGTTTCAGATAGAGGGAGGACATGATGTTAGAGACAGCGGTAAGACAATCACTGGTGTTTTCTAAAAAGGTCGGCGTGATAACAGGAGAAGAGGTATATAATTGGGTGTCGTCAGCATAGAGATGGTACTGGAAACCAAATCTACTGATTGTTTGTCCAATAGGGGCAGTATACAAAGAGAAGAGGAGGGGGCCTAGGACTGATCCTTGAGGAACCCCAACAGTAAGGGGAAGGTGAGAGGAGGAGGAACCAGCAAAACAAACAGTGAAGGATCGGCCAGAGAGATAGGAGGAGAACCAAGAGAGAACGGTGTCCTTGAGGCCGATGGAGCGGAGCATAGTGAGGAGGAGCTGATGATCCACAGTGTCAAATGCTGCAGAGAGATCCAAGAGAATTAGCATGGAGTAGGGACCATTAGATTTAGCTGTTAGTAGGTCATTAGAGACTTTAGTGAGGGCAGTTTCAGTAGAGTGTAAAGAGCGGAAACCAGATTGAAGAGGGTCGAGAAGAGAATTATCTGAGAGATAGCGGGTAAGACGGGAGTGGACCAGGCGTTCCAGGAGTTTAGAGATGAAGGGAAGATTAGAGACAGGTCTATAATTAGCGGCACAATTTTGATCGAGGGAGGGCTTTTTAAGTAGTGGATGTATGATGGCATGCTTAAATGAGGAGGGAAAAATACCGGAAGTGAGGGAAAGGTTGAATATTGCATGTATTCCTATGCGGCCATACACTCCGACCTGAGTGCCAGCAGCCGGGTATTAACATGCGAGACTCATCCGAATTTTGCACAAGTAAGTATGAGCCCTTACGGTGTAATGTGTTACCAATGGTTTTCTTGGTGACTGTGGTCCCAGCTGCCTTGAGATCATTAACAAGTTCCCCCGTGTAGTTTTAGGCTGATCTCTCACCTTCATCATGATGAAGGATACCCCACGAGGTGAGATTTTTTATGGTGCCCCAGATTGATGTCAATTGACAGTCATTTTGTAATTCTTCCATTTTCTTACTATGGCACCAGCAGTTGTCTCCTTCTCACCCAGCGTCTTACTTATGGTTTTGTAGCCCATTCCAGCTTTGTGCAGGTCTGTGATCTTGTCCCTGACATCCTCATTAAGCTATTTGGTCTTGCCCATGTTGTAGAGGTTAGAGTCTGACTGATTAATTGAGTCTGTGGACAGGAGTCTTTTATAAAGGTGACTATGTAAGAAAGCAGTCTTTAATGCAGGTAACGAGTTGATTAGGAGCGTCTAACTGGTCTGTAGGAGCCAGAACTCTTAATGGTTGGTAGGGTATCAAATACTTATTTCTCACTGCAAAATGCTAATAAATTTATATAATTTATACAATGTGATTTTCTGGATTTTATTTTTGATATTCTATTTCTCAATGTTAAAATTAACCTACCCTTAAAATTATAGATTGTTCAAGTCTTTGTCAGTGGGCGAACTTACAAAATCAGCAAGGGGTCAAATACTTATTTCCCCCACTGTACTATTACTAGGGGCACTCTCTCATATATATTAATAATAGGGGCACTCTCTAATATGTACTGTTAATAAGTAGTGATGAGCGAATATACTCATTACTCGAGATTTCTCGAGGGGGTCCTCCGAGTATTTTTTTGTGCTCGGAGATTTAGTTTTCATTGTGGCAGCTGAATGATTTACATCTGTTAGCCAGCATAAGTACATGTGGGGGTTGCCTGGTTGCTAGGGAATCCCCACATGTACTTATGCTGGCTAACAGATGTAAATTATAGCTCCGGCAAGAAAAACGAAATCTCCGAGCACTAAAAAATATTCGGAGGACCCCCTCGAGAAATCTCGAGTAACGAGTATATTCGCTCATCACTACTAATAAGGGCACTCTCATATATACTTTTAATAGGGACACTCTTTAATATGTAATATTAACAGGGGCGCTCGCAAATCTGTACTATTAAGAGGGACACTCTCTGGCTTTTATTTTTTGTAGGCGCAGTCTCCTGTGTACTGTTAATAGAGGGGCTCTCTAATATGTACAATTGATGGGAGCACTTTCTGTTAATAAAGGCAGTCTTCATCCTGTACTGTTAATAGGGGCACTCTCTGGTTGGCAGCTTTAAGGAAGGGCACCCCCTGACTTGTTTATTCGTGTTTTTAGAAACAGCGCCATTGTTTTGCAAAGGTTTTGCCTGGTATTGCAACCCAACCACAGTCAAGTGAGCTGCAAAACCAGACATGGTCCATGGAAAACTATGAGACTGTATTTGTAAAAATAATTGCCTTTTTCCTAACTTCAGCGCCCGGTTTATAGTTTCATTACAGTGGGTCCGTGAAGTTATCGGCCAGGTGAATGGACTTACTGATGTTCCTCAAGGTGAAGAAATGGTTGTATTGCTCATATGTGGTCACATTCAAGACGTGCAGCGTTACAGAATACCCGGGATCCTCTGAGTAACGGCATATGTGAGTGTCATGGCATGTCACCGTGTAGCTGGGGACCAGGTTTCCCTCGGTGGTATGCTTCTCGATGCTCCCACAGGCAACTGTGCTGTCACTAATAATCAAAGAAAGTCATAAAATGTCATAAAAGGGATCAAAAATGGGGGAAAAAAAGCAGGGAACCCCTACAAGACTACATGCACAGGGCAGGGTCGTTTATGGAAGCATGTATGACGGCACATAGAGTGCCGCCACATAGTGCTATGTGCCGCCACAACTTTAATACTGCTCTGGTCAGTCACAATGCAAACTAGGGCCGGTATGTCCTTGGGATCAGTAGAGATCCCAGCGATTGGACCCCTCGCAATCGTAAGGTTGTCCTCTATCCCCCAGATAGGGGATATTTTCCAAACTTACTTGTTCAAGGCTTCAAAGAAGAACTCAATATTCGGATCGTTGGTCCCATTCCATGAGCAGGTGAAGTGGCCGCTGTAGTTTTTCATGATACAACTTATTGGATTTTTCACTTCTGGGTAAAAAAACAAAGTTAAAAATAATTAAACTTACAGAACCATCATGGGACTGGAAGTGCTTAAGAGACCCCAAAGCTTTTAGCTCACTCTGAAGGATATCTATAGGGTTCTGGGGTCCGCAGTTATAACAAATGTACCTCCTTTTTTATTATATGGCTCAGCAAACAGTGCAAGCTATGTGCACGGCTCCAGCATGTGGCACACAGGACCCCTACAGACACAGCCCCAAATTGTCCACTTTCGGCAGTGGTTTTGCTGGGCCAGGCCCCTTTATTGGACACATTTGATGCACTGGCAGGTATGTTAATAATACACCTCTTCATTATGGCACACAATGGGACGTGTCACAGGTTATTTCTTACCGATTCTTGTGAAATCCATGAAAATAAAACCTCCTTGCACCTCAGTATAAAATATTCTAATCTGGCAAAGGTCATTGTACAGGAGGAGGGGGAGGTGAGCTGTGACATCACCTATTGTGAATGGTGGATCCTGTGTTATCTACTGTATATAGAGGTGTTATCAGTCATTGTACAGGAGGAGGAGGTGAGCTGTGACATCACCTATTGTGAATGGTGGATCCTGTGTTATCTACTGTATATAGAGGTGTTATCAGTCATTGTACAGGAGGAGGAGGTGAGCTGTGACATCACCTATTGTGAATGGTGGATCCTGTGTTATCTTCTGTATATAGAGGTGTTATCAGTCATTGTACAGGAGGAGGAGGTGAGCTGTGACATCACCTATTGTGAATGGTGGATCCTGTGTTATCTACTGTATATGGAGGTGTTATCAGTCATTGTACAGGAGGAGGAGGTGAGCTGTGATATCACCTATTGTGAATGGTGGATCCTGTGTTATCTACTGTATATGGAGGTGTTATCAGTCATTGTACAGGAGGAGGAGGTGAGCTGTGATATCACCTATTGTGAATGGTGGATCCTGTGTTATCTACTGTATATAGAGGTGTTATCAGTCATTGTACAGGAGGAGGAGGTGAGCTGTGACATCACCTATTGTGAATGGTGGATCCTGTGTTATCTACTGTATATGGAGGTGTTATCAGTCATTGTACAGGAGGAGGAGGTGAGCTGTGATATCACCTATTGTGAATGGTGGATCCTGTGTTATCTACTGTATATGGAGGTGTTATCAGTCATTGTACAGGAGGAGGAGGTGAGCTGTGATATCACCTATTGTGAATGGTGGATCCTGTGTTATCTACTGTATATGGAGGTGTTATCAGTCATTGTACAGGAGGAGGAGGTGAGCTGTGACATCACCTATTGTGAATGGTGGATCCTGTGTTATCTACTGTATATGGAGGTGTTATCAGTCATTGTACAGGATGAGGAGGTGAGCTGTGACATCACCTATTGTGAATGGTGGATCCTGTGTTATCTACTGTATATAGAGGTGTTATCAGTCATTGTACAGGAGGAGGTGAGCTGTGACATCATCTATTGTGAATGGTGGATCCTGTGTTATCTACTGTATATGGAGGTGTTATCAGTCATTGTACAGGAGGAGGAGGTGAGCTGTGATATCACCTATTGTGAATGGTGGATCCTGTGTTATCTCCTGTATATAGAGGTGTTATCAGTCATTGTACAGGAGGAGGAGGTGAGCTGTGATATCACCTATTGTGAATGGTGAATCCTGTGTTATCTACTGTATATAGAGGTGTTATCAGTCATTGTACAGGAGGAGGAGGTGAGCTGTGACATCACCTATTGTGAATGGTGGATCCTGTGTTATCTACTGTATATAGAGGTGTTATCAGTCATTGTACAGGAGGAGGAGGAGGTGAGCTGTGACATCACCTATTGTGAATGGTGGATCCTGTGTTATCTACTGTATATAGAGGTGTTATCAGTCATTGTACAGGAGGAGAAGGTGAGCTGTGACATCACCTATTGCGAATGGTGGATCCTGTGTTATTTACTGTATATAGAGGAGTTTTCAGTCATTGTACAGGAGGAGGAGGAGAGCTGTGACATCACCTATTGTGAATGGTGGATCCTGCGTTATCTACTGTATATAGAGGTGATATCAGTCATTGTACAGGAGGAGGAGGTGAACTGTAACATCACCTATTGTGAATGGTGGATCCTGTGTTATTTACTGTATATAGAGGTGTTATCAGTCATTGTACAGGAGGAGGAGGTGAGCTGTGACATCACCTATTGTGAATGGTGGATCCTGTGTTATTTACTGTATATAGAGGTGTTATCAGTCATTGTACAGAGGGAGGAGGTGAGCTGTGATATCACCTATTGTGAATGGTGGATCCTGTGTTATTTACTGTATATAGAGGTGCTATCAGTCATTGAACAGGAGGAGGAGGTGAGCTGTGATATCACCTATTGTGAATGGTGGATCCTGTGTTATCTCCTGTATATAGAGGTGTTATCAGTCATTGTACAGGAGGAGGAGGTGAGCTGTGACATCACCTATTGTGAATAGTGGATCCTGCGTTATCTGCTGTATTTAGAGGTGTTATCAGTCATTGTACAGGGGCAGGAGGTGAGCTGTGACATCACCTATTGTGAATGGTGGATCCTGTGTTATCTACTGTATATAGAGGTGTTATCAGTCATTATACAGGAGGAGGAGGTGAGCTGTGACATCACCTATTGTGAATGGTGGATCCTGCGTTATCTGCTGTATTTAGAGGTGTTATCAGTCATTGTACAGGGGCAGGAGGTTAGCTGTGACATCACCTATTGTGAATGGTGGATCCTCTGTTATCTACTTAATATAGAGGCCTTATCAGTCATTGTAATCCTGTCTGTAATGATATTGAGACTGCTGAAAAGTCTTCTGTACAGAGCAGGAAATATGAGTATAGCATATGGTCTAGTCACCAGTGAAAAAACTGAAAGATTTCAGATTTTTTTTTATATATATGAAAATTGAAAAAAAAAATTATCAAAATTTGAACAAATAATAATAATAATAATACATTTAATTTAAAAAGATGATCTCAACAAAGGGTCATATTCTGACGACACATTTCCTGTCGGTGGGAATGTGGTAGTACCAGCCCCCTATTATCTGTGTCTCATCCAAGTTTTCCCACCTGCCTCCTGATTGTGCCCATCCGAATTTTCCACCCCTGCATAAAGTAGTGTAAGTTCTCCAGTGCATTAATAATGATGCATATACAGTAAATGAATGGGAACATGAAAGGCTTTCACACTTACTGAGACTTTTCTTGTAAAAACTGTGATCCAGGTGATGTATCACAATGTGCGTGTAGTCAATGATCCCACCATTTTCCAGCTTGCACGTATAGTTTTTTGCATCCGGCTTTTCGCTCACTTCTACAGTCAGGGTTTTGCCCGTGTGGCCTCTTCTGCTCCAGTGTATTTTTTTGCTGTCGAGTTCAGCACTGGTATAAGCAGTAGTATTGCACTCCAGGGTCACAGTTTCCCCTTTATAATTTTGAACCTCTACAATCAAAGCTGAGGAATAAAGTAATGAGTAGTACCATCATCCATAATCTCCCTCCGTGTACAGTATATAGAGCTAAAGAAGAACTTATGTGGAACTGCATCTTCACACCCTTCCTCCCCCACCCCAACAATTATTCTGGAGATGGACTTGTAACCTTGAGATTGTTGATATTGTTCAACAATTTTGCTTCTCAAGTCCTCAGACAGTTCTCTATGAACGATTGAGTCAGCTTCTCCCCTTTTTACCTGGTTTTAGGTGTGATTTTCATATTGCCCACACCTGTTACTTGCCACTAGTGAGTTTTGAACGGGCATCACATGCTTGAAACAAAGTTATTCACCCACAATTTTGGAAAGGCGCACACAAAGGAATTAAACATGTGTATAACAAAAGATGTGGAACTGTAATAATTTTCTGGTTCAAAGTGAACTCACTGACACATTCTCAGTTAACTCATTCTGCAGCCAACAATAGACAGTGCAACACAGAGGCTGTAGAAGGCAAATATTTGCAATTGCAAGAAACGATTTTTAGCCCAAAATACATGCATATAAGTAAAGAAAGTCCTTAAAGTTATTAAAATATAAAAAATATTGCAATATACTTACTTTTTTCCTTTAAGTGAAAATACTTGGATGCCTGTAGAAGATCTGTACATATAAGTAAAAGGAGTGTTGGTAAAAGGTGCCCCATCTGCAAAGAAGATAAGGAGACCAGGTATAGTAAATTGTAAGGGGGTACAATAATTGTCAGCATCTAAATTAGATGACCACATTATAGTATACATTCTCTGAGCTCGACTGACTATCTATCCATTAGAAGGGTATAGGGTATAGCCAGGCCATACATCCACACCTTACACTCTGCTGTCCCCCTGTCCCAGCCCTGTGTCCATATACTCTGGCCACAACAGATCGCCTTGCAGGTGCCACCATGCACCAAGATTTCGTGCCCTGCCAGCTCTTTCCTAGCTATATTGAAAGCTGAAATTAGTGAATTAGTTTATTGATAATGAAAATATAAAGAAAAAACATTTTACAAGCGCAACAGGTGACTGAACATACACTGAAATATTAATAATGACATTATATCCTGATCAATATTACTTCCAAGCAGTAACTAAGTATTACCGCCAAACAAAAAAAAATGATTCCCCAATTAATAAATGATTAATATCACTATATGGTGAGTACACAATAACACCACCATAGAGTGACTAATAAATATTGCTACCATACAGTGACTACTAAATAATACCACCTACAGTGATTTCACAATATTACCACCATATAGTGACAATTGAATAATGCTACCATATAGTGAGTATATGCTAATACAACCTTAGAAGGACTACTAAATAATACCACCATACAATGAGTACATAATAACATCTACACAGAGTAACTACACAAAAACCACCATACAGTAACTAGTGACTAAATAATACGGTCATACAGTGAGTACACTATCATATCATCATACTGTCTAATGACTAGTAAATTATAGAGTGAGTCCTAAATAATACTGTCATAGAGTGACTACTAAATAATACCACCATACAATGAGTACATGATAATATCAACACAGAGTAAATACACAAAAACCACCATACACTGACTAGTAAATAAATAATACCAACACACAGTGAGTACACTGTGTTACCAGGAGTAAACAATAATACCACCATACCACCATTCAGTGAGTATTAAATAATGCTAACATACAGTGACTACTAAATAATACCATCTACAGTGAGTTCACAATATTACCATCATAGAGTGACTATTAAATAATGTATATGATAATACCACCTTAGAGTGACTGCTAAATAAAACCACAATACACTGAGTACATGATAACATCAACACAGAGTAACTGCACAAAAAAAATACAGTAACTAGTGACTAAATAATACAGTCACACAGTGAGTACACTATCATATCGTCATACTGCATAATGACTAGTAAATTATACCACCATATAGTGACTACGAAATAATTCCACTTACATTGAGTAAACAATAATACCATTATAGAGGTTTAATGAAATAATACCACCATACAGTGAGTATATGATAATACCGTAATAGCGATTTCTCAATAATATAACCAGTGAGTCTTAAATAATACTGTAATAGAGTGACTACTAAATAATACCACCATACAATGAGAACACAATGACAGTACCATATAGTGAGTATTAAATAATATCACCATACAGTGAGTCCTAAATAATACTGTCATAAAGTGACTACTAAATACCACCATACAATGAGTACACAATAATAGTACCATACAGTGAGTACTATTAATACCACAATAGAGTGACAACTAAATAATACCATCATAGAGTGACTACTAAATAATACCACCATACAATGAGTACACAATAATAGTACCATACAGTGACTAGTAAATAATACTGTCATAGAGTGACTACTAAATAATACCACCATACAATGAGTACACAATAATAGTACCATACAGTATGTACTACATAATACCACAATAGTGACTACTAAAAAATACCACCATACAGTGAGTACTAAATAATACTGTTATATAGTGACTACTAAATAATACCACCATACAATGAGTACACAATAATAGTACCATACAGTGGGTACTAAATATAATACCACAACAGTGACTAATAAATAATACCACCACACAATGAGTACTAAATAATGCTGTCATAGAGTGACTACTCAATAATACCACCATGCAATGAGTAAATAATAATAGTACCATACAGTGAATGCTAAATAATAACACAACAATGACTAATAAATAATACCACCATACAGTGAGTACTAAATAATACCGCCATAGAGTGACTACTCAATAATACCACCATGCAATGAGTAAACAATAACAGTACCATGCAGTGAGTACTAAATAATACCACAACAATGACTAATAATACCACCATACAGTGATTAATAAATAATACCGCCATAGAGTGGCTACTAAATAATAGCACCATAAAGTGAGTGCTTTTAAAAGCCCCCGAGGCATATGCACTTGGTGCCAGGTGCTAAAAGCAAATGAATGGGACACGGCACATATCCTAGTTCCCTTTCAGTGTACTTTGGAGAACTCTGCAATGAACGTTGCACTATAAATAAAATATAAGCGCTATACTGAATGAATGGGTTGTGATGTGGCAGAGCTGAGCTCGGATGAGGCAGAGCGCAGTGTGTAACCTGTCTATGGCGTTTCGCAGGGCAATGATTCTCACTGACTTTGCATAGGACATGCATATGTAATAAATAAGGCACTCGGTATCTTACTTCTCCCTATGTCCGTAGCCTGGAGCACTTCCTCCAATTACAGCGCCTGTGTAACTCGCGGGTATTCTTGGTGAGGTCTCGCTGCTTTTGACAGTAAAGTATTCTGGTTTATATAGTAACACTGACGTCACAGTGCATTCCCTTTTTTTTTTGTTTCCTCTTTAAGGCCCTCTTGAAAGATCAATGAGTCCAAGGCACTGATACCAAATACACCCTCACCTAGGCAATGACATTCACCCTCTTGCTGACACTTTTGCTGGAATATTAGAGTGTGCCCGGAAAAAAACCTGAATTACCTTTCTGCCCCATGTAGATTTACTAAATATTCTCCTCCATTTTTCATCCTAGAATAAAACGTCATATTCTGTACTAGGGACTTTCTAGGACATTGTATACATACTAGTATAACATTAATTAATCATACATACAGTGCCTGAATAATACCTCTATACAAGGACAACAGATTGCCATCATATAGGGATACCAACATTCACTGAAAAATACATAAGACCAGATCCTGACGAATAATACTGAAAAACAGTGACAAATCAATACTACCATACAGTGATTAATTCCATAAGCCCATTAACAAATATTACCATCATTTGGTGTAGTATTAATAAAGCCGTTCACTGACTACAGAAAAATACCACCATTTCATGCACAATGACATTTCCGCAAAGAGACTGATAAATGCCACCATGTGACCAAATATTACCGCCATTGAGTGCATTGCTAATACCACCATACAGTACTGTCATTCAGTGACTGTAAAAAGTACCTCAATTTCATGACCAATACCACCAAACAGTGACTCTTTAATATCATCATATCATGACCAAATATTACCATCATTTAGTGCACTAATACCACCATATAGTCACTGTTGTGAAATTGGATTCTGGGCTCCCCCGGTGGCCACTTGTGGAATTGTACTTGTGTGCATCATCCCCTCTGTTCACCTGCTCCTATCAGGATGTGGGAGTCGCTATATAACCTTGCTCCTCTGTCAGTTTCATGCCGGTCAACAATGTAATCAGAAGCCTTTCTGTGCATGTTCCTGCTACTAGACAACTCCCAGCTAAGTTGGACTTTTGTCCTTGTGTGTTTTTGCATTTTGTTCCTGTTCACAGCTGCTGTTTCGTTACTGTGTCTGGAAAGCTCTTGTGAGCGGAAATTGCCACTCTGGTGTTATGAGTTAATGCTAGAGTCTTAAAGTAATTTCTGGATGGTGTTTTGATAGGGTTTTCTGCTGACCATGAAAGTGCCCTTTCTGTCTTCTTGCTATCTAGTAAGCGGACCTCGATTTTTGCTAAACCTATTTTCATACTACGTTTGTCATTTCATCTAAAATCACCGCCAATATATGTGGGGGCCTCTGTCTGCCTTTTGGGAAAATTTCTCTAGAGGTGAGCCAGGACTGTCTTTTCCTCTGCTAGGATTAGGTAGTTCTCCGGCTGGCGCTGGGCATCTAGGGATAAAAAAACGTAGGCATGCTACCCGGCCACTTCTAGTTGTGCGGCAGGTTTAGTTCATGGTCAGTATAGTTTCCATCTTCCAAGAGCTAGTTCTCATATATGCTGGGCTATGTTCTCTCGCCATTGAGAATCATGACAGTTTGACCGGCCCAAAAAAAAGGGTTAAATTACTGGCTGAGAAAGGAGAGAAAAAAGAAGTCTGCTACAATTTTTTTTTTTTTTTTTCCTCTAGTTCTGAGTGTGCTCTTAATTGAATCACTTGCTAGTCTGCCTATACTGCAGCCTTCCTCTCTTTCTTTCCTTCTTATCCTTGAATGGCTCTGTGTTCACCTGTTTCAAATGGATCTTCAGAGTGTAGCTACAGGTTTGAATAATCTCGCCACAAAGGTACAAAATTTGCAAGATTTTGTTGTTCATGCACCTATGTCTGAGCCTAGAATTCCTTTGCCTGAATTCTTCTCGGGGAATAGATCTCACTTTCAAAATTTTAAAAATAATTGCAAATTGTTTTTGTCCCTGAAGTCTCGCTCTGCCGGAGACCCTGCACAGCAGGTCAGGATTGTAATTTCCTTGCTCCGGGGCGACCCTCAAGACTGGGCTTTTGCATTGGCACCAGGGGATCCTGCGTTGCTCAATGTGGATGCGTTTTTTCTGGCCTTGGGGTTGCTTTATGAGGAACCTCATTTAGAGCTTCAGGCGGAAAAGGCCTTGATGTCCTTGTCTCAGGGGCAAGATGAAGCTGAAATATACTGCCAAAAATTCCGCAAATGGTCTGTGCTTACTCAGTGGAATGAGTGCGCCCTGGCGGCGATTTTCAGAGAAGGTCTCTCTGATGCCATTAAGGATGTTATGGTGGGGTTCCCTGTGCCTGCGAGTCTGAATGAGTCCATGACGATGGCTATTCAGATCGATAGGCGTCTGCGGGAGCGCAAACCTGTGCACCATTTGGCGGTGTCTACTGAGAAAACGCCAGAAAATATGCAATGTGATAGAATTCTGTCCAGAAGCGAGCGGCAGAATTTTAGACGAAAAAATGGGTTGTGCTTCTATTGTGGTGATTCAACTCATGTTATATCAGCATGCTTTAAGCGTACTAAGAAGCCTGACAAGTCTGTTTCAATTAGCACTTTACAGTCTAAGTTTATTCTATCTGTGACCCTGATTTGTTCTTTGTCATCTATTACCGCGGACGCCTATGTCGACTCTGGCGCTGCTTTGAGTCTTATGGATTGGTCCTTTGCCAAACGCTGTGGGTATGATTTGGAGCCATTGGAGGCTCCGATACCTCTGAAAGGGATTGACTCCACCCCATTGGCTAGTAATAAACCACAATACTGGACACAAGTGACTATGCGTGTTAATCCGGATCACCAGGAGGTTATTCGCTTTCTGGTGCTGTATAATCTACATGATGTTTTGGTGCTGGGATTGCCATGGCTGCAATCTCATAACCCAGTCCTCGACTGGAGAGCTATGTCTGTGTTAAGCTGGGGATGTAAAGGAACTCATGGGGACGTACCTTTGGTTTCCATTTCATCATCTATTCCCTCTGAGATTCCTGAATTCTTGTCTGACTTTCGTGACGTTTTTGAAGAACCCAAGGTTGGTTCACTACCTCCGCACCGGGAGTGCGATTGTGCCTTAGACTTGATCCCGGGTAGTAAATACCCTAAGGGTCGTTTATTTAATCTGTCTGTGCCTGAACACGCGGCTATGCGAGAATATATAAAGGAGTCCTTGGAAAAGGGACATATTCGTCCTTCGTCATCTCCCTTAGGAGCCGGTTTTTTCTTTGTGTCTAAGAAAGACGGCTCTTTGAGGCCGTGTATTGATTATCGACTTTTGAATAAAATCACGGTTAAATATCAATATCCGTTACCACTGCTTACTGATTTGTTTGCTCGTATAAAGGGGGCCAAGTGGTTCTCTAAGATTGATCTCCGTGGGGCGTATAATTTGGTGCGAATCAAGCAGGGGGATGAGTGGAAAACCGCATTTAATACGCCCGAGGGCCATTTTGAGTATTTGGTGATGCCTTTTGGTCTTTCTAATGCCCCTTCAGTCTTCCAGTCCTTTATGCATGACATTTTCCGCGATTATTTGGACAAATTTATGATTGTGTATCTGGATGATATTCTGATTTTTTCGGATGACTGGGACTCTCATGTCCAGCAGGTCAGGAGGGTTTTTCAGGTTTTGCGGTCTAATTCCTTGTGTGTGAAGGGTTCTAAGTGTGTTTTTGGGGTTCAAAAAATTTCCTTCTTGGGATACATTTTTTCCCCCTCTTCCATCGAGATGGATCCTGTCAAGGTTCGGGCTATTGGTGATTGGACGCAACCCTCTTCTCATAAGAGTCTTCAGAAATTTTTGGGCTTTGCTAACTTTTATCGTCGATTTATTGCTGGTTTTTCTGATGTTGTAAAACCATTGACTGATTTGACTAAGAAGGGTGCTGATGTTGCTGATTGGTCCCCTGATGCTGTGGAGGCCTTTCGGGAGCTCAAGCGCCGCTTTTCTTCCGCCCCAGTGTTGCGTCAGCCTGATGTTGCTCTTCCTTTTCAGGTTGAGGTCGACGCTTTTGAAATCGGAGCTGGGGCGGTGTTGTCGCAGAGAAGTTCCGACTGCTCCGTGATGAGACCTTGTGCTTTTTTTTCCCGTAAATTTTCGCCCGCCGAGCGGAATTATGATATTGGGAATCGGGAGCTTTTGGCCATGAAGTGGGCTTTTGAGGAGTGGCGTCACTGGCTTGAGGGGGCCAGACATCAGGTGGTGGTATTGACTGACCACAAAAATTTAATTTACCTTGAGTCTGCCAGGCGCCTGAATCCTAGACAGGCGCGCTGGTCGTTGTTTTTCTCTCGGTTTAATTTTGTGGTGTCTTACCTACCGGGTTCTAAGAATGTTAAGGCGGATGCCCTTTCTAGGAGTTTTGAGCCTGACTCCCCTGGTAATTCTGAGCCCACAGGTATCCTTAAAGATGGAGTGATATTGTCTGCCGTTTCTCCAGACCTGCGGCGGGCCTTGCAGGAGTTTCAGGCGGATAGACCTGATCGTTGCCCACCTGGTAGACTGTTTGTTCCTGATGATTGGACCAGTAGAGTCATCTCTGAGGTTCATTCTTCTGCGTTGGCAGGTCATCCTGGAATCTTTGGTACCAGGGATTTGGTGGCAAGGTCCTTCTGGTGGCCTTCCCTGTCACGAGATGTGCGAGGCTTTGTGCAGTCTTGTGACGTTTGTGCTCGGGCCAAGCCTTGTTGTTCTCGGGCTAGTGGATTGTTGTTACCCTTGCCTATCCCGAAGAGGCCTTGGACGCACATCTCGATGGATTTTATTTCGGATCTGCCTGTTTCTCATAAGATGTCTGTCATCTGGGTGGTGTGTGACCATTTCTCTAAGATGGTCCATCTGGTTCCCTTGCCTAAGTTGCCTTCTTCTTCCGAGTTGGTTCCTCTGTTTTTTAAAAATGTTGTTCGTTTGCATGGTATTCCGGAGAATATCGTTTCTGACAGAGGGACCCAATTCGTGTCTAGATTTTGGCGGGCATTCTGTGCTAGGATGGGCATAGATTTGTCTTTTTCGTCTGCTTTCCATCCTCAGACTAATGGCCAGACCGAGCGGACTAATCAGACCTTGGAGACATATTTGAGGTGTTTTGTGTCTGCGGATCAGGATGATTGGGTTGCTTTTTTGCCTTTGGCGGAGTTCGCCCTCAATAATCGGGCCAGCTCTGCCACCTTGGTGTCCCCGTTTTTCTGTAATTCGGGGTTTCATCCTCGATTTTCCTCCGGTCAAGTGGAATCTTCGGATTGTCCTGGAGTGGATGCTGTGGTGGAGAGGTTGCATCAGATTTGGGGGCAGGTGGTGGACAATTTGAAGTTGTCCCAGGAGAAGACTCAGCTTTTTGCCAACCGCCGTCGTCGTGTTGGTCCTCGGCTTTGTGTTGGGGACTTGGTGTGGTTGTCTTCTCGTTTTGTCCCTATGAGGGTTTCTTCTCCTAAGTTTAAGCCTCGGTTCATCGGCCCGTACAAGATATTGGAGATTCTTAACCCTGTGTCCTTCCGTTTGGACCTCCCTGCATCCTTTTCGATTCATAATGTTTTTCATCGGTCATTGTTGCGCAGGTATGAGGTACCGGCTGTGCCTTCCGTTGAGCCTCCTGCTCCGGTGTTGGTTGAGGGTGAGTTGGAGTACGTTGTGGAAAAGATCTTGGACTCTCGTGTTTCCAGACGGAAACTCCAGTATCTGGTCAAATGGAAGGGATACGGTCAGGAGGATAATTCTTGGGTCACTGCCTCTGATGTTCATGCCTCCGATCTTGTCCGTGCCTTTCATAGGGCTCATCCTGATCGCCCTGGTGGTTCTGGTGAGGGTTCGGTGCCCCCTCCTTGAGGGGGGGTACTGTTGTGAAATTGGATTCTGGGCTCCCCCGGTGGCCACTTGTGGAATTGTACTTGTGTGCATCATCCCCTCTGTTCACCTGCTCCTATCAGGATGTGGGAGTCGCTATATAACCTTGCTCCTCTGTCAGTTTCATGCCGGTCAACAATGTAATCAGAAGCCTTTCTGTGCATGTTCCTGCTACTAGACAACTCCCAGCTAAGTTGGACTTTTGTCCTTGTGTGTTTTTGCATTTTGTTCCTGTTCACAGCTGCTGTTTCGTTACTGTGTCTGGAAAGCTCTTGTGAGCGGAAATTGCCACTCTGGTGTTATGAGTTAATGCTAGAGTCTTAAAGTAATTTCTGGATGGTGTTTTGATAGGGTTTTCTGCTGACCATGAAAGTGCCCTTTCTGTCTTCTTGCTATCTAGTAAGCGGACCTCGATTTTTGCTAAACCTATTTTCATACTACGTTTGTCATTTCATCTAAAATCACCGCCAATATATGTGGGGGCCTCTGTCTGCCTTTTGGGAAAATTTCTCTAGAGGTGAGCCAGGACTGTCTTTTCCTCTGCTAGGATTAGGTAGTTCTCCGGCTGGCGCTGGGCATCTAGGGATAAAAAAACGTAGGCATGCTACCCGGCCACTTCTAGTTGTGCGGCAGGTTTAGTTCATGGTCAGTATAGTTTCCATCTTCCAAGAGCTAGTTCTCATATATGCTGGGCTATGTTCTCTCGCCATTGAGAATCATGACAGTTTGACCGGCCCAAAAAAAAGGGTTAAATTACTGGCTGAGAAAGGAGAGAAAAAAGAAGTCTGCTACAATTTTTTTTTTTTTTTTTTTTTTTTCCTCTAGTTCTGAGTGTGCTCTTAATTGAATCACTTGCTAGTCTGCCTATACTGCAGCCTTCCTCTCTTTCTTTCCTTCTTATCCTTGAATGGCTCTGTGTTCACCTGTTTCAAATGGATCTTCAGAGTGTAGCTACAGGTTTGAATAATCTCGCCACAAAGGTACAAAATTTGCAAGATTTTGTTGTTCATGCACCTATGTCTGAGCCTAGAATTCCTTTGCCTGAATTCTTCTCGGGGAATAGATCTCACTTTCAAAATTTTAAAAATAATTGCAAATTGTTTTTGTCCCTGAAGTCTCGCTCTGCCGGAGACCCTGCACAGCAGGTCAGGATTGTAATTTCCTTGCTCCGGGGCGACCCTCAAGACTGGGCTTTTGCATTGGCACCAGGGGATCCTGCGTTGCTCAATGTGGATGCGTTTTTTCTGGCCTTGGGGTTGCTTTATGAGGAACCTCATTTAGAGCTTCAGGCGGAAAAGGCCTTGATGTCCTTGTCTCAGGGGCAAGATGAAGCTGAAATATACTGCCAAAAATTCCGCAAATGGTCTGTGCTTACTCAGTGGAATGAGTGCGCCCTGGCGGCGATTTTCAGAGAAGGTCTCTCTGATGCCATTAAGGATGTTATGGTGGGGTTCCCTGTGCCTGCGAGTCTGAATGAGTCCATGACGATGGCTATTCAGATCGATAGGCGTCTGCGGGAGCGCAAACCTGTGCACCATTTGGCGGTGTCTACTGAGAAAACGCCAGAAAATATGCAATGTGATAGAATTCTGTCCAGAAGCGAGCGGCAGAATTTTAGACGAAAAAATGGGTTGTGCTTCTATTGTGGTGATTCAACTCATGTTATATCAGCATGCTTTAAGCGTACTAAGAAGCCTGACAAGTCTGTTTCAATTAGCACTTTACAGTCTAAGTTTATTCTATCTGTGACCCTGATTTGTTCTTTGTCATCTATTACCGCGGACGCCTATGTCGACTCTGGCGCTGCTTTGAGTCTTATGGATTGGTCCTTTGCCAAACGCTGTGGGTATGATTTGGAGCCATTGGAGGCTCCGATACCTCTGAAAGGGATTGACTCCACCCCATTGGCTAGTAATAAACCACAATACTGGACACAAGTGACTATGCGTGTTAATCCGGATCACCAGGAGGTTATTCGCTTTCTGGTGCTGTATAATCTACATGATGTTTTGGTGCTGGGATTGCCATGGCTGCAATCTCATAACCCAGTCCTCGACTGGAGAGCTATGTCTGTGTTAAGCTGGGGATGTAAAGGAACTCATGGGGACGTACCTTTGGTTTCCATTTCATCATCTATTCCCTCTGAGATTCCTGAATTCTTGTCTGACTTTCGTGACGTTTTTGAAGAACCCAAGGTTGGTTCACTACCTCCGCACCGGGAGTGCGATTGTGCCTTAGACTTGATCCCGGGTAGTAAATACCCTAAGGGTCGTTTATTTAATCTGTCTGTGCCTGAACACGCGGCTATGCGAGAATATATAAAGGAGTCCTTGGAAAAGGGACATATTCGTCCTTCGTCATCTCCCTTAGGAGCCGGTTTTTTCTTTGTGTCTAAGAAAGACGGCTCTTTGAGGCCGTGTATTGATTATCGACTTTTGAATAAAATCACGGTTAAATATCAATATCCGTTACCACTGCTTACTGATTTGTTTGCTCGTATAAAGGGGGCCAAGTGGTTCTCTAAGATTGATCTCCGTGGGGCGTATAATTTGGTGCGAATCAAGCAGGGGGATGAGTGGAAAACCGCATTTAATACGCCCGAGGGCCATTTTGAGTATTTGGTGATGCCTTTTGGTCTTTCTAATGCCCCTTCAGTCTTCCAGTCCTTTATGCATGACATTTTCCGCGATTATTTGGACAAATTTATGATTGTGTATCTGGATGATATTCTGATTTTTTCGGATGACTGGGACTCTCATGTCCAGCAGGTCAGGAGGGTTTTTCAGGTTTTGCGGTCTAATTCCTTGTGTGTGAAGGGTTCTAAGTGTGTTTTTGGGGTTCAAAAAATTTCCTTCTTGGGATACATTTTTTCCCCCTCTTCCATCGAGATGGATCCTGTCAAGGTTCGGGCTATTGGTGATTGGACGCAACCCTCTTCTCATAAGAGTCTTCAGAAATTTTTGGGCTTTGCTAACTTTTATCGTCGATTTATTGCTGGTTTTTCTGATGTTGTAAAACCATTGACTGATTTGACTAAGAAGGGTGCTGATGTTGCTGATTGGTCCCCTGATGCTGTGGAGGCCTTTCGGGAGCTCAAGCGCCGCTTTTCTTCCGCCCCAGTGTTGCGTCAGCCTGATGTTGCTCTTCCTTTTCAGGTTGAGGTCGACGCTTCTGAAATCGGAGCTGGGGCGGTGTTGTCGCAGAGAAGTTCCGACTGCTCCGTGATGAGACCTTGTGCTTTTTTTTCCCGTAAATTTTCGCCCGCCGAGCGGAATTATGATATTGGGAATCGGGAGCTTTTGGCCATGAAGTGGGCTTTTGAGGAGTGGCGTCACTGGCTTGAGGGGGCCAGACATCAGGTGGTGGTATTGACTGACCACAAAAATTTAATTTACCTTGAGTCTGCCAGGCGCCTGAATCCTAGACAGGCGCGCTGGTCGTTGTTTTTCTCTCGGTTTAATTTTGTGGTGTCTTACCTACCGGGTTCTAAGAATGTTAAGGCGGATGCCCTTTCTAGGAGTTTTGAGCCTGACTCCCCTGGTAATTCTGAGCCCACAGGTATCCTTAAAGATGGAGTGATATTGTCTGCCGTTTCTCCAGACCTGCGGCGGGCCTTGCAGGAGTTTCAGGCGGATAGACCTGATCGTTGCCCACCTGGTAGACTGTTTGTTCCTGATGATTGGACCAGTAGAGTCATCTCTGAGGTTCATTCTTCTGCGTTGGCAGGTCATCCTGGAATCTTTGGTACCAGGGATTTGGTGGCAAGGTCCTTCTGGTGGCCTTCCCTGTCACGAGATGTGCGAGGCTTTGTGCAGTCTTGTGACGTTTGTGCTCGGGCCAAGCCTTGTTGTTCTCGGGCTAGTGGATTGTTGTTACCCTTGCCTATCCCGAAGAGGCCTTGGACGCACATCTCGATGGATTTTATTTCGGATCTGCCTGTTTCTCATAAGATGTCTGTCATCTGGGTGGTGTGTGACCATTTCTCTAAGATGGTCCATCTGGTTCCCTTGCCTAAGTTGCCTTCTTCTTCCGAGTTGGTTCCTCTGTTTTTTAAAAATGTTGTTCGTTTGCATGGTATTCCGGAGAATATCGTTTCTGACAGAGGGACCCAATTCGTGTCTAGATTTTGGCGGGCATTCTGTGCTAGGATGGGCATAGATTTGTCTTTTTCGTCTGCTTTCCATCCTCAGACTAATGGCCAGACCGAGCGGACTAATCAGACCTTGGAGACATATTTGAGGTGTTTTGTGTCTGCGGATCAGGATGATTGGGTTGCTTTTTTGCCTTTGGCGGAGTTCGCCCTCAATAATCGGGCCAGCTCTGCCACCTTGGTGTCCCCGTTTTTCTGTAATTCGGGGTTTCATCCTCGATTTTCCTCCGGTCAAGTGGAATCTTCGGATTGTCCTGGAGTGGATGCTGTGGTGGAGAGGTTGCATCAGATTTGGGGGCAGGTGGTGGACAATTTGAAGTTGTCCCAGGAGAAGACTCAGCTTTTTGCCAACCGCCGTCGTCGTGTTGGTCCTCGGCTTTGTGTTGGGGACTTGGTGTGGTTGTCTTCTCGTTTTGTCCCTATGAGGGTTTCTTCTCCTAAGTTTAAGCCTCGGTTCATCGGCCCGTACAAGATATTGGAGATTCTTAACCCTGTGTCCTTCCGTTTGGACCTCCCTGCATCCTTTTCGATTCATAATGTTTTTCATCGGTCATTGTTGCGCAGGTATGAGGTACTGGCTGTGCCTTCCGTTGAGCCTCCTGCTCCGGTGTTGGTTGAGGGTGAGTTGGAGTACGTTGTGGAAAAGATCTTGGACTCTCGTGTTTCCAGACGGAAACTCCAGTATCTGGTCAAATGGAAGGGATACGGTCAGGAGGATAATTCTTGGGTCACTGCCTCTGATGTTCATGCCTCCGATCTTGTCCGTGCCTTTCATAGGGCTCATCCTGATCGCCCTGGTGGTTCTGGTGAGGGTTCGGTGCCCCCTCCTTGAGGGGGGGTACTGTTGTGAAATTGGATTCTGGGCTCCCCCGGTGGCCACTTGTGGAATTGTACTTGTGTGCATCATCCCCTCTGTTCACCTGCTCCTATCAGGATGTGGGAGTCGCTATATAACCTTGCTCCTCTGTCAGTTTCATGCCGGTCAACAATGTAATCAGAAGCCTTTCTGTGCATGTTCCTGCTACTAGACAACTCCCAGCTAAGTTGGACTTTTGTCCTTGTGTGTGTTTGCATTTTGTTCCTGTTCACAGCTGCTGTTTCGTTACTGTGTCTGGAAAGCTCTTGTGAGCGGAAATTGCCACTCTGGTGTTATGAGTTAATGCTAGAGTCTTAAAGTAATTTCTGGATGGTGTTTTGATAGGGTTTTCTGCTGACCATGAAAGTGCCCTTTCTGTCTTCTTGCTATCTAGTAAGCGGACCTCGATTTTTGCTAAACCTATTTTCATACTACGTTTGTCATTTCATCTAAAATCACCGCCAATATATGTGGGGGCCTCTGTCTGCCTTTTGGGAAAATTTCTCTAGAGGTGAGCCAGGACTGTCTTTTCCTCTGCTAGGATTAGGTAGTTCTCCGGCTGGCGCTGGGCATCTAGGGATAAAAAAACGTAGGCATGCTACCCGGCCACTTCTAGTTGTGCGGCAGGTTTAGTTCATGGTCAGTATAGTTTCCATCTTCCAAGAGCTAGTTCTCATATACAGGTCCTTCTCAAAAAATTAGCATATAGTGTTAAATTTCATTATTTACCATAATGTAATGATTACAATTAAACTTTCATATATTATAGATTCATTATCCACCAACTGAAATTTGTCAGGTCTTTTATTGTTTTAATACTGATGATTTTGGCCTACAACTCCTGATAACCCAAAAAACCTGTCTCAATAAATTAGCATATCAAGAAAAGGTTCTCTAAACGACCTATTACCCTAATCTTCTGAATCAACTAATTAACTCTAAACACATGCAAAAGATACCTGAGGCTTTCAAAAACTCCCTGCCTGGTTCATTACTCAAAACCCCCATCATGGGTAAGACTAGCGACCTGACAGATGTCAAGAAGGCCATCATTGACACCCTCAAGCAAGAGGGTAAGACCCAGAAAGAAATTTCTCAACAAATAGGCTGTTCCCAGAGTGCTGTATCAAGGCGCCTCAATGGTAAGTCTGTTGGAAGGAAACAATGTGGCAGAAAACGCTGTACAACGAGAAGAGGTGACCGGACCCTGAGGAAGATTGTGGAGAAGGACCGATTCCAGACCTTGGGGAACCTGAGGAAGCAGTGGACTGAGTCTGGTGTGGAAACATCCAGAGCCACCGTGCACAGGCGTGTGCAGGAAATGGGCTACAGGTGCCGCATTCCCCAGGTAAAGCCACTTTTGAACCATAAACAGCGGCAGAAGCGCCTGACCTGGGCTACAGAGAAGCAGCACTGGACTGTTGCTAAGTGGTCCCAAGTACTTTTTTCTGATGAAAGCAAATTTTGCATGTCATTCGGAAATCAAGGTGCCAGAGTCTGGAGGAAGACTGGGGAGAAGGAAATGCCAAAATGCCTGAAGTCCAGTGTCAAGTACCCAGTCAGTGATGGTGTGGGGTGCCATGTCAGCTGCTGGTGTTGGTCCACTGTGTTTCATCAAGGGCAGGGTCAATGCAGCTAGCTATCAGGAGATTTTGGAGCACTTCATGCTTCCTGGCACCTGCTCACAGTGCCAAAACCACTGGTAAATGGTTTACTGACCATGGTATTACTGTGCTCAATTGGCCTGCCAACTCTCCTGACCTGAACCCCATAGAGAATCTGTGGGATATTGTGAAGAGAAAGTTGAGAGACGCAAGACCCAACACTCTGGATGAGCTTAAGGCCGCTATTGAAGCATCCTGGGCCTCCATAACATCTCAGCAGTGTCACAGGCTGATTGCCTCCATGCCACGCCGCATTGAAGCAGTCATTTCTGCCAAAGGATTCCCGACCAAGTATTGAGTACATAACTGAACATTATTATTTGATGGTTTTTTTGTTTGTTATTAAAAAACACTTTTATTTGATTGGACGGTTGAAATATGCTAATTTATTGAGACAGGTTTTTTGGGTTATCAGGAGTTGTAGGCCAAAATCATCAGTATTAAAACAATAAAAGACCTGACAAATTTCAGTTGGTGGATAATGAATCTATAATATATGAAAGTTTAATTGTAATCATTACATTATGGTAAATAATGAAATTTAACACTATATGCTAATTTTTTGAGAAGGACCTGTATGCTGGGCTATGTTCTCTCGCCATTGAGAATCATGACAAGTCACTATTAATAATACTACTATCCAGTGAATAGAGAAAAATAACTCCATTTCATAATCATCATACCACCATACAGTGGCTGATTAATATGACCATATCATGACCAAATATTACCATTATTTAGTGTATTAATACCACCATACAGTGACTGATTAATATGACCATATCATCACCAAATATTACCATCATTTAGTGCATTACTAACACAGTATAGTGACTATGAATAATACCACTATACAGTGACTACAGAAAAATACCTACCTTTCCTAAAAAATAACACAACCTTACATTGACTGATTAATACCACCATATCATCACCAAATATTACCATAACTTAGTGAATTAATACCACCATACAGTGCCTATTAAATAATGCTACCATACAGTAACTACAGAGAAATATAACCATTTCATGACCATTAATACCACCATACAGTGACTGATTAACATCAACATATCATTACTAAATATTATCACAATTTCATGGATAATTAACACCATCACAGAGTAACTACTTAATAAAAATACTGACATACAGTTTCTACTAAATAATATCAAACAGTGACTGCAACACCAATATTGTTTGAACAATAGTATAATCATACATTGCCTGATTAATATTCACATTTTTTTGACCAAATATTACCAACATTTAGTGACTACATAATAATAATGCTGCCATACAGTGACTAGTAAATAATACCATCATGCAGTGACTACAGTAGAATACCAACATTACCAACCAAAAACATCACCATTCAGATAAAATGTGTAGGGTCCAGCAGAGACCAGCCGACTCCCTGCACTGCAATACACACTGCCGGCAAATCAGAGGATGGCAGCAAACGTCGGTGCATGGCAGTGAAATGATGCACTGACTGTGCCGCCACACTGAAGTCAACTGCTAGCTTCTGCACCATCTATAATGGAGGACGTTGCACGTCCTGGTAGCAGGGGAATATAAACATAATCGTTTGTTTCTTTTTTAAAAGGTGCTTTAGAAAAATGGAAGTGGCCCAGGATGGGGGCATTATACCAGGAAGGGGCACAGGAAGGAGGACACTGTATGTAACTCCTTACTCATGTACAGCACCATGGAATTAATGGTGCTATATAAATAAATAGTAATAATAATAGGGGGGCATTATTACTGGAAGGGCTGAGGACAGGAGACATTAATAGTGGAAGGACCAGAGTGGGACATTATTACAGGAAATTGCCCGAAAAGGGGGACATTATTATAGGAAGGGGCCTAGGATGGAGGACATTATTAAATAAAGTGCTTAGGACAGGGGACATTTTACATGATGGGGAACATTATACCGGGAAGGGGAAGGGACCCAGAATGAGGTCGAGGGCAGGGTACAGGATGGGACATTATTACAGGAAGGAGCCAAGTACGCAGGACATTATTAAATAAAGGGCTTAGGACGGGGGACATTTAACATGATGGGGAACATTATACCAGGAAGGGAAAGGTGCCCTGAATGGGGGCGAAGACTGGGTCCATGATGGGGGATTTGCTTACAGCATGTGGCCCATGATGGGGGGCATTATTATTGGAAGGGCTCAGGATGGGGGGCATTATTACAGGAAGGGTCCAAGATGGGGACATTATTACAGGAAGGAACCAAGATAGGGGACATTACTACTGGAAGGGGGTCAGTATGGGGGAAATTGTTACAGGAAAGTGTCAGGATGGGAGAAATTATTACAGAAAGGAGATCATTATTTCATTTTATGAACACGTAGGCCCGACATACAGGTGGGGGGCCGGGTCCAAATTTTGCTTCGGGGACCATCATAATTTAGTTATGCCACTGATAGTATACACATCTGATATTTTTTTTCTTTTATTATTATCTATCTATCTATCTATCTATCTATCTATCTATCTATCTATCTATCTATCTATCTATCTATCCAACTTTATCTATCATCTATCCCTCACATATACCTGACATAAATACAAATAAATGTGATTTCACCATATATAGACATATCCATCCATGTACCTCCCAGAAGATTCACCCAACGTGTCAATCTGATCATTCCCAGTGTAAGAATTTATTTCCCCAAATGGATCTTAACAGAGGATTGATATTTGATATGACTGGTTTGGTTCAGAGACGAGTCATGTGCTCGGCCACCCACACGCTGCTGACATTCCAAGGTGATTTCTGCAGAATTCCAGGAGTAAAACCTGTCAGTGGTTAATAAAATGTACAAAACGGATGAGAACGGATTTCCACCAAACCCCATACTAAAGGGAAATATGGATCTTCCATTTGTTATGTTTTTTGTTTTCCCCTTCCACCGCTCATGACTCTTTTCTACACTTATTTGCTCATAATTCATTTCCTTTGGAAAGGGGGTCCTGAATAAGGTCTGTCCAACTAGGAGGAAACGGGATGAGGCCAACTAGGAGGGTCCTGTCTTGAAGAGACCCATAGGGGCTGCTCAGCCATAACAGTTAGTGTAGTAACGTGCCAATGATGTGGTACAAATGCCCACTGAACCACCTTAAAGAGGTATTCTCAAGCCTGAAAGTTGTCCTCTATATTGGATAAGGGATAACTTTCCAATCACTGGGAGTTCGACCACTTGGGACCCTCCTTGGCCCTGTTCATCCTTAACCAAGTGCCAAAGACCAGCCCAGCGCAGCACAGAGCCCGGTTACCTGAGAATGAACAGAGCTGTTCTTCAGATCCCCGGTTCTCGAGATCAGTGGGGCTCCCAGTAGTCGGACCTCCAGTGATTGGGAAGTTATCTCCTATCCTATGCTCAGGGGATAACTTTACAAGAAAAATGGAAAGCTTGCTTGGAAATAATACGTCTTCCATCTCAACTAATACCTTTGCAAGGTCAAAACGCGTCAACTTTTGCACTGCCTTGTGATATTATATCTTAATAAAGTAAGTTTTTTATTTGTCCAGCAACAATTGTCAGGACATTCCTTTTTTTCTGATAACTTTCAAACTTGAGAAAAACGTAAAGGGGTTTTCCAGGACTTTAACATTGATGGCCTTTCCTTAGGATAAGTCATTAATGACTGATAGGTGGGGGTGTGACACTCGGCACCCCCAGTGATCAGCAGTGTCATAGGCGGTCAAAACTGCTTAGCTCAGCACAGCTCCAATGACGGCCTAGTGACCGCGATCAGGACCTACACATCTACCCCCTAGGGCTGTGCATCTTTGTAACTGAGAAGTTCCGGCTGCTGCCGGTACCGAGAGCAGCTGATCAGTGAGGGTGCCGAGTGTCGCACCCCCACTGATCAGATATTGATGATAGGCGGTCAAAACTGCTTAGCTCAGCACAGCTCCAACGATGGCCTAGTGTCCGCGATCAGGACCTACACATCTACCCCCTAGGGCTGTGCATCTTTGTAACTGAGAAGTTCCGGCTGCTGCCGGTACCGAGAGCAGCTGATCAGTGAGGGTGCCGAGTGTCGCACCCCCACCGATCAGACATTGATGACTTATCCTAGGGATAGACCATTAATGTTAAAGTTCCGAACAACCCCTTAAGGGATCATTAATCAAGGTTATCAGAACAATCATATTTATCAAGTTAAATGCACCACAATTTTAGCATAATTTGCACTTTCGTGCACAATATTTATTACGTGTTTTATACACTTTTTACACCTTGTTTGACAACAGAGTATGACCTCACTGAAAAGGGGCATGGTTTATTGGAAAATGGGCATGGCTTAACAATGCCATGCGCCGATAAATCCAAAGTGGGTGAAAAATAGCAAAAGCTAGACAAAAACAGGTACAAATACAATAATGAATTGAACCCCAAATGTTCCAGAATCCTTGCATAATACCAAAAAACTGATTTTCATTACTTAATCCATATTTATTATGTGTTTTAGACACTTTTTATGACTTGCCTAACAGGAGAAAGTTGACTCTGTGCTCCAAAATATGTGGCACGATTGAGGCACACATTTTTGGCACAAAGAAAGGCCGGTCATACATATTAGGTGGTTCACAGCTGAACTATGCCTTGGACGATCGTTCTGATAACAGCCAACTCAGTCGTCTCTTCCATACACGGGAGAACTCATTCGGCCAAGTGATCCTGTGCTCTATATAAGAAAGCCACCGACTTACATGTCTACCAGCAGCTTATCTCAGAACAAGGCAATCTGCAGTCCGAAATCGGACATGTGCAATAAACATCTCTCTTGACCATCAGTTGGCTGGCGCTCCCATTCCCATTAGACCATCGGCCGAACCGCATGACCCACCTTGATAATTCTGTCTAGTTGTAGTCTGCAATATCTAATAGTTAGACAGTATTAATAAATATGCCTCACTATATGTCTATTTTGAGGGACATGACTTCTTTATGAAAGTAGTGGACCCCGTGGGTTGTAAAGAACTTGCCTTGATCTAAACCAGAGTTCCCCAACATTTCTGACCTTGAGAGCCACATTCAGCTCTGAGAGAGGGTCGCGAGCCACATCCAGCCTTGAGAGAGGATCAAGAGCCACATTCAGCTTCTTCCCCCCTCACAATAGTTGCAACCAAAGCCCCCATTCAGGGCCGGACTGGCCATCGGGCAGGGCCGATGGCAGTAGTGGGCCGCTCGAGTGTACCGCTGTCGGCACACTCCCCACGCTGTCGCGGCACACTCCCAGCCCCGCATTCAACTATACCGGCGTCATAGACGCCGGTACAGTTGAATGCAATGATGGAGGAGAGAGCGTCCGCTGACGCCCCCTCTCCCATCATTCCCCGCTCTGCCTGCCGCTGACACTGCGGGTGCGCGATGACGTCATATCATCGCGCACCTGCTGTGTGACCGGGCGGGCAGACTGCATCTGCTGAGACCGGAGCCCGGAGCAGCGCGGGGCACGAGGAGAGAGGTGAGTAGAGTGTTTTTTGGTTTTTTTTTTGTCAATAAGTGATGACTGGATTGTGGAGCTATTGGGGGGGGGGGGGGGGCTGGCTGCATTCCATTCCATGGGCCTGTGCTGCATTCCATTCTATGGGGCTGTGCTGCATTATATTCTATGGGGCTGGCTGTATTCCATTCCATGGGCCTGTGCTGCATTATATTCTATGGGGCTGACTGCATTCCATTCTATGGGAGCTGTGCTGCATTATATTCTATGGGGCGGGCTGCATTCCATTCCATGGGCCTGTGCTGCATTATATTCTATGGGGCTGGCTGCATTCCATTCTATGGGAGCTGTGCTGCATTATATTCTATGGGGCGGGCTGCATTCCATTCCATGGGCCTGTGCTGCATTATATTCTATGGGGCTGACTGCATTCCATTCTATGGGAGCTGTGCTGCATTATATTCTATGGGGCTGGCTGCATTCCATTCCATGGGCCTGTGCTGCATTATATTCTATGGGGCTGACTGCATTCCATTCTATGGGAGCTGTGCTGCATTATATTCTATGGGGCTGGCTGCATTCCATTCCATGGGCCTGTGCTGCATTATATTCTATGGGGCTGGCTGCATTCCATTCTATGGGCCTGTGCTGCATTATATTCTATGGGGCTGGCTGCATTCCATTCCATGGGCCTGTGCTGCATTATATTATATGGGGCTGGCTGCATTCCATTCTATGGGCCTGTGCTGCATTATATTCTATGGGGCTGGCTGCATTCCATTCCATGGGCCTGTGCTGCATTATATTCTATGGGGCTGGCTGCATTCCATTCTATTGGAGCTGTGCTGCATTATATTCTATGGGTCTGGCTGCATTCCATTCCATGGGCCTGTGCTGCATTACATTCTATGGTGCTGACTGCATTCCATTCTATGGGAGCTGTGCTGCATTATATTCTATGGGGCTGGCTGCATTCCATTCCATGGGCCTGTGCTGCATTATATTCTATGGGGCTGGCTGCATTCCATTCTATGGGAGCTGTGCTGCATTATATTCTATGGGGCTGGCTGCATTCCATTCCATGGGCCTGTGCTGCATTACATTCTATGGGGCAGTGCTGCATTCCATTCTATGGGCCTGTGCTGCATTATATTCTATGGGGCTGGCTGCATTCCATTCCATGGGAGCTGTGCTGCATTATATTCTATGGGGCTGGCTGCATTCCATTCCATGGGCCTGTGCTGCATTATATTCTATGGGGCTGGCTGCATTCCATTCCATGGGCCTGTGCTGCATTATATTCTATGGGGCTGGCTGCATTCCATTCTATGGGCCTGTGCTGCATTATATTCTATGGGGCTGGCTGCATTCCATTCCATGGGCCTGTGCTGCATTATATTCTATGGGGCTGGCTGCATTCCATTCCATGGGCCTGTGCTGCATTATATTCTATGGGGCTGGCTGCATTCCATTTCATGGGCCTGTGCTGCATTATATTCTATGGGGCTGGCTGCATTCCATTCTATGGGAGCTGTGCTGCATTATATTCTATGGGGCTGGCTGCATTCCATTCCATGGGTCTGTGCTGCATTATATTCTATGGGGCTGGCTGCATTCCATTCTATGGGAGCTGTGCTGCATTATATTCTATGGGGCTGGCTGCATTCCATTCCATGGGCCTGTGCTGCATTATATTCTATGGGGCTGACTGCATTCCATTCTATGGGAGCTGTGCTGCATTATATTCTATGGGGCTGGCTGCATTCCATTCCATGGGCCTGTGCTGCATTATATTCTATGGGGCTGGCTGCATTCCATTCTATGGGAGCTGTGCTGCACTATATTCTATGGGGCTGGCTGCATTCCATTCCATGGGCCTGTGCTGCATTACATTCTATGGGGCGGTGCTGCATTCCATTCTATGGGCCTGTGCTGCATTATATTCTATGGGGCTGGCTGCATTCCATTCCATGGGCCTGTGCTGCATTATATTCTATGGGGCTGGCTGCATTCCATTCTATGGGAGCTGTGCTGCATTATATTCTATGGGGCTGGCTGCATTCCATTCCATGGGCCTGTGCTGCATTATATTCTATGGGGCTAACTGCATTCCATTCTTTGGGAGCTGTGCCGCATTATATTCTATGGGGCTGGCTGCATTCCATTCCATGGGCCTGTGCTGCATTATATTCTATGGGGCTGGCTGCATTCCATTCTATGGGAGCTGTGCTGTTGTGAATTTGCTTTTTGCTCCCTCTAGTGGTTACTAGTTTTTTGACTCTGGTTTTTCTGTCATTCCTTTTATCCGCACCTGGGTCGTTAGTTAGGGGTGTTGCTATATAAGCTCCCTGGACCTTCAGTTCAATGCCTGGCAACGTAGTTATCAGAGCTAGTCTGCTGTGCTCTTGTCTACTGATCCTGGTTCCAGTTATATCAGCTAAGTCTGCCTTTTGCTTTTTGCTATTTGTTTTGGTTTTGTATTTTTGTCCAGCTTGTTCCAAATCTATATCCTGACCTTTGCTGGAAGCTCTAGGGGGCTGGTGTTCTCCCCCCGGACCGTTAGACGGTTCGGGGGTTCTTGAATTTCCAGTGTGGATTTTGATAGGGTTTTTGTTGACCATATAAGTTACCTTTCTTTATTCTGCTATCAGTAAGCGGGCCTCTCTGTGCTAAACCTGGTTCATTTCTGTGTTTGTCATTTCCTCTTACCTCACCGTCATTATTTGTGGGGGGCTTCTATCCAGCTTTGGGGTCCCCTTCTCTGGAGGCAAGAAAGGTCTTTGTTTTCCTCTACTAGGGGTAGCTAGATTCTCCGGCTGGCGCGTGTCATCTAGAATCAACGTAGGAATGATCCCCGGCTACTTCTAGTGTTGGCGTTAGGAGTAGATATATGGTCAACCCAGTTACCACTGCCCTATGAGCTGGATTTTTGTATTCTGCAGACTTCCACGTTCCTCTGAGACCCTCGCCATTGGGGTCATAACAGTTTGCCAGGCCAGTATTAAATGTTTAATGCATTGCAGAAGAGGGATTATAAGAAAGAAGATTCTGAGTTTTTTTTTTTCTCCTTCCCCTTTACCTCAGAGTGGCTATGCTTGCTGCAGACATGAATGTCCAGACCTTGATTACAAGTGTGGACCAGCTGGCTACTCGTGTGCAGGGCATACAAGACTATGTTATCAGAAATCCTAGGTCAGAACCTAAAATACCGATTCCTGAACTGTTTTCCGGAGACAGGTTTAAGTTTAGGAATTTCGTGAATAATTGTAAATTGTTTTTGTCCCTGAGACCCTGTTCATCAGGAGATTCTGCTCAGCAAGTAAAAATTGTTATTTCGTTCTTACGGGGCGACCCTCAGGATTGGGCTTTTTCGCTGGCGCCAGGAGATCCGGCATTGGCTGATCTTGATGCGTTTTTTCTGGCGCTCGGTTTACTTTATGAGGAACCCAATCTTGAGATTCAGGCAGAAAAGGCCTTGCTGTCTATGTCTCAGGGGCAGGACGAGGCTGAAGTGTATTGCCAAAAATTTCGGAAATGGTCCGTGCTGACACATTGGAACGAGTGTGCACTGGCCGCTAATTTTAGAAATGGCCTTTCTGAAGCCATTAAGAATGTTATGGTGGGTTTTCCCATTCCCACAGGTCTGAATGATACTATGGCACTGGCTATTCAAATTGACCGGCGGTTGCGGGAGCGCAAAACCGCAAATTCCCTCATGGTGTTGTCTGAACAGACACCTAATTCGGTGCAATGTGATAGAAAAACCGCAAATTCCCTCATGGTGTTGTCTGAACAGACACCTGATTTAATGCAATGTGATAGAATCCTGACTAGAAATGAGCGGAAAATTCATAGACGCCGGAATGGCTTGTGCTACTACTGTGGTGATTCTACACATGTTATCTCAGCATGCTCTAAACGTATAGCTAAGGTTGTTAGTCCTGTCACCGTTGGTAATTTGCAACCTAAATTTATTCTGTCTGTAACTTTGATTTGCTCACTGTCATCTTATCCTGTCATGGCGTTTGTAGATTCAGGTGCTGCCCTGAGTCTCATGGATCTCTCATTTGCTAAGCGCTGTGGATTTACTCTTGAACCATTAGAAAATCCTATTCCTCTTAGGGGTATTGATGCTACACCATTGGCAGCAAATAAACCGCAGTATTGGACTCAGGTTACCATGTGCATGACTCCTGAACACCGCGAGGTGATACGTTTCCTGGTTTTACATAAAATGCATGATTTGGTCGTTTTAGGGCTGCCATGGTTACAGACCCATAATCCAGTCCTGGACTGGAAGGCTATGTCAGTCTCAAGTTGGGGCTGTCGTGGTATTCATGAGGATTCCCTGCCTGTGTCTATTGCTTCTTCTACGCCTTCGGAAGTTCCGGAGTATTTGTCTGATTATCAGGATGTCTTCAGTGAGTCTGAGTCCAGTGCACTGCCTCCTCATAGGGACTGTGACTGTGCTATAGATTTGATCCCAGGCAGTAAATTTCCTAAGGGAAGACTGTTTAATCTGTCGGTACCTGAACATACCGCTATGCGTTCATATATCAAGGAGTCTCTGGAAAAAGGACATATTCGTCCGTCTTCTTCCCCTCTTGGTGCGGGATTCTTTTTTGTGGCAAAAAAGGACGGATCTTTGAGACCTTGTATTGATTATCGGCTTTTAAATAAGATCACTGTCAAATTTCAGTATCCTTTACCGCTGTTGTCTGACTTGTTTGCCCGGATTAAGGGTGCCAAGTGGTTCACCAAGATAGACCTTCGTGGTGCGTACAACCTTGTGCGCATTAAGCAAGGTGATGAATGGAAAACCGCATTCAATACGCCCGAAGGTCATTTTCAGTACTTGGTGATGCCTTTTGGGCTCTCCAATGCGCCTTCAGTTTTTCAGTCCTTTATGCATGACATTTTCCGGAAGTATCTGGATAAATTTTTGATTGTTTATCTGGATGATATTTTGGTTTTTTCTGATAATTGGGATTCGCATGTGGAGCAGGTCAGGTTGGTCTTTAAAATTTTGCGTGAAAATTCTTTGTTTGTCAAGGGCTCAAAGTGTCTCTTTGGTGTACAGAAGGTTCCCTTTTTGGGGTTCATTTTTTCCCCTTCTGCTGTGGAGATGGACCCAGTCAAGGTCCGAGCTATTCTTGATTGGACTCAGCCCTCGTCAGTTAAGAGTCTTCAGAAGTTCTTGGGCTTCGCTAACTTCTACCGTCGTTTTATCGCTAATTTTTCTAGCATTGTGAAACCTTTGACGGATATGACCAAGAAGGGCTCCGATGTAGCTAACTGGGCTCCTGCTGCCGTGGAGGCTTTCCAGGAGTTGAAACGCCGGTTTACTTCGGCGCCTGTTTTGTGCCAGCCTGACGTCTCACTTCCCTTTCAGGTTGAGGTGGATGCTTCGGAGATTGGGGCAGGGGCCGTTTTGTCGCAGAGAGGCCCTGGTTGCTCTGTTATGAAGCCTTGTGCCTTTTTCTCTAGGAAATTTTCGCCTGCCGAGCGAAATTATGATGTGGGCAATCGGGAGTTGTTGGCCATGAAATGGGCATTTGAGGAGTGGCGTCATTGGCTCGAGGGTGCTAAGCATCGTGTGGTGGTCTTGACTGATCACAAAAATCTGATGTATCTCGAGTCTGCTAAACGCCTTAATCCGAGACAGGCCCGCTGGTCATTGTTTTTCTCCCGCTTTGATTTTGTTGTCTCGTATTTACCAGGTTCAAAGAATGTGAAGGCCGATGCTCTTTCTAGGAGCTTTGTGCCTGATGCTCCTGGAGTCGCTGATCCTGTTGGTATTCTTAAAGATGGAGTTATCTTGTCAGCTATTTCTCCGGATCTGCGACGTGTGTTGCAGAGATTTCAGGCTGATAGGCCTGAGTCTTGTCCACCTGACAGACTGTTTGTCCCGGATAAGTGGACCAGCAGAGTCATTTCCGAGGTTCATTCCTCGGTGTTGGCAGGTCACCCGGGAATTTTTGGCACCAGAGATCTGGTGGCCAGGTCCTTTTGGTGGCCTTCCTTGTCAAGGGATGTGCGGTCATTTGTGCAGTCCTGTGGGACTTGTGCTCGAGCTAAGCCTTGCTGTTCTCGTGCCAGCGGTTTGCTCTTGCCCTTGCCTGTCCCGAAGAGACCTTGGACACATATCTCCATGGATTTCATTTCTGATCTTCCGCTATCTCAGGGCATGTCCGTTATCTGGGTGATATGTGATCGCTTCTCCAAGATGGTCCATTTGGTTCCTTTGCCTAAGCTGCCTTCCTCTTCCGATCTGGTTCCTGTGTTTTTCCAGAACGTGGTTCGTTTGCACGGCATCCCTGAGAATATTGTGTCAGACAGAGGATCCCAGTTCGTTTCCAGGTTCTGGCGATCCTTTTGTAGTAGGATGGGCATTGATTTGTCGTTTTCGTCTGCTTTCCATCCTCAGACTAATGGACAGACGGAGCGAACCAATCAGACTTTGGAGGCTTATTTGAGGTGTTTTGTCTCTGCTGATCAGGACGATTGGGTGACATTCTTGCCGTTGGCTGAGTTTGCCCTTAATAATCGGGCTAGTTCCGCCACCTTGGTTTCGCCTTTTTTCTGCAACTCTGGTTTCCATCCTCGCTTTTCTTCGGGTCATGTGGAGCCTTCTGACTGTCCTGGGGTGGATTCTGTGGTGGATAGGTTGCAGCAGATCTGGAATCATGTGGTGGACAACTTGAAGTTGTCACAGGAGAAGGCTCAGCGCTTTGCCAACCGCCGCCGCGGTGTGGGTCCCCGACTACGCGTTGGGGATTTGGTGTGGCTTTCTTCCCGCTTTGTTCCTATGAAGGTCTCCTCTCCCAAATTTAAACCTCGTTTTATTGGGCCTTACAAGATATTGGAAATCCTTAATCCTGTATCTTTTCGTCTGGATCTTCCTGTGTCGTTTGCTATTCACAATGTATTTCATAGGTCCTTGTTGCGGCGGTACATTGTGCCTGTAGTTCCTTCTGCTGAGCCTCCTGCTCCGGTGTTGGTTGAGGGCGAGTTGGAGTACGTGGTGGAGAAGATCTTGGATTCTCGCCTCTCCAGGCGGAGGCTTCAGTACCTGGTCAAGTGGAAGGGCTATGGTCAGGAGGATAATTCCTGGGTGGTCGCCTCTGATGTTCATGCGGCCGATTTAGTTCGTGCCTTTCATGCCGCTCATCCTGATCGCCCTGGTGGTCGTGGTGAGGGTTCGGTGACCCCTCACTAAGGGGGGGGGTACTGTTGTGAATTTGCTTTTTGCTCCCTCTAGTGGTTACTAGTTTTTTGACTCTGGTTTTTCTGTCATTCCTTTTATCCGCACCTGGGTCGTTAGTTAGGGGTGTTGCTATATAAGCTCCCTGGACCTTCAGTTCAATGCCTGGCAACGTAGTTATCAGAGCTAGTCTGCTGTGCTCTTGTCTACTGATCCTGGTTCCAGTTATATCAGCTAAGTCTGCCTTTTGCTTTTTGCTATTTGTTTTGGTTTTGTATTTTTGTCCAGCTTGTTCCAAATCTATATCCTGACCTTTGCTGGAAGCTCTAGGGGGCTGGTGTTCTCCCCCCGGACCGTTAGACGGTTCGGGGGTTCTTGAATTTCCAGTGTGGATTTTGATAGGGTTTTTGTTGACCATATAAGTTACCTTTCTTTATTCTGCTATCAGTAAGCGGGCCTCTCTGTGCTAAACCTGGTTCATTTCTGTGTTTGTCATTTCCTCTTACCTCACCGTCATTATTTGTGGGGGGCTTCTATCCAGCTTTGGGGTCCCCTTCTCTGGAGGCAAGAAAGGTCTTTGTTTTCCTCTACTAGGGGTAGCTAGATTCTCCGGCTGGCGCGTGTCATCTAGAATCAACGTAGGAATGATCCCCGGCTACTTCTAGTGTTGGCGTTAGGAGTAGATATATGGTCAACCCAGTTACCACTGCCCTATGAGCTGGATTTTTGTATTCTGCAGACTTCCACGTTCCTCTGAGACCCTCGCCATTGGGGTCATAACACTGTGCTGCATTATATTCTATGGGGCTGGCTGCATTCCATTCCATGGGCCTATGCTGCATTATATTCTATGGGGCTGGCTGCATTCCATTCTATGGGCCTGTGCTGCATTATATTCTATGGGGCTGGCTGCATTCCATTCCATGGGCCTGTGCTGCATTATATTCTATGGGGCTGGCTGCATTCCATTCTATGGGCCTGTGCTGCATTATATTCTATGGGGCTGTGCTGCATTATATTCTATGGGCCTGTGCTGCATTATATTCTATGGGGCTGGCTGCATTCCATTCCATGGGCCTGTGCTGCATTATATTCTATGGGGCTAACTGCATTCCATTCTATGGGAGCTGTGCCGCATTATATTCTATGGGGCTGGCTGCATTCCATTCCATGGGCCTGTGCTGCATTATATTCTATGGGGCTGGCTGCATTCCATTCTATGGGAGCTGTGCTGCATTATATTCTATGGGGCTGGCTGCATTCCATTCCATGGGCCTATGCTGCATTATATTCTATGGGGCTGGCTGCATTCCATTCTATGGGCCTGTGCTGCATTATATTCTATGGGGCTGGCTGCATTCCATTCCATGGGCCTGTGCTGCATTATATTCTATGGGGCTGGCTGCATTCCATTCTATGGGAGCTGTGCTGCATTATATTCTATGGGGCTGGCTGCATTCCATTCCATGGGCCTATGCTGCATTATATTCTATGGGGCTGGCTGCATTCCATTCTATGGGCCTGTGCTGCATTATATTCTATGGGGCTGGCTGCATTCCATTCCATGGGCCTGTGCTGCATTATATTCTATGGGGCTGGCTGCATTCCATTCTATGGGGGCTGGCTGCATTACATTCTATGGGGGCTGGCTGCATTACAGTCTATGGGGGCTGTGCTGCATTACATTCTATGGGGGCTGTGCTGTATTACATTCTATGGGGGCTGTGCTGTATTACATTCTATGGGGGCTGTGCTGTATTACATTCTATGCGGGCTGTGCTGTATTACATTCTATGGGGGCTGGCTGTATTACATTCTATGGGGGCTGTGCTGCATTGCATTATATGGGGCAGTGCTGCATTGCATTCTATGGGGCTGTGCTGCATTACATTCTATGGGAGCTGTGCTGCATTAAATTCTATGGGGCTGGCTGCATTACATTCTATGGGGGCTGTGCTGTATTACATTCTATGGGGGCTGTGCTGTATTACATTCTATGGGGGCTGTGCTGCATTACATTCTATGGGGGCTGTGCTGCATTACATTCTATGGGGGCTGTGCTGCATTACATTCTATGGGGGCTGTGCTGCATTACATTCTATGGGGGCTGTGCTGTATTACAGTCTATGGAGGCTGTGCTGTATTACATTCTATGAGGTCTGTGCTGCATTATATTCTATGGGGCTGTGCTGTATTACATTCTATGGGGGCTGTGCTGTATTACATTCTGTGGGGCCTGTGCTGTATTATAGTCTATGGGGGCTGTGCAGCATTACATTCTATGGGGCTGTGCTGTATTATAGTCTATGGGGGCTGTGCTGTATTACATTCTATTGGGACTGAGCTGTAATGCTGGATACAGCTGTGATTATAAGTTATATATAGTCGTGTTACACTCCCCTCACTTCTTGTAGCCTACAAGTGTACAAAGATATTATACAGTCACCATGCGACAAGTGGGCCTGTGTGACTTCAAATGCCAGGGCTGAATTTTTGTCCCAGTCCGGCCCTGCCCCCATTACAGGCATAATAGTAACCAAAGCTTTTCCACAAAAATCAATCACCCCAAAACAGTATACAAAGATGCAGGGGCTCCTACAATACCCCCTATTAAGTATTCTCCTATAAAGAACTCCCAAGACACTGTCACATCCAGCTTCAAACACCTCCTCTGACAGGTGGTGTCATCTTGTCTCCAGCGTACCATACTTAAATAATCTCAAAACCCCTAAGACCAGTATTTGTGCATCCAGATCTGCTCTTCTGTGAAGGGCTGCTCATAAAATTCACCATTTTGAGATGTGCTCTTCATACCCGTTTGCTAAAACTGGAGCTAATGCACCAAGCTGATAGGCAGCCACGAGCCATAATTCATGAGACCGCGAGCCACATGTGGCTCCTGGGCTACAGGTTGGGGACACCTGATCTAAACCATACTTACCAGTTTTTGTAAAAAATGGGCAGGTGTGAAGGCCCCCTTATACATTAGACCAGAGGTCCCCAACCAGGGCCGGACTGGGACTAAAATTCAGCCCTGGCATTTGAAGTTACACAGGCCCACTTGTCACATGGTGACTGTATAATATCTTTGTACACTTGTAGGCAGGGCCGGTTTTAGGCAAAGTGGGGCCCTAGGCAAAGTTTAAAATGGGTCCCCAAATGCTAACATATTGCACATCACACAGAAGCCTTTCTGTTGTATTTACGTGCGCTGAGTTCAGGCCGCTAAACGAGTTTGATCGACAATACTGAAGTTGTTCAACGCTTGTTTCCCGGCCTCTTTCCACCAGCTGAGGAATAATGATGAGACAGAACGATCACTAATAGATCACTAACAGATCACCATACAGTATCATGTTTTCAGCAGCACATCTACAGTTTACACTGGCAATGTGCTGCTGACAACAAGGCTTTTTGTTCCAGCAAAAACAATCCGAATATGCAGCATTTTACTTGTTTAGTAAAATACACCCCATAGTCCTCCATATATTATAATGTGCTCCATAGTCCTCCATATAGTATAATACACTCCCTATAGTCCTCCATATATTAAAATACACTGCTCAGTCCTCCACATAGTATAATACACTCCTCATAGTCCTCCATATAGCATAATACAATCCTCATAGTCCTCCATATAGCATAATACAATCCTCATAGTGCTCCATATAGTATAATGCACCGCCACAGTCATCCATGTAGTACAATTCACTTCCCATAGTATAATGCACCCCATAGTTCTTCATATAGTATAACGTATTCCCCATAGTCCTCGATACAGTATAATGCAGCCCACATATAGTATAATGCAGCCACCCCAGAGTATAATGCAGCCACCCCAGAGTATAATGCAGCCACCCCAGAGTATAATGCAGCCACCCCAGAGTATAATGCAGCCACCCCACAGAGTATAATGCAGCCACCCCAGAGTATGTAACCCCCATAGAATATAATACAGCCCTCCTCCCCATAATATATAATGTAGCCCCCCATAGAATATAATGCAGCCCCCCATAGTATATAACGCAGCCTCCCCCATAGAATATAATATACCCCCACAATAGTATATAACACAGGCACATAGTACATAACATGGCCTCCCCCATAGAATATAATATACTCCCCATAGTATATAGCAAAGCCCGCATATTATATAGCACAAACCGCATAGTATACAGCACAGCCTGCATACTATAGCACAGCTCGCGTAGTAGATAACACAGCCCACACAGCAGTATTCAGCACAGACCACACAGTAGTATACAGCACAGACCACACAGTAGTATACAGCACAGACCACACAGTAGTATACAGCACAGCCCACGTAGAAGTATACAGCACAGTCCACACAGTAGTATACAGCACAGCCCACAGAGTAATATATACAGCACAGCCCACAAAGTAATATATACAGCACAGCCCACAAAGTAATATATACAGCACAGCCCACAGAGAACTATATACAGCACAGCCCACAGAGAACTATATACAGCACAGCCCAGAGTACTATATAAAGCACAGCCCAGAGTACTATATACAGCACAGAACAGAGAGTACTATATACAGCACAGCCCAGAGAGTACTATATACATCACAGCCCACAGAGTACTATATACAGCACAGCCCACAGAGTACTATACACAGCACAGCCCACAGAGTACTATACACAGCACAGCCCACAGAGTACTATATACAGCACAGCCCACAGAGTACTATATACAGCACAGCCCACAGAGTACTATATACAGCACAGCCCACAGAGAACTGTATACAGCACACAGTAGTATACAGCACAGAGCACAGCCCACAGAGAACTATATACAGCCCACAGTAGTATACAGCACAGAGCACAGCCCACAGAGAACTATATACAGCCCACAGTAGTATGCAGCACAGAGCACAGCCCACAGAGAACTATATACAGCACAGAGCACAGCCCACAGAGAACTATATACAGCCCAGAGTAGCATACAGCACAGAGCACAGCCCACAGATAACTATATACAGCCCACAGTAGTATACAGCACAGAGCACAGCCCACAGAGTACTATATACAGCCCACAGTAGTATACAGCACAGAGCACAGCCCACAGAGTACTATATACAGCCCACAGTAGTATACAGCACAGAGCACAGCCCACAGAGTACTATATATAGCACAGAGCACACAGTAGTATACAGCACAGAGCACAGCCCACAGAGAGCTATATACAGCCCACAGTAGTATACAGCACAGAGCACAGCCCACAGAGAGCTATATACAGCCCACAGCAGTATACAGCACAGAGCACAGCCCACAGAGTACTATATACAGCCCACAGTAGTATACAGCACAGAGCACAGCCCACAGAGTACTATATACAGCCCACAGTAGTATACAGCACAGAGCACAGCCCACAGAGTACTATATACAGCCCACAGTAGTATACAGCACAGAGCACAGCCCACAGAGTACTATATACAGCCCACAGTAGTATACAGCACAGAGCACAGCCCACAGAGTACTATATACAGCCCACAGTAGTATACAGCACAGAGCACAGCCCAGAGAACTATATATAGCACACAGTAGTATACAGCACAGAGCACAGCCCAGAGTACTATATATAGCACAGAGCACACAGTAGTATACAGCACAGAGCACAGCCCACAGAGAGCTATATACAGCCCACAGTAGTATACAGCACAGAGCACAGCCCACAGAGAGCTATATACAGCCCACAGCAGTATACAGCACAGAGCACAGCCCACAGAGAACTATATACAGCCCACAGCAGTATACAGCACAGAGCACAGCCCACAGAGTACTATATACAGCCCACAGCAGTATACAGCACAGAGCACAGCCCACAGAGAGCTATATACAGCCCACAGCAGTATACAGCACAGAGCACAGCCCACAGAGTACTATATACAGCCCACAGTAGTATACAGCACAGAGCACAGCCCACAGAGAGCTATATACAGCCCACAGCAGTATACAGCACAGAGCACAGCCCAGAGTACTATATACAGCCCACAGTAGTATACAGCACAGAGCACAGCCCACAGAGAGCTATATACAGCCCACAGCAGTATACAGCACAGAGCACAGCCCACAGAGTACTATATACAGCCCACAGTAATATACAGCACAGAGCACAGCCGACAGAGTACTATATACAGCCCACAGTAGTATACAGCACAGAGCACAGCCCACAGAGAGCTATATACAGCCCACAGCAGTATACAGCACAGAGCACAGCCCACAGAGTACTATATACAGCCCACAGTAGTATACAGCACAGAGCACAGCCCACAGAGAACTATATACAGCCCACAGTAGTATACAGCACAGAGCACAGCCCACAGAGAGCTATATACAGCCCACAGTAGTATACAGCACAGAGCTCAGCCCACAGAGAGCTATATACAGCCCACAGCAGTATACAGCACAGAGCACAGCCCACAGAGAACTATATACAGCCCACAGTAGTATACAGCACAGAGCACAGCCCACAGAGAGCTATATACAGCCCACAGTAGTATACAGCACAGAGCACAGCCCAGAGTACTATATACAGCCCACAGTAGTATACAGCACAGAGCTCAGCCCACAGAGAGCTATATACAGCCCACAGCAGTATACAGCACAGAGCACAGCCCACAGAGAGCTATATACAGCCCACAGTAGTATACAGCACAGAGCACAGCCCACAGAGAACTATATACAGCCCACAGTAGTATACAGCACAGAGCACAGCCCACAGAGAGCTATATACAGCCCACAGCAGTATACAGCACAGAGCACAGCCCACAGAGAACTATATACAGCCCACATCTCTTCTCTTCCTCCCCTCCCCTCCTCCGAGAATGGCCCCACAGTCCAGAAAAAAAAAAAAAACTCTCCTCACCTCTCCTCGTGCCCAGCGTTGCTTCCTGGTTCCTGCTCCTGTCTCAGCAGCTGCAGTCTGCCCGGGACACAGCAGGTGCGCGATGATATGACGTCATCGCGCACCCGCAGTGTCAGAGGCAGAGCGGGGAATGATGGGAGAGGAGCGTCTGCAGACGCTCTCTCCTCCATCATTGCATTCAACTGTACCGGCGTCTATACGCCGGTATAGTTGAATGCGACGGCGGGGGCGGCGGATTGAGCGGCCCACCACTGGCACCGGCCCTTCTGGCATTTGCCAGAAGTGCCCTATGGCCAGTCCGGCCCTGTCCCCAACATTTCTGACCTTGAGAGCCACATTCAGCTCTGAGAGAGGGTCGCGAGCCACATCCAGCCTTGAGAGAGGGTTGTGAGCCACATTCAGCCTTGAGAGAGGGTCGCGAGCCACATTCAGCCTTGAGAGAGGGTTGTGAGCCACATTCAACTCCCGCCCCCCTCAAAATAGTGGCAACCAAAGTCCCCATTACAGGCATAATGGTAACCAAAGCTTGTCCACAAAAATCAATCACCGCAAAGCAGTATACAAAGATCCAAGGGTTCCTACAATACCCCCATTCAGTATTCTCCTATAAAGCACTCCCAAGACACTGTCATATCCAGCTTCAAACACCTCCTCTGTCAGGTGGTGCCATCTTGTTTCCAGCATACCATACTTAAATCATCTCAAAACCCTAAGACCAGTAAATGTGCATCCAGATCTGCTCTTCTGTGCAGGGCTGCTCATAAAATTCACCATTTTGAGATGTGCTCTTCATACCCGTTTGCTAAAACTGGAGCTAATGCACCAAGCTGATAGGCAGCCACGAGCCATAATTCATGAGACCGCGAGCCACATGTGGCTCCTGGGCTACAGGTTGGGGACACCTGATCTAAACCATACTTACCAGTTTTTGTAAAAAATGGGCAGGTGTGAAGGCCCCCTTATACATTAGACCAGAGGTCCCCAACATTTCTGACCTTGAGAGCCACATTCAGCTCTGAGAGAGGGTCGCGAGCCACATCCAGCCTTGAGAGAGGGTTGTGAGCCACATTCAGCCTTGAGAGAGGGTCGCGAGCCACATTCAGCCTTGAGAGAGGGTTGTGAGCCACATTCAACTCCCGCCCCCCTCAAAATAGTGGCAACCAAAGTCCCCATTACAGGCATAATGGTAACCAAAGCTTGTCCACAAAAATCAATCACCGCAAAGCAGTATACAAAGATCCAAGGGTTCCTACAATACCCCCATTCAGTATTCTCCTATAAAGCACTCCCAAGACACTGTCATATCCAGCTTCAAACACCTCCTCTGTCAGGTGGTGCCATCTTGTTTCCAGCATACCATACTTAAATCATCTCAAAACCCTAAGACCAGTAAATGTGCATCCAGATCTGCTCTTCTGTGCAGGGCTGCTCACAAAATTCAGATGTGCTCTTGATACCTATTTGCTAGAACTGGAGCTAATGCACCAAGCTGAGAGACAGCCGCGAGCCACAATTCATGGGTCCGCGAGCCACATGTGGCTCTCGAGCTACAGGTTGGGGACCCCTGCATTAGACTAATATCGATTGTCTTTGCTGATATCGATGGGTTCAGCCAACACTCTAATGTATATGGAAACAATCGCCAACTTATCATTGGAAGAGATGTTAATGGAGCATGTCCAATTTTGGAATACCCATCAAATTTTTTTCCCAAAACACAAGCCATCAGCAAAGTTGTCTGCCAGCAGCTTTCTCATGGAGAACACAGTAGCACTAGTTTGACTGCTTTATGTATGGGAGATACAGCCGAAATAGCAGTCAGCCAAAGCATCATTCGGCCAATAGTCATCTAAGGTAAATGGCCAACCCCCACGACAACTGTTCATTCCCCTCTCCACACTCATGGATGCCTTGGCTCTACCTCCCTGAAACGCTGAGGCACAAGGAAATATTTGGAATTTCTGACTCTGACTTCGAAGGTTTTCAGATGATTTGCTGTCTTCTCCAACAGTCAGTGAGGACTACCTTTTTCTGGTAACCTCCTGGATCTTATGGGACAGTTGGCAAGTATGTACTAGGCTGAGGAGTAGGGAGCACCGAGATCCTCAGGTTTTCTCTGTTCAACCTTCTACAGGGATCTAGACTTTGCTTCACAGTTATCCAAGACAGTACCTTCAGCATAAAGCAATCCTATAGTAATAGCTGACTGATAAATGGATTTAGAAATGTAGAGCCCAAAGAAGATCTGTGAGGTGTGGTCAGATAAACTGGTGTCAGGGCAGACGGAATTCAATCAATGCAGTAGTCATGTAGAAGGTCAGGGAAGGCAGAGTTCAATCAATGCAGTAGTCATGTAGAGGGTCAGGGCAGGCAGAGTTCAATCAATGTGGTAGTCATGTAGAAGGTCAGGGCAGGCGGAGCTCAATCAATGCAGTAGTCATGTAGAAGGTAAGGGAAGGCAGAGTTCAATCAATGTGGTAGTCATGTAGAAGGTCAGGGCAGGCGGAGTTCAATCAATGCAGTAGTCATGTAGAAGGTCAGGGCTGGCGGAATTCAATCAATGCAGTAGTCATCTAGAAGGTCAGGGCAGGCGGAGCTCAATCAATGCAGTAGTCATGTAGAAGGTCAGGGCAGGCGGAGCTCAATCAATGCAGTAGTCATGTAGAAGGTCAGCGCAGGTGGAGTTCACGCAACATGGAAGACCATCAGGATATTGGGGCTCATAACAGTCAAGATCCAAGGACAGGTTCTGTTCAGGGGGTGCACCTGGACCCAATAGCTCATATCTATTGCAGTGATAGCTGCACTTTGAACAAACCCATTGACCACAATTGTTTTCCAATGATTTTAACATCAGGAAATATGGAACACTGCAGGTGACATCTAATTACGTGTGGGAAATCACAGCTAATCAATTCTGACCATACAGTAAATCTTTGTGGAAAGTGCATGAGATGAAGGCACACGGGGTAATTAGCTTGTTACTAATATGTGTATGAAGACTGTGGATTCCAGGGTGCGGCACTTTCTTCATTATCTTCATTCTTATGCAACTGCAAATAAATAATAATCCTCAACATCCAACACTTACACTCCTCAACATTGACATTGCAACACCAAGAAGGAAAAGCTTTGGAATTATGGTAATCACTGGATGGATAGACATGTTACATTTTCTTAACATCTTGATTTATTCAGTCTGGAGTATGAGCAGAAATCCCTGCACTTACACCCTCGGCTCCTATCAGACAGATTAATAATGGTGGACTGAGGAATGTTCTGTCGCACTGAATGCACTTGGGCAAATTATCAAGATCCTCTGCTGGCAGCGCACTTTACAATTGCCAACCAATTAGTGATGGCCAGTCTGTCTCTTTTTGGTGATCTGGCTCTGCTCACCAAAAAGAGCCAGCTCTTTTTGGATCCTAAATGGATCCCTATTAAATATGTGTTCACAACGAAAGAAGTTGGTGAATAAATGAAGTTATTACCCGAGTTATAGGCAAGTGATGGCGGTAGAAGCTGGGCGAAACGTGCACGTCGGGCAGAGAGATTGGACTTTACTACAGTCATCATATGGCTTGTGCTGAAGTCTGTGTCCTCTATGCTTAAAAGTTTGTGAATAAAGAAAACTCTTTTTTACGGATTCGGTGAAGCTGGACATTCTTTTCTTTTTTGGACTCTATACGCCTGGACACAGCGGGTCCGTGCTCCCGAGGATTGGTTTATGCATCACGGGTGAGCTGGTTTATATTCCTTCATTCATTCACGTACCTCACTAGTTAGATGCTTTGTCTTGGATGACAAAAAGTGTTGAAAATACGACAAATATTATATTTTACTGAATGTATATAATCAGTTAATAGCGATATTTTTATTATAATAAGGTGTTTTCTAATAGATACAATTGATTATAAGTAATTGCTTCAATTTATATTTTTGCACTACTTACCGTATGACCTTTGCACTGGTCATCTCTTTGTAGTATATATTATTAAGATACATTATGCAATTATGTCCTAAAAATATGCCTTTGCATAACTACTGAAGTTTACATTAATTACCATGTCTTGCAAATTCTACTTTTAAGTCTCAGTCTCTCCTCATTACCCTGTACCTTTCTTACTTTAATCATTTTTTTAATTAATTATCAATAAAAATATATATTTTTTAAAAAAATACATACTGTTGTAACACTCCTTTCTACCCTTGGTTAACACATAACTGGGATGTTGCAGTAATAATAAAACTCTGTATAAAGGAAATGTTCTACAAGCATTATGTAATAAAACATAAATACCGTAGATTCTCTCTACTGTGATGTCGAGTAGGTGCTTAGAAGTAAGACGTAGTCTTCAGATAAGTACAAAAAACTTCAGATTTTTCTACTTACTACAAGCATTATGTGACATCTGTACAGCAGTATAGCATAGGTTTTTGTTCCACGATCAACATTTTTCACCTATAAACAGTATAGGCTATTTGCAATGTTGACAAATATATATATTTTTTATTTGAAATGCATTTAGACATTAAAAAAAAAAGAATTGCAAAAGTAAACATACCTTTAAATTTCAAGCGACGGGGCATGATCACTGTTAACACACCTTAATACAATCATTCTGTGTGCATAGAATATTGGCAATGTGCTGCCAATGACGATTATTTTTAAGCTTGCTCAAAAATTATCGACCAGACAACTAATCATTGTTTTGCCCAATCGCCAGGTGTTCGCATGTCTGTTTAGTTGAGACGATAATCAGTAGCGAGCTTTATACGTATGTCTGTTCCCCTGATTTTTGACCTGTCAAAATAGACCCTGATTTGAAATGGCTGATTTATTCGACAAGATCAAGAGGGGCCAGGTTGTCTTTCTTAGAAAATAGAACTTTAGAAAGTTAGCAATAATAGATTTCTAGAAATGTGTCATTGATCCAGGGATTTCTACAGATTCCGGAGTTGTTTTGACATTGCTGTGCATTATGTTTCATCCTTTTTGGGGGTATTTTATCACTTTTTCAGGCGGCTTCCAGGGTGAAAACAATGTTGTGTGCACTTATCCTAAGGGCATCTTGACTCAGTTACTTGTGAATTCTGGCAAACTTATGATCAATGTTTACTTGAGTCCTACAAGAATAAACAAAATTAGTGGCTGGTTGAATATTCTTTCACATTTCCATAAGTCAATTCTTTCAGATTGGCGTCACAGACATTTTTCAAAACGTCACCCAAGCTTTCTATGTTAATTATCATGTTTCACCTGCATTGCTTTACTCATACATTTGCGTTATGGAGTGGACAGAGTTGAGGATGAATAACATGGAGTATCATGATGTCATAAAATTGGAGATCTTTGTCCCAAAGAAGAAGCGAGAAAGCCGCGGCATGATACTGCATTGCGTTCGAGAAGCAAAACAGGGAACAACAACAGAGACTCCACCACGAGGATGTCCAAGAGAGAATAGAAACTTTTCACCGCTGATCTACAACATTAGGCGGATTGAAAGCATTTGCTTCCACAGAAATAAAAACGTTTGCAGGAAAAATGTGCATATTTTTACATTTTAAGTTTTTGGGTTGAGTCTGGGACTTTCCATTAAAAGATATGGACACCTTCAACGGAATGTTTTTTAACTTACATGCTTATTATTTTTAGGTACAAAGAAAAATTCAACTGGGTTTCTGTAAAAAGAAATAATTCACAACTTGAATGTATCACTTCATATAGCTGATTGTGGAGTGAGTTAACTGTGTATCCAACAGTGAGCTAGTTCAGACAGTGTGTATTATGCACCTGTCCCGGATCCGGGCTTTGCCCCCTCACCCTGGTCTGCTAAACTGTGTTGTGCTCTATGTCAGGCCTTGTAGATGGCCTAGTGTGATCCCATGTGATCATCTTCCTGGGCATATAAGGCCCACGAAGACACACACCTGATTCTTGGTATTAAAACTTTTTAGTTGCTGTGAAGTTCTGTGTGCTACCTCCTGTTCACCATCTTCCAGGACCTTTGCTATCTGTTTCTGGTTTTCCATTACCCCTGCTACCTGTTCACCATCTTCCAGGACCTTTGCTACCTGTTCCAGTTCTTCCAGGACCTGTGCTACCTGTTTCTGATCTTCCAGGACCTCTGCTATCTGTCTGCCTGTGGCTTACAGGACATCTCTTGTCTGCCTGCAGCTTCCAGGTTGTCTCCAGTCTGCCTGTGGCTTCCAGGTCCTCTGCTACCTGATCCCAGTCTTCCAGGACATCTACTACTTTTTTCTGATCTTCTAGGACCTCTGCAACCTGTTCCTGGTCTTTCAAGACCTCTGCTACCTGTTTCTGATCTTCCTTGACTTTTGCTGCCTGTTCTAAGTCTTTCAGGACATCTGCTACCTGTTCCCTCTCTCCTGTCTGCCTGCGGCTTCCGGGATATCTCCTGTCTGCCTGTGACTTCCAGAACCTCTGCTACCTATTCACGGTTTTCCAGGAACTCTGCTACCTGTTCCCAGTTTTCCAGGACCTGTGCTTCCTGTTCCTTGTTTTCCATGACCTTCCAGGTTTTCTAGGCATCTGCTACATGTTCCCGGACTTCCAGGACCTCTGCTACATGTCCACCTGTGACTTCCAGGACATCTCCTGTCAGCCTGCAGCTTCCAGGATATCTCCTGTCTGCCTGTGGCTTTGAGGACCTCTGCTACCAGATCCCAGTCTTCCAGGACCTCTGCTACCTCTTCCTGGTCTTCAAGGACCTTTGCAACCTGTTTCAGGACTTCCAGGACCTCTGCTTCCTGTTCTTGGTCTTCCAAGACTTCTGCTATGTGTCTGCCTGTGGCTTCCATGACTGGACATCTCCTGTCTGCCTGCAGCTTCCAGGATATCTCCCGTCAGCCTGTGGCTTTGAGGACCTCTGCTACCTGTTTCTGGTCTTCCATGACTTCTGCTACCTTTTCCCAGTCTTTCAGGATCTCTGCTACCTGTCTCTGATCTCTTGTCCGCCTGCAGCTTCCAGGGCATCTCTTGTCTGCCTGTGGCTTCCAGTATGTCTACTATCTGTTCCCAGACTTTCAAGACTTCCTCTACCTGTTTCAGGACTCCTGACTGTCTGCAGTCTGCTGTACTTCTGCTACCTGTTTCCCACATACCTGTCTGCTGCACTGATTACCGTGGCCCATGTCCTCACCTGGACCTTGGGCTTTGAGGATCCACCTCACCAAGTGAGCCAGACAATGTGTTTCTAAGCTTTCTTTTCCTGTTCTGAATCCCGCTTATCTGATTTATGACAATATAAGAGGGTGAGCAGTGCTCAAGAAGACGCTGTGGCAAGAGAGAGTTGTATTTTATATGCATGTTTTATATACATAAATGTACGTTTTATACTTATGGCCGGTCTGTGTTTCGGTTTCCTGAAGGTTGTACCTCAAGGCCATCTCTGGGAATTGGGGAGGGCTGGCCAATAGGAGAACCAGTGAAAGCTATAGCTATAGGGATATAGTTAACACACCGGGTAAGGTATATTTAAATGTTTTGGGAATAGCCCACATACTGGGAGGGGTGATATTTAATAAAAAAGGAAAGCACTTTCTGCTAGAGGGACTAGAGTTCAGTTAGTCTCAGACAGTGTAAATGACAGGTTCAAGTCAGTTCAAGTATAAGCTGTGATGGGCTCTAAGAGTACCAAGCTTCCAAACAGCAGACGGGCGCACCGAGAGTCTAGCGTAGATCCCTGGACAGTTCAGGGCCTATGGCCTGGAAGAGGTATTGGGTTCCATGTCTCATTCTCTTCTAAGAGGAAGAGGCCAATCCGGGAAAAGCAAGAGGAAACGGTGGTGGTCCTCAGGAAAGTTGGGTTGTGGGGATAGGAAGTCCCTACTGCCAGTAGAAGCCAGTCAAGTGGGGACAGTTCAGGGAGACCGGAAGCAGGATCTTGAAGTGTACTGTTTTATGGGAACATCAACCGGAGAGGGCTCTGCCCCATACTGTATGCCGCAGCCGAATGTAACCGAACTGTACAGTAAGATCGAACCTGTTGAACCAAACCCAAGGACTCTTGGTGTGTGTTAATTATCCCGGTCCCAAGGACACAGACGTAGCAGAGGCTTCCAGTCCACAAGTAAGTGCAGAGCACTTTTTTAGAAGAGGGGTTTCAGGAAGAAGAAAAGTCAGAACCGGCCCACAGCTCCAAACCCTCAGTCCTCCTTCAACAACACCAGTGTTCATCTCAAATTTAATATGGTTATATATATATATATATATATATATATATATATATATATATATATATAAAGGCCCATTTAGAGAAGCCAATAATGAGAAGAAACGCTCATTCCCGCACGACTATCAGACCAAGGAAGAATGGCAATGATCACTCGAAGAACGAGCAAAACATTGCCCAACATAAAAGGGCGGCAAAGTGATGTTATATCGGGACAGAATGATCATGTTAATGGTTTTTGTTGGCCCATCTAAATAAGACCAATAAACATGGGCCGATCAACTTGTGCATAGTCATGCTGCGCTCATTAACGGGCTGAAATCTGAATATATAAATGGTCCTTTAGAGAAGTGCAAGAGAAGTGAGAAAAGGCTTGTAAACTGTGACATTGATCTAGGGAACTAGTCCGATTGCCATATATAGAGGCAGAAATGATTTTTTTTCCTTAAAATAGGGCAAGTGATGTCCTTCTCATTGGGGTTTTTTGCCTTCCTTTGGGTCAGCATGGCAGGATTATAGACTGGACTCAATGTTTTTCATCAACCTTATCAACCGTGTAACTATATGTCAATCTGTAACCTTTTGCTTGATTGATTATTGGAATGCACCATGCCGGGAATAACCTTCATAAATCGATCCCAGTATGTAAAGTTAACATATTTTCCATAGCAAACCAGCAAAGATTATTTTTTTTGGACTTTTTCTAAATTATTTCCCTTGCTTGTGATATTATTATTGAGCTTTAAAATATTTTTGGTCATGTACAACTTATAGTAAAATCACAAACTGAAATGGAATAGGCAAACTTAGTGACCGCTTTCTGTGAACAATTAAAAAGAAATAAAGGTTAAATTAAATAATTATTTCTTTCACCACAAGGGGGAGCATATTGCATATTGTAAAGGGGTGTGTCCCTACAAGGTCTGACACTGGCAGCACTGATTGGACAGTGCCTGACTGTGTAAGGACACACCCACAACTAAACTAGTAGCACCCAGTAGTCAATTTATTTGTCAATTTCAAGGAGGAATAACAGAGGAACGGCACAACACAGAATTCTAAGAACAATTGTTCCAAAATTGTTATTACTTGGTAAATACAGTTATTTACTAAAACTAACATGTCAGGAGAGCTGACAAGTCCACTTTAAATGAGTACACTGTTCTGTCATAGGCCAACACTATCAACCCTTCACCCCTGTGTATCATTAAATATTAAACTATATATTCTATAATATTGATTGATTCCATTACCACACAGTAGACCCCCAGGTAACGCATAACCATCCTACAAATAGTAAAGGAGCACTGAAGTCCAGTTTCAGTTATACGGCAACTGAAAGTCATTGGGTTTATGCCAGGTATCTCCAAGGGGTGGGGAAATAACTTTTTTGTTTTTGTGTTGGGTAGAGTCTTGTCTCATACCTCATGTAACTTACCAAGCCATAATAATTATATGTTGTCGCACAGATATATACATACATGACTGCTTTCGAGCAACTAAATAAATTGTGTCAATGTAGCCTGACCACTGCTCTCATGCCAAGCACGCCACCGCTTGATTTACCATGCGAGCTGCAACCAAATATGCGCGGCTAGCGTGATTGACCATGTGTGGCTATAGCAGCTGCAGGAGCCGGTATCCCGGCGAAATGCGCGTCAGGGTTATATGACCCGGTCTTATGAATTATGATAGAGTCCGGATGAAAGTAATCACTATAGGGAAATAGATGTCTATGTGCGCTGCTACAGTGTAACAAGCCGCAGACAGACTGACAGTTTACCTGCAAAAACGCTCTGGCTATTCTCTAGCGCCAGCATGGCTACTGATCCAAGGAGACCGTGCCTGCAGCTGCTATATTCACATGCGGTCACTCACGCTAGCCGCGAATATTTAGCTGTAATAATTACACAACAACTTTTATAACTGTGAGTCAATATAGATCCTCAAATAGATGTGTGTGGATTTAACGATTTTTAACAATTATTATTAATACAAAAATAAAGGTTACATTTTATTTACACATCCTTTCCTCTTTCCCTTTCCTCATTACTATGTGTCATGATCCGGTACTGACCTTTTGGCGCTCCTCTGACTCTGTGTTTGTGATTCCCCTTGGTACTACGCTACTCTCTGGTATCGACCCGGCTTGTCTGTCTATTCTGCTGCCACCTGGTGGTAGCCTCGCTGCAGTTCTGCTGGTCTGTTCTGAGCAGGATTTCAGCCCTCTCTCCACTCTACTGCCATCTAGTGGAGTTTGCATTTACCTGCAGTGCTGCAGCGTGACAGTATGCAAAAAAAGTATGTGCATGTGCTGTAGAAACCCCCCCTATAGGTACACCTATTTCCAAATCATACCCCTTGACGCCTTTTCCACATCCCCTCCATAGTGGAAGGCGCCATAAGCTCAGCTTTCTGGTAAATTTGGGCAGGATTGAGTGATGCCTAGGAAATATTCCAACTTTTCTGGGATTCTGAGAGGTTTCCCATTATCGGGGAGCCTTCGAGAAGTTTCGGGAGAGTTGACTAGTCCGCTTGTACATACTATTGCCCAAACTGCTTGAGGCCCAGAGTGTGTACATACTGTAGATTTCTATGAGTACCAAATTCCGGGCCGGTTCTGGTTTTATGCTCGGCCCTTGGGCTCTTTTTCACTTTCAATTTGTTTTTTTTTCGTCTCCCAAGATCTGTCACTTTTTTACTTTTTGGTCAATAAAATTGTATGATGGTTTATTTTTTTTAATTTGCTGTACTCGTATGAGCTGTAATTTGTATCTTTTTCTTTATGAGGTCTAAACGGCCCTCAATCTTCTTATTCCATTTATTTAGTGGCAAAGAGACCAGAAAACATTGATTCTGCCCATTTAGATTCTTTTTTTTTTCATTTTGGGGTTCACCACAATGAACAAATATGATAACGTTTTATTAATTTCGACTGCTACATGTATGCACAGCAATACTATATATTTTAATTTATCTATTTATAATATATACAGATTTTAATAACGTTACCAGAAAAATAGGGTGATTGGAGATTTTATATACGTTATATATTATTTAAAAAAAGAAAGTGAAAAAGCAGCACAAAAAACAGTCATTGGGTGCAAAAGCCTGCCAGGTATGTACCAACCCTTAGTAGATATATCCAAAAAAATGAAAGCCGCACACCATAGTAGAGTCAATTCACGTGCAATTTAATTGCCTATCTGGCGACGTTTCAGTCCAAAAAATGTGGACCTTTCTCAAGCAGTGGGCAGCGCGGTGCCACCACTTCTCTTATTTTACTTGGTGATGGTCCTAATGACCTCATTGCACATAATCCAAGATAATCATTAGTCACCCCTGTGTTTGCTCCATAGGCAAAAAAGTGGTATGCGAATTCTACATATCTCTATCCAAGTGCACTGAGGCTCTTTCGTTCTGATGACCAGCGTTGGGTGTTTGCCAAATTGGAAGTGATGAGATCAGTGGCGTAAGTACAGTCCGATGGGCCTCAGTGCAAAATTTGGACCTGGGCCTCCAACTGCATGTTGGTCAGATGTATGGACCATTATAGAGCTCTTGATCCTATGCAGACATACATGCTCACCTCCCATGTAATAATGTCTCCCAACTAGATTAGTTCATTTTTACATGATATTCATTCCACTTGTTTATTCGCACCTACAAATGGATAGACGTCACTTTCTTGGTTTTATAATTCAGTGTGCAAAGATCTCAGAAGGCACTAAGGACTCAGTTTCCAAATTCCTGCTTAAAATTTGAAAAATTGCAAAAATTTGCCAAAATTTTCACTTCCGTGTTTTGCTTGCACGGAGCTTGGCTTCCTCGCAGACAGGCTACATATGGTTTTTACATTGTGAGAAGTAAAATTTAGTAAAATAAATTAGAATTTAATGAGTGAGAGTTTCCATAACTTCGTTCAGGGTTAAGCAAACAAATCTGATAATATCACAATTAGTCATGGACAGTTCCCCGTCTGTCACCGAGTCACTATGACAGTGCTAGGTACTGCCGGCACACGCCTGATGGTGCCTTTACGCATATCTCTGCTTGTTTCTATTGACATGTACTTTAGTTGTATTCAACTATTATCGTTATCAATTATTTCTTAGAAATACAGACGCAAACTATGACAGCTTAATTGTCTCCAGGAGGCATTCATGGTGGATCCTGGATTTTAACCATTGACCAAAGGCATTTGAAGAGAACAATCGGACTATATATACACTGCTCAAAAAAATAAAAAGAACACTAAAATGCCACATCCTAGATATCTCTGAATGAAATATTCCAGTTGCAAATTTTTATTCATTGCATAGTGGAATGTGTTCAGTACAATAAAATATAACAATTAACAATGTAAATCAAAATGAATATCAAATGGAGGTCTGGATTTGGAATGATGCTCAAAATCAAAGTGGAAAATCAAATTACAGGCAGATCCAACTTCAGTGGACATGCCTGATGACAATGAAAAGATGCTCAGTATTGAGTTGTGGCCTCCACGTGCCTGTATGACCTCCCTACTGTACAAAGCCTGGGCATGCTCCTGATGAGGCGGCGGATGGTTTCCTGAGGGATCTCCTCCCAGACCTGGGCTAAAGCATCCGCCAACTCCTGGACAGTCTATGGTGCAATGTGACATTGGTGGATGGTGCAGCGAGACATGATGTCCCAGATGTGCCCAATCGAATTCAGGTCTGAGGAACGGGCGGGCCAGTCCATAGCTTCAATGCCTTCATCTTGCAGGAACTGCTGACACACTCCAGCCACATGAGGTCTGGCATTGTCCTGCATTAGGAGGAACTCAGGGCCAACCGCACCAGCATATGGTCTCACAAGGGGTCTCAGGATCTCATCTCGGTACCTAATGGCAGTCAGGCTACCTCTGGCGAGCACATGGAGGGCTGTGCGGCCCTCCAAAGAAATGCCACCCCACACCATTACTGACCCACTGCCAAACTGGTCATGCTGAAGGATGTTGCAGGTAGCAGATCGCTCTCCACGGCATCTCCAGACTCTGTCACGTCTGTCACATGTGCTCAGTGTGAACCTGCTTTCATCTGTGAAGATGCCAATCCTGGTGTTCTGTGGCAAATGCCAAGCGTCCTGCAAGGTGTTGGGCTGTGAGCACAACTCCCATCTGTGAACGTTGGTCCATCAGACCATCCTCATGGAGTCGGTTTCTAACCATTTGTACAGACACATGCACATTTGTGGCCTGCTGGAGGTAATTTTGCAGAGCTCTTGCAGTGTTCCTCCTGTTCCTCCTTGCACAAAGGCTGAGGTAGCGCTCCTGCTGCTGGGTTGTTGCCCTTCTACAGCCCCCTCCATGCCTCCTGGTGTAATGGCCTGTCTCCTGGTAGCGCCTCCAGCCTCTGGACACTACGCTGACAGACACAGCAAACCTTCTTGCCACAGCTCGCATTGATGTGTCATCCTGGATGAGCTGCACTACCTGAGCCACTTGTGTGGGTTGTAGAGTCCGTCTCATGCTACCGCGAGTGTGAAAGCACAACCAACATTCAAAAGTGACCAAAACATCAGTCAGAAAGCATTGGTACTGAGATGTGGTCTGTGGTCCCCACCTGCAGAACCACTCCTTTATTGAGGGTGTCTTGATAATTGCTAATAATTTCCATCTGTTGTCTATTCCATTTGCACAACATCATGTGAAATTGATTGTCGTTCAGTGTTGCTTCCGAATCCTAAGTGGACAGTTTGATTTCACAGAAGTTTGATTTATTTGGAGATATATTCTGTTGTTTAAGTGTTCCCTTTATTTTGAGCAGTGTATATAGTATATATCTAGGCGTTGGTTCTCCCCTTAGAAATTAATATTCCCTGTATTGTTTTTGAATTTCCCTTAGAGCCAGAGAGCAGTGTAAACTCCAAAATAATAGAAATTTCCTTAAAGTGATTTATGACTTCACAATAAAAATGTAACCATAAATGGATAATGCATAGCTAATATTTCTGCCACTGCTCAGCACTGCAGCTATTCAGTGAGCTTAGCTGCTCAGAGTCACTGATTGGCTGCAGCGCTACTGATGTAACATCAGACAGTAACAGACAATGAAATCAGCGGCAGAGACTCTGCACTGGATCGGGGCAGGATGAATAAAGCACATTGTTTGTTTTTTTTGTGTTAAACAACAAAAGACTGAGTCCATCACTTCCAATCAGAAAACTGGTCTGAACATGTGCATACTAAGAGTAACCGTCTCTATACATAACCAGCAAAGTTGCACTCTGTAGCGCTATAGCAGATAAACATGAAATATATGAAATTTGAATTGCAATACTTCTCTAGAAAATAGGAAAAAACTAAGATACTCAGCACATACACTACGGTTTCAAAGTTTAGGGTTACCCAGACAATTTTGTGTTTTCCATGAACACTCATACTTTTATTAATCAAATGAGTTGCCAAATGAATTGAAAATCTAGTCCAGACATTGACAAGGTTCGAAAAAAAGATTTTTATTTGAAATAATAATTTTCTCCTTCAATCTTTGCTCCCTTTGCAGCAATTCCAGCATTGCAGACCTTTGGCATTCTAGCAGTTAATTTGCTGAGGTAATCTGGAGATATTTCCCCCCATGCTTCCAGAAGCCCCTTCCACAAGTTGGTTTGGCTTGATGGGCACTTTTTGCACCTACGGTCAAGCTGCTCCCACAACAGCTCAATGGGCTGAGATCTGGTGACTGCGCTGGCCACTCCATTACAGATAGAATACCAGCTGCCAGCTTCTTCCCTAAATAGTTCTTGCATAATTTGGAGGTGTGCTTTGGGTCATTGTCCTGTTGTAGGATGAAATTGGCTCCATCCAAGCGCTGTCCACAGGGTATGACATGGTGTTGCAAAATGGAGTGATAGCCTTCATTATTCAAAATCCCTTTTACCTTGTACAAATTTCTCACTTTACCAGCACCAAAGCACATTACTTCCACCATGCTTCACAGATGGCGTCCAACACTCTTCCACCATCTTTTCAGTTGTTCTGCGTCTCACAAATGTTCTTCTGTGTGATCCAAACACCTCAAACTTGGATTCATCTGTCCATAACACTTTTTCCAATCTTCCTCTATCCAATGTCTGTGTTCTTTTGCCCATATTAATCTTTTCCTTTTATTAGCCAGTCTCAGATATGGCTTTTTCTTTGCCATTCTGCCTTGAAGGCCAGCATCCTGGAGTCGCCTCTTCACTGTAGATATTGACACTGGCGTTTTGCTTGTACTATTTAATGAAGTTAGTTGAGGACCTGTGAGGCATCGATTTCTCAAACTACAGACCCTAATATTCTTGTCTTGTTGCTCAGTTGTACAGCGGGCCTCCCACTTCTCCTTCTACTCTGGTTAGAGCCTGTTTTTGCTCTGCGCTGAAGGGAGTAGTACACACCGTTGTAGGAAATCTGTTGTGAAATCCGTTCTCGGGCTCCCTCCTGTGGTCATGAGTGGTACTGTGTGAGTTTGTTCTTGGGCTCCCTCTTGTGGCCTTTAGCGATATGGCTGGGCTCAGCTGCTTCATTTCCTTCTATGCTGGGCCTATTTATCTCACCTGGACCTTCATTTGTTGCTTGCTGTCGGTGTATTCAGTCCTGATTCTGAGCTCTCCTGAAGATTCCTTGTGACCAGTCTCCTGCTGGAGAAGCTAAGTTTGCTTGTTCATTTTGCTCATTATTTCCTTGAAAACGTTTCTCAGTATATGATGAGTTCAGTCCAGCTTGCTTTTATGTGATTTTTTGCTTGCTGGTTAGTTCTGGGGTGCAGAGTGCGCCCCTCACATCGTGAGTCGGTGTGGGGGTTCTTGTATTCTCTGCGTGGTTTATTTTTGATAGTTTTTGTACTGACCGCACAGATTCCTATCTATTTTCTGTCTATCTAGTGTTAGCGGGCCTCATTTGCTAAACCTGTTTCATTTCTACGTTTGTATTTTCCCCTTAACTCACCGTTATTATTTGTGGGGGGCTGTCTATAACTTTGGGGTTATTTCTCTGAGGCAAGTGAGGTCTTTGCTTTCTCTCTAGGGGCAGTCAGTTTCTCAGGCTGTGAAGAGGCATCTAGGTTTTTAGGTAACGCTCCACGGCTGCCTTTAGTGTGTTGGATAGGATCAGGATTGCGGGCAGTATAGCTTCCACATCCCCAGAACTTGTCCTAACATTCTGGTTATATGTATCAGGTCAGTTTTGAGATCCTACCACCGGATCATAACAGAAATCTTCAGTTTCTTGGAAATTTCTCGCATGGAATAGCCTTCATTTCTAAGAACAAGAATAGACTGTACAGTTTCACATGAAAGTTCTTTTTTTCTGGCCATTTTGAGAGTTTAATGGAACCAACAAATGTAATGCTCCAGATTCTCAACTAGCTCAAAGGAAGGTCAGGTTTTTAGGTTCTCTAATCAGCCAAACTGTTTTCAGCTGTGCTAACATACTTGCACAAGGGTTTTCAAGGGTATTCTAACCATCCATTAGCCTTCTTACACAGTTAGCAAACACAAAGTACCATAAGAACACTGGAGTGATGGTTGTTGGAAATGGGCCTCTATACACCTATGAAGGTATTGCATTACAAACCAGACATTTGCAGCTAGAATAGTCATTTACCACATTAACAATGTATACAGTGTATTTCTGAATCATTTAATGTTAGCTTCATTGGAAAAATCTGTGCTATTCTTTCAAAAATAAGGACATTTCTAAGTGACCCAAAACTGTGGAACGGTAGTGTAATTGGGAAAATTCATGCATGCCCAGCAGCCACGACAAGGTGACCTTCTTTTGTTGGGAACCTAACCTAATGTGAATCTTCTCCTTGGCTGAAGCCTACATTTATATGGGCTGAGAGCTCGGTCAGAGAGCCAATATATAAATAACAAAAGACTGACCATCATTTCCAAACAGAAAACTGGTGTGTACAGGTGCAAACTAAGAGTAGCCATCTATATACATACTGTAACTAACAAATAAAATTGCACTGATTTTTATGTTACTGAAGCTGGGAAACGATGGTTTTCTGAAAAACAGAAAACTGCATCAAAGCAAAATGTAAAACTTAATTATAATTAATCATTATTAGATTTCGGGGGATCCGTCTATTGCCAGCCCCTCTGATCAGTTATATAAAGAAGCTGAGAAGCTCACCCATAACCGGCTGAAGGAATATCATATAATGTTACGGTATTTTATTAACTCTAGCTTTGAGGTTAAAATATCTCTCTTGTAAAAAGTTTGTTTTACAAGTCTCATTACTTGGAAGGGACATTCCTCAAATCCCAAAGCTCCGGATGACCCCTTTAACTTGCATAACCTCTAATAATGAGATGACTCTGCGATGTCTACCCCAGTCTATAGAGCAAAGCTGACAAGTCAACTAATGCGCCTGAACTAGTGGCTAGTGTGAAATCTAGACTATTTCAAGATGTATAAAAATATTTTTCGAATAGAAACTGGGTTTATGTAAAATCTATGTATAAACGTTCCTGAATTGAGAATCCATAGCATTGTTAGCATTATAGCACTGATCGTCCAACCTCGCGGATTATTATCATGAATTAATTGGTTTCCCTTTTCCTTACACGTAATGTCTCGACTGACTGTTGTAACGAATTTCCAGCCGCAGCATGAAACCACAAGTCGCCGTATAATGTGCGAATTGATTTTTATCGATGATTGTTCCTCATTCTGCAATGACGCTGATATATGACACATCACTGGACTTTTGCCATTGTTGGGCAGCTTTATTATATTTTTTTTTAAATGACATGTTTTGAGACCATATATACACAGCCATAGATTGCCACATGTGCTCCTGCAGGAGATGATGCAAGACGATGAATTTGCAATTTGCAGCCACTTAAGTGCTATGACTACTGCGGCACAGCTCCATTCATGTAAATGGGAAACGCTGTACATTGCTACAAAGCCTGGGAGCGCTGCTCTTCAGAGAGTGAACATAATGCTGATTTAAAAGGAACTTGTAACCATGTTTTCCCCATTTAAAGTAGAGCCAGCACCTGTCAGCCCTATGTCCCCAATCCGCTCTTCAATGCATAAAAATGGATTTTATTATACTCACATACGGTGCGGTCTGTTCCAATGGGCGACTATTCTCTTCTTGCTATCGCGGTCTTCTTTCCCGGCTTCGTGTGGATCAAACGTCCTAAGTCCTCCATCATGCTTCTCTGCAGGAGTACTTCTCTCTGCCTTGCCGAAGACAGAGCAAAGTAATGAAGTGTGCATGACCTCAGGATCAGTAGGGTCATAAGATTGGATCGACAACTACAGTAGAGTGATGGTAGAACACAAAAATATGCTATCACTTTATGAGATTGGTAGACCTCCTTTAAGGGCACTGCGACTGGAGAGTGTCTAAAAGGGTATTCCAGGTCCTACCACTGGGACCCCACCTGATCTAGAGAACTAGAAGAATGGAGCCAAAGTCAAGCATACGCAATCATGGTTTGTGGAACTGCTGGAAATTACTAGTGCTTATGCTCGATCTCCACTCCATTCACAAAAAGCTTGTAAGGGTCTTAATGGTTGGACCTAGTGATGAGCGAGTATGCTCGTTACTCGAGTTTCTCTGAGCATGCTTGGGTGGTCTCCGTGTATTTCAGCGTACTCAGAGATTTACACTGTGTGCAGAATTATTAGGCAAGTTGTATTTTAGAGACTTATTTTCATTATTGATCAACAACTATGTTCTCAATCAACCCAAAAGACTCATAAATATCAAAGCTTAATATTTTTGAAAGTTGGAGTGTTTTTTTTTTTTAGATTTGGCTATCTTAGGAGGATATCTGTTTGTGCAGGCAACTATTATTGTGCAGAATTATTAGGGAACTTAATGAAAACCAAATATATTCCCATCTCACTTGTTTATTTTCACCAGGTAAACCAATATAACTGTACAAAATTTATAAATAAACATTTCTGACATGTAAAAACAAACCCCCCCAAAAAATTAGTGACCAATATAGCCCCCTTTCTTTATGATGACACTCAGCAGCCTTCCATCCATAGATTCTGTCAGTTGCTTGATCTGTTTACGATGAACATTGCATGCAGCAGCCACCACAGCCTCCAGACACTGTTCCGAGAGGTGTACTGTTTTCCCTCCCTGTAGATCTCACATTTTATGAGGGACCACAGGTTCTCTATGAGGTTCAGATCAGGTGAACAAGGGGGCCATGTCATTATTTTTTCTTCTTTGAGAGCTTTACTGGCCAGCCATGCTGTGGAGTAGTTGGAGGCATGTGATGGAGCATTGTCCTGCATGAAAATCATGTTTTTCTTGAACGATACCGACTTCTTCCTGCTTGAAGTTGTCTTCCAGAAACTGGCAGTAGGTCTGGGAGTTGAGCCTCACTCCATCCTCAACCCGAAAAGGTCCCACAAGTTCATCTTTGATGATACCAGCCCATACCAGTACCCCTCCTCCACCTTGCTGGATTCTGAGTCGGAGTGGAGCTCTCTGCCCTTTACTGAACCGGCCTCTGGCCCATCCATCTGGCCCGTCAAGAGTCATTCTCATTTCATCAGTCCATAAAACCTTTGAAAAGTCAGTCTTAAGATATTTCTTGGCCCAGTCTTGACGTTTTATTTTATGTTTCTTGTTCAAAGGTGGTGGTTTTTCAGCCTTCCTTACCTTGGCCATGTCCCTGAGTATCGCACACCTTGTGCTTTTTGTTACTCCAGTAACGTTGCAGCTCTGAAATATGGCAAAACTGGTGGCAAATGGCATCTTTGCAGCTTCACGCTTGATTTTCCTCAATTCATGGGCAGTTTTTTTGCGCCTTTTTTGCCAAACGCGCTTCTTGCGACCCTGTTGGCTATTTGCCATGAAACGCTTGATTGTTCGGTGATCACGCTTCAAAGGTTTGGCACTTTCAAGACTGCTGCACCCCTCTGCAAGACATCTCACAATTTTGGACTTTTCAGAGCCCGTCAAATCTCTCTTCTGACCCATTTTGCCAAAGGAAAGGTAGTTGCCTAATAATTAAGCACACCTTATATAGGGTTTTGATGTCATTAGACAACATCCCTCCTCATTACAGAGATGATTTACTTAATTGGTAGTTGACTTTCAAGCCTGAACAGCTTAGAGTAGGACAACATGTATAAAAAGTATCATGTGATCAAAATACAACTTGCCTAATAATTCTGCACACAGTGTAGTTTCTGTCGACACAGCTGCATGATCAGCAACCACTCAAGCATACTCGAAGAAACTCGAGTAATGAGCATACTCGCTCATCACTAGTTGGACCCATTCCTAGTCTTTTGTAAAACTTTTTCCCTTTAGCTGACACAGTTTTCATTACCTATACATTGGAGTAGTTAGTGGGAGGTAAACAGGGCATTTCATGGTGGACGCCAACAAATCTCTTTGCCTGAGCTTTGATGTTTAAGTACAGGGTGAGGGCAGAACATTGAGTCTTTTGCCCCAGTAAAGAAAAGCTTAGTAATAGTTCTCACCTATGTCTTTTTCTTGATGCCATACACACCCAATCACTAGGAGAAAAACAAAATGTCTCTCAAGTGGAACTTGTAGGTGGCCACTCTGTCCAACAACTTTTGACCTTTATAGGAGCTTTGAAACATGACTACAATCAATCTATAGACAGTACTGTCTCAAACTTGCTGCTCCTCATCAGTAAAGTGTAAGGTTCTGCTGGGTTGTAGCACATTCAGATTCGTCTTCAGACACCTGAGCAATTTACAAAAAAAAATTGACAAAATTCGGCCAAAATTTATTAAATGATCACCTTTCCACTAATGCTTATGTTAGGACTTTGGCTAGGATAGATGTGCTGTATGATGAGTGGGGAAGGGGTGGGACGTGCTTGATGAGGGGAGTGGGTGGGGGGCGGTCACAGGAGCATTTGATTGTTATTCTTAATTTATTTTTCTTAACGTAATGTGTGGAGATTCCAGCAGCCAAGTAGCCACAATGTACTGACACAAGAGCTTGTGTCACTGGCTGCTGAAGTCACATGTCCCTCCTCATATAAAGAGTAGACATGTTGTTTTGGTGCCATTTTGCCAGTGTATCAGCGCAGAGAGGCCGCTCCTGCTGCTGCTACTGGATAGTCAGAAAGTTATCTAGGCGGTTTATTATCAGCCAGCTAGTTCAGATACATAGGATCCTGTGTGGTTGTAAGGGGATGAAGGATTATGTTCCCTTTTGTGCTTTTCCTCCTTAACAGGTCTCAATACTGTTTGGTAAGCTAGGAACGTTTCCTTTAGAGAATCAGAGGGTTAGGGACTCCCAAACCATCCACACGGGCTATAGGCCCAGGACGAGACAGCAGTCACGCAACAGGAAAAGACAGTACCTCAGCCATCCACAGCTACAGTATGGACAATCAGTGGGTTAGAACAGTTGAAGACTCAGAATGTGGCAACTCATGGTCTGTGCAAAAACCCTTGGAACTGTGGCGAATCGGTTAAGGGTCCCCATGAAGGCAGTGTGTAGGAATATTAAAGACGTGGTGCAAAGGCAGAAGGCAGAACAGAAGGGCAGTACTCTCTTTCAGTGGCTTTATACTCCAGAGATTAATGATCTTTTGTCTGGGGTGAAACAGACAGAGGGAAGCATTCCCGTAGCAGAGCTGCATAGAGAAAATGCTGAGGGACCGTCAGGGACAGTCCGACCTGGGCCCGCGCTTTGTAACCACGAGAGAAGTGCATGGAAAGAAAATAAATATTATTTTGTGAAACCCATTGTCAAGAATGTGAAGTCTTTGAATGTGCTGTGTAACGGAATCAGTAAAGATGTTATTGTTGAAGTTTACTTGGACTGTGTCTCAGTTTCTCCTGACTCATCTAGAGAGGATCTCCCACAAAAGGAAAGGGAGCCTGAAGGAACTGGATCTGAAGGTACAGGTATGCTGATAAATGGAGAATGTGTTTATGTGAGTAGAGGCCAGGGCACTGATGTTCCAGAGGGTTTGGCCATGACTACAGCCCTGGCCCAGTATCCTACATGGCTGTGAAATCGAACTTCCAGCAGATCAATCGTTTTTGCTCATTGTGTGGTCCAAAGACACTAGGGCACATTTCAACGTTTAACTCTTTTGTGCTGCTAATATTGTGCTTGAGCCAGGAGTCCACATGTGAGAATCTAAATTGTTTGTTCTAATAGCGTGTTCTAGAATGCAGGCCACATTTCAGGATCTAATAATTTTGTGCTCATATTTTTGCCCCATCCAGGAGTCAACATTTGAGAGTCAAAATTGTTTGTTCTAATAACGTACTCCAGAAAGCAGGGCACATTTCTGCAGAAAAATATTTTGTGCTGGTGGATTGCCCCCACGTCAGGGCAATGGGGTACTCGGTACCAGGTCCTTTCTCAGTTCAGGGGAATGTCTCGGTGGCCCGACCCGGTCCGTGGCCCTGTTGAGGGGTGCCCAATTAAAGGTGTGATTTGTCTGGTGTTCGTGACGCCACCTGTGGTATTCGGTCAGGGTGACCGACGCTGCTTAGGGGTCCGCTGGGGTGATGGAGTGGCAGCTAGATGGTATACCTTCCCACAGGTGAAGTATGTCCCCAGGGCTTCCCAGATGTGTAGGTAGTGATGGTGGATGATGTAAGGCGCAAGGAATAACAAGGACACAAGGTTGCAGTCTCTTTACCTTTTACTGAAGACTTCAGCATCCACAGTCCAGAGCACTGTTCACAGGGTAGGCAGAGTCCGGCCGGTCTGAAGGCAAATCCAGAGTTCTCTTATCCAGGTGGAAATCAGTAGCCTTCCTACTAGCGCCTGTGTGTTGTAGTACTTCCCTGCTGAGCACCATGGGATAGTCCTCACAACTTTCGTGGATGTTTCTGATGTTCTCTCTCTCTGTCCCCCAGATGGTATGGATAGGACAAACCCGTATGACTGGGATGGCCTGAGGCTGGTTTATAGGGACCCTAGAGACGCCCCGACCCCCAGAATTTGCCACCGTGTCTTCTTAGGTATTAAGGTCGGGCAGCCAACTTGGAATTGACTGTCCTGCCGGTCTCTGAAGTAATGCGTAGAGTCAATTACTCCCTCGGTGTTCCGGCCACCGGCTACGCGCCTCAGAAGGAGGCTGCCTGTCTCAGGGCAGAACTCCTCCCGGTGTTTTCTCCTTGTGCTGTGACTTCGTTTCTCACTCTCTACAATACACTTCTCTTCGTGTCCTTTCTTAGGATACAGCCGCACGTGGGGCAGGCGCAGCTCCATATCTTTCTGTCTCTTGCTAGGCCTCTGTCAGGATCCCACCCTTGACAGGGACCCTCTGTCTGCAGCTCAGATGTTCCTCCTTTCCCCCTGTCTGCCTGACAGGTGTTGCCTGGGCAAAGCCCAGTCAGCTTCTCTCTCACTTTCTATCCAAACCACCAGTTTTACCCTTCTGTGAGGAGTGCCCTACTAGATAGGAGCATGGCTCCCCCTGGTGGTCTGGAGTGTGAAGTGTGTTGTTATGCCGTGATACCTGGAAAGATGAACTCCTTTAGTGCCATCAGACGTAATATCACTCCCCCTGGTGGAAGAATAACATTACTGCAGCAACCAGGACTCTGGGGCGCTGCGCTGGTAATATATTTGGCCAGGCAGGAGTCCACATTTAAAAATATAAATTCTTTGTACTAATACTGTGGTCCTGAAACAAGGCCACATTTCTGCAGAAAAATATTTTGTGCTGGTAATATGTTTGGCTAGGCAGGAGTCCACATTTAAAAATATTAATTCTTTGTGCTAGTACCGTGGTCCTGAAACAAGGCCACATTTCTGCATAAAAATATTTTGTACTGGTAATATATGTGGCCAGGCAGGAGTCCACATTTGAAAATATAAATTATTTGTGCTAATAGCATGTTCCTGAAATAAGGCCACATTTCTGCATAAAAATATTTGGTGCGGGTAATATATTTGGCCAGGCAGGAGTCCACATTTGAAAATATTAATTCTTTGTGCTAATAGCATGTTCCTGAAACAAGGTCACATTTATGCATAAAAATATTTTGTGCTGGTAATATGTTTGGCCAGGCAGGAGTCCTAATTTGAAAATATAAATTCTTTGTGCTATACCGTGGTCCTGAAACAAGGCCACATTTCCTAATCAAAATTGTTTGGGCTATTACTGTGTTGCAGTCACAACTCAGGAGGCCCCATTTGCTACACAAAATTGTTAGGTCTACTATTGGGGTTCAGCCAGGAAGCCCCATTTGCTAATCAAAATTGTTAAAGATAATAGTGTGGTGCAGGATGGAATCCACATTTCCTACTCAAAATAGTTTAGGCTAATACTGTGTTGCAGTCATGACTCAAGAGGCTCCATTTGCTAGTCGAACTCGTTAGGGCTACTATTGGGGTTCAGCCAAGAGGCCCCATTTGCTAATTACAATCGGTAGAGCTAATAATGTTGTGCAGGTTGTAGTCCACATTTCTTACTTCAAAATCATTTGGGCTAATACTGTGTTGCAGTTAGGACTCAGGAGGCCCCATTTGCTAATCAAAATCAACGGGCCTAACATTGGGGTTCAGCCAGTAGGAAGAAGACCGGGCTGTGGGTACCTATGAGACACCAGGTCCGGAACTGCCGAGGCCGCGTCCAGTGTTGCATGGGGAAGGAAATGGGAGACAGAAAGAACCCATGACCTGCAGTGAAGGGGAGTGGGAGTAGGGACTTGCACAGAGTTTCACGCGTTGGCTCTTCAGTTCAATGGAATAGGGGCTCATTGGGCAAAACCGGTGACTGCCTGCTGCCACCAGACATGAGACCATGTGTTGAGCGAGGAAGCCTGAAGACACAGCACCGGCCTCCGCCGGCATCTTATCACCCATCGGACTGCAAGCAAGTAAAGGACAGCGGAGTCATGATAAGTTGAATCTGTTCCAAAAGACTGTTAAGTTAAATCACCATTATACTGTTTAACCTGTTATCTCCCTGCAAGGAGGTCATTACTGTTAATTAAGTAAACAATACTTAACCCCTGCTCGGTGCCTCTGTGTAACTGCATCTAAGTTCCTGTGTTACATCCTTTTGCATAGCCTGTGCCAATGCAGAATGGACGTGGTGCAAATCACGCTTGCAGAGTGGGCACACATGAAGGACCTCTGCACCTTTCTGCATAGTTTCGAAATGACTACTAAGATCGTTAGTGCTGATGTTGCCTTCATACCCATCACTATTCCAGTTATCTACATGCTGGAACACACTTTGAATGGTCTGCGGGAGGAGGTGGTGGTCCCAGAGGAAGAGGTGGAAGCAGAGGACGATGCAAAAGGCATAACAATTTCTCTAACTGTTGTCTTGCAGGCGGGTGCCATGGGAGGATGGATTACAGCGATCAAGGGTGGCTCATGGTACCGGACAAACTATTAGTGAAGGTGCTGGAGCCGAGGAACAAATGGAGGAGGACAAGGAGAAAGAGGTGATTGCAACAGTCAGGAGATGAAGAGGATAATGATCCCCTCTTTGTTTTCTGTGGTTGGCAGGAGGGGACGGAGGAAGCAAGCTTGAGTGTTACCCTGCTCCCAACCCACCATGGACTTGGACCTCATGGAGTGCTTTCTTGCTGCACGGTCTGCAACATGATGCCTGTATTGTTAAGACTGGAAATGCTGACTGCTGGGTTTCCACTCCGTTAGATCCACGATACAAGAGTAAATTTTGCCAGATGCTCCCCCCCCGGAAATGGATGCGAGCAGGCTGAAGTATCGAAACAGGCTTGTAGACAGTAGTGGTGCACACAGTGTGCATCGCAGTTCTAGGCTTCCAACCCGGGAACGTCAAGGTGTCACCGCAAAAACATTAGCAACAGCAGTGTAAGTGGCTTAAGCAATTTCTGTGAGTCATTTCACACATATTTTAGACTAGCCCGAGCACCAGCAGAACAGAGTACAATTCTGATGGGAGAGAATGGTGGAGGAGTATTTTGAACTCAATATCAATGCCATCAGGGGGCATTTGGAACCTCTTGAATTTTGGTCTTCATAAATGGAAGAGTGGCCTGATCTCAACTGTCATGCCTTGGAGGCTTTGTCATGCATGGCAGCCAACGTTCTCTCAGTACTTGTCTTCAGCACTGCTGGTGGTATCCTGACGGATAAGCGGATCTGGCTGGCCTCTGAAAGTGTAGACCTCCCAACTTTCATTAAAATTAACATGTCATGGATCTCCAATGACTTTTGCACCTCAGTCGCAGACTGGGCAGACTAGGCGATGGTGTCGTTTTTAGTGTCATGCATTCATCTTGCGTTATTGCACTCTGTGACACCTTTGTTGTGGCTTCTATGCATGCTGTTGCTACTGCTGCTGATGTTACAAACAATTTTTTGAAATATGGAGACTCCAAGCTGGGTCTCCATCTGGTGGGTTGCCTGTTGTGTTAGAGACCCATTATATTGTTTCTACTCTGTGGAAATTGATATCATTTTAGTGGTGTGGGACAATAATTTTTTGAAGTGTGAAGACTCCAATTTGGATCTCCATCAGGTGGGTTGCCTGTTGTGGAAGGTGTGTTAGAGGCCCATTATACTGTTTCCACTCTGCATAAATTGATGTCACTTTAGTGGTGTTTGACAATACTTTTTGAAATGTGGAGACTCCAAGTTGGGTATCCATCAGGTTGGTTGCCTGTAGTGGAAGGTGTGTCAGAGGCCCATTATACTGTTTCCACTCTGCGTAAATTGATGTCACTTTGGTGGTGGGTGACAATACGTTTTGAAATATGGAGACTCCAAATTGGTCTCCATCTGGTGGGTTGTCTGTAGTGGAAAGAGTCTCCGAGGCCAATAATACTGTTTCTATTCTGTGGAAATTGATGTCACTTTACTGGTGTGTGACAATAATTTTTTGAAATGTGGAGAAGCCAAGTTTGGTCTCCTTCATGTGTGTTGCCTGTAGCAGCAGGGCTCCTAGACTGGCTGGCCTGCACTGACTTTCATTCAACTACCTGTTCTACTATTCTTACATTTTTCTAACAATAGTGGTGTGGTGCCCCTGAGGGTCCAGTCGCCACAGAGGTACTGCACCTCATCCAGAGGTGTGGTATTCCGCTCTTGGGTACGGTGGGGACAATACCCAGGACCCAAACATTTGCATCCAACATCACATCACTTTAGCCCGACAAGGTGGGCAGACCCTAGAGATAGGGGTGGGATCTCACTCAGGCAAGAAGAGTAGTGACAGTTTGAGGGAAAGGGAGAGTCTGTGAGAGGAATTAGATGGCGTGAGACGTGCAGAAAGGAGCTCTCAGAGAGAGGGAGCTAGAGAAAGGTGAAGCTACAGAGAGAAGAGAAAGAAGGGGTCCTAGGGTAGTGAGGAATCCACCCGTGGGGCCCATATCCACAGTGACTGTAGTTGGGTGGAGGTATCAAGTCATAGTGGGAAACTGGCCCCCAAGACTAGTGGAGAACTACAAGGCTCAGCTAGCAAACCGGAGGCTGTGGTATCTGTATGTGCCACAGCCACATCCACACACATTTGCTGAAAAGGCTGCCACATAGAATCAAGGGGACCAGAAAGACGTCGCCTGACAAGATCCGAGGCTGCTTGCTTGGGATACTGTGTGTGAAGGTGCAGGGCAGGAGAGGTGGGAGCCAGTGCAGAGACGGCCAGGAAAGGACCATAAAGTGCACCCATATTACCTGAGAGCTGGCTGGACCACAGACACGGAGGACAAAGCACCCGGCTGGGGAATTCACAAAGAACCGTGAGTAAAGCTGTGGAAACTACACCTTGCTGTCTCCTCAGAATTATTTCTGTGTCACCTGCCCTGCACTACAACATCCACCATCACATTTAACACCGTAATTGCCCTGGGACTAAGCTCTACCTGTGGAGGGCTGTAACAACTCATCAGGCCGATCACCATCAGCCCCAGCTTTTCTTTCAGCAGCGTTGGCCATCCCTAACCAAGTACCACAGGTGGCGTCACAAACAAATCCCTATTCCCCTATAAATTTTATTTTTTCCCATTTACTTGACTTTTATTGGACGCCCAGGGCCACAGACCGGGTCATCACTGCCGCCGTGATTTCCCCCTTAAGAACCGTCGGACCCGGCCCGACTACCCCACGGTAGTATCGGGCGCTCCACTTTACCAAGCTGATATTTCTGCCACGTTTGGTTTTATACGTTTGGACGAACTGTTCGACCAGGGTATAGGATCCCTGGTTGATCCAGGGTATAGGATCAACCAAAGCCAAAGCCAACCTATGATGCCTCTTAATTGTTTCAATAGCCAGGGGAAGGGTATATACGAGTCTAGGTTGATAGCTGAGATCCTAGCAGGAGCCGGCGTTGGTGGCCAAGTGGGAATGGCTGACACAAACCGTGTCAAAGCATGGGAAAAGGCTTTTCCCTGGCAGCTTTACACATATATATGGTTCAGCCCTACACTACGACGGCAACTGGTTCGCCATATGTCTGGCTCTAGCAATATAAAATATTCATTGGCAAAAATATTCATTGGAAAATATTCATTGGACTGTGTGTGCCTACCTCTGGCTGATATCCTCAGCGACTCCGTATATTTACCCAAAGAAAGAACTGCATAAGGCGATTGTGATCAAGGCCATAAGTTGGCCAAAACGTTTTTTGCCTATCGCTCCACCCCAACACTGTTCCAATAAACTTTTTTCACTTATAAGAAACATCTTCTATAGTACGAGTACAGTGATCATATGTTCTTTATGTTCGACGAACATGTTCGGCAAACATCGGGATGTTCACAGATCCAAATTGAACCGAACCTTGAAAGGTTCGCTCATCTCTGATACCCTGGAAATAATTATTGAGCACAAACATTGAGAGATCTGATTTGTGTCATGGCTGCATGTAAAAACAGTTTGTCCAGAGTCCATATGGTCTATTCATCACCCAATGGCACAAGCTTAGATACAGCTGTTGCTGGTTTTGATGCCACATTGGACAAGAAAATACCCTTCACTGGTATTATTATTGTGTTCTCATGGATTTTGTGCAGACCAGTTAATGATGGTCCAAACAACCATTCTTGTCCTATTACTTCATAATTTTATTAAAATGAAACTCTGTACATATAAATATTTTCTGAACATCTTACTATACTGCTCAAAAAAAAAAAAGGGGAACACTAAAATACCACATCCTAGATATCACTGATTGAAAAATTCCAGTTGTAAATCTTTATTCATTACATAGTGAAATGTGTTGAGAACAATAAAACATAAAAATTATCAATGTAAATCAAAATTAATATCCCATGGAGGTCTGGATTTGAAAAGATGGTCAAAATCAAAGTGGAAAATCAAATTACAGGCTGATACAACTTTGGCGGAAATGCCTCAAGACAAAGAAATTATGTTCAGTTGTGTGTGTGTTGACTCCATGTGCCTGTATCAACTCCCTATAACGCCTGGGCATGATCCTTATGAGGCGGCCGATGGTCTCCTGATGGATCTCCTCCCAGACCTGGACTAAAGCATCCACCAACTCCTGGACAACAGTGATGTTGGTGGATGGAGTTAGACACGATGTCCCAAATGTGTTCAGGTCTGGGGAACGGTCGGGCCAGTCCATAGCTTCAATGCCTTCTCTTGCAGGAACTGCTGACACTGAGGTCTGGCATTGTCCTGCATTAGGACAAACCCAGGGCCAACCGCACCAGCTTATGGTCTCACAAGGGGTCTAAGGATCTCATCTCGGTACCTAATGGCAATTAGGCTACCTCTGGCGAGCACATGGAGGGCTGTATGGCCCTCCAAAGAAATGCCACCCCACACCATTACTGACCCACTACCAAACCGGTCATGCTGAAGGAAGTTGCAGGCAGCAGATCGCTCTTCACGGCATCTCCAGACTCTGTCACGTTTGTCACATGTGCTCAGTGTGAATCTGCTTTCATCTGTGAAGAGCACAGGATGCCAATGGCGAATTTGCCAATCCTGGTGTTCTGTGGCAAATGCCAATCGTCCTGCACGGTGTTGGGCTGTGAGCACAATCCCCATCTGTGAATGTCGGACACTCAGACCATCCTCATGGAGTTGGTTTCTAACCGTTTGTGCTGACACATGCACATTTGTGTCCTGCTAAGGGTCATTTTGCAGGGCTCTGACAGTGCTCCTGCAGCGCCCCAGGGTTCTGGTCATTGCAGTAATATCGTTCTCCTCTAGGGGGGAGTGATGTTACGTTTGGAGACAATAAAGGAGATCTCACTACCAGGTAACACCAACACACAACACACTTCATACTCCAGTCCACCAGGGGGAGCTATGCTCCTATTTATTAGGTCACTCTTCACAATTAAGTAAAGCTGGTGGTCTGGATAGGAAGTTAGGCAGACGCTGACTGAGCTTTGCTCAGGCAGTTGCTATCTGAGCTCCGCTCAGGTAGTTGGTCCCTGACAGGGGTGGGATCCTGTCAGAGGCCTAGACAGAAGGACACGGAGCTGCGCCTGCCCCATGTGCGGCAGCTTCCAGAAAGAGACATGAATAGAGAACTGTATTGTGAAGCGTGAGGAGAAGTCATAGCACAAGGAGAGGAAACCAGAAGGAGTTCTGCCCTGCATAGGCTGCCTCTTTCTGAGGCGCAGGATCCGGTAGCCGGAACACCGAGGGAGCAACAGTCCTTTATGCCTTGCTCCAGAGACCAGCAGGACAGCTAATTTCAAGTTACTGATCCGCCCTATACCCAGGAGGCACGGTGGCAACTTGTGGGGGCCGGGGCGTGCTAGAGTCCCTGTAAACAGCCTCAGGCCACCAGTCATACGGGTTTGTCCTATCCATCTGGGTGACAGAGAAAGAGACATAACATCTAGAACATCTACAACAGTTGTGAGGACCTTATGAGAGGCTCAGCAGTAAGGTACTACAACACCCAGGCGCTAGAGAAGGGATACTGATTTCCACCTGGATAAGGGGATTCTGGATTTGCCTCCAAACCGTCCGGACTCTGCCTGCCCTGTGATCTGCTGCTCTGGACTGTGGATGCTGAAGCCTTCAGTAAAGGTAAAGAGACTGCAACCTTGTGTCCTCGTTCTTCACTGCACCTTACACCATCCACCATCTATACACTGGGAAGCCCTGGGGACATACTTCACCTGTGGGAAGGTATACCATCTAGCTGCCATAACATCACCCCAGCGGACCCCTTAAAGCAGCGTCGGTCACCCTGACCGCATACCACAGGTGGCGTCACGAACATTTCCCCTTTAAAGACCTTTCCCCCTTTACAACGTACATCCCTAGGGCCACTGTCATGATCTCTGCAGGCAGAGATCATAGCAAGCCTATAGAGGGACAAGCTCTCGGAAGATGGAACTATACTGACCATGAACTAAGCCTGCCGCGCAACTAGAAATAGCCAGGTAGCATTTCCTATTTATCGCTAGATGCCCAGCTCTGGCCTAAGACCTAAATAGCTAGCAGAGGGAAATATAAGACCTGGCTCACCTCTAGAGAAATATTCCAAAGAAGACAGTAGCCCCCCACATATAATGACGGTGAGTTCAGATGAAACAACAAACGCAGCAGGAAAATAGTCTTAGCAAATTTGAGGTCCGCTTACTAGATAGCAGAAGACAGATAGTATACTTTCATGGTCAGCAGAAAAACACTAACAAAACACCATCCAGAGATTACCTTAAACTCTGGCATTAACTCATAACGCCAGAGTAGCAATCCCTGATCAACGAGAGCTTTCCAGACACAGTAACAAAACTTCAGCTGTGAACTGGAACAAATAGGCAAAACAAAACATGGACAAAAGTCCAACTTATCTAGTAGTAGTCTAGAAGCAGGAACAAGCACTGAGAGGCATCAGATAACATTGTTGACCGGCAAGAAACCACCAGAGAAATGAGCTTAAATAGCGACACCCACTACTGATGGAACCAGGTGAAACAGGAAAGAGGATGACAAGTCCAATTCCACAAGCGGCCACCGGGGGAGCCCAGAATCCAAATTCACAACAGTACCCCCCCCTCAAGGAGGGGGCACCGAACCCTCACCAGATCCACCAGGGCGACCAGGATGAGCCCTATGGAAGGCACGAACAAGATCAGAAGCATGAACATCAGATGCATTGACCCAAGAATTATCCTCCTGGCCGTAACCCTTCCAGTTGACCAGATACTGGAGTTTCCGTCTGGAAACACGAGAGTCCAAAATTTTCTCCACAACGTACTCCAACTCACCCTCAACCAACACCGGAGCAGGAGGCTCAACTGAAGGTACAACAGGTACCTCATACCTGCGCAATAACGACCGATGAAAAACGTTATGAATGGAAAAGGACGCAGGGAGGTCCAAACGGAAAGAAACAGGATTAAGAATCTCCAATATTCTATAAGGGCCGATGAACCGAGGTTTAAACTTAGGAGAAGAGACCCTCATAGGGACAAAACGAGAAGACAACCACACTAAATCTCCAACACAAAGCCGAGAACCAACACGACGATGACGGTTGGCAAAACGCTGAGTCTTCTCCTGGGACAACTTCAAATTGTCCATAACCTGCCCCCAGATGTGATGCAATCTCTCCACCACCGCATCCACTCCAGGACAATCCGAGGATTCCACCTGACCGGAGGAAAATCGAGGGTGAAACCCCGAATTACAGAAAAACGGGGACACCAAGGTGGAAGAGCTGGCCCGATTATTGAGGGCGAACTCTGCCAATGGCAAAAAAGCAACCCAATCATCCTGGTCAGCAGAGACAAAACACCTCAGATATGTCTCAAGGGTCTGATTAGTCCGCTCGGTCTGGCCATTAGTCTGAGGGTGAAAAGCAGATGAAAAAGACAAATCTATGCCCATCCTAGCACAGAATGCCCGCCAAAATCTAGACACAAATTGGGTACCTCTGTCAGAAACAATATTCTCAGGAATACCGTGCAATCGGACAACATTCTGAAAAAACAGAGGAACCAACTCAGAAGAAGAAGGCAACTTGGGCAGAGGGACCAAATGGACCATTTTAGAGAAACGGTCACAGACCACCCAGATGACAGACATCTTCTGGGAAACAGGCAGATCTGAAATAAAATCCATCGAGATGTGTGTCCAAGGCCTCTTAGGAATAGGCAAGGGCAACAGCAGTCCGCTAGCCCGAGAACTACAAGACTTGGCCCGAGCACAAACGTCACATGACTGCACAAAGACTCGCACATCTCGTGACAGGGAAGGCCACCAGAAGGATCTTGCCACCAAATCCCTGGTACCAAAAATTCCGGGATGACCTGCCAATGCAGAAGAATGTACCTCAGAGATGACTCTGCTGGTCCAATCATCCGGAACAAACAGTCTATCAGGCGGACAACGATCCGGTCTATCCGCCTGAAACTCTTGCAAGGACCGCCGCAGATCAGGAGAAACGGCCGACAAAATTACTCCCTCCCTAAGGATACCTGTGGGTTCAGAATTACCAGGAGAGTCCGGGTCAAAACTCCTAGAAAGGGCATCTGCCTTAACATTCTTAGAACCCGGTAGGTATGACACCACAAAATTAAAGCGAGAAAAAAATAAAGACCAGCGCGCCTGTCTAGGATTCAGGCGTCTGGCAGTCTCAAGATAAATCAAATTTTTGTGGTCAGTCAATACCCCCACCTGATGCCTAGCCCCCTCGAGCCAATGGCGCCACTCCTCAAACGCCCACTTCATGGCCAAAAGCTCCCGATTCCCAACATCATAATTCCGCTCTGCGGGCGAAAATTTGCGAGAAAAGAAGGCACAAGGCCTAATGACGGAGCAGTCGGAACCTTTCTGCGACAACACTGCCCCAGCTCCGATCTCCGAAGCGTCAACCTCAACCTGAAAAGGCAGATTCACATCAGGCTGACGCAACACAGGGGCAGAGGCAAAACGGCGCTTAAGCTCCTGAAAGGCCTCTACAGCATGAGGGGACCAATTAGCAACATCAGCGCCTTGTCTGGTCAAATCAGTCAGTGGTTTAACGACATCCGAAAAACCAGCAATAAATCGGCGGTAAAAGTTGGCAAAGCCCAAAAATCTCTGAAGACCCTTAAGAGAGGAGGGCTGAGTCCAGTCACAAATAGCTTGCACCTTGACGGGATCCATCTCAATGGAAGAGGGAGAAAAAATATACCCCAAAAAGGAAATTTTCTGGACCCCAAAAACGCACTTAGACCCCTTCACACATAAAGAATTAGACCGCAAAACCTGAAAAACTCTCCTGACCTGCTGGACATGAGAGTCCCAGTCATCAGAAAAAATCAGAATATCATCCAGATATATTATCATAAATTTATCCAGAAAATCGCGGAAAATATCATGCATAAAAGACTGGAAAACTGAAGGGGCATTAGAAAGACCAAAAGGCATGACCAAATACTCAAAGTGGCCCTCGGGCGTATTAAATGCGGTCTTCCACTCATCCCCCTGCCTGATCCGCACCAAATTATACGCCCCACGAAGATCAATTTTAGAGAACCACTTAGCACCCTCTATACGAGCAAACAAATCAGTAAGCAATGGCAATGGGTATTGATACTTAACAGTGATCTTATTCAGAAGCCGATAATCAATACATGGTCTCAAAGAGCCGTCTTTTTTTGAGACAAAGAAAAACCCAGCTCCCAAGGGAGAAGAAGATGGACGAATATGTCCCTTTTCCAAAGACTCCTTTATATATTCCCGCATAGCAGCATGTTCCGGCACAGACAAATTAAACAAACGACCCTTTGGATATTTACAACCCGGTATCAAATCTATGGCACAATCGCACTCACGGTGCGGAGGTAACGACCCAAGCTTGGGTTCGTCAAAGACGTCTTGATAATCAGAGAGGAACTCAGGGACTTCAGAGGGAATGGACGACGAAATAGAAACCAAAGGTAAGTCCCCATGAATACCCTTACATCCCCAGCTCAACACAGACATTGCTCTCCAGTCCAAGACTGGGTTGTGAGACTGCAACCATGGCAATCCCAGTACCAAATCGTCATGTAAATTATACAGCACCAGGAAACGAATAATCTCCTGGTGATCCGGATTGATACGCATGGTTACTTGTGTCCAGTATTGTGGTTTATTATTAGCCAATGGGGTGGAGTCAATCCCCTTCAGAGGAATAAGAGTCTCCAAAGGCTCTAAATCAAAACCACAACGATTGGCAAAGGACCAATCCATAAGACTCAGAGCGGCGCCAGAGTCAACATAGGCGTCCGTGGCAATGGATGACAAAGAGCAAATCAGGGTTACAGACAAAATAAACTTAGACTGAATGGTGCCAATGGAAACAGACTTATCAAGCTTCTTTGTACGCCTAGAGCATGCTGATATAACATGAGTAGAATCCCCACAATAGAAACACAATCCATTCTTCCGTCTAAAATTCTGTCGCTCGCTCCTGGACAGAATTCTATCACACTGCATACTTTCTGGCGTCTTTTCCATAGACACCGCCAGATGGTGCACCGGTTTGCGCTCCCGCAGACGCCTATCAATCTGAATAGCCATTGTCATGGACTCATTCAGACCTGCAGGCACAGGGAACCCCACCATAACATCCTTAACGGCATCAGAGAGACCTTCTCTGAAAGTTGCCGCCAAGGCGCACTCATTCCACTGAGTAAGCACAGACCATTTACGGAATTTTTGGCAGAAAACTTCAGCTTCGTCTTGCCCCTGAGATAGTGCCATCAAAGTTTTTTCTGCCTGAAGTTCCAAATGAGGTTCCTCATAAAGCAAGCCCAAGGCCAGAAAAAACGCATCCACATCGCGTAACGCAGGATCCCCTGCTGGCAATGAGAAGGCCCAATCTTGAGGGTCACCCCTGAGCAAGGAAATCACAATCCTAACCTGCTGAGCAGGGTCTCCAGCTGAACGAGACTTCAGGGACAAATAAAGCTTACAATTATTTCGGAAATTCTGGAAGCTAGCTCTATTCCCTGTGAAGAACTCCGGCAAAGGAATTCTCGGCTCAGATACCGGAGCATGTACCACAAAATCTTGTAAATCTTGTACTTTCGTGATGAGATTATTCAAACCCGCAGTTACACTCTGGAGATCCATTATTGTCAGGTGCACACAGAGCCATACAGAGATTAGGAGGAGAGAGAGAAAAAAGACTGCAGCAAGGCAGACTGGAGAAAAAAAAAAAAAAAAAAAAATTCCAGCAGACTTCTTATAACTCTCCTTTCTCAACCTGGGTCTTTAACACTTTATTGGCCGGTCAAACTATCATGATCTCTGCAGGCAGAGATCATAGCAAGCCTATAGAGGGACAAGCTCTCGGAAGATGGAACTATACTGACCATGAACTAAGCCTGCCGCGCAACTAGAAATAGCCAGGTAGCATTTCCTATTTATCGCTAGATGCCCAGCTCTGGCCTAAGACCTAAATAGCTAGCAGAGGGAAATATAAGACCTGGCTCACCTCTAGAGAAATATTCCAAAGAAGACAGTAGCCCCCCACATATAATGACGGTGAGTTCAGATGAAACAACAAACGCAGCAGGAAAATAGTCTTAGCAAATTTGAGGTCCGCTTACTAGATAGCAGAAGACAGATAGTATACTTTCATGGTCAGCAGAAAAACACTAACAAAACACCATCCAGAGATTACCTTAAACTCTGGCATTAACTCATAACGCCAGAGTAGCAATCCCTGATCAACGAGAGCTTTCCAGACACAGTAACAAAACTTCAGCTGTGAACTGGAACAAATAGGCAAAACAAAACATGGACAAAAGTCCAACTTATCTAGTAGTAGTCTAGAAGCAGGAACAAGCACTGAGAGGCATCAGATAACATTGTTGACCGGCAAGAAACCACCAGAGAAATGAGCTTAAATAGCGACACCCACTACTGATGGAACCAGGTGAAACAGGAAAGAGGATGACAAGTCCAATTCCACAAGCGGCCACCGGGGGAGCCCAGAATCCAAATTCACAACAGGCCACAGACTGGGTCAGCAACCGTGACATCCCCCTTGAGAACCGAAGGACCCAGTACCGAGTACCCCGCTGCCTTTGGGGGCGCTCCACTCCTCCTGTTCCTCCTTGCACAAAGGCTGAGGTAGCGGTCCTGCTGCTGGGTTGTTGACGTCCTTTGGCCCCCTCCATGTCTCCTGGTGTACTGGCCTGTCTCCTGGTAGCCCCTCCAGCCTCTTGACACTACGATAGACGGACACAGCAAACCTTCTTGCCACAGCTTGCATTGATGTGCCATCCTGGATGAGCTGCACTACCTGAGCCACTTGTGTGGGTTGTAGAGTCCATCTCATGCTACCATGAGTGTGAAAGCACAGCCAACATTCAAAACTGACCAAAACATCAGCCAGAAAGCATTGGTACTGAGATGTGGTCTGTGGTCCCCACCTGCAGAACCACTCCTTTATTGAGGGTGCCAATAATTTCCATCTGCTGTCTATTCCATTTGCACAACAGCATATGAAATTGATTGTCAATCAGTGTTGCTTTCTAAGTGGACAGTTTGATTTCACAGAAGTTTGATTTACTTGGGGTTATATTCTTTTGTTTAAGTGTTCCCTTTATTTTTTGAGCAGTGTAGTTTTATTAGTAGTAGATTTTATGATTTGGCAAAAGTTTTGATAATGTGACCTAGTGAACTTTTTGTGAACTAGTCAGACATATTCTTTATTTTTTCAAGTTCCTCTTTTTCTGTCTGGAGCTTCTCATGACGTTACGTCATTTAATATTTGGATAAGAGATAGAATTTAATTCATAAAGTGAAATGGAATTAACATTCAATTCTCTGGGAAAAACTCCTGCAGGTCATTGAGAGACAGGATGGAGTTGGTGACATCGATAGTCTGACTCTCTCCTCGTTCCTTCTTCTGAAAAGTTTTCATGCTAAGATTAAAATTAATCATTTCCTGGTCAATCTGGCCAAAAGTTATCTCATGTACTAATAAAGTACAGTGTGGCGTTTCCTCATTTTCATGTTCCAAATTTTCCCAGACCATTTCATACTTTAAAAAAAATCTCAAAACTGTAAGCCATAATCATTATGTCTAGGGCCAGTCTTAGTTTTCCTCCTGCGTTATAGTCCCACCATAGTAGTCACCTGGACTTTCCTAGACTCATAACTTTAGGACTTTACAGAAAACTAGATAACAAATCATGTGTGAGATTTTTTTTTCGATTTTATGGTGGGGCAGATTAATCAATTGAACAATGTAAAAACCACAATGTTTGCTGACAGAAGATCATGGTAATGGTCAGTCGTCATGACCCATTGTGCCACTAGTATTGGGACTTGTAAGACAATGAGGACACTTGACGTGGGTATTTTTGCCAAAAAATAATCAATACCTCATGCATTTTATACATTTTTTTCATCTTTTTTGTTGCACATTTTTCATCTTTTGCAGGGTGCAGCCCTTTAGTGTTGCCTTGAGGAATTTTGGTGTCTATACTTGAGGGCAGCACGTATGTAGTGCTGGGCAGCACTGCTCTGGTTATGTGCACACGTCAGGATTTCTTGCAGAAATTTTCCTGACAAAAAAACGGAAATTTCTGCCAGAAATCCGCATGCGTTTTTTCGCGGTTTTTGACGCGTTTTTGATGCGTTTTTTGTGCGTTTTTTCCCAGATGCATAGAATTGCAGGAAAAATGCAGAAAATCTGCAAAATTAATGAACATGCTCATTTTTTTACCGCGATGCGTTTTTTTCGCGGAAAAAAACGCATCCATGTGCACAAAACATGCAGAATGCATTCTAAATGATAGAATGCATAATGCATGCATTTTTAATTAGTTTTTATAGCGTTTTTAGAGCGAAAAAACGCGAAAAAAACGCGAAAAAACCTGAACGTGTGCACATAGCCTAATAGTATGGACATCACTAATAAGCTGTAATTCAGACACTGTGCACTCCACTTATCCGGGTGACTGGCGCACAATGCAAGCCTCTCCCGTGTGCATTTATAATAGTAAGCAACCATTCCCTCCACGAATGGTCGGCGTGTGAGTGGTTGTATCATCAGTAGGGATATTCGGGTTCGTTGGGTTTGGCTGAATTTGAGAAAAAAGTTTGGTTCGGGTACAAAAAAAATGACCTGGACCGCATTTAAGTCAATGAAGGGCCCGAACATCAGGTGGTTTCCACGCTGTCTGCTGTGTGACAGCGTGGGAAACATCAGCTCTTACCGGTGGTAACCTTACTTAAGTCACCGCCGGTGACAGTCACTGGGTATTACGGTTCCTATGTTGTTACGCAGAGCACAGCGCGTGACCAGCGGTAACCTCTTCAGGCGCCAGTTGATGACTACTTCTGTCATCAGCATCTACTGCTCTCGCCGATAGCAGTGAGAGCAGGAGACACTGATGAGAGTATTCACCAACGGGCGCTTGTGCATAGCAAGAAATATGTCAGTGATATATATAATATTAGTGTAGTGAGTGTGTAGCTCAGTGTTCATCTAAAAAGTAAAGAAAAAAAGGAAAAAAATGGCATGGGGTCCCCCTTATTTTGATACCCAGCTGATGGAAAGCAGACAGCTGGGGGCTGATGTTATTATTCTGGGAAGAGGCCAATATCCACAAAGCTTCCCAGGCTATTAAAATTGGCCTGCAGCTGTTTGTGTAGCCTTTACTGGTTATCAAAATGGGGGATCAAAATGAGGTGGGATTCACACCCATTTTATCCCACTTGCCACGGGCAAGCAGGAAGAGCTGAGGCTAAGCATCAGAATTGGTATATCAAATATGATGAACCACTTCGGGGGCGGCTGCAGACTGATATTTGTAGGTTGATAATGGCCCAATAAACGTGGGCATTTCCATCCTATTAAAGTCAGCCCGCCTCTGTCTGCTTTCCCTTAGCTGATTATTAAAAACTAGACTGTGGCCCGATTCTAACGCATCGGGTATTCTAGAATATGCATGTCCCCGTAGTATATGGACAATGATGATTCCAGAATTCGTGGCAGACTGTGCCCGTCGCTGATTGGTCGAGGCAACCTTTATGACATCATCGTCGCCATGGCAACCATTATGACATCTACGTCGATACTGTGCCCGTCGCTGATTGGTCGAGGCCTGGCGGCCTCGACCAATCAGAGACGCGGGATTTCCATTATGACATCATCGTCGCCATGCTGTGCCCGTCGCTGATTGGTCGAGGCCTAGCGGCCTCGACCAATCAGAGACACGGGATTTCCAGGACAGACAGACAGAAAGACAGACAGACAGACAGACAGAAAAACCCTTAGACAATTATATATATAGATAGGGAGGACCCCATGTTGCTTTTTTCACTTATTTACTTATCTAATATATCAAGCTGAATGTGTGTATGTATGTGTGTATGTCCAGGATTGGCATCTGCACCGTCGCAGCTACATCCACAAAATTTTGCACAGTCACACGTCTGGACCCCGAGAGCATCATGGGCTATGTTGTGAGGCAAAATTTTAACCCCGTGCGTTCCAATTCACCAAACAATTTTGCCCCTATCTACATAATGGAAAAAAAGTGAAAGGAAAAGTGATGGAGGCAAATTGACAGTCAGGAGGAGATGGCATACAGGTATATACTATATACAGGGGAGATGATATACACGTATATACTATATACAGGAGGAGATGACATACAGCTATATATTATATACAGGAGGAGATGACATACAGGTATATGCAATATACAGGGGAGATGATATACATGTATATACTATATACAGGAGGAGATGACATACAGGTATATACTATATACAGGGGAGATGACACACAGGTATATACTATATACAGGATAGATGACATACAGGTATATACTATATACAGGAGGTGACATACAGGTATATACAATATACAGGAGGAGATGACACACAGGTATATACTATATACAGGATAAATGACATACAGGTATATACTATATACAGGAGGTGACATACAGGTATATACTATATACAGGAGGTGACATACAGGTATATACTATATACAGGGGGATGACATACAGGTATATACTATATACAGGAGGAGATAACTTACAGGTATATACTCTATACAGGAGGAGATGACATACAGTCATATACTACATACAGGGGAAATGACATATAGGTATATACTATATACAGGAGGAGATGACATACAGGTATATACTATATACAGGAGCAGATGACATACAGGTATATACTGAGGGGAAAATAAGAGGTGTGAGTGCAAAAGGAGAGTAGTGAGAGGAAAATAGTGGAGTGATTGGAAAAAGACAGGTGTGAGGTCAAAATGACAGGTGTTAGGGGGGGAAATGAGAGAAGTGAGGGGAGAAAATGAGAGGTGTGAGGGGGAAAATGAGGTGTGAGGGGGAAAATGAGAGAAGTGAGGGGAAAATGAGAGACGTGAGGGGGAAAATGAGAGATGTGAGGGGGAAAATGAGAGGCGTGATGGGGAAATGAGAGAAGTGAGGTGCTATAACTAACAGTTAGTTACTATGCCTGGGCAACGCCGGGCTCTTCAGCTTGTTACTTATAAATATATGAAAAAGTACTAATAAATAAATTAATGAAAAAAGCAGTGATGAGCAACCTTGAGTCAGGAACTCGGCACTCATTAGTCTGACACTTGTGCTAGCGCAAGACCCAGTGGCTGTGAACTCAGGTAACACAAGCATCTGGTCTCCCAGTGGTCGTGAGGCCTGGAAACCCTAAGGGAGCCTTTAAGTAAGACTTTAAGGTTGCTGCAGTTTCCAGCTGCTGAAACACCTGGAGGCTGTGAACTAAGGTTATTTTACGGGTGCATTCTTCTGTATTTGTTAATAAATAAATAAAAAAAGATGTAGGGGTCCCTCCTATTTTTAGAACCAGTCAAGGGAAAGCAGACAGCTGTGAGCTGGTCTTATTATTTTGGCAAGGGGCCAAAATCCATGGACATTTCCAACCTATTAATATCAGCTCCCAGCTTTACGCTTTCCCTTTGCTGGTTAATAACAATCAGGGGACACTATTGCGGTGCCCCCTATTTTTAATAACCAGCTAAGGGAAAGCAGACAGTTGGAACTGATATTAATAGACTGGAAAATGCCACAGATATTGGCCCCTTCCCAGCCTAATAAGCCTTCAGCCACCCCAGACATGGCATCTATTAGATGTGCCAATTCTGGCGCTTAGCCTTGGCTCTTCCCGATTGCCCTGGTGCGGTGGCAATTGGGGTAATGGGATTGTGGGCTTGATGTCAGCTCTGTAATGTCCGCTGACATCAAGCCAATGGGTTAGTAATGGAGAGGCTTCTATCAGACACCCCCATTACTAACCCAATAAGTAAATAGATAAGAAAACACACCCTAAAATAATAATAATAATAATAATAATAATAATTGAAAAAAATTATAATCCATAATATGGAAGTCCCATGACGATCTCAGTTATCTTCGTCCAGTCTATGGAGCCCCATTCAGAAAACGCAGCTCCATAGACTGGTGCAGCAGCCACTGGCAGGACTGACACTGTACTACGTGAGACACGGCTGCTGTGAGCTGAGGTGACGCCCGTAAGATCAGCTGAGTTCATAGCGTCCGCTTCTTGCAATGTGTAGTGCCAGTGCCGTACTGATGGATGACCAGTGCCACTCATCAGTCCAGCATGATAACCAGCCGCTGTGAACTGAGGTAACGTCAGTAAGGTCACCTCAGATTATAGGGGCCCCGTTCTCACAATGTATTATCCAGGACTTTTATCATTTTTGTGTGTGGGGCTAAGAACTAACAGGCAGGTAGTTGATAAATATCTGCCTATTCTGCCCAGTAACAATGATTGACAGCCGACTCCCCACTGCTACTTAACTGCGGGGAGCCAGCTGTCAATGAGCATGACGTCTGCAGTGTCACTCCGTCAACAGAGCAGCTCAAAGGAGGAAGAGCTGCTCTATTTAAGAGAGGTGAAATGAAGCAGGGGAATTGCCAGCTAAGTCAGCAGACATCGTCTATATGCAGAACAGGCAGGTATTGTAGTTAGGTAGCTAGCAACTAGCAGCTTGTTATTTCTGAGCCCCCAAAAAACCGTAATAAAAATCCTGGATAACCCCTTTAATTTTGTGCCTTGGTGTTGGTAAATATGGCTGTCTTTTTTCTTTGGTGTTTCATGCCCCATTGCTACCATACCTATCAGTCTTTACAGACATGCAGTACAACATTTTGGGATGTTTCAGATCAGCACATCTGCCACCTATTCAAATCAATAGAGGGCGGATGTGCAGTACCTAGTCATGGTGACTATTAGGGTTGAGCGAAACGGATCGGTCATTTTCAGAAATCGCCGACTTTTAGGCAAAGTCGGGTTTCATGAAACCCAAACCGATCCTAGTGTGGGATCGGCCATGCGGTACACGATCAGAGAGCCAAAGTCGCGTTTCGTATGACGCTGTTACCGCCGTTTTTCATCCAATGAAGGAGGACGCAGAGTGTGGGCAGCGTGATGACATAGGTCTCTGTCCCCACCATCTTAGACAAGGGCATGGCAGTGATTGGCTTGCTGTCTGCGGCGTCACAGGGGCTATAAATGGGCGTGCACGCCGACCGCCATCTTACTTCTGCCGATCTGAGCGTAGGGAGAGGTTGCTGCAGTTAGTCAGAAGCAGGGACAGAGTTAGGGAGGAAATAAAAAACCCCAAACCGCTTGTGCTGGAGCGATTTTCACTGTCCCACACCACCTTTTTGTGCAGGGACAGTGGAGGTCGTATTTTAGTGCAGCAGCTGCATAGCTGTGTGCACGGTGCTGTGCAAACCAACTGCTTTTTTCAAAACAAAAATCCTGTTGCTCCTTTCTGCACAGTTACCTGTCTTGTTTATTTGTCCACACTTTTTTGTTCTGAAGTCCTTTTTATTGCTGCCATACTTGTCCTGAGATCATTGTAGGGACTAGGGAGCGTGTTATTGCAGTAATTTTTTTTATAATAATTACAGCCACTTTCTGCCAGGTTCATAGTGTTGTGTTATACCATAGGGCCAGAGTTGTGGTTCAGTGTCTCCCCCCAAAAGTGAGATAGTATTTCTCACACAGTTTATATTCAGCTGTACTGCTAGTGTGTCGTATATCAGGCAGCCACTTTCTGCCACGTTCATAGTGTTGTGTTATCCCACAGGGCCAGAGTTAGGGTTCAGTGTCTCCCCCCAAAAGTGAGATAGTAATTCTCACACAGTTTATATTCTGCAGTACTGCTAGTGTGTCATATATCAGGCAGCCACTTTCTGCCACGTTCATAGTGTTGTGTTATACCACTGGGCCAGAGTTGTGGTTCAGTGTCTCCCCCCAAAAGTGAGATAGTAATTCTCACACAGTTTATATTCTGCAGTACTGCTAGTGTCATACCTCCCAACCGTCCCGGATCCCGCGGGACTGTCCTGATTTTGACAGCCAGCCCCGGGATCCCGGGCGGGACACTAATGTCCCGCACTACGTGCCTAGGGCGGGGACAATGCAGGGGGCGGCACCTGAGTAGCTTAGGTTTGTGGCTGTTTTTTTTTTCTTATACATGCTGGGTCTCCTCCCGACCGATCCCGCCCCCAAACCCCCCCCCCCCCCGCCCCCTGTGTGTGCGGCGCTGCCACGCTGAGGCAGAGAGCCAGCAGCGATCAAGATGAGAGGTCAGCGACTCACTTCCTCCTGTGTGTGCACGGAGCTCCGGCGTCTCCTGCTCTTAGCTGCTATCCCGGCACAGAAAGGAGAGATGGGGGAGGTGCCGGGACAGTGCAGAGCTGTGAGCAGCCGGAGAAACTGAAGAGCTGCAGTGCACATCATGGACAGATCAGCCGCCCCTGCACCACAGAGGAGTGTGTGTGTGTGATGTGTGTGATGCTGCATGTGTGTGTGTGTGTGTGTGTGTGAGATGTGTGTGTGTGTGTGTGTCTGATGCTGCATGTGTGTGTCATTGTGTGTGTGTGATGCTGCATTTGTGTGTGTCATGTGTGTATGAGGTATCTGGTGTGTGTGATGGCTGGGTGTGTGTGATGGCTGGGTGTGTGTGTGTGTGATGGCTGGGTGTGTGTGTGATGGCTGGGTGTGTGTGTGTGATGGCTGTGTGTGTGTGTGTGATGGCTGGGTGTGTGTGTGTGATGGCTGCGTGTGTGTGTGATGGCTGCGTGTGTGTGTGATGGCTGCGTGTGTGTGTGTGATGGCTGCGTGTGTGTGTGATGGCTGCATGTGTGTGATGGCTGCGTGTGTGTGTGTGATGGCTGCGTGTGTGTGTGTGTGATGGCTGCGTGTGTGTGTGTGATGGCTGCGTGTGTGTGTGTGATGGCTGCATGTGTGTGTGATGGCTGCGTGTGTGTGTGTGATGGCTGCGTGTGTGTGTGTGATGGCTGCGTGTGTGTGTGATAGCTGCGTGTGTGATGACTGCGTGTGTGTGTGATGACTGCGTGTGTGTGTGATGACTGCGTGTGTGTGTGATGGCTGTGTGTGTGTGTGTGATGGCTGCGTGTGTGTGTGTGATGACTGCGTGTGTGTGATGGCTGTGTGTGTGTGTGTGATGGCTGCGTGTGTGTGTGATGACTGCGTGTGTGTGTGATGGCTGTGTGTGTGTGTGTGATGGCTGCGTGTGTGATGCATTTGTGTCAAAGCTGCATGTGTTTGTGAGCTGCGTTTGTGATGCTGCGTGTGTATGTGTGATACTGTGTGTGTGATGCTGCATGTGTGTGAGCTGCGTGCGTGTGTGAGCTGTGTGTGTGAGCTGCGTGCCTGTATGTCATTATACAGTATGGAGAACTGTGGCCATTATACAGTATGGAGCATCATGTGCGGTCATTATACAGTATGCAGCATCATGTGCAGCCAGCATACAGTATGGAGCATTATGTGCGGTCATTATACAGTATGGCGCATCATGTGCGGTCATTATACAGTATGGAGCATCATGTGCAGTCATTATACAGTATGGAGCATCATGTGCAGTCATTATACAGTATGCAGCATCATGTGCGGTCATTATACAGTATGAAGCATCATGTGCAGCCAGCATACAGTATGGAGCATCATGTGCGGTCATTATACAGTATGGAGCATTATGTGCGGTCATTATACAGTATGGAGCATCATGTGCGGTCATTATACAGTATGGAGCATCATGTGCGGCCATTATACAGTATGGAGCATCATGTGCGTTCATTATACAGTATGGAGCATCATGTGCGGCCATTATACAGTATGCATGCGGTCATTATACAGTATGGAGCATCATGTGCGGTCATTATACAGTATGGAGCATCATGTGCGGCCATTATACAGTATGCATGCGGTCATTATACAGTATGGAGCGTCATGTGTGTTCATTATACAGTATGGAGCGTCATGTGCGGTCATTATACAGTATGGGGCATCATGTGGGGTCATTATACAGTATGGAGCATCATGTGCGGTCATTATACAGTATGGAGCATCATGTGCGGCCATTATACAGTATGGAGCATCATGTGCAGTCATTATACAGTATGGAGCATCATGTGCGGTCATTATACAGTATGGAGCATCATGTGCAGTCATTATACAGTATGGAGCATTATGTGCGGCCATTATACAGTATGGAGCATCATGTGCAGTCATTATACAGTATGGAGCATCATGTGCGGTCATTATACAGTATGGAGCATCATGTGCGGCCAGTATACAGTATGGAGCATCATGTGCGGTCATTATACAGTATGGAGCATCATGTGCGGTCATTATACAGTATGGAGCATCATGTGCGGCCAGTATACAGTATGGAGCATCATGTGCGGTCATTATACAGTATGCAGCATCATGTGCGGTCATTATACAATATGGAGCATCATGTGCAGCCAGTATACAGTATGGAGCATCATGTGTGGTCATTATACAATATGGAGCATCATGTGCAGTCATTATACAGTATGGAGCATCATGTGCGGTCATTATACAATATGGAGCATCATGTGCGTTCATTATACAGTATGGAGCATCATGTGCGGCCATTATACAGTATGCATGCGGTCATTATACAGTATGGAGCGTCATGTGTGGCCATTATACAGTATGGAGCGTCATGTGTGGCCATTATACAGTATGGAGCACTGTGTGGCCATATTATTTTGTTTATAACTATTGTATATGAAACAGTGTGATCGGCAGTGCTAAATGGGTGTGGTTGGGACGTGGATATGGGTGTGACTAATTATGAATGGGTGTGGTCAGAGGCGTGGCCTAAAATTTGCCACGGCGCGCTTCGCGCGCCGCAAACTTTGTCCCTCTTTCCCATCTTCAAAAGTTGGGAGGTATGTAGTGTGTCGTATATCAGGCAGCCACTTTCTGACACGTTCATAGTGTTGTGTTATACCACTGGGCCAGAGTTGTGGTTCAGTGTCTCCCCACAAAAGTGAGATAGTAATTCTCACACAGTTTATATTCTGCTGTACTGCTAGTGTGTCGTATATCAGGCAGCCACTTTCTGCCACGTTCATAGTGTTGTGTTATACCACTGGGCCAGAGTTGTGGTTCAGTGTCTCCCCACAAAAGTGAGATAGTAATTCTCACACAGTTTATATTCTGCTGTACTGCTAGTGTGTCGTATATCAGGCAGCCACTTTCTGCCACGTTCATAGTGTTGTGTTATACCACTGGGCCAGAGTTATCGTTCAGTGTCTCCCCCCCAAAAATGAGGAAGTCTGGTGGAAGAGGCCGTGGGCGGGGGTTGCCAGCTAGTACTGATGGTGGTGGTGGTGCTGCATCTGGTGGTAGTGGCAAAAGCACAGTAGCACCTAAGGCTGGAGGTGTTGAGCCTGCGTCATCGTCTGGCTACACAAGGCCTCGAAGGCTCCCTTACCTGGGAGTAGGAAAACAGCTTTTAAAGCCGGAGCAGCAGGAAAAAGTTTTGTCTTTCCTTGCTGACTCAGCCTCTAGCTCTTTCGCCTCCTCTTCCCAAAGTTCAAAATCTAAGAGCAGCCAGTCGTCAGTGGATGCTTCCGGTCCGGAAAAAGACGTTTCCTTGTGTCCTTCTCCCAAACCAAAAGTGAAGGATGCGTCAGGCGACACTACAGGTTACTCCATGGAGCTCTTTACCCATACCGTGCCAGGGTTAGAAAGGGAAATTGTACACTGCCCATTACAAGAAGAATCGGACATGGAGTGCACTGATGCACAGCCACAGCTAGATTATGATGCTGTTCCATTGACTCAGATCACTACATTGACCTCGGTGTTTCCTGAGCCAGAATCTGACCCTGATGAGACTATGGTGCCCTGTCCCGAACGCTATAGCACCGGCTTACACGGTGACACCGAGGAAGGTGCACATGACATTGTGGAGGAGGAGGTGATAGATGACCCAGTTCTTGACCCAGATTGGCAGCAATTGGGATTGTGGCACTAGCTCACAAGCGGAGGAGGGTTATCCGCAGCAACACCAATCTACGTCGCAACAGCTGTCATCAGCCAGGCCCGTATCAGGCCCAAAACGTGTGACAAAAACAGTTTTAGGACAGCGTGGCCAACCGCTGAAAGTTGCACAGCGTGCAATGCCTGAAAAGGAATTCCATAGTAGGAAGAGTGCAGTGTGGCATTTGTTTGACCAAGATCCCAATGATCAGTCTCAAGTGATCTGTAAGAAATGCTCAAAGACCTTTAGCAGAGGGAAGATTCTTCAAAATTTAAATACAACCTGCATGCGTAGACATTTAACCAGCATGCACTTGCAAGCCTGGACTAATTACCAAATGTCCTGTACCGTTGGTGCACCTTGTCAGAATGAAGGTAGTCAGCAACACTACATTGCTTCCCTCACTGTAAGCCCACCGGTTCGGACACCACCAGCAGCAAATGTGGAGGGATCGTTGCAAGGCCAAAGCAGGCAGGGAATCAGAAGGTTATTGGTAGGAAGCACTGTATGTAGGCCAACATCACCAACTGTCTCTCAATCCGCCATGTCCACCACCACCACCACCGCTAGTTCCACCATCTGCAGGTCTCCTGTCCAGCTCACCCTAGAAGAGACTCTCGTGAGGAAAAGAAAGTACTCATCCTCTCATCCGCGTACACAGGGTTTGAACGCCCACATTGCCAGATTAATCTCGTTAGAGATGATGCCCTACCGGTTGGTCGAAAGCAAAGCTTTCAAAGACCTGATGGCCTACGCAGTACCACGCTATGACCTACCCAGTCGCCACTTCTTTGCGAGAAAAGCCATCCCAGCCCTCCATCAGCATGTCAAAGACTGCATTGTCCATGCACTGAGGCAGTCTGTCAGTGGAAAGGTGCACCTCACCACAGATGCATGGACCAGTAGGCATGGCCAGGGACGTTACGTGTCCATCACAGCGCACTGGGTTAATATGGTGGATGCAGGGTCCACAGGGGACAGCCATAGTGGGACAGTTCTGCCTAGCCCACAGTCTATGAAACAGTTGGCAGTAGGCGTTCGACACCCCTCCTCCTCCTCCAGAAGCGACAGCTCGTCCACAGAGCGCAGTCGCCTGGCAACTCCATCCGCAGCTGCCAGTGTTGCACACGAGGTGTCTCATTATGGAACAGCTAGTGGTAAGCGTCAGCAGGCTGTGTTGGAAATGAAGTGTTTGGGCGACAACAGACACACCGCGGAAGTACTGGCCGAGTTCTTGCAGCAAGAAAGTGAGTCATGGCTGGGCAGTGTACATCTTGAGGCAGGCAAGGTAGTCAGTGATAACGGAAGGAATTTTATGGCTGCCATAGCCCTTTCACAACTTAAACACATACCTTGCTTGGCTCACACTTTGAACCTGGTGGTGCAGTGCTTCCTGAAAAATTATCTGGAGTTACCAGCCCTGCTCCTGAAGGTGCGAAAACTTTGTTCGCACATCCGCCGGTCGCCCGTACACTCCAGCCGTATGCTGAACCATCAGCGATCGCTAAATCTTCCACAGCAACGCCTAATTATAGATGTTGCAACAAGGTGGAACTCCACACTGCACATGGTTCAGAGGCTGTGTGAACAGAGGCGTGCTATCATTTATTTGTGGGAGGATACGCATACACGGGCAGGCAGTTGGATGGCAGACATGGAGTAGTCTGGTGTGCAGTGGTCAAAGCTACAAGACCTCTGTCAAGTCCTTCAGTGTTTTGAGGAATGCAAACGGCTGGTAAGTGCAGACGACGCCATCATAAGCATGAGCATCCCACTTATGCGTCTGCTGATGCAAAGTTTGACGCACATTAAGGAGCAGGCGTCTGCAGCCGAGGAGGAGGGAAGCCTTGATGACAGTCAGCCATTGTCTGGTCAGGGAACTGTCCAGGATGAGGTGGCAGACGAAGAGGATGAGGAGGAGGATGATGGGGCTGAATATGTATGGGAGGAGGGAGCTTCTCAGGGGGCAATAGAAACTGGTGCCGTTGCAAGGTCTGGTACAGGTTTCTTGTGGGACACTTGTGATGTAGATTTGCAAGAAAGTGCTCCTCAACCCAGCAGAAGCAGTGAATCGACACCTGGAACATTGGCCCACATGGCTGAGTATGCCTTGCGTATCCTAAAAAGGGACCCCCGCATTGTCAAAATGATGACCGATGACGATTACTGGTTGGCCTGCCTACTGGATCCACGCTACAAAGGGAAATTGCAAAATATCATGCCACATGAGAACCTAGAGCAAATATTGGCTACCAAACAAGCAACTCTTGTAGACCGTTTGGTTCTGGCATTGCCAGCACACAGCGGCGGTGATGGTTCTCACACGAGCCGTAGGGGGCAACATGGCAGAGGTGCCTGCGGTGCAGAAATCCGAAGTGGAGTTGGACAGAGGGGTTTTATGACAAAGTTGTGGAGTGATTTTTCAATGACCGCTGACACGACAGGGACAGCTGCATCGATTCAAAGTGACAGGAGACAGCATTTGTCCAGTATGGTTACAAACTACTTTTCCTCCCTACTTTTCCTTATCGATGTTCTCCCTCACAGGTCATTCCCCTTTGATTACTGGGCATCTAAACTAGACACCTGGCCTGAATTGGCAGAATATGCATTACAGGAGCTCGCTTGCCCTGCTGCCAGTGTGATATCAGAAAGAGTCTTCAGTGCTGCTGGTTCAATACTGACCGAAAAAAGGACACGTCTGGCTACCCAAAATGTTGATGATCTAACCTTCATTAAAATGAACCAATCATGGATTTCACATTCTTTTGCCCCATCTTCCCCTGCTCACACCTAGCTTTCCTTTAAAAAGGTCTTGCTTTTGGACTCCTCTTACTGACTGCTCCAATTCCTCCATTTGCTGCTGCTGAATGTCCACCATAGGCCATTTTTAACACCTCCCTAAATGGGCTGACTCCCCCCACGGGCCCGTGGTCACCACTTGGCGCAAGCACCCGTGCAAGTGCCGTTTGCCTGGACAGGTGGGTGTGCCCACTTTTGGCCGACGGCACTGGCACAGGGTCCCTCATCATACAATTAAGTGTCTCTGGCGGTGGGGGTGCACACCCAACGTCAGACACACCGTCATAATATGAGGGGCCCTGAGCCAGTACTGCCGCCCACGAGAGAGTGTTCCCCCCCCCCCAGCTCAAACAGTGCTCCACCGCTGTTTAGTCGGTGCTGTTAAATCCTTCAATGGCACTGCCAATACAAATTGAGAGATGATAGTAAATATATACAGGGACCATGCCCTCCATTTTGACCTGTGAATACTGTGCGCGAACTACCACTATCTGGTACTCAGCAGAGGAACCCACCCCTGTACGTTGCTTTGCCACCTGTTTATTTCCGAACATTTTTTTTGCAGACATTTAGCCCGCTTTACTATTTAGGCAAACGTACTGTGTCAGCCACTTATTCCAGTTGTCCTCCACCGAACAAAGCAGTGCCACCAGTTTACTCCTGTTACCAGTTTAGAACTGCATTGAGCCAACTTTTTTATTTTAGGCCTAGTAAGTCTGTCTGCGCCACTCCTAGCAATCGTCCTCCGCTGACCAAAACAATGCTGCCTGTGTACCCATTACCCATTTTGAACTGCATTGAGCCAACTTTTTTATTTTAGGCCTAGTAAGTCTGTCTGCGCCACTCCTAGCAATCGTCCTCCGCTGACCAAACCAGTGCTGCCTGTGTACCCGTTACCCATTTTGAACTGCATTGAGCCAACTTTTTTATTTTAGGCCTAGTAAGTCTGTCTGCGCCACTCCTACTAATCGTCCTCCGCTGACCAAAACAATGCTGCCTGTGTACCCGTTACCCATTGAGCCTACTTTTTTATTTTAGGCCTAGTAAGTCTGTCTGCGCCACTCCTAGCAATCGTCCTCCGCTGACCAAAACAATGCTGCCTGTGTACCCCTGTTACCCATTTTAAACTGCATTGAGCCAACTTTTTTATTTTAGGCCTAGTAAGTCTGTCTGCGCCACTCCTACTAATCGTCCTCCGCTGACCAAAACAATGCTGCCTGTGTACCCGTTACCCATTGTGAACTGCATTGAGCCTACTTTTTTTATTTTAGGCCTAGTAAGTCTGTCTGCGCCACTCCTAGCAATCGTCCTCCGCTGACCAAACCAGTGCTGCCTGTGTACCCCTGTTACCCATTTTCAACTGCATTGAGCCAACTTTTTTATTTTAGGCCTACTAAGTCTGTCTGGGCCACTCCAGTCCTGACAATCGTCCTCCGCTTAACAACACTCTGCCGCCTGTGTACCCCTGTAACCAATTTTAAACTGCATTGAGCCAACTTTTTTAATTTAGGCCTACTACCTGTGTCTGTCTGCGCCACTCAATACAGCTGTCCTTCACTGCACAAAGCAGAGCCTCAATTTGCAGCCGACATCACATATTAAAGTGCATTTGGCCTACTAGTTTGGTTGGGCCTACTACAGTGTCTGCCGCTCCTTGGTATTCTCCTGTGTTTTTCTCCTGAGCTTCAATCTTCAGGCTTTCGGCCTATAGGAATTTTAAAACTGCATTTGGCCTACTGGTTTGGTTGGGCCTACTAACGGTGTCTGCCGCTGATTGTTGTTCTCCACTGAACAAACCAATGCCGCCTGTTTACTCCTGTTGCCAATTTTTAACTGCTTTTAGCCTACTTTTTTTTATTTTGGGCCTGTATCTGTGTTTCCTCCTCATTCCTGCCCATTGCCCAGCCACTGCTAGATGAGTCTGCTGGTACATTGACACAGGCCACTACATTCCCCTTCCACTCTACACAGCCTGAATCTGACCCTGCTGAAACTCAGGTTCCCCATCCCGCATACTATACCACGTTACATGGGGACAAAGAGGAAGGTGCAGATAAAAGTGCAGGTTCCTTCAACAGGTGGGGGGGCATACTCATTGGCGACGTCACTGGCACAGGGCCCCTCATAGTACGCAAAAGTGTCTCTGCCGGTGGGAGGCGCCCCCGCCGTCAATCACAACGCCGTACTTTGAGGGGCCCTGTGCCAGTGGCAATGCGAACAAGTGTGCCCCCCCCTTGCTTGCTCAGGATCACAGCACTTGCAAAGTTGAAATACTTACCTCTCCCTGCTCCACCGCCGTGACGTAGTCCGCGTTTCCTGGGCCCACGAAAAACTTGAGCCAGCCCTACTCCCCCCACAACTGTTGCCAAATGACCCCCAAATTTTCAATGGCTAACTATTATTATAAGGTAAATTAAGATTGACAAGCTTAAGTAACAAGAATTTATGTTTTTGGCATTAAAATGGTCTCTGTTGGTGTTTTCCTGTCCTCCACTCACTGCCGACTTTGATTCTCCATTGACTTGCATTGGGTTTCGTGTTTCGGTCGGATCCCCGACTTTTCGCAGTAATCGGCCGATTTCACCCGACCCGACTTTTGACAAAGTCGGGTTTCGCGAAACCCGACTCGATCCTGAAAAAGTAAAAGTCGCTCAACCCTAGTAGTGACTATTCCATCGACAGAGCCATGTTATGCAGCTCCGTATCTGAGCAGTTCTGGCCGCTGCCGACACTGGGAACAGCTGATTGGTGGGGGTGCCAGGTGTCGCACCCCATAGATGACCTAGCAACTCCCCTTTTATTTAAAATAATCTCTGGAGGTGGAGTTATCTTCAAGGCAACATCATCCCCATAGACTGGCCATTTATATTAAGCCATAAAAGCTGATTTATCAACAAGGCATCTGATATGAGGCATACAGGTATGACTTTTTTCAGCAGTCTAATAGTTTAGATAGGTCAAGTGTAGTGACAGATTCTCTTTAATGCTGCTAATATAAATAAAGATGTATTGACTCTCAACTTGCCAGACTGCACAATACTTTAATAACAGCCATGCATCAGGTTATCTGACAAGTTATGGATTGCTATAAACTTGCAGGATCAGAACCAATAACAGTATAGGAATACAGCACCAGAGCCACCAACAGTACAAAAATATATCACCAGAACTACCAACAATACAGAAATACGTCATCTGAACCATCATCATTACATGACTACATCACCAGAATCACCATCAGTATACAAATACATCACCAGAGCCATCATCAGTTTATGAATACAACACCAGAACCACCATCAGTACAGAAATACATCACCAGAACCATCATTTGTGCATGAATAAATCATCAAAATAAGTATGACAAATAAACATTTACATACAGAAACCTTATAGGTGACATTTTCTCTGTTTGGAGTCATTCTCTTTCTTTTCTTCTCCATCTGGTCCAGACGCCATGATGACTGTAAATGCCCACAGACCATCTCTGCAGATTTACATCGTATCTGATTTTCTGTAGCACAACTCAACACTATGCCCTTAAGATTAGTTGTGTGATTATAATGCTCATGAATACCGTAATACTTTGCTTGTAATAAAAACTGCTACATTCCTTCATACAGTATGAGCTGGCACTTGTACTGTAAACTGCAATACTAAAGTATTACATTATATATTACAGAAGAGATCAAATGATTGCAGAATCAATTCGCTTAGGTTAACTTGAAAAAAATTAGTGATTACATAAATGATTTTAAGATATTAAAACAAAAAAAGTTTGAATCACCTCTTTTTTTTAAATTCAGAAATAAAGAAGCTAAAAAAACAAACAAGTTTGAGATCACCACACATTGAAAAGTATTTTCTATCAAAATATTAACTTAGCAAAAAAAAAATTTAAATGTCAGAATTGCTGTTTTTTTGGGTCAGGACATCCCTCTAAAATATCCAATAAAAAACATTAATACTCAAAAATAACAGCAATGAAAGCGTTAGCTCGCCGTATAAAAAAACAGACCGTCATACAGCTCTATTAAAGGAAAAGTAGAAAAGGTACGAGTCTCAGAAAATGATGATACAAACCAATTTTATTTTTTGTAAAGTTCAGAATTTTTTTTAACCACTAAAATTCTAAAAAACACTATCCAAGTTTGATATCCCTTTGATCATACTGACCTGAAGAATAATGTTGCCAAGTCATTTTTACGGCACTCAGTGCCGAAGAAGACGTTTGATAACAGCTTGTGTATGGTCAGATTTAAAGGGGATCTGTGCGCAGGTTTTTGCTATGCAATCTGAGAGTGGCATGATGTAGGGGCTGAGACCCTGATTCCAGTGATGTGTCACTTACTATGCTGTGTTTTGCTGTTTCAATAAAAATCATTCTTTCATCAGCAGATTATTACTATAGGACAGGTGTCTTATGCCTCCTAGTCAACTGCTCTGTGTAACCACGCCCCCACCACTGATTAGCAGCTTTCTGTGTTCACTGTACAGCAGTGTAAGCACTGTAAGCAGCCAATCTGTTTTGTGGGTGGGGTTATACACAGCTCAGCATTCCATCAGTGGTGTGGACGGGGTTATACACAGCTCAGCGTTCCAAGATCTGCAGCAGAGAAAACTGTGATTGTATCACAACTGCTGCACCCAGTAAACTAAGTGATACATCGCTGGAATCAGGGTCTCTGCCCCTACATCATGCTGCTGTCAAATAATATAGCAAAAACCTGCTGACAGATTCCCTTTAAAGTAAGCTACCAATATCATATCAGAGGTCTGACTGTTGGGAACCCTGCCGATCAGCTGTAGGGGTATGGATCTGTGCCTCGTATTACAGCTCAGCACCACTTACTTGAAAAGAGTAGCAGACAGATGTAATACTTGGTAGAGCCACTAAGAAAAATTCAGAGCTATGCCTGCTGAAGAGTGAAGGGGATGTGGTGTGGCCCCTTTAATCAGCTGATTAGTGGTGGTGCCATTACTATTCTAGTCCTGGAAAACCCCTGTAACCCATATGGGGCTTTCATATAAAAAATTCCTTAATTGCACTCAATACAGAAAGGAGAATTCTTCATCTTATTTACAGTGTGGATAAAATAGGGGAAGTAAAAGCTTAGTAAAAAAAAAATATTCCGTCATCATTTTCAGGTGTGTAGCATTTATACGCCATAAAGAGAAGTGTGCCAACTAAAAAGAAAAACCCCGGCAGAAGTATCATTTTTTTTGATGGCCCCACCTAACTAACAGATGTCAGTCTGTCTGACTTGTCATCAACCCTTCAGGCACTTTGCCATTTTCGCAAGCTTTCCTCCTCGCCCAGCAATATCTACATAGATGATCTTTTCCCCCAGGGTCATTATGTGGAACGACGTATATCCATGAATGTGGCTGTTTTTAGCCTCACTCAGACCCATTATTTACTTAAAGGAGGAGCTTTCATTAGATTATTTTTATTATTATTTAAACTAAGTACCTCTTCATATTGCCACAGCTCCACTGATTCTGGAACAGTTTTTAATTTTCTTCTATGCCCCTCTGTTCCAAAGTTATACCCCCTGGTAATAGTGGTGCAAATTTTCCCATCTATCAACTGGGCGTGTACCACAAAAATTATCTGTGTTTTGATTGGCCAGCCAGCATCAGAGGAGAAAAAGCAAACACCCACAGAACTTCTGTGGTACACGCCCAGTGGATTGAAGGGAAATTTGCACTATTATTACCAGGGGGCATAACTTTTGGACAAAGTGGCATAGAAGAAAAATAAAAAACTGTTCCACAATCAGTGAAGCAGCGACAATTAGGGGAGGTACTCTAAAAATCCATGAAAGGATCTCTTTAATAAACTCAGCTGCAGTACCAGGTACAGGCAAACTTGCATAAATGCTGCTGTGCCAGTTACAACCTTAATTAAGGGGTCATAGATTTCTATGTCAGAGGAGAGTAGGGCTCAGGTGATCACTTTTACCCCTTTTATCTGGTGACTGATGGCAATCTCATCACTCGGACCTCCATCACTTATCACTGTCACGGGTTTACCGCAACAGAGAGTAGCCAGAAGATCACAGAGTCTGATTTTTCTGATTTTTTCTACTCCGGCACTGTTTAGAAGCACTTCATCTTCATATAAAACGGTGCAGATTTCTTTTAGCAGTGCTGAGATTAATCTGCTCAGTTGAGAGCTCCTGGAAGCTTTACTGCATTAAGATACAGCTGTGCACTGTTAACCACTCCCATCTTCTCTATAATTTCTAGGCCCTGGCTAGTACTCATTGTCAGAGCTAGCTTTTGCTGCATGGCTGGAGGTTGTTGGTGGATGTTATTTGAGAAGGTATTTGGTGGATTTACTGTATATGTGACTGTTATTAGGTTTTGGGTGCGTGATAATTCTACTTCTTCTCCTACTTTGGTTTAACCCCATCCTCCACTCCCTGATGCATTCCTCTGTTGTTTATGTGGGTATAATTGTATGATTGGTATTTTTCATTATCTCTGTTCGTATTACCTTGTTAGGCTGGTTGGTGTATTACGGTACACTACTACTCTCCTCGACCCTTGGTGGGGGAAGGATACAAACTGAGGGCGGATTCAAGAGCTAAGGCAAGGTACGTGGCCCCGGGGTCTTCACCATCAGAAGTAATCCAGTGAATAGGGCGAGCTAGGAACAGGGAAGGAGCCCCTGGTCCCATGACACCTGACAATAGAGTTGTGACAATCACTCTATGACACATTTGTAGTAATGGAGAACTATAGATCTACAGCAAAAACACAGAGCTACTCGTTTTATGCAAGCAACAGCTAAGAATGATCTGGCCATTAGAGACCCTTTCCAACTACTGTAGCCTGATATATGGGGTCTATGTTAATAGATAGCATTTGTGGAGCATGTATCACTTGTACTTGTTTTTGCAAACCTGGCATGAAATTTAACACCTTATTCCAGCCAATTTGTGTTTTTGCATTTTTTGTTTTTCCTCCTGTCCTTCCAAGAGTCATAATTTTATTATTTTTCCAATGACATGAGAGCTTATTTTTGCAGAACAAGTTATATTTTTGATTAATACCATTCACTTCCCATATAATAATATAATCTAACAATTTTAATGGCTTAAAAAATTCTGAATTAAAAAAAAATAAAAAAAATTAAATTGTTTGGATTTGTTGCCATTTTTTCAAGACCTGTAACTCTAACAGTTTTCCATTGATGGAGTTGTGTGAGAGCTTGTTTATGGAGTGCCAAGCTGTAGTTTTTTTGGTATTATCTTGGGGTATACTGTATGAAATATTTTGATTGCTTTTTGCTATGTTTTTTGGAACAGAAGTGATAAATAGTGATGGTCGAACCCGTGGATGTTCGGGTTTGGCGGGTTCGGCCGAACAGCTTATAAAAGTTTATTTCAGGTTCCAGAACGGTACCCAGACCCCAGTCAGATGAATGAAGGGCCAGAACATCCATTGTTTGCCAACAACATGGCAAACATGGGCTCTGATCAACAATAAGATCATTACCGCCGATCAGAGACCTGCAGTTCCCACGCTGTCAGATGACAGTGTGAGCCAGCAGCTGTGATCAGCTGATGAGAGAGAGGTACTCCCATCAGCATATGTCTGCTGTTACTGATAACGGCAAGAGCAGGCGCCACTGATGGGAGTATTCATCAGCCGGCGCCTGTGCTATAAATAAATAAATAAATAAATTAAAAAAATGATGTGGGGTCTCTTCTATTTTTGATGACCAGCACATGCAAAACTGACAGCTGCGGGTTGCAATCCTCAGCTGTCAGCTTTATCAGCCCGCAGCTGTCAGTTTTGCCTGCGCTGGTCATCAAAAATAGAAGAGACCCCACACCATTTTTTTTATTTATTTATTTACAGCACAGGCGCCGGCTGATGAATACTCCCATCAGCAGCGCCTGCTCTCACTGGTATCAGCGACAGCAAGCGTAGGCTGATGGGAGTAGTACTCGCTCATCAGCCGACATATGGGACCGGAAGTAACCCTTTTACTGACAGTGTGGGAACCGCAGCTCTCTGACCGGCAGTAATAATCTTACCACCGATCAGAGCCACCAGTGTTTCTCGCGCTCTCATGCAGAAGCATATTTTCTCAGGCACTGTACCAGTAACAGGTGCAGTGCTAGTACGGTTGTCCGATGATACTCAGTCTGTTCCTGGGCTTCAATGGAGTAGAAAAGTGACAGACACCTGCTGAATGCTGCAATAGCAACCCAGAAGTGTCATGGGGGAAGGAAGCCGATTGGACGCCCTACCAGGAACACTGTTGCAGAACCTCCTAATGTAAGCCTCAGCTGATGCAGAACCTAATGATACACACCTCAGCTGCTGCAGAACCTCATAATACACACCTCAACTGCTGCAGAACATCATAATACACACCTCAACTACTGCAGAACATCATAATACACTTCAGTTGCTGCAGAGCCTCATAATACACACCTCAACTGCTGCAGAACCTCATAATACACACCTCAGCTACTGCAGAACCTCATAACACACCTCATCTGCTGCAGAACCTCATAATACACACCTCAGCTACTGCAGAACCTCATAACACACCTCAGCTCAGTGGCATAACTAGAGTCTGTTGGGCCTGGTGCAAAATGTTATGTTGTGATTGGTTGCTATGGGCAACACGGCTGGTTTAAGGCCTACATGAGGCCTCTCATCTTTTTCTATTAATAACCCAGTTTGTAGTTTGATGAGACGTCCTGCTTTGTTCCTCATCATTTGGTTTCGTGGAGTAGTCAATCATGTGGTGTAATAAGGAAGGGAATATATTCTAACCGTTGGTTTTTAGGAAGTTATTCTCTCCACAGCACTGTGCAGCTTACAGCTGTGTATAGTGCAGCGGGTGCCATTGGCTGACCAGAGCCGCACAACTGGTTTTACAAGTCATTAACTGTCGTAAAATGCATTGAGGATGCCCGGAAGACATCTTGTTCAGAGCATGTTCCACGTTATTATAAATTACAAGAATATTCAGTCACACTGATTGTTACCATTATGTACAATTTAGATTATTGCTTATAATATGTACCGCAGCTGCTGCAGAATCTCAAAAGGGGGACCGAGCTTCATATCCGCCATTGCATTATTAATATGAAAAAGGTGTGTATTATGATGTTCTGCAGAAGCTGAGTCATGTATTATGATGTTCTGCAGCAGCTGAGGTGTATTATGAGGCTCTTCAGCACAGAGGTGTATTATAATGTTCTGCAGCAGCAGAGGTGTATTATGATGTTCTGCAGCAGCTGAGGTGTATTATCAAGCTCTACAGCAGCTGAGGTATATTATGATGTTTTGCAGCAGCTAAGGTGTATTATGAGGCTCTGCAGCAGCTGAGGTGTATTATGATGTTCTGCAGCAGCTGAGGTATATTATGAATTTCTGCAGCAGCTGAGGTGTGTATGATGAGGTTCTGCAGCAGCTGAGGTGTGTATTATGATGTTCTGCACAGCTGAGGTGTGTATATGAGGTTCTGCAGCAGCTGAGGTGTGTATTATGATGTTCTGCACAGCTGTGGTGTGTATTATGAAGTTCTGGAGCAGCTGAGGTGTAGTATGAGGTTCTGCAGCAGTTGAGGTGTTTATTATGAGGTTCTGCAGCAGCTGGGATCTAAACTGTTTAAAACACACTGAAGCTGCTGAATAACCTGCTGGGTGAGATGTCCATAGCAGGGGTCTAGGGATGTAATGGCACCTGGAGGTCTCCAGACTATAGAGGCATTTACGTATAAAGCCTCCCCCACCCAACCAGTACCCTGCTCTGCACTGATGGCAGGAAGAGAACTTTAGAACAACTGTATGCAGACTGGTTTGGCTTATATCCCAAGTTCTCCAGCAAAATCTTAAAAAAGAAATTGATTTATAGGGTAGCTGCATCCAGTATGTGGCACTAAAAACAGTTTTCTTTCTTCTGGGGAGAGCTAACTTGTATCCCCCTTTTCCCAGGGAGCACTTCATGGCCTATAAGATTCACAAGCTGGCAGCCTCCACAAGCAGAAATATTACCAATATTTCATATTCTAAAACTTTTGACGTAACTGAATCTGAATTTCAAAGGGGCAAACAAGAAAAGAAATGGAAGGCTTACTTGATGTTACTCACCATCTCGGCTCTTTTTTCATATACTGTAGCTATCGCCCTTTGCTATGGTCCATGCCAGATTTCTCTAGTTGCCTTGTGAAACATCATCACCTTAGGTCTTTTAATGCTGACTTAGACAATTGTGTGTGTCTGAGTATTCAAAAACTGTTGTATTCAGGTACTGTGTGCTTTGGAGTTTTGCCTCACAATCCCTTTCTCCTTGCTGACAATCATCTCTTCAGCAAACTCCTGTATGTTTCTCTGCTATCCGCATTTACCTCCTGCTTCAGACCTGCTGATCAACCCTTCATCTGCTGTAAGCATTCTGAACTTCTTATCTCCGATGCTATTCTCACTACAAACGCTGCTCCAACAGTGCGTATTTTTTACGATCTGTGTGTCTATACTCATGGCTTTATGTCTTCTTGGTGTTTCTTGCTGCTTGTCGCCCTGTTGTCACACATGCCCTAGAGTCCTGGTCCTTGCTGGTCCATGTGCTTCGCGGCAAATCTTGCCCACTGTTCCATCTCTTTGGCCCATATTGATCACCCTGGCTTACTGCTTGGAGAATCCACCTCAATAGGTGAGCCCATAGCACTAGGTATACTAAATTAAATATTAGTGAAGACATGCAAACATGAATAGGTAGGTATGTATGTACTCTCACCAGGAAATATATGTGTACAACTTCATATCACGCATCAGGGTTATATTCCACACCCCATTGACACAATGAGCTTCGAACAAAATCTTCCACAATTTGTAGTATTTCAATTCAGGAACCTGCAGATGTGTCCTTCCTTAATGTTTCCGACGCCAGCAGAAACATGTAAGCTCTGCTAACCTGAAAGCAAGATAGGGATAAACCTATACAAGACCCATTGTTAGAACTTTATCTCCCAATGTCATGGAGGGACGATTGGGAGGCATCAGACATATGAGATGTTCAGACAATCTTGTCGAAATTAGTTGGTTTGAATTACCTTCATTTTGATAAAGCTTGATGCACCTCAAGGCATTATTGCACAAGGAAACACGAGGGAATGAAACTGAAAGGGAGAAGATACAGATTAGATATTAGAAAAAAAACTTTTTGACAGTGAGGGTGATCAATGAGTGGAACAGGCTGCCATGAGAGGTGGTGAGTTCTCCTTCAATGGAAGTCTTCAAACAGAGGCTGGACAGACATCTGTCTGAGATGGTTTAGTGAATTCTGTATTGAGCAGGGGGTTGGACACGATGACCCTGGAGGTCCCTTCCAACTCTAACATTCTAGGATTCTGTGTGGGGCCATTACACTGTGACCCTTCCAACCCTAACATTCTAGGATTACCTTCAAATCGAGATCTGAAGTTTTGTTAATTTTCCACCAGAGGGAGACATCTGACAGCAAATCTGTGTTTCCAAAAAAACACTGGGACGGAATCAATGAGAATGGGAAATAAAGTTTTGATTGAAACCAGACAAGTCTGAATCTCTCATTTTAAGCTGTGCCATCCACTTTCCCATGGGTTCCAACACTCACGGACTCATAAATAACTAGCCGCTTCAGCCCTTAAGTGCTCCGCCACAGACATATTCTTAGGATTTTTTTTGTTTTGTTTTGGGACAAAAATCAAGACTTTGCAAAAGTGCATTTGTCATGTTTCGCAGCAACCAGACGTTTCCAGCTGCTGTGGGAATTTCATTTACATACTTAAAGTTTTGTAAAAATTGAAGATTTATAAACAACTTAAAAACAAAGTCATCTCGTGCACGTTCTTCTCCAGAAGTACAGAATCTGGAATCTGGATCTACGGAAGAACATAGTTCAGGGCTGGGACAATTCAGAAATGTCACCATTTAGCAGTCGGTGAAGATTTTCTCTTCCTCATCTGTCACTTGTTATAGATTGCATATCATCGTGGACGGACTTTCCTCTCTTGGAGTTTCCAGGAAACCATCAGTATGACAGGTGTTTTATACTATTAAATGTTTAAAAAAAAAAAGGTATCCAGGAGTACAGTAATGATAGGATCCGACATTAACCCTCAAGAACTAGACCATTTTTTTTCTTATTTTTGCACTTTTGTTTTTTCCTCCTCTTCTTCCAAGAGCCCAATTAGTTTGGAGGAAGTGGGCACCATCGAAATAGTAAGGAGTGCTCACTGCATAGTAAAAAGTCATAGCAATAGGAGCAAAATAGCACAGCGTCAAATATCACACGAGCAGCACCAGTAATAAGAAATATATATATATATATATATATATATATATATATATATAGTAATGAAAAAACAGCACAGCATCAAATATCACACGAGCAGTACCAGTAATAAGAAATATATATATATATATATATATATATATATATATATATATATATATATATATATATATATATATATATATATATATATAAACAGTAATTAAAAAATAGCACAGCATCAGTACCAGTAATAAGTCCCCTGCTGACTTCTAGGTCTCCGGTATGTCCCACACTGACTACATTGCATGCACGCCAATGGTGCCTTCAACTTGCATTGAAAAAGGAAATAGTTAAAAAAATGGAGTAAAAATGTATTTTCTCTGTTAGGTCACCTGAAACAAAATTGGATTTCTTAGAGTAAATAAATGAATACAAAAATTCAACTAAATTCAAGTAATATCTAATGTGCTGGTGAGAAGTCTCTTGTGATCCTCCAATTCTTATTGCCTCCCTGCACAATATCAGAAATCACTCTGCTTACTGAGCTATTGAGCATGTGCGACCAGCGGCGGTCAGCGCATTGAGTGGGCATTCTAAATGAGAAGCATAAAAACATCAGCGGGCACCATAACAAGCACCGTATGTACCAGCAATAATTACACACAGGAAAATTTTATTGAAAAACTTACAATTTGGCATGATTCTGAAATGATAAAATACTTGTGCCACTAGATGGAGCCCACTCCCATGCTTCATTTACAGCTGTATCAACCCCCTTGCGGTGAGCTCCCTCTAGTGGAGGCTTCTGGCAAACAGAAGTTTATCGCAAAACTATAGGTGCGTAAAGAAGAGCAGAGGTACATTTTGACTTTTGTAAACTCCCTTGTGAAAATCCCCTGGGTGTTTTCATTGGTTGCATGGGAAATTATAAGACAGAGCTCTAATACTCAAACTGTACAGTAGTAACCATGCATCTGTTTGTCAATCACATTACCAAAACCAGATTGTTATTCAATTAAGGAAACAAAAAGATTTTAATTAAATGACAGCAAGTGGTGATCTTGAAAATGAGGATAAATTGATAAAGTGTTTTGGAGAAATATACACCTTTTAATTTATGCTTTATTTTATATATTTATCAGTAAATCTAGCACTTTCTAGTTTGGTCATATAGGCATTAGGGCAGGAATGTATAAATATATAGTCACCAGCAGAGTGCAGACATTTTTTTTAAAGGAGCATCCCATAATTTTTTTAAACTAAATCTGTGAATATGTAGTGTGTATGGGTTAATATACCCACCTACCTCCACCTTCTTCGAGATCCAGTGCCACTCTGCTCCTCTTCTCAGTGATGTCACCACTCTTCATACTCTCTGGATCACAATGCTTTCTGTGTGACCCAGAAGTGTTTTTTACAATGTAAGTCTATGGAGAGTCAGGACGATGCTCCATAAACTTACATGATGAAAGAGACGGCTCACGCATAGAGCATAGAGTGACCCAGAGAGTCTGAAGAGTGGTGACGTCACTGAGAAGAGGAGCAGAACAGAGCTGGATCCTGGAGAAGACGGCGGTAAGTGAGTAAATTAACACACTCATATTACGCTACATGCACATATACACAGATTTAGTAAATAAAAAACATTATGGGAGGGTTCTATAACTTCCAATAAAGTAAATGAAGTTAATTAATTTATTATACACTATTATTAACCCCTTCAACCCCGAGCCTGTTTTCACCTTCCTGACCAGGCCAAATTTTACAATTATGACCAGAGTAATTTTATGTGGTAATAACTCTAGAACGCTTTAACGGATCCCACTGATTCTGAGAATTGTTTTTTCGTGACATATTGTACTTCATGATAGTGGTGAAAAAAAATTTGATGCGACTTGCGTTTATTTCTAAAAAACAAACAAACACAAATTTGGTGAAAATTTTGCCATTTTCAAACTTTTAATCTTTATGCCCTTAAATCAGAGAGCTGTGTCAAACAAAATAGTTAATACATAACATTTCCCACATGTCTACTTTACATCTGCACAATTTGTGAAGCATTTTTTTTTGTTAGGGAGTTGTAAGGGTTAAAAGTTTACCAGCGATTTCTCATTTTTACAACCAAATTTACAAAACAATTTTTTTATGGACCACTTCACATTTGAATTGAAGCATTTCTTGGAAGGGAAGGAGAACCATTTGACTTTTTGAACGCAAAATTGTCTGGAATCGAGAGTGGACGCCATGTCCTGTTTGGAGAGCCCCTGGTGGAGTGACATTTGGAACGCAGTCTTTGATGGAATTATCTGAAGGCGTCATGTCTAGTTTGGAGAGCCCCTGATGTGCGTAAACAGTGGATACCCCCATATGTGACCCCATTTTGGAAACTAGACCCCCCCCCCAAGGAACTTATCTAGATGTCTGGTGAGCACCTTGAACCCCAATGTGTGTCACAGAACTTTATATTGTTGACTTGTGAAAATAAAAAAAAATAACTTTTTTTTCCACAAAACTGATCTTTTAGCCCCAATTTTGTTATTTGCACAAGGGCACACGGCAGGGCTCAGAAAGAAAATGATATTTTGAACGCAGCCAGACTTTAATGGAATGGTCTGCAGGCGTCATGTCATGTTTGGAGACACCCTGATGTGCCTAAACAGTGGAAGTCCCCCACTAGTGACCCTTTATTAGAATTTGTGGTGAAATATGTGTATATATATCTATATGTGTGTAGTGGCATATGTCTAGGGTTATATGTGTGCCTAGTGATAATGTAACATCTGTCCTGAAGGCAAGTCGCACCTAGCTGTTAATAGGTACTTCCTTGGGACTAGTAGTCATCGTGTCTCCATATCTCGCCAGGAGGTCTAGCTAGGGCCAAGAAGAAAGGGAACCTTTGGCACCTTCTAGGACTTGGAGGGGAGATGCTAATTGCAGCCGGAGGGCATCTATTCCTGAGAACCTTTTCAAAAGTATTGCAAGAGAAAATAATGTATTCATTGGGGGCGCGGCCGTGGCCCAATCAAACAGGCAGCAGTTATGATATTGACCTGAGGGGCCAGTCTAGAGACCTGACCTCCAGACCAAAGTTATAAATTTAGTCTGCAGACAGGGAATTGTGTTCACATGTGAGGGCAGCCTGAGAAGCTGATGTGTTCCACCAACTCCATTCACCCCCCCCCCCCTCAGGGAGCAGAAAGCAAACTACCAGTTAGATGATTTCTGTGAGTTTCTCCTGTTTATTTTGATACTGTTTTGCATAAGTTGTATGTCTTTTTATTATCATATTTTTATACCTTTTTCTTATTGTAAGCATTGAACCTTTTGTTATTAAAGTATAAAACTTTAACAAGTTGAACCTTGAATGTTCTAAAAGAATCCATAGCCTAAGGTGTGTGAGCCTTATGAGTGATAGACATATTTTTATTAGTATTTTTATTTCTGGGACTCATCGCCCATGTATTCGATGAGTGGTGGCAGCGTGTATGAGCGGGTGTGTGGCCTGGGTCGGTGTGTGATTTATGCTCCCATTACGGCATAGGACAGAGGTTGAATGCTGGACTGAGAGAGGGGAGATAGATTACCCTTGCAGGCACAACCCCAAGTCACGTGTGAGAGCAGGCACGTGACGAATAAGTGACACCACGGAGAAGGGATCTGTGACAGAATTAATCAAGTGTTTTCCTGGTATGTGAATTTTTTAATGTGGTGGCATACATGAGTTGTGTAGAGTACATCAGGTTGGCATATGAGTTGTGTAGAGTGTATCAGGTTGGCATATGAGTTGTGTAAGAAATAAAATGTATTAGGGTACCGTCACACAGTGCAATTTTGATCGCTACAACGGCACGATTCGTGACGTTCCAGCGATGCATTTACGATATCGCTGTGTCTGACACGCTACTGCGATCCGGATCCCCGCTGAGAATCGTACGTCGTAGCAGATCGTTTGAAACTTTCTTTCGTCGTCTAGTGTCCCGCTGTGGCGGCATGATTGCATTGTGTGACACAGGTTGTATACGATGTGCGCACAGTAACCAACGGCTTCTACATCGCAAATACGTCATGAAATTATCGCTCCAGCGCCGTGTATTGCAATGTGTGACCGCAGTATACGACGCTGGAGCGATACTTATACGACGCTGCAACGTCACGAATCGTGCCGTCGTAGCGATGAAAATGGCACTGTGTGACGGTACCCTTAGTCTATGGATGAGTGGTATACTCTGAAACAGTATTTCATACACAGACCATGTTTGTCAGGGTAGGTGTCACACTGATTAATGGTGTCCTTTCGAATCCCCCTTCTGTACCACACTTTACACCTTTTTTGTGACCTTACTTTCTTTCCAGTTTGAGGGACCTCACTGGGGAAATGTTGCCCTGGTACAACATGGGCACTTTCACTTCCAGAAGTACTCGGCCCGCTACTTCCTGACTGACAAATATTAGGGCCTTAATCAATATTTCTTGGAACTGAAAGAAGAACCCGGTCTGACGTGCATATCGTTATAGCACGAAAGCATTGTACATTGTAATCTGTACTATGTGTGCGGCCAGCTTCTTGTACCATACCTTGGCTTCTCTCATGGTACTGTACATCTGGAGGATATGATCAGAGAGATCAACCCCTCCATGTTCTTGTTGTACCCCAGTACACAGTCTGATTTAGTGCCCTGTGTAGAGGTACATCGTACAGTTTTGGGGGTGCTACCATTACCATGTATGGTGGTCAAGAAAAGGACATCACTCCTGTCCTTGTACTTGATCACCAGCATCTTGTCACTACATTGGGCTCTGCGCTCACCCTTTCTGAGCAGCTGCCCAATTAGTGTCTTAGGGAGGCCTCTCTGAATTTTGCAGACAGTACCGCAGCTTGTGCAGAGATGGACTTGAAGAGTAGGATGGTGGTATAAAAGTTATCTACATAGAGGTGATAACCTTGATCCAGCAGTGGGTGTACCAAATCCCACACAATTTTCCCACTCACTAACAGGACAGAGGGACATTCAGGATTTCACACTGCTGCAATGCAGGTAGGTGCAGGATCCTCTAGATGGCAGTAGAGTGGAAGCAGAACTGCACCTAAACAGCACTGGCCTGCAGTGCAGCAGTGAGGCTACCACAGGTGGCAGCAGAATAGTCAAACAAGCTGGATCAAATCCTAGACTGTAGCGCAGCACCAAAGGAATAAGCAAACTCACGGTCAGAGACAAGCCAGGGAGTCAGTAACGGTCAGGAGCCGATAAGCCAAAAGACAGAAGCAGGTCAGGATACAAGCCAAGTCAAAACCAGGGAGTCAGCACACTAAAGGGAAACATGGAGTCAAGACGGGAATAGGGTAAAACAGAGACATGGATTCAGACACCAAACACAGCAGGACAAATCAGAGTCAGCTATGGCAGCACTGGGCAAAAACTATAACTGACATCACTTGCAGGAAGCAGTGGCAATAAATAGCCAACCTGAACCCAGACAGAGGCTGAGAAAGGTTAACTCTTGACATGACCAGACCAGGAAAAAGGGAAAACAGGACTCGAAACCCAGTCTGGATCATGATACAGGGGTTTGAATCTGGAAGTCCTTCCCTTCATAAATTCTAAACCTGTGTGTGTACCCTGAGGTACTCTCACACAGTTTGTAGAGCCTAATTCCGTACCTGGCCCTCTTCCTGTCCAGGTATTGCTGGAATTTGAGCCTTCCCTTGAAATTAATTAGGTACTCATCCACGCAGATGTCCCTTTGTGAAACCTGTTGCTGAACTGGTCAATGACTGGCCAAACTTAGAAAAGTCAGTCAAAGTTGGAGTCATCTTGGGGAGGACAATGTACATTATTAAAAAAAATGTGGATGGCCTCAAAGCGTTAGTGATGAGCGAATATACTCGTTACTCGAGATTTCCGGAGCATGCTCGGGTGTCCTCTGAGTATTTTTCAGTGCTTGGAGATTTAGTTTTCAGCGCCGCAGCTGAATGATTTACATCTCTTAGCCAGCATAAGTACATGTGGGGATTCCCTAGCAACCAGGTAACCCCCACATGTACTTATGCTGGCTAACAGATGTAAATCATTCAGCTGCGGCGATGAAAACGAAATCTCTGAGCAATAAAAAATACTCGGAGGACCCCCGAGCGTGCTCCGGAAATCTCGAGTAATGAGTATATTCGCTCATCAATACAAAGCGTATCCAGGCCATAGCCATGCGGAGCAGTGGAGTGTTATACAAAATGTCAACACTCCAATATTTCCAAATTTCTAGCTAATTCACTATCCACATGTGAAGAACCAGGCCACAAAACGTCATCATTACTACTGCGTCTACAGGGAGTCCAGTTGGCAAATGATAACGTGTGATTTGGGGATAAAAATTGCTGGGCATAGAAATTTGTCTGCAACACCATGAGATTTACAAAATCTTCAGAGAAAAAGACTTTGAAAAAGTAAATTTCTGTGAGGCCAGTGGTGTCAAATTAGATTCCTGATTACATCACAAAATCAGGAATCTGTGGCTCATAATTTTTGTGAGGTGAGGTCCATACGGGGACAGTAACAGTGGGTGCGGGCTCATTTTGTGCCCTGGGACATCTGTCTGGTGGTTCAGTATCACTAGAGGAAGAGGAGTTGGAAAAATAAAGGAAGGGGTGATCCTCTCCCTCACTGCCAGCGTCAGAGGCAAGGAAAGCATATGCCTCTTCCGCTGAATACCGGGTTTGGGATGACATTTTATCATGTACAGTATGTGGTATTTGTGTGTGTGTGTTCCAAATTTTATTCAGGTGTGTGTGTGAGTGCTTGGTGTAAACTTTCTTATTTAGAATAAAAAAAATATATAGAAAGAAAAATATAAAAATTTGATAAAATAAAAAACTAATGGATGTCAATAAAAAACAAATTACTAAGCGCCCACAACTGACACTAAGCCTGACTTAATACAGTACAAAATAGTGTAGTAGTCGCCGATTAATACAGTATATTTTTACTGTCCCTAATCTAATTTTTTTTTATTCTTTTTTCACTAAAAAAAAACAACTGGAGACTGATTACTGATGTGCGTCAGTGACCAGCGCTCGACGGCTGTAAGACGCACGCACGAATGTGATTCTTTTATTCCGAGCTGACACTAACCCTAACTAAATTCAGTAAAAAATATTGTAGTAGACACCAATTACTATGGTATATTTTTACTGTCCCTAATCTACATTTTGTTTTTAATTTTATGACTAAAGAAAAAAGCAACAACTGGAGGCTAATCACTGATGTGTGTCAGTGATCAGCGCTCATCAGCTGTAGGACGTACTCACAAATGTGATTCTTTATTCCTATACCAGACTTAACTCAGTAAGAAATACCATAGTACACACAGATTACTACAGTATATTTTTATGTCTCTAATCTAATCCTATCAACTAATCTAAATGTTTTTGTTCAATTCTTTTTTCACCAAAAAAAACAACCTGAGGTCGATCACTGATGTGCATCTGCGATCAGCACTTGACAACTGTAGGATGCACACACAGATGTGGTGCAAATAGGGGATAAGAAAAAAATAGGACAAAAAATTTGCTGGCCAAAAGCGAGCACAGGTGCTAATCAGTGGTGTGCATCTGATCAGTGGCTTGGCGGCTATAGGACACCCACACCGAGTTGTGCAAAGGATGGGGGGAAAATAGACAGGGACAAAAAAAAGGTCTGAAAAACAGTAAGAACGGACCTTGATCAGTCATTTGCTCGGTGGCTGCAGGACGAACACATGAGAAAAAATAGACAGGGACAAAAAAAGTCCTGGAAAAGAGCAAGTACAGATGTTGATCAGTGATTTGCGTCACTGATCAATGCACGGCAGCTGCAGGATGCATGAAAAAGAAAAAACTGCCAAAAATTGAGTGATCAAGTACTGATCCACGCTCGGAAGGGAAGTGGGGAGGGTGGGAGAGGGACAAAAGGGTGGAAAAAGAGGGAAAAGGGGATTTAGGTGGATTAGGAAAGATCAGGAAGGGATCAAGGAAGGATTATGAAGTCTTCTTTCATCTTCAGCAGCAGCAGGAACCCTAGTAGTGATGGCACAGGCTTTATAAAGTCTGTGGCACCAGAAAGCCCAGCACAGCACACAGATCGATGCAGTGACCACCCTGTACCAGTCCGCAGCTAGAATGAGGAAATACCTATCACTGTGGGGTCAGATGGCGTCTGTGCACTCTGATTGGTGCAATCGACATTGTCAGATCGCACCAATCAGAGCTGTCCCTGATGACACTGGCATAGCTAGGCTCTTATAGCACCAATCGTAGGCTGGACGTCAGTGTTTCAGGCAATTTCACACTGAAATTCACACTGAAACACTGAAAACGAATGCTGTGATTGGCTGTTCAGAAATGAACAGCCAATCACAGCAATTGTAGTTCCGGGGGGGAGCGACACCAACTCCCAGGACAACGACTACATGTTGATGTGAGAAACAGCAGTTACTTTCATGCAATCACCGCATGAATGACATGACGAATATATACTGCATTGGTCGAGAAGTTATTCCAGACCATGACGTATATATACTGCAAATGGCGGGAAAGAGTGAAGAAGTGAATATAAATTTTCTTATTACCAGAGGTGGAGTGTATATCGATTCCACCCAAAACTAAGTCAAACTCTCCAGCCCTGGATGGTACCCTCTGAGTCTATATAATTTTAACAGACATACAGATAGACAGAATTACCTTAGCCAACCACATTAAAGAAGTTGTTCGACCACAAAATCCACATTTTTGTTAAGCTACTTTGTGCTGTATTGTCAGGGCCAGAGTCAGCACTTGGCACGGTGCAGGCAGGGGGGCCCACTCGCCATGGGGTCACCAGTGCTATGGGGGCCTGGTACCAGTGCCTGCGTGTGTGCCCCCCCGCTTGCTCTGGGCCCCAATACTTGCAATATTTACCTCTGCTTGTTCCTCTGCTGCGGCGTCTTCTGTGTCTCCTGACTCTGTGACGTTTCAGGTCAGAGGGCGCGATGACATGACTAGTGTTCACCTTCTGCTCTGAACAGCCAACGCTGGGGAGTCCAGAGCAGAGCAGTGGCCAACGAGGTGAGATGAGTGTTTTTAGATGGGTGCCTCTGGCAGCGACGGAACGGGGTTTTATAAGCTATTGTCTGGCTGCGACCTGAGCATTTATAATTCCCTCGCTGCAGCGTGCCTGCTAGCCAGTCCACAGTGAAGCGGCCCGTCCGGCGACTAATTATCCCAGGTGTAGTTCCCTGACTGACCTGATGGTAAGGGGGTGCCGGAGAGCTGCAAGTTCCGAAGCGGAACTGGAAAGCGGGATATACATAAATCCCTGCAGTTCGTGATATTGTAGCAGCAGTGGGATAACTAAAATAAGCCCCTGCGGTAAATTGCTAGGTCAATAGCCTTGTTTGTGTTTTCATCACATTGTAGCAGTGGATGGATAACTAAGATAAGCCCCCTGCACATGTGATAGCCGTGTGCTGGCCAAAGGTCACCCACAATCCGTGACCCATTGGTGTTGGCACGGTGGGAATCGTAACAGAATATATCACCGAAAAAATCAGATACCAGCGTCTTACATTAAATTATTCACCGAAAAGAGACACTATATTTTCAGATAATCAATAACCAATAAAACTTAACCTTTAATTAATATAGATAAAATTCCAACACCAATCACGACCTAAAAACATGTATGGCTGCAAACAAAGATACAGGGTGCTCTATCTCCCTAGAGGGCTTAACTATCTAGTCCCTACCTCACAGCAGAGGTTGGCACCCTAATAATCCTTCGCAATGGCGCCCCTGCTCAACGTAGGCTGCCCTATCTGTCCCTAGTAGGCCCTATCGTGCAGAAGATAGTAACAACAACATACAGCAGTCCGTACACTACAGACAGCACAACAAATGAAACTGAGCAAAAAAAGAATGTAGTATGGTGTACCTATGAATAGTACAATCAATAGGTCAAATGCCACTTTTTTATATATGTGTAGCGCCCCCACTGCCGCAGGGCCGAGGGGTACCCGGTACCGGACCTCTGAGTCTCTGCTCTGGGGTTGTCACGGTGGCTAGGCCCGGTCCGTGACCCTGCTGGAGGGGCGTACAGTGATAGATGTGGGTAGATGATGGTGGTGGTGATGCTGTAGTGGTGCGGTGCGGTAAATAACGAGGACACCAAGTTGCAGTCTCTTTACCTCTTTACTGAAGATCTCTGGGTCCTCAGTCCAGAATCTGGATAACCAGGCTGCGCAAGTCCGGCCGGTCCAATGGCACCTCCAGAGTTCTCTTAGCAGGTGGAAATCTGTGCCTTCCTTCTAGCGCTATGTGTTGCGGTCCTTCCCTGCTGTGCTTACGGAAAGTCCCCACAAGTGTTGTGTCTGTTTCTTAAGTTCCCTCACAACTCGATTAGATGATGTTCTGCTAATCCTCCGTCCCTCCCTGATGTTCTGGTTGGGACGGCACCCGTTTGACGGGTAGGCTCAGAGCTCTTCCGGGACCCTAGAGTCGCCCCTCTCCACAAGTTGCCCCCCAAGACTGCATAGGTGATTTAAGTGAGACAGCCCGCCTTAGACTGACTGTCCTGCCGCTGTTTAGAGTATCGCTTGAAGCTGGATGTTGTAATACTCCCTCGGCGTTCCGGCCACCGGTAGTGCGCCTCAGTAGGGTGTTGCCTCGGTTTTACAGCACGACCCCTACTGGTATTCTCCTTATTGCCTTGATCTCGTTTCTCACTCAGCACAATCTATCTCGCTTCTGGTCCTTCCTTGGGTACCGCCGCTATCCTGAGCAGGCACTGTCATGATCTCTGCAGGCAGAGATCATAGCAAGCCTATAGAGGGACAAGCTCTCGGAAGATGGAACTATACTGACCATGAACTAAGCCTGCCGCGCAACTAGAAATAGCCAGGTAGCATTTCCTATTTATCGCTAGATGCCCAGCTCTGGCCTAAGACCTAAATAGCTAGCAGAGGGAAATATAAGACCTGGCTCACCTCTAGAGAAATATTCCAAAGAAGACAGTAGCCCCCCACATATAATGACGGTGAGTTCAGATGAAACAACAAACGCAGCAGGAAAATAGTCTTTAGCAAATTTGAGGTCCGCTTACTAGATAGCAGAAGACAGATAGTATACTTTCATGGTCAGCAGAAAAACACTAACAAAACACCATCCAGAGATTACCTTAAACTCTGGCATTAACTCATAACGCCAGAGTAGCAATCCCTGATCAACGAGAGCTTTCCAGACACAGTAACAAAACTTCAGCTGTGAACTGGAACAAATAGGCAAAACAAAACATGGACAAAAGTCCAACTTATCTAGTAGTTGTCTAGAAGCAGGAACAAGCACTGAGAGGCATCAGATAACATTGTTGACCGGCAAGAAACCACCAGAGAAATGAGCTTAAATAGCGACACCCACTACTGATGGAACCAGGTGAAACAGGAAAGAGGATGACAAGTCCAATTCCACAAGCGGCCACCGGGGGAGCCCAGAATCCAAATTCACAACAGTACCCCCCCCTCAAGGAGGGGGCACCGAACCCTCACCAGATCCACCAGGGCGACCAGGATGAGCCCTATGGAAGGCACGAACAAGATCAGAAGCATGAACATCAGATGCATTGACCCAAGAATTATCCTCCTGGCCGTAACCCTTCCAGTTGACCAGATACTGGAGTTTCCGTCTGGAAACACGAGAGTCCAAAATTTTCTCCACAACGTACTCCAACTCACCCTCAACCAACACCGGAGCAGGAGGCTCAACTGAAGGTACAACAGGTACCTCATACCTGCGCAATAACGACCGATGAAAAACGTTATGAATGGAAAAGGACGCAGGGAGGTCCAAACGGAAAGAAACAGGATTAAGAATCTCCAATATTCTATAAGGGCCGATGAACCGAGGTTTAAACTTAGGAGAAGAGACCCTCATAGGGACAAAACGAGAAGACAACCACACTAAATCTCCAACACAAAGCCGAGAACCAACACGACGATGACGGTTGGCAAAACGCTGAGTCTTCTCCTGGGACAACTTCAAATTGTCCATAACCTGCCCCCAGATGTGATGCAATCTCTCCACCACCGCATCCACTCCAGGACAATCCGAGGATTCCACCTGACCGGAGGAAAATCGAGGGTGAAACCCCGAATTACAGAAAAACGGGGACACCAAGGTGGAAGAACTGGCCCGATTATTGAGGGCGAACTCTGCCAATGGCAAAAAAGCAACCCAATCATCCTGGTCAGCAGAGACAAAACACCTCAGATATGTCTCAAGGGTCTGATTAGTCCGCTCGGTCTGGCCATTAGTCTGAGGGTGAAAAGCAGATGAAAAAGACAAATCTATGCCCATCCTAGCACAGAATGCCCGCCAAAATCTAGACACAAATTGGGTACCTCTGTCAGAAACAATATTCTCAGGAATACCGTGCAATCGGACAACATTCTGAAAAAACAGAGGAACCAACTCAGAAGAAGAAGGCAACTTGGGCAGAGGAACCAAATGGACCATTTTAGAGAAACGGTCACAGACCACCCAGATGACAGACATCTTCTGGGAAACAGGCAGATCTGAAATAAAATCCATCGAGATGTGTGTCCAAGGCCTCTTAGGAATAGGCAAGGGCAACAGCAGTCCGCTAGCCCGAGAACTACAAGACTTGGCCCGAGCACAAACATCACATGACTGCACAAAGACTCGCACATCTCGTGACAGGGAAGGCCACCAGAAGGATCTTGCCACCAAATCCCTGGTACCAAAAATTCCGGGATGACCTGCCAATGCAGAAGAATGTACCTCAGAGATGACTCTGCTGGTCCAATCATCCGGAACAAACAGTCTATCAGGCGGACAACGATCCGGTCTATCCGCCTGAAACTCTTGCAAGGACCGCCGCAGATCAGGAGAAACGGCCGACAAAATTACTCCCTCCCTAAGGATACCTGTGGGTTCAGAATTACCAGGAGAGTCCGGGTCAAAACTCCTAGAAAGGGCATCTGCCTTAACATTCTTAGAACCCGGTAGGTATGACACCACAAAATTAAAGCGAGAAAAAAATAAAGACCAGCGCGCCTGTCTAGGATTCAGGCGTCTGGCAGTCTCAAGATAAATCAAATTTTTGTGGTCAGTCAATACCACCACCTGATGCCTAGCCCCCTCGAGCCAATGGCGCCACTCCTCAAACGCCCACTTCATGGCCAAAAGCTCCCGATTCCCAACATCATAATTCCGCTCTGCGGGCGAAAATTTGCGAGAAAAGAAGGCACAAGGCCTAATGACGGAGCAGTCGGAACCTTTCTGCGACAACACTGCCCCAGCTCCGATCTCCGAAGCGTCAACCTCAACCTGAAAAGGCAGATTCACATCAGGCTGACGCAACACAGGGGCAGAGGCAAAACGGCGCTTAAGCTCCTGAAAGGCCTCTACAGCATGAGGGGACCAATTAGCAACATCAGCGCCTTGTCTGGTCAAATCAGTCAGTGGTTTAACGACATCCGAAAAACCAGCAATAAATCGGCGGTAAAAGTTGGCAAAGCCCAAAAATCTCTGAAGACCCTTAAGAGAGGAGGGCTGAGTCCAGTCACAAATAGCTTGCACCTTGACGGGATCCATCTCAATGGAAGAGGGAGAAAAAATATACCCCAAAAAGGAAATTTTCTGGACCCCAAAAACGCACTTAGACCCCTTCACACATAAAGAATTAGACCGCAGAACCTGAAAAACTCTCCTGACCTGCTGGACATGAGAGTCCCAGTCATCAGAAAAAATCAGAATATCATCCAGATATATTATCATAAATTTATCCAGAAAATCGCGGAAAATATCATGCATAAAAGACTGGAAAACTGAAGGGGCATTAGAAAGACCAAAAGGCATGACCAAATACTCAAAGTGGCCCTCGGGCGTATTAAATGCGGTCTTCCACTCATCCCCCTGCCTGATCCGCACCAAATTATACGCCCCACGAAGATCAATTTTAGAGAACCACTTAGCACCCTCTATACGAGCAAACAAATCAGTAAGCAATGGCAATGGGTATTGATACTTAACAGTGATCTTATTCAGAAGCCGATAATCAATACATGGTCTCAAAGAGCCGTCTTTCTTTGAGACAAAGAAAAACCCAGCTCCCAAGGGAGAAGAAGATGGACGAATATGTCCCTTTTCCAAAGACTCCTTTATATATTCCCGCATAGCAGCATGTTCCGGCACAGACAAATTAAACAAACGACCCTTTGGATATTTACAACCCGGTATCAAATCTATGGCACAATCGCACTCACGGTGCGGAGGTAACGACCCAAGCTTGGGTTCGTCAAAGACGTCTTGATAATCAGAGAGGAACTCAGGGACTTCAGAGGGAATGGACGACGAAATAGAAACCAAAGGTACGTCCCCATGAATACCCTTACATCCCCAGCTCAACACAGACATTGCTCTCCAGTCCAAGACTGGGTTGTGAGACTGCAACCATGGCAATCCCAGTACCAAATCGTCATGTAAATTATACAGCACCAGGAAACGAATAATCTCCTGGTGATCCGGATTGATACGCATGGTTACTTGTGTCCAGTATTGTGGTTTATTATTAGCCAATGGGGTGGAGTCAATCCCCTTCAGAGGAATAAGAGTCTCCAAAGGCTCTAAATCAAAACCACAACGATTGGCAAAGGACCAATCCATAAGACTCAGAGCGGCGCCAGAGTCAACATAGGCGTCCGTGGCAATGGATGACAAAGAACAAATCAGGGTTACAGACAAAATAAACTTAGACTGAATGGTGCCAATGGAAACAGACTTATCAAGCTTCTTTGTACGCCTAGAGCATGCTGATATAACATGAGTAGAATCCCCACAATAGAAACACAATCCATTCTTCCGTCTAAAATTCTGTCGCTCGCTCCTGGACAGAATTCTATCACACTGCATACTTTCTGGCGTCTTTTCCATAGACACCGCCAGATGGTGCACCGGTTTGCGCTCCCGCAGACGCCTATCAATCTGAATAGCCATTGTCATGGACTCATTCAGACCTGCAGGCAAAGGGAACCCCACCATAACATCCTTAACGGCATCAGAGAGACCTTCTCTGAAAGTTGCCGCCAAGGCGCACTCATTCCACTGAGTAAGCACAGACCATTTACGGAATTTTTGGCAGAAAACTTCAGCTTCGTCTTGCCCCTGAGATAGTGCCATCAAAGTTTTTTCTGCCTGAAGTTCCAAATGAGGTTCCTCATAAAGCAAGCCCAAGGCCAGAAAAAACGCATCCACATCGCGTAACGCAGGATCCCCTGCTGGCAATGAGAAGGCCCAATCTTGAGGGTCACCCCTGAGCAAGGAAATCACAATCCTAACCTGCTGAGCAGGGTCTCCAGCTGAACGAGACTTCAGGGACAAATAAAGCTTACAATTATTTCGGAAATTCTGGAAGCTAGCTCTATTCCCTGTGAAGAACTCCGGCAAAGGAATTCTCGGCTCAGATACCGGAGCATGTACCACAAAATCTTGTAAATTTTGTACTTTCGTGATGAGATTATTCAAACCCGCAGTTACACTCTGGAGATCCATTATTGTCAGGTGCACACAGAGCATACAGAGATTAGGAGGAGAGAGAGAAAAATGACTGCAGCAAGGCAGACTGGAGGAAAAAAAAAAAAAAAATTCCAGCAGACTTCTTATAACTCTCCTTTCTCAACCTGGGTCTTTAACACTTTAGGGGCCGGTCAAACTGTCATGATCTCTGCAGGCAGAGATCATAGCAAGCCTATAGAGGGACAAGCTCTCGGAAGATGGAACTATACTGACCATGAACTAAGCCTGCCGCGCAACTAGAAATAGCCAGGTAGCATTTCCTATTTATCGCTAGATGCCCAGCTCTGGCCTAAGACCTAAATAGCTAGCAGAGGGAAATATAAGACCTGGCTCACCTCTAGAGAAATATTCCAAAGAAGACAGTAGCCCCCCACATATAATGACGGTGAGTTCAGATGAAACAACAAACGCAGCAGGAAAATAGTCTTTAGCAAATTTGAGGTCCGCTTACTAGATAGCAGAAGACAGATAGTATACTTTCATGGTCAGCAGAAAAACACTAACAAAACACCATCCAGAGATTACCTTAAACTCTGGCATTAACTCATAACGCCAGAGTAGCAATCCCTGATCAACGAGAGCTTTCCAGACACAGTAACAAAACTTCAGCTGTGAACTGGAACAAATAGGCAAAACAAAACATGGACAAAAGTCCAACTTATCTAGTAGTTGTCTAGAAGCAGGAACAAGCACTGAGAGGCATCAGATAACATTGTTGACCGGCAAGAAACCACCAGAGAAATGAGCTTAAATAGCGACACCCACTACTGATGGAACCAGGTGAAACAGGAAAGAGGATGACAAGTCCAATTCCACAAGCGGCCACCGGGGGAGCCCAGAATCCAAATTCACAACAAGGCACGGTCCCGTTACGTTCGTTCAAGTTGCCAAGCCTCTGTCAGGATCCCACCCCTGACAGAGACCCTACTGTATCTTCCCCCACAACACCCTCTGCCACAAGGTGTTGCCTGGTTCCAACCCAGTCAGCTTTCTGACTAACTTCCTGCCTGACCCCCAGTTTACCCACTATGGTGGGGAGTGGCCTAGTGAATAGTACCCTTAGCTCCCCCCGGAGGCCCGGCTGTGAAATGTATTGGTGTCTGTGATACCTGATCAGATGAACTCCTTCAGTGCCATCAGAGGCACCATAGCTCCCCATAGTGGCGGAGCCACAGTACTGCAACGACCAGGACTGGGGCGCTGCATATGTACACCATACAAAAAACAGGGGACCTGTGCTGATCGTGTCCAAATATTATAGGGCCTACTAGGGACAGATAGGGCAGCCTACGTTGAGCAGGGGCACCATTGCGAAGGATTATTAGGGTGCCAACCTCTGCTGTGAGGTAGGGACTAGATAGTTAAGCCCTCTAGGGAGATAGAGCACCCTGTATCTTTGTTTGCAGCCATACATGTTTTTAGGTCGTGATTGGTGTTGGAATTTTATCTATATTAATTAAAGGTTAAGTTTTATTGGTTATTGATTATCTGAAAAAATAGTGTCTCTTTTCGGTGAATCGTAACAGAAGCAATGTATGAGACTTATTATTCTGCATGGAGCACTATGTGGTGCCCATAATATTGTATGAAGCAATATATGGGGCTCATTATATTGTATGGAGCAATATATGGGGTTCATTATTCTGTATGGAGCAATGTACGGGGCTCATTATTCTGTATGGAGCAATATATGAGGCTCATTATTCTCTATGGAGCAATATATGGGTCTCATTATTCTCTATGGAGCAATATATGGGTCTCATTATTCTGTATGGAACAATATATGGCAGGGATGTCAAACTGCATTCTTCGAGGGCCGTTTTCAGGATTTCCTTGTATTGCACAGGTGATAATTTAACCACCTGCACAGATAATGATTCCTGCTCCTTGTGCAATGCTAAGGAAATCTTGAAAACGCGCATGGTTTGAGGCCCTCGAGGAATGCAGTTTGACACCCCTGATATATGGGGCTCATTATTCCGGATGGAGCACTATGTGTTGTCCATAATACTGGATGGAGCACTATGTGTTGTCCATAATACTATATGGAGCACTATGTGGTGTCCATAATACTGTATGGAGCAATATATGGGTCTCATTATTCTGTGTGTAACAATATATGTGGCTCATTATTCTCTATGGAGCACTATGTGGTGTCCATAATACTGTATGGAGCAATATATGGAGCTCATTATTCGGTATGGAGGACTATGTGTTGTCCATAATACTGTATGGAGCAATATATGGAGCTCATTATTCTTAATGGAGCACTATGTGTTGTCCATAATACTGGATGGAGCACTATGTGGTGTCCATAATACTGTATGGACAGTACATATACATATGTATAGACAGATCGCCACTCTACTCTCAAGATCGCATCTCACCACCTGTGCACTTGACTCGCTCCCACCCCACCTCATCCCAAACCTCACCACAATCTTCATCCCAACCCTAACCAATCTCTTCAACCTATCACTAACAACTGGTGTTTTCCCCTCAAGCTTTAAACATGCCTCCATCACACCTATCCTCAAAAAGCCCTCTCTTGACCCATCCTCTGTATCTAGCTATCGCCCTATATCACTTCTCCCTTATGCCTCAAAACTACTGGAACAAGACGTCTACCTTGAACTGTCCTCCCATCTCTCTTCTTGCTCCCTCTTTGACCGCTTACAATCTGGCTTCCGGTCACACCATTCCACTGAAACTGCCCTAACTAAGGTCACCAATGACCTCTTAACCGCCAAGAGCAAGCGACACTACTCTGTTCTCCTCCTCCTCGACCTGTCGGCTGCCTTTGACACAGTGGACCATTTCCTATTATTATAGACCCTCTCATCCCTTGGCATCACAGACTTGGCCCTATCCTGGATCTCCTCATACCTAACAGACCGGACATTCAGCGTCTCCCACTCACACACCACCTCCTCACCTCGCCCCCTATCTGTCGGAGTCCCACAAGGTTCAGTCCTTGGGCCCCTGCTCTTCTCCATTTACACCTTTGGCCTGGGACAGCTCATAGAATCTCATGGCTTTCAGTATCACCTCTATGCTGATGACACAGAGATCTACATCTCTGGACCAGATATCACCTCCCTACTAACCAGAATCCCTCAATGTCTGTCCACTATTTCATCCTTCTTCTCCACTAGATTTCTCAAACTTAACATGGACAAAACAGAATTCATCATCTTTCCCCCATCTCACGCGACCCCCCCAATGAACCTATCCATTACAGTAAATGGCTGCCCACTCTCCCCAGTCCCACAAGCTCGCTGCCTCGGGGTAATCCTTGACACTGATCTCTCCTTCAAACCACATATCCAAGCCCTTTCCACTTCCTGACGACTTCAACTCAAAAATATTTCACGAATCCGTTCATTCCTCAACCAAGAATCTGCAAAAACCCTAGTCCATGCCCTCATCATCTCTCGCCTTGACTACTGCAACCTCCTGCTCTGTGGCCTTCCCTCGAACACTCTCGCACCCCTCCAATCTATTCTAAACTCTGCTGCCCGACTAATCCACCTGTCCCCCCGCTATTCCCCGGCCTCTCCCCTCTGTCAATCCCTTCACTGGCTCCCCATTGCCCAGAGACTCCAGTACAAAACCCTAACCATGACATACAAAGCCATCCACAACCTGTCTCCTCCATACATCTGTGACCTCGTCTCCCGGTACTTACCTACACGCAACCTCCGATCCTCACAAGATCTCCTTCTCTACTCCCCTCTTATCTCCTCTTCCCACAATCGTATACAAGATTTCTCTCGCGCATCACCCCTACTCTGGAACTCTCTACCACAACACATCAGACTCTCGCCTACCATCGAAATCTTCAAAAAGAATCTGAAGACCCACCTCTTCAGACAAGCCTACAACCTGCAGTAACCACCAATTAACCAAATTGCTGCATGACCAGCTCTATCCTCACCTACTGTATTCTCACCCATCTTTTGTAGATTGTGAGCCTTCGCGGGCAGGGTCCTCACTCCTCCCGTACCAGTTATGACTTGTACTGTTTAAGATTATTGTACTTGTTTTTATTATGTATACCCCTCCTCACTTGTAAAGCGCCATGGAATAAATGGCGCTATAACAATAAATAATAATAATAATAATAATATATGGGTCTCATTATTCTGTATGGAACAATATATGGGGCTCATTATTCTGTAAGGAGCACTATGTGGTGTCCATAATACTGTATGGAGCACTATATGGTGTCCATAATAATGTATGGAGCTTATTATTCTGTATGGAGGACATGTTGTTTCCATAATACTGAATAGAGGACTATAATGTCTGGTTTCTGATCTATTGTAGAATTTACAATTGATATCACTCAGTGTAAGAAGTAAGTGAAATCTTTGGCATTGTACTATACCAATATTCCTCTGCTGTATCTGTGCATCATGAATTGTGCTATGTGTTAAATATTGCGCTAAGTTATTTTAATCATAAACACCCTAAAAAGTAACCACCCCCAATGGAATTGCATTTTTTTTACCATTTTATCACACTTTCATTTTTTTCCTTTTTTTTTTAGTACTTGATACAGTAGAATGAATGGTGTCATACAAAGTTACACCTCATCCTGCCCCCCAAAAAAACAAGCGTTCATGCAGCTAATTTCATGAAAAAAATAAAAAAAGTTATAGTTGTTAGAAGAAGGGGGAGAAAAAAAAAGGAAGAGCAAAAATAAAAAATTGCCGGGAATGAAGGCATTAAAGGGACTTTAGACCTTTGTTGAAAGATCTCACGGATGGAACTGATAGTCACCAGTCTATAATAGGTCCCAGTAGTAAAATACCCCTTATGGAGGTCGAAAAAACAACAACAAATAGATAGATACTGTTCTTCCATACTCAGTGCTGCATAGATGAAGACCTGCGAGAAAAACTAAAGCGATGCCTTAGAAAAATCTAAAATGGGAATACGCAATAAAGGGCGATATTAGTTTACTATATAAAGGCAGGTTGTGTCGTAACACAATGACTACACTTATGAAGATTTTTGGGAAAAAAAAAAATGTTCCCAAGATTTACTAATTATCTGGCGCCTTAAAAAGAAAAGAGCAATAAAAAGCTCAATTTTCTAATTTCTCCTCATCTAAACTGGGATGAGGGCTGTTTTAATTAAATCTGGCTCAGAATGAAGCCTGACAGAGAAGGGAAGAAACTGAAATTTGATGATAATTATACAGAAAAAAAAGACTTTGCATGTTTCCAAAGGAAAACCAAAAAAAGGAAAAATGAGAAGACGTTTTGTGGCGCGGACCTTATATGTAGAGGGCAAAATGCCCCCTAAAAGACTCACTTTTTCAGCCTTTTATATTAAGTATTAAGTACAGTATGTTTTCTATAGAGTAGTTTAGTTTAAAGGGGACGTCCTGTAACTAATATTTATCACCTATCCGCGTGATTCTTGGTGGTCCGGTTGTTGATCTTGAGATCGGGGTCTCAAAGTCCCATGACTAATTGGAGCAGTAGTGTGCATGTGCGACCATCGTGAGTGGAGCAGTGGTTGCACATGCTCACTACCGCTTCATTCAGTTATGGGACTTTGGAACTTCATTCCCTTGTTCTATGGGGGTCCGAGAAATCTCACCTCTGCTGATTATATTATTTTATTTATTTCGTCATTTTCATGTATCTTGATTTTACAGTAAGTAATTGCCTTCATCGTAAAATGACAATTCTGTTGTAATTTGAAAATATATTAATAAAATGACAACTGGGGGTTACTGTACCTCCTGTTGAAGGGGTTTATACCCGTGACAGTGTCCAATCACTGAGAAGGGAAGTGGTAAAGCCACTTTACCAGGAGGAATAACAGAGGTACAGCAATTAGCAGAGGTCAAGGAAAAGATGATCCAGAATATTTAGGCTATGGCAGTGAATGGAATCTTTGGCTGTGGTTAAGGAATGCTTACATACTAGAGATGGACCAACCCGAACAGTAAAGTTTGGGGTCCGTACCAAACACCTAGTGTCCCGAACACAGACTTCTCCAGGAAAGTGCTATCCATGGTTATCATGGATAGCAGTCGTACCTATGATAGTCTATAGGGCTAGTTATATGTCCATCATTTTTCACAGACCATGAGACATGTTTGACTTTGATCTGAGTGTCAGATCAAAGTCAACAATGCAAGTCAATGGGTCCAAGTGAGATCCAATTTTCATGGACTGCCAAAAAGAAGGTGGAGAAACTTTTGTTTTTTTTCTCCCCATAGGAGAAAAATTGTTGACACTCGGACCACACTCTGCTCAAAGTCTGATGTAAAAAGTCAGTTTTTTTTTCTCGGAGGTGAGAAAAACTGCCATCTCAATGAGGACTCAAAGGGAATGATCACTTTGAACTGTCCCATTTCTTCACTAGATCCTCATGTGTTAATAAGCTGATTGTAGAGTGTCTGCGTGGATGTCTTGCAATCGGCTGTACTCTGGCAACTTCTGCAGCACTGCTGCAGGTGAGATCAAGCATTACAACAAATTAAATGATTAGGTTGTTTGTGTATTAAGGAGACATGTTGAGTCCTCTGACGAGAGATGCTTCTGTCCATGTTAGCTAATACATACATTTTATAAATCACACAACCCCTTTAAAAAAAAATAGTCACTCTACGATACGACAAAGGACGGCATGTTGCGTAATGTTGTTTTCGGTTGTTGTGTTTAAGACGAAGCCAGCGCCACTTCGAGTATCATATGGAGCAGAACTAGTGAGCACAACCCTTAGTCTACACTGACGACAGTAAAACAAATATTTAGATACGTCTGTGTAAATGAGGATGACTTTTCCCCTGGCGTATTGCTATTTACAGACATAATTACAGCAGCGGCAGACATGACATTGGTGCAGCTGCACAGGGGTCCGGTCAGGTTGGTGCAAATGTAACATGGCGTGGGCGGTAGCCATGACCGAGGTACTCGTCTCCTATGCCCCGGCACATTACATGAAGGGGGTCCTGGCTCAGTGTGTGGACTGATGAGGGCACAACGCCTGTGCAGGCCGCATGTAACCAATGTTGCTGGTTGGCCGGGACCAGATGTTTTACACTTTAAGGAGGCAGACCACCAATTCTTTAAAAGCGTAGTTTTCCTGAACAGAAGTCTGGTGACAACTATATCCATGAGATAGTGGGCACGTTTCTTCTTCTCATACTGTCACGATCCAATTTTGGAGTTGTGGCAGATCTGGTTTCCCTCAGTGTAAGACCTTTTTTCCTTTCTGGTCATCAGGGGTTAATGCAGTTTCTTCCCCCGGTGGCCGCTGGTGTTATTGCATTGCATTTCTTCTGGGTCAGCTGATGTTGCTGGTGACCACTCCCACCATCCTTTAAGAAGTCACCTGGTGCATCAGCTGACTGTTGGTGTTAGTTCATTCGGCAGCGACCAACCTGGGAGAAGGAGATTTCTGTGAACAGTTGTTCTTCTGCTGAGTCCGGTGAATCTGGTGTGTCTTCCCGCTGTGCTGTACCTTGCAGCATTAAGCTAAGTGTTGTTTTCCTTTACCTTGTATGTCTTTCCTTACCCAGTGTTGTATTAGTGCAGCGGTGGGACCAGTGCTCTCACCTGCCAGTTCCCTACTTAGGGATAGGTGCAGGGCAAGTGAGGAACTAGGTATCCTGGTCGGCGACGGGTTGAAAAAACCCGTTTAGGGACGGTAGCAAGATCAGGGCACATCTGCAGGCCAGTGCAGGAGGTGCCCATTTCCCCCAGTCCCTACCGACAGGGCCCACTGTTGTAATTGTGTTCCCTTGTTTGTTGTGCTGTTTGTGACAGTCCTACTGTTGGGTCGTTTCATACCGGGTCAGTCACATCGTGACACATACGCTTCCACCTCACAGAGCATCTCTATACATATTCTCGTCACGTCTCGGATTCCAGTCTCTACTAGTCCCACTTGCTTCTGCAGATCCTGGCCTAGTACCACACTACAGTCCACAAAAATTATCTTTTCTTCCCGCGGTTAACTTCTTTTCCCTCTTAAAGGTATAATGCCAATATTGCCAAAACTAGCTTACTCGCTTTTTGACACCTAAGGAACTCCTGCCCGGGACACCCACTTTGTTCCACATTCTGATCCGTTCAGTACCAGGACCCGTCTCACTCTGTCTCCTAGTCCTCCGGTCAGTCCACTAACCCATCTCACCTTCGTCACTCTGTAACTCAGTCAACTCTTTCTCTCTCTTGTTGTTCAGGATCTCGGTATCCTCTGCCTTGGTCTCTTCTCTCCACCAAGGGACACTCATGAACTGTGGCACTGCACACACTGGACCTTAGATCAGTCCCTGTCACTTGCTGGGCCTGAAAGGGGTTTTCCCATCTCCAAGAAACTATCCCAATATGTAGCAGGTATAATAATATTATTAGCAAATACCTCCATTTAGAAATGTAGTATAGTTCTCCTGATACTCTACGTCGCTTTTCTCATGCGCAGGGCATTGCAGTAGCTTAGGTATCCATGGTTACGACAACTAACTAATTAATGAACTGCACTATATGAGTGATCATAACCATGGATACCTATGCTACTGCAATGCCCTACACATGGGGCAAACAACATAGTGAATCAAAAGAACTATACTATATTTCTAATTGGAGGCATTTCCTATTATTATAATTACACCTACAACATATTGGGATAGCATCTTGAAGATGGGAATACCCCTTTAACTCCCTTTCTGACAGGAAACTGTCACTTTCCTTTGACTTTCCTTTGCACTAGCCCCTCCCACTATGGGCTAGTCCCATCACTTAACTGTAACTCATTATCAACATTGCTAACATTTTTAACGCACATCACAATTCACATTACATAAAGCAACAAGATACTTGTTCTTCCAGGGGGAATGTGGGCATATTGTCCATATCCTTACACAATCTGTGCAGATGCACAGGGGCCTAAGAGGTAAGAGGGCCACTACCACCTCCAAAACAGGTGGAAATTTGCATTATGATGAGCTTTTGGACCATGAATTACCCATATATAGATGGTTGTGGCTGTGGTGGTGGGTTGATGATGGTGGTGGTGGCAGCTGTGGTGATGGTAGTAAGATGGTGGCAGTAGTGGTGAGTTGATGGTGGTGGTGGTAGTGGTGGGATGATGGTGGTGGCTGTGGTGGTGGGTTGATGATGATGGTGGTGGCAGCTGTGGTGTAGGGCTGATCGTGGTGGTGGATTGATTGTGGTGGTGGTGGCTGTGGTAGTGGGGTGGTGGCGGTGGTATGTTGATGGTAGTGGTGGTGGGTTGATGGTTGTGGTAGTAGTGGTGGGTTGATGGTGGTGGCTGTGGTGGTGGGTTGATGGTGGTGTGGGCTGTGGTGGTGAGTTGATGATGGTGGTGGTGGCAGATGTGGTGTAGGGCTGATGGTGGTGGTGGATTGAATTTGGTGGTGGTGGCTGTGGTGGTGGCGGTGGTTTTTTGATGGTAGTGGTGGTGGGTTGAAGGTGGTGGCTGTGGTGATGGTGGTGGCTGTGGTGATGGTGGTGGCTGTGGTGATGGTGGTGGCTTGATGGTGGTGGTGGGGTGGTAGCCACACTAGGGTTCTGCTACATGCACTTGAGAGATTATTTCTAAGGATAAATTGTAGCTGGAGTTTCTTTAAATCACTGGAACACAATGCAAAAAATACTATTAATAAAATCCACTTATTTAGATAATTGCCCTCTGGACAGTCTGGTGGAAACTAGAAAGCAAAAACAGTTTCCAAAACTGGAAAAAAAATAAAATGCAGAGTAATACAGCAGAGCCTATGCCGAGGAATAAGTTTAGCCTTCTTTCTGGGAATTGTTTTCACTATTCTCTTCGTATATTAATTCTATTACCAAGCGGCGCTGTCTACAGACTGATGGGATGCAAGGAGCAGTCGCAGAGGACTGGAAGTTCTGCAGAGATATGGCTTCCAACGAGAGTTCCAACACTGTAACTCAGCTGATACACATGGACATGTGCTGCAATACCTGACTCAGCCCGTGGGCATCTATGGCGCTGTTGTCAGGAGAAAGCAACCACATTCTTCTAATTCTGGTCAAACCTTTTTAACATAATAACCCACCCAGGCATTTCATTCTATACATATTTTTTAGTAGCGGCCATTACTTGGAAGTGTTTGAAATATTAAAACAAGGGGAACCTGCTTTTAAAGCTTTTTTTGCCACCTAATCTGAGAGCAGCATAATGTAGGAAATCAGCCCCTGATTCCAGCGATGTGTCAGTTAGTTTACTGGCTGCAGATATTGTGACACACTCAGAGTTTTTAGATGGCGCATGCAGCAGAGCTCAGAAAGCTAACCCCGCCCACACCGCAGCTTTCGGTATACATTGTCTACTGACAGTGAGCTGCTTATCAGAGGAGGGGGCGTGGTCGGACCAGGGCTCACAGGAGCAACAGTCCAGGCAGTGATAATCTCCTGGAAATAAAACATTCATTGTATGGAAACAACAGCACACAGCCTAATAAGAGACACATACCTGAAATCCGTGTCTCAGCCCATTGATTGGCCGCAGTGTTACGTTTTGTCAAAGCTAGTAGATTATCTTTTCTGGCTCATTCAGAACATCCACTATGAACTATGTAGCCAATCCCTGACAATGATTTGCAGTAATAGTCCCTCACCTGAAGTCCCTCACCCTTTAACTTTTATTGTGGCTTAAATGCAGGACTAAAACAATTGCCCAATTTTTTATTTATATTTCATTTTAATTTATGGCATTTATTTATCACCATAGATCCATAAATTATGCATTTACAATATTGTGCATATTATGTTACAAAGACAATATCTCCTTTTCTGGTTTGTGCTGTTTATATATTACAAAAATGTGATTATTGTAATTGCTTTTGAGCCATTATTTTAGGAAGTTTCTGGGAGGTCGGAAAATCTTTGACTATTATTTTCTTCTTATCCTAAAATGTACTGGTGTATAGAGGTATATCTGTATACACCGGCACATTATGCCTGTAAGGAAGAGGAATACTATTTAGATTTTTAGGCAGAGTAAATTCCCTCATACTGTATGCAGTAGGACTTAGGAAGATTAGAAAACAAAGCACTTGTATGGTGATTACCATAGACCGCTATATACAGACAGTACATTTTTTAGGCATTTGGTTTTTAGGCAAATCTCATATGCAGCAGTGCAGCCTGTGGATCACTATTAGAGTTTCTGACTTTTTACCTAAGGTCCTGAGTTTTAGTCCTGGCAAAGATGAGACCTAAGAAAACGCAAAGAATTAATTTACTATATATGATGAGTCACAATCAGGTGCTGAAGGGGTCCCTTATACTGATTCATAAGGGGAAAATCTACTTAGGAAGATGATAAAGTACTAGAACGCTGATTAACATGGGCTACTATATAGAGAAAGAATCAACATAGAAATGCATTTACAGTAAATATGTAATTTGCTGGTTTGCGCCATTTATTAAAAATGCCATTGTTGTAATTGTTTCTACACTTTTATTTTTGAATAAGTTTCTAGTGAAAAAAATAACTGACTTTTACTTTCTTTTCATCCTAAAATGTCATGGCATGTAGAGGTACAGTATATCTGTCTATACCAGCAGATTATGACTGTAAAGAAGAAGATTACTATTTAGGTTTTTAGATAGAGAAAATTCTCTCTTGCAGTGCAGCCTGTGGATCACTTTAGAGTTTCTGACTTCCATACAAAAGGTCCTGAGTTTCCGTTTTGGGAAAGGTGAGCTCTAAGGAAATGCAGATAATTAATTTACTATATAAAGGCATCCATCTACCACAGTCAAATGCTAAAGGGTCCCCCCCCGTCCTGTTTCATAAGGAAATAATTTATTTAGAGAAAGTATTGACATTATCTTCCCGTCTCGGCCCCTCTCCCCTGCGGGCTCTTGGGTAGCTGAACCAGCTGTGCATAGGCCTGACCCTATATCCCCATTGCTTTTATGAGACTGAATAAGTGTCCCAATTGTAGTTGGGAAAATTAAAAAAAATCATTGATCACCTACCAGACCGGCGTTACTCAAAATTCCCCCCCGGCTACAGGAATATTATGACCTCTACGGTGACTGATCAGCTGCAACCTTCACAATCTGTCCAAGCTGGAAGAAGGATTATATCTTCCAACTTAAATGGGATGTGAAGGCTGCAGCCGATCAGGTCCACCCAGATTATCAGCAGCGGTCACATGATGCCCGCCTACTGGAAGAAACAGCCCCGAGACTGGTGGGGCAAAATGTAAAGTATGGTGAGCAGCTACGCCTTATAGGTGACTATTTTTTGAGGGGGCCCATTTACATTTTGTTATCAACCCCTATAAATTCCTTCCCGCCAGCTATGGAGAAAGAAGACACATAAGAACCTCGGTGGCTTTGTAGTTAATATTCCCTAGACGGGGGATCACCTTCAATATAACTAGTGGTTGATACATGAAAAATTGCAAACCCTGGTAGTAGGCAATGAAAGGGCTTAGTTATCGGTAGCAGGGTAAAACATGATAATCCATAACTTTACAAGAGATGTTTATTTATAGGAGTCTTTTCTATGGCGGGCTGCTTGAGAACGTTACTGATTAGTGAGGCCGTCCTCCATGATGAATTGCTGCTGTTACATGGAGCCTATGAGCCATATATAATCAGGAGGAGCCGCGCACCAGGCTCCCACCCTACACATACACACAAATAAACAGAAACAGAAACCTTCATTCATTCCTCCGAAAATACACACAAAACCAATCATGAAAGCTGCTTACAATAAAGTTATTTTAGACACATGGGAATAAACCCGTCACACATATATTAAATACTGCATTTAAATCCATAAGGACCGATCTATTATGGGCCTCAAGAACCCAGTCATTTTTCAAGCTATTTCATCCTTGCATTCCAAGAGCCGTAACTTATTTTCCGCCATCAACATAACTGTATGAAAGCTTGTGTTCTGTTTTTTTTGGGGCAAATTTAGCTGTTTTTTTATGGCATTCATAATGCAACAAATTTACATTTAAATTTACAGAAAACTGCCGCATATTCTACTCCAACCTATAACTGGCATATACAGGGTGGCCCATTTATATTAATACACCTGGGTGGGCCATTTATAAAGTTGGATCCAAAATGGCCGACTTCAAAATGGCCGCCATGGTCACCACTCATCTTGAAAAGTTTCTCCCTCCCATATACTAATGTGGCACAAACAGGAAGTTGATATCACCAACCATTCCCATTTTATTTAGGTGTATCCATATACATGGCTCACCCTGGTGTATCCATATAAATGGCTCACCCTGTACTTAATTTTTCAATGCTACTACGAGTAAAAGAGTACATTTAGGGCTCGCGCACAAGACTGATTAATAAAAAATGTGAAAAAAACGATTCAAAAGTGCCATGAGTGTACACATTCATCTACGATGTTTCACCTCCATTTTTTTGCCACTAAGATTAGAAGCGCTGCCTCAATTTTATTTTTGGAGGAATTTCCTCGATAGGCTCTTTTTGTTAATTTTTCGATTAGTAATTTTTTCGATATCATATACAAACTTTAAGTTTTGCTTTTATTTTTTTTTTTTTACTTATGTAACTCTGTTTGACATATCTTTTTAGTTCCCCTAGGGTACTTGAACCTGGGAGTGAAATTAACAGGCTGAGCTTCTATGGAGCACCAAGATGGCAGCGACTGCCATGGTCATCCATTGGCGCCCCACATCGTATCCCAGGGGGGAAATTTCAATGGGCGCTTAGACCAATTAGAAACATTTATTTGACAGATGCATCTTCTACCATAACAAAAACAGAGAAATGTTATAGGGTTTATATAACTGATTTTCATTCTTTAAAAATGAAATTATTTTAATTATTGGAAGAAAAAAAATCTTTGACTTTTATTTTACCCTTAGACATAGAAATTCACGGGTATATAGAGAAGTGCCAGTACAACGTGTCTAATGAAGCAAAAAAACACCTTCAAGTACTGAAAATTCTCCTATATTTGACAAAGCCTGTTGCTCTGACTAATGGACACACATGACCCTGGGGTCATTGTGATGTGTAACCTATGACATCACTCATTAGAATTCTTTTGGAATTCTTCATTTCATCATTATCTCTATTAGAAGCAGCAATCTCCTGACATTTTGCTTTTAAGGAACCAGAGTCAATTGAACAGAAATGAGTCTTCTCTTCCGATTCCTCATCTTTACCTTACTCTTGACAAGAAGCCTAGAGGCCAAACCTGTGAGGATGCCGCTGCGCCACCAGACTACACCTCCTGATATAAACCAAACCGAACCCATCACCGGAGAATTTGGCATCAGCTCCATCTCCTCCAGAGGTGCCGTGAAAGACTCTATGTCTGACCTTCTCAAGTGGGTGCTGATTGGTCTTGCGATTTCGGCAGTGTGCCTTTGTCTCATTGTGAGGTATGCCTGTACTGTCTGTGAACGTCATGGAGACAAAATTCCAGCTGACAAGATCATGGGTTTATACCAGAAGCCAACATATTAATCCATCTAGAAGTGCGGGGGCCAGTTATACTACTGAGGGCCATTTACTACCTTCTCCGTCCTCCACACAGTTCTCTCTTCCAATGTGATTGATTTGACTTCCCATTAAATTTACAAATGTTCTTATGACTTTTTAATCTGAAACCTACAACACTGGATTTCATTTTTCTTTGTAACAATGACAAAACCTTTATCAACTATAATGGCTTAATTTTAAGCTACCATGAATGTGACTAATATCATCTTGATTCTCGTGCTCCTGTGACCAACAATCACCTAATTCCACAGCTGTGTTATAGCAACAAACACATACATTTCTGATCCTACTCCTGTTACCATCATCAATTGCCCCCGTGACCATCATGAACATAATTTTCCTCTTGCCCCGTAACTAACATGAAGACCTTCTTCTGTTACCAAAATGAAGATCTGGTGCAACCAACAATCACCGAAATCTACTGTTGTATCAAAACATCAATTTCTGCTCCAACTCCTAGTACCATAATCTATTACTGCTCCTGTGACCACCATAAATATAATTCTCCTCCTGCTCCTATAACTAACATGAAGAACTTCTCCTGTTACCAAAGTGAAGACCTGCTGCTGTGACCAACAATCACCTAATTCCACTACTGTATTAAAGCATCAAAAACATCAATTTCTGCTCCTGCTCCCATCATCCATTATTGTTCCTGTGACCATCATAAACATAATTCTACTCCTGATCTTGTAACTAAAATGAAGACCTGCTCGTGTTACCAATATGAAGATCTGCTGCTGTGACCAACAATCACCAAATTCTTAGCAAACTCTCTTCTTTATGTGATGTGTTGTTTCTTAAGTAGGGATTAAGAAATATGGATGAGGTATTATTAATCAAACTATATTCCCCGTAATTGTTAATGTTTTGTTATTCAGACTTTATGGGCACAAATGATGTAAATCCAACTTCACTGATAATATATTATACCTCTATGTGCTTTCCATTTAGTGAGTATTTAGGGGCCATCTTTCCATCATCTGGGTGAAATTGTAAGGTGCATATGGCGGTAGTCATGGGCGAGGGGCTGCTGTGTTCCCACATCCTGGCACCCTATAAATAAATAGTGTCCCATTTCCCTTGTGCTCTGGGTGTACTGTATAACATTCACGGCTTGGCCGAAAACCTCCGCTTTCTCCATGATCCAGGAACCAGGAACAGTCGCACATTGAACAGATGACCCTTAATCCTTTTCAAACAAATTATCTTTACTGACTAGTCCAATCTCCATCTTAGTCACAGCACAGTACAATGATACATTTACAAATTATTCAGCCTGAGCTATCCCTTTCCTGTCTGGCACCCCTGGCCCCTGAGATACTCTGTCTGGCTCCGCGGCTCTTGTGGCTTCTGACCCACCTTTCTGATATGGTTCCCCGTCCAGCTTTCCCTTCTGGAAAGTGATACAGGCACGCTCCACTGTACCCAATTCGGGCCATAGGGCTTATTCAGACTTCCAATGTTTGCGTATGAGTGCTATCTGTCTTTTTCACGGGTAGGACTCGAACCTACAATAATGAATGGGGTCATTCGCCTGTCCGTGATTTTACTCCGACCGAGAATACAAAAGTTCCATAAATCAGTACAAAAGAATATAGCAAACTTTGTAATATGTCTTATCGAAGAAATCAACTTCTTTCTCCTTCCCCTCCCTCCCACTTCCTAAGCTCATCATTCACTCTGGAGAACAGCTCAATTCTATTTTAGTCAAAACAAGATAAACTGCCAACTCACTGAGGGATCAGATTACAGCTGCCTATTGAATTCTATGGATTGAGAAATGAGCATAATGAAAGAACAGCTTTTTCTCTACAATTTTTTTCGGCTCCATTTTTTTATTCATCTGATAGCATCAGACTACAAAAAAAAGTCTTCTCTGATCATTGCTTTTTTTCTGCTGACTTTTTTCCTCTGATTTTTTCTGCCGGTATCCATACCAAACTATGCAATAACAGTCTTCTCTTATTATTGTATTTTGCTGCATTTTTTATGATTTCCCCTTTATTTGTTGCATTATGGTGCAGATTTGAAGCATGTTTTTTAATATTTTTTTCTAAAGTACAGAATTACATTTTTTAACTTGTGTTTTATATGGTTTTTTTTTTACATACATTTTGTTTCCAAATTTCCCATAGTTGTCTATAGAGAAAAAAAATGCACCAAAAAACGCAGTTTTGCGTTTTTATGCTTTAGATGCACAGTGGACTTGAGTTCTCGTGAAATCATGTCCAATTTGCTTGGACAGTTAAATGCAGCAGATTTTCTGCACAAAAAAAAAAAAAACAGGAAAAAAAGCCAACGTTTATATGGCCTAAGGGTATGTGCACACATTGAGTATTTGCAACAGAAATTTCTGCACCATTTCTGCATCTCTTGGCAGGAAAAGCGCTGCTTAAAAAAGGTGCATTTTTGCTGTGTTTTTTTCATGAGTTTTTGTTTCAGATTTTTTTACATTAATATTAATTAATATAATAATTAATTTATTATTATTAATTCATTAATATGGGTGAAATCCGCAGCAAAACCTCTGAGAAACTTGACACTCTGCAGATTTAAATCTGCAAGGAAAAAATAAGCAACATGTGCATGGGACTTCAGCATTCTGATTCACTTAGAAATCCTTCAGATTTTGTGACAAATCTGCATAGAAAAAAAAAGATAAAACTGCAACTGTGCACACAGCATAAGCGTATTTCAGTGGGAAGCAAATTAATTTTGCAAACCTCATTCAGATAAGTGTAATAGAAGCAGAAATTTCTGCAACTAATCTGCAGCTAGTCCATTCATCCAATCGACAGACCCCTGCAGCTTGTGATCAGCTGCAGCGGTCATGTAACGTTGAGCAACTCATTATTGGAGGTTTCTGATAATGCACAGATCAAGTTCACGAGACCGCTGCAGCCAATCACAGATGACTAGTTGAACATTGACTTTTTCAATTCTCATCTCTAAGCAGATGTCACTCTGTGATGGTCTTCATTAAGGAAAAGGGGCCTCAAATTGTCCCTGGAGCTGGGACTGTAACTATCCCTGACCTGGGGGTACTCTTAAAGGTAGAGAGGCCTGAGTCTCTGACCTTATAATGCTTCTGTAAAAACCCAATTCTGTCCCGTTCCCCAACCCATGACGCATGGAGCAGAAATGAAAGGTAAACCGGACACAAAGACGAAACAAGGATAACAGAAAATCTCTATCATACAAAAGCACTAACCAACATTAGGGAGGAGGATCGGGACTGGGAGGAATAAACTAAAAGGGAAAAGGGGACTAGGAGATCAATACACAGGTACTACAGAACATCACAACTACAACTACTTAGCTTTAGTGGATAGCACAGTATTTCCTAAGAGCAAGGAAGCAGAGCTTTCACCAGCAGGACAAAGAGGGTCTGACCAGATTTTATAGGAAAAGGTAATGACCAGATCAGAAGCAGCTGAAAGAGAGTTGCATGTTTCTGATCAGCATAGAAAGGGTCGTTAACCTTTTCAGCACCAAAGGAAACCAAATTAATTTAATAGAGATCTAAATACACAGATTTACAATAGGATGTGATCTTCTACCTCTAGATCTCCCAGGTTGGTGTGACACACTCATGACAGCAGAGCAAGGAGTAGGCTGCGCTGGATCCAGGGGAGGGTTATTGTAAATTAGTTTTACTGAGTTTTATAATTTTTTTTGCATATCCAGCTTTTATTATGCTCGGACATCCCCTTTAATAATTTTACAAGTATTTATTACATTACACCAATAAGAAAAAATCAAGACATGCCCTTTAAATAATCAGAATCGCGGATTCGAATAGTTGTAGGAACAGCAGGAAACTATTTTACTATTACCGTAGTTTTTCAAGATCTGAAATAAATTAGTACACATAAATATCCAGACAATGGAAGGAGCCAGGAACACTTAGTGAGAAGGAAACTTGTGCCTTCTAAATATGGCCATCTGCAGCACACGGTAAATTGCAAAATTCAACAGCAAATTTAAGGACCTAAACACGATCACCTTGTCCGTACGGTGATTAGAGAAGGAACCCAGAGCCAGCGGTGTCCAGTAACAGCCCCCCCAGTCCCACCACGAAATCCGAAAATGCATGTCAGGGGTCGGGAGCTGCTGCCAGGAACTGTCTGCACCCTGGAGAAGCTTCTCTCTATGATCTGCATTACTAAGGGCGAGTATATAGCATATCATTATATCACTGGAATGTCAACCCACACGATCATGCCCTAAAAGGGAGTCGCGCAGGCGAGATGAATGCCATACTAATAACCCGGTGGTTTAACCGCTGAATGTCAAAACCTTGTAGATCCATTCATAAAATACCTGCAATTCCTCCACCATGAGATGAGCAGACGAGTGTCTTTCTGGTTTGTTGTTTGAAAGTATTGCAGAAAACCGCAAAACGGCATAGAAAAAAACAATGTATGTGCTACTGTCCAAAACCCCAACACAATACAGATTGTAAATATCACACCGTTTTGTTTACGCAGCAACTGTGCAAACCTATGTGTCTCCATGGTAACAGACTACAAACAATCCTTGTGCAGTCAGATCCTGCGGTCTTACTCCAATCTGCCCTCGATTTATTTCTCCTGATTCAACGTAAACATTTTCTGCAGCTCTCTACAGTGCTGCAGCCTTTTGATAGAATTAGATGTAGAAAGAGCTTAGAAACATGATTAGTTTGGTGTTTTTACTCATTTATCTGGACTTACAGAGGTATTCCCATCTCCAAGATCCTATCCCAATATGTAATAAGTGTAATAATAATAATATTAGAAAATACGTCCAATTAGAAATGTAGTATAGTTCTTCTGATTACTAGTGATGAACGAATATACTCGTTACTCGACATTTCTCGAGCACGCTCGGGGGTCCTCCGAGTATTTTTTAGTGCTCGGAAATTTAGTTTTTATTGCCGCAGCTGAATGATTTACATTTACAGTATCTATGGTTACAACCACTCATAAATTGACAATTGCTAGTGGTCGTGACCATGGGTAACAGAACTACTGCAATGCCCTGCACATGGAGTAAGCGACATAGCAAATCAGGAGAACTATATTACATTTCTAATTGGAGGGATTTGCTGCTAATATTATTATTATTACAGTAATGGGATAGGATCTAAGAGATGAAAATACCCTTTAAAGCTTTAATAGCAATTTCATTTAAAGAGATAGGACATAAGTGGCTAACATTGTATTTGACTGCATACATCAACAGCAAATCAACGCGTTTTTCATTGCTCTGCAGTGCACCAAGAGGAAAAATGAAGCATTGCAGGTTCCTATTGTTTCAGGTCCTCCAATGCCAGATACAGGTTCAAGACAGGAGAAGCTGGTCACCTTAGGGAAGACCTTGTTAAAATATCAAGCTGATAGGTTGTTTGACTGCCCAGACCCCCATAAAATATGATTTTTATCTGCAGTGCCCCAACAGGAAAAAAGAAGCCTTGTAGGTTCGCATTGTGTCAGGTCCTCCAGCACAAGATAAGGAGAAGCTGGTCACCTAAAGTAGCGCCTTGTTGAAAGGGTTCCCTGATAGTAAGCTTATAATGCAGTGTTTGACTGTACTGACCCCAGAAACCAGCTGTGCTCTTTGGAGAAACTCAGCAATAAGTGGTCAATTCCTCTGCAGTGTCCCAACAGGAGAAATGAAGCATTACAGGTTCCCATTGTGTCGGGTCCTCCAGCGCAAGACAAGGAGAAGCTGACCACCTAAAGTAGCGCCTTGTTGGAAGGGTCCCCTGATAGTAAGCTGACAATGGGGTGTTTGATTGTACTAACCCCAGAAACCAGCTATTTATTTGGATAAACTCAGCAATAATTGGTCAATTCCTCTGCAGTGCCCCAACAGGAGAAATGAAGCATTACAGGTTCCAACTGCTTCAGGTCCTCCATACCAAGACAAGGAGAAGCTGGTCACCTAAGGTACTATTGAAGGGGAGGCCTTGATAATAAAGGGTCCCCTGATTATAAGCTGATAATAACGTGTTTGACTTCACAGACCCCCTGAAATTAGCTGTATTCTTTGGGGAAACTCAGCAATAAGTGGTCAATTCCTTTACAGTGCCCCAACAGGAAAATTGAAGCATTGCAGGTTCCTATCGTGGTTAGGTCCTCCAAATGAATGACAGGGTCAAGATGAGGCGTAGGCAGCCACATAGGATGCTATTAATGGGAGACACAATTTAGCAGTAAAAAAGGGAAATGAGACGTACCGTATGTATTTTTTCTAAGAAAGTATTGGACTGATCCCATCAATCAATTTAATTATGTGCTTTAGGGTCTATAGTGGGATTTTTAGAAACATTACACAATATTAATATTTTATGGGAAATATCAAATATTTCTCCGGATGGTTAACTTAGATATCTCCATATATTTACCAAAATACAAGACTCTGTACATATCTCAAATTCAGGAATCTTCCATTTAAATAATGAAATTCGCGCACCCGCCTGTCCAAATATACATTGATGTTGATTTCGACAACGGTTCTTTTCTATGATTATTGTTATAGCTGATTAGTAAATTCTTCAAAATTCATCCACATGACGTCACGCTCATCACTATGTCGTAATGGGGAATATTTTACCAAATTATGGTTTCAAAATGGCTTTAGAGGAAACGATCTCCTGGACTACGCTACGCTAGACCGTCCTTATCGATGCAATTGAATGATGTTTCATGTATTTTTCTGAGGTTACATAACAGCTTACTTATACACCGAGGACAACACAGCAATTTATGAGTTAATTGAGTAATATGGGTAAACACTGGCGCTCTGTGGGAAAGGACGGGTGCGCAGAAGGAACAATAATCCAACGCGTTTCGAGGGACAGCAGCCCTCTTCGTCAGGGAAGTACTTCCCTGACGCACACAACCCGCGGTCGCCTTCTGCAGCATAGCGGCCAGTCTCTTGGGCACATCATTCGCCTCTTTACATCAATGATCAAAACAGTGAGTACCGCTAAAATCCTAATCTAGTCCATATGTTTACTGCTAGTAAGCTAGTAGTGTTTTATCCACTCACTGCCAGAATTACTGATCACTGAGTTCACTCCATTCTAATCAGACAATTTATAACGAACATCTACCGTGCTCAATCTGGGGCAATCTAGTAGGAAACCATATCTGCTTCCAAAGAGCAGCCTATTTACGCAGCACCTACGGATTATACCACCAAATATCCATCAATACTGATCTCCAATTGGTTACACTACCTTGTGTTACCCCAGTAAGTACAATTGTAGACACACTATTATATCTTACTAGATGGTAGCCTGATTCTAACGCATGGGGTATTCTAGAATATGTATGTAGTTTATTTATGAAGATTTTAGAATAATACATTGAATACACAGGATTCGGCCGGCCGCGACCAATTAGCGAAGCGGGGTTCAAATCCCGGACTGCGCCTGTCGCTGATTGTTCGCGGCCAACAACCCACGTAGTTAATAGCACAGCCACGTTGTACATAGCACAGCCACGTAGTATATTGCACAGCCACGTAGTATATAGCACAGCCCACGGAGTATATAGCACAGCCACGTAGTATATAACAGCCCACACATGCAGTGTATAACACAGGCCACGTAGTGTATAACACAGGCCACGTAGTATATAGCACAGCCCTCATAGTATATAGCACAGCCACGTAGTGTATAACACAGCCACGTAGTATATAGCACAGCCACGTAGCATATTGCACAGCCACATAGTGTATAACACAGCCACGTAGTATATTGCCCAGCCACGTAGTATACAGCACAGCCACGTAGTATATAGCACAGCCCACGAAGTATATAGCACAGCTATGTAGTATATAACAGCCCACGCACGCAGTATATAACACAGCCCACGTAGTGTATAACACAGGCCAGGTAGTATATAACAGCCCACGTAGTGTATAACACAGCTCACGTAGTATATAGCACAGCCATGTAGTGTATAACACAGCCACATAGTATATAGCACAGCCACGTAGTATATTAAACAGCCACGAAGTATATTGCACAGCCACGTAGTGTATAACACAGCCACGTAGTATATTGCACAGCCCACATAGTATATTGCACAGCCCACGTAGTATATTGCACAGCCACGTAGTATATTGCACAGCCACGTAGTATATTGCACAGCCCGCGTAGTATATTGCACAGCCCATGTAGTATATTGCACAGCCCACGTAATATATAGCAATGTGGGCATCATATCCCTGTTAAAAAAATAATTAAAATAAAAAATAGTTATATACTCACCTTCCGTTGGCCCCCGGATCCAGGCGAAGCGTTTACCGATGCTCCTCGTGCGCTCCGCTCCCAAGAGTGCATTTTGGTCTCGCGAGATGATGACATAGCGGTCTCGCGAGACCGCTACGTCATCATCTCGCGAGACCGCAGTGCATTGAGCGGTGTCGTGAGGACAGGAAAGGCCTCGGCTGGATCCGAGGGGCCCACGGACGGTGAGTATATAACTATTTTATATTTTTTGTTATTTTTAACATTAGATTTTTTACTATTGATGCTGCATAGGCAGCATCAGTAGTAAAAAGTTGGTCACACAGGGTTAATAGCAGCGGTAACAGAGTGCGTTACACCGCGGCATAACGTGGTCCATTACCGCTGCCATTAACCCTGTGTGAGCGCTGACTGCGGGGAGTATGGAGTGGGCACTGACTGTGGGGAGTAAAGAGCGGCCATTTTGCCGCAGGACTGTGCCCGTCGCTGATTGGTCGTGGCTGTTTTGCCGAGACCAATCAGCGACTTGGGATTTCCAGGACAGACAGAAAGACGGAAGTGACCCTAAGACAATTATTTAGTAGATTACTCTGAATTAATGTCATCACAAAAGTCTTGTTGGTAAAAACACCTTTTCTCTATAGAGAACATACCCCATCCCATCAAATTCTGGGATTACCACATCTTTGAACCAAATACCTTTCACCAAATGCGGATTTTTGGCGCAATCATAGTAAGTTTTTCCTCATTCATATATCTCATATCCTTGCAAATACTCCCCTACTACTATTGTCACTATGTATTTAGAGTAGCGTGGTGATTAATTCTTGATTTCTGATTAATGAGTTAATATCATTATTCTATGTTTTTATATAGTCATCAAACCCTTTACCCTTCTCTCAAATCCACTTGGTGGTGTTGAGTGTCGTAGTTGAGTTAAGAAGGAGAAGAAAGTCTCATCCTTACACATGGAAGTCGATTCTCTCTATAATTTTTGTTAACCTATCTGGTTCCAAAGCTTGAAGGGATCATAACTTTTCAAATCTTTGGACTTTATGTCCTCATCTGTCCAGAAAGGTGAAAGCCTCTCAAAGAGTCCTCTTAGTTTTGTTCTTGTAGCCCAGATAAGCTGCTTCCTATGCGAGCGATATGGTGTCCATAATTCCTAAGAACCTGGGTCATATTGTGAACATGTAGACAATATTTTTTACTCCTGTAAACGTAGAAAGTCTACATAAGGTAGTTTTAAGGACAATTTATGGTGATATTTCAGAATTTGGGTAATTCGTTCCCATCTCCACACACATGTGCTCATTCCAACAAAATCCATCCCATAAATGGTCCAAGTTGAGCAGATTACTATGGAGAGAATAGGATAGGAATTGTCCCATCTTGTACATTTATGGCCTTCAATAGAACCTTTATCTATCTCAAGATTGGGTCTGTGCTATCGGTGGAGAGATGGCGTCGGCCGATCATGTGCAGACTGTTCCATTATTTGTATGGGATTTTCAATAATTCATGAAGCATACTGTAATAAAAATCATTTGAGAGAGCAATTTCTTGTGTAAATCTACAGAACTCTTTTTCTGAAGGTAGATCCAGTCTGATTGACGATTGGGATCAGGAAGGAGATTTTTACCATTAAGTACAGGTTGATTAATGGGCTGTTTTTTTTCGTCTTTTCCCAGATCAATGGGATAAGGGGGTGCAAATTTCTGAAGAATATCCAAACCCCATCCCTTCATCCATATCTTTTCCTATCTCAAGGTTGAATTTAAAGGACCTTTTTTTTTCCAACCATGATAAGTATGTATTTATGTAGCTGAGCATTCACGGCCAGCTGTTGAGTTACAGCAGGGGCTGATGGGAACAAGATAAAACAGTTATCACCTATCCAAAAAATTACTTGTAACTTACTGTCATGCTGGGTGAAGTATAAGTAAGTGCACAACAACCGGAAGAGGGAAAGGGGAGCCCAAACACTAGGAAAGAGGGGTGTGGAGACCCCTAGGCAGATCTAAAATCACCTTGTCTGCCCTAAACATCCCTATATAGGTTCTGCACTTATCGCCGAGCAGAAACCTAATCCCTGCCTGACCCTAGCGATAGACCCTGCATATGGAGAGGATGGGGTGCTGTCACGATTCACACCGTGACCGTCACCCCTACGTCACGGATCGGGGTGACTTTAGGCCAACAGACGGCTATCACATGTGCAGGGGGGCTTATCTTAGTTATCCCTCCACTGCTACAATGTGATAAAAGAAACACACACAAGGCTATTGACCTCTTAGTTTACAGCAGGGGCTTATTTTAGGTATCTCACTGCTCTTCAATATACCATGAACTGCAGGGATCTATGAATATCCTGCTTACAGTTCGACTTAAACCTTGCAGCTCTCTGGCACCCCCCTTACTGACAGGTCAGATTAGGTACTGCACCTAGGGTAATTAGTAGCCAGAAAGGCTGCCTGCTATGTACTGGCTATTGGGCACGCTGCAGCAACACGATAAACTACTCCCACTCAGGCAGGAACAATAATTATCAACGCCGCAGTCGCTGCAACAATACCCAAAGGCCTGCACACGGTATGCTGCCACCAGCTTCGATTAAACGGGTCCGAAGCTAACCCAACACAGTAGCGTAATTCCCTTCAAGAGACAGGGTACGTTTTAGAGCAGGAGAACGAATCTAGTATTAATTATTATACTCCATAAAGTTTAGGCAGTGCTTTATCAAAATATTTTACAAAGATGTTACAAAAAGAGACAATTGCAAATATGTACAAGGTAATTATAACATAAAAGGATTAAAGGAGAAAAGATAACACTCACATGTTCTCAGAGCATTGCAGGCAACCAGGCTAGTGGAGTTCCCATACATCCCAGTGCATTAGGATTTGCTCAGGGCTCTTCAGGTAAAAAAAACTGAACTGAACTGCCTGCTGGAAGCCTGCCAGAAACTTATAACCTGCAGCCTGTGACATCACAGAACGGGCTGGCTTATCCAGACCCTCCTCTCTCTTCAGTCTGAGTAATTCAACCTTAAATTTGTCTAATTTCTATAACTCCGCTACAAAACATGTCATAGTCATAACAAACCCAGCATTCATCTCGTATTAACGTTGGCATTCTAATGAGATCAAATATGTCCTATGTGTGATGCCTAATTACAGAGAAATCCCTACTTCTTTACCAGATGGAGTTAGAAGCCAGTGTTTAGAGTGATGGATAGATGCTCCGATGGACTTTAAGAATATGCATTTTCCTGTTCCTATCTTAATTGGTTTGCCTAATATCTTACAAAAACAGAACAAAGGACTTTCATGGATTCTGGAAGCTTCTCTACCAGTTTAAGCTGGTCACTTTCCACTGCAGGGATGCGGTCGTAAATACCTTGGCGAGGGGGATGAGGGGCTTTGGAGCTGAAAGTCAGGAATTTGCAGCTACAAGCCATAAAAGCTGTTGCAGAATCACTCCAAGAAGGGGGGCTTAGCCCACAGCATGCTAGCAAGAGAAACTAAACTTATATGATATTTCATACCATATCGTGACAGGTGCACACTAATCAGTCCCCATTAAAACTAAAGACAAAGAGGGAAGATGGATGGGGTAAAACATTTAGCTTGAGAAGACAACAGAGATGTCACACCAGCAATCCTCCAAGGGTCCTAAGGAAAAGACTCTAATCGACTGCTAGATCTTCCAACAAGGCTGAGGCAAGTATGAGCTAACACCCGCACCATGCTGCAGCAATTGAATGTATTTAAACCTTCAGCACAGGTGTGTGATTAGCAGCAGAAAGTGGAGGTAACTATTGGGTCCTAGAGGAAGAAAGATATCGATCCATAACAGAGATGCAGAAGTCAAGAAGGTGCTTGAGCTAAACACAAATACCTTTTACAGCTGGATCCAGGATGACTGTCTGTCACCCCTGGCACACCCATGGCACTTACTGATCATGGAGGTCGGAGCACTGGGAATTTAACAAATTGGCAGAATAAGAAATTTTTTTCTTCCGACTGGGCACTATTAGCCCCCTCCAAAGTACCCAACCACCAATTAATTCATTATGCTGGAAAAAGCTGAGTGCTGCACTCAGCAATCCCATAGTGAATGAATGGACCTGACCTTGCACATGCGCACTGCCACTATATTTTAATGGACAAAACCCAAGAAAAAAAAGAACATATGCCCTGTAGTAAGTAAATAAATAAATAAATAATGTCTGAACAGTCGTGCCTGTATCCTGCTCTGCTCTTATCTACATTGAGGTCGGCTGACACAAGGTGAGGCTTTAATAGTAGAGATAGGATAGGACCATCCTGATTGGGCACAGCTTGTCGTGGTGGGATGCATTTGACACTTTTTTAATTAAAATAGTGTTAGCTAAGTACCTAAGTATTTGCTCATTTAGTTTTTTTTTCTTGAGCTTTGTCTTAGAAATAGCCAAAGTGTGAACGAGCTCTTACACATTACACATATACCAACTTACAGTGACATGTTAAAGTTTGGGCACCCTTGCTCAAAATTGTTATTGTGCACAGTTAAGCAAGTTGAACATTAAATAATTTCTAAAAAGCCTAAAGTTAAAGATGACACATTTCATATGTATTTTAGGAAGAATTTTTTTTTATATATACATATATATATATATATGTATATATGTATATATATATATATATATATATATATATATATATATATATATATACATATTCATTTTCTACATTTGAAAGCTTGCAAAAAGGAACATTTGTACATTTGTTGATGCAAAAGTTTGGCACCCTGCATGGTTAGTACCTAATAGTGCCCCCTTTTGAAAGTATCACAGCTTGTTAATGCTTTTTGTAGCCAGACAAGAGTCTTTCAATTCTTGTTTGAGGGATTCTCATCCATTCTTCCTTGAAAAAATCTTCAGTTCTGTGAGATTCCTGGGTCGTCTTGCATCCTCGGCTGTTTTGAGATCTAGCCACAGATTTTCAATGATGTTCAGATGAGGGGACTGTGAGGGCCTTTGTAAATCCTGCAGCTTGCGCCTTTTGAGGTTGTCTATCGTGGACTTTGATGTGTATTTAGGATCATTATCCATTTGTAGAAGCCATCCACAACTTCAACTTTTTTTTACAGATAGTGTTATGTTCGCATAAATAATTTATTTAAATTTCATTGAATCCATTCTTCCCTCTACCCGTGAAATGTTCCCCGCACCATTGGCTGCAACACAACCCCAAAGCATGATTGATCCACCTCCATGCTTAATGGTTGGTGAGATGTTATTTTTCTTTCTTTTTGTGCCCTTTTTTTTCCACACATACTTTTGATCATTGTGGCCAAAGAGTTCTATTTTAACCTCATATGTCTACAGGAATTGTTTCCAAAATGCATCAGGCTTGTTTAGATTTTCTTTTGCATATTTCTGTGGCTTAATCTTATGGTGAGGATGCAGGAAAGGTTTTTTTCTCATGACTCTTCCATGAAAGCCATATTTGTGCAGAAATCTCTAAACAGTAGAACAAAGTACCACAACTCCAGAGTCTGCTAAATCTTTCTGAAGGTCTTTTGCAGTCAAACTGGGGTTCTGATTTGCCTCTCTAACAATCCTATGAGCTGCTCTCACTGAAATTTAGCTTGGTCTTCCTGGCCTTATATTGACCTCCACTGTTCCTGATAACTGCAATTTCTTAATATTTTTAAGTGAGAAAAGGGCAACTTGAAAATGCTTTGCTATCTTCTTATAGCCTTCTCCTGCTTTGTGGGCCTCCACCATTTTCAGAGTGCTAGGCAGCTGCATAGAGGAACCCATGGCGGCTGGTTTTGGCATGAGGTTAGAGGATGTTGGGTTTTAATAAAGCTGGGAAATTTGCTCTAACAATTATAGTGATTAAGCCGTAACTCTTACCAGGCTAATTAAGGTCTGAAACTTTGGTGGAAGTTATCTGAGCACACAAATCTCCAAGGGTGCCCAAACTTTTGCATTGGCCCATTTTCCTTTTTGTTATTTTTAAAATCTAAAAAATGACAATATTTTTTTGTGCCTAAAATGCAAAGTAACTGTGTCATCTTTAACTTTAGGCCTTAAGAGATCATTTCATCTCCAACTGTTCACAATAACAGTAATTTTGACTAGGGGGTGCCCAAACTTTTGCATGCCCTTATATGCTCCGACTATTTTTTTGGTTTTGCTACATTTGGTGCGGGTCACAGAGGTCGGACATTCACCCATCAATAAGTTGTCACCTATCCTGATACTATGCAGTTTGTATTGTTAAATCTGGCTTAAAGAGTTGTCCATGATTAGAAAAAAAAGTATACTTTTGTTTTACTTTGCAATGGCACCGCTTTGTGGTGTGTAGGGTTGAGCGACTTTTACTTTTTTTGGGTCGAGTCGAGTTTTGCGAAACCCGACTTTGTCAAAAGTCGAGTCGAGTGAAATCGGCCGATCTTCTTGTAAAGTCGGGGTCGTGGATCGTCCGAAACACGAAACCTAATGCAAGTCAATGGGGAAGCATAGTCGGCAGTGAGTGGAGGCCAGTAAAACACCTACAGTGCCCATTTTAATGGCAAAAACATCCATTCTTGTTACTGAAGCTTGTCAATATTAATTTACTTTATAATAATAGTTACGTTAGGCATTGGAAATTGGGGGTCATTTGGCAAAAGTTGTGGGGGGTAGGGCTGGTTAAAGTTTTTAGTGGGCCCAGGAAACGTGGACTACGTCACGGCGGTGGAGCAGGGAGAGGTAAGTATTTCAACGTTGCAAGTGCTGTGATCCTGAGCAAGCAGGGGGGGCCCACTCGTTCGCATTGGCACTGGCACAGGGCCCCTCACAGTACAGCGGTGTGTTTGCACGGCGGTGGTGCCTCCCACCAGCAGCGACACTTTTGCGTACTATGAGGGGCCCTGTGCCAGTGACGTCGCCAACGAGTATGCCCCCCCCACCTGATGAAGGAACCTGCACTTTCATCTGCACCTTCCTCTTTGTCCCTGTGTAAGGTGGTATAACATGCGGGAAGGGGAACCTGACTTTCAACAGGGTCAGATTCTGGCTGTGTAGAGTGCAAGGGGAATGTAGTGGTCTAGGTCAATGTACCAGCAGACTCATCTAGCAGTGGCTGGGCAATGGGCAGGATGAGGAGGAAACACAGATATAAAAAAAAAAAAGGAGAAGCCAGCACTGCTTAGCGTTAGAACGCAATACAAATGGTGCATATGCACCTACTGAATTCTAACTAGTTCAAATATGAGACATTTAGCAAATAATTGATCAATTCTTTGAGCTACCCCGCCACTTCACGGCAATCTCATAATGGGGCAGTCCTACTCTACGTATTATATTAAAATCGTGCCATACGGCCTCCTAGGTGTAGAAAGAGTATAAAAAGACAGACACCATTACTAACTATGACATGCAAACTGTACCTGGAGCATTTTCAGAGTCACCCCCTTGGTGCCAGGAAGGACAAGCGTAGGTGAAGGCCGATCAGGTCCTGTGCGGACATTTCAGATCTGGCTTCCACACCTCCAAACCAGCACCAAAGTTAAAGAGTGAGACAGGCTGAGACACAGCTGCAAAATTAACTAGAGCCTGAGGCAGGGCAGGGCTGCTGTGTGTGTGAACAGCAGCCTATCAATCACAGAGAACACAGAAAGAATGGCATACGTAACCCAGCGTGCGCGGCAACAGTGGTGGTCAGCCACTTACCAATGTAAAAGAAAAAAAGGAGAAGCCAGCACTGCTTAGCGTTAGAACGCAATACAAATGGTGCATATGTGTTATGACCCCAATGGCGAGGGTCTCAGAGGAACGTGGAAGTCTGCAGAATACAAAAATCCAGCTCATAGGGCAGTGGTAACTGGGTTGACCATATACAGTGGAGCAAAAAAGTATTTAGTCAGTCAGCAATAGTGCAAGTTCCACCACTTAAAAAGATGAGAGGCGTCTGTAATTTACATCATAGGTAGACCTCAACTATGGGAGACAAACTGAGAAAAAAAAATACAGAAAATCACATTGTTTGTTTTTTTATCATTTTATTTGCATATTCTGGTGGAAAATAAGTATTTGGTCAGAAACAAAATTTCATCTCAATACTTTGTAATACATCCTTTGTTGGCAATGACAGAGGTCAAACATTTTCTGTAAGTCTTCACAAGGTTGCCACACACTGTTGTTGGTATGTTGGCCCATTCCTCCATGCAGATCTCTTCTAGAGCAGTGATGTTTTTGGCTTTCCGCTTGGCAACACGGACTTTCAACTCCCTCCAAAGGTTTTCTATAGGGTTGAGATCTGGAGACTGGCTAGGCCACTCCAGGACCTTGAAATGCTTCTTACGAAGCCACTCCTTCGTTGCCCTGGCGGTGTGCTTTGGATCATTGTCATGTTGAAAGACCCAGCCACATTTCATCTTCAATGCCCTTGCTGATGGAAGGGGGTTTGCACTCAAAATCTCACGATACATGGCCCCATTCATTCTTTCATGTACCCGGATCAGTCGTCCTGGCCCCTTTGCAGAGAAACAGCCCCAAAGCATGATGTTTCCACCACCATGCTTTACAGTAGGTATGGTGTTTGATGGATGCAACTCAGTATTCTTTTTCCTCCAAACACGACAAGTTGTGTTTCTACCAAACAGTTCCAGTTTGGTTTCATCAGACCATAGGACATTCTCCCAAAACTCCTCTGGATCATCCAAATGCTCTCTAGCAAACTTCAGACGGGCCCGGACATGTACTGGCTTAAGCAGTGGGACACGTCTGGCACTGCAGGATCTGAGTCCATGGTAGCGTAGTGTGTTACTTATGGTAGGCCTTGTTACATTGGTCCCAGCTCTCTGCAGTTCATTCACTAGGTCCCCCCGCGTGGTTCTGGGATTTTTGCTCACCGTTCTTGTGATCATTCTGACCCCACGGGGTGGGATTTCGCGTGGAGCCCCAGATCGAGGGAGATTATCAGTGGTCTTGAATGTCTTCCATTTTCTAATTATTGCTCCCACTGTTGATTTCTTCACTCCAAGCTGGTTGGCTATTGCAGATTCAGTCTTCCCAGCCTGGTGCAGGGCTACAATTTTGTTTCTGGTGTCCTTTGACAGCTCTTTGGTCTTCACCATAGTGGAGTTTGGAGTCAGACTGTTTGAGGGTGTGCACAGGTGTCTTTTTATACTGATAACAAGTTTAAACAGGTGCCATTACTACAGGTAATGAGTGGAGGAAAGAGGAGACTCTTAAGAAGAAGTTACAGGTCTGTGAGAGCCAGAAATCTTGATTGTTTGTTTCTGACCAAATACTTATTTTCCACCAGAATATGCAAATAAAATGATAAAAAAACAGACAATGTGATTTTCTGGATTTTTATTTCTCAGTTTGTCTCCCATAGTTGAGGTCTACCTATGATGTAAATTACAGACGCCTCTCATCTTTTTAAGTGGTGGAACTTGCACTATTGCTGACTGACTAAATACTTTTTTGCCCCACTGTATCTACTCCTAACGCCAACACTAGAAGTAGCCGGGGATCATTCCTACGTTGATTCTAGATGACACGCGCCAGCCGGAGAATCTAGCTACCCCTAGTAGAGGAAAACAAAAGACCTTTCTTGCCTCCAGAGAAGGGGACCCCAAAGCTGGATAGAAGCCCCCCACAAATAATGACGGTGAGGTAAGAGGAAATGACAAACACAGAAATGAACCAGGTTTAGCACAGAGAGGCCCGCTTACTGATAGCAGAATAAAGAAAGGTAACTTATATGGTCAACAAAAACCCTATCAAAATCCACACTGGAAATTCAAGAACCCCCGAACCGTCTAACGGTCCGGGGGGAGAACACCAGCCCCCTAGAGCTTCCAACAAAGGTCAGGATATAGATTTGGAACAAGCTGGACAAAAATACAAAACCAAAACAAATAGCAAAAAGCAAAAGGCAGACTTAGCTGATATAACTGGAACCAGGATCAGTAGACAAGAGCACAGCAGACTAGCTCTGATAACTACGTTGCCAGGCATTGAACTGAAGGTCCAGGGAGCTTATATAGCAACACCCCTAACTAACGACCCAGGTGCGGATAAAAGGAATGACAGAAAAACCAGAGTCAAAAAACTAGTAACCACTAGAGGGAGCAAAAAGCAAATTCACAACAGTACCCCCCCCTTAGTGAGGGGTCACCGAACCCTCACCACGACCACCAGGGCGATCAGGATGAGCGGCATGAAAGGCACGAACTAAATCGGCCGCATGAACATCAGAGGCGACCACCCAGGAATTATCCTCCTGACCATAGCCCTTCCACTTGACCAGGTACTGAAGTCTCCGCCTGGAGAGGCGAGAATCCAAGATCTTCTCCACCACGTACTCCAACTCGCCCTCAACCAACACCGGAGCAGGAGGCTCAGCAGAAGGAACTACAGGCACAATGTACCGCCGCAACAAGGACCTATGAAATACATTGTGAATAGCAAACGACACAGGAAGATCCAGACGAAAAGATACAGGATTAAGGATTTCCAATATCTTGTAAGGCCCAATAAAACGAGGTTTAAATTTGGGAGAGGAGACCTTCATAGGAACAAAGCGGGAAGAAAGCCATACCAAATCCCCAACGCGTAGTCGGGGACCCACACCGCGGCGGCGGTTGGCAAAGCGCTGAGCCTTCTCCTGTGACAACTTCAAGTTGTCCACCACATGATTCCAGATCTGCTGCAACCTATCCACCACAGAATCCACCCCAGGACAGTCAGAAGGCTCCACATGACCCGAAGAAAAACGAGGGTGGAAACCAGAGTTGCAGAAAAACGGCGAGACCAAGGTGGCGGAACTAGCCCGATTATTAAGGGCAAACTCAGCCAACGGCAAGAAGGTCACCCAATCGTCCTGATCAGCAGAGACAAAACACCTCAAATAAGCCTCCAAAGTCTGATTAGTTCGCTCCGTCTGTCCATTAGTCTGAGGATGGAAAGCAGACGAAAACGACAAGTCAATGCCCATCCTACTACAAAAGGATCGCCAGAATCTGGAAACGAACTGGGATCCTCTGTCTGACACAATATTCTCAGGGATGCCGTGCAAACGAACCACGTTCTGGAAAAACACAGGAACCAGATCGGAAGAGGAAGGCAGCTTAGGCAAAGGAACCAAATGGACCATCTTGGAGAAGCGATCACAAATCACCCAGATAACGGACATGCCCTGAGATAGCGGAAGATCAGAAATGAAATCCATGGAGATATGTGTCCAAGGTCTCTTCGGGACAGGCAAGGGCAAGAGCAAACCGCTGGCACGAGAACAGCAAGGCTTAGCTCGAGCACAAGTCCCACAGGACTGCACAAATGACCGCACATTCCTTGACAAGGAAGGCCACCAAAAGGACCTGGCCACCAGATCTCTGGTGCCAAAAATTCCCGGGTGACCTGCCAACACCGAGGAATGAACCTCGGAAATGACTCTGCTGGTCCACTTATCCGGGACAAACAGTCTGTCAGGTGGACAAGACTCAGGCCTATCAGCCTGAAATCTCTGCAACACACGTCGCAGATCCGGAGAAATAGCTGACAAGATAACTCCATCTTTAAGAATACCAACAGGATCAGCGACTCCAGGAGCATCAGGCACAAAGCTCCTAGAAAGAGCATCGGCCTTCACATTCTTTGAACCTGGTAAATACGAGACAACAAAATCAAAGCGGGAGAAAAACAATGACCAGCGGGCCTGTCTCGGATTAAGGCGTTTAGCAGACTCGAGATACATCAGATTTTTGTGATCAGTCAAGACCACCACACGATGCTTAGCACCCTCGAGCCAATGACGCCACTCCTCAAATGCCCATTTCATGGCCAACAACTCCCGATTGCCCACATCATAATTTCGCTCGGCAGGCGAAAACTTCCTAGAGAAAAAGGCACAAGGTTTCATAACAGAGCAACCAGGGCCTCTCTGCGACAAAACGGCCCCTGCCCCAATCTCCGAAGCATCCACCTCAACCTGAAAGGGAAGTGAGACGTCAGGCTGGCACAAAACAGGCGCCGAAGTAAACCGGCGTTTCAACTCCTGGAAAGCCTCCACGGCAGCAGGAGCCCAGTTAGCTACATCGGAGCCCTTCTTGGTCATATCCGTCAAAGGTTTCACAATGCTAGAAAAATTAGCGATAAAACGACGGTAGAAGTTAGCGAAGCCCAAGAACTTCTGAAGACTCTTAACTGACGAGGGCTGAGTCCAATCAAGAATAGCTTGGACCTTGACTGGGTCCATCTCCACAGCAGAAGGGGAAAAAATGAACCCCAAAAAGGGAACCTTCTGCACACCAAAGAGACACTTTGAGCCCTTGACAAACAAAGAATTTTCACGCAAAATTTTAAAGACCAACCTGACCTGCTCCACATGCGAATCCCAATTATCAGAAAAAACCAAAATATCATCCAGATAAACAATCAAAAATTTATCCAGATACTTCCGGAAAATGTCATGCATAAAGGACTGAAAAACTGAAGGCGCATTGGAGAGCCCAAAAGGCATCACCAAGTACTCAAAATGACCTTCGGGCGTATTGAATGCGGTTTTCCATTTATCACCTTGCTTAATGCGCACAAGGTTGTACGCACCACGAAGGTCTATCTTGGTGAACCACTTGGCACCCTTAATCCGGGCAAACAAGTCAGACAACAGCGGTAAAGGATATTGAAATTTGACAGTGATCTTATTTAAAAGCCGATAATCAATACAAGGTCTCAAAGATCCGTCCTTTTTTGCCACAAAAAAGAATCCCGCACCAAGAGGGGAAGAAGACGGACGAATATGTCCTTTCTCCAGAGACTCCTTGATATATGAACGCATAGCGGTATGTTCAGGTACCGACAGATTAAACAGTCTTCCCTTAGGAAATTTACTGCCTGGGATCAAATCTATAGCACAGTCACAGTCCCTATGAGGAGGCAATGCACTGGACTCAGACTCACTGAAGACATCCTGATAATCAGACAAATACTCCGGAACTTCCGAAGGCGTAGAAGAAGCAATAGACACAGGCAGGGAATCCCCATGAATACCACGACAGCCCCAACTTGAGACTGACATAGCCTTCCAGTCCAGGACTGGATTATGGGTCTGTAACCATGGTAGCCCTAAAACGACCAAATCATGCATTTTATGTAAAACCAGGAAACGTATCACCTCGCGGTGTTCAGGAGTCATGCACATGGTAACCTGAGTCCAATACTGCGGTTTATTTGCTGCCAATGGTGTAGCATCAATACCCCTAAGAGGAATAGGATTTTCTAATGGTTCAAGAGTAAAACCACAGCGCTTAGCAAATGAGAGATCCATGAGACTCAGGGCAGCACCTGAATCTACAAACGCCATGACAGGATAAGATGACAGTGAGCAAATCAAAGTTACAGACAGAATAAATTTAGGTTGCAAATTACCAACGGTGACAGGACTAACAACCTTAGCTATACGTTTAGAGCATGCTGAGATAACATGTGTAGAATCACCACAGTAGTAGCACAAGCCATTCCGGCGTCTATGAATTTTCCGCTCATTTCTAGTCAGGATTCTATCACATTGCATTAAATCAGGTGTCTGTTCAGACAACACCATGAGGGAATTTGCGGTTTTTCTATCACATTGCACCGAATTAGGTGTCTGTTCAGACAACACCATGAGGGAATTTGCGGTTTTGCGCTCCCGCAACCGCCGGTCAATTTGAATAGCCAGTGCCATAGTATCATTCAGACCTGTGGGAATGGGAAAACCCACCATAACATTCTTAATGGCTTCAGAAAGGCCATTTCTAAAATTAGCGGCCAGTGCACACTCGTTCCAATGTGTCAGCACGGACCATTTCCGAAATTTTTGGCAATACACTTCAGCCTCGTCCTGCCCCTGAGACATAGCCAACAAGGCCTTTTCTGCCTGAATCTCAAGATTGGGTTCCTCATAAAGTAAACCGAGCGCCAGAAAAAACGCATCAAGATCAGCCAATGCCGGATCTCCTGGCGCCAGCGAAAAAGCCCAATCCTGAGGGTCGCCCCGTAAGAACGAAATAACAATTTTTACTTGCTGAGCAGAATCTCCAGATGAACAGGGTCTCAGGGACAGAAACAATTTACAATTATTCACGAAATTCCTAAACTTAAACCTGTCTCCGGAAAACAGTTCAGGAATCGGTATTTTAGGTTCTGACCTAGGATTTCTGATAACATAGTCTTGTATGCCCTGCACACGAGTAGCCAGCTGGTCCACACTTGTAATCAAGGTCTGGACATTCATGTCTGCAGCAAGCATAGCCACTCTGAGGTAAAGGGGAAGAAGAAGAAAAAAAAAACTCAGAATCTTCTTTCTTATAATCCCTCTTCTGCAATGCATTAAACATTTAATACTGGCCTGGCAAACTGTTATGACCCCAATGGCGAGGGTCTCAGAGGAACGTGGAAGTCTGCAGAATACAAAAATCCAGCTCATAGGGCAGTGGTAACTGGGTTGACCATATATCTACTCCTAACGCCAACACTAGAAGTAGCCGGGGATCATTCCTACGTTGATTCTAGATGACACGCGCCAGCCGGAGAATCTAGCTACCCCTAGTAGAGGAAAACAAAAGACCTTTCTTGCCTCCAGAGAAGGGGACCCCAAAGCTGGATAGAAGCCCCCCACAAATAATGACGGTGAGGTAAGAGGAAATGACAAACACAGAAATGAACCAGGTTTAGCACAGAGAGGCCCGCTTACTGATAGCAGAATAAAGAAAGGTAACTTATATGGTCAACAAAAACCCTATCAAAATCCACACTGGAAATTCAAGAACCCCCGAACCGTCTAACGGTCCGGGGGGAGAACACCAGCCCCCTAGAGCTTCCAACAAAGGTCAGGATATAGATTTGGAACAAGCTGGACAAAAATACAAAACCAAAACAAATAGCAAAAAGCAAAAGGCAGACTTAGCTGATATAACTGGAACCAGGATCAGTAGACAAGAGCACAGCAGACTAGCTCTGATAACTACGTTGCCAGGCATTGAACTGAAGGTCCAGGGAGCTTATATAGCAACACCCCTAACTAACGACCCAGGTGCGGATAAAAGGAATGACAGAAAAACCAGAGTCAAAAAACTAGTAACCACTAGAGGGAGCAAAAAGCAAATTCACAACACATATGCACCTACTGAATTCTAACTGTGCCTTCCTGGCACTAAGGGAGTGATTCTGTCAATGCTCCAGGTACAGTTTGTCATATAATGTTATGTAATGTGGTCTGTCCTTTTTTTTTCTCACTCTCTATACATTTAGGAGGCCGTAATGGCACAATGTAAATAAAAAACGTAGAGTTAGGACTGCCCCATTATGAGATTGCCGTGAAGTGGCGGGGTAGCTCAAAGAATTGATCAATTATTTACTAAATATCTCATATTTGAAATACAGTCAGAATTTATTATGTGCATGTGCACTTTAGATATTGCGTTTTGACCTTCAGCAGTGCTGGCTTCTCCCCTCTTTTTGCTGAAACACAGATATAGGGCCAAAGAATAAAGTAGGCTAAATGCAGTTCAAAATTGGTAACAGGACTAACCAGGCGGCATTGCTTTGTTCAGTGGAGGACAACTGTAATGAGAGGCTGACACAGTTAGTAGGCCCAAGTAATTAAGTGGGCCAAATGAAGTTCAAAATTGGTAACAGGAGTAAACAGGCGGCACTGCTTTGTTCAGTGGAGGAGAACACCAAGGAGCGGCAGACACCGTTACTAGGCCCCAACCAAAGTAGTAGGCCAACTGCAGTGTGACATTAAAAAATACTCAATGAGAGCCTGAAGGTTGAAGCGCAGCTTTTTCAGTGGAGGACAACACCAGGGAGCGGCAGACACCGTTACTAGGCCCCAACCAAAGTAGTAGGGCAACTGCAGTGTGACATTAAAAAATACTCAATGAGAGCCTGAAGGTTGAAGCTCAGCTTATTCAGTGGAGGACAACACCAGGGAGCGGCAGACACTGTTACTAGGCCCCAACCAAAGTAGTAGGGCAACTGCAGTGTGACATTAAAAAATACTCAATGAGAGCCTGAAGGTTGAAGCTCAGCTTTTTCAGTGGAGGACAACACCAGGGAGCGGCAGACACCGTTACTAGGCCCCAACCAAAGTAGTAGGCCAACTGCAGTGTGACATTAAAAAATACTCAATGAGAGCCTGAAGGTTGAAGCTCAGACAAGGAAACCTGGAGGAGAACACCAAGGAGCGGCAGACACCGTTACTAGGCCCCAACCAAAGTAGTAGGGCAACTGCAGTGTGACATTAAAAAATATTTAATGAGAGCCTGAAGGTTGAAGCTCAGCTTTTTCAGTGGAGGACAACACCAGGGAGCGGCAGACACCGTTACTAGGCCCCAACCAAAGTAGTAGGCCAACTGCAGTGTGACATTAAAAAATACTCAATGAGAGCCTGAAGGTTGAAGCTCAGACCAGGAAACCTGGAGGAGAACACCAAGGAGCGGCAGACACTGTTACTAGGCCCCAACCAAAGTAGTAGGGCAACTGCAGTGTGACATTAAAAAATACTCAATGAGAGCCTGAAGGTTGAAGCTCAGCTTTTTCAGTGGAGGACAACACCAGGGAGCGGCAGACACCGTTACTAGGCCCCAACCAAAGTAGTAGGGCAACTGCAGTGTGACATTAAAAAATACTCAATGAGAGCCTGAAGGTTGAAGCTCAGCTTTTTCAGTGGAGGACAACACCAGGGAGCGGCAGACACCGTTACTAGGCCCCAACCAAAGTAGTAGGGCAACTGCAGTGTGACATTAAAAGATACTCAATGAGAGCCTGAAGGTTTAAGCTCAGCTTTTTCAGTGGAGGACAGCGTGATTTAGGGGCGCAGACAGACAAAGGTAGTATGTGTTAACTAAAAAAGTTGGGTCTATGCAGTTTTAAATTGGTTACAGGGGTACACAGGCAGCATTGGTGTGGTCAGTGGAGGACAATTGGAAGGAGGGACTGCAGACAGACTTCCTAGGCCTAAAATAATAACATAGGCTCTATGCAGTTTTAAATTGGTTACAGGGGTACACAGGCAGCATTGGTGTGGTCAGTGGAGGACAATTGGAAGGAAGGACCGCAGACAGACTTCCTAGGCCTAAAATAATAACATAGGCTCTATGCAGCATAACTTTGGCAACAGGGGTACACAGGCAGCATTGGTGTGGTGAGTGGAGGACAATTGGAAGGAGGGACCGCAGACAGACTGCCTTGGCCTAAAATAATAACATAGGCTCTATGCAGCATAAATTTGGCAACAGGGGTACACAGGCAGCATTGGTGTGGTCAGTGGAGGACAATTGGAAGGAGGGACCGCAGACAGACTTCCTAGGCCTAAAATAATAACATAGGCTCTATGCAGCTTCCATGATGTGGCAGGGGTACACAGGCAGCATTGGTTTGGTCAGTGGAGGACAATTGGAAGGAGGGACCGCAGACAGACTTCCCTGGCCTAAAATAATAACATAGGCTCTATGCAGCATAAATTTGGCAACAGGGGTATACAGGCAGCATTGGTGTGGTCAGTGGAGGACAATTGGAAGGAGGGACCGCAGACAGACTTCCTAGGCCTAAAATAATAACATAGGCTCTATGCAGTTTTAAATTGGTTACAGGGGTACACAGGCAGCATTGGTGTGGTCAGTGGAGGACAATTGGAAGGAGGGACCGCAGACAGACTTCCTAGGCCTAAAATAATAACATAGGCTCTATGCAGCATAAATTTGGCAACAGGGGTACACAGGCAGCATTGGTGTGGTGAGTGGAGGACAATTGGAAGGAGGGACCGCAGACAGACTTCCTTGGCCTAAAATAATAACATAGGCTCTATGCAGCATAAATTTGGCAACAGGGGTACACAGGCAGCATTCGTGTGGTCAGTGGAGGACAATTGGAAGGAGGGACCGCAGACAGACTTCCTAGGCCTAAAATAATAACATAGGCTCTATGCAGCTTCCATGATGTGGCAGGGGTACACAGGCAGCATTGGTTTGGTCAGTGGAGGACAATTGGAAGGAGGGACCGCAGACAGACTTCCTTGGCCTAAAATAATAACATAGGCTCTATGCAGCATAAATTTGGCAACAGGGGTACACAGGCAGCATTGGTGTGGTCAGTGGAGGACAATTGGAAGGAGGGACCGCAGACAGACTTCCTAGGCCTAAAATAATAACATAGGCTCTGTAGAGATTAGACTGAAAGAATCCATTGTATCTTTCTCCTGAAACATCTGGCTCATATCAAGAAACTTGAGCAAGTTGACATTTCCTTTTTATGCACGCATTCCTTCTGTTATTATAGCCTTTTACCTACATACTAGAGGTTGTAAATTTCACAGTATAGATAAGCTTTGTAAGAGAATGTGAAATAATGAGCGCTTGTGCGCATGTCTGCAAATGCATAACTCTTTTTCTTTATAAAGGAGGGGTAAAGCCCAGAGAGTCAGACGCGCTCCTGAGCTTCCCCTGTACATGATCACACAATACTTTGTTTGCGTGTCATTTACCTGGAAGCTTACCTCCAGTAAGCCAGGGACTGAGAAGGACTTAACATTTCTTTGGCGCATCGAACAGGGACCTGAGATAAGAGTATTTGCTCGAGATTTACCTGCGGATACGGACAACGGAGATCTGGGATAATGGATGGCAAATGAACTGAAAAACCTGGCCAGGTAAGAGACATTATTAGTTCTCTTTTATCTGCCCTGTATTATCCGAAAGATCTCTATGAGCCGTGTCACGCTGGGTTAGTCTAGTAGTGAGTAGATACCTATAAAACTCGGGTTACCATATTGTATAGACTTATGAGTCCTGTCCCTGGCAGTGTGTGAACAGTGTGAAGGTTGTGGTATGTTGTGAAAGAAGAGCAAAAGTGCGTAGAAAAATAAGCCGAAATAGTTGGGGTATAAGCCTTATACACGGAAGTCAGCCTAACTGGGTCATGTGGTTGCGTTCTTCTTCTCCGCCCATGCTTGACTCTTATTAAGTGCTTAAACCTCCTTCATTTCTGGATAAGGTTTGATAGAATGAGCCCAGGACGCGGGTTTTCATGAGCCTGGGACAAGTATGCTAACTGACACAGAAAGTTTTGTGATCTGTATGGTGTTGCTGGGTCTGTCTGTGTGCATAATAGCACTTAAGTACGTCCTGCATATTAGAAGAAACGGAGCAGACAAGCCCTTCAATATTTTAGCTCCCTAGGAGAGAAGGCAACGAGACATCACCATAGAGTAAGTGATTGTCCAAACGTCACCTAGGGTAGTCATAGCTAATATTGAAAAAGAAAAATGGGAAATAAACAGACAAAAACCGTCTTAGGACAAGTGGAAGCAGCAGATATCATACAGGAAAGATGTGGAAAGATAGTCAGAAGGCAGATTAGAAGGGTAAGAGAAAAATTGGGAATTTCAGAAGCACTTATGTTCAGTACAGAATGGGAAAGACTGAGTAAAGAACGAGGTGGAATTATCAAAGACAATGGGTGGGAAGAAATCATACACTGTATGATAGAGGTCTCATTAGGACCTAAATGTTTTGCATCCAGATTTTTGTATGCCAGAGGTGCCCCAACATGTCTGTTAGGAACTGATGTACTAAAGAAATTAGAAGCTAACATCAAATTTAGGGACGATGGCACAGTTATGCTGACTATCCCTGATGATGCAGAATCATTAGAACAATATGTCAGAATTCAGGCTTTTGAGGATTATACTGAAGAAAAAGAGTACATCACAGATCTAGACCTCTCAACGGTCCCAGAAACACTGTGGGCACAGGGTGACACTGATGTGGGATTATTGCATATTTCTCCTGTAAAATTATCTGTGCAACCAGGAGCTGTTCTCCCACAGCTCAGACAATACCCTGTGAGTGCCCAGCAGGAACTAGCGATTACAAAACAGATAGAGGGATATAGAGAGAAAGGAGTTTTGGTAGAGATACAATCACCTGCTAACACTCCTCTGTATCCAGTCAAGAAGAGAACTCTTGATAAGAGTTCTATGCCCAAATATCGTATGGTACATGATCTAAGAGAAATAAACAAAGTTCTAGATCCTATCACCCCAGTTGTACCCAATCCTCATACGTTACTATCACAGATACCAGCCAGTTCTCAAGTGTTTACTGTAATAGATCTTTCAAATGCATTTTTCTCGGTTCCTTTACACCAAGATAGTTGGCATTTGTTTGCATTTACATTTAAGGGCAAACAGTTGGCGTGGACACGCCTTCCACAGGGAATGATACACTCCCCTACTCTTTATTCAAATGCCCTACAAACAGTTCTTCAAAGGTTTGAACCCGAACCACAGGTAGTAATTTTGCAGTATGTGGATGACCTACTACTTTGCTGCCCAGATCTAGAAACTGCAGAAAGGTCCACTGTGAGTTTACTATGTTTTCTAGAAAAAGAAGGGTGTAAAGTGAATAGACAAAAGCTACAAGTTTGTCAGACCAAAGTGGTCTTTCTAGGTCATTGCATTTCTCAAGGTAAAAAGCATCTTACACCTCAAAGAACTGAAGCAATAAGACAGATGAATGAGCCTAGAAATCATAAACAGCTACGAGCATTTTTAGGAATAGTGTCTCATTGTAGACAATGGATTATACATGCCAGTCAACTAATGCAACCACTGTATGACTGTGTAAAAAGTGAACCTTATTTGTTGACAAAAGAAGGTCAGATTTCGTTCCAACAATTAAAAGATGCCCTTGTTTCAGCTCCAGCGTTAGGGCTACCAGACTACACCAAACCATTTCAGCTTATGGCTGCAGAAGTTGATTCTCATGCTACAGGAGTTCTTACCCAGAAGCATGCAGGGAAACAAAGACCAATTGCATATCTTTCAGCAAGGTTAGATCCAGTAGCCAGGGCAGCGCCAACCTGTGTACGTGTGGTTGTTGCTGTCTCGCTATTGTTGGACAAAGCATCAGAAATTGTCCTAGAGCATCCACTCACAGTTCAAACTACACATGATGTTTATGGGATATTAAACCAGGTCCAACCAAAACACATTTCCATGGCCAGACATTTGCGGCTACAGTGTTCTTTGCTGCTTCCCTCTACTATCACATTTGCAAGGCTTCAGACTCTCAATTTAGCTACACTGCTACCTCTCGAGTCTGAAGGGGGGAATAAGGACACTGATCCACACGCAAATTTTTTCCCTACAGATACACATGATTGTACAGAGCTCATTTTACAAGAAACGGTAGGCTTACCCAATGTATCCGAAACACCACTTCAAAACCCAGATTTAGAGCTGTTTATAGACGGTAGTAGGTTTGCAGATGACACAGGTAACTTTCATACAGGGTATGCAGTTGTGTCAGAATCTGAAACTCTCAAAGCAGAACCTCTTCCACCGAAACAGTCTGCACAAGAAGCAGAACTAACAGCATTGATTGAAGCACTAAAAATAGCTGAGAATCAGACAGCTAATATATACACTGATTCTAGGTATGCACATGGTATTGTGTTTGACTTTGGAGTAATCTGGAGAGCTAGAGGTTACATGACAGCGTCAGGCCAACCTGTAAAACATGCTTCTCTGATCAAACAGATCTTAGAGGCTGCACAAGAAACAAAAGAAGTAGCAGTAATTAAGGTAGCTGCACATGTGAGACTCGACACTAGGGAATCTAGGGGAAATGATAGGGCTGATAAAGCAGCCAAGGCAGCAGCGGTCAAACCCTTACAGCAGGTTCATACTGTAAACCCCACAGAAAATACTGAAGATAGACTGAGACAAGCACAGGAAGATGCAGGAGAAGAGGAGAGGGACAGGTGGAAAAAGGAAGGGGCAGAAGAACAAGCAGGAATTTGGAAGAAAGATGGACTAATATGTCTACCTAGAGCCTGGTACCCGATTGTAGTTGGTGGACTACACCACCCTACTCATGTGTCTGCAAATGCAATGACACTACTGGCAAAGCAAGTCTGGTTGGCTCCAGGTTTTGGCAACTACGCAAGAGACTATTGTGCTGCATGCATTATATGCCTGGCACATAATCCCGGACAGACGACAAAGACCCCTATGAAACACCACGTCCGACCCCTCTACCCGTTTCAGCGGTTACAAATAGACTTTATCCAGCTGCCAAAAAGTAATGGGTATGAGTATGTGTTGGTGTGTGTGGACATGTTCTCGGGGTGGCCAGAGGCCTATCCAGTTCGGAAGGCTTCAGCTAAAAACACTGCTGTAAAGCTAGTTGCCGAACTGATACCCCGTTACGGTCTCCCTGAAGTGATCGAGTCAGATAGGGGTACTCATTTCACTGGAGAAATATTTCAAAATGTACTGAAAATGTTGGGTGTTGAAAGTCAGTTACACACTCCATACCATCCTCAAAGTTCTGGTAAGGTGGAACGCATGAATGGAACTTTAAAATTAAAAATACAGAAAGCCATGGCTGAAACAGGAAAGCCTTGGACAGAATGCCTTCCACTGGCCCTTTACTCAATACGCAATACCCCAAGGGGTAAGACTAAACTGTCTCCATATGAAATTTTGTTTGGTAGGACTGCCAATTTAGGATGTTATTTTCCACAGCAACTTGTGTTAAATATTGAGTCATTGACTTCTTATGTGCAAAATCTCCAGAAACAATTAACTAAGGTGCATGCACAAGTTTTTGCTTCCCTTCCAGATCCTGACAACACTGAAGGAAGTCACAAGTTGGAACCAGGTGATCAAGTCTATGTAAAAAGACACACCAGAAAGGCTCTTGAACCAAGATTTGACGGACCCTTCCAAGTCCTGTTGACAACACCTACATCAGTCAAGCTAGAAGGAAAGGCATCATGGATACATGCAAGCCACTGCAAAAAAGCAGTACAAAACTCATGATATTGATGTTAATAATGTTAACACAGATGTGGGATAAATTAGTTAGAGCCACGGATTATCTAGATGATCAAATTTGGGATATATTGGATATACTAAACACTAGTATAGCTGTACAGAATCAGCTTATAATAGTCATATACGTACTATTCCAGATTGTGCTCAAGGGTATCTCAGTATGCACAGATAAACTTTGTGTAATAGATGCAAGAGTATAAAGTTTTTTTTTTCTTTCTCCTTTATTCTTATGTTATCCTCTAGTGATTCTAATTAATATTACTGTACTAATTTTTGTTTTTATATTTTAGTATACTGCTAAAGAAGAAAATAATTTGCGATAGAAGAATTAATACTAGATTTGATTCTCTTATTAATAATATAAGTGTGTGCATGTGTAATACCAAAAATAAAGGCTTTGTCTTTGGCCCTATGGTAATAAATAAAAGGAATATGTCAAAGGGGGGAATTGTAGAGATTAGACTGAAAGAATCCATTGTATCTTTCTCCTGAAACATCTGGCTCATATCAAGAAACTTGAGCAAGTTGACATTTCCTTTTTATGCACGCATTCCTTCTGTTATTATAGCCTTTTACCTACATACTAGAGGTTGTAAATTTCACAGTATAGATAAGCTTTGTAAGAGAATGTGAAATAATGAGCGCTTGTGCGCATGTCTGCAAATGCATAACTCTTTTTCTTTATAAAGGAGGGGTAAAGCCCAGAGAGTCAGACGCGCTCCTGAGCTTCCCCTGTACATGATCACACAATACTTTGTTTGCGTGTCATTTACCTGGAAGCTTACCTCCAGTAAGCCAGGGACTGAGAAGGACTTAACAGGCTCTATGCAGCTTCCATGATGTGGCAGGGGTACACAGGCAGCATTGGTGTGGTCAGTGGAGGACAATTGGAAGGAGTGTCTGACACAGTAAGTACTCCGAGTCCCAAAACCTAAAGTGATGTTAATGTATCCAAAACAAAAATAACCCCCCCCCCCCCAAAAAAAAAGGGTGGCATACTTAGGTACAGGGGTGTGCTCCTATGCTGACTTTCAGACATTGTAATTTGTCGCAAAGTATTTACTGGTGCAAATGTAGGACAGGGCCCCTGACTATTTTAACTAGCATCATACATGTCATCAAACTGTTATTGTCTGTGCCAGGCATGGAAGGATTTCAGCGCCTATACTAAACAGTGGTGGAGCAGCGACAGATAATTTAGCAAGTGGTAGAGCACTGTTTGACCTTGGGGGGGACACTCTCTCCTGGCCGGCGGTACAAGTGCAGCGCCCCCACTGCCGCAGGGCCGAGGGGTACCCGGTACCGGGCCTCTGAGTCTCTGCTCTGGGGTTGTCACGGTGGCTAGACCCGGTCCGTGACCCTGCTGAGGGGCGCCCAATGAAAGGTGTGAGTGATGATGATGTTGTAGTGGTGCGATGCAGGTCACAGTAAATAACAAGGACACCAGGTTGCAGTCTCTTTACCTCTTTACTGAAGGCTTCAGGATCCTCAGTCCGGAATACGGTTAACCAGGCTGCGCAAGTCCGGCCGGTCCGATGGCACCTCCAGAGTTCCCTTTGCAGGTGGAAATCTGTGCCTACCTTCTAGCGCTTGTGTGTTGTGGTCCTCCCCTGCTGTGCTTACGGGATAGTCCCCACAACTGTTGTGTCTGTTTCTGAAGTTCCCTCACAACTCGATTATGATGTTCTTCTTCGTCCCCCAGATAATATGGCTAGGGCGCACCCGTATGTCGGGTAGGCTCGGAGCTCTTCCTGGACCCTAGTGTCGCCCCTCTCCTGTTGTTGCCCCCTATGTCTTCTTAGGTGATTTGGGTGAGACAGCCCGCCTATAACTGACTGTCCTGCCGTAGGTTTGAAGTTAGGCCTGGAGCTCTATACTTCCTCGGCGTTCCGGCCACCGGCTGCGCGCCTCAGTAGGATGTTGCCTCGTCTTACAGCACGACTCCTACTGGTGTTTCTCCTTGTTGCGTTGATCTCGTTTCTCACTCAGCACAATAAACCTCGCTTCTTGTCCTTTCTTAGGGCATTGCCGCTATATCGTGCAGGCGCGGTCCCGTAACGTTCTCTCTGTTCGCTAGGCCTCTGTCAGGATCCCACCCCTGACAGGGACCCCCCTGAATCTTCCCCTGCAACACCCTCTGCCACAGGATGTTGCCTGGTTCCAACCCAGTCAGCTTCTCTCTAACTTCCTGTCTAACCCCCAGTTTTACCAGACTGTGAGGAGTGGCCTAATACATAGCGCCCTTAGCTCCCCCTGGAGGCCAAACTGTGAAGTGCATTGGTGTCTGTGATACCTGGTCAGGTGAACTCCTTCAGTGCCATCAGACGTACCACAGCCCCCCTTAGCGGCGGAGCATCAGTACTGCAACGACCAGGACTCTGGGGCGCTGCACAAGCCCAGGGCCCCTCATGTTACAACGGTGTGTCTGACGTTGGGTGCGCGCCACCACTGCCAGAGACACTTCATTGTACTATGAGGGACCCAGTGCCAGTCCCGTCCACCAAAAGTGGGCACACGCACCTCTTCAGACAAACGGCACTCTGACGGGTGCTTGCGACAAGTGGCGAGACCACGGCCCCGTGGGGGGAGTTAGTGCATTTAGGGAGGTGAAAACATGTCGTACTCTGGACAAACAGCAGCTGCAAATTAAGAGATTGGAACAGTCAGTAACACCAGTCTCAAAGCAAGACCTTTTTACAGGAAAGCTAAGTGTCAGCCGGGAAAGGTGGGGCAAAATAATTTGAAATCCATGAGTGGTTCATTTTTATGAAGGTTAGCTCATCAACATTTTGGGTAGCCAGACGAGTCCTTTTTTCGGTCAGTATTGAACCAGCAGCACTGAATACTCTTTCTGATAGCACACTAGCTGCTGGGCAAGCAAGCTCCTGCAATGCGTATTCAGCCAATTCAGGCCAGGTGTCTATTTTGGATGCCCAGTAATCAAAAGGGAATGACGGTTGAGGGAGAACATCGGTAATGGAGGAAAAATAGTTAGTAACCATACTGGACAAATGTTGTCTCCTGTCACTTTGAATGGATGCTGCTGTACCTGTCGTGTCTGCGGTCATTGCGAAATCACTCCACAACCTTGTCAGAACACCCCTCTGTCCTACGCCACTTCTGATCTGTGCACCTCTAACACCTCTGCCCTGTTGCCCCCTGCGGCTCGTGTGAGAACCATCACCGGCACTGTGTGCTGGGAATGCCTGCATCAAACGGTCTACAAGAGTAGCTTGTTTGGTTGCCAATATCTGTTCGAGGTTCTCATGTGGCATGATATTTTGCAATTTGCCTTTATAGTGAGGATCAAGGAGGCAGGCCAACCAGTAATCGTCATCTGTCATCATTTTTAAAATGCGTGGGTCCCTTTTGAGGATACGCAAGGCATAATCTGCCATGTGGGCCAATGTTCCAATTGTCAAGTCAGTGCTTATGCTGGGTTGAGGAGCACTTTCTGGCAAATCCACTTCACTTGTCTCCCTCAAAAACCCAGAACCCGGCCTTGCACCGCCAGCAGTTTCTATTGCCCCCTGAGAAGCTTCCTCATCCAACAAATAGTCATCCCCATCATCCTCCTCGTCCTCCTCCTCTTCGCCCGCCACCTCGTCCTGTAGACTTCCCTGAGCAGACAATGGCTGACTGTCATCAAGGCTTTCCTCTTCCTCGGCTGCAGACGCCTGCTCCTTTATGTGCGTCAAACTTTGCATCAGCAGACACATTAGGGGGATGCTCATGCTTATTATGGCGTTGTCTGCACTAACCAGCCGTGTGCATTCCTCAAAACACTGAAGGACTTGACACAGGTCTTGGAGCTTCGACCACTGCACAGCTGACAACTCCATGTCTGCCATCCAACTGCCTGCCCGTGTATGTGTATCCTCCCACAAATACATAACAGCACGCCTCTGTTCGCACAGTCTTTGAAGCATGTGCAGTGTGGAGTTCCACCTTGTTGCAACGTCGATGATTAGGCGATGCTGTGGAAGGTTCAAAGCCCGCTGATGGTTATGCATACGGCTGGAGTGTACGGGCGAACAGCGGATGTGAGAGCAAAGTCTGCGCACTTTCAGCAGCAGGTCGGGTAACCCCGGATAACTTTTCAGGAAGCACTGCACCACCAGGTTTAAGGTGTGAGCCAGGCAAGGAATGTGTTTCAGTTGTGAAAGGGCTATGGCAGCCATAAAATTCCTTCCGTTGTCACTGACTACCTTGCCTGCCTCAAGATGTACAGTGCCCAGCCATGACTGAGTTTCTTGCTGCAAGAACTCGGACAGAACTTCCGCGGTGTGTCTGTTGTCGCCCAAACACTTCATTGCCAATACAGCCTGCTGACGCTTGCCACAAGCTGTTCCATAATTGGACACCTCGTGTGCAACAGTGGCAGCTGCGGATGGAGTGGTGGTGCGACTGCAGTCTGTGGACGAGCTCTCGCTTCTGCTGGAGGACGAGGAGGAGGAGGGGGGACGAACGCCTACAGCCAACTGTTTCCTACACCGTGGGCTAGGCAGAACTGTCCCAATATTACTGTCCCCTCTGGACCCTGCATCCACCACATTAACCCAGTGTGCCGTGATGGAGACGTAACGCCCCTGGCCATGCCTACTGGTCCATGCATCTGTTGTCAGGTGCACCTTTCTACTCACAGATTGCCTGAGCGCATGGACAATGCGGTCTTTTACATGCTGGTAGAGGGCTGGGATGGCTTTTCTCGAAAAGAAGTGTCGACTGGGTAGCTCGTAGCGTGGTACAGCGTAGTCCATCAGGGCTTTGAAAGCTTCGGTTTCAACTAACCGGTAGGGCATCATCTCTAACGAGATTAGTCTAGCAATGTGGGCGTTCAAACCCTGTGTACGCGGATGCGAGGATGAGTACTTCCTTTTCCTAACGAGAGTCTCATGTAGGGTGAGCTGGACTGGAGAGCTGCATACGGTGGAACTAGCGGGGGTGCCGGTGGACATGGGTGACTGAGAGAGGGTTGGTGACGGTATTCTTGATGGTGCCCTACATACAGTTTTTCCGACCACGAACCTGGTGATTCCCTGACTGCTTTGGCCTTGCGACGAAACCGCCACATTACCTGCAGGTGGTGTGGTAAACGGCGGGCTTACAGTGAGGGGAGGGATGTCGCCTTGCTGATTAGCTTCATTGTGAGAGGGTGCTACAACATTAAGGGACGTTTGGTAGTGTGTCCAGGCTTGCAAGTGCATGGTGGTTAAATGTCAATGCATGCAACTTGTATTTAAATTTTTAACATTCTGACCTCTGCTGAAGGTCCTTGAGCATTTCTTACAGATGACTTTGCGCTGATCATTGGGATCTTGGTTAAAAAAATTCCACACTGCACTCTTCCTATCGGATACCTTTTCAGGCATTGCACACTGAGCTACTTGAACCTGATGGCCACGCTGTCCTACAACTGGTTTTGGTTTTGCCACACGCTTTTGGCCAGATACGGGCCTGCCAGATGGAACCTGTTGCAATGTTGATGTCTACTGCGGCTCCTCCTCCTCCGCTTCAGAGCTACTGCCGCCTGCACCCTGTTCCCCCAATGGCTGCCAATCGGGGTCAACAACTGGGTCATCTATGACCTCCTCTTCTATGTTCTGTCAGCAATGAAAGCCAATACTTGTTCCTGCTGCTCCGACTTCAAAAGCGGTTTTCCTACTCCCAGAAAAGGGAGCCTTCGAGGCCTTGTGTAGCCAGACGATGACGCTGGCTCAACAACTCGAGACTTAGGGGCTATATTGCTTTTCCCACGACCACCTGATACTCCACGACCACGACCACCACCACTAACATCATTACCAGCTGGCAATGAATGCCCACGGCCACGACCTCTTCCACCAGACTTCCTCATTATTGGAAAAATGTAATCAAACTAACAACCGTTATGTGGTCCAGTAAAACCAGGAAGAAGGTGTACGTGAACTGGTTGTGAATTTAAATCTCCCTTTTTTATGTGTGGGACAGAATGCACGGCAAAATCAGGCCCACTGTATTACACAACAACACAGTTTGATTAGCAGAAAGAGGCTGGCAGATATGGCACTAACAGGAGTGACGCAGATAAAAACACTGGCAATAGAAATGTCCCTATTTATGTGTGGGAGAATCCAGGGAAAAATCAGGCCCACTGTATTACACAACAACACAGTTTGGTTGGCAGAAAGAAGCTGGCAGATATGGCACTAGCCGGAATGACGCAGATGCACCCACTGGCAATAGAAATGTCCCTCTTTTTTTTGATATGGGAGACAAGGGATTGAATCAGGCCCACTATATCACGGTATAGTTCCTGTGGCACAAAATGACTGACAGATACCACAGACAGCACTCACACACATGCACAGGTTTGGCAAGATTATTATCCCTTTATTTTATTTTTTGGGGGGGATATGTGAGACAAGTGATTTAATCAGGCCCACTGCTACACAGTAGGTTTTCTGGTGCAGAAAAAAAAAAAAAAAGCCACACACAGGACTGGCACTAATGCAGATTTGCCAATCTTAATCTCCCACTTTTATTTTTTTTTTCTGGGAGAATTGTGAATAAATCGGGGCCACTGTATTAGAGTATATTTTCAGTAGCAAAAAGTGGCTTGAAGAGATATAACCCCCCCAAAAAAAGGGACTGTACTACAATTACTATCTCCCTACAGTTATCTCTGAAAAGTATGTCAGGCAGCAATAAAAAGGACTGCTGCACACAAAAGTCAAAAGTGTGGACAAACAAACAAGATAGAAAGCTGTGCAGAAAGGAAGGAGCAACAGGATTTGTGCTTTGAAAAAAGCAGTTGGTTTGCACAGCGGCGTACGCACAGCAACGCAGCGATCAGGGAGCCTTATAAGCTACAGAGCTGTTGCACAGAAATCGAGCCTCCACTGTCCCAAAAAGAAAAGGTGGTGTTGGACAGTGGAAATCGCTACAGCACAAGCGGTTTGTGGCTTTATGTACCCTGCCTAACACTATCCCTGCTTCTGACGAAGCGGCAGCAACCTCTCCCTACACTCAGATCAGCAGCAGTAAGATGGCGGTCGGCGGGAACGCCCCTTTATAGCCCCTGTGACGCCGCAAAAAACAAGCCAATCACTGCAATGCCCTTCTCTAAGATGGTGGGGACTGAGATCTATGTCATCACGCTGCCCACACTCTGCGTCCACCTTCATTGGCTGAGAAATGGCGCTTTAAGCGTCATATGAAACGTGACTTTGGCGTGAAGATCGTGTACCGCATGGCCGATCCCACGCTGGGATCGGGTCGGGTTTCATGAAACCCGACTTTGCCAAAAGTCGGCGACTTATGAAAATGACCGATCCGTTTCGCTCAACCCTAGTTGTGTGCATAGAAGTGAATACGTTTGAGTTGCAATACCAGGAATAGCCTATGAAAAAAGTTAAAAAAAGGGTATTCTCAGGTTGTCTCTTGAGCAACACATAGCTCTGCAGTCTCCTTACAGTCTCCTAACTTCCTAGTTGCCTGAGTGGCAGTTTGGGAGAGTAGCTTCTACATAATAATGGTCTGTCTGTGTTTGTCCTGAGTCTACACTAATATCACTATATACACATATAGAGACACCATGTCCTTTGATCAAGCACATGACTGTGGAAAGTGAGGGCAGTGATTAGGAGAACTGCTCTGGAACCTGCTCATGCAGGCAGGGCCGGTTTTAGGCAAAGTGAGGCCCTAGGCAAAGTTTAAAATGGGGCCCCAAATGCTAACATATTGCACATCATACAGAAGCATTTCGGTTGTATTTACATGTGCTGATCTCAGGCCGCTAAACGAGTGTGATCGACAATACTGAAGTCGTTGGACGCTTGTTTCCCGGCCTCTTTCCACCGTCTGAGAAAGAATGAAGGGGACAGAACAATCACTAATAGATCACTAACAGATCACCATATAGTATCATGTTATCAGCAGCACAACTACAGTTTACACCGGCGATGTGCTGCTGAGAACAAGGATTTTTATTCTGGCATAAACAATCCAATCACCCAATGAATATGCAGCATTTTGCTTGTTTAGTATAATACACCCCATAGTCCTCCATATATTATAATGTGCACCATAGTCCTCCATATTGTAAAATGCACACCCCATAGTCCTCCATATAATATAATGTGCCCCATAGTCCTCCATATAGTATAATACACTCCTCATAGTCCTCCATATAGTATTATACACTTCCCATAGTCCTCCATATAGTATTATACACTCCTCATAGTCCTCCATATATTAAAATATACTCCTCAGTCCTCCATATAGCATAATACACTCCTCATAGTGCTCCATATAGTATAATGCACCACCATAGTCATCCATGTAGTACAATTCACTTCCCATAGTATAATGCACCCCATTGTTCTTCATATAGTATAATGTATTCCCCATAGTCTTCGATACAGTATAATTCAGCCCACATATAGTATAATGCAGCCACCCCACAGAGTATAATGCAGCCACCCCAGAGTATGTAACCTCCCCATAGAATGTAATGCAGCCCCCCATATAGTATAATGTAGCCCCCTCATAGAGTATGATGCCATCACCCCTCATAGAATATAAATATAATACAGCCTCCCCCATAGAATATAATATACCCCCATAGTATATAGCACAGCCCACATAGTAGTATATAACACAGCCCACATAGTAGTATATAGCACAGCCACTTAGTATATAGCACAGCCCACACAGTAGTATATAGAACAGCCCACAGTAGTATACAGCACTGCCCACAGTAGTATACAGCACAGCCCACACAGTAGTATACAGCACTGCCCACAGTAGTATACAGCATTGTCCACAGTAGTATACAGCACAGCCCACAGTAGTATACAGCACTGCCCACAGTAGTATACAACACTGCCTGTTATGATCCGGTGGTAGGATCACCAAACTGACCTGATAGGTAAACCAGAATATTAGGACGAGCTCTGGGGATGTGGAAACTATACTGACCGCAACACTGAACCTATCCAATACACACTAAAGGCAGCCGTGGAGCGTTACCTAAAAACCTAGATGCCTCGTCACAGCCTGAGGAACTAACTACCCCTAGAGAGAAAGCCAAGCCTCACTTGCCTCAGAGAAATGACCCCAAAGTTTAGATAGCCCCCACAAATAATAACGGTGAGTTAAGGGGAAAATACAAACGTAGTAATGAAAAACAGGTTTAAGCAAATGAGGCCCGCTAAAGCTAAATAGACTGAAGATAGCAAGGGATCTGTGCGGTCAGTACAAAAACTATCCACGCAGAAAATACAAGAACCCCCACACCGACTCACGATGTGAGGGGCGCACTCTGCACCCCAGAACTTCCAGCAAGCAAAAAATCACATATAAGCAAGCTGGACTGAACTCATCATATAATGAAACATATTTCCAAGAGAAAAATGAGCAAACATGAACTAGCAAGACTTAGCTTCTCCGGATGGAGACAGGTCACAAGGAAGTCCAGAGAGATCAGAACCAGTACTGAATACAACGACAGCAGGCAACAAACAAAGGTGCAGGTGGAGTTAAATAGGAACCAGCATAGCAGGAAATGAGGCAGCTGAGACCATCTCCAGACCCGCAATATCGCTAAAGGCCACCAGAGGGAGCCCAGACGGAATTCACAACAGTACCCCCCCCCCTTGAGGAGGGGTCACCGAACCCTCACCAGAGCCCCCAGGCCGATCAGGACGAGCCGAATGAAAGGCACGAACCAAATCGGCCGCATGGACATCAGAGGCGACAACCCAGGAATTATCCTCCTGACCATAGCCCTTCCATTTAACTAAGTACTGAAGCCTTCGTCTCGAAACACGAGAATCCAAGATCTTCTCCACCACATACTCCAATTCTCCCTCGACCAAGACCGGAGCAGGAGGATCAACAGAAGGAACCACAGGCACCACATATCTCCGCAACAATGACCTATGGAACACATTGTGAATGGCAAATGATGCTGGGAGGTCCAAACGAAATGACACAGGGTTGAGGATTTCCAAAATCTTATAAGGACCGATGAAACGAGGCTTGAACTTAGGAGAGGAAACTTTCATCGGAACATAACGAGAAGACAACCACACCAAATCCCCCACACGAAGTCGGGGACCCACACAGCGACGGCGGTTAGCAAAGCGCTGAGCCTTCTCTTGTGACAACGTCAAGTTGTCCACCACGTGGTTCCAAATCTGCTGCAACCTATCCACCACAGAATCCACCCCAGGACAGTCAGAAGGCTCAACCTGACCTGAGGAAAAACGAGGATGAAAACCAGAATTGCAACAAAAAGGCGAAACCAAAGTAGCAGAACTAGCCCGATTATTGAGGGCGAACTCAGCCAACGGCAAAAAGGTCACCCAGTCATCCTGATCAGCAGAAACAAAACATCTCAGATAAGTCTCCAAGGTCTGATTAGTACGTTCGGTTTGGCCATTTGTCTGAGGATGGAAGGCCGATGAAAAAGATAATTCAATGCCCATCTTAGCACAAAAGGACCGCCAAAATCTGGACACAAACTGGGATCCTCTATCAGACACAATATTCTCAGGAATACCATGCAAACGAACCACATTCTGAAAAAACAGTGGAACCAAATCAGAGGAGGAAGGCAGCTTAGGCAAGGGCACCAAATGGACCATTTTAGAAAAACGATCACAAACCACCCAGATAACAGACATCTTCTGAGAGACTGGAAGATCCGAAATAAAATCCATGGAAATATGCGTCCAGGGCCTCTTCGGGACAGGCAAAGGCAGAAGCAAACCACTGGCACGAGAACAGCAAGGCTTGGCCCGAGCACAAATCCCACAGGACTGCACAAAGGAACGCACATCCCGCGACAAGGAAGGCCACCAAAAGGACCTAGCCACCAAATCCCTGGTACCAAAAATCCCAGGGTGGCCTGCCAACACCGAAGAATGAACCTCGGAAATGACTCTACTGGTCCATCTATCCAGGACAAACAGTCTCTCCGGTGGACAACGATCAGGTCTATTGGCCTGAAATTCCTGCAGTACCCGTCGCAAATCAGGGGAGATGGCAGACAAAATCACCCCTTCTCTGAGGACACCAGCCGGTTCAGAAACTCCCGGAGAGTCAGGCACAAAGCTTCTAGAAAGAGCATCAGCCTTCACGTTCTTCGAACCCGGAAGGTATGAAACCACGAAATTGAAACGGGAGAAAAACAGCGAACATCGAGCCTGTCTAGGATTTAGCCGCTTAGCAGACTCGAGATAAGTCAAATTCTTGTGATCAGTCAAGACCACCACACGATGTTTGGCTCCCTCAAGCCAATGTCTCCACTCCTCAAATGCCCACTTCATTGCCAACAACTCCCGATTACCAACATCATAATTCCGCTCGGCAGGCGAAAACTTTCTTGAAAAGAAAGCACATGGCCTCATCACAGAGCCATCAGAGTTTCTCTGTGACAAGACAGCCCCTGCTCCAATCTCAGAAGCATCAACCTCGACCTGGAATGGTAGAGAGACATCCGGCTGACGCAAGACAGGAGCCGAAGAGAACCGACGTTTGAGCTCCTGAAAGGCCTCCACGGCCGCAGGAGACCAATTCGTTACATCAGAACCCTTTTTAGTCAAATCCGTCAAAGGCTTAACCACACTGGAAAAATCAGCGATGAAGCGACGGTAAAAATTAGCAAAACCCAAGAACTTCTGAAGACTTTTTACCGATGTAGGTTGAGTCCAGTCATGAATAGCCTGGACCTTGACTGGATCCATCTCAATGGTAGAAGGAGAAAAAATAAAGCCCAAAAAGGAAACCTTCTGGACTCCAAAGAGACATTTAGAGCCCTTCACAAACAAGGCATTGGCTCGCAGGACCCGAAATACCATCCGGACCTGCTTCACATGAGATTCCCAATCATCAGAAAAGACCAAAATATCATCCAGGTATACAATCATAAACCTATCCAGATACTCTCGGAAGATGTCGTGCATGAAGGACTGGAACACAGAAGGGGCATTAGAAAGCCCAAAAGGCATCACCAAGTACTCAAATTGGCCTTCGGGCGTATTAAATGCTGTTTTCCATTCATCGCCCTGCTTTATAAGCACAAGATTATACGCTCCACAAAGATCTATCTTGGTGAACCAACTGGCCCCCCTAATCCGAGCAAACAGATCGGACAACAGTGGCAAAGGATACTGAAATTTGACCGTGATGTTTTTTAGAAGGCGATAATCTATACAGGGTCTTAGAGAACCATCCTTCTTGGCCACAAAAAAGAACCCCGCACCGAAAGGGGACGAGGACGGGCGAATATGCCCCTTCTCCAAAGACTCCTTGATATAACTCCGCATAGCGGCATGTTCTGGTACAGACAAATTAAAAAGTCGTCCCTTAGGGAACTTACTACCAGGAATCAAATTTATGGTGCAATCACAATCCCTATGAGGAGGTAGGGCACTGGACTTGGGCTCATCAAATACATCCTGGTAGTCCGACAAAAACTCAGGGACTTCAGAAGGAGTAGAAGAAGCAATTGACACCAAAGGAGCATCGCCATGAATCCCTTGGCAACCCCAACTTGACACAGACATTGCTTTCCAATCCAGAACTGGATTATGAGCCTGCAGCCATGGCAGACCCAACACAACAACATCATGCAAATTATGTAACACAAGAAAGCGAATCACCTCCTGATGTGCAGGAGTCATGCACATAGTCATTTGAGCCCAGTACTGAGGTTTATTCTTGGCCAATGGCGTGGCATCAATTCCCTTTAGTGGAATAGGGAATTGCAAAGGCTCCAAGACAAAACCACAGCGCCTGGCAAAAGACAAATCCATCAAATTCAGGGCGGCACCTGAATCCACAAAAGCCATAACTGAGTAGGATGACAGAGAGCAAATTAAAGTAACAGACAAAATGAATTTAGGTTGTACAGTACCAATGGTGACAGACCTAGCGAAGTTTTTTGTGCGCTTAGAACAATCTGAGATAACATGAGCAGAATCACCACAGTAAAAGCACAACCCATTCTGACGTCTGTGATTTTGCCGTTCAATTCTGGTCAGAATCCTGTCACATTGCATAGACTCAGGCTTCTGCTCAGAAAATACCGCCAGATAGTGCACTGGTTTGCGCTCCCGCAAACGCCGATCAATCTGAATGGCCAAAGACATTGACTCACTCAGACCCGCAGGCGTGGGGAACCCCACCATAACATCCTTAATGGCTTCAGAAAGACCCTTTCTGAAAATCGCTGCCAGGGCACACTCATTCCATTGAGTGAGCACAGACCATTTCCTAAACTTCTGACAGTAAACCTCTGCTTCATCCTGACCCTGACACAAAGCCAGCAAGATTTTCTCTGCCTGATCCACAGAATTAGGTTCATCATAAAGCAAACCCAGCGCCAGAAAAAACGCATCTGCATTAAGCAATGCAGGATCTCCTGGCGCCAGGGCGAATGCCCAGTCTTGAGGGTCGCCACGCAACAAAGAAATAACAATTTTAACTTGCTGAACCGGATCACCAGAGGAACGAGGTCTCAGAGAAAGAAATAATTTGCAATTATTTTTAAAGTTCAAAAACCTAGATCTGTCTCCGGAGAACAACTCAGGAATAGGTATCTTAGGCTCTGACATAGGACTGCGAACTACATAATCCTGAATGCCTTGTACTCTAGCAGTGAGATGATCCACACTAGAAGACAGACTCTGAAGGTCCATAGCTGCAGCTGAATTCTGAACCACCCAGAGATTAAGGGGAGGAGAGAGGCAAGACACACTGCAGAAAAAAAAAAAAATGAACTCAGGATTTCTCTTATCCCTCTTTTGCGATGCATTAACTCTTTACTGGCCTGCTGTACTGTTATGATCCGGTGGTAGGATCACCAAACTGACCTGATAGGTAAACCAGAATATTAGGACGAGCTCTGGGGATGTGGAAACTATACTGACCGCAACACTGAACCTATCCAATACACACTAAAGGCAGCCGTGGAGCGTTACCTAAAAACCTAGACACCTCGTCACAGCCTGAGGAACTAACTACCCCTAGAGAGAAAGCCAAGCCTCACTTGCCTCAGAGAAATGACCCCAAAGTTTAGACAGCCCCCACAAATAATAACGGTGAGTTAAGGGGAAAATACAAACGTAGTAATGAAAAACAGGTTTAAGCAAATGAGGCCCGCTAAAGCTAAATAGACTGAAGATAGCAAGGGATCTGTGCGGTCAGTACAAAAACTATCAAAAACTATCCACGCAGAAAATACAAGAACCCCCACACCGACTCACGATGTGAGGGGCGCACTCTGCACCCCAGAACTTCCAGCAAGCAAAAAATCACATATAAGCAAGCTGGACTGAACTCATCATATAATGAAACATATTTCCAAGAGAAAAATGAGCAAACATGAACTAACAAGACTTAGCTTCTCCGGATGGAGACAGGTCACAAGGAAGTCCAGAGAGATCAGAACCAGTACTGAATACAACGACAGCAGGCAACAAACAAAGGTGCAGGTGGAGTTAAATAGGAACCAGCATAGCAGGAAATGAGGCAGCTGAGACCATCTCCAGACCCGCAATATCGCTAAAGGCCACCAGAGGGAGCCCAGATGGAATTCACAACAACTGCCCACAGTAGTATACAGCACAGCCCACAGTAGTATACAGCACAGCCCACAGTAGTATACAGCACAGCCCACAGTAGTATACAGCACTGTCCACATCCCCCTTCCCTCCCCGCCTCTCTCCTCCCGAGAAAGGCCGCACAGTCTAGTTAAAAAAAATAAACAAAAAAACACAAGCTCCTCACCTCTCCCGGAGCACGCGCTGCTCCCTCCCTACTTCTGTGTCGGCGGCTGCCGCCACTCTGCCTGGCACACAGTGAGTACGCGATGATGCGCACCCGCTGTGTCAGAGGCAGAGCGGGGAATGATGGGAGAGGGAGCGTCATGTGACGCTCTCTCCTCCATCATTGCTTTGAACTGTACCGGCAGATGCCGGTATAGTTCAATGCGGCGGGGGAGTCGGTGCTGGCGGCAGGCGGGCCCCCCTGCCTCACAGGGGCCCCATAGCGGCTGCGTGACTTGCCGCTAGCTGGGGGCCCTGGGGGAGCGGGGGCCCCAGGCAGCTGCCTGGTCTGTCTGCCCCTAACGCCGGCCCTGCACGCAGGGTAGTGGGGTAGGAAGTGTGATTCTACAAGACTGATAAGAGCCCTGTCAAGAGTTGAGAGGCAGTGGAAGGGAGGCGAGGAGCTAACAGCTGTATAGAAATAAATGGGTGGGGAGAGCTGACTGGGATGTTAGTGCAGCGCCCCAGAGTCCTGGTCGTTGCAGTAATGTCGCTCTTCCACCAGGGGGAGTGATGGTACGTCTGATGGTACTAAAGGAGTTCACCTTGCCAGGTATCACAGTCACACACTACGCGTTACACTCCAGTCCACCAGGGGGAGCAAAGCTTCTATCTACTAGGGCCACTCCTCACACTCGGGTAAAACTGGTGAGTTGGATAGGAAGTTAGGGAGAGAAGAGACTGGGCTTCGACCAGATAACATCGAGGAAGAAGCAGCCTGGGTTTGACCCAGAGAGGTCCTGTCAGGGGTGGGATCCTGACAGAGGCCTAGCAACAGATAGAACGTTACGGAGCTGCGCCTGCACATCATTGCGGCAGCATCCTAAGAAAGGACACGAAGTGAAGTATATTGTGGAGAGTGAGAACCGAAGTCACAGCACAAGGAGATAATACCGGGAGGAGCCCTGCCCCGAGATCGGCAGCCTCCTTCCGAGGCGCGTAGCTGGTGGCCGGAACACCGAGGGAGTACTGACTCTACGCATTACTCCAGACAACGGCAGGACAGTCAATTCCAAGTTGGCTGCCCAACCTAAATACCTAAGAAGACACGGAGGCAATTGTGGGAGAGGGGCGTCTCTAGGGTCCCTATAAATTAACTCCAGGCCTACCCCGTCATATGGGTTGTCCTATCCATACCATCTGGGGGACAGAGAGAGAGAGAACATCAGAAATATCTACAAAGGTTGTGAGGACTTTCCCGTGGTGCTCAGCAGGGAGGTACTACAACACACAGGCGCTAGTAGGAAGGCTACTGATTTCCTCCTGGCTAAGGGAACTCTGGATGTGCCTTCGGACCGGCCGGACTCTGCCTGCCCTGTGAGCGGTACTCTGGACTGCGGAATCTGAAGTCTTCAGTAAAAGGTAAAGAGACTGCAACCCTGTGTCCTCGTTATTCATCGCTCCTCACAACGATCACTATCATCATCCACACACTTTGGGAAGCCCTGGGGACATACTTCACCTGTGGGAAGGTATACCATCTGACTGCCATTCCATCACCCCAGCTGACCCCCATCAGCGTCGGTCACCCTGACCGAATACCACAGGTGGAGTCACGAACACCAGACAAACTTACACCTTTAATTGGGTGCCCCTCAGCAGGGCCACGGACCGGGTCAGGCCACCGTGACATCCCCAGAAACGAGACCGAGGGACCCGGTGCCGAGTACCCCATTGCCCTGTGCCTGGGGGCGATCCATTAGGAGTTAACTCCTGTCCTGGAATATAACTACTGCGCATACTCGGCTAGGCTTCATAGAAACAAGCTGTACACAGCAGGAGAATGGCAGCAGATAGAAAAAATTTATCAATTGCAAACTTTCTTAGTTTGATGATGTCTAACTAATTGAAGCAATTTAATAACATGAAAATATCACTGTCTTTTATTTTCATGTGCGTGAGGAAAAAGGATGTCTGAATGAGGCCTTATGCAGCGGATTCTTTAGCAGACAGCAGATGGTGCTGTACTATATATTGTATGACCTCTCTGGATAGTTTTGTCTTGTTCTTCCTGTATTCCCACATATTGTGATGACGCAGGTGATAATTGCTTTATAAAAAAAAAAAAGCAAAATCTCTGTGTGCTACAACTATATCCTATGGTGTCATGCAGATATTCAGAATGGAGTTATAATAATTACTAGGAATCCATCACTGCTGCTTTGATGTGAACGGCCTCCCACCCTCATAGATCTTTGGCTTGAGGATACTCCAAAGATTCTCAATAGGGTTGAGGTCAGGAGAAGATGGTGGCCACACCATGAGTTTCTCTCCTTTTATGCCCATAGCAGCCAATGACTCAGAGGTATTCTTTGCAGCATGAGATGGTGCATTGTCATGCATGAAAGTGATTTCGGTATGGTTGGCATGGTTCTTCCTTTTGTACAGCGGAAGGAAGTGGTCATTCAGAAACTCTATGTACTTTGCTGAGGTCATTTTCACACCTTCAGGGACCCTAAAGGGGCCTACCAGCTCTGATTCTGACCCAAAATATGACTCCACCTCCTTCTTGCTGATGTCGCAGCCTTGTTGGCACAGGGTGGCCATCCACTAACCATCCACTGTGCCATCCATCTGGACCATCCAGGGTTGTACGGCATTCATAAGTTATCAAAACTGTTCTAAAATTGGTCTTTATATGTCTAGGCCCACTGCAACCATTTTTGTTTGTGTTTAGAGGTGGCCAAATAGTAGGTTTATGCACAACTGCAAGCCTGTGGAGGATCCTACATCTTTAAGTTCACAGGAATCCAGAGGCACCAGCAGCTTCGAATACCTGCTTGCTGCTTTGTAACGATATTTTAGCAGCTGCTCTATTAATCTGATGAATTTGTTTGGCAGAAACCTTCCTCATTATGCCTTTATCTGCATGAACCTGTCTGTGCTCTTTATCAGCCACAAATCACAGTACAATGAGAACGCTTACATTTTCGTGAAATTTCAAATGTTTTCATATCTTGTCCAAGTCATTTCACTATTTGATGCTTTCAGCAACAGAGAGATATTTTTTCTTTCCCATATTGCTTGGAACCTGTGATGTCACATGTGCATCAGAACTTGCTCCTGTGACTATTGCTTCTGTTGCCAGGCGCCACTGTATTCACTTTGCCAGCAGCACTGGTGATGGAAATGTCAGAACCAAAGGCTCTGCTTGGCAGGCTATATCCAGCCACTAAGGTTAGAGTGGCTAGGAATTGTAGTGACATCCAGTCTGGTAGTATGGGTGTGTGTACTAAAGCTTTAAGGTTGCTGCTGCTGGAAGCTGCCAGATATAGCTTAGTGTTTCCTGGTTAGGTGTGCGTCTTCTCCTCCTGGTTTGTTTAGTGTATTCGTGTTCTGATCTTGGCTTGTTTCTGACTATTCTTACAGATTCTAACTTTTGTGCTTGACGTGACCTCTCAGCTATGACCCTACTTGGCGACCATTCCTACTTCTGGACAGCAGTCCTTCCATGGTAGCATTCCACTGCCAGACGAGTGGCTTTTGCCAAGTTTGGCCGAGGCAGCCTATGGCCTCAGGCAGACGTTACATGTGCCCCACTCAATAATGTGGAACATCCTTAAGTAGTTTTCCTTTAGTTTGATTTAGTTTTATTCAGTTTAATTTAGTTTCAGATTGATTTCTGCAATCCAACGAACCCTTAGACACAATGCCATCCATGACTTTATTACATCTTTATAACATTTAAATTGAATTAGTATAATAATTTGGAACGTGGCGTATATGCAATAAAATAAATCTAAAAATGGATGTCAGAATTTTTCGGAAAGATCCATACTAAACATTTCACAACAAATGTAGAAAAAAAACAACTATTATTTCCCACAAAATTTCATATTCCTAAGATCACATTTATAAGCAATAAAATAAATATCAAAATGGACGTCAGAGTTTTTCTGAAAGATCACACCACCCTCAACATTTCACACCAAATCTTGAAAACAGTCATATTATTTCCTACAAAGCAAAGAGAGGAAATAATAGTTGGTGTATTCTGCCCACTCAACCATGCCACGTAACACAGGGTTTCGCTCAGCAGCTTCTTCTAGGTCTTGGTTTGCGTGTATCTCTACATCTCACATTGTATTAATTCAAGATCATGTCAGCATGCAAAACCAACATATAAAAACCTATTCAGAGATTCCTCCAACATAATTATATTTCATATTTCTAAGACCACGCATGCATGCAATAAAATATCAAAATGGACGTCAGAATTTTCCCGAGAGATCCCCTCCCCCTCAACATTTCACACCGAATGTAGAAAACAGCCAAATATTATTTCCTACAAGGCAAAAGAGAGGTAACAAAAATTCTATGAAGTAGAGTCACATATCTCTTCAAGAACATTGCGGTAACATTTTGTAATAGAGTAAACCGTCCTTTTGAAATGTTACATGTCCAAGGTCTGTAGTTGTCATCATCGACCTTGGATATTTTAGCATTCGAAAAAGACAGTTTACTAGAATTAAAAGAAAACTCTGGGGATGAAGCAGATGATATCAAATAATCAGGTATTATTAAAGAAAGGTTTCTAGAAAGGAATTATGTCAAAGGTTTGGTAGACGAAAGCTGGTTACACGCCCTTACGGTAGAACACAAGTCAAGGCGAGAGATGATAAAAGGTGAAAATACAATCATACCCAATGTCATGTCCATCAATGCCCAAACGCTACAAATAGGTAGATATGACCGAAGCCAAATACAGAACCAAGACATTCAAGAAGAGTAAGCAAAGGTAAACCATCTGTATCTCTCTCATAAGAGAAGGCAAGCACAGTCACTATATATGAACCATCATCTCGAGAAGGCATGGCTCAACTATTATCTCGGGAAGCCAATAAATGTATAAAGACTGATGATGAACAAAAGGGTACTATGAAAAATAAAGCAGTGGGGCCATCTAAAGATCCATCAAAAACATTCAGGAGGCATGGAAAGGCAGATGAAACTTCTGAGGGAGTAGAAAAAACAGCGTCGGGACAAAGTTCTATTGATTAGGAGCAAGAGAGAAAGATGTATGAAGAAGAGAGAAGCATCTTGAGAAAGAAAGAGGACTTGTTCAGGCTACAGAAAAAAAGAGAATGAGATAAACACGGTGATCATCGAAAAGAATGTTCTGCAGGTGAAGCATAGATATGTCCAACGCATGAGGATTGATTCTAAATGGAATTAATTGCTGAGCAAAATACATGTCAACACAGTAAAAATGGGACAGCCATGTTTCAGCCATTATCAAGCTAAAATATACAAATTTCAATCAGAAGGTGAAGATTGGAGAACTTAGACAAGCCATGATGGATATTTTTGCAAAGTCACTGACTACAGAAAGAGATGTGTAGGACTGGACCAGATGGAGTAAGCCTAAACTGTTGACAAGAGGTGTTGGAGTATTCAACAACTGCAGGCTTATGCTGTAGAGGGACTTAAGCAGATAATACTGTGTTCTGGACTATATTTTATGACCTCTCTTATTTGTTTTGTCTTGTTCTTCCTGCAATCATCCAAGTAAAACGGTTCATTCTCCTACGTTGTCTTGAGTGCCGATGATCCCGCTAAAAGCTGAAATGAGCTCTCCTAACGTGTCTGGTTTAATAAATACTTGTACACCCAATATATTAAAAATTCTTGGAATCTCTTTTCATGGATCCCATCCTGTTCTTCGTTCCTCAAATAAATGTGACTAAATTGACTACTAGGTGTCACCATTTCCCAACACAGACGTCATCACCGCTGGTGAGATGGCTCAAACTCAAGGCAACAGTTTTGGCCCATATTATGTTGGCCTAATATCCCTGACGATTTGCATGTGTAGGCATGGGCTGTTTGTGTTGGACATGATCGTACCTTGAATATTCCATAATAGTATTTTAAAGCTGAAAATGAGCTCACGAAAGGACCATTCCCTCATCTGGGTTGGATCCCTTTGATCACCCTTTTATAATGCAAATGTTTGGCAAAAATTCAAGTATCTCCAAGGTTCCAAGAAGAAACATACTTAAGAGTTCTGATTCTGTGGCAGAATGTCAGGAAATGAGTCTCAATATCAAACAACAAGTTATTTATATACTGATATAGCTTTTTCGTGTGTCATGAATGAACATTCTTTGCCTAATGAAATTATAGATGAGTAACTTGATATTTTATTGTGGTTTTTCCTTTTTCCCTGTTTTCCTCAATCTCGATGATGGAAAAGTTTTTCAGAAAAAAAATTAAGCTGTTCACGTAATAGAAAAAAAAAACTGATGGACCTTCAACATATAGAAAATTCTGCTCATTGCTGGGCTATTGCTTTTAGAATTTTAAGGAACTACCCAGCCCTTTAAATGGAAGGGATCAGAGTTATCTCAAATCCTGGTCTTTAGAACTGGAGCCCGAGTGTTAATCAATCCTGAACTGTACATCTTGGTAGCTTATGGCTGTAACAAAAAAACTCTTTTCCCCAAACTGTGCTTTACTCACCCTCCCTGAATTGAAAGCTAGGGTGCAATCACACATCGGTGTTTCATGGTTTATGGGTCTCCTGACCCAAACTCATCAACCTCATGGCTATTCATAAGGCTGTGAAGTTCAGCTCACGGGAGTCACGGTTGGTCCATACATCATGATTCGTGATCAAGCATCAAAACACGTATATATATATGAATGTTGTCTTGTACTGAATTGTTTACCACATAGCGATATATCATATCTGCTCAGGGATCAGGGGGACTCAGGCCCCATCTTCTCGTTGGGTCCCCTATTTCAGTGGAGTGGCGGATGAGGATGCTCACCATTCCTTGATTTAAAATCTATGGGACTGATGAGGATAGCCAAGTCCCATTCTTAGGTATTTGGGACACTCAGCAATAAGCAACTGTAGATAGCCACTACAATGATGACCCTTCCCTGGTCCCCTTGTCACTCTATGTTCTTCCAAGTCTAGTGCCATCACTGGTTGAAGAAGTGGGGTGTTGACACCTCTGAGGTCACCGATGTAGAACTGTTGGGACAGTTATCTCCAGAGTAAGAAGAAAGGAGACTGGCTGGGGACCAGGAAGCCATCAGCATAGGAGAGGCGGTGAATTGGTTAGATATTGCTTCTTTTGTAGCATTCTAAGCATTTTTTTTTAAATAAACGTCTGAGGAACCCCTTTTATGGAAAACGATGTCCTGATTTTAAGGGGCAACAGCTTAGGTCAAGGGCTGCCAAAATATACAGTATATATGTTAAAAATATTAATGGGAGTTTGTCATCTCCAACATCATCATCATATAAACTAAGCCCCATAGTCCTATAGGAGATTTAGTCCTTATAAAATCCATACCTTTGTTATAGCAGAAGCTGCCTTTGTTGTCCTTAAAGGAGTTTTCCGCCCTTGGTATAAAAGTCTGCAGTTACACTGTGTGGCTGTAGACTTATGAATCTTCACATTGCGCACTGTGTGCTGTCAGGATCCTCCGGTGCCAGTGCCAGAAGCGGGCGGTCATGTGATCACAAGTATGCGATTTGCACATTCCCGACCACATTCCGACTAGACGTATCTGGCCTCACTCATTTCACTTGTATTGATCGATGCTGCTCACATCTAGTTGGAATGTGGCCGGGAGTATGCAAATTACATACTTCCGGTTATATCACCTCCCGCTCTAGGTGCTGGCACAGGAGAATCTTGACAGCGCAAACTGTGAGGATTCACAAATCTACAACTACAAAGAGTGACTGCAGACTTGTTTCCCAAGGCCGGACTACCCCCTTAAAATACATTTAGGGTCCAAACGAGCTATAGCAGTTTTAAATAAAAGGCACCAAATTCATTAAGAATGAATTCGGCACCAAGGACTGGAGTATTCATGATGAATTTGGCGTGGGGGGCGCGTCTACCCCCCCCCCCCCGTCTTGCCTCGACTCTACATATTCCAATGGAGCTGATTCAAACTTGCACGAAAATGTCAAAAGTTTGTGTCCTTTCAAAGCTTTTACGCCACTTTTGTGGCATAAAACTTTTGGGTAATCAAGAGGGCCCGAAGAGAACCACTGTAAAACAAAAGTATATGGACCCGTTTCAATACAATAAAGTATCCATGACAGAAGTTGTTTGCTCATTGGAGGTGGGATGGGCCACCTTAAAGAAGCACTCCTCTCATCAAAGTTTTTATCCTCTTAATATATTGCAATCATCCCATTAAACAGCTCTATGTACTTACAATTGATAATTTTGCCTTTCTACCCAGCTAATTCTTCTCTTTTTTCTACTCTATTTAGAAACAGGAAGCCAGAACTCCACTCGCAGTCCTCTCCCCTCTTTTCTGCATCAATGCAATCCTCCACCCTCTCCTACTCACTTTGAAGCCTATATCAGAGGAGCCAACGACCACAGTAGAGAGGTCTGAAAACATGCACACTGGCTCTTGCTGTAACACTGTGTGCACGCACACCGAAGGATTCTTTTCAGGCAACGCACTCTCTGGCAAAGCGAGCCCTGCCAATTAACAGCAACAGTCCGGTCATGCTAATTGAGGGGGCAGAATGGTGCACCAAATCTCTTGGCCCACATCATGGGTTCGCTGAACACTGTAATTTACATATCAAGTGCACCAAAGTAGGTTTTTTTAAGGGACTAAGTCGTCTATGACTATGGGCCTAGTTTAAATAATGCTATCATGGGTAAAGTCTTTGGAAAAGGGCACAGAATCTTTAGTATCTACAGGATCACATCACTCTCAGTGCGCATTGGACTCGAAGTCACATTTTCGAGCAAGGTACAACAGTTTCCATTCTGTACCGCAGGTCTCCCGCTGTTCCCAATTTTACTTCAAATAAATAGTAACAGATTGTGAGCTCAAACAAGAAAAACAACCTTGGGGGAAATAAAGGAACTCGAAGTAAACACTATAAATACTCGGGGGGCCACCGAGATCCTATTGTTTAATTGTTTTTGCAATGTCCTCAAAATCTATAAAAATTAAAGGGGTTTATTTAAATAAAGTGTTTTATTGTCACTACATATTATCCGCTTTTATGGTATTGTTTTAATCATTGCTATAATAAAATGCAACTGGTCTTATTGCAGCTTCAATCGCCGACTGACACCTATCCAATGAAACATCTTTCTAGGGTTATTTTGGTGGTTTACATGTTATTGCACATGGCTGCAATAAATATCACGGTTTCTGTGTTCCTAAACAGAATAAAAGTTCATCTATATCCAAATACTAAACGTTCCATGCACAGTATTTGTTAGAGCAGCAGTTTGTGCTCCAGAGCTGATCTTCTTACTACTATGATTACAAATATAAAGTTGACATTTTGGTTCTTAAGATGCAACGTTTAGACACTTGGTCACCCATCTCTGTATAAAAATAGAGACTTTGACAGATTCTCTTTTTTCCTCCCAAAAAAGTGCTGGTTAGGCTCACCTGGTGATATGGATCCACAAAGCCTCAAGTCCAGGTGGACACATGGACCCCAGGTTGGCACACGGACCCCCTGGCATTGGTGCAGCTTCCTAAAGGACACTTTAAACTATGAGGACTTGGACAACCGTGAATCACAGGAGCAGTAGAATCGTGGAGCACAACAAACAAAAAACTCTGGAGTCTCAATCCTAAGACAAAGGTGTGTCTTAGTGGGCCTACATAGATCTAGGGAGATTATATCATCGAGCAACTTGCAAAACCAGACGTGGAGCACAACAGAGGGCAGTGGACCCAGGGGAAGGAAGCGGAACATATGATATCAGGGACAGGTGTGTAACACATACACATTAACTTAGCCCAATGTGTCAGTTTTGTTGGGTTTTTATTTTCTATAAATACTTTTTGAAAAAAAAGCATATAAAAAATGAAAACAAATGCAAATTATATGACAAAGCATATAGAGCATATTTATTGACCAATACACCTACATCCTGCCCATGGATGGATTGGATGAGGACAGTAGGATCAGACTACACAGGATATTTTGTAGTCTATTACTAGGCAGACAAATTAATTCACATGGGAACTTTAGACAAAAAACGGTAGGTGAATTTTAGGCAAGACTACCTGCTACATTGAATACTGCCATGCTTTTATTGAAAGGTATTGTCCAGGAATTTTAAAGAATGGTCAACAATCAAGGAATTTGAAAAAAAAAATAATAAGAAAAAATAAGATAACCTATACTCATTTGGTAATTCCCCGACCACTGCATAATCCCGTAATGAAGAACGCCCGACTATCAACATGTGATTGATTCAACCAATGAGTGGCCTTAGAGGTCACCTGCCGGTCATGTTATAATCACTGCTGAGGTCAGTGATTGGCTGCAATGGTCAAGAGCAAGTTGTCAAAAAGTTATCACTGCAAGACAGAGAGCAAAGATGATCTGAATTGGCCGTGTTGGGGCATCAAAGCATCTACTATGGTAGTAAAAGTTGTGTTACTATTTTATCACATCCTCTTCTTTGTGGTCATTCTTTAAAGAGGTTGTCCACTACATTTACGTTGATGGCCTATCCTTAGGATAGGTCAGCAATGACTGATCGTCCGGGGTCTGGCACTCGGCACTCCCACCAATCAGATGTTATCGGTGGCGGCGGCAGCCGGAAGTACTTGCAGAGGTGGCTGTCTACTTGTAGTGGCCCAGTAGGGTACTGCACATCCGCCTCCTATACAAATCAATAGAAGGCGGATGTGCAGTAACAAGCCTCGGCCACTACAAGTACATGGCCAGATCCGCAAGAAAGTACTTTCAGTCGGCCACCGCCGCCACCACCGATGACAGCTGATCGATGGGGGTGCCAGGTGGCGGACCCCAGCCGATCAGACATTGATGAAATATCCAAGGATAGTCCATCTATGTAAAAGTAGTGAACAACCTCTTTAACTACTTCAAGACCGCCCATAGACTTTAAATATCTGGGCTGCCCACACTTTACTCTGCACTGACATTTACTCTGCACTGATGTTTACTCTGCACTGACATTTACTGTGCACTTATGTTTACTCTGCACTGACATTTACTCTGCACTGATGTTTACTCTGCACTGACATTTACTCTGCACTGATGTTTACTCTGCACTGACATTTACTCTGCACTGATGTTTACTCTGCACTGACATTTACTCTGCACTGATGTTTACTCTGCACTGACATTTACTCTGCACTGATGTTTACTCTGCACTGACATTTACTCTGCACTAATGTTTTCTCTGCACTGACATTTACTCTGCACTAATGTTTTCTCTGCACTGACATTTACTCTGCACTGATGTTTACTCTGCACTGACATTTACTCTGCAGTGACATTTACTCTGCACTGATGTTTACTCTGCACTGGCATTCTAAAACATCAGTGCAAAGTAAACTACATGCAAGGCATTGTGCAGTTGTATGGGAGGATAGCTAGCTGTCAGATACTGCCAAACTCCCGATAGAGAAGGCAGCTAGGGTTTATTTCCATCTCTGCCTTCCCGATTGCTGTATACACAACACTGATGATCCCTACTCCTCTGGATCTAGTGATCATAGGATCGCTAGGTGTAGGGAGAGAGCAAGAGCTGCTGGGCCTTGGAGACCCATTGGGTGCTGCTATGCAGACATGAGGCTGAATTTCCTCTGTAACTGGGGCTAAAATACTAGCCCCATTTTCAGGGGAAATCATCAGTAATAATAATGTATTAGTATATTAATATGCCCCACCAAAGGTCTTTTAAGACCTTATGGAGGAACAGTATGTGCGATAAATGTAAAAATTAATTTTATAAAAAACTAAAAAAAGGAATGCCAGTCTGAATCGCTAGTTCTAGCCCCGATCTCAGAAAAAATATGTCTACTATATAGTAATGATTTTTTACAGACAAGAGAATGCAATTTAACGTGTTTTTTAGCAGTCCTTTGTGGTCATAAAAAGAAAATGTGAAAAATAGACATGAATTTCCTATTTTTTACATTTTCCTCTATGTCAGAAAAAAAGGAATATAAAAAATGATATAAAAAAATAAGCCTCATGTATCAAGGAAAAAAGGCAAAATTTATTATCTGAATATTCGAATGACGATTTTTTTTTTTAGAGCAGTTAAAAGCACATGTTGGATGAAACCCGAAGGGGCAGTAATGGGGAAAAATGGCCTGGCCCTGAGCTGGTTAAATATTTAGGGCAACTCCTTTAAGATACATTGAATTAATGTAAAAAATAATAATAATTGCAAATGTCAACATATCCTTTAAATGGGTTTTCCAGGAATATGATATGTTATCAATTTCAGATCAATGGAAGACTGACATTGATCAGATTGTTAGCAGATCACAGAAGTACACAGTGTATAGAGCGGAAACCGCACAGCTCCATACACCGTGTAGTGGCCGTTCTCAGGTACTGCAGCTCAGCTCTTATTGACTGCAATACCTGAGAATGGCTCATAGCAGCTGATTGATGTCGGTGCCAGATTTCAGACCACCATTGATCTGATATTGATTACCCATGGCAGGTATTTCCTTACAGAAGGGGTCATAGGCAGTGACAGCCCTCTCAGTATTTGCTGTCCTATCACCAGTGGTTTCGGATTTACATGGGAATTCCGCTACCAAGATTGCGTTAATATTTTTTTAATTCTCTGAATTAAAGCATAATATTTATCTTTTTCTTTTTTTCTTTCGAGCTACCAATTACTCAGGGAAAGTATGCAGATATTGTGCTTCTTTCATAACCTTGGGTGACACCAAGAAAGCTAAAATTCCGAATGAAAGTCTCGCGCCAGTCCACATATTTCTCCGGACGCTGGAATGCTGAGGTCCTGCTCAGAAATTAAGTCAAGGTTTCATACTCAATTTTATTTTTAAAGGGGAAAATGTATTATTTAATGTCCTAGTTAAGTTTTCAGTGTATCTTTAGAGCAATCAGTGTGCTAGTGTACTGTATCTTTAGAGCAATCAGAGGTCTATATGTCTGATACAGAGCTCCAAATCCTCTGCACAGAGGACATAGCATTCAATAAGGTTACTATGGAGGATCTCCAGTGCATCATGACAGCGTGAACAATTCTCACTGTCAGGATTCTCTTCTGTCGGGAGTAGGTGGGCTCATGACCACAAGCATGCGATGTGCATATTTCTGGCCACATTCCAACTAGACATGTCCGGCCTTTCTCAATTCACTTGTATTGAGTGAGGCAGCACACGTTTAGTTGGCATGTGACCGCATGTATGCAAATTGCATACTTGTGGTCACGCATCCTTCTGCTCCCGGTGCTAGCACAGTAGAATCCTGACAGTGCACATTGTGCACTGTACTTTCACACTATATGTGACTGCAGACTTGTACCCCAAGGCCGGACAACCTCTTTAATCTCAATAACACATCTGTATGCAGAGAGCTCCCTAGTTCCATTTACAATAAGAATTGTATACACTACTTATATATTTATGTGGAAGTTCATGCAAAGGATTTGGAAAGCTATAAAGAAAAATAAGTATAAAATAAAGTTATCGGTAATGACTTTAAAACTGATATTGACTTTAAGAAGATTTTAGACCTCGAAGTAACATCAGAGTACCAGGAATGATGATTTCTTCCATTTCTTTATTTTGTAAGTCCATGTCTCCGTTGTCTATGTTGCCCATTAGAAATTCTTATGTGAAGGAACTTCCATGTGGAGGGGTTTGGCCTGCATGTATGGCTCTCCGGCTTCTTTGGCCTCTTTCTCCTCCCAGCATCGCCTCCTGCTAGTGATGTCTCTCCTCTCTGTGAGCTGCTCCTCCAGCCGGCATTTGCACAGGAAGCACCATTTCTGGGAGTGATGATGTTGTGACAATCCACCTGTGCATGCACCGTCCCTGAGAATGACGGCGATTGTGCGAGAGCTTAGGCGGGGAGCAGATCAGAAGACTGAAATCTAGTGCAGGTAATGCCGAATGCACAGATGGATAGTACGGCATCTGCCACGTCATCAAAATGCTATTGTATAGGTGCCGCCCGGTGGGAATGATGGCACCTGCATGAGATATTGGCTGGGGGAGCAGGTCACGGAGAACAGTGACCTGTCAATCAATGGCAAGAGGCTAATCTTGGGAGAAGAAAGAGGTCTGAGAAGCCATAGAGCTGTAAGTTCAGACCAAGCTCCTACAATCAAGTGACAAATGCATACAGTACAGACCAAAAGTTTGGACACACCTTCTCATTTAAAGATTTTTCTGTATTTTCATGACTATGAAAATTGTACATTCACACTGAAGGCATCAAAACTATGAATTAACACATGTGGAATTATATACTTAACACTCTTGGCATTCTCTTGATGAGCTTCAAGAGGTAGTCACCGGGAATGGTCTTCCAACAACCTTGAAGGAGTTCCCAGAGATGCTTAGCATTTATTGGCCCTTTTGCCTGCTCTCTGCGGTCCAGCTCATCCCAAACCATCTCGATTGGGTTCAGGTCTGGTGACTGTGGAGGCCAGGTCATCTGGCGTAGCACCCCATCACTCTCCTTCTTGGTCAAATAGCCCTTACACAACCTGGAGATGCGTTTGGGGTCATTGTCACGGTTGGAACCAGGCATGTAGAGTCCATCTGTTCACCTTTTCTGCGTCGACACGGTGGTTGGTACCAATATCTCAAATTTGGACTCATCAGACCAAAGCACAGATTTCCACTGGTCTAATGTCCATTCCTTGTGTTCTTTAGCCCAAACAAGTATCTTCTGCTTGTTGCCTGTCCTAAGCAGTGGTTTCCTAGCAGCTATTTTACCATGAAGGCCTGCTGTACAAAGTCTCATCTTAACAGTTATTGTAGAGATGTGTCTGCTGCTAGAACTCTGTGTGGCATTGACCTGGTCTCTCATCTGAGCTGCTATTAACCTGCGATTTCTGAGGCTGGTGACTCGGATAAACTTATCCTCAGAAGCAGAGGTGACTCTTGGTCTTCCTTTGCTGGTGCGGACCTCATGTGAGCCAGTTTCTTTGTAGCTCTTGATGGTTTTTGCCACTGCACTTGGGGACACTTTCAAAGTTTTCCCAATTTTTCGGACTGACTGACCTTCATTTCTTAAAGTAATGATGGCCACTCATTTTTCTTTACTTAGCTGCTTTTTTCTTGCCATAATACAAATTGTAACAGTCTATTCAGTAGGACTATCAGCTGTGTATCCACCAGACTTCTGCACAACACAACTGAGGGTCCCAACCCCATTTGTAAGGCAAGAAATTCCACTTATTAAACCTGACAGGGCACATCTGTGAAGTGAAAACCATTTCTGGTCACTACCTCTTGAAACTCATCAAGAGAATGCCAAGAGTGTGCAAAGCAGTCATCAAAGCAAAAGGTGTCTACTTTGAAGAACCTAGAATATAAGACATAATTTCAGTTGTTTCACACTTTTTTGTTAAGTATATAATTCCACATGTGTTAATTCATAGTTTTGATGCCTTCAGTGTGAATTTACAATTTTCAGTCATGAAAATGCAGAAAAATCTTTAAATGAGAAGGTGTGTCCAAACTTTTGGTCTGTACTGTATATCAATAAATTAAATGTACAAACCTAACATGTTCTCTACATCTTTATATGTTTCGCTTAGGCTTCATCCAGGGAAATAATCATCCCCTTTGAAGAAGCACAGGCAAAACAAACACATTTTTTTGTCTTTTTGTTTTCTTGCTTCTATCTATCTTTGTTTTATACAACTTTTTATGAAGCTATATCTAATAAAATTACCACATTATAATGATGTAATGTATGGTACATGTTTTAAGGGTGTAATAATTTAAGGTAGGTAAAGTGCTGTACCAAACACATATTGAATATACTATACATCCAACAAAGTATTAAACAACAAAGTGATGAGTGAACATATCACTAAATATAAAGTACCAACTCAAAGGACTCTCTGCATCCCGACGTACGTTTCGCTTGCGCTTCTTCTAGAGGCAAAATTATCCCCTTTGAAGAAGCATAAGCTAAACACACACACTTTTTTTTGTTTGTGAGCTTTACCAGCATATTACATGTTGGTTTTATACAACTTTTTATGAAGCTGTATCTAATAAAAATTATTATTTTATCATGATGTGGTGTATGATATCTGTTTTTCAATGTAACAGTTTAAGATGGGTTGGGGACTTTAACATTTACCATAATTGGCCCTTTTTTTTTGTTTTTGAAGGTTTCCTCTTCAAAAGTGTACCGCAAGTGAAACATATGTGCAGTGAAGTTATCTGGCACATCAATGGTAACTGTAATAGATCCGTAAGAATATCCTCCGTTCATTCTACAGTTCTCCTTCCAATTATACCTCATTATTTTGAATCATTGCCAGAACATATTATATAACTAGCCTTCTAATTACACCACAACCATTTCCCACAATTTTTTCGGGATTATGTCTGGTCGTCACCCCCCCCACCACCACCACCACCACCACCGGTGTACTGTGTACCGTTGTGTTGAATGCAATCAGTCATCTTTCTAAACATACCAGAGTGAACACATATGAGTTAAGATACACATTGGTGGGGACGCCTGGAGCACAGAGGAAGTTTGGACAGATGTCAATTCTGCTAAATATTTTTAAATGAGCTTTCTGGCGCCCGAGGCAATTCCCTCTCTTAAGCAACAGGCTGAGCTCTTGGTTTGCGTCTTAAAATGAGCCATTGTTCACTGCAGGCACTGAACGGAGACTTAACACCTTAAAGAGAAGGACACATTGGTCACCCCATAACTGACTGGTTGAATGAAGAATATTTCATTAAAGGACATCTGTCACCTCTCCTAAAATGTCTGCTTTTTTAAATTTACGTACTCATCATAAATAGTATATTCTATTAACTATATCTTCATAAAAAATTGTATAAAACATGCTAGAGTAAAGGAGAAAAAAACAAAGAACCGGGGGTTGGATTGTGTGGAAGACATTGAATGTGATACAGAAATGTTGATGTAGTACATATAATGTTCCAAATATGGGCCAAATGCATAAGGAACCCACAAACTACTAAACAAGAAAGTGATAAACGCATATATCAATAAATAAAGTGTACAAACTTAACAGGTTCCCTGCATCTCAATATATGTTTCGCTTGTGCTTCATCCAGGGTCATAATCATTCCCCTTGAAGAAGCACAAAACAAACATATTTTTTGTCTGTGAGTTTTTCTGCCTCTAAATGCCTTTATAAAATGTCTGTTTTGTTACATTTTTGTATTCTTCATGAGATAAATATTCAGGAGCATCTTTTCCTATAATTCTGTATTGTGTGATTCATCTATTATGTCTCCTAGAAATTTATGAATTATCAGGTCAAATGTATGAATTATCAGTGGACATGTGATACTGGTATACTGGTGAAAAAGGTAAGAAAAGGAAGCTGTGCAAATGAAGCAAATACCCAAAATACAATTTAAATTACAAAATTAAATTTTTTTATTGAAAATGCAGACAGAAGACACAAATAAAACCATATTAAAATACAACTAACACACCACTGGTCCCATAGTACATGAAAGTATAAGAACGGCACAAGGTACAAAAATGTATGACGGAGGGCACACTAATACCACTCATATGCTGTTGAAGCCATAGAAAACAATATATGAGTGGTATTAGTGTGCCCTCCGTCATACATTTTTGTACCTTGTGCCATTCTTATACTTTCATGTACTATGGGACCAGTGGTGTGTTAGTTGTATTTTAATATGGTTTTATTTGTGTCTTCTGTCTGCATTTTCAATAAAATTTTGTAATTTTGTAATTTAAATTGTATTTTGGGTGTGCGCTTCATTTGCACAGCTAACTTTTCTTACCTTTTTCATATGCTTCTTTGCTATGCACTAAGTGGCACCCCTGTGTATATTTGTCATGCTTGAATAAGCCTTTTCTGCCCGGCTGTAGTACTCCCTTACCCAAACTCTTCTCGCACATACTGGTATACTGGTGACACGTCCGATACTGGTGACGGGTGATACTGGCATACTGGTGACACTGTCCAATCAGTGTTGCCAATCTAAAGACACACCCATAAAAAAAAACAAATAGTAACACCCAGTTGTCCATTTATTCCTAAATTTCCAAGAAGAATGCCAGAAGTACAGCACAACAGAGTTTTAAGAAAATATGCTCCAGAATTATCATTTCATGAGGAAATTGAATATTTACTAAAACAGACATATCAGGAGAGGCATCAGGTCCTCTTTAAAGGATTCATTTATTACCTTTCTACCAGAAAGGGGATACATATGATTGCTAAAGACTGGAGTTGATGCGATTCGATTCCCAGGACCCACTCCATCAGCCACGGCTGTGAGAACCGTTCTTTACCTCACATCATCTACGGCTCTTCTTTTTATTTCCAGACCGGTACGATGTCACACGTACATCTCGTCTCCCATCCAGAGGGCACAGATTACTATCGTGGCTGATGGACCAGGTTGTGCAAATCAATTCGCAGCAACTCTACTAATGAATCTAACTTCCATTGGTCTCAAGAGAAAGAGACTCAAATTATTTAAAGAAGTGTGCTGTATATATTGCACGTGTTTTCACACTAATATTTATTCCTGTGCAGAATATATATACTGTGTGTGGAGACACGGGGTCAGCGGGTGCTCTAGTCCGCTGGCTTGAGACCGCATGGACCAGGGATCATCCCACTGAACTTCCGCTCTCCTTTTACTTACACAACACAGAGTGAGGGTAAAACAGTGTGGCAAATAATTTATTAAACCACAAAACAGGCAAATAACACATAGAACAGTTCCAGCAAAATACCCAAGATGGGGAAAATTACAGATTCACCCTTACGCTCACTCACCGGGATTAGAGCTGCTCCAGGGCCAACTACCCCCACCAGTGGCACCCCACTTTTGGCAGGCACCCACAGAGAGGAGGTAACGACAAGCTTAGGAAGCTAACCGAGAGCAGTGAGGTATGTGGCCAGGTGACCTGATTGTCCCAACCTGGATTCTTCAAGATGTCTCTGAGGGTTCTGAGATGGTCAATGGAGCAGATCCGTGTTCTTCCAGCTGGGGCCATGGTCCCCTAAGAAGACATCCTGTAGAGTCATTTGGAACAGAGGCAAAGTCTCCTTATATAGTTCACAACTGTCCTTCAAGCCATCATTCACTGGGAAAAGTGGTGATGATGTTAACCCACATTGATTATTTATAGTTTATCTTTCAATGTTTGCAAGTCAACAACTGCATGGCCTGGTATAATGTGTAATCAACTTATTAGCAAACATCATTGTTCAGTGACCTTGCATCCCTCTTTTGCAAAGATAGCTGTACGAAAACTGTAGCAGCCGATATAAGAGGTAAATAACAACCATTCACCAATTTACAAATATCAATTCAACCCACAAGAGTCAATAATTCAGACAATAGTCTATGATTCTGGGCCTACAGAATTTACGCCTGGCATACTTAAGAAGAAATGCTGTGTCATCACACAGGGGTATACAGGACCCATATATATCCTAGCTCTGAAGTTTAACCTCTTAGATGCCACTGTAAATAACAACTGCAGCATATAAGTGGTTATACCAAGATAAAGAAGTCTCATGCGGGGTGCCAATGCGATTACCCGGGGTTTGCCATCTCAGAGACAGGGCCTAACAGGATTCCAGTCACTGTAACGCAATTCAGGCAATAGTGATGGCCTGGCGCTCTGACCAATATAAATATTTTGGAACTATTTAGAATACAGAACATTTTGTTTCTCATGGGTGGGCCGTACATAGTTACACAGGTTGAACAAAGACACAGGTACGTTAATTTCAACCTTTCACCACGGATTCTTCATTCGCTAGATTATTTATAACCCATAATGCCATTTGTTGTAAGAAAAGCATCCGGCCCTTTAATAAATGCTGTTATAGTGTGTGCCATTACTACCTCTTGCGGTCGAGCATTCCACAGTCTGACTGCTCTAACTGTAAAGAACCCTTTCCTATGTAGCTGCCGGAATCGCCTTTCTTCCTCCCGTAATGAGGACCTCCTGGTCCTTAGTATGGTACTTGGAAGGAATAAGTCATGTGCCGTCCTTTGTACTGACCACACATATATTTATACATGTAAATGAGATCTCCTCCGAGACGTATTTTTTCTCAGATAAACAAGACCAACTTTTCCAACCTCTCATCTTAGGCCGGAGACACACTGGTGCGAGATACGGCCGAGTCTCGCTGGTTAAAAGCAAGCTGTGGCACCGGCATTCCGGAGCGGAGCGTGCAGCTGCATAGCAATACATGGAGCCGCACGCTCCGCTCCGGAGTGCCGGTGCCACAGCTTGCTTTTAACCACCGAGACTCGGCCGTATCTCGCACCAGTGTGTCTCCGGCCTTATAAGAAGTCTCCATCCCTTGTAATAATCTAGTTTCCACCTTTGAACTGACTCTAACTTCTGAATATCTGTTTATAATGTAGAGCCAAAAACTGGATCCTGTTAGCTAGATGTGGCCTCACCAGTGATTTATGGGAGGGTAATAATTCATTGGGATAGCAGGATTTTATCTCTCTTTTCATACATCCTAAAATCTTATTAGCTTTGGCATTAGTGACGAGCAAATTGATTCAATGCAAATCGAGTTTGTGTCGAGGTTTTGGAAATTTTTGAATAATAAGCTTTGCACAAATCGCCTAAAATGCCCATTGCCATTTTAGATATTTTACATGACGTTGGGCACAGTCGAGTGGGCTTCCGCATAATGCCTTGGAACAATCACATTACAAAGCACAGCCAATCAGAATGGATTATTATAGCCAATATAAAAGCTGAGGAAGGGAATACAGCAGCCATTTTATGTCGAATCTGGATAGTGAGAATATGTCACAGTTTAGGCATCAAATTAGATAGAGAAAGCCCTAAAATGCTTGAAGGTGAGAGAAATATAGGAGAGTCACTATTTCTTTAGGGACACATAGCTTAGTCCTAAAACATATGCAGAGAAAGCTCAAATATGCTTGAAGGCGAGATATAGAAAAAATACTATGTCTGTAGAGACACATAGTTGGCAGCTGCTACTTACCTAAAGGATTATTCCCCCCAAAAAATCAATTGATCCGATGTCTATGGGATAGGGGATAACTTGAGGATCGTTAGGACACTCACTGATCCCTAAATCAGGGCTTTGGAAGCCCAGAAAGTATCTCTACAGCTACACACAAAACGGAGCAGAGGTGCTCATGCTCGGTCTCTTCTCCATTCATTATCTATGGGGCTGCCGAAAGCCGAGCATGCGCACCTCCACTACATTGAAGACAATACTGCAGAGTCGGAATTCTCCAGCACCGAAAACCTCAAAGTGAGAATCAGTAGAGATCCTAACGACTGGACCATCGCTGATCGGCAAGTTATAGATAAGGGATAACTTAATTTTTTTTGGACTAACCTTTTTCTATTGGAGAAGTGGTTCAAACCCTAGAAGGAAGCAAGCGAGGAAAATGATTTTGCTCCAGGTCTGTGGTTTCTGCACCATAGTTCAATGTGCTTCTTAAAGTGATGATGGATAAAGATATTATAAAATACATAATCCCTTTACAAATCCCACAATTTTGCAATGATTCATGTTATTAGTTGTTAGGTGCAGAGATAAATCCTCTACTTGCTGCATCTTGCTGTAGCCACAAAGCCTCCATTCACCGGCACCAGCCGTAGTCACCGTTCTAATTTACTACTTTCACAAATCATATTCATTTCTTAATCTCATTAATTCTAATAACTGCTCAGTAGAATAAAATATCTGTCACAGCTGAGCTCATAAGGCGCTGATTGCATTGGACCTAAATAAACAGACAAATTATCCCACTAGGAAATTGGCTGCCACGTTATTAGACTATTAGGCGTTCATTTATTTTTCTTTTTTTATTCCCTTTAGTCCTTAAAGAAAGCAAATCAAGTAACACATCAAGGTCACAGAGACATGAATCCGTCGCTTAGCGTGTTTGCGGTGTGGTATATGGTTTCTGGGCTCATATAGGGAATTTTTCCTACATCTGTAAAAACAGAAAATGAGTAAATATAACATGAGTTTTATGGAATGTAACTTTTTAACAAAGTACAGAATTGACGTAAATTTATTTGAAAATTTCTTGGTTCTCTAACTTTTAGTAATGACTGATTCTCACACCGGGGCAGACTGAATATCATCTGGGCCCACTAGTGGGGGACAAGGTGGGAAATGTTGCAAAATAGTAAAATCGCTGCCTTAAACCCATTGAGCCCACTCCCATGGTCTCCACCGGGAGAGGATGTGACGTCCCATTCTTAACTACTGTCTTTTATAGGCTGTAGTGTCAGTTGACGTTAATAGAATGTCTTCAGATGTGCATCGATTGATGTCCCATTTCAGTCACATGACCTCTGCAGCCAACCAGGACATTACCACTTCTGGCACCATTGGAGATCGCGCTGGAACAACTTTAGTTAGCGATTGCAAGTGTTACATACCTACTGTATTTCGACTACTGTCTACGATTTGCACCTGTCTGTAGCTTGCATCTTCAGCCTCTGAGGCCTGCTGGTTAACCCATCATTTGAAGTAAGCATTGCAAACTGACAATTTTGTGTATTTTTTGAAAAATTCTTGGCTCTCTTATTTCCAATAATGACTGTTTTACACACAGGGGTGGACTGAGGATCATCTGGGCCTACTAGTGGGGGACAAGGTCGGAAATGTTGCAAAACAACGAACTCACTAGCTTAAGGCTGGTGAACCCAGCACAGCCTACTCTCGTGGTCTCCACCAGGAGATGATGCGATGTCCCATTCTTAGCTACTGTCTTTGATTGGCTGCAGTGTCAGTTGACAGGAATGTTATGTCTTCAGATGTGCATCAGTTGATGTCCTGTTCCAGTCACCTGACCACTGTAGCCAAATACCTTAAAAGTCAGGTAGCCAAAAACAAGGAATGAACACTTCTTTCAACGATGGAAACTTCTAAATCAATCTACACTGAACAATTTAAGTTAGTGACTGCAAGCATTATGTACCTATCTCGGCTTCTGTCTACAACTTGTATCTATCTATAAGTTGCATCTACTGCTTCTGAAACCTGAGGATAAAGTTTTCACAAAGTATAAGAAAACTCCTAAAGAAGTTTCTGATTCATTCACATTCATGAGAATTTTAGAACTTTAATTTTTTCTGCCAATTGTTTCAAAGAAACGATGTGCTGAGCAGGACCACCGACAACATCGGTCACTTTAATCCTCCGAGGCTCATAAATACAGTCCTTGGAGGAACCCAAGCTCTGTCGTATCCTTCATCATGCCAGGTGAGCCGCATGGGGTGATCTTGGCTGTCAGTCTTCTTAACCTTTCCGACTCTTACAGAAAGCTCCAAAACCACTTTCTGATCTGTCTGTGTCACGTTTATTGGATATCTTGATGCGTTCTCTACATCTCTACTAACATAGACTCCTCTCCCCAACATCCCATCATCAGAAACTTGAAATCTGTCCCTGATGATGCTCTCAGCTGTGTCTACAGTTGTCCCATGGTACATGGTGTAGAATCTTCTTACAGGATATTTTACTTCCGTTTCATCAAAAGGATTTCAAATCTGAGAATGTTCAACCTAGTTTTGTTGCATAGTTAAACAGGGATGGTACAATTTTGGTTAAGAAATAAGGCCAATGTTCTTATTCAAAATCTCAGATCTAGGATAGTCACCGGTTGGCAGCCGGACGCAAAAGTTGGAGCAGGACAAGACTGGTTTTGCCTGGATAGAATCACAGGTAATCGGTAGTATTACTACACTACCATCTAGCCTGCGCCAGTGCACATCTCAACCCCAGTGGTGACTGCACTGACACTCAAGGCTTGAGGCATGTGGCATGGTGCAGAATACCTAGAAGAGGACTGTATTTATGAGCCTTGGAGGATTAAAGTGACCAATGTTGTCGGTGGCCCTGCTCAGCACGTCGTTTCTTTAAAACATTTAATTGGTAGAAAAAAATAAAGTTCTAAAATTCTCATGCTTCTGAAACCTGCAGGTTAACCCATCATTTGTTGTAAGCATCACAAACTATTGTTAGAATCTGTTCATATTACTCTGCAAACTAATGTGGATTCAACAAGTTGAATCTACTGCTTCTGGGACATGCTGGTTAACCTATTGTTTGCTGTAGCATTGCGAACTGTTGTTTAGAGACTGATCACATTACACTGCAACCACCTCTGCAGACTCTTGTGGTTTCTACAACATATATCTAAGTTTTTTTTTCCAACCTGCTGCTTTCCTCTGCATCTGCTCTTCAGGTTCTCTGGCTTTTGGTATGTCCCACCTTAGTGGTTTGTTTGCCGTCCAGCTTGGCTTGCTGTCCAAGTCCTTGCTGCTCCACTTTCCTTCCACAGTCCTGAAAAAGTTTAAACTGTTGGCAGCTATGGTGTATGACATGATAGGTAGGTAGGCACGATGCCAGTTTATATATAGTCATTATGCTTGTTCCTTATGAATGGCCAATTTGTCACATGAGCCACTCATACTCTTCGATGATGTCCATAAAAGACTCAGCGGTTGTCTTTATGGGACACCACTTCAATTAGTTCCCCGTCTTTTAATTTTCACTAATCTGTGGGTATATCAGCTAGTTTTCATATGTGTGTGTGAGAACATCTGTGCCTATTTCCGATCAAGCTAATTTGCTAAGAATTTCTACCACAACATTAAGACCTAATTAGGCAAATACGAAGAATCTGCAGATAACATGCCAGCTCCTTGTGTAACATTAATTGTTGTTAAAGGTTGTGAAAATCAGGTTATGAAACAGTTGATTGATGAAGAGAGTTGAACGCTCGGAAGGAATGTGACAATATGAGGACTGTAGCACCAGATGCTGAGAATCCGCTAATACTAAAATATGAGTACTCAATCCTAATCATGATGGATGTGTGATACATCAAGAAATAGGTAAAGCCATTATTTTTTTATTTTAAAAAAAGATGATTTGGTTAAAAGTGTCCTTTTTTACTTATTTTATTCCCGCTGTTTCCCTGAGTATTCCACTCTTTTATTCAGTGCTAGTTCGTATGGTCTTTAGCAAGTGGGCGGTGCTTACAGGATCCTCTGGGGCGTGTCTTAGGTTGTTCTGTACAATTACTCTGAGAGCCACGCCCCCTTAGTAGAGGCCATAAAAATAGCACTAAAATAAAAAGGCCGATATCTCTGAAACCACATGGAGGATTTAAAAAAGATAAAAAATGGTATACTCAGGGGAGCAGCGGGAATAAAATAAGGCTACTTAAAAATGAAAGATTACCCCAGCATGAAGGGTTAATTCCATTTAATATATAAGCAGCAATTAGATTACTACTGTCTAGATCCATAATTTTACATTGCAGGGGTGCTCATAATTTCCGGTCATTTCAACACTTTTCTATATTTATTATGTATTATTATTATTATTTATTGTTATAGCGCCATTTACTCCATGGCGCTTTACATGTGAGGAGGGGTATACATAATAAAAACAAGTACAATAATCTTAAACAATACAAGTCATGACTGGTACAGGAGGAGAGAGGACCCTGCCCGTGAGGGCTCACAATCTACAAGGGATGGGTGAGGATAGAGTAGGCGAGGGTAGAGCTGGTCATGCAGCGGTTTGGTGGATCAGTGGTTATTGCAGGTTGTAGGCTTGTCGGAAGAGGTAGGTCTTCAGGCTCTTTTTGAAGGTTTCGATGGTAGGCGAAAGTCTGATGTGTTGTGGTAGAGGGTTCCAGAGTAGGGGGGATGCGCGAGAGAAATCTTGTATGCGATTGTGGGAATAGGAGATAAGAGGGGAGTAGAGAAGGAGATCTTGTGAGGATCGGAGGTTGCGTGCAGGAAAGTACCGGGAGACGAGGTCACAGATGTATGTTTAGGTGATAGGTTGTGGACGGCTTTGTACGTCATGGTTAGACTTTTGTTTTGGAGCCTCTGGGTAATGGGGAGCCAGTGAAGGGATTAACAGAGGGAAGAGGCCGGGGAATAGCAGGGAGACAGGTGGATTAGTCGGGCAGCTGAGTTTAGAATAGATTGGAGGGGTGCGAGAGTGTTAGAGGGGAGGCCACAGAGCAGGAGGTTGCAGTAGTCAAGGCGGGAGATGATGAGGGCATGGACTACAGTTTTTGCAGATTCTTGGTTGAGGAATGTACGGATCCGGGAAATATTTTGGAGTTGGAGTCAGCAGGAAGTGGAAAGTTCTTGTATACGTGGCTTGAAGGAAAAATCACGTTTACCCCGAGGCAGCGAGCTTGTGGGACTGGGGAGAGTGGGCAGCCGTTTACTGTAATGGATAGGTCTGTTGCAGAGTTGAGTGAGATGCAGGAAAGATGATGAATTCTGTTTTGTCCATGTTAAGTTTTAGAAATCTAGCAGAGAAGAAGGATGAAATAGCGGACAGACAGACATTGTTCTCATCTCATATATATTGATGGTAAAAACTAGTAGTAATAAGAAGGATTTGCTCTTGAGTGTGTGGTCCAGAGTATCTCCAATTAATTCATGTTTTAATTAACTTTTTAGTAAGAGATCTCCTTTCAACTATATTTGCCCTGCGGACAGCATCAACCTCTACACTAACATATATAAAACACACACTTTTTCAATAAAGCGCTATAATTGAAGTAAATTTAGGTTCCCACTGTGAGAATTAAATTAATAGTAAACCGCACACAAATTTACACTATTTATTCTGCTCTCAACAGTTTCTCCAAACCTCTAATGAAGACAAATTACATACGTCGCAAGGGACACTGGAGATTTGTAGGCAGAAGTGTAAAAACTGCTCAAAACTAAGTACAAAGTCAAAAGATTTAATAGTGGGTCACTGAGAAAGATAGATAGATAGATAGATAGATAGATAGATAGATAGATAAATAGACAGATAGATAATAGATAGATAGATAGATAGATAGATAGATAGATAGATAGATAGATAGATACAGTAGATAGATAGATAGATATATAATAGATAGATAGATAGATAGATAGATAGATAGATAGATAGATAGATAGATAGATAGATAGATAGAGAAGATAGTAATAAAAAATAGAAAAAGCACAACTACTTATCTTCGGGTACAAGGCCCCAGGCAACCTGTCCAATGATTGTCCAAAATGCATACAAATTCAAAAAAGAGGGCAGCACTCTATATCCTTGGTGAAAAACGTGCAGGATTTATTCAACCCACATGTCTGGGCGACATTTCGGCTCTGAATGAGCCTTTCTCAAGCAGTAGATGTTACAACAGAGTGTATATTTATAGGTATCTTAATAATCCTTAATTACAGCCAATCACATTATACATTCATAAAGTGCAGTACATCATAGCATATTATACAATCATCAAAGTGCATTATTTCATATCACCATTTCCTATAGTTTACATAAAGTGCACAAGTGCCAAAGTGTTCCGTGCTCACATAGATGAACAATACATCGCTCTATTCAATATAGTATTTCCTCTTACCCCAGGGAACACATGTTTGTTCATGGAGGAGGCCATTCACGCTATACAGCGTTCTACCAAACTCACTGCACATGCCCAGGCGTGTCATCACTGTGCAATGGGTTACCGGCCAATGATATATTCCGTGTAGCATTTTTCGGACTGCGCATGTGCAGCGCCCCAGAGTCCTGGTCGTTGCAGTACTGTGGCTTCGCCACTAAGGGGAGCCATGGTGCGTTCGATGGCACTGAAGGAGTTCCTCTGATCAGGTATCACAGACACCAATATGTTTCACAGCAGGGCCTCCGGGGGGAGCTAAGGGTGCTATTCATTAGGCCACTCCCCACCATAGTGGGTAAACTGGGGGTCAGGCAGGAAGTTAGGGAGAACGCTGACTGGATTGAACGAAGCAACACCTAGTGAGAGAGGGTGTTGTGGAGGAAGAGACAGTAGGGTCTCTGCCAGGGGTGGGATCCTGGCAGAGGCTTGGCATTGGAAAGAACGTAACGGGACCGTGCCTGCTCAGCATAGCGGCGGTGCCCAAGAAAGGATTAGAAGCGAGATAGATTGTGCTGAGTGAGAAACGAGATCAAGCAGACGGAGAATACCAGCAGGGGTTTTGTTGAAAGAGGCAGCACCTTGCTGAGGCGCATTACCGGTGGCCGGAACGCCGAGGGAGTGGAATAATATACAGCTTTAAGCCATACTCCAAACAGCGGCAGGACAGTCAGTCTCAGGCGGGCTGTCTACCACATATCACCTATGAAGTCTTGGGGGGCAATTGCGGGAGAGGGGCGTCTCTAGGGTCCCGGAAGAACTCCAGGCCTACCTGACAAACGGGTGCCGTTCTTACTGTAACATCAGGAAGGGACGGAAGATTAGCAGAAGATCAGTTAATCGAGTTGTGAGGGAACTTAAGAAACAGACACAACAGTTGTGGGGTACTTTCCGTAAGCACAGCAGGGAAGGACTACAACACAAAGCGCTAAGAAGGAAGGCACTGATTTCCACCTGTGAGGAGAACTCTGGAGGTGCCATTGGACCGGCCGGACTTGCGCAGCCTGGTGGGCCAGATTCCGGACTGAGGACCAAGAGATCTCCAGTAAAGAGGTAAAGAGACTGCAACCTGGTGTCCTCGTTATTTACCGCGACCTGCACCCCACAACTGCACCGCTACACCACCGTTAACAGCACCTACTTCACCGGACGTCCCCCCACTGACGGACAGGGCCACGGACCGGGTCTAGCCACCGTGACAACCCCAGGACTGAGACCTAGAGGCCCGGCTCCGGGTACCCCTCGGCCCTGCGGCGGTGTGGGGGCGCTCCAACTTGGCGTCACGAACAGGATCTACTTAAGCCTGAAGAATCAGGTCATGTGTGCCTAGAGACTGTGATTTGTTGTGCATGAACTGTAGCTTTATTGAGAGACTGTGTGCTACCATTGACCAATAGAAGTTCCCGCCAAAAGCCGCCGCCATTGCTACTTTGGAGAAGAAGGAGGGCGTGCTATGGGAGGAGACTACCAGAATGGCGCGAGAAATGGATACCGCCCTCTGCGCTTCGGGCTGCAAGGAGATGACCTGCCCCAAAGCAGAAGACAACCTCCTGATTTGCAACGGCGGGAAGCAGGAGATGGAGAAGCCCGACCTCGGAGAAATGGTGGAGTCAGGTGCATGCACTGCCACCGACTATCAGGCAGCGATGATGAACAGCAAGTGCCTGAGCGAGGAAGGAACAGTCCCGGCTTACCCTCGTTCACTGGAAGTGGACCCGTGTCCTTTACAGCCGGCGGATCCGAAGCCCTTGGAGCAGATAGCGGGGCCGAGTTCCCCAATCCTGGCCTCGGAGTCAGCGGAGGAGGAACCACAGCGAGCGGAACAGCGTTCGAGGACCGCATCGGAGGAGCTGCGGTCCGGGCTGCGGCCGACTCCAGCGTTCTCGTCAATGGATCAGATCGACATCGGTGGAACCACATTAGGTGTAGGTACGGAAGATACCCCTGCCTCCCCGCTCGATCCCGCTCCCGCGACCGACCCCCTTCACAACAGTAGCTGCCTCTTGATGGCGGGAATGGTGGCATCATCCCTCGAAGTAATGAAGGGTCTGGTATCCCCGCCACCGACCGCAATGGGAGAGTTCCTAGATGTGAGCTCGGAGGGAGTGATTCTCCGGTGGGAGGCCCCCCGGATTGAGCCGAATGGGGTTTGGAGAAGAGGTCACGCCATTGCCGTGCTCACTTGGGAGCAATATAAGCAGTGCCTGATTTCCCAATGGAAAGACTGGAAAGAGATGGGACAAACCCCCGCCGCATCAGCCGTGAACCAGGGTCTGAAGCCTGTACGGTCAGGAGATACCCGCCATCGGAGTGCCCAGGAAGGGTGTGCCCGTAACGTTCGCCGACGTGGACCTGAGAGAGTGTCATCTACTACTTCGGCTGTGATTGAACCAAATGTAGCAGAGCTTACCAACATTGCCACTGCACATGTCATTGCAGCAACTGAGCTGGCAGCTAGGATCCGTCTTCAGGTTCAGGCATGAAGCGGTCTGACTGCACCGGGAAGACCCACCAGTGACACTGGCGCGACATTAGCCGGGAGCCAGGGGCCAAGGCCACCTGAACAAGAGTAAACCTCGGAAACCTGAAAATGTAAATAGTTACTGTTTGTTCTTTAAGTTGCTGCTAAACCCGTCCAGGGTAAACTTTAAAAAGGTGACCCCTTTGTTGACCCGGGGTCACTATTGTTGTTTTCTTGAGGTTTTGCACAAAGTTACACAAACTGCAGTAATCATGGACTGTGCATGATTCAAACTTTCCTGTAAATAGTTTGCACCTTCTTAAAGGTGCTTCCTACTGGTTTTAGTTAAAGACACTTTGCGAAGATGCCATTCCGGAGCTCTGGTATGGACTGGTAGGCTGAGAAGAAGAGCTACCTCAGAAAGACTTGATCTCCTCTTAAAGGGGAGGTGGGAATTGAACCTGAAAGTGATACTGTCTTGGAACAGTAATGTCATGATGATGCTTTGCAAGAAATGTAACCGTTTTACATGAAAAGTTATATGTGTTTAATATGTTTGAAATGTGAAGCTTGAATAATGTTCTTCAAAAGGAAAGATGCAGAAAGCCTGTTGAGGTAGACTAGAGTTCTGCATGGATAGAAACGTAAGAAGGTAATAATGAAGGTGAGGATAGAAGGTAAACCCTGCGTCCCCATAGAAAGTTAGTTCGTTACTAAGGACAGAAAGTAGACCCGTAGGGGTTAGTGAGTGAGTCCTTATAGGAGCCAGGCAGAGTGGGCTCCATGTTCTCAAACTGAAAGGAATGTTATGTCTATACTATGTATAGTAGAGAAAGGCAGTAGGCCCTGGCTGAACGGGGCGGTCCTGTAAAAGAAAGGAGAGGCAGTAGGTCTGGTGCCATAGGGACAGGCGGTCCTGCAGGTTCAAAAGTAGGAGAATGAAGAGTTACCTTGCCCTGTAATGTGATTATAGGAAGGCCTTTGGTAAACTAAGAGTGTATGTTTCTTAAAGGCAAAGTTAATTTATTGTTCCAGCATTTGCACTGAGTAGAATACCCGGTTGGGTAGCAGGAGTTATGTATAGCCTGAAATTTACAATGTTGACTATGTTTGTAACGTTAAAGTGTCCTCACCTCCCATAAAGGGAAGCCTGTTCAAGTATACTTATTGTTTTGCACTCAACAAAATTGTATGTCTTTTTGCTAATCTGTATTGTTGTTTTTCTTCCCAGTCCCGGAGTACTGTGTTTAACCAGGGGGGAGTGCAGCGCCCCAGAGTCCTGGTCGTTGCAGTACTGTGGCTTCGCCACTAAGGGGAGCCATGGTGCGTTCGATGGCACTGAAGGAGTTCCTCTGATCAGGTATCACAGACACCAATATGTTTCACAGCAGGGCCTCCGGGGGGAGCTAAGGGTGCTATTCATTAGGCCACTCCCCACCATAGTGGGTAAACTGGGGGTCAGGCAGGAAGTTAGGGAGAACGCTGACTGGATTGAACGAAGCAACACCTAGTGAGAGAGGGTGTTGTGGAGGAAGAGACAGTAGGGTCTCTGCCAGGGGTGGGATCCTGGCAGAGGCTTGGCATTGGAAAGAACGTAACGGGACCGTGCCTGCTCAGCATAGCGGCGGTGCCCAAGAAAGGACTAGAAGCGAGATAGATTGTGCTGAGTGAGAAACGAGATCAAGCAGACGGAGAATACCAGCAGGGGTTTTGTTGAAAGAGGCAGCACCTTGCTGAGGCGCATTACCGGTGGCCGGAACGCCGAGGGAGTGGAATAATATACAGCTTTAAGCCATACTCCAAACAGCGGCAGGACAGTCAGTCTCAGGCGGGCTGTCTACCACATATCACCTATGAAGTCTTGGGGGGCAATTGCGGGAGAGGGGCGTCTCTAGGGTCCCGGAAGAACTCCAGGCCTACCTGACAAACGGGTGCCGTTCTTACTGTAACATCAGGAAGGGACGGAAGATTAGCAGAAGATCAGTTAATCGAGTTGTGAGGGAACTTAAGAAACAGACACAACAGTTGTGGGGTATTTTCCGTAAGCACAGCAGGGAAGGACTACAACACAAAGCGCTAAGAAGGAAGGCACTGATTTCCACCTGTGAGGAGAACTCTGGAGGTGCCATTGGACCGGCCGGACTTGCGCAGCCTGGTGGGCCAGATTCCGGACTGAGGACCAAGAGATCTCCAGTAAAGAGGTAAAGAGACTGCAACCTGGTGTCCTCGTTATTTACCGCGACCTGCACCCCACAACTGCACCGCTACACCACCGTTAACAGCACCTACTTCACCGGACGTCCCCCCACTGACGGACAGGGCCACGGACCGGGTCTAGCCACCGTGACAACCCCAGGACTGAGACCTAGAGGCCCAGCTCCGGGTACCCCTCGGCCCTGCGGCGGTGTGGGGGCGCTCCACATGCACATATGCGCGTTGTTTCGCCATATTTGTTGAGGCAATTTCAATAGCGATATACATCTCATTATTTAGCATAATTAAAGCACCGTGGAACGCTTTAAATATGCTAAATAATGAGATATATATTGCCTTTGAAATTGTTCATCTATGTGAGCACGGAACACTTTGGCACTTGTGCACTTTATGTAAACTATAGGAAATGGTGATATGAAATAATGCACTTTGATGATTGTATAATATGCTATGATGTACTGCACTTTATGAATGTATAATGTGATTGGCTGTAATTAAGGATTATTAAGATACCTATAAATATACACTCTGTTGTAACATCTACTGCTTGAGAAAGGCTCATTCAGAGCCGAAATGTCGCCCAGACATGTGGGTTGAATAAATCCTGCACGTTTTTCACCAAGGATATGGAGTACTGCCCTCTTGTTTGAATTTGTATAGATGGATAGATAGATAATAGATGATAGATAGATATATAATAGATTGCATTGATAGCAAATGCGAGAGGGGAGAAGCACAGGAGAACCAAGGAGCTGGAGGGGAACTGTGATTGGGCACCCTCCAAGCTGAAGTGCAGAAACTGGGCACCGGGAGCCCGAGGCTGTGTAGTACTTCACGTTCCACAGCAGAACCGGAGGGCAGAAGACTCCAAGTCGTCTGTCCGCACCCACACCTCAAGGTGCAGCAATACACAGAGCCTGGGTCGTAATACAGACCCTGTAAAAAGGCTTGCATTGCCCACCTTACAGGTACTGTCCGAGGACAGGAAAGAGAGGACCTTGTAAGGAAGCCACAGGCAGCAAGGAACTCGCCTAGAAGTGCGAGCAGGAAGGCTTAAAAACCTCACCTGGAAGAAGGATCCATCATTGTTTCCAGGCCGACTGGACCACACCAACGCCTGCTGCTGGTACCCTGGACTGTGGCTGTCTACCATCAGTAAACCAGGTAAGGAGACAGCAACCCAATGTCCTCTGTTTATTTCCAGCACCACACCATCCTTGCTAAACACACCGGAAGTCCTGGGGACCCAGCTTCACCTGTGGGAAGCGATACCATCTTTGCTGCAGTACCATCACCCCCAGAGGACCCCTTTAAGCAGCGTCAGTCACCCCTGACCGAGTACCACAGGTGGCGTCACAAACATTTCCTATTTTACAAACTTTATTCAAACTCCTTTAAAGACGGTCCCTTTTACTTGGACGCCCAGGGCCACGGACTGGGTCGCTGCCACCGTGACCACCCCTTTAACGATGACCGGACCCAGTACCGAGTATCCCCACGGCCCTGGCGGGCGCCCAACATGATGTATGCACATTTTGAATATATGAAATTTGGACTGCATTACTTGTATATAGAATCTACTTACAAAATGGAAAACGATGACCAATCCACGTGTGCCCACCAACCATGACAAAGTGACGTCTCTCTTGTAGGACCCTAAATCTAATATTTATCTTCTGGGCTAAAAGCCTACAGATTTAAAGGGCAGGTAGGATCCAGCACTAATTAAAAACAGCCTGATAGGAGGAATTCAGTAAAAAATGTTTTGAATTTTTTGTTTCCATGTTTTTCACCATTTGCATATCATTGCATGTCCGTGCTGTGATTTACATAATTTCACGACTTTTCCCTCTTGGTGATACAATTTCAATGTTGAGGAGTTTAGAAGACCAGCAACGCACACGGCTGCTGTAGAAACATATAGTAATGCTGAATTGTGTATATTTATGAAATTCTGACAGCGGAGACAAGAAACACTTACCTATCACATCATTCTGATATCATTGACTCCGGAGATTATTCTGAGATCTGATGAATCCCATATGTCTCTGCAACTAAGTATTAATGCAAAAATAAATTGCCTAACAGGAAAAGTAAATAGCTTTTCAGAAATGTTAAACAGAAAAAGACTGATTGGTTTTGATGGACTCTTTGATTGATCTAATGTTTATTTCATGCAAAACAATAATTGAGAAAAATATATAAATTTATAATAGATATATATCGGTCCTATGCCATATTTTTCTAGCTATCTGGAGACGACATACTCCAGGGGCCCGACCAGGAAGTCTATGTAGATACTTTGATGTTGGTTTCCCAATTTACTGGCCCATAGTACCAGCGGTAACCTCGATGACGTCATCCCTAGTCACTGACGCCACCTTCGTAGCAGCCCATTTACCAGTGGTACTCAGTATGGACGGTCGCATTTTGGCACCATTCAGGTTGAAAACCAAATCCATGTCTGTGTTGGACAGTATGTATGACAGGTGAGAGATATTGTTGTTTTTAATTTATTTTACTTTTTTCAGGAAACCATGGCTTCAATGGAATGGGTGATAGATTAATATTTTTGTTTTTTGTTATTTTCTGATTTTTTTTACAGGGGATCAGGGCTTCAATGGAATGAGCGTAAGGTGAGCATAACTGTGTTTGGCATTTTTAAATAAATTTGTAAAACAATGTGTGTTTTTATTTCAAATAAATGGCTTTATTGTTTGTGTTTTTTACTGACCATATGACTATGCCGTTAGTAATAGAGAGGTGTCTTACAGACGCCTCTCCATTACTAACAGCTGGGCTTAATGTCACCTGAAAATACAAAGGTGACATCAACCCCATAAATATGAATCCCTCTTGCCACTGCACAGGGCAAGTGGGAAAAGTCGAACAAAGCATCAAAATTGGCCCATCTAATAGATGTGCCTTTTCTGGAATGGTTGCGGACTGCTATTTTTAGGCTTGAGGGGGCACTATATATGGCACCTTACCAGATTGAGAATACCAGCCCCCAGATATCTGCTTTAGCTTGGCTGCTTGTCAAAAATGGGATGGACCCCATGACATTTTTGTAAATTATTTATTTAAATAATTTAAAAAATATTGCATTGGACCCCCTCTATTGTTATTACCAGCCATAATAAAGCTGACAGCTGAGGGTTGCAGCCCGCAGCTGTCAGCTTTGTCATGCTGGTTATCAAAAGGGAACACACGCCTTTTTTAAAAAAAAAATGAACAAATTATCCCAACCAATCCAAAGGGATAAAGAGGCATAAACGAAAGCATTTAAAACTCAAATATTTTATTCATGTATAGTTAAAAATAATTACCGTATATACTCGAGTATAAGCTGAGATTTTCAGTCCAAATTTTTGGGCTGAAAGTGCCCCTCTCGGCTTATACTCAAGTCATGGTCGGCAGTGGGGTCGGCGGGTGAGGGGGAGAGAGGACCATCGCATACTCACCTGTTCCCGGCGCTCCTAACGCTGTCCCATGGTCTCCCTCGCTGCAGCTCTTCCTCTATTCAGCGGTCACGTGGTACCGCTCATTAAAGTAATGAATATGGACTCCACTCCCATAGGGGCGGAGCCGCATATTCATTACTATAATGAGCAGTACCGGTGACCGCTCATTACAGGAAGAAGCGGCGGTACCATGGGACAGGCAGGGACAGTGTCAGGAGCGCCGGGACCAGGTGAGTATTTCATATTCACCTGTCCGCGTTCCATTCGCCGGGCGCCGCTCCATCTTCCCGTCCTTTTGCAGTGACTGTGCAGGTCAGAGGGCGCGGTGACGTATGAGTGTGAGCGCCGCCCTCTGCCTGAACAGTCAGTGCGGAGAGACGGGACGCTGAGGAGCAGCAGGCAGCGACGAGAGGTGAGTATGTGATTTTTTTTTTTATTGCAGCAGCAGCAGCATTACATGTGGCACAATGTTATATGGAGCGTCTATGGGGCCATAAAGAACTGCATGGCGCATTATATGGGGCCATAACTGTATGGAGCATTATATGGGGCATCTATGGGGCAATAACTGTATGGAGCATTATATGGGGCATCTATGGGGCAATAACTGTATGGAGCATTATATGGGGCCATAACTGCATGGAGCATTATGTGGGGCATTATATGGGGCCACAACTGCATGGAGCATTATATGGGGCCATAACTGCAAGGAGCATTATATGGGGCCATAACTGCATGGAGCATTATATGGGGCATTATATGGGGCCATAACTGCATGGAGCATTATATGGGGCATCTATGGGGCCATAACTGCATGGAGCATTATATGGGGCATCTATGGGGCCATAACTGCATGGAGCATTATATGGGGCATCTATGGGGCCATAACTGCATGGAGCATTATATGGGGCATCTATGGGGCCATAACTGCATGGAGCATTATATGGGGCATCTATGGGGCCATAAAGAACTGCATGGAGCATTATATGGGGCTCCTGATTCAATATGGATATTCAAAAACACTTAACCTACTGATGTCTCAATTAATTTTACTTTTATTGGTATCTATTTTTATTTTTGACATTTACCGGTAGCTGCTGCATTTTCCACCCTAGGCTTATACTCGAGTCAATACGTTTTCCCAGTTTTTTGTTGCAAAATTAGGGGGTCGGCTTATACTCGGGTCGGCTTATACTCGAGTATATATGGTATTCAAAAATTTTAAATTTAAACAAAGGGTATTTCATAGAAACTGGTGAGGGGCAATCCTATAAATAAACAAACAAATTGGGGACTTTAGCAGCACTTGGCACTTTGACATATAACAGATTGATAACTAGTCCCTTATCAATAATATAGATTATTTGAAATACGGCTTCCCTTGGTCACCATGTGGTTATGTCCTGAGGAAGAAGTCATTTGAACTTTGAAACGCGTTGAATAAACCACTTTTTTTATCTGTATATCCTGATCCTACATCGATTTCGGCAGCGCGGATTACATCCACAAACCCTTTATTTCATCATAAGGTCAGATGAGGGACTTGCCTAGTCTGAACAGGGACCTGTTGTTTGCAGGTGTTGTGTCTTTCCTTGTTTGTACATTACTCGTGTGGGTGTGTTTACACAGTCATAACGGCACTTTTATAGTGATCATTTAATGGCATAAATCAAAAATGGCACAATTGTTTTGTTTGTTGCATTTAATCCACAGTAAATCCAGAATGCATAAGGTAAAAAAGTACAGCTCAAGGAAATCCCTGCACTTACAGACGTTTGCTGCTGTCATTGAGGTCATTTATGATTGAGGAATGTTCTTCCTAGCTGAATGCAGTTGAGCAAATCATCAAGATCCGCTGCTGGCAGGTCCTATGCAATCGTGGACCAATGACGTTCCAGATATGCTCCATGGGAGACAAATCTGAAGACACTGCAGGCAAAATGAAGACAGGCAGGGCCGGCGTCAGCACCCGGCGTACCCGGGCAAGTGCCAGGGCCCTGACGAGACAGGGGGGCCCATTCAGGGCCGGCGTTAGGGGCAGGCAGCTGCCAGTGCCCCCACTCCCCCAGGGGCCCTCAGCTAGCGGCACATCACGCAGCTGCTATGGGGCCCCTGTGAGGCAGGGGGGCCCGCCTGTCGCAAGCCAACTCCCCCGCTGCTGCTTTGAACTTTACCAGCGTATGCCGGTAAAGTTCAAAGCAAATGATGGAGGAGAGAGCATCACCTGACGCTCCCTCTCCCATCATTCCCCACTCTGCCTCTGACATTGCCGCTGTGGGTGCGAGATGATGTCATCGCGCACTTGCTGTGTGTCAGGCAGTGCAGCGACAGCCGCCGAGACCGGAGAAGGGAGGGAGCAGCACGGCGCGGGAACGTTGAGAGGTGAGGAGTGTTTTGTTTTTTTTTGTAACTATAACAGTGAGTACTGGACTATGGGGCCATTTTTGGGGGGAGGGGGGCTGTGCTGTATACTACATGTCTGTGCTATATACTACATCGCTGTTCTATATACTACGTGGGCCGTGTTATATACTACGTGGGCTGTTATAAGCTATGTGGGCTGTGCTATATACTATATGGCTGTTTTATATACTATGTGGGCTGTGTTATAATATGTGGCTGTGCTATATACTTTATGGGCTGTTATATGCTACGTGGGCTGTGCTCTATACTACATGGCTGTTCTATATACTACGTGGGCTGTGTTATATAATATGTGGCTGTGTGTATATACTATATGGGCTGTTATATGCTACGCGGGCTGTGCTATATACTACGTGGCTGTGTTATATGCTACATGGGCTGTTATATACAACATGGCTGTGGTATATGCTACGTGGCTGTGCTATATACTACATGGCTGTGTTATATGCGATCATGAATCATGGTATGTGTTAAAGGGGGGGGCTCACTGAGACTCTTTCGCCCGGGGCCCTCAAAAGCCTGGAGCCGGCCCTGGAGACAGGTGTTGTCATGTTGGGAAATAGTACCTGGGACACTTTGGAGTAATGACTGCATGACTAGATCCACAACCAAATCAATGTAAGATCGAGCTGTTAGTGTACCTGGAATGAAGACTAGAGGGGTCCATCTGCCGTACATTATGCCACACCATAATCTCAGGATTATGACTGGTGTGATGCTCCCTAGTGAAGACCTCTTCATGGTGTTTCCCATATGGTCTCGTCAGAGTTGACGAATGGGGTATAGTTATCCATTTGGTACTGCAAGAAAAATTGGTCATTACGTACCGAGACAAAGGCATCAGTGTCTAAATAAACCAATAGAAGATGTTTTCACGACATTGGGCTACAAGACAGACATCCAGCTACATGCGTCCATTGACCTCACAAAACAGTTCTCAAAAGCAATAATGGTGCAGACCAATGGAAGCTAGAGTACAGGTCTATCCTCTTCAGTGAAGAGTCCTACTTTTGGCTTGAGATTGGTTTGGAAACCACATGGGCAGTCTTGATGGATTATCATCAACTCAATGAAAGATCAGGTTCTGTGTTACCTAGAGATGGACAAGGAGGAAAGAGCTGTAGAGAGCCAGAGCCAGAGAGACACACAAGCTGCTTTCTAGTGAGTGTTTTTCCTCACCTTAGTGTTGGATTAACAGCTACACTGCTCAGTACTATGCATATTGACCTCCACACTGCTGCTTTTTCAGAACGTGTGTTACAGAGAGCTAGAAGAACATGATGTCCTCCTCTCTGCGGTGCTGTGTATGGGACATCATCAGCTGCTGAAAATTTGAGATGGAGCCTGTGGATTGGAAAAATGGTAAAAAAGATAATAGTAATATAAAGGTATAAATTCCTGAAAAATTCAATATCATTGAAACAAAGACATTTCATTGTGTGAAGCGGAAATGAAGTAATACAATAATAAAATGTGAAAATAAACTTTCTGATGAGAATAGATTTACTCATTGCTGTTTGTGGTTGAGAGTGGTTATATTTAGCCAGCTCTGCTTCAGAGAGGATCACATTTTTGTGTCCATAGGGATTTTTTGCAGCCTAAAACCTAAATCTCTGCTCCCTCACAGTCTTGACCTCCAGAAGATAGCGTTCTCCAGCCAAGTGACAGACTGATTCATCCTTTTGGTTCAATGCCTTACAATTTGGAAATAAAGGTTACAGGACGATGCCAAAAATGGAAGGGAACCAGTACAAAATAAGAAGTTGTCTTTTTGTTTCTCTGAAGCACGTTACTTTAACCCCTTTTTGTTTTTTGTATTCAATTTCATCTCATCATCTCCACCTTCCAAGATTTATTTTTTGCTAGAAGAGTTGTTATTTTAAATTAAACCATTAACCCCTTAACCCCGGAGGTATTTTGGTTTTTGCGTTTTCGTTTTTCGCTCCCCTTCTTCCCAGAGCCATAGCTTTTTCATTTTTATGTCAATATGGCCATGTGAGCACTTTTTTTTTTTTGCGGGACGAGTAGTACTTTTGGACGATTTTTTTTACCATGTCGTGTACTTGAAAACGGGGAAAAAATTCCAAGTGCGGTGAAATTGCAAAAAAAGTGCAATCGCACACTGGTTTTTTATTTGTATTTTTTACTAGGTTCACTACATTCTAAAACTGACCTGCCATTATGATTCTCCAGGTCATTACGAGTTCATAGACAACAAACATGTCTAGGTTCTGTTTTATATAAGTGGTGAAAAAAAATTCCAAACTTTGCTAAAAAAAATAAAAAATTGCGCCATTTTCTGATACCCGTCTCGAGCTGATGTTTTTAATTATACAATTTTGGTGCAGATACGTTCTTTTGATTGCCTGTTATTGCATTTTAATGGCGACCAAAAGAACGTAATTCTGGCGTTTTGACTTTTTTCTCACTATGCCGTTTAGCGATCAGGTTAATCCTTTTTTATATTGTTAGATCGGGTGATTCTGAACGCGGTGATACCAAATATGTGTATGTTAGATTTTTTTATTGTTTTATTTTGAATGGGGTGAAAGTCTCACCCGCGGAGATGGACATGCAGCGCGTCTTTCCAGACTGCAGCATATCAATTTATCTTTATTTGTCTCCGCAAGATAAATTTCACCTGTACAATGTATTGGCCACAGTGAATCCGCACAGTTCAATGAACACATGCAGATTCACCTGTAGCCGGCAGCGCTTTGGATGCAGCGGACATGTGCGGCGTCCAAAGCTCTGCCAATTACTGAACGTGTGCACCTACCTTAAAGAGGCCGGGAAACAAGCAATCGACTTGAATATTGTCGATCACGCTCGTTTAGCGGCCTGAACTCAACAAACGTAAATACAACAGAAATGTTTCTGTCTGATGGTGCGATGTGTTAGCATTTGGCGCCCCACTTTAAACTTTGGCCCAAGGCCCCACTTTGTCGAAAACCGGGCCTGTTGACTGTACCATCTAAGGAGTCTAAGTGGAGGGTCTGTGAAAGGTAGAAGGGGTGGGATCTCCTTTGTGGTCAAGGACCATGGAGTAGAGTATTCACAACCTGAATTTAATAAAACTGTAGAACTGGAACATCTGTGTGTTTTCGGCGAGCCCCTGTTACATACTACATGCATTATGGATCTATGCAGAATGATAGAGATTTCAGTCAAAAAAAATTGTATCAAGGTAACGGCGTTATGATCCCTTTTGTGCACTGACATTGTGCAATACACTTGTGGATTTGGTGAGTCACTAAATTCCACTGCGCGAATCCCAGAAAGATGCGTATGGAAAAGATTAAAAAAAGAAATAGATAATATGACTTCACAGCAAAAAGCAAATGTTAAGTCGTAAAACAACCGGGGATAAAACAGCTTATCACAGAAAAATCACGGATGAGATTAAAGCAACTGGGGAAAACGAAAAAGGGCGAGATGTCCATTGGAACAAACCAATGGGGGGGTTTATTTTTTTTGCCAAAAACAATTGGAATCTGATTGGTCTTTATGAGCAAAAAGATCGGTTTAGAAATAAGGATCTAGATTACGGTGTTGGCAGGAAAATCTCTCAACATAAAGTACCCTTAGGATCTTTAAGTAAATAATTAATTGGTTGACTTTTTTAGCTTAATTCTGTTACTTTACTTTTACTTTTTTTTTTGTCTTGTGCTTTTTGTTGATATATTTTTCTCTAAAGTCTTCAAAATGATACCTGGCTATTAACAAATGTAAAAAATGCTCTTCGTGTTTATGTTTTTCTACATCTTTTTAAAGCAAAATTCTCATGTTCCACTAAAATGTTGCAAAATCTGTACGAAAAAAATTCAGAGATACAAATTACGTGCAGGTATATACAAAATGGAGGACATTTGCACAAATTTTTATTAGTTGCAATTGATGAATCGGTAGCAAAAATCTGGAAAACAAAAGAACATGAGCAGGATGGAGAATGTAAAAATGAACAAGGGAACACGTAAAACTGACTTAAAGAAAAGTGGAAATGGAAGAAGAATTTGGCACAAATCAAAAATACAAAAAAAATTACAAAAAAAGGAGCAAATGCAAAACAAAAAAGGGTCTATTTTTTTCCTAGTATTCAGAAGCCATATTGCTATTCATATTTCATATATTTCACATTGACGTACTTTAGCACTACAGAGGCCAACTTTTTTTGCTTATTGTTTATGGAGGTAGCTACTACTAGTTAGCACCTGCTCACATTAGCTTGGAAGTGCCAGTCAGTCTTTTTGTATATTAGCTCTCTGACCGAGCAATCCGCCCTTCAGCATGTGGTGGATTTTAATTGCAGCAGGGTCCTGCCTACCCATAAAATCAGACTTGGAAGAGAGGTATTCACATTTACCCAGGAATTCAGACTTCAGTCTTAGACACATTAGACACGTTATAACCCATCAGTTTTGAGACCACCTTGTCGTTGGTTGATGGGCATGTATGAATTGTCCAAATTATGTACAAAAATTTTTTGGGGAAAATGGGGGTGCGTCTTATAGTCAGAATATACTTAGAAATACCGTGGCGGCGGTCCCGGTCCAACGCTGCAGCCTCCCTTCCCAGGCTGGTGCAGCTGTCTGTTGTGGCGGTGGCCTGTTGGGCGGCGGTGGCGCTGCTCTGTGGGACGGGGGCCGAGGTGGTGGTGGTTTGTGGGGAGGCAGGGCTCCGCCGGCATTTTGTGAATGCCGGGGGCCCGCATAGATCCATTCCTGCGATGCGGTGTTCCCTGGGAAAATAGCTGCCGGGGGCGGCGCATGCTCAGATTCAGATCTCGACAATGGCCACTGCAGCCCCACAGGCCATCACAGCCCCACAGAGCACCGCGCCCCACAGAGCACATGTTGCAAAAAACACCACAGAGCAGCACCACCGCACCAGCCTGGGATGGGATTTCCTGGAGACCACTGCACCAGCCTGGACCACCGAACAACCCCCTGTAACCACTCCTCCACCTGTGCCGAAACCCCTCCCTGGTAAGCTGAATTCGGACTGTAAGACGGACCCCCATTTGCCACATTTTTCCCCTATTTTCCTTCTGAAAATTTGTGGTGCGTTTTATGATCCAGTGCATCTTATAGTCCGAAAAATACTGCACATATTGTGTCATGTGAAGGGTAAATGGTGTCCTTCAGTCTTCGGTACTATATTGTGAAGTTATATCTGTGTTATAATGTGAATCACCTTTTATTGTGATATTGTAATGTATAAAGAATAGGGCAAGACATAAGTTAAGATTTAGGACATAACTTAGTGACTATAGGGTAACATAGGCTATAATAAGCATTATAGATGTAATAATGCTTAGTGTGAGATAGAGAGCAAGCAACCAAGCATGGAGAAGTGCGGACTGCTATCGGAGACAGACGGCCGTCGGAGTGAGACTGCCGGGGGTAATCCACAGGGGAAAAGGGAGGTTGATGTAGAGGCGATGGCTGGATCGCCAGATGGAGGTGCGTCTGGGTAGACTAATGATACCAGGGGTCCCAACAGATGTCCTGATTCCGGAACCTGATCTCAAGATGTAAGAGGCTGTGTCAGTGTGGTCAAGGCCCTGCGGCAGGGATGAACGCTGGAAGTCCTTGATGTCAAAATTGTTGGTGAGTCTTAGGTACTATATTGTGTAGTTATATCTGTGTTACAATGTGAATCACATATTGTGATATGGTAATGCATAAAGTGTAGGGCAAGACATAGGTTAAGATTTAAGACATAAGGCTGTGACTACAGGGTAAAATAGACTATGATAAGAATTGTAGGTGTAATATGCTTAGAATATAGAAATGTACACAAAGTGTTTGAGGGAGATCTGCCCAGCGACAGACTGTATGGACAGATATAGTAAAAGTTCGGGACTAGACCACAGTGGGAGGGAAAAGTCACAGTAAAAAGAGACTGCTGATAGCAAAAGCGAGTACATATTGTTCTTAGTAGTGAACGTATGGATAATCCAGGAAGAACGCATTGTTGCAGAGAAAACTGTTTCTGTATTGTTGGAAACAAAACATACCACTTGGCATTCAGATAAGCCATAAACCGCAGCTCCTGTGCTCCGGCCATTCACTTGTATAAATAAGCAAACGTTAAATGTCGAAAGTACAAACTAGCGAAAAAATAATAATTCTCACCTGTCAACACTAAAATGGGGTTATCAAAGGCGAGGCTCCATTCACAAAGCAGTCTGTAGAAAAACTTGTGAAAGGAAATACCGATCTGATGAACTTGAACTGTCTAGTAAATATCTATGTGTTGAAATGAACTGGGTGTCCCCTAATCTGTGTGCGACAGCTTCTGAAGATGGAGACCTGATAACAGTGGCGGCCCGTGGCCTACAAATGAGTGTAATGCACCCCACACGCGACAGCACGTTGGGACTGGGACATAATTTTCCTGTAAAGTTCCAGGGCGTCATGGAGCAGCAGCTCACACACAACTACTGCCCTCAGGCACCTTACATGCCCACTCCATATGTAACACACACGCTGTATGTTACACACATGTATACTGTCACGACTCCACCGCTCAGTGTGCTTTGGATTTAGTGACTGACAGCTCAGTCGTCCAATCTAGTGCAGGGGCATGCTGAGCTGTCAGTATTTTGAGTGACAGCTCGGCCGTCCAATGTGAGACTGGGTGGTGCTGAGCTTCCTTCAGGTGTTCCCTGTTCCAAGTGATTACCCAGCTACTTAACAAAGCTGTCTGTTCGAAATAGGTGCCAGCTGAAACTTTCAGGTCTGTGTGGTTTGTCCTCTGTGCCTTGTGCTCTAAATTCTGACCTGTTTGCTGCCGAACCCTAGTTTTCCCTATTGAATACCCATTTGAATTACCTCTTTTGCCTTGATGTACTCTTACCTTGGAATTCTGACTGTGACCTGACTATGCCTTTAATTGTTCTTTTTTTTAATGGGGCTAAAAAGAGAGGTAATTTGAACTTGTGTTACTTTAATTTTTCACATTTTTTAAAACTTTTTTTTTACTGTATTTACTGTACTTCAGCATTGCTATGTATAGCAGAAATCATGATCTGGGTCGGCGTTCACAGGAGGATCATAATGATAGACCACTGGGGTCTTCAGAAGGTCCCCGGCTGTCATGGCAATCCATCGAAGCCCCACAATCACGTCATGGGTGTGTCGATGGGAGTGTGGAATGGCGTGCCTCCTTGCCGAAGTGTGTTAAATGTCGCTGTCAAAGATTGATAGTGGCATTTAACAGGTTAACAGTCCCATGCGGAGCCGTTAGAGGTCCATTATTGCTGATTATATCAGCCATCATGTGTTGGGAAAAATGGGAGCTAGGCATGTGAGCCCACATCAAAGGCATATGATGAAAATGTCCATCAAAGGTTGTGAAGGGGTTAAGTTAGTAATTGAAGAACGTCCATCCACAGGTATCCATCTGTATGGGTTACAGAGAGAAGTTACCAGGAGCCCATACATTCTAGGCTCAACCACACACAGAGAGACACACACATAGAGAGACATGGACTTGCCACCAGTGTATCTTCTCTTCAGTCCTTCTGACTTTTGCAGAGTGCAGGACTTTTGGTGACATCATGGACACGTGACTGATCACCTGATTGTGATATCACCAAAGATCCTGCAGTCCCGCAGAGTAAAAGACCTGTGGTGACATACAGTAATAGTCAAATGATCGTGATGCCACCAAAAGGTCCTGACGCACTGCAGAGTAAAAGATTGTGATTTCACCAAAGGTTCTAAAGCAGTCTCCACATCGGAAGCTAATGCTATCATCAGTTAGATGCTGGGGTCCCCCAAGGGAGTGGGGCCTGGGAAAATGCCCATTTCACCTCCCCCTAACGTGACCCTGTCTTCAGAGAAACCTAGCTGTAAGTGCTTAAATAAGTTGTCTCTTGAGAAGCTTGCAACTCTGCAGTCTACTTACAGTCTCCATACTTCCTTATTTTTAGTAGGGCAGGCTCTTATCCCTGAGTGACAGTTCTGATGAGTAGCAGAGCTATAGTATTAGAACTATAAAACTCAGCACAAGCTCTGCCGTAACACATTTATTTATCAGTGTTGTTCTGGAATGTACACTGCTATCACTGAATTTTCACATAGAGATAACAGTGTATCTGAACAAACTCACAGCTCCAGACAATGATAGCCATGATTCTTGGTGGCAGGTAGTGTGATTCTATAGGATCGATAAGAGCAGCTCAGCAGGCGTTGAGAGGATTGGGAGGGAGGTGAACAGCTAACTGCTATATAGAAATCAATGGGCTGGAGGGAGATGACTGGTATGTTAGGAGCTAACTCCTCCCCTGGAATGTAAATAATGCACACGCTTGACCAGGGTCTAATGTTCAAGCTGTATGGAAACAAGCTTTACACTATGAAAGATAAAAGCTCTCATTGCAGGAAAATAACAACACATAGTAAAAGCAAGTCAATTGCAAACTTGTTTATTTTCTTACTGTCTAGTAAAGCAATTTAATAACTTTGGAATACCCCTTTAATTTCCATGCAGCACATGTTACAATCAATGGGTAATACATAGACAGGCTCTAGAGAGAGAAGCTTTTTGTAGTTATTATTGTTATACATGGGTTACCTTCCTAAGAATCACAAGAATTATGTTTTTGGCTACCCAGATTTGACAGTTGTCACTTTTCACGATTTAGTAATTTTATTGTACTGCATGCTTCACATATGGCTTCGGCTAGAAGAAGTTCTGCAACTTACCTTGTAAGAAATATGCCTATTTCATAGATGATACCGAAAAGATGGGGGGGGGGGGAATAGCATACATTGTGGGTGATTGATTCCCCCCAGAGAACATCACTTCCTTATGTTTTGAGAAAACTCAACCAGCTGTTCATGTAGTTAATTCTTTGTGAACAAGTAAACTTCGCTGACCCCGCGGAAACCTCTGCACTTGGCTTTTGACCCGCCAAAATATTTTTGGCAGAAATCTTGCAAATAAAAATATCCACTGACTCCAACTCTTCATTGGAGCAGGGACAACACTTCATAAAATGCAGAGCAGGTCTGGATCTAATTAAGTCCAATCGTAAGCTAAAGCAAAGCGTGCAACGTGGACCAGAGTCTACTACTGTACAAATATTGTACTATTGTAGTATTTTTACTGGTCATAGAGGTCATCAAATACATACTCCTGAAGGAAGGCTATGCTTGAGTTGCCTCAGCTCCATTAAAGCCTTGTCTAACCACAGCATCTCCCTGAGGGGAACTGATGGGCATTTTGCCCATAGAGTGCAGGAGAAGAACGTCTAGTTGCATGTAATATTTTGGTACTAGACCTACTGCACTTTGCAAGGGCGTGGAGAGTCATGAATGGGTCCTACCACCATGATCAATCAAGGATGGGTAGACGTGATCTAGCAGATCTTCTACACAATGAAAAAGTGTGGTCTAGCCAAAAGCCACCACTCGGATTCCCACCTATCAAAAAAAACGCTTGTGAGTTGAAATGGCTTTGGCAATACTTCTTGAGTCATCTATGGCTACTGTTGAGTGCAACATTTTGTTCTGTGATCCAGCCAACAAGAATAAGTAGTAACAACCGCCGATTAGGTAGGTTTACCAATTGGCGCTCATTTAGAGTTATCGACTAGACATCTGATGAGCACAGAATGATCATGAATAAATCGTTCAGTGCACATAGGTAGTCATTCTTTTCGGCAGCACATGGATTGTTGAAACCAGACAATGTGCTGACGAGAACCATAATTTTTATTAAGAAGGCTTGAAAATCATATCATCTGCCCAAAAACTGTTTAGCTTGTTCATCAGATGTTCGGGAGGTCTGCATATACTGCCTGCATATCAGAAAACAAGCATTCCAAGGAACACACACTTCCAATTATCAGTGTAACTACACTTTAAAACCGGTTCCTCAAGTGATACACAGATATTATAGTTCCTCGGATTGTTTTTCTGAACAGCACCACAGACTTCCACGTAACATCATTTTATCATCTCCTCCAGACCATCCTACAGTTGAAGTTATACAACTTTTCGAACTTCTAGTGCTTCATTGGTTTATTCTGATGCTGATGATTCTTGTGAATATAGCACTGTCAGCAACACATGGAAAAAGCAAGAGGCAAAGGAAAGGACTATCTGATAGGAGTCTGTAAATCTTCTGGAATGTTGGAGGATAATATTATTTTTTTACAGTGAGGCAGAGTGTTCTGTCACTTTCTATAGTAATTGGTAGAGGAGGCACCATGCTTGGTGGTTACACTTATACTGGAGCGGAACAAACTCTCTTGAACAGAAGAGAAATAGGACAGTCACAGCAAATTTACACAATCCTTTGTTGAGATTAGGTCATCAGGTTGTGCCAAAGATGGCTGGTGGCTCTTGTTTTAACTTTTTGACTCACTTTGGGTTTAAGGGATGCCACTTCTTTCCCCAGTTTACCCTGCCTAGCCATAAATGCGTAGTTGCACCATTCTTTTGAACACCAATACTGCTGCAATTTTGGGGATCTTTCCAACCACTACACTATTACCCATTCCAGAATTACCCTTGTCTACCCAAATTGTCTACCCAAATTTATTCACACAGTTCTGGGATGTTATTAAGAGAAGCATAGAATCCAGATGACGTGAAGTAACTATCCCCCTTCAATTCTCCTTGGTCAGGCCTCGTCTGGAATACTGTGTCCAGTTCTGGGCATCACATTTTAAAAAAGACATTGAAAAACTGGAGCAAGTTCAGAGAAGAGCTACCAGGATGGTGAGCGGACTGCAAACTATGTCCTACGAGGAACGGTTAGAGGATCTGGGAATGTTTAGCTTGCAAAAAAGAAGGTTAAGAGGAGACTTAATAGCTGTCTACAAATATCTGAAGGGCTGTCACATTGTAGAAGGATCATCATTATTCTCATTTGTATATGGAAACATGAGAAGCAATGGAATGAAACTGAAAGGGAGAAGGTACAGATTAGATATTAGGAAAAAAGTTTTTGACAGTGAGGGTGATCAATGAGTGGAACAGGCTGCCACAAGAGGTGGTGAGTTTTCTTTCAATGGAAATCCTCAAACAGAGGCTGGACAGACATTTGTCTGAGATGGTTTAGTGAATCCTGCATTGAGCAGGGGGTGGACACAATGATCCTGAAGGTCCCTTCCAACTCTAGCATTCTTTGATTCTAAGATTCTACTCCACATTTACATTGGCTCTTTAGAAAATTCTTACACTCTAACTTCCTTCAAAACATTTGGAAGGGTTAAATCTCTTTGGCACCGCTGCTTAGGTTGTTGGCTTCTATCAACATAAACATTTTGTTATTTTATCCTTACATAGGTGTTGTGGTTCAAAAGATTTAATGAGCCTCACCTTAAAGGGGTATTCTCAAGTTATTAACTTGCTCTCGTTAGTCATTATGAAAATAATCAAATTTGCAATTGACTTGCTTTTTCTATCTGCTGTCATTCTCGTGTAATGAGAGCTTTGATCTTTCATAGTGTACAGCTGGTTTCCATAGGGTTTGGCCAACAGTATCTGCCAAGACCATGGCTGAATATGCGCAATAGTTACATTCCATGAGAGGTGTTAACTTCTATATCCCAGCCATCTTTCCCCTCCAGCCCATTTATTTTTATATAGCAGTTAGCTGTTCATCACCCTCTTAGCTCCTGACAAGCTGCTGTTATAAATTGTGCAAAATCACCAGCTGGCAGCATCCACAACAGTTCACCTAGATATTGTGATAACAATGCACAATCCAGAACAACTACTGATAGCTGAATGTGTTACAGCAGAACCTGTGCTGAGATTTACAGTTCTATTATTACTACAGCTCTGCTACTCGCCAGAATTGTCAATCAAGGAGGCGGGCTCGTCCTGAGTTGGGTACAACTGAAGCCAAAGTTGTCCACTTTTTGCCTAGCCAGTTCAGAAAAAGCTGCACGTAGCATTTCCAGATATGGCTCTATGACCAATCTGGGGCGTCACTTGATGTTCTACATGACTGGGAATGATCCCGTAAAAATCTATGGGATAAGTTCTCTCCTTAGTTTCCCTCTCCCGTTTCATGCTAGAGATAAAAAAATGCAGGATTGTCTTTTATATGGAAACAAGTCGTAACATGTCTTCTACAATGTATGGTGAAAAATTTACAATTGTGAACACTCCCAAAATAATTTTAGTGAAAAGTTAGGTTATAAATGCTATGTACCCGAAAGTATAAATCACTTCCCAAAAATAATACATCTAAAAAAAAAATTGTCAGAACCATTGGAAAGAACCCAAATGGTCCAGGGGCTTAAGGGTTGCAATATGGGCAATAATTGTTGGTTCTGGACGTAGATCATCTAGCGGTTGGTGGACGATATTATTTTGGCAGGATAGACTGTTGTGGAAGTGGCATCACAACCAGGAAAATGTTGTGACAATTCCACATGGGATCTTGTATGTTGGGAGTAAATATCTCCATTTCCCAGATGATCCTGATATCATTGTGCGTGTCTTATTAGGAAGAGCGGGGTTGTCTGGATCCTTTCCAGGACAATACAATGAGAATAGAAGATTGCGGCACAATCACCTCACAACTACAACATTCTTCCGTCTTTTAAACACCCCGAAGCTCCAAGTTTCCTTAAGGCAGAAAGACTAAACAAAGCCTTTCTGTGCACAGGGAGAATAAAGCAATTAACAAGCCATTTTGAAGCCAAAATTAAAAAAAAAAAATCCTATTTGTCTCCTTTATAAACTTTCTAAAAGGGGCACAGCACTTTGTTAGAATTTGTCGTTCTCCCTTATTATATGGCATATTTTCATAGGTATGGTGTGAGTATATCTGCATCATTTAGGGTTCCTTGGATGCACCCTCCATCTATGCAGAACATGCACGCATCCCCCTTAGACGGTGCCCCCTTTGTGCCTCATTTCTCACCCCGTAAATGTTTGTTTAGATGCCAAGGCTCCAGAAACATTTTGGAAGCCCTGCCTTACAGAAAGTTTCCGGAGGTTCTGGCATGAACCCAGCAGAATTGCCAACACTTCCATAGACCTTCTTCTTAGGAAAGTATTTAATAATGTCTAACCGGATGTTTGTGAATTAACCTGTTAGAAATAGATCTTAGTGGCAAAGGATTGAGTCCAAAGTCAACTTCAAATGGAATTGTCTTCTCCTAAGGCATATCTACCAGGACATTTACCTCCATGACCACCCAGAAAACTCTTTAATACTTCAAAACACCCACTTTGGGCAAGGGTTGGTTAAGTCTGCCTAACAACATCGAATTAAAGAGAATTTTGGCATTTAAAGTGAATATGTCAGCAGGATTTACTATGTAATCCGAGAGCAGCATGATTTAGGGTGAGAGACCCTGATTTCAGAGATGTATCACTTAGTTTACAGTAGTTGTGATACAATCACTGTTTTCTCTGCTGCAGATGTAGCAGAACTCGGAATGCTGAGCTGTTTACAACCACGCCCACACCACTGATTGGTAGATTTCTGTTTACTAAAAACATTGACAGAAAGCTACCAATCAGTGCTGAGGGCGTGTTTGGACTAGGAGGCACAAGACATCTAGTCTTATAGGGATAAACTCCTGCTGATAAAGCACTAATTTTATTGAAACTCAAGACACAGCCCCATAAGTGACACATCACTGGAATCGGGCATGCTTCTCTCAGATCACATGGCAAAAACCTACTGACAGATTCACTTTAAACCAGGGTGAAGAAAAACTTTCTCTTTAAAATGGGGTTGTCTTGAGACATACAAAACAGAAAACGGAACAACAAGTTGTTTTTCTTCATAATTTATCCAAAACTATTTCATCCAGTGTGTGTATACAAGTAATAGAAATAACTTCGCAGTATATTCATCAATGTGGACAAATTATCCAGATTGCAGTACCGGCTTGAGCAAGCTTCCGACTTGCAGACAGATCAAGGAACACAGTACCTACAGTCAAATATGGTGGAGGTTCAGAGATGTTTTGGGGTGGTTTTGCTGCCTCTGGCACTGGGTGCCTTGACTGTGTACCAGTCATCATGAAATCTGAAGATTACCAAAGAAATTTGGATCTAGCAGGTCAATGACCCCAAACATACTTCAAGAAGCACCCAGAAGCAAAGTGCAGGGGAGTTCTGAAGTGGCCAGTAATGGGTCCAGATCTAAATCCCTTTGATCACCTGTGGAGAGATCTTAAAATTGCTGTTGGGAAAAGGTGCCTTCAAATATGAGAGACCTGGAGCAGTTTGCAAAAGAAGGGTGCTCCAAAATTCCAGCTGAGAGGTGTAAGAAGCTTGTTGATGGTTATAGGAAGCGATTGATTGCAGTTATTTAGTCCAAAGAGTGTGCAACAAATATTAAGTTGAGGGTGCCAACAATTTCAGCACGGGACCGCTGCACTCAATCATTGGGCTCAGCGATCATACCGATGTGGATGGCACAGGACCACGGCTGCAGCTGTGTCAGCAAGGAAGGGGACAGAGGTGAAGAGGCAGCGCTGAAAACGGCAGGGGACACAGTGTGCAAGGGTCATCTTATTTTCACATCGATCAAGACTATGGTGGAAACTAAGAGTGCTGATGTTTCTGGAGTATTTAAGGCTTATGTTTACATAGAGAAAAAAACAATTAGCCAGGAAAATCCCTTTAAACTCATATAACCTCTTTAAGTTCATTTAATCACTTAAATATTCTCAGCAGCGGGTGGTGAGTATGTTGAACTTTGCTGAAGACAGTGACCTTTCTATAAATTATACAGGAAGAATAAAGGCTACCCCAGAAGCAGAAAGTAGTAACGTGAACATCTGGGGCAGACATTTTTTTTCTTGCTAATTATCCTCAATGTTTTGATGTTCAGACATATTGGATTAGGTCAGTCTGCCTGGAAGGATTTCCCTGAATGCGGAGAAAATTAAAGTCATCTTGAATCCATATGTCTCGCATCTTGCATAACACGATGATTTACTATAAAAAGTTCTGAATAGTTTTGGAATATAAATCATAGATTAATTCTTTCCCTTTTTGGATTCTGTAATTTTTTATTTTTTTAAGTTGACTTTTCGATATGATTCAGGCACAATAGGGCGGAAAAAATGACACAATTAAAAAAAATAAAAAGCAAATGTATTAATATTGACTAATCTGTGATAATTCAGGTGTCCGAAATTGCACTTACAGTGTTTGTCTCTTTAAAGAACCACTTGAATATAAGAGCAATTAACTGATTTTATCAAGGAAGTGTCAATTAGCTGTTCACTTTCCCTGCAGCGGCCACTACAGGGGAAATATAGTATGACGTGCGGTATTAAATTTGGGACAATGGCCAGGTCAAACTACGTGATCTACTTTTTAGCGTCTTTCTACAGTGGGGTCCTGATTTAGGGACCCTCCCTCTGTAACATCCCTATCACCCTATGGGGTATATAAATAGATTTGTCAAGGTGTAACAACCCCCTTCTTATTTTTACTTGGAGATCCGTGTGTCATGTCCGTGGTCCAAACGAGTTACAGTACAAAATGCCTGTCTGAATGAGACCTATCACTCCACTTATGTGTTTGGAAATATTACTGGAAATATTTTTTTTTACGAAGGCTCAGAATGGGTTAAAAAAAATTAAAACCACCCAGACCTCACATTTGCCCCGTCGCTCCTTTTTTGTCACGACCTGGTTCCCTATTGGTCTTTACTTTCTGCTGCAGCAATGATGTTGTGAAACAGAGACATGTGACTGCTGTAATCAATCAGTAGGCACCCCCAAAAAATTCTCTGCCCCAACAAAACTTTTAAAGGGAAATCTGTCAGTAAGATCAATACCTTACAAACTGCATAAATGGGCATACAGATCTTTGAAATGTTAATCCACAGACACTTTTATATATTCTATCTGTTGCTGCATTTCTGAGATATTAGCATTTTAATTTAGACACCTTTATATATTCTATCTGTTGCTGCATTTCTGAGATATTAGCATTTTAATGTATATACAAATGAGGCATTAAGTGCTCTGGATCTGATTGAGCACTTGCTGAATCTCTGACTCCCAAGGTTGTTTCCCAATCCAGCACCAAACTTTTAAGCTTTGTTCATGGCTCGTATTCTGATTTCCTTGTCTGGTGCCTGACGACACACAATGAGCTAACAATCAAGTTTAAGAGGCTGGCGCTGCTCAGAGAGAAAGGTGTTCAACTTGTGCTCTGTCACACCCAGAGCACTTAGGGTATGTGTCCACTTTCAGGATGGCCGACGGTTTGGATGGAGCGACAAACTCGCTCCGCCCCCTTCTGGAGACACGATGATGCCGGATGTGTTCATTGCACACATCCGTAATTATCGCACCCCACACATAGGGCCCTGTGGTTTACCTTGCGGCGACGCTGCGCCGCCGCAAGGTAAACGGACATGCTGCGTTCTAAAAAGACGCACCGCATGTCCGGAATCGCAGGGCCGCCGGGTGCGTGTTACCACGCATAGTGGAGACGGGATTTCATAAAATCCTCTCCACTATGCTGTAACATTTGGACACTGCGGATTGAACGCTGCGGCTCCATGCAGCGTTCACTCCGCTGCTATTCCGGATGTAAAACGGCACGTGGACACATACCCTTACCCTCTAGTTTGCATAAAAATTAAAATGCTAAATGTCTTGGTAGTGCAGCAGCAGATAGAAGATATAAAGGTGTCGATGGATTTACATTTCAAAGAACTGCATGATCATATGCTGAGGATTGAGGAAGTTGATCTTACTGACAGGTACTTTGGTAGATACAATAAATCAAATAGAAAAATAAATGGAAGGACCATTTGATTTTAATATTACTGAAAAAAAAACCTCATTGTAGAGGTAGACACTGTCACTTTAAGACTGATAAAAAGTTTTTAAAGAAGCCAAAAGTAACAAAAACTATTTACACTTTTATTAATAGCCTTTTATGTCATAGAATAAAATCCGGGCTATATTTATAGTGTTTGCTGCCCTAGACGTCGTGCTGTTCTAATTGAAAAGTCTGCCCCCAGATGGCATTGTGCCCTTGCGTGGCACTAAGTTCTCTTTATTTATTTCCTTTCTTATTATCCTTTTTTGCCGTCTAATTTTTTCCATAGAAAAACGATAAACAAGAGATTATTAATCTTATCCGAAAAAAAAATCTACATTTACAATAAATAAAATGATCATAATACAGTTTACACACTGGGTTGTAGACTGCGCTGCTCCATGGTAAAAGAGCTGAAGTAGTGGACTAGTTCTCGATATTAATACAAATATTATTTTTTATAAAATACTCACGTAATGTTTGTAATGTATACTGTAGTGTATGGAGATATAGTTTAGGGTTTAGTACATAAGATAGGTAGTATAAGATAGTTGTCTGTAGTTAGGTAATAACATTAGGGTAAGATAGAGTTAATGTTTGGGACTAGCCTATCAAAGGATGGGCTTAGTGTTAGGGCAAGTGACTGCTTCCTGTAGACAGTGAGATAAGGTCGAATTCAAGTAGAAGTAGGAGGTGTCTGTGAGCAGTGTTGCTGTATTGGGTGAACCACAGGAAAGGGAGACTAAGGGACAAGGGGATAGCGAGATCCTGAGGTTACCGACGAGACAGAGTGGCCTTCTGGAAAAGAGGTCCTTGGATAGGACAAAGTATACTTTGAGCTTGCAAAACGCCAAAGATAATGGACCTAAACAAGACTGTGTTTGCAGGACTAGTGGGGATCCCGAGCAGTAGATCCAGGGCACCAGTAGTGGAAGAAATTGGATGTAGAACCACTGAACAAGTAGACAGACTTGCTCATCAGGACTGTGGCGACAAGCTAGGCTGTGACAAAGTAGGGCAAAACAGTGTGCTTCACCGGCCCTGGAGTAGACTACAGTGGAAGGATACTGTGTGTATGAAAATGCTTTATACTGCAAAGGAAATGTCCATACGACTTTGTACCTGCCACCCCTTGCACATAACCCTTACCAAGACAGTTTTTGCATGGGAGTCTCCTTTATTGAACTATGGAACCTATGGTCTAGGCCAGCCAACACCACCGGCTGTAGGTGTAAGGCCCTCACCACACTAACACTAACACCCATGCAGAACCCTTTCATGTAGCACACCCAGGCGTAAAAGGAGGAGACGAGTGCCTCACATGCCGCTAGTGCCCTGTGTAGCGCTACACTTGGCATAGTCGGCAGGACTGAGTCTTCCATCTGCGAAGACGGTACAGTTCAAAGAAGACTTGGGTGATGGGGAAGTTGGCGACCGTTGAACGGTATAAGATGGGGCCAAACAAGGACTGCAAGATGGCGGTGAGAGGGTCGTTGAAGCAGAACAAGCCGAGGGTGCGGCACTGGAGGGCACCAAGAGGATATTGGAGGTTCCCTCTTCCAAGACAGGAGCCAGTTGTAGTATAAGTGATGCAAGGGGCAGTGGCCTATTTCTCAATGGCTGTGGTCCCTACAGTGCCAGAGGGTGGGTCACCTACCGATAGTGAAACAGAGTCTTACAAGGTAGATGGAGGCTATCCCCAATTTCCCCTATGGAGGAGGCAGGGAAGACAGACACTGGGTAAGAAGAGAAATCTAGGTGGCAAAGAAGATATTGTCAGGTGACAGAGGAGGAGCTAGCCTCAGTTATGCCAGTTGCACCTGACATAAGGAGCAATTTTGTGGTTTCTGAGGGCCCACATATCAGGGCCTCCCTTGTATTGATGGCCATGGATGGCCAAAAGAATTAAGTTTTCCCCCTTTCCAGTTTCCGTTCTGTGCTCATTGCACACACCCCTGCTGGATTGAAGAGACACTGCAGTTGCGGGAGGGTCGTACACCCTCAGTCAAGTACTGACTTCCAGCAAACAGGGGAAGAAACATTGAAGGGACTGTGGACTGATGAGGAACTATGAACTGCGTCCCATGTGGACACTGTCCTAAGAAGAACTGTGTCCTGGTCAAGAGGACCAATGTTTGGGGTGAGGTGGCATGAACGACCCAACGTCCCAACTGGGGTGAAGCCTTGTGATTGCCTTGGTGAAGCAGGGCCTATGTTGAGCCAAAAGGACTGTCACTGGGTTGGAGTTTTTACGCCCCTAGACTGTCTGGGCTGTTGTTGTGTTGACCTGCTGCCCCAAAGAACTTGAACTCCCAGTTCCGGGGTTCCAATCTAGTGGGGCCAGGGTCAGTGCTGACCAGTAAAGAAAATACACTATATACCTTGGGAAGAAGAGAGACTGTCTGTGTTTTTGTGTGCATTGGTGTCTTCCAGGTTCCTGAATGGTTGAGGACAACCATTATCAAATATGGGAGGAATGTAAGGGTAGTGGACAATGGCTGTTGTGTTCCTACCCCTGAAGACACCAATCACATTGTGTGTATTGTGTCTTGCGTCTTTTGTATGTAGATACATTGAGTCATGTGATATGTTTCTTTGTGATGTAGTAATGTTGATATTGTATAGTGTAGAGGCATATAGTTTTGGATTTAGTACATAAGATAGGTAGTATAAAATATTTGACTGTAGTTAGGTAATGACAATAGGGTAAGATAGAGTTGATGTTCATAACTAGCCCATAGTGGGAGGGTCTTATTGTTAGGGCAAGTGACTGTTTGTTTCCTATATAATATACTTATATATGAAATAATGCATAGAAAATTAATAAAATCTCTCAGTCACCTGTAATATCAGAAGCTGTCCAGCTGACTCGACCTGTAGAAAACTCAGTCTGGGAAGAATCTAATACAAACGCGCTGATTCATTGCAGTATTTGGCTTGAACAAAACTTTATGGACATACGTGAGGATTACATGCATTTGTTTATGCCTTTCTGCTGCAGAAATGCACTAAAAACGCACATACATTTTTTTTTACCTGCGGATTTTCCACTCCTAATGTAAGTCTATGAGGATAATCCGCACAGAAAACTCAGTGTACCTCAGCTGTGCTGTTCCAGCTCCGTACACTGGTTACTCCCTCTAATCAGTGTCCTCTCCATTAGATAGATAGGGGTTGGCTGACCCGTGTTCTAGACATTTCTGTTTTCATAAAAAGGAAAGTGATCGAGTAATTCAGATCGGCCACGTTGCCTCCTCTGATTTTCTTCTGTGATCTTCACCCCGATAGTCGAGGTGAGTGTAATGTGACTGCACGACCTACATTCAGCACATAGTCCATGAAGATTTCTGAAGAACTCTATGTGAGTGAAATACAGAAAATATGACAGTAATTTATGCAGTGTTGGGGTGATATTTATAAAATCCCCATCACAGGGCTGACCAAATCCTCAGGAATGTTAACGGTTTCCACGTTTTATCAGCATGGGATTTTTCCTTGCTGAGCAGAGAAGCACGTTTTGTTCTGTTGCCACTTTACATCGTAAAGTAAAGAGAGATTAATATATAGTGTTAGTACAGATTGTGAACACTTTAGCACCAGTTTCTTTAATTTGCAAAACAAATCAGGAAACTTCAAAATTCATCGTAATTGAAAAAAAATAAGAAGAATTTATCTTTTCTCTATGCAGCTCCTGTTCAGATCTATGTGCCTCTACAGATACAGAACACAAACAAAGTTGTGTAATCTGAAGCTAATTTTTATGTTACTCTAATCTGTCACCTATCCTATAGGCAGATGGAGACAGAGGAGTTATGATTGTAGGTTTAGACTTCACAGGATGTAGTCTGTACCCATAACTACATATGGGTCCGCATAGGGGTGATATTTTGAATAACAAGTAAAAAAAAAAGTATTGATTGTCTAATCCTTATATACAATCACAACTACACACCAAATTATAAACAGCTGTAGGTCACCGACACGTAAAATACTGGACGAAATGAATATCTCTCCCAGAAAGTTGGGCGAGATATTAAAAGCCAGGTAGTACTGGCTTGCGGAGCAGCTTAGGTGCTGAGCTGTTTTATTTATGATAGTTCCAGGTTTTATTGGAGTGATCAGGAGGATTTAATGTTGGGACTCATCACTCCCACTCCCTCTTCAGGTACGGGTAGTACTGGAGGCTTAGCCAGCTCAGCTGGGAGAGGTCATCTTAATACAGACACAGAAAAGGCTGAAGGAAGAGCTTCAGAGAAACTCAGCCTCCGGACCGATATGGTGTATTTCTGAGAAGGAAATGCATGGCGGTTACACATCCCTGGTAGCTTGAGTCAGTGGTATGGTATGTTTGTTAGTGCCTAGCTGGGCAAGTCTTTGTTGTTTTTGGTCTCTTTATTGATTTTTAACTTTTTGGCTGAAAATAAAAGTCCAACGCTTTCTTTCTATGAACTGTGTTTACCTATGTCACTTCCACTATGCCTTACAAAGCCCCTAGCATGTTACACAGCACATAGATCTATCAATGTGTACTTACAAGAGCGATAAAGATTTCACTGATACCAGCGTGGTCCTGTAATAGAAGTCACCAAAGTAACAAGTCCACTCATGTCGTTTCTTCCCTCATCACCTGTGAGTGATATTATTGAGAAGTGGAAGGAACTACAGCAACTAAACCATGAAGTTGAGACCCTGTGATGTTAATAAGCTGGGTCACCGATTGCTGAGGAGCAGAGGACATCAAAGTCGCCAACGCTCTGCTGACTCTCAACTGTGCCCACTGCACAAGGTCCATAAAGACATGGTTGGAGGAGTTTGGTGTCTAAGAATATGACCGATCACACAGAGCCCTATCCAAAACTTTTAAGAAGAACTTCAAAAAAGATTGCAACCAAACCATCTCATCCAACATCAGTATCGGATTTCATAAATGTTCTTCTGGATGAAGAACCAAAAATTACCACAGACACCTCCAAAATCTTGTAGAGATCTTTTCCAGAAGAGAAGAAGCTGTTATATCTGCAAAGGACTAACCCCATAATAATGTCTATGGATTTAGCATAGTAGGTCAGAAAATTTCCTGTAGGCGCAACATGTCAGTGTCCCAATACATAAAAAAATTATATTTGTGCTCCTGGAACTTTATACTTTCCTACCGCTGTTATTTTTCATAGATCCCTCAGGGAAAATATGGCCTGATATTCACTCACAGCAATATATTAGAGAATAATGAGCTATCCATACATGAATAAGCTGGCATTCCTATACATCTATGATTCCCTTGGGTGCTATTCCTTCTATGAAACATTAATTAGTATTTATGACATTGGGATACAGATTAAATTCTTGCGTCATTCCTCTGAGATTTGCTTCATGGGAATGTCTAGTATATATATTTTTTTAGATTTTATACTATTTTCTATCTTTTTTTATAATATATCTGGTTTATGTTATGTTACAGTTCCAATTAAAAAAAAAGTTGGGACAGTGTGTAAAATGTAAAGAAATGCAATGATTTGGAAATCTTATAGTCATATTTTATAGAACACATATTAGAAATTGAAAGTTAGAGATTTTGTCAATTTTTAAGCAAGTCACATTGTTAGACTCATCCGGTGAGGTGGATCCTCCAAGCCCAAGTTCTGAGTGGGCACACAGGCTACCAGCCCGATGCAGCAGATAGGTGCGGCATGCCGGATATGGTCAGCTGAAGAACAGGAGACCGCAGACAAGTAGGTGGCATGCAGGAAACCACAGGCAGACAGAAGATGACCAGGAAACCGCAGGCAGGCAGGCTGGTGACGTCCAGGAGACCACAGGCAAGGAGACAGGATGCTTGAAACTGCTGGCAGGCAAGAGACATACAGGAGACCACAGGCAAGCAGGTGGGATGCTGGAAATCGCTTGAAGGCAGGAGACGTCCTTGAGACCACAGGCGGGCAGGCAGAATATTGGAAACTGCTGGAAGGTGGAAGATGTCGCCCAGGAGACCATAGATAGGAAAAGTCAGGAGACCGCAGGCAGGTTGTCAGAGTACAGCAAACCACAGTCAGGCAGAACTATATGCAGATGGGTAAGGAACTGACTAAGGCTGGTTTCACACTTGCGTTTTGATCTACAGCGTTTTTACTGAAAAAAACGCATGCGTTTTTCTTTCTATACTTAACATTAAAAACGCATGCGTTTATTTGCATGTGTTTTGACGCGTTTTTGGCAACGCATGCGTTTTTTATGCATGCATTTAGTTGCAGAAATGCAACCTGTAGTCATTTCTAGCGGCGTTTTTTTGCCGCAAAAAAACGCATGCGTTTATTCGTGGCAAAAAAATGTATTGCTGTCTATGTAAACGCATGCGTTTTTAAGCACATGCGTTTGCATGCGTTTTTAAACGCATGCGTTTCTATAGAAAAACACAAGAAAACACAAGAAAAAACAAGAAAACCCTAACCCTAACCCTTGGGTTACTAGGGATCCTAACCCTAACCCTAACGTTAGGATCCCTAGTAACCCTAGGGATCCTAACCCTAACCCTAGGGATCCTAACCCTAACCCTTGGGGTTAGGATCCTAACCCTTAGGGTTAGGGTTTGGATCCCTAGGGTTATGGTTAGGGGTAGGGTTAGGGGTAGGGTTAGGGGTAGGGTTAGGGTTTGGATCCCTAGGGTTATGGTTAGGGTTAGGGGTAGGGTTAGGGGTAGGGTTAGGGGTAGGGTTAGGGTTTGGATCCCTAGGGTTAGGGTTAGGGTTTGGATCCCTTTATTACCTTGATGGTGGGGGTGGCTTATCAGTGACCTGGTGACCAGGACATTCTTGTAATAAAAAGCTACCTGGAGCGCCCCCACACCGCCGCAGGGCCGAGGGGTACCCGGAGCCGGGCCTCTAGGTCTCAGTCCTGGGGTTGTCACGGTGGCTAGACCCGGTCCGTGGCCCTGTCTGTCAGTGGGGGACGTCCGGTGCAATAAGTGGTGTTGTAACGGTGCAGTTGTGGGGTGCAGGTCGCGGTAAATAACGAGGACACCAGGTTGCAGTCTCTTTACCTCTTTACTGGAGATCTCTGAGTCCTCAGTCCAGAATACGGTTCACCAGGCTGCGCAAGTCCGGCCGGTCCAATGGCACTTCCAGAGTTCTCTTCACAGGTGGAAATCGGTGCCTTCCTTCTTAGCGCTATGTGTTGTAGTCCTCCCCTGCTGTGCTTACGGAAAGTACCCCACAACTGTTGTGTCTGTTTCTTAAGTTCCCTCACAACTCGATTAAATGATGTTCTTCTAATCTTCCGTCCCTTCCTGATGTTACAGTTGGAACGGCACCCGTTTGTCGGATAGGCCTGGAGTTCTTCCGGGACCCTAGAGACGCCCCTCTCCCGCAATTGCCTCCCAAGACTTCATAGGTGATATGTGTTAGACAGCCCGCCTTAAACTGACTGCCCTGCCGCTGTTTAGAGTATTGCTTGAAGCTGAATGTTATAATACTCCCTCGGCGTTCCGGCCACCGGTAGTGCGCCTCAGTAGGGTGTTGCTTCGGTCTTACAGCACGACCCCTACTGGAATTCTCCTATTGCTTGATCTCGTTTCTCACTCAGCACAATCTATCTCGCTTCTAGTCCTTTCTTAGGGCACCGCCGCTATTCTGAGCAGGCACGGTCCCGTTACGTTCTTTCCAATGCCAAGCCTCTGCCAGGATCCCACCCCTGGCAGAGACCCTACTGTCTCTTCCTCCACAACACCCTCTGCCACTGAGTGTTGCTTCGTCCAATCCAGTCAGCTTTCTGATCTAACTTCCTGCCTGACCCCCAGTTTACCCACTATGGTGGGGAGTGGCCTAATGAATAGAACCCTTAGCTCCCCCCGGAGGCCCTGCTGTGAAACATATTGGTGTCTGTGATACCTGATCAGATGAACTCCTTCAGTGCCATCGGACGCACCATGGCTCCCCATAGTGGCGGAGCCACAGTACTGCAACGACCAGGACTCTGGGGCGCTGCACTCCCCCCTGGTTAAACACAGTACTCCGGGACTGGGAAGAAAACAACAATACAAGTTAGCAAAAAGACATACAATTTTGTTGAGTGCAAAACAATAAGTATACTTGAACAGGCTTCCCTTTATGGGAGGTGAGGACACTTTAACGTTACAAACATAATTAAATATCATAGCAACAGGCTACAATTAACTCTCATTACCCAACCGGGTATTCTACTAAGTGCAATTAAATGAACAATAATTTAACATTGCCTTCAAGGAACATACACTCCTAGCTCGCTAAAGGCCTTCCCATAATCACATTACAGGGCAAGTTAACTTTTCATTCTCCTACTTTGAACCTGCAGGACCGCCTGTCCCTATGGCACCAGACCTACTGCCTCTCCTTTCTTTTACAGGACCGCCCCGTTCAGCCAGGGCCTACTGCCTTTCTCTACTATACATGGTATAGACATAACATTCCTTTCAATTAGAGAACATGGAGCCGGCTCTACTTGGCTCCTATTAGGACTCACTCACTAACCCCTACGGGTTCACTTTCCGTCCTTAGTAACACATTATTAACTTTCTATGGGGACTCAGGGTTTACCTTCTATCCTCACCTTCATTATTACTTTCTTACTTTCACTTAAGCAGAACTCTAAATCTGCCCCTACGGGCTTTCTGCATCTTCCTTTTTCAAAGAACATTATCTAGGTTTCACATTTTAAACAAATTGAACACACATAACTTTCCTATATGCAAAGCAGTTACATTTCTTCCAGAGCATCATCATCAGCATTTCTTCACATTTAACCAGTTAAAACACATACAACTTTTCTCATTCCAACATTACCATGGCATTACTGTTCTTAAAACAGTATCTCTCGTAAGTACGCTGTTGGACATCCCCTTTAAAAGAGGATCAAGTCTTTCTGAGTTAGCTCGTCTTCTCAGCCTACCAGTCTTTGTTCAGCAAAGGTTCCAGAACGGTATCTTCACAAAGAGTCTTTAAATAAAACCAGTAGGAAGCGCCTTTAATAAGGTGCAAACTATTTACAAGAAAGTTTGGATCATGCACTGTTCATGATTTCTCAGTTTGTAAAACTTGTGCAAACTTGTAGAAAAACAAACAATAAGGATCCCGGGTCAACTAAGGGATCCATAAAAAGTTAACCCTGGACGGGTTTAGCAGCAAACAGTAAACAAACAGTTAAAAGGAGAACTATTTACATTTTCAGGTTTCCGAGGTTTATCCTTATTCAGGCGGCCTTGGCCCCTGGGCCCCGTCCACGGTGGCACGGATTCCAGCGGCAAGCCCCGCAGGGGCCACCAGGTCACTCGGTGTCTGGATTTGAAGATTAACCCGGCGAGCAAGCTCGGGAGCTACTACAAAGCGCACAGTGGAGACAGTAACAAGATCCGGCAACTCTGGACCAACCGTAGTTGGGGCCACAGGTGAGACTCTCTCAGACTCACATCGCTGTACCTTCCGGGCACGCCATCCTTGCGCATTCTGGTGACGGGTGTACGTCACCTGATCTCCCTCCCGTAGTGGCTCGCCTTCTCGATCACAGCAGGGAGTTTCCACGTCGTAGCCAGCAACGAAGATGCCAGTAGGTAGACCCGACTCCCAAATGGAGCCCCATCCTTTCTTGGGGTGGAAGGCCGACACAATTCCTCGTCTTACCACATCCATTCCACCATATATCAACTTCTTGCCTTGCAATTCCCGTTTTTCAACTTCGTTGCGCTGCCCCCAGTGCTGGAGCACGCATTGTTTGTACTGGTCCTAGGTAAGTATCGCAATAGTGAGACCATCCACTGGAACCCCATCCTGCTCGACCCAAGGGGTATCCCACCGAAACATCACTCCACCGGGGTCCATTTCTATGGGCTCTCCCCACTTAGTTGGTAATGGCGGTAACAACTTCCCGATCGCACTGGGGCCGAGGACCACCCGCTCAATAGTGAACGAATGATTACTGCTGCGGGGAAGATCGGTCGCGGGAGCGGGACCGAGCGTGGGGGCAGGGATATCTGTCGTACCTGGGCCTGATGTGGTTCCACTGGTATCGAATCGGTCCGCTGACAAGAACGCTGGAGTCGGCTGCTGCTCGGTCCGCGGCTCTTCCAATGCGGTCCTCGGACGCGGCTCCGCTCGCTGTGGTTCCTCCTCCGCTGACTCCGAGGCCAGGATTGGGTGACTCGGCTCCGCTATCTGTTCCAAAGGCTTCGGATCTGCCGGCTGTAGAGGACACGGGTCCACCTCTAGTGAACGAGGGTAAGCCGGGACTGCTCCTTCCCCGTTCCGGCACTCGCTGTTCTTCATCATGATCTGTTGATCGGTGGCAATGCATGCATCTGACTCCGCCATTTCTCCGAGGTCGGGCTTCTCCATCACCCGCTTCCCGCCGTTGCAAATCAGGGGGTTGTCCTCTGCTTTGGGGCAGGTCATCTCCTTGCAGCCAGAAGCGCAGGGGGCGGTATCCATTTCTCGCGCCATTCTGGTAGTCTCCTCCCATAGCACGCCCTCCTTCTTCTCCGAAGTAGCAATGGCGGCGGCTTTTGGCGGGAACTTCTCTTGGTCAATGGTAGCACACAGTCTTTGCAATAAAGTACAGTTCAAGCACAACAAATCACAGTCTCTAGGCACACATGACCTGATTCTTCAGGCTTAAGTAGATCCTGTTCGTGACGCCAAGATTTGGAGCGCCCCCACACCGCCGCAGGGCCGAGGGGTACCCGGAGCCGGGCCTCTAGGTCTCAGTCCTGGGGTTGTCACGGTGGCTAGACCCGGTCCGTGGCCCTGTCTGTCAGTGGGGGACGTCCGGTGCAATAAGTGGTGTTGTAACGGTGCAGTTGTGGGGTGCAGGTCGCGGTAAATAACGAGGACACCAGGTTGCAGTCTCTTTACCTCTTTACTGGAGATCTCTGAGTCCTCAGTCCAGAATACGGTTCACCAGGCTGCGCAAGTCCGGCCGGTCCAATGGCACTTCCAGAGTTCTCTTCACAGGTGGAAATCGGTGCCTTCCTTCTTAGCGCTATGTATTGTAGTCCTCCCCTGCTGTGCTTACGGAAAGTACCCCACAACTGTTGTGTCTGTTTCTTAAGTTCCCTCACAACTCGATTAAATGATGTTCTTCTAATCTTCCGTCCCTTCCTGATGTTACAGTTGGAACGGCACCCGTTTGTCGGATAGGCCTGGAGTTCTTCCGGGACCCTAGAGACGCCCCTCTCCCGCAATTGCCTCCCAAGACTTCATAGGTGATATGTGTTAGACAGCCCGCCTTAAACTGACTGCCCTGCCGCTGTTTAGAGTATTGCTTGAAGCTGAATGTTATAATACTCCCTCGGCGTTCCGGCCACCGGTAGTGCGCCTCAGTAGGGTGTTGCTTCGGTCTTACAGCACGACCCCTACTGGAATTCTCCTATTGCTTGATCTCGTTTCTCACTCAGCACAATCTATCTCGCTTCTAGTCCTTTCTTAGGGCACCGCCGCTATTCTGAGCAGGCACGGTCCCGTTACGTTCTTTCCAATGCCAAGCCTCTGCCAGGATCCCACCCCTGGCAGAGACCCTACTGTCTCTTCCTCCACAACACCCTCTGCCACTGAGTGTTGCTTCGTCCAATCCAGTCAGCTTTCTGATCTAACTTCCTGCCTGACCCCCAGTTTACCCACTATGGTGGGGAGTGGCCTAATGAATAGAACCCTTAGCTCCCCCCGGAGGCCCTGCTGTGAAACATATTGGTGTCTGTGATACCTGATCAGATGAACTCCTTCAGTGCCATCGGACGCACCATGGCTCCCCATAGTGGCGGAGCCACAGTACTGCAACGACCAGGACTCTGGGGCGCTGCATACCCCTAACCCTAACCCTAGGGATCCTAACCCTAACCCTAACCCTAGCTAATTCTATTAATAGTGGGTTTTCTAGTTGATTTTGATGATTGGCAGCTGTCACACACTTCTCAGCATGCGTTTAAAAAATGCAAACGCAGGAAAAAACGCATGTAAACGCGTCAAAACGCCGCATTTTTTTTCTGCATGCAAAAACGCATGCGTCTAAAAAACTCAGCGTTTGCATGCGTTTTTTCACCACATGCGTTTTTTTTAAAAAACGCTGCAGATCAAAACGCAAGTGTGAAACCAGCCTTAAAGACAAGAAACAAAGAGTTGTCATAAATGGTATGTTCTCCAAATAGGATATAGTCGGCAGTGAGGACTGCAGGGATCTGTACTGGGAGCAGTGGGGACCGCAGGTGGAGCGCCCCCATGGGGCCGTGGGGTACTCAGTACCGGGTCCTGCGATTCACAGGGGGATGTCACGGTGGCTGACCCGGTCCGTGGCCCTGGGACGTCCATGTAAAAGGGAAAGGTCTTTAAGGGGAATGTTCGTGATGCCACCTGTGGTATTCGGTCAGGGTGACCGACACTGCTTTAAGGGGTCCGCTGGGGTGATGTTATGGCAGCTAGATGGTATACCTTCCCACAGGTGAAGTATGTCCCCAGGGATTCCCGGTGTGTAGATGGTGGTATGGTGAGAGGCGCAGAGAAGAACGATGACACAAAGTTGCAGTCTCTTTACCTTTACTGAAGACTTCAGCATCCACAGTCCAGAGCACCAGACCACAGGGCAGGCAGAGTCTGGCCGGTTTGGAGGCAAGTCCAGAGTCCCCTTGTCCAGGTAGAAATCAGTAGCCTTCCCTTGCACTGCAGTGGTGTAGTCCCTTACTGCCTATGGCTTCACATAGGGGTCTCACAGATGTAGTGTTTTTCTCTCTGTCCCCCATATACAGTAGGATAGGACAAACCCGTATGACTGGTGGCTTGAGGCTGTTTATAGAAACTCTAGCACGCCCCGGCCTCCATGGGTTGCCACCGTGCCTTCTGGGTGTAGGGCAGACAGGTAACTTGCAATTAGCTGTCCTGCCGGTCTCTGGAGCAAAGCATAAAGGTCCTTACTCCCTCGGTGTTCCAGCTACCGGGATTCTGCACCTCAGAAGGAGGCAGCCTGCTCGGGGCTGGTCCCCTTCTGGTATCCTCTCCTTTGCTACGACTTCCTTCACGCTCGCTGCAATACAGTTCTGCCTTCTGAATGTCTCTTTCTGGGAGCTGCAGCTCTGAGGGCATGCACAGCTCCTTTGGACCCTCTGTCCTCCTCAGACTCTGGTCTGGATCTGAACTGAGCTGATCTCAGCCAGCAACTAACTAACTTTCCCTACAGACTACCAGTTATATATATATGGGGAGTGACCTAATAAATAGGAGCAGAAGCTCCCCCTGGTGGTCTGGAGTGTGAAATGGTAGCGAGGGAGTAAGGACCTTTATGCTTTACTCCAGAGACCGGCAGGACAGTTTATTGCAAGTTACCTGTCCGCACCTACACCCCGGAGGCACGGTGGCATCCCTCAGAGGCCGGGGCGTGCTAGAGTCCCTATAAACAGCCTCAAGCCACCAATCATATGGGTATTGTCCTATCCAACTACGGGGGACAGAGAGAGTGAAACATCGCAACTGTGAGACCCTTATGTGAAGCCATAGGCAGTAAGGGACTACACCACTGCAGCGCAAAGGAAGGCTACTGATTTCCACCTGGACAAGGGAACTCTGGACTTGCCTCCAAACCGGCCGGACTCTGCCTGCCCTGTGATCTGGTGCCCTGGACTGTAGATGCTGAAGTCTTCAGTAAAGGTAAAGAGACTGCAACCTTGTGTCCTCGTTCTTCTCTGCACCTCTCACCATCCACCATCTACACACTGGGAAGCCCTGGGGACATACTTCAGCTGTGGGAAGGTATACCATCTAGCTGCCATAACATCACCCCAGTGGACCCCTAAAGCAGCGTCGGTCACCCTGACCGAATACCACAGGTGGCATCACGAACATTCCCCTTAAAGACCTTTCCCTTTTACACAGATGTCCCAGGGCCACGGACCGGGTCAGCCACCGTGACATCCCCCTGTGAACCGCAGGACCCGGTACCGAGTACCCCACGGCCCATGGGGGCGATCCACATATACATTAGATGGGACCATACTAGGGACTACAGAACAGGAGAAGGACTTGGATATTCTGGTTACCAGTAAGCTGAGCAGCAGTACACAATGTCAGGCAGCAGCCGCAAAAGCAAACAAGATTTAAGGGTGTATAAAAAGATAGATAAAATTCTGTGATCTCAACGTTTTTTTACTCCTTTATACATCACTTGTGAGGCCAAATCTAGAATAAGGGATCCAGTGTTTGTCTCCACATAATAAAAAGATATTCGGAAGTTAGAATCAGTTCAAACAAGGTCAACTAGATTATTACAAGTGATGCAGGCTTCTTATATGATGAGAGGTTGGAAAAGATGGGCTTGTTTAGCTTAGAAAAAGACGTCTCATAGGAGATCTCATTTATATGTGTAAATAAAGTGGCATATAAAAGTTTGGGCACCCCTGGTCAAAATTACTGTTAATGTGAACAGTTAAGCAAGCTGAAGGTGAAATGATCTCTAAATGGGCTAACATTAAAAATGACACATTTTTAACCTCTCCCCCATACATATTAGATAGTCGGCAAATCTCACCGAAGGTTACATGTTCGGACTTTGATATACACACAATAAAACGGAGGGCTCCACCAAATAAATGAGATCCACCTGCAGTACGTCGAATAGAGACAAAAACAACAAAGAAAAAGAAACATGCTGTGTATACAGGGATGAACATAAACTACAACAATGCTTTATTGGTACACAAAGTAACCAAAGAACGAAAACCATTAAATAACCAAAGAACCATTTAAAACTATTAAAAAGTCATAAAATGACACATAATGATCAACAACCCACAATAGAGTTACAACCCTATTTCAAATGACCCCGTAATAGATAGAAAAATATGAGATAAAATAACAAATCTATATAAAAGACACCTGTCCACACAATAAAGCACACTCCAATCTCTCCACCATAGCCAAGACCAAAGAACTGTTTAAGGACACCAGGGACAAAATTGTAGACCTGGACAAGGCTGGGATGGGCTACAAGACAATAGCCAAGCAGCTTGGTGAGAAGGCAACAACTGTTGGTACAATTGTTAGAAAATCGAAGAAACACCAGATGACTGTCAATCTTCCTGGGGCTCCATGCAAGATCTCGCCTCGTGGGGTAAGGATGATTCTGAGAAAGGTCAGGAATCAGCCCAGAACTACACAGGAGGACCTGGTCAATGACCTGAAGAGAGCTGGGACCACAGTCTCAAACATTACCGTTAGTAACACACTATGTCGTCATGGATTAAAATCTTGCAGGGCACTCAAGGTTCCCCTGCTCACGCCAACACATATCCAGGCCCATTTGAAGCTTGCCCATGACCATCTAGATGATCCAGAGGAGGCAAAGGGGAAGTTCATGTGGTTAGATGAAACCAAAATAAAATTTTTTGGTATCAGCTCCACTTGCCGTGTTTGGAGGAAGAAGAAGGATGAGTGCAACCCCAAGAACACCGTACCAACAGTGAAGCATGGTGGGAGAAACATTGTACATTGGATGTGCTTTTCTGCAAAGAGAACAGAACGACTGCACCGTATTGAAGGAAGGATGGATGCTGTCATGTATCGTTAGATTTTGGCCAACAACCTCCTTCCCTCAGTAAGAGCATTGAAGATGGGTCATGGCTGAGTCTGCCAGCATGATAATGACCTGAAACACACAGTCAGGGCAGCTAAGGAATGGCTCCGTAAGAAACATTTCAAGGTCCTGGAGAGGCCTAGCCAGTCTCCAGACCTGAACACCATAGAAAATCTTTGCCCAGTGACAACTGTGAAACCTGAAAGATCTGGAGATGAACTGTATGGAGGAGTGGGCCAAAATCCCTGCAAACTGGGTCAAGAACTAAAATGTCTGACCTCTGTAATTGCAAACAAAGGTTTTTGTACCAAATATTAAGTTCTGTTTTTCTATTGTGTCAAATACTTATTTCATGCTATAAAATGCAAATTAATTATGTAAAAATGATACAATGTGATTTTCAGGATTCTGTATCTCGCAGGTGAAGTGTACCTACGATAAAAATTACAGGTCTCTATATTCTTTGTAGGTGGGAAAACTTTCAAAATCAGCAGCGTATCAAATATTTATTTTCCCCACTGTAAACATAAAGAATTGCGGCTATTATCACAGTAACTATCTAGATTTGGACATTGATATCATTTGTAGGTGGAGGCGTTTAATTACCATTAAAATTGGACAACAGACAAAAGAAAATTAGGTCACATAACCATCAAAAAAGTAAGTGGGAAGTAACAGGACCACACAGATTCTTCTTATTACTAACACAGTACAAAGAAAAAATAATACCCCCAACACTTCCCAGCAGATGTTGTGTTTCCAGCAACGGGTCATCAAAAGGGTTTAGTGCCTATGTCCTCGGGACGCTATGTTTCTTAGTGTTCTGATTATCCTTAGAAATCCCTCGATTTTAAGGTTTGTTGCTCCCAGATGGCGGTGGGAAACAGAAAAGAGTCGCAATGTTCTCCTGTCAACTAACCTCTCTGACCCATCAATCGTCCTGACATAGATGTCCATGTTTTCTTGAAGACTCCTCAAGAACATGATGCCCCATATATGACTAATGGTTTATAGTGCCTGTTTTATTGACAGTGTACAAAAATATAAACCGAAGCGAACGGTGAACAGACTAGGATTATAATTTCATATGAGATGAAATTCAGTGAGGTTCTTGACCAGAACAGCTGCTCTTAATGTATCTGGAGATATCTTCTGCTGACTAGACAACATAACCTTGACAGCCATCCAACTAGGGACAGAGGCCGAGATAAAATATAATTATAAGTGCTCTCTTTATATTGTCTTCAGATTTTGAAAAGGGGGGTGTTAAAGACTTTATTATTCATGAGCTATCCTTAGGAATAGGTGGGGTCTGACCCCTGGTGCGCCCAACGACCAGCAGATTGGGTGGCTTCTTTATTGTTTACCAAGCTCAGCTCCATACATCTTATAGTGGTTATGCCTGGTACTTCAGCTCTTTGCACCTCAGGCCCATAAAATACCAGAAACATTCTGTCATGATGCAGGTCAGGTTTTACTTCAGGCTATCTCTTTCCTGACCTGGTCATGCTCGAGTTAACCTTTCCTGCCTCTCTCTGGTGTATGGGTAGATATTTCCCTGCTCTGTTGCTGGCAGCTGATGTCAGTGATAGTTCATGTCTTCGGCTAGCGCAGCAGACCTAGCGTATCCTGAGTGTGTCCTTTGCTACCCGTCTGCTCACCCGTGTTCCTATTTGCCCTGTACCTGACCTCTGACTTAGAGTGTCCTGTGTGTCTGTTCCTTGCTGTGTATGACCTGGCTTGATTTTTGACCTGCTCTTCCGTCCGCGTTCCTGTTTTTGATTGCCCCGTCTGGCTCTGATCTTTGGCGTGTTTCTGGCTATGTTTTCATCTCGTCCTCTTGGCACCGCGCTCCTGATTGGCTTCTGACCCCTGGCTTAGTTCACACCTTGATACTGTCTTCTCCTCTGATACTGCGTTCCCGGCTGTTGCTGATTTGGCTTGTCCGACCTCTCTACTGCCCCCTAGTGGAGTTTTGCCCAGCTCTTCAGGTCTTTGCTTCAGGTGAGCTTCTGTTACCTCCCTTCTGCTCCCCCTGGTGGTTGTCCCTGTATTGCATGACACATTCACTATGAAAAGTCCAGAACTGTTCCTGCTGAACAATAAAGAAGCGTCTAGATTACTCATTTACCCTGGCTTCAATGAAGGCTTCCCCGCTTGGCTTCTCCTCTGGCTAACTCCTCCTGTTCCTTTGTGGTGTCCTGGCACTCACTTCTGACGTCACACTCTCCAGCCTCATAGGAACTTCACCTGAGTATTCAGGTAGTTTTCTTACTCAGCATTACTTTGCACCACCGACACTTTGCTCTGCTACTTCTCTGAGTCTACTCTGCTAAACTGGCCAACTGTACTACTCAATTCTGCTACATCACTTTTCTCTGCTATCTTGTTGCTGTGAATCTCCTGATCTACTCAACGCTACTACATTGCTGGGCTCCGCTACAGACCTATAATATATTTCCTGAGCTAACTCTACTCTGCTACATCACTAGACTTTACGACAACGCTCCACTAAGTCTCCTTGTCTTCCCAGCTCTTTCATATTACTGATTATTTTCTGCCATGCCGGTTATTTGACTCTGCTTAATAGGTCTCCCAATACTGAGTCTCCGGCTTCCTTGTGGTCTACTATACTGGTCCATCAGTTACTTACCGTCCAGCCTACTATACCGGTCCTTCAGTTACTTACCGTCCAGCCTACTATACCGGTCCTTCAGTTACTTACCGTCCAGCCTACTATACCGGTCCTTCAGTTACTTACCGTCCAGCCTACTATACCGGTCCTTCAGTTACTTACCGTCCAGCCTCTACAGCCTCTATTCTCCAACCTGTTGACTTCACTGCACCAACATCATCTGTCCATGCTGCACAACAGCTGCTCATCCGGACTGAGGGCTTTGAGAATCTACCTAACTAGGCGAGGCATAGCAAGACTTATGTGTCTTTACAGCTACAAAATAAGAACAAAATGCGTAAAAAGCAATTAATTTAAAAAATCCGAAGCAGTTTATTTGACCAATGTACCTGTGACATGATCATGGGGTGCCAATCGGTTGCCATAATAGCCAGGTGTCTAAGGAAGACCGTTGTGTCTGCCATGGCTGGCGTTCATGGGGGACTGCGATTTTTGCCATATACAGCAATACTGTGGCATTGCTGCGTTCAAGTCCCCTAAGGGGACTAACAAGTACAGTGAAATTGTAAGAAAAAATAAATAAATAAAAGTTGAAATCACCTGGCTTTTCCCCCAAAATAAATATTAAGCAATACAAAAATAAAGAAATACACATACTTGTTATCACTGCGTTGATAAAAGTCTGATCTATCAAAATATAAAATAAGTTAATCTGAGTGGTAAAAAGCGTAATGAGCAGAAAAAAAACAACTCCAAAATTGTTTTGTTTTTTTGGCTGCCGTAATAACACAATGGGTATGTAATAAGAGGCGATAAACACATCATATCTATCTCAAAATGATATCAATTCGAACATTGCCCCTCACACAGCTCCATATCCCAAAAATTAGAAATGTTACTTTTTTTGGAAAATGGCATCAAAAGCGAAATTTTGTTTTTACAAATTTCAGAATTTTTTTTCACCAATTAAATAAATCAAAAGCTATGCGTGTTTGGTATCACCATAATCGTACGGACCTGGAGAATCATACTACCAGGTCATTTTCACTATAAAATCAATGCTGTAAATAAAAAATTTTAAAATCGGGAAGAAAAAAACAATTGCAAAATTGTGCTTTTTTTTCTTAGCTATTTTGCCACATTTTGGAATTTTTTTTTCTGTTTTACAATACATCACATGATAAAATGGATGATATCATTCAAAAGTACAACTTGTCCTGCAAAAAAGAGCCCTTACATGGCTGTGCTGCCAGAAAAATAAAAACGTTATGGCTCTTGGATTAAGGGGAGGAAAAGAAACGAAAGTGCAAAAAAATTTAATTTCCCAGTCCTTAATATAATGGGATTGTAAAAAGTGGATATTTTGTATGTAATAAAATATTAAAAAAGCAGCAATAGAGGATAAAATTGAATAACTTATGTTCTATAAGTGTTGAATAAAACAAAATCATCAAATATCAGATGCTCAGGAGAAATTTTTCCTTAAGTAATCCATCCCCAAACAGCGCTGGGAATTCTTACCACAGTGGTTTCCTTGTTATTTCTGGTCAGGGACCAGCGTGTAGCTTCACCAAACTAATCCCTAGATCCAGACTGAATCATGAGCCTACAAAGCCGGGACTAGTTGTCTTTCTTGGCACTCGTATATAATCCTATTAAAGATGTACAGTATTACATCCTGGGCAGAGACAGGGAAGACATCACACAAGCCACAGCTTCCTCATGGAGCCTTTCTAACTAACGCAAAGACAAATAATAGGAGGCAAACACAATGTGCAGACATAGAACACAGATGTTTTACACCGAACTTACGGGAAAAGACACGGGAACGGAGCAGCAGCTCTGTCACAGCACGCACCAGAGGTGTAATAAGGCTACTTGTTGTCACCTCGTCTTAAAGATTCAGTCTGGCACCTCTCATCCAAACTATTCCAGTTCCAGACCCCTAAAAACAAATACAAACCCCAGAACCGATCCCTAAACTAATTTAGACCCCCAAACCAGACCCCTAAACTAATTAGCACCCCAAACCAGACCCCAAAGCTAATTAACACTCCAGACCAGACCCTTAAACTAAATAAACTTCAGGGCAGAACCCCTAAATTAATATAGACCCCTAAACTAATACAGACCCCAGACCAAAACCCCTAAACTAATACAGACCCCAGATCAAACCCATAAACTAACTCAGACTCCACACAGTACCCCTAAATTAATGCAGATTCCAGACCAGAACCGTTAAAAACTAATACAGACTCCAGACTAGCACCCTAAACTAATACAGACCCCAGACCAGACCCCTAAACTAATACAGACCCCAGACCAGACCCCTAAACTAATACAGACCCCAGACAAGAATTCCTAAACTAATACACACGTCAGACCAGAGCCCCTCAACTAACACAGACCCCAAACCAGAACCCCTAAACTAATATAGACCCCAGACCAGAACCACTAAACTAATACAGACCCCATACCAGACCCCTAATCTAATATAGACCCCAGACCAGACCCCTAATCTAATGTAGACCCCAGACCAGACCCCTCAACTAATACAGACTCCAGACCAGAACCTCTAAACTAATACTGACCCCAGATCAGACCCCTAAACTAATACAGACCCCAGACCAAAATCCCTAAACTAATACAGACCCAAGACCAGACCCCTAAACTAATACAGACCCCAGACCAAAATCCCTAAACTAATACAGACCCCAGATCAGAGCCCTAAACTAATACAGACCCCAGACCAGAACCCTTAAACTAATACAGACCCAAGACCAGACCCCTAAACTAATACAGACCCCAGACCAAAATCCCTAAACTAATACAGACCCAAGACCAGACCCCTAAACTAATACAGACCCCAGACCAAAATCCCTAAACTAATACAGACCCCAGATAAGAGCCCTAAACTAATACAGACCCCAGACCAGAACCCCTAAACTAATACAGACCCAAGACCAGACCCCTAAACTAATACAGACCCCAGACCAGACCCCTCAACTAATACAGACCCCAGACAAGAACCTCTAAACTAATACAGACCCCAGAACAGAACCCCTAAACTAATATAGACCCCAGACCAGACCCCTAAACTAATACAGACCCCAGACCAGAATTCCTAAACTAATACAGACCCAGATCAGAACATCTAAACTAATATAGACCCCAGACCAAAATCCCTAAATGCAAACCTTGCTGTGCCCATCCATTTTTGAGGTGCTAGAGGTTGAGTCGAAATTTCTAAATATTGTTAAAAAAAAGACCGGCCAGGGACAAGAAGGACAATGACACTGGATGTCAGGGACCAGGTAAACATCGGCAGACTTTTTGTTATTTTATACTATTATCATTTGTAAACTATTTACTGGAGTCGGAACAATACTTTAAACCAAGACCCTGAGCAGAAGTGATTGTGAATCAATTTCATCCATTTTGGTACAAATAAAAGGGACAACAGGTGAACTGGGCATAACCAGCCAGACATCTCCCAAAAAGAATGGTTTTGCAAGTGGTGGGTACTGAAGACTTCTCTCTCCTTATCCTTTTTGACTAATTCTTCTCTAACTTTGCAAGTGTAGCGCCCCCACTGCCGCAGGGCCGAGGGGTACCCGGTACCGGGCCTCTGAGTCTCTGCTCTGGGGTTGTCACGGTGGCTAGGCCCGGTCCGTGACCCTGCTGAGGGGCGTACAGTAAATGATGGATGTGGATAGTGGTGATATTGTGGTGCAGTGTAGGTCGTAGTAAATAACGAGGACACCAGGTTGCAGTCTCTTTACCTCTTTACTGAAGGTTTTAGAATCCTCAGTCCAGAGCGCTGTCAACAGGGCTGTTTGAGACCGGCCGGTCCAAAGGCACATCAGGAGTTCTCTTTACAGGTGGGAATCAGTGTCTACCTTCTAGCGCTGTGTGTTGTAGTTCTTCCCTGCTGAGCTCCCGGGATAGTCCTCACAACTGATTCTGTCTGTCTCTGATGTTCGTTCTCTCCGTCCCCCAGGTGATATGGTAGGACGCACCCGTATGACGGGGTAGGCCTGGAGTTCTTCCGGGACCCTAGAGTCGCCCCTCTCCCACAGCTGCCTCCGTTGTCTGCTTAGGTGATTTGTGTGAGACAGCCAACCTATAATTGGCTGTCCGGCCGTGGTTTGCAGTAGTACTTAGAGTCTCTTACTTGCTCGGCGTTCCGGCCACCGACTGTTTGCGCCTCAGAAGGATGTTGCCTCGGTCTAACAGCACGACTCCTTCTGGTCCTAATGCCTCTTTTCTGTATTCCCGTTGTTCGCTGGTTAGTTCTGCTCTTAGGAGTCTGCCAGGATCCCATCCCTGACAGGTCCTCTCACTAGCTCTTCCCAGTTACTTCTCTCTCTGTCTTCCTGTCCAACCCCCAGTTTTACCAGAGTGTGAGGAGTGGCCTACTAGATAGAACCACCCCCCCGGTGGCCGGAGTGTGAAGTGTAGTGTGAGTGTTACCTGGTCAGAGAAACTCCTTTAGTGCAATCAGACGTAACATCACTCCCCTTAGTGGCAGAGCGACATTACTGCAACGACCAGGACTCTGGGGCGCTGCACTCCCCCCCGGTTAAATCCAGTACTCCCGGACTGGGAAAACAAGAACAACAATACATGTTAACAGAAAACACACAAAATTTTGAAATAGCATAAACAATTAAACATAACAGTGCTTCTCTTTATGGGAGGTGAGGACTCTTGAACGTTGCAAAAGTTAGGTCATGCACAGTTTATGACTCTCAGTTCAATGGTTGAAACAGCGGGGACCCCAGGTAAACAAAGGGGTCCCCCTTTTGAAAGTTTTTGAGCAATTCACCGTCCATTACTCTATTGTCCATTTTAAAACCTGTAACAAAAGATATGCACACAAACATTTTCAACTAAATAGCAGCCCTCGCTAATACCTCCAAGTTTTGTAGCGGAGGGGAGTTTGGTTCTGAGTGCTGCGTGTGGACCTTCGCAGCGCAGGGGTTGCTATTGGCCTAACAGGGCCCGCTATGCTTGCTACCGCTGGTGTAGTGCACTGTCTTCTAGCTACACTTCTAGTGAGTCTGGGTAGCACTGGCAGGTTGGGGCTCTCAGAGCTGCTGCTATCAACAGTGGGTACAGCAGATTCACCGATAGCAGAGGGAGGATTTGCCGGTTCAACGGTTGGCATGGCATCTTCCGGTAGGGCTTGTTGAGGTTGCGGGGCCGGATGATCTGGTACCACCATTGCTTCTGGTGGGTCCGGCTGTTGAAATGTTAGAACAGGTACCACGATGGCCTGATTTATCTGAGTCCAGGACTGGGGAAAGTCACCAAGGACGGTATGGATCATCTTCTCCTTTTCCACCGGCGGGGAGATTCTTGGGGCCGTGTCCCTCTCTTGCAACTTATCGAGGCAGACCTTAAGGTGATCCCTGGATACCGCTGTCGAGGTCTCCCCTCTGTCCTTGCTGATGAGACAGACCTTCGTGTTGTCGAAGTCGGATGGCAGGATGGTATACGGTTCCGCTTCCCATTGGTCATCGAGCTTGTGTAGTCTCCTCTTTCGTTTAAGTACTTGCTCACCAGGTGACAGGGGAATCGCAGGAGCGTGCTGGTTGTAGTCCCTTTCTTGTTTTTGCCTAGCCTGGGCGAGACTTCTTTCCACGCACTCCTGTACTTTGCGGTACCTTCGCTGCCTTTCTGCATCCCAATCTGCATCCGGCGAGGTATCTTCGGGGACTAGGACCCCCATGTCCAGATCAACGGGTAACTGGCTAGGCCTTCCCCTCATTAGGTACGCTGGAGTACAGTTGGTGGAATTTACTGGGATGTGATTGTAGATATCCACCAAGTCAGGCAACTTTGTCGGCCACAGGTTCCGTTCCTCTACGGTCAAGGTCTTCAATAAGTCGATCACCACCTGGTTCATCTTTTCGCACATCCCATTGGTTTGAGGATGGTACGGCGTGGTTCGGATCTTCTTACACCCGTACAGTTGGCAGAACTCTTGGAACACTTCTGCTTCGAATGCTGGTCCCTGATCGGTCAGTACCTTCTCTGGGTAGCCATGGGGCCTACAAAAGTACTGCTGGAAGGCCTTGGCGGCAGTCCTGGCCGTTAGATCCTTAACAGGTACAACCACCAAAAATCTGGAGTAGTGATCTACGATGGTAAGAGCGTAGATATAGCCTGACCGGCTAGGTGTCAACTTCACATGATCCAGCGCGACCAGTTCGAACGGCCGTTTGGTGATGATAGGCCGCAGGGGAGCCCGTTGGCTGCCACGGTCCTTCCTGCGTAGGCTACATGGACCGCACTCCCGACACCACTTCTCAATGGCTCTCTTCATGCCAATCCAATAGAACCTCCCTCGGAGTAGCCTCTCTAGCTTCCTCCATCCGAAGTGTCCGGCTCCATCGTGGTAGGCTCCCAGAACCATGGGCGCATCTCGCCTTGGCACCACTATCTGCCACACCAATTCATGAGTACGTGGGTCGATGCTCCTCCTGCACAGCTTGCCATCATGGATACACAGTTTGCTTCTCCCCTTCCACAGCTGTTGGGTTTCCTGTGGATCATCTGGGCCGGGATGCAACCCTGCCTGCGTCAAGAGCTCTTTCACCCGACGGACCGCGGGGTCACCATCCTGGGTCTCCGCCCACCCGTGATGGGGCAGGGGATTCAGCATGGCATCCGGTTGGTTCCTGTGCCTGTTCTTCACATGATGAGAGTTCTGAGTGGCTTTGGGGCGATGGAATGCAGGCAGCTCCACCTCTTCAAGTGCCTCCGGGTCTTCTCCCGTTTCTGGCAAATTGGGCATTCGGGACAAGGCATCGGCATTGGCATTCTTGTGTCCCGCCCGGTACTTGATGGTGAAATCGTAGTTGGACAGCCGGGCCATCCACCGCTGTTCCAAGGCCCCGAGTTTGGCAGTATCCAGATGCGTTAGCGGATTGTTATCCGTGAAGACGGTGAATTTCGCGGAGGCCAGGTAGTGTTTGAACCTCTCTGTCACTGCCCAGACGATGGCAAGGAATTCCAGCTTAAAGGAACTGTAGTTGTCAGGGTTTCTTTCCGTGGGACGGAGTTTCCTGCTGGCGTAAGCGATCACCCTTTCTTTGCCTTTCTGGACCTGGGACAGCACGGCTCCTAATCCCACATTGCTGGCATCTGTGTACAGCACAAATGGTTGGTCGTATTCGGGGTAAGCCAGTACCTCTTCTCCCGTCAGTGCCGACTTCAAACAAGCGAAGGATCCCTCCAGCTCCTCGTTCCAATCAAAGGGGGTGTTCCTCCCCTTGGTCTTCTTTGGTTGGCCCACCAACAGGTTTTTCAAGGGTGCGGCCTTCTTGGTAAAGTCCTTAATGAACCTCCGGTAATAGCCTACCAGCCCGAGGAACTGCCGGACTTCGTGAAGGTCACTGGGCCTTGGCCAGTCCTTGATCACCGTGACCTTGTCGGGGTCTGGGGCCACTCCTTCAGCGCTCACCACATGGCCCAGGTACTGCACTTTAGGTTTCAGCAGATGACACTTGGACGGTTTCACCTTTAAGCCAAAGTTGGACAGGGCTTCAAACACCTCGGCCAGGTGCTTCAGATGGTCTTCGTAGGTCTTAGAGAAGACAATGACATCATCCAAATACAGCAGCACGGTTTCGAAGTTCATGTGTCCCAGGCAGCACTCCATCATCCTCTGAAACGTCCCGGACGCATTGCACAATCCGAAGGGCATGTAATTGAACTCGCAGAGACCCATTGGTGTCGTGAAGGCCGTCTTCTCTTGTCCGCCTCCGCTACAGGAACCTGCCAGTACCCACTGGTGAGATCTAAGGTAGAGAAGTAGTTAGCAGATTTTAAGGCAGCCAGAGACTCCTCTATCCTGGGCAGTGGGTATGCGTCCTTATGTGTAATGCGATTCAACTGCCTGTAATCAACACACATCCTCATTGTACCATCTTTCTTTTTAGCAAGGACTAACGGAGCTGCCCAGGGGCTACAGCTGTCTCTCACCACCCCAGCCTCCTTCATTTCCCGCAACATGTCCTTGGCACACTGGTAATGAGCTGGGGGTACAGGGCGATATCTCTCTTTTATGGGTCGGTGATCTCCCGTGGGGATATGATGTTGGATCCCTTTCACCTGCCCAAAATCTAAGGGGTGTTTGCTGAATACCTGCTCGTACTCGTGTACCACCCTGTAGGCCCCCTGTTTTTGATGGGATGGGGTAGAGTCAGTGCCCACATGCAATTCCCGACACCAATCTTTCGAGTGCTCTGCAGAACCGTTGTCCTCCGCCACGTTTGACGGGACCAAGGGTTCAGGTGTCTGTATCACACTATTATTAACAGTGAATAATTTGGCGAGCGTGGCATACTTGGTGAGGTGAACCTCTTCCTCCCCACAATTGAGGACACGTACGGGCACTCTCCCCTGGCGAACGTCGACCACCCCCCGGGCTGTCAGAATAGTAGGCCTATTGTCTGAATATACAGGTTCTACCAAGGCCTGGTAGTCCTTTCCCCTGAGGCCTATGGCTGCCCGACACCATATTAACATTTCACTCCTGGGGGGTATCGCGATGGGGTTTGAATCACTCATAGTGACACGACCAATCTCACCACCAGTCAGCTCTACCTGCTGTCTCTGCATCAGAGCTCTGATTTCCTTCTGCAGGGCACGTTGCTCACTGTGGCCAGCGGTTTCTGCCACCTGTTGCAACAAAACAATAACTTCTGCAAGACAATTTTCTATAACATTAGTACCAAGAGTCATCATGGGATTACATTCTCGACGATCAATATCAACAATCACAATCCCTTGGGCTTTCAATTCCACACGCCCCACCTTGATGGTGACCTCCTTATACCCCACTTGTGGCAACGGCTGACCATTACTGGCTATTATGGTGAAATCATCGTCAGGGCCACGAGTAATATCGGTGTCCTCCCAATACCGTTTATAAAGCACGTAAGGTATAGTCGTCACCTTAGAACCGGTGTCCAGCAAAGCGTTCAAGGGGATTCCATCAACCACTACAGGGAGAACTGGTCGTCCTCCAATGTACTTGGTTCTCCAATGCTGCGGGCCCGACCGTCCTACTCCTGGGGGTTGGCCCTTTGCCCCAGGGGTTGCTCGTTTAAAGGACAGTACCTTGCAAGGTGGCCCACCTGGTGACAGCGGCGGCAGATGGGTCGTCCGTCCTGGTGGAAGCGATCGTTGTTCCGGCCTCTGGTCGGCGGAGTCCTCCTCTGTCGCATCCAAGGGACATCCTCTGGTCTGGAGGCCAACTGGATCTTCTCCTTGGGGGCCTCCTGTAGGGACTGCACCATCCGGGCTAGGGCAGCAACGCTCTTGGTTAGCTCCTGCATCTGGAGACGAAGTCCTGCAGGGGAGTCGTCCTCTAGGCTCTGGGCATCAGCCTCGGCGGCGACTGGGGCATCCAATGCCACCTCCTGGTGGTATGTGAGAGCGGGACGCCGGGGAGGTGCTGCACGGCTGGGCTGTCGCTCCTGCAATGCCTGGATAGCTTTATCTTTGAATTGCGCAAAAGTCAAGTCTGGATTTTGCATGGCCAGGAAGTGCAATTGGCCCCGCTGGTGACTGCACAGGAGCCCCTCAATGAACCGCTCCTTCAGGATTTTATCCTCATCCTGCATGCTGCCGGGGTCACTCTGCTTAATGGCCCGCATCGCCTCCTGGAGATTAAGGGCATAGTCCCGTAAGCTATCCTGCGGTCTCTGTTTGCATCCATAGAAAGTCAGTTTAATTTTTGTAGCAGTGCGAGTATCGAAGGTAGCTTTAAGCTTTGCAAAAATCTGCTGTGCAGTTCCCTTATCCTCGGCGGGCCAGGACTTCAATTCTCTCAGAGCCGCCCCAAAGAGTTGGCCGGTTATCATATGAACCTTCTGCGGCTCTGTCAGGGGATAGAACTCGAGCAGGCTGCAGAGCCCTTCCTTAAAGTCAGTGAATGTATGCGACTCCCCAGAGTATCGTGGGAGCCAGGCCGCTCCGGGCAGGTACGGCATAGAGAAGGGCATTATGGCTTTTGTGTTAGCGGCAGCGTCCGACTGGCTGAGGGGAACAGCGGGTTCTGCGGCAACCGGTGGTTGTATTAGGGCCGCGGCTTCGCCCGCTGCGGGTCCCGGAGGTGCCCCTGCATCCCCGGCTGCGGCCTCTTCCTCCGCTCCTCCCGACTCGGACATGGCTGGCCCTTCCTCCACTAACCTGCTGGAGATCGGAGTTCCTCTTCCGGGATCGGCACGTTACCGCGCTTTCTCGTTCCGCGCTTCTTTTTGGCCGGTCCCGCCCACGAAGCTGAGGCTCCTCCCTCCGCACACTGCGATGGCGAATCGTGGCGGGAACTCCTGGCGGCAATTGTCAACGCACAGTCTTTGCAATAAGTTACAGTCCAAGCACAATAAATCACAGTTCCAAGGCACACATGACCTGATTCTTCAGGCTTAAGTAAATCCAGTTCGTGACGCCAAGTTGTAGGGCCCCCACTGCCGCAGGGCCGAGGGGTACCCGGTACCGGGCCTCTGAGTCTCTGCTCTGGGGTTGTCACGGTGGCTAGGCCCGGTCCGTGACTCTGCTGAGGGGCGTACAGTAAATGATGGATGTGGATAGTGGTGATATTGCGGTGCAGTGTAGGTCGTAGTAAATAACGAGGACACCAGGTTGCAGTCTCTTTACCTCTTTACTGAAGGTTTTAGAATCCTTAGTCCAGAGCACTGTCAACAGGGCTGTTTGAGACCGGCCGGTCCAAAGGCACATCAGGAGTTCTCTTTACAGGTGGGAATCAGTGTCTACCTTCTAGCGCTGTGTGTTGTAGTCCTTCCCTGCTGAGCTCCCGGGATAGTCCTCACAACTGATTCTGTCTGTCTCTGATGTTCGTTCTCTCCGTCCCCCAGGTGATATGGTAGGACGCACCCGTGTGACGGGGTAGGCCTGGAGTTCTTCCGGGACCCTAGAGTCGCCCCTCTCCCACAGCTGCCTCCGTTGTCTGCTTAGGTGATTTGTGTGAGACAGCCAACCTATAATTGGCTGTCCGGCCGTGGTTTGCAGTAGTACTTAGAATCTCTTACTTGCTCGGCGTTCCGGCCACCGACTGTTTGCGCCTCAGAAGGATGTTGCCTCGGTCTAACAGCACGACTCCTTCTGGTCCTAATGCCTCTTTTCTGTATTCCCGTTGTTCGCTGGTTAGTTCTGCTCTTAGGAGTCTGCCAGGATCCCATCCCTGACAGGTCCTCTCACTAGCTCTTCTCTCTGTCTTCCTGTCCAACCCCCAGTTTTACCAGAGTGTGAGGAGTGGCCTACTAGATAGAACCACCCCCCCTGGTGGCCGGAGTGTGAAGTGTAGTGTGAGTGTTACCTGGTCAGAGAAACTCCTTTAGTGCAATCAGACGTAACATCACTCCCCTTAGTGGCAGAGCGACATTACTGCAACGACCAGGACTCTGGGGCGCTGCACAAGCGTCCTCATTACTGCTGGTAGCAAGAGGTGGTATCTGCAGCCCATTCAGGTGGCACAGGTAGCTCTTCCAGGATGGCACATCCATGTGTGCTGTCACTAAGAGGATCAAATGTGTCTCCTAGCACAGTCTAAAGAGTGTGGACCAAATACCAGGATACCAAAAGGTATCTGCTCCTTTGGATGAGGAGGAATAGAAGGAGCACTGCCATAGTTCTACAAAATGATCTCCAACAATAGATCACAAGAGTGGTTTGAGGGCCCGATATCCCGTAGATGGTCCAGTTTTCACAGTCCAACATTGATTAGCATTTGCCAGACATCACCAAAATTGTCAGGCCCATCATTGGTGTCACTTTTTCTTCACAGATAAGAAAAGGTTCACACTGAACACATGTGATAGACATGAAAGATTATGGAGACGTGGTGAAGGTTATGCAGCCTGTAACATCAACCAACAAGACCAGTTTGGCAGTGAGTCAGTGATGGTCTATATATCCCTGGAGGGTCTCACAAACATCCATGTGATAGCCAACGGTGCCCTGACTGCTGTTGATGAAATTCTCAGAAACACTGTCAGAGCTCACACGGGACCTTGGGTTCCTTCTGATCTTCTGTGACCAGAGTGTTGAGACAAATCTTGGATGATGAAGACATTAATGCCGTTGAATATCCCTCGCGTACCGAAGACTTGACCAACAGAGAGTTTTTGGAACATTACGTATCAGGGCATCAAGCAGCACCAAGTAAAGCCACAGACTATCCTGGAGATCACTGATGCTCAGATCTTAGCTTGGGAGAAGAAACCCAGGTCACCGCCGTCTCACCAGGAGCATGGCCAGACATTGTTGCGAGTTGGGGTCATAATACTATTAAGTTCCTTTTTGAGTTGCCATGATGATTTTCACACAAGTTATACCCGACTGTGACTTTATTCTCAAAGATTTACACAATTCATATCAGTAAAGATTTTCAACTTCAATCTTTCGTTCATCGAGATCTGATGATTGATTTCCTACGTGTCCACTGTGTGTTTTTTTTTAGCTGTATATATATATATATAACCTTTATACATTTTTCACTAGTTCTTATCTCTGTATTTCTAGACTCTGGAGCTTTCGGCAGCCAAAAATGAAGTTGGAGAATTCCAAGCACCCGTCAGTAATGTTCCACGTCTTGGCTGTATCAATGATCCGATGAGTGGGTTACAACCACAAATCAAACTAATGAAATGCTGAACGACGACTACACGCGTTCAATCTACAGGAAATGCTGTGCCACATTAATTACTGTATTATTTACTTTATATTTGCATTATTAGTTTGCCTTTCTATCCATTTTACATGCGGACATTGTTTGTATTGTTTTCAACTTTTTAAAATAAATTATTAAGAAAAGTCTTTAGACAAATATTGATTGTTTTTATTGTAGTGCGATGGACCTGGATAGAAGACCACGAACCATAAGTTTGGTTTTGGCTACTCTGAGGAGCAAGGTCTAAGGAACCTTGGTCTTTACAGTCATCAATGTCAGATTGGTGGGGGTCTTATGAGCCGAATGTGGACAGTGAGCCAAAGTCGAATAGCACAGCTCTATACATAATGTAGTGGCCGTTCTCAGAAACCACAGCTCAGCTCCCATTCACATGAATAAGAGTTGATCTACAGCACCTGAGTACGGTCACTACACAGCGTATGAAGCTGTACTATTCAGGAAGCTCACAACAGCTGATCGGACCTCCGCTGATGACCTATCCTAAGGAGGGGATTTTGGGTTCAAATCCGACAACACCTGTATGGAGTGTGTATGTTTCTTCTATTCTCCCCCAAAAAGCATAGGACTCCATTAATTAATTTAGGATTTTTAAGTCAATTTTTTTTGGTCTTGTAGAACTTATTGATTTTTTTTGTTTCAAAATGGTGTACTTGGTTAATGTTAATATTTTTTTTTTTTGCGAAATGAAAAACACTCTTTTTTTGCAACTTTTTAGTCCTCTAAAATGCAGCAAAATTTGAGCAAAATTTTCAGACCTACACAAAATATATATCCCATTCTGGAGTATGTTTGTGCAAACATTTTACAACTTTTTAAAAAGTTGCAATTGACAAATCAGCCAAAAAACCCAAACTCTGTTTGAAATGGTGAAAAAAAAGTAAACATATGCGAAATAAATCTTAAAAAAAGGGTGCAAATACAAAGAATAGGCACAAATGAAAGACAGGCAAGTTGTGATTTATATTGCCGCTATATAAGAAAGTATAATAATATATGTGAATTTCACTTTTAAGAGACAACTGAACACTTTTGCAGCAACTTGCGGGTTAATCAAACACAACATGTCCCATTGTCTCACAGCAAACATGAATGCAAAGTATTATTCAAATATTGTAGAATCCAAAAGCTAATGACTTCTTAGATCGTTATCATAGGTTATATTTTATTAATTAACCTATTTTATATAAATTTCACAAGCAGAGACTTTGGTAATGATGTCATAAAGGGACATATCAGCACAAATTACTGATATTTATTTATGTGTTCACCTATCATCACAAAGTCATTCATTAGGTAGTTGTAGATGTATCATGTAAATGTGGCGCAGACAATTTTTGTGCCCAATTTGTGCTTTTTCTATGTTCGATCCAGGGTGCCAAACATTGGCCACCAAAAATATTCCCTATAGTGGCCAAGGATCAGTGCCGTATAATACCAACATACAGTGCTGAAAAAAAAAACAATATACAGTGATCAAACAATTGTATCAGGCTACAAAATGTCTAAATAATCTTCCTTCCCAACATCCATCATATATGTTGACTTCCAGGAGTAACAGAATTCAGCCACTAGAGAGTGGAACAAAAAGTCCAGCATCCACGTTGGTAGTTCATGGCTAGCCAGAAGTCCTCTCCTACCTGTGACATCCGGGAACCTCTTCTGATTAGTGGTCAGCCGCAATGTAATAACGTAGAGGTGCCCTACTAATCAGAAGAGGTGTCGTAAATGACATTGGTACAAGTAGGTTCACATTGGTCTAGTCTAGTGACCATGGACTTCCGACAAAGCCTCTTGACCATGGTCCTGTAACTCTTTTCGCACAACGCTACCACTTGGTATTGATAAAAACAACAGCTCAACCCAAGAAAAAAGTAAGCTCTCATATGGCTAAGCTGATAATAAAAATGAAAAATATTCGGGTGGCAACTGGCAAGTAGTGATTAGCGAACGAGCTGGGATAAAGTGTTATCCGACCATTCTCGGGTGATAACCAAGTGTCTTCGGCGTGCTCAAATAATATGTTCGAGTCCCTGTGGCTGCGTGTCTCGCAGCTGTTCGACAGCCGCAACACATGCAGGGATTTGTTAGGGATTGCCCCCTATTTGTTAGGGATTGCCCCCTATTTTTCGAGCACACCCAAGATACTCAGATAACACCTGAGCATGCTTGGATAAAACCTTATCTGAGGTCTAGAGTTGACCGAATATGTTCGGAATCGGTCACCGAATCTGAATTTGCCATATTGGTGCCGTATTTATGTTTGATGATCGGTTCCTAACATATTAGGTCATTTCTACTCCCATTGACTCCAATGACATTCGGCTGTATTCGGCAAATATTGCAAAAACAATTATCAGAACCGAATTTTGGAAAATTCGCTCAACTCTAATCTGAGTACGTTCACTCATCACTTGTGGAGACCAAACCAATAAAAAAAATTCAAAATTATTTTTTTAAGTAATAAAAACATAAAAATTTCAAGGATTTCAAAATCTGGAGCACAAACAGGACTTCATAGAATGGTCATTTTCCAATATAATACAATATTTCAATATTGCATTACATCGTACATGGGATCGCAGTTTCAGGTCCCCTAGGGGGAGCTGATATAAACTAAAAAAAAAAAGCAATGAAAAATATAAAAGTTCTAAGTTTGCCTACTTTTTTCCAGCATGTTGTTAAAATTTTAAAAATAGAAAACATTTTGGTGTTCTAACTGTTTGAAGTACTAAAATAATATAATATTTATCAAACACGGTAAACACTAGAGTTGGGCAGATCGATTTGAGGGGCTCTGGTCCATCGGCAAGGTCAGTAGTCTAGTAGTAGGTTGAATAATCTCTTACTTTTTAGGATTGGGATTAGCCAGACTGGTGCAACGTAAGGCACAGATGATATCACGCCATCAAAAGCTGCATGGGGGAATCTGGAAGTAAAGAACTTCCTAAGGGTATGTTTCCACGTTCAGGATTGCATTAGGATTTGGTCAGGATTTTTCATCAGTATTTGTAAGCCAAAACCAGGAGTGGAACAATTAGAGGAAAATTATAAAAGAAACATATGCTCCACTTCTGTATTTATCACCCACTCCTGGTTTTGGCTTACAAATACTGATGGAAAATCCTGATGCAATCCTGAACGTGGACACATACCCTTAGGGTATGTGTCCACGTTCAGGCTTGCTTCAGGCTTTGGTCAGGATTTTATGCAAGTAAAATCCTGACCAAAACTGCACCTGAGGTCACTGGCAGGTCACCTGCGGTGTGCCTGCGTGTTTTGCTCATTGTAGCAACATGCTGCGTTTTGAAAAAACGCACCGCGCATGCGTTTTCGCGGCAAAATCGCATGCGTTTTTTAACGCATAGTGGAGTCGGGATTTCATGAAATCCCCTCCACTATGCTGTAACATCTGGACGCTGCGTTTTTGACGCTGCGGAAAAACGCAGCGTCAAAAACGCAGCGTTTCCTGAACGTGGAAACATACCCTTACAGCGGCCAGATGCTTCTCATCTGACTCATGGACCAGAGTCCCGTGAATCGGTCCTCCCAACTCTAATGAGTACCAAGACGGGAAAAAAATTGAAATGGCGGAATTGCTGTTTTTTGGTCCTCCCAAAAACATGAAATAAAACGAGATCAGAAAGTTGTATGGACCCTAAATTGGTACCAATAAAAATTTGAGCTCGAGTCTTCATAGACTCTACCAACTGAAAAATTATAAAAGAGTTTTGGGAAGGCGAGAATGAAAAATTAAAAGTGATGAAGGAGGAAGGAGCTACTGGGACTTTGTTGCCCAAAGGCCCGTGTAAGCCAGAACTGGAAATATCTCAGGAGACGAACATCAACAGAACCTGTACTGAAATGACTTCACCTGAAACAAGGGGATAGTTCGAAGGGTGTTGACACTGGCTCTAGGATATGATTTGGACGGCCATTCGAACCTATGGCAAAGCATCGAGTCTCGCAAGGAACAGTCTTTTTATTTAAGTGGCCTTTTTTGTGTTCTATGTAATTTATCATTCTGATATTTAGAAAGACAGCAAACATGTAAGTCCGGAACATCACGGCCTTCTCCAAACGTTCACACACCCATGGCACTCGAATCAACACCTTTGCCAAATGTCTTCTGAATAAACACTGACTCAGCCCTAAGGCCCCGGGGGATATTGCTATAAACTGCGATGAGCTCTACCCACCGACTCGGCACAGGTGCAGACATCTCACTTCATCTGATACTCCTTACATGAAGATGTATTTGTGAAAAGTCTTGAAGGTACTTAAGAAATGTTTCTGTAAAGGTCAATTTATGTTACTACAAGGAGGATCAAGTTTCCAATCCCGTTCACAGACAGAAAACGATGAAATATGTCGCCGCAGGTCCGTGTGTGTAAATATAATCTATAAATCTTCAAAAGAGACACTGACATCTAAGATGTGTGAGATACAATTTCTGGGGCATCTTTTAGATACTGTTCCTGTGTTACACCTCATGGAAATGTATGAATATATGGACAATTGGGTGTTACCATTCCCATTGTCAATAGGGTGTTCATATAAAGTAAGGCTATCAGGGAATTACATCTCAATGTCTGTATCTTCCTCTATATCCTCCCTAAAATGTCTGTGTCTGCCTCTAGCTCCTCCCTAGAATGTCTGTATCTTCCTCTATATCCTCCCTAGAATGTCTGTGTCTGCCTCTAGCTCCTCCCTAGAATGTCTGTATCTGCCTCTAGCTTCTCCCTAGAATGTCTGTGTCTGCCTCTAGCTCCTCCCTAGAATGTCTGTTCCTGCCTCTAGCTCTTCCCTAGAAAGCCTGTGTCTGCCTCTAGCTCCTCCCTAGAATGCCTGTGTCTGCCTCTAGCTCCTCCCTAGAATGTCTGTTCCTGCCTCTAGCTCTTCCCTAGAAAGCCTGTGTCTGCCTCTAGCTCCTCCCTAGAATGCCTGTGTCTGCCTCTAGCTCCTCCCTAGAATGTCTGTTCCTGCCTCTAGCTCTTCCCTAGAAAGCCTGTGTCTGCCTCTAGCTCCTCCCTAGAATGCCTGTGTCTGCCTCTAGCTCCTCCCTAGAAAGCCTGCTTCTGCCTCTAGCTCCTCCCTAGAATGCCTGTGTCTGCCTCTAGCTCCTCCCTAGAATGTCTGTGTCTGCCTCTAGCTCCTCCCTAGAATGTCTGTGTTTGCCTCTAGCTCCTCCCTAGAATGTCTGTGTCTGCCTCTAGCTCCTCCCTAGAATGTCGGTGTCTGCCTCTAGCTCCTCCCTAGAATGTCTATTCCTGCCTCTAGCTCCTCCCTAGAATAGCTGTGTTAGCCTCTAGCTCCTCCCTAGAATTTCTGTGTCTGCCTCTAACTCCTCTCTAGAATATCTGTGTTGGCCTCTAGCTCCTCCCTAGAATGTCTGTTCCTGCCTCTAACTCCTCCCTAGAATGTCTGTGTCTCCTCTAGCTCCTCCCTAGAATGTCTGTGTCTGCCTCTAGCTCCTCCCTAGAATGTCTGTGTCTCCTCTAGCTCCTCCCTAGAATGTCTGTGTCTGCCTCTAGCTCCTCCCTAGAATATCTGTGTTGGCCTCTAGCTCATCCCTAGAATGTCTGTGTCTCCTCTAGCTCCTCCCTAGAATGTCTGTGTCTCCTCTAGCTCCTCCCTAGAATGTCTGTGTCTGCCTCTAGCTCCTCCCTAGAATATCTGTGTTGGCCTCTAGCTCCTCCCTAGAATGTCTGTTCCTGCCTCTAACTCCTCCCTAGAATGTCTGTGTCTCCTCTAGCTCCTCCCTAGAATGTCTGTGTCTGCCTCTAGCTCCTCCCTAGAATGTCTGTGTCTCCTCTAGCTCCTCCCTAGAATGTCTGTGTCTGCCTCTAGCTCCTCCCTAGAATATCTGTGTTGGCCTCTAGCTCATCCCTAGAATGTCTGTGTCTCCTCTAGCTCCTCCCTAGAATGTCTGTATCTGCCTCTAGCTCCTCCCTAGAATGTCTGTGTCTGTCTCTAGCTTCTCCCTAGAATGTCTGTGTCTGCCTCTAGCTCCTCCCTAGAATGTCTGTTCCTGCCTCTAGCTCTTCCCTAGAAAGCCTGTGTCTGCCTCTAGCTCCTCCCTAAAATGTCTGTGTCTGCCTCTAGCTCCTCCCTAGAATGCCTGTGTCTGCCTCTAGCTCCTCCCTAGAAAGCCTGCTTCTGCCTCTAGCTCCTCCCTAGAATGCCTGTGTCTGCCTCTAGCTCCTCCCTAGAATGTCTGTGTCTGCCTCTAGCTCCTCCCTAGAATGCCTGTGTCTGCCTCTAGCTCCTCCCTAGAATGTCTGTGTCTGCCTCTAGCTCCTCCCTAGAATGCCTGTGTCTGCCTCTAGCTCCTCCCTAGAATGTCTTTGTCTGCCTCTAGCTCCTCCCTAGAATGTCTGTCTGCCTCTAGCTCCTCCCTAGAATAGCTGTGACTGCCTCTAGCTCCTCCTTCCTTCTCCATAGAATCTTAAAAGCACCAACTGTCACATGACTATTCAGGTCACTAAATCTAAATGTGTCTTTTCTTTTTTTTATTTTAATCGTGGAAGAAAAATTCAGAATTTAGTTATAAAAAAGATCAATGTCTATCCCGATTTTCTAGGACACATGACTTGTTTTTCTGTCAATGGATCTGTGTGAGGTTTGGTTCTTTGCAATGGGACCTGTCATTTTTATTAATACCATTATGGGGTACATACAATGTTTTGATATCTGTTTATTGCATTTTTTGGAGGAGGTGCATTGACCGAAAAATGGCAATTTTTGGGTTTCCAGTGTTTTTTTTTCTTTATGGCATGTATCATATAGGATAAATATTTTACTGATCTCTTGAATATACTGCAGCACTGCACACCTTAAAGGCCACTATCAGAAATTGACATCGGCAGATAAAGAGGGTGTGAGTGTGACTGGGCCCGTGCCAGAGCTGGGCACGCTGACCCCAGTGCCAATTTCACCTGGATGGGCATCCTAGGAAGCACATCCAGCTGAAAGAGAGGAGGACGTTGCACATCATCATTGGAGTGGGAGAAAGTAAGAATAATAGTTTTTCAAAATGTGCTGGAGAAGAGCGGAAGGGGTCCAGGATGGGGGACATTATACAAGGAAGGGCCCAGGATGGGGGACATTATTATAGGATGGGGGGCATTATTGCTGGAAAGACCCAGGACAGGAGATATTGTTACTAAAAGGGCCCAGGACGGGACAAAATCTCTGGAAGTTGCTCAGGATCAAGGACATTATTATAAGAAGGGGCTCATGAAGAAGGGCATTTTTACATGATGAGGAACATTATACCAGGAAGGAGTCCAGGATGGAGGTTCATTCTTATAGCATGGTGATCAGGATGGGGAGCATTATTACTGAAAGGGCCCAGGATGGGCCAAAATCACTGAAGGTTGCCCATGATCGAGGACATTATTATCAGAAGGGGCTCAGGAAGGGGGGCATTTTTACCTGATGAGGAACATTATACCAAGAAGGGGCCCAGGACGGAGGTTCGTTCTTATAGCATGATGCTCAGGATGAGGAGCATTATTACTGAAAGGGCCCAGGATGGTGGAAATTATTACCGGAAGGAGACAGGACACAGGACATAATTACATGGGGTGATAAATATGTGTATCTTTATGGGCTCTAGAACACTACAAGGGCCCAAAATGCAGGAAGGAGCCCTGGTCCAAATTTTGCACTGGGGCCCATCGGACACCACGCTGTACAGATATTTACTATCTCAGTTCTTAGCTATCAAGAACACAGTTACCCATACACCTTACAACACTCATTCAGCTGACAACTTTAGCTCCCGACTTTCCCATATACTTGGCCATTTAGCTCAACATTCACATGTTTGTAAGAAGATGGAAGTGTTGCCCACATTCCCCCTTGAAGACATGTGAATTGTTATGATGCATTTGAATGTGTGAAGTGTCCAGTGATATATCATTAGTAATAGAATTGTAGTCTGCCCAGCAGGTGGGAGTTAATAGGGTCAGTTAGGGTTAATGGTTGGGACTAGCCCAGAGTGGGATGGGGCTAAAGTGAAGGGACAGAGAGAATTTCTTGTAAGGGAGGCAGATAGAGCCCAGCAAACAGTACAGGCAGACCTATGGTCTGACCAGCGAGCAGAGCATATAATGTGGGTGTCCCTGAAGTGAGAGGAGACCAAGGTAACGGATAGCGTGATCTAAACTGACAGAACCGCTGAGCTCACTGATTGGTTGCAGCGCTGTCAGCTCTGCAAACAATAACAGACAGCAGGAGTAGCGGTGGAGACTCAATACTGGGGAGAGTGAGTAAAATTCAGTTTATTTTTTAACTACTAGTGGAAAGGGAGCAACCTTTTTAGCAACTCGTCCATCCTTTGACCCCCAAATACATATTATATTCATCGGTACAATTTATACCTAAAAAACACCCATTAATCCTTATTAAAATGCAATATAACCAGAAATGTGCTCCAGAGATCTCTACATCACTCAGATATATCAAGAAGCGCCCACATTGGCAAAATCATATGGAAAATAATATTGATAAAAGTATTGGCTCAAACACAGTGGTAAATATTCATGTGGACCTATAGGAAATGAGCTATCATTATAAGGATTTATGTCTGCAATAAATCTATTTACTTGACATCTTTCCTTTTAATTGACTTCACCCTTTCAAAAATGCAATAGTTCAGTATTGACTCCGATAATTTACGGTCACATTTACGAGTCACTCAATAATGGATTTACATACAATTTGTATCACAATGATCCCATTTATTCATGCATAAGTTGTATACATACTGTATATACGTATATATATATATATATACTGTAAATATATATATATATACACATATATATATATATATATATATATATATATTTTATAATTTATTTATTTTTTTAATTAATTTATTTATTTGTTTGCAGACCATCCAGAAACTTACGAGAAGAAAAATGGCTAAATGGTCATTATATACCATATATTATTACAGGTTATCATTTATTAACATAGAGCTGGAATTTTCTTACAGTGGCTTAGTTATGAACATGGGAGGCTTCCAGCAAAAAAATCTTCCCCTTAATTGTATGTTTGTCTTACCACAGGAATTCGCCTCTGAGGATTAATGCTGTGTAGAAATATTGTCCTCGTCCTCATTGACCTTGCACGGGTATATGGTGAACCTCGCGGGTTTCAGTGAAGGTGCTTTAGATTCTGTGTAAACAAAAAAAGAAATGCCATCATATAGCAATCTAGCAATGCAGGGGTAGCACATACACACTGTCAGCAGAACCCGCTGGCTTCGCTTTTTGGACTTTTGGCTGAGATCAAGTGTAGAGTCTGCTGGTGTCAATCGGTTTGTCCTCACCAGCTAATGCAAAAGTTCAGGGTGTTCACCGGGAGGTTTACATGGTCACCCAGTTTGGTGACCCCAATCTCATGGATCAATGCCATGAGCTGGGTAGTCTGAGAGCCCGAGGTCCACAAGTGCCATAGGAGTGGTGACGCTGAACTCATTGGGTGATGGATCCCACTTGAGTTTCCCAGTAAACTTACACACACTTCAAATTCTTACTTTTCAGCAGACCCATTATTTTGGACCCTTTGGCTAGGTTGGTACCAGTCAGTATTACACTGTAAAACCTCCATAATTTATTTTGATTATGTGTCAACCTTTCAACTTTTTAGGGTGGGTTCCCTCGAGATTGGTTTAAGGGGAAGTACGTGACCATGAGATTCTACTCCTCCCTGCAAACCGGCTGTCCTCTTTTTGGTGGAGACTAAGCTCCTAGTTCTTCTGGGGTGGTAGCCACAAGCACGAACAACTTTCCCTAAACTTTGGAGTGTTGGAGACCATTGATCAATGACCAGGGCCGGGGAAAGGTTTATTGGGGGGCTCCTTTCCTTTCCAACGTTATTGTGCCACTGTTTCTGGGTGAAGAGAATGAAAAAAAGGCCCCGAAACACACCCTGATCAAAAGCCTGCTGAATCCATTGGCTTTGGCGGAATCAGATGACCAGATTATGTGTATGTGGGCAACACAACTCTTCCACATCAGAAAATGTTGGGTTAGAGTTGTAGGATTCGGTCTGTTGAATTCTAATGTGCGATCCTTTTGCTCGGTGTAGAGATAAGCCGCTGTCAGACGCCATGCAATGTCCAAAGTGACTCCATCTGAGCTCGGGCAGGGTTACCTTAGTTTTTCGTAGAGTTCGAAGAGAACTTGGATGCGGTACTTAGCAGAGAGCACTGTATTTGTGTGAACCTAGCGGAATGAGTAAAGCCAGCATTAGTCCGCAACTCAACTCACATGGCCAACCATCGGTATCCTGATACTACATCACAACACAATCTAAGTGAATTTGGTCACGTTGCAAACCGCACGCATGCCTTCCGAAATCCAAACCTGGATGTGGCCAAATTCACGATATTTTTGGCCATGCGTTTTATACCCAAAGGCTGCAAGATTTAATGCCACTGTGTAGAGGAATATCGATTATATAGTTATTGATAAGGTATTATATTACATCTCTACTCGCACTTATAGGACTCTTTTAAAAAAAAATATATATATATATATATATATATATATATATATATATATATATATATATATATACCTCATACTATAGACAACTTGTCAGAGGCCTCTCACCCAGCCAAGAAGTCTCCTACTTTGCACTGACAAGGGGCAAAAACCATGAAACAGTCACCCATAAATGGAGATTGTGGTCTGGCTTTATACCCTAAATTATATGACAAGTCTTACTAAAGGGGCGATGTTGACTTATAGAATTGATACTGGCACCAGAGACCCTGAAGCCATGTGAATATTTAATTTTCCAGGAGAGCATTACATGACCCCTTAATATGCCAGCTTGGCACTCTCCACAAGGAGAAACTTTACCCTGTAGACCCCGTCTATATCAGCGTAGAATAAAAACTGTGCCAATTAGAGCTGACGGAATCTGCTGAGTTTTGAACTGAAATTTTACAAGAGAAATTAGATTTTTATTGAAGTTACTAGATCCACATTGAATGTTCCTTATTTTAACCTGGGATCTTTCCAGACTTCAAACCATATTAAACGTAAAATAAAAAAATAAAAAAATGAATACCTCATTGTTCTTCTGTGCCACCATCCCAACTACCCGGCTCTGGTATCTGCTTGCTGCTCGTTCCCTTTTTACACTGTGCAATGACAGTGCGCTCTATTTTCGTCTCATCTTTTCTGATCAGAGCCAGTGAGAGAGTGCATTGTCACTCTTCAGTGAGAAGAACGGTGTACAGTGACAAGAATCTACTGAGCATCCATTGAAATTGACAACTGACGCATGCTCAGTAGAACAGGGACGATCACTAACCCTGAAATGGAGGTCACTGATGATGCTTTGTTTCAGGAAGAGGGCAGAGGCTGTGGCAGTGACAGCAGCCTCTGCTGCCTGATGACAACTCATTTGAGTATCCCAGCATGCACCAAGATTCTCAAATGAAGCGTCATCAAAGAGAAATTAGTAGAAAAAAAAATAAAGAAGTTAAATAGAGTAGTTTGGGAACGACAGGGAATTTTTAACTAAAGTATATGAGAAAAAAATTAGATTAGGACATTAAATAGATAAGAGATTTAGGATGAAAATAAAATTTGGCTTCAGACCACCTCTTTAAGTTCCCCGTTTTTGATGTCACAAACATTTCTGTACCTGTTAGATAAATTAATTTTTTTCAGTGTGTTTTTATCGTGTTTTTGACATTTCTGTTTTTGTCTCTTTTTGGTATGTCATATTTTAAATAAAGCTGCTTTGTTTTTGATACTTTCTGGTATTTGGCTTTGACAGAACTTTATTGATACAGATATGTGCAGATTTTCTGCATCTAATGCAAGTCTATGGTGAAAATCCGCACAGAAAACTCAGTATTTTTCAGGTATGGATAAAGAAAGAAATACGTGCAACACAGATGTCTGAATGAGGCCTTAGGGTATCCTCACACATTGCGTATTCGGAGCAGATTTGCATGCAGAAAATCCTTAAAGTAATAAAGTAACAGATAAGTAGATGAGACTCCAACAAATCTCATCTACACATTCCTGAAAAAGTTCTGCAGAGGAATTGGGATTTTTTTGTCCATTTATTTGTTTGCAGTTTTTATTTAAATACCAAAAAAAAGACAAAAAAAAACACTGCAGAAGAAAACTTAATAAGAATGCATGTAAAAAAATTAATAAAAAAATGCAATAAAAAAATAGCCTTACCTAGCTATTTGGTAAAGAAATGCTGCTGAAAATCCACAGCATCGAAAATCCGCACTTTGGCAACTTTGCCTTCCAATATGGTCACGTTGCATATTTGCTGCAAAATTTTTGACGGAAACTTCTACAACTGTCTCATTCATCTGGAACCTATATTCAGTTGCAGAAATTTCAGCAACAAAATCCGCAATTCACCCTTTGTGGAGAAATTTTTCTGAAGATCTATGTCAGAATCGTGCAGAAATACGCAAGGTATGAACTTACGCTGGTTCCACAGTTAACCACTAAATGACTGAGATGGGTTGAGACTCTTATTAGATAATACACTGCAGATCCTTCAGGTTATAAAAATAATAATTAAATTCCCTGATCCAGCCCTGACTGCGGATTTGTTTGCCTTGCTGCTCCCTCTAGCGGCCTCTTCATAGAATCTGGCATTGGCAGTGATGTCACTTCTAAGAAAGGCAGCTGCTAAAAGAGATTTTTCTTAAGATCCCTGAGAAGTGCCGTTAGTTAGTGGAGCAGCATGTCATCCCACCTACAGCTCAGCCTTCCTGACCATTTTCAGTCTGGCTCTACATCAGTTGCTTGCAGATATCAAGCTGTTCCAGGTGCAACCTTGAAAAGGACCTAGAAGACTCTTGAGAAGAAGAAGTTGGGCATGTCTTTCTGCCTTGACAATTTGAACAACTTCACATTTCTCGTAGCTCTTCTTGAATCACTTTAAGGTGGCATTGATTGCTTTCAAGTTCCCATCATCCAAGCTATGGAGGACTCAATGAAGATGCCTGGTGAGAACTCATCAATTCTGGAGACTTCACCATGGAGCAATATAAGTTCTATCTCTGATAACTACACTGACACCAATGGGACTGAACCTATAGACTTTACCAGGGCTATGCTCGTTGGATTCACTCTTGGAGCCTTCATTTGTGTTGCCATAGTGGGCAACATCATGGTCATCATCTCTGTGGTCACCAACAGGCAACTGAGGATCCCAACCAACTACTTAATTGTTAATTTGGCCCTTGCTGACTTGCTTCTAAGCACCACAGTGCTACCCTTCTCTGCCACCCTAGAGATTGCCAACCGTTGGATCCTTGGCAAGATATTTTGTGACATCTGGGCTGCAATGGATGTTCTATGTTGTACAGCATCGATTTTCAGTCTTTGCGCCATTTCTATAGACAGATACATTGGGGTTCGTTACTCTCTTCGGTACCCCATTATAGTGACCAGAAAGAGGGTCTTATTGGCTCTGTTGGGTGTCTGGATCTTGTCCATAGTGATCTCCATTGGACCATTACTGGGGTGGAAGCAGCAGACTGTTACTAATGAGACGGGGTGTGATATTACCACAGAAACGTTTTATGCCATCTTCTCCTCCTTGACTTCCTTCTACATCCCCTTGATTGTCATCTTGGTGATGTATTGCAGAGTCTACGTGGTGGCCAAGAGGATCACCAAGAATCTAGAAGCAGGTGTCATGAAAGAAAGCATGGACTCCAAGGAGCTGACTCTGAGAATCCACTGCAGGAACATGCACGATGGATCTCCGAACAGTAAAAGCAAAAGCCAACAGCCTCGCAGCTCCTTATCTGTAAAATTACTCAAGTTCTCCAGGGAGAAGAAGGCAGCCAAGACTTTGGGAATTGTGGTTGGCTTGTTCATCTTATGTTGGCTACCATTCTTCACCGCTTTGCCTTTAGGTAAGATCCTTTGCTATTTTTTTTTCATTTGTGGTAGTAGTGAGCACTCTTGATTTCATAAATCTCCTTACAAATATCTTCAACTGGATTCTTTTCTTAAATTTTTACATTTCCGGGAATTCCTCGGGTTTCTTCAGACGTCAGTGATTTTTCTCGCATGCAAAAAAATTATCGGAGTTTCATTGGCATTTCAGATCAGATTTTCATCAACGTTTGGTCAGTTTTTACCATCTGTTTCATCAGATTTCTTTGGGTTCGGACGAGCATGTAAAGATATTGTCTGAGTTTTCTTCCATGTTGTCATCCGTGTGCAGCCGTATAGCATCTGTTTTTTACATCTGTGTGGCATCTTTTTTGTCCTTCAACGTTTTAAAATGTATATGATCAAGTACAGTTTTCTGGGTTAAGAATTGCAATGTATCCTTAACAATTGGATGCAATACGGATGAGATCCGGAAATATTTCGCACATTCATTGACTTGAATGGGCGAGATTCCTCTGCCATACGGAAGAAAATAGTGCATTGAAGACCATTGGTCCCAGTTCTGTCCATGTGATGTCATTTTTTTCATGGACAGCACTCGGATTAAAAAAAATGGAGTGCACAAGTGCTGTCTGATTTTTTTTTTTCAGGGACGCATAGATTTGCACTGACGATTTTGATCTGACGCTCAGATCAATACCGGACATGTCTCGACTCTCCGTGGCTTTGTAAAGATCTCTAGGTCCCTAAAAAAATCTGACATATAAATAGCCCAACAGACTGTTCTAGGTTCGAGTTTTAGCCGTGAAAAATGCATGCAGAACTCATACACGAAAAACGGATGTCTGAATGACTTCTAACGATAACCTTGGTAAGTTTGACCAAAGTTGGACTTGTCTTCGTGACTTTGTACAGACCGCTCTGTCCCCAAAACTACACGGACGTATAAACAGTCCTATAGACTTTAGTAGGTATTAGTTAGTTCTATCCATGAAAAATTGATGTCTGAACGAGCCCTAAGGATCATATATGCTTAGTATGTCATCTGAGGTCAAAAAAAGTCTCCAACCGATAGAAAAGCTATGTTAGTCATCGAGTTAATGATTGGCCTTTAAAATGAAGAAGCATCTGCAAGAAACTGAATTTGTTCCGAGAAATTAAGAACAATTCTTTATAACGTCTAAGAATATTGTTTTCTACTCGGTAATTTATTTGACACCCCAAAAATTTACATATATCTTTTTAACATACGAACTTAAGGCTATGTGCACAAAAAGGTTTTTGAGATGTTTTCTTGAGCCAAAAAAAGAAGCAAAAATTGCCTAAAAAGATGTGAAAGACCTAATGTAGGGGGTTTTTTTTGTGTTTTTGTTTTGTTCCAACGCCTGGTTGAAAAAAAAGAAAAAGCATGTCACTTCTTGGAAGCGGAACTTGATTGGATCCACTCCAAACTAGGCACGGTAAAATCAAAAAGCTGCAAGAAATACTTCAGGAAAATAAACTCTTGAAAAATGCTTCAAAACTGCTTTAGGAAAAGAAAATTTAGAAAAATTCATTTTTGAATGCTTAAAAAAACTTTGCCTGAACATAGGCTTAGGCATAATCATCAATAAAAGGGCTCATTCAGACGTCCGTTTTTGCCACGTATGAGAAAAATTATCCAAGTTTCATCAGTTTTTCTCAGACGGGAAACAAACAAACAAAAAGTTTATCTTTTCCAATCTAGGAGTCCGTGAAAAATGGATAGGACATGGATGGCATCTGAGTACGGTCCGATTTTTTTCACGGACCTATAGACTTGCACTACCGATTTTGATCCAACAACCAGATCAATATTGAACATGTCTTCACGGTTTTGCACAGATCGCTAGGTCCACAAAAAAAATCAGGAGTGTTAATAGCCCCATAGACTGTTCTAGGTTTGAGTTTTATCAATGAAAAACACGTCTAGAGCTTGTACACAAAAAATGGATGTCTGCATGAGCCCTAACAGTAGAAGAACCTGTTTGAGATGTTGGGTACGGTCTTCTAAGATCTTCATGGGATCATGTTGGTGCAAATTTTATGTGCAGATTTTCCGCTTGTAAAATCCACAACATTTCAATGTACCATTAAAGTGGATGAGTTTTAACTTAATCTGGTCCACCTGCTGCTTTATTTTTTGCTTTTTTGATGAGGAATCCATGCGGAAATAGTGTTCTGGCCCATTTTTTAAACACTGCAGCTCATTTTTTTGTTTAGTGGAAACGCAACTTTTTCACTAGGTTTGGTGCAAATAAATTCGCACAATCCAGTCCATTGGCCATGGAATCGGTCTGTGGACAGGAGCGGAAAAAAAGGCCTCTTACTCTTTATTGGTCGGCCTGGGGCAACGTCACATGTGCATCATGCCGCAACGATGACACTTTGCCAAGCCGGCAAATCAAAAGAAGAGTCACATATGCCTTCAGATAAGAGGGGCTGACACTTGTGTGACTACTGTATCAGTCTCAGTTTCCGTGCAGAATTCAAATCAAGAATCAAAATGCAAGTTCTTTTTTTCCCATAAAACATATCTTTTAAAGGAAACCTGTCAGCAGGCTTTTGCTATGTAATATGAGCGCAGCATGAAGAAGGGGCAAAGACCCTGAGTCCGGTGATGTATCACTTTCTAGGCTGTGTTTTGCTGTTTCAATAAAATCAGTGTTTTATCAGCAGGAGATTATCACTACAGGACTAGGTGTCTCCTGCCTCCTAGTCCAACCACGCCTCCACCACTGATTGGCAGATTTCTGCCAGTGTAGACAGAAAGCGGCCAATCAGTAGTGTGGGCGGGGTTATACAGAGCTCAGCATTTGAGGTCTGATAGATTTTCAGCAGAAAAAACTGTGATTGAATCAAAATAATAGCATGCAGAACAGCAAGTGACACATCATTGGAATCAGGCACTACATCATGGTGTTCTCAGATTCTATAGTAAAGATTCCCTTTAAATCCCCATGTACTCTATGCACTACAGCAGAAATGAACTGCAGCACATATTCCTATGAAATTTCCATCGCCTGAACATGTCCTAAAGTGTCCTGCTCTCTGCTGAGAAGTGAATCCAATTCTATCCAGTCTAGACAGGAGCTGAACAAATCTGGTGGTTTGTAACAATGTATCAGTCCACAATGTTTAGCTCACAGAGCATTGTCTACATTGGATCCAATGTATCACTACTCAGCCGACAGCGGAATTAATTACTACCTCTGTATAGAAACAATAATCTTCTCATTCACCGACAGCAAGCAGATATATTGAAAATGGCAGAAAAAAATGGAAAATATATTAGAAAGTTGTAAAAGTATTATGTATATAAAAGTAGAAACCCCCTTTAAGAAATTGCTTTCTCTGCTTCTGTGTTTTTCCAGGAGAACACTTGTTGGCCATTGATGATTTCTAAGCTCTGTCAAAAAAAGAAATCTTCAAGATGTAATTTTTGTAAAATCATAGAATTTTTGTAAAATTGTTCGTTTCGCCCTTGTTCTTCCAAGTAGCTGCTAATGATTGATGGACCTTTGTATAGATTTGCGAAGGTTCTTAATTAACCCTTGATATACAGTCAGACGTTATTTTCTCTTCTATTTACCAAATAGAGGTAGAAGTTCAGATTTGGGCTATTATTAATGCTCACGTATGATGATGGCATTACTAACGCTTCCCGTCATTTGTCATGCACGGTTCCCGGGACGGGCAACCGGTGACACCGAGGTTACGTAGTGCATAGAAGCTGGTGGATGGTGACGGATCTATTACTCATGTGTAGGAACGGATTCTCACAAAAATGTTGCCGAGAAAGTAAAGTTCATCATTTCCTAACTCAGGAGTATGCAGTTGTTGCAAAATCTTCTTCTCCTGCAGTTCCGCAGGGTGGTCAACATAGGAAGACTTAAAGGGGTTGTCCATGTTTGCGAACCCATAGACTTGAATCCAATTTACGGAAGAAATTCGACTTTGTTTTCAAATGCAAATTTGATCAATGAAAAAAAAATCGCTATTTTGCACTGCCCCATTGAATAACATTGGTCCGTTTTTAAATAAACAGCACTTGTACCAAAAAATACGGTCATGTGAACGAGCCCTAACAAGTCCGCTAAGTTTACATATGTACTTTGATGAAGATTTGCAGGTTAAAATCTGCATCAAGTTTTCTATATAATTCACATGCTGGTTTTTCACATCTGTAAAATTTTGGCCTCGCTAACACTCGCGTATAAAATCGGCAAGGGCAATGCGACAAAAAATCGCATTGCACTCGCACCAATGTTATTCAATGAGTAAGTGCCCATCTGCGAAGTTTTGACTCAGCTGAAATCGTACTGAGGAAAAATTTGCAGCATGCTGCAATTGACTGTGTATAAGACAATGGGTGCGAGAAAAAAAAATCACACAGCACAAGGACCATGCATGCGCCATCCAATTTTTACACACACATCTCCTGGTTTTTAATAACCAGCTGAGGGAAAGCAGACAGCTTTTGTTATTATTCTGGGAAGGGGACAATATCCATGGAGTTTCCCAGACTAATAATATCAGTCGACAGCTGTCTTCATAGCTTTAATGGTTATTAAAAAGGAAGGCCCCCAAAAATGACGCGCTGTCCCCCCCTATTTTTTATAGCTATCAAAGGCTAAGAAGACAGCTGGGGGCTGATATTAATAAGCTGGTACACGGCCATGGATATTGGCACCCACCCAGACTAATAACACCAGCCCTCAGCTGCCCCAGAAATGGTACATCAATTAGATGCGCCATTTCTGGCGTTTAGCCTCAGTTCTTCCTGATTGCACTGGTGCGTTGGCAATCGGGGTAATGGTTTTGGGGTTGATGTCAGCTTTGTAATGTCTGCCGACATCAATCCCAGGGGTTAGTAATGGAGAGGTGTCTGTCAGACACCACCATTACTAACCCCGTTGTCAAAATAAATAAACACACACACAGTGAAAAGTTCTTTAATTGTGAAAAACACTCCCCAACAATTACCCTCTTTTACCCATTTAATGCCAGCCATACTTTTTTTTATCCCGATTGCAGGGCAATTGGGAAGAGCTGAGACTAAGCACCAGAAATGGAGCATCTAATGAATGCGCAATTTCTGGGGCGGCAGAGGGCTGGTGTTATTAGTCTGGGAGGGGGCCAATATCCATGGTCCCTTTCCACCCTATTGAAGTCAGCCTCGAGCTGTCTGCTTAGCCTTTGCTGGTTATTAAAAATACGGGGAATTCCACGTCATTTTTGGGGGGATTCACCCCGTTTTAATAACCAATAAAGGCTACACAGACAGCTGCGGGCTGATATTGGCCCCTTCCCAGAAAAATAACTCCAGCTCACAGCTGTCTGCTTTCCCTCAGCTGGTTTTTAAAAATATGGGGGATCTCACACCATTAAATCATTTATTTAATAGATTTAAAAAGTCTAAATAAATGAAAGGCACTAAAGGGTGCTAGTTTATTATATGTAGGGGGCTTGTGACATTAAATATCTTCAAGACAGCTATCCTATGTATTCTGTCTATCATCTATCTATATCTATATATAAGATTGTTTTATTACTTAGAAAACTAGCTTAAATGGCAGAGAATTTCTGTATGCAAAAGCTGATGTTAAAAACGCATAGCATACGGATGTCATACAAAAGCTCCCAGAAATCTGCGCCCATCCTCATGTTTGGATTGGAATTTTAATCACAGAAATTTGGGGAAAAAACATCCCCTAGAGCCTCGCTCTCACTAGTGTTTAAAAACATCTGGAGGAGGAGTAGGAGGAGTGTCATGCGACTACAATGTGATTTTTATCAAGTAGCATTAGCTCTTAATATTCTAAACTGGTACACATGTGACATAGAAAACCCAAACTGTCTGGCAACCCACATTCGTTTTTGTAACAGGGGCACCCTAAGGCCAAGTGCACACAGAGTCAATATGACACCAGTGTACATGCTGAGTTTTTGGAGCAGAAAATGTCTTCTTTGGCATCTACCTTATTGTTTGTGTGGTGGGTTTGCCACAGCTATCAAAACCCGAAACTTTGTGCGCACATAGCCTACAGATTAATGCGTGCAAAGTCTTTTTCACAATCCGGCTGAAAAAGCACAAAAAAAAATAATGAATATGAAAATATGTGCTATCTTTTTGAGCTTCTTCTAATCGCTTCAGGTTTCCCAAACCGCAAAGTGGTTAAAAGAAGTGACCGGTCCGTTCTTCAGGCGGATTCCACTTTGAAGCAGCTCCATATTTTAAAGGGAATCTGACAGCAGGTTTTGCCATGTAATCTGAGATCAGCATGATGTAGGGGCAGAGGCCCTGATTCCAGTGATGTGTCACTTACTGGGCTGCTTTGTGCAGTTTTAATAGAATCCCTGTTTTCTCTGCTGTAGATGGAACAATTCTCTGATTGCTGAGCTGTGTATAACCCCGCCCACACCCCTGATTGGCAGCTTCATGTGTACACTGTCGGCAAGCAGCCAATCAGTGTTGGGGGCGTGGTTACACAGATTAGCTGGACTACCTTGCACATGAAACCTAGTCCTCCAGTGATAAACTCCTGTTCAGAAAACACTGATTGTATCGAAGCTACAGAAAGCTACTGAGCAAGTGGCACATCCCTGGAATCAGTCTCAGCCCCTACATCATGCTGCTCTTGGATTAAAAAGCAAAAACCTGCTGACAGATTCCCTTTATCATAAAAATTAAAAGATAAACAAAAAGCTATCCCAAAAATGACCAAAAAGACGCTGTGGCTACTTCATTAACTCTGGACTGCCCCTTTAATACGCCATAAAAGCTGCTTAAAAGCCAATGTAATAAATCTACACAAAAGTAAAGACTCAGCTTGAAGGCAGTTATGTCCCAGTACATAAAAGACCCATGTAAACAGCATGGGCACCATCTCATCTAAGACATTGATGGCTGTTGTGAATTTACCTTTTGGCTCCCTCTAGTGGCTACTAGTGATTTGACTCTGGGTATGTCATTCATCCCTTGTATGCTCACCTGGGTCGTTAGGTCAGGGGTGTTGCTATATAAGCTCCCTGGACCTTCAGTTCAATGCCTGGCAACGTTGATATCAGAGCTAATCTGTAGTGCTCTTGTCTACTGATCCTGGTTCCTGCTTTATTAAGCTAAGTCTGCTTTCTTGCTTTTTGCTATTTGTTTTGGTTTGCATTTTTGTCCAGCTTGTATATAATCTGTTTCCTGACCTTGCTGGAAGCTCTAGGGTGGCTGGTGTTCTCCCCCCGGGCCGTTAGACGGTTCGGGGGTTCTTGAATCTCCAGCGTGGATTTTGATAGGGTTTTTGTTGACCATATAAGTTATCTTACTACATTCTGCTATTAGTAAGTGGGCCTCTCTTTGCTAAAATCTAGTTCATTTCTGTGTTTGTCATTTCCTCTTACCTCACCGTTATTATTTGTGGGGGGTTCTGCAAAAAATGCATGATTTGGTTGTTTTGGGTTTGCCATGGTTACAGACCCATAATCCAGTCTTGGACTGGAAGGCTATGTCAGTGTCAAGTTGGGGCTGCCATGGAATTCATGGAGATTCCCTGCCCTTGTCTATTGCTTCTTCTACGCCTTCGGAAGTTCCGGCGTATTTGTCTGATTATCAGGATGTCTTCAGCGAGTCTAAGTCCAGTGCACTGCCTCCTCATAGGGACTGTGACTGTGCAATAGATTTGATTCCTGGCAGTAAGTTTCCTAAGGGGAGACTGTTTAATCTGTCGGTACCTGAACATACCGCGATGCGTTCATATATCAAGGAGTCTCTTGAGAAGGGGCATATCCGTCCTTCTTCTTCCCCTCTTGGTGCGGGATTCTTTTTTGTGGCCAAAAAGGACGGATCTTTGAGGCCTTGTATTGACTATCGGCTTTTAAATAAGATCACTGTCAAATTTCAGTATCCTTTGCCGCTGTTGTCAGATTTGTTTGCCCGGATTAAAGGTGCCAAGTGGTTCACCAAGATAGACCTCCGTGGTGCGTACAACCTTGTGCGCATTAGGCAGGGCGATGAATGGAAAACCGCATTCAATACGCCCGAAGGTCATTTTGAGTACTTGGTGATGCCATTTGGGCTCTCTAATGCACCTTCAGTTTTTCAGTCCTTCATGCATGACATTTTCCGGAAGTATCTGGATAAATTTTTGATTGTGTATCTGGATGATATTCTGGTTTTTTCTGATGATTGGGACTCGCATGTGGAGCAGGTCAGGATGGTTTTTGAGATTCTGCGTGAAAATTCTTTGTTTGTAAAAGGCTCAAAGTGTCTCTTTGGTGTACAGAAGGTTCCCTTTTTGGGGTTCATTTTTTCCCCTTCTGCTGTGGAGATGGATCCAGTCAAGGTCCGAGCTATTCATGATTGGACTCAACCCTCGTCAGTTAAGAGTCTTCAGAAGTTCTTGGGTTTTGCTAACTTCTACCGTCGTTTTATCGCAAATTTCTCTAGCGTTGTTAAACCGCTGACGGATATGACCAAGAAAGGCTCTGATGTAGCTAACTGGGCTCCTGCTGCCGTGGAGGCTTTCCAGGAGTTAAAACGCCGGTTTACTTCGGCGCCTGTTTTGTGCCAGCCTGACATCTCACTTCCCTTTCAGGTTGAGGTGGATGCTTCGGAGATTGGGGCAGGGGCCGTTTTGTCGCAGAGAGGCCCTGGTTGCTCTACTATGAGACCTTGTGCCTTTTTCTCTAGGAAGTTTTCGCCGGCAGAGCGAAATCATGAAGTGGGCATTTGAGGAGTGGCGTCATTGGCTCGAGGGTGCTAAGCATCGTGTGGTGGTCTTGACTGATCACAAAAATCTGATGTATCTCGAGTCTGCTAAACGCCTGAATCCTAGACAGGCCCGCTGGTCATTGTTTTTCTCCCGTTTTGACTTTGTGGTCTCGTATTTACCAGGTTCTAAGAATGTGAAGGCCGATGCTCTGTCTAGGAGCTTTGTGCCTGATGCTCCTGGAGTCGCTGAACCTGTGGGTATTCTTAAGGAAGGAGTTATCGTGTCTGCTATTTCTCCAGATCTGCGACGTGTGTTGCAGAGATTTCAGGCTGGTAGGCCTGACTCTTGTCCACCTGACAGATTGTTTGTGCCTGCTAGATGGACCAGCAGAGTCATTTCCGAGGTTCATTCCTCGGTGTTGGCAGGGCACCCGGGAATTTTTGGCACCAGAGATCTGGTGGCCAGGTCCTTTTGGTGGCCTTCCTTGTCAAGGGATGTGCGGTCATTTGTGCAGTCCTGTGGTACTTGTGCTCGAGCTAAGCCTTGCTGCTCTCGTGCCAGCGGGTTGCTCTTGCCCTTGCCTGTCCCGAAGAGACCTTGGACACACATCTCTATGGATTTCATTTCTGATCTTCCGGTGTCTCAGGGCATGTCTGTCATCTGGGTGATATGTGATCGTTTCTCCAAGATGGTCCATTTGGTTCCTTTGCCTAAGCTGCCCTCCTCTTCTGATCTGGTTCCTGTGTTCTTCCAGAACGTGGTTCGTTTGCACGGCATTCCTGAGAATATTGTGTCGGACAGAGGATCCCAGTTTGTTTCCAGGTTCTGGCGATCCTTTTGTGGTAGGATGGGCATTGAGTTGTCGTTTTCATCCGCTTTCCATCCCCAGACTAACGGACAAACGGAGCGAACTAATCAGACTCTGGAGGCTTATTTGAGGTGTTTTGTCTCTTCTGATCAGGATGATTGGGTGACCTTCTTGCCGTTGGCTGAATTTGCCCTTAATAATCGGGCTAGTTCCGCCACCTTGGTTTCGCCATTTTTCTGCAACTCTGGTTTCCATCCTCGTTTTTCCTCGGGACATGTGGAGCCTTCTGACTGTCCTGGGGTGGATTCCGTGGTGGATAGGTTGCAGCGGATCTGGGGTCATGTGGTGGACAACTTGAAGTTGTCACAGGAGAAGGCTCAGCGTTTTGCCAACCGCCGCCGCGGTGTGGGTCCCCGACTTCGTGTTGGGGATTTGGTATGGCTGTCGTCTCGATTTGTTCCTATGAAGGTCTCCTCTCCCAAATTTAAGCCTCGCTTCATTGGTCCTTACAAGATATTGGAAATCATTAATCCTGTATCCTTTCGCCTGGATCTTCCGGTGTCGTTTGCCATCCACAACGTATTTCATAGGTCCTTGTTGCGGCGGTACGTTGTGCCTGTGGTTCCTTCTGCTGAGCCTCCTGCTCCGGTGTTGGTTGAGGGTGAGTTGGAGTACGTGGTGGAGAAGATCTTAGATTCTTGTCTCTCCAGGCGGAGGCTTCAGTACCTGGTCAAGTGGAAGGGCTATGGTCAGGAGGATAATTCCTGGGTGGTCGCCTCTGATATGCATGCGGCCGATTTAGTTCGTGCCTTTCACGCCGCTCATCCTGATTGCCCTGGTGGTCTTGGTGAGGGTTCGGTGACCCCTCACTAAGGGGGGGGGGTACTGTTGTGAATTTACCTTTTGGCTCCCTCTAGTGGCTACTAGTGATTTGACTCTGGGTATGTCATTCATCCCTTGTATGCTCACCTGGGTCGTTAGGTCAGGGGTGTTGCTATATAAGCTCCCTGGACCTTCAGTTCAATGCCTGGCAACGTTGATATCAGAGCTAATCTGTAGTGCTCTTGTCTACTGATCCTGGTTCCTGCTTTATTAAGCTAAGTCTGCTTTCTTGCTTTTTGCTATTTGTTTTGGTTTGCATTTTTGTCCAGCTTGTATATAATCTGTTTCCTGACCTTGCTGGAAGCTCTAGGGTGGCTGGTGTTCTCCCCCCGGGCCGTTAGACGGTTCGGGGGTTCTTGAATCTCCAGCGTGGATTTTGATAGGGTTTTTGTTGACCATATAAGTTATCTTACTACATTCTGCTATTAGTAAGTGGGCCTCTCTTTGCTAAAATCTAGTTCATTTCTGTGTTTGTCATTTCCTCTTACCTCACCGTTATTATTTGTGGGGGGCTACTATCCTACTTTTGGGGTCTATTCTCTGGAGGCAAGAGAGGTCTTTGTTTTCCTCTTCTAGGGGTAGTTAGTCCTCCGGCTGGCGCGAGACATCTAGCGACCAACGTAGGCATGTTCCCCGGCTACTGCTAGTGTTGGCGTTAGGAGTAGATATATGGTCAACCCAGTTACCACTGCCCTATGAGCTGGATTTTTGTACGTCGCAGACTTACTTGTTTCTCTGAGACCCTCGCCATTGGGGTCATAACAGATGGCACATCAACAGGTAGGTGTCACGAGTGTGTCACATCCTCCTGGGAGATCTGGGGTTAGAAGATCACAATTCACTACGTATTACGAATCACAGATCTTCCATTTAGCCTGTGTGTTTGTGTCCCTTAGTAAATGGATTTGGTTTTGTTTGGTGCTGAAGAAGTTAGCGACTCTTTGTATGATGGTCAGAAACTTGCAGCTCCATTTTCAGCTACTTCTGATCTGGTCATACCCTCTCCCTATAAAACCTGGCCAGACCTTCTCTGTCTGCTTCCTAGTTCCTTGGAGATGCGGGGCTGAATTGGAGATTGTTATTGCTACTGGAGATTGTTGCGTGTTGTTTTTGTGTGTATGCTTTCCTCATTGTCCTATTCCCATTTGGTTGGTACAATCCTTTCTTTCCCTATATACCTCTTTACCTTTGGTGAGTGTTTATATGTTTGTTGCTTTCTGTTATCCCTGTTTTGTCTGTGTCTTGTTTACCTTACATTTCTGACCTAGGCCTCATGGATAGGGGAAGGGGACAGATCAAGGTTTAACAGGAGAATAATAGTGAGGTCGGAGACTCAGGCCTCTCCACCTTCAAGAGTACCCCCTCAGACAAGGATAGTGAGGGTCCTAGTTCCAGGGACAGTTTGAGGTTCCTTACCAAAAACCGTCACAGCGTGACAGTAGGTCAGTACGTTATGTCCTGTGGGACCTGCACCTATGTCAAAATCAGAATCCCTGCGCTCCTCCCTGGTGGGACGGGGTATCCATGCTTAGAAGACATTCATATTCCATAAATATATAGATGAGAATACCGCTGTAACTAATCATGTTTTGCATCCATCCATTCATCATCTTCACTGAATTCTTATTAATCGGCTCCCAAGCAGCTCTGACATTTTACTCCGTGAGGAACATATCAAACAAAAAATCAATTAGTAAAATAATTCGTCCACTGCACCGACGGTGAATTCATCCAGTGCAGTGTGAATTTATTAAGAGATGCACACCCAGGGGTCGACATATCATTGGTGCAGGACCCTCTTCTGTCTGTATCCGCCAGTGTTCACGCCACTTAATCAATTCAGTGCATCATATCGGTAGTTTGCGCCTTCGTGTGCCTCGCCAGAAATGTTACTCCAGTCAGGGACTGGAGTAGTATCCCTGGTGTAAACAGGCTGGCACTTTTGCTGAATTTGATGGGTGGGCGTAGGACGTGCCCCATCCCGCTTCAGCTCCTCCCCAGCTTATCCCACTTTGGTAGGGCTGATTCAAACTTGTATGAAAAGACTAAAAGTCAGTAATTTTTTTTGTGCAACTGCCCAACTTTTCAAAGTGTTTCCTACACTTTTCGAAAAATTGCCCACTAGATCTGGTTAGTTTCTGCTAGTCCTGCTGATAACATAAATGTTGTAAGCTGGTGTGTTAATGGGAATCTGTCAGCAGTCTTTTCCTATTTAATCTGAGAGCAGCATAATATAGGGCAAGAGAGCCTGATTCCAGTGATATGTCACTTACAGGGCTGTCTGCTGTATTTTCCATACAATCAGTGTTTTATCAGCAGGAGATTATCACTGAAAGACTAGGTCTCACATGCACAGCAGTCAGGCTAATCTGTGTAACCCTGCCCCCCACCACTGATTGGCAGCTTGCTGACAGTGCACAGGAAGCTGCCAATCAGTGGTGTGGGCGTGGTTATATTCTCACCACTGCTACATCTACAACAGATAAAACTGTGATTCTATCAAAACTGCCCAGTAAGTGACACATCGCTGGAATCAGGGTCTCTGCCCCTACATCATGTTCCTCTCAAGATTACATAGTGAAAATCTGATTCCCTTTAAAAGGAAAGATGTTATAGGAATGTCATAAAATGAAATATTAAAAATAAGTTAGAGGGGTAACATTTATCACTATGCACAGAATGTATGACTGCTGGGGTCCGGTTACTGAGACCCCCCCATCGATCTTAGGAATGTTCCCGCTGAGGCCAGTGATTGGAACCAGAACAGATAAGGATGATGTGGTTTTGTAGATTGTAGCCAGACAATGTGCTACGGTTGGGTTTTCTGTACAGTAATAATATTTTTTGCCACCTTTTGTTAGATTACAAGGACCCGGGAGCGTTACTGCTGGCACACATGACCAGACCTGTAGATATATAAGCCCCAATTAAGATCTACAGAGGTAAATCCAAACCAAGGCATTATAATGAGCCAGGAGGTGACATTTAACTTTCCTTGTGATTCATATCTTGGGCAAAATTAGATGCAAATGTTTGAGATCTTAGTCTACCATTACTTGCAGTGCCAAAGAAAATAAGCGTTAACTCTTACATAACTGGTCAGCAGAATGCAGGCTGCTGTTTACAGCACTCTGTATTCTGTCAGTGCAGTGCGATCACTGTACTCGCACGAACTGATGATGATTGCGCAGAGCTAGAATAAGACAATGGAAAGTCCCCATAGACTGCAGGTTAGGAATTGCATTTTATTTGCTTAAAGGGATTATTCAGCAGATAAAAAAATTGTTTTTAAAAGGCTCAGACCCCTATAAAAAAATAAAGAATAGTAATATTCACCATCACTAGTCCTCAGCTCTGTCTTTGATGATTACCTATCCCTGCTGAACTCTACTTCTGAACCATCCACAAAATAATTTTTATTTGCAGGACAACACCTTTAATCTGTCGCAAGGTTTTTGCTACCATATGTAGGGGCAGAGACCCTGATTCCAGCGATGTGTCACTTACTGGGCTGCTTGCTGCAGTTTTTATAAAATTACAGTTTTCTCTGCTGCAGATCTACCAGTTCTCTGACTGCTGAGCTGTGTATATCCCAGCCCACAACAATGATTGGCAGCTTTCTGCCTATGTAGAGTATACGCAGAAATCTGCCAGAATGCTGTGGGGGCAGGGTTAAACAGAGTTAATAAGTATGGAGGATAACATTACACCGGGTTAATGAGTTCGCTAGTGATAATCGCATGCTGATAAAAGTTGTTTTATCAAAACAACAGCAAGCAGCTCAGTAAGTGACACATCACTGGAATCAGGGTCTCTGTCTCTACATTTTGCTGCTCTCAGATTAGGAAAAACTTGGTGATAGATTCCCTTTAAATTCTTCACAACATGTGACATATGTGTACGCCACATATGAGGTACTTTAGCATGTGGCCAATTGGTCTTCATTGCTGCCATCTTGGTACTCCTACGAAGCCCAGCCTGGGTAAGACCTACATGAAGAGATTGATCACCATCTACTAAAAAAAAAAAAAAAAATTGTTGAAAGTAATCAACTCATCTTTCCCCCCAAAAAGTAATGTCATAAAGTCTGAACTATCAAAATATAAAATTATTTAACCCTTACTGAAAAAAATCAAAACACCAGTATTGAGGTTTTCGGTCACCGTACCTACCCCCAAAAATGCAATAAAAGCAATAAAAACATTGTATGTACCCCATGATTGTACCAATAAAAACTACAGCTCACCTTAAACATCCAAGCCCTTATACAGCAAAATAAACGGAAAAATAAAAGTTACAAGTCCCAGAAAATGGTGACACAAAGTAAACTTTTTAAAATAAAGTTTTGAGTTTTTGGAAAATTAAAAAAAAACAAAAAAACATATAATCCGGGTATCTGCGTAATGGTATCCATGTGCAAAAATTAGGTTCCAAGATCCGCCAGCCGATGTGTTTTCAGAATAAAGCTAAATCATGTGTATGACCAGGTTTAAAGGGAATTTGTCAGCAGATTTTTACTAGCTCATCTGAGAGCAGCATAATGTAGGAAAAGAGACCCTGATTCCAGCGATGTGTCACTTAGTTTACTAGGTGCAGCAGTTGTAACACAATCAAAGATTTTAGATGTAGCATGCGGCAGAGCTGAGAAAGCTAGCCCCGCCCACACCGCAGCTTTCTGTGTACATTACATATTGACAGTGAGCTGCTTATCAGAGGAGGGGGCGTGGTCTGACAACTTGGTAGAAGGGAGCCAGTCAGGGCAGTGATAATCTCCTGGTGATAAAACATTGATTGTATGGAAACACAGCCTTAGTAAGTGGCACATCTCTGAAATCTGTGTCTCAGCCCCTATCTTATGCTTTCCTCATATTATATAGCAAAAACCTGCGGACAGATTTCCCTTGATTGCTAAAGAATAGGAGGTCTGGGCACAGTTCGTCCACCAATTGTCAGAACACAACTACAAGAGTGTAGAATTATGAAAATGGTTGACTTCTGCCATACTTTATTTGGGAAGGCTGGACATTAGACTCAGACTGGCATTATTAGAGTGAGGAGCTTAGTTTTTTAAGATCTGTGGGTGTCTCGGAGTACTAATGATGTGTCAGAAGTCTTCTACAACTGGAGGTATACATTAATCCTTAAGAGGTATTCTCAATTCTGAAATCCATGGGATAGGGGATAACTTCCAGATCGCTCTGGGTGCATCAGCTGGGACCCCCAAAGATCCTGCGAACTGGGGCTCTGAACTCTGAAGACCCCTGTGTGAATGGAGTGGAGTTCGATCATCCATTATTTCTTATGGGAGTGCTGAAGACCAGCCGAGCGCAGCGCTCGACTATCTCCACTGGTTCCATTAGGAGGGAATGGAGCAGGAGTATGTACAATCAGCTTCTTCTCGATCCATAGAGGGCTCTTCAGAGACCCAATTCTTGGGATTTGGTGGGGGTCCTAGCAGACTCCAAGACCCCTTTAACACTGTTCTGTAGTCAGAGCTGGTAAATGACTCTACTATATTCACCATCTTTGGGTGACACACGTGGTTACAATTTTCATGAATGTGTCTCCGTAAAGTGCTGCAGAGCGGTAGACATCTGTCCGGTTTCACTCTGGCACTTTACAGACAAATGGTGTCCTAGTCCCAGTGTGCTGTAGGGTGTGGAGGGCTTCACACTTACTTGTAGGCCGCAGGCCTCCGCTGCCTCCAGGCTTCTGTCCTCAGGAGCCGCTGCACACAATTCAGGGGACACCAAGTTCTTCACAACAGGCAAACATTTACTGGTCACCTCAAGTTCATCAGGTGGTAACATGTGGGATAGAGCATAGCACTTCATGTTCCTTCCTTCCTTAGTACAGCATGTCTTCAACATTGCCAACCGTTCGTCCTGGCCCACCCCTAAATCTGCTGAGTCCATCAGCCTCAGGGATTTCTTGTCCACTTCAGCAGTGCACCCAGGACTGGCCACCTGCCCACCATGTAAATCCTCTTCCACTGACCTTGAGATGTTAGAAGATCAGGCCCACTCCTTGGTACCTAGCCAGGGCCCTAGGCCCTAGATGTTACAGGAATGTCCATCAGGGATATTGATATGGCCCATGCTGCCCCTAGCAGCCCACTGCACCTGAACTTGACCTTGACACTGCACTTCTCTAACCACAGGAACAAGGTAAAACGATCCACATCCCTACATCTCCATGGTAATGCAGCGCCCCAGAGTCCTGGTCGTTGCAGTACTGTGGCTCCGCCGCTATGGGGAGCTATGGTACGTCTGATGGCACTGAAGGAGTTCGTCTAACCAGGTATCACAGACACCAATACATTTCACAGCCGGGCCTCCGGGGGGAGCTAAGGGTTCTATTCACTAGGCCACTCCCCACCATAGTGGGTAAACTGGGGGTCAGGCAGGAAGTTAGATCAGAAGCTGACTGGGTTGGAACCAGGCAACACCTTGTGGCAGAGGGTGTTGCAGGGGAAGATACAGTAGGGTCTCTGTCAGGGGTGGGATCCTGACAGAGGCTTGGCAACTTGAACGAACGTAACGGGGCCGTGCCTGCTCAGCATAGTGGCGGTGCCCAAGGAGGGACCAGAAGCGAGATAGATTGTGCTGAGTGAGAAACGAGATCATAGCAACAGGAGAATACCAGTAGGAGTCGTGCTGTAAGACCGAGGCAACATCCTACTGAGGCGCATAACCGGTGGCCGGAACGCCGAGGGAGTATTATCATATCCAGCTTCAAGCAATACTCTAAACAGCGGCAGGACAGTCAGTCTAAGGCGGGCTGTCTAACTTAAATCACCTATGCAGTCTTGGGGGGCAACTTGTGGAGAGGGGCGACTCTAGGGTCCTGGAAGAGCTCCGAGCCTACCCGTCAAACGGGTGCCGTCCCAACCAGAACATCAGGGAGGGACGGAGGATTAGCAGAACATCATCTAATCGAGTTGTGAGGGAACTTAAGAAACAGACACAACAGTTGTGGGGACTTTCCGTAAGCACAGCAGGGAAGGACCACAACACATAGCGCAAGCAGGAAGGCACAGATTCCCACCTGTGAAGAGAACTCTGGAGGTGCCATTGGACCGGCCGGACTTGCGCAGCCTGGTGAACCCTATTCCGGACTGAGGACCCAGAGATCTTCAGTAAAGAGGTAAAGAGACTGCAACCTGGTGTCCTCGTTATTTACCGCGACCTGCACCCCACAACTGCACCGCTACAGTCACTACCATCATCCATCATATCTACCACTGACTGTGCGCCCCTCGGCAGGGTCACGGATCGGGCCTAGCCACCGTGACAACCCCAGAGCAGAGACTCAGAGGCCCGGTACCGGGTACTCCTCGGCCCTGCGGCAGTGGGGGCGCTTCAAACTTGGCGTCACGAACAGGATCTACTTAAGCCTGAAGAATCAGGTCATGTGTGCCTTGGAACTGTGATTTGTTGTGTTTGGACTGTACTTTATTGCAAGGACTGTGCTGCGCCATTTGCCGCCAAAATCCGCCGCCATTACAGCGCTGAGGAGAGCGCAGGAAGAGAGGAGGGGCGTGGAGTGGGCGTAGGTAAGCTGGAGAGCGCGAACAACAATGGCCGCCCAGTCTAAATATTTCTGTGTCCTGAGGACGTGTCCGTCAACAGCCGAGGTCCGCCTCCTGATCCTGTTTGGAGGGTGGAGACCATGGAGACGGGGCCACCCACGAAAGAGACCGCGGGAAGAGGACATTGGAGAAGGAGAAAAGATGGCGACACCGAGGACGCTGCGTGGGACTGACCCGATCCAGCCTGAGGCTGCGCCACTTGACATAGCCCCAGACGCGCCAACGTTGCGGGGATTGACCCTCACGGGGCCACCGATGGGCCGACCTCCCTTGCCACTGTCCGAGGAGTGTGTCGCGGCAGCCGAGGCCCGACGAATAGCACGCCGCTTGGAGGCTGATGCCCGCGTGCTAACTCGGCTGGGTCAGCCCACGGAGATCCGTCTGTCTCCAGTGTCCCCGACTCCTCCCAACCAGGCCGCGGCTGGAGGTACGCTGCAGGCAGAGGGCATGAGGATCTTGCCGGAGGCCGAACACCTGCGGCACCTGATGACGGCGTGGCGGAGCCGGCCCCAGCCTGCAGTTCAGGTTGATCTGACCAGCGTTGTGGAGACCCCATCGTCCCACTAGGGTGTAGTGGTCTCCTTTAACCCCCGGTATGGAAGAGGGGTTATACAGGAGATCGGGGAGCCGCTACAAGTTCACGTGGACCGAGAGGAGGTGGAACGTTGCGGTGGAAGGTTCGCTCGCGACCTGGAGCCAGGTGATGCCGTAACTTATACCAGGTGGAGGAGAGCAGCAGGTGAAGCTGGCTGGATGGCGCGGGGCGTCCAGCGGTGTGTCGCGCTCCAGGCCGCCGCTGCAAACCCCGAAGATGAACCTCCCGCTGAGAAAACAACGGAACCTGACCCTGCGGAGCAGCGGGGGACCCGGACCCACCATGTACCCTGGGGGCGTGCCGGATCCTCGGTGAAAAGAACATCCCGGCGAGGGATCCTGTCGTTGTTGGGGCGGGACCCGATCCTTGAACCAGCAGGACGACCCGTTGGTCTGGTGAGGCCCGGGAGGAAGCCACCTTCCTCCCCGAAGAACGGGTAAGCATGCCCGCTTTAAATATGTATATAGTTACTGTTTCCTGTTTTGCTGCTAAACCCGTTTAGGGTAAACTCTTAAAGGGATCCCTTCGTTGACCCGGGATCCCTATTGTTTTTGTTTGTTTTTTCTAAGTTTTTGCACAAGTTTCTAGAACTGCCGCAATCATGAACAGTGCATGATACAAACTTTCTGTAAATAGTTTGCACCTTATTAAAGATGCTCCCTACTGGTTTTACTTAAAGAAGGACTCTTTGTGAAGATACCACACTGGAACCTTTGTTGAGTATGGACTGGTAGCTTGAGAAGACACGCTACCTCATAGAGACTTGATCCCCTCTTAAAGGGGATGTTCATCTACGTACCTATGAGTAATACTGCCTTAAAACAGTAAAGTGATGATGATGCTTTGAAAGAAAATGACACTGTTTACATGTAAAAGTTATGTGTATTGAACTGGTTAACTGTAGGAGGAATGTTGATAATGTTGATAGAAAATGGGGATAGAAGGTAAACCCTGAGTCCTCCGTGGAAAGCTAGTTTGTTGAAAGAAAGAGTTAATAATGTGTTACCGAGGACAGAAAGTGAACCCGTAGGGGTTAGGTAGTGAGTCCTCCTAGGAGCCATCTGAAGAAGGCTCAGTAGTCCTAAACTGAAAGAATGTTATGCTCTATACTGTGTATAGTAGTGGAAAAGACAGAAGGCTCGGGCTGAAAGGAGCGGTCCTGTGAGAAAGGAGAGGCAGTAGGTCTGGTGCCGTTAGGACAGGCGGTCCTGCAGATTTAAAGAAGGAGAATGTGAAAGTTAAATTGCCTTATAATGTGATTATAAGAAGGTCTTTAAAGGATTTAGAATGTACATCCTTAAGGGCAATGTTAAACTATTGTTCAACAAATTTTGCACTTAGTAGAATACCCGGTTGGGTAACAGGAGCTATTTATAGCATGTTGCTATAATATTTAACCATGTTTGTAACGTTCAAGTGTCCTTACCTCCCATAAAGGGAAGCCTGTTCAAGTATACTTATTGTTATTGCACTCAACAAAACTATGTCTTTTTGCTAACTTGTATTGTTGTTTTCTTCCCAGTCCCGGAGTACTGTGTTTAACCAGGGGGGAGTGCAGCGCCCCAGAGTCCTGGTCGTTGCAGTACTGTGGCTCCGCCACTATGGGGAGCTATGGTACGTCTGATGGCACTGAAGGAGTTCGTCTAACCAGGTATCACAGACACCAATACATTTCACAGCCGGGCCTCCGGGGGGAGCTAAGGGTTCTATTCACTAGGCCACTCCCCACCATAGTGGGTAAACTGGGGGTCAGGCAGGAAGTTAGATCAGAAGCTGACTGGGTTGGAACCAGGCAACACCTTGTGGCAGAGGGTGTTGCAGGGGAAGATACAGTAGGGTCTCTGTCAGGGGTGGGATCCTGACAGAGGCTTGGCAACTTGAACGAACGTAACGGGACCGTGCCTGCTCAGCATAGCGGCGGTGCCCAAGGAGGGACCAGAAGCGAGATAGATTGTGCTGAGTGAGAAACGAGATCATAGCAACAGGAGAATACCAGTAGGAGTCGTGCTGTAAGACCGAGGCAACATCCTACTGAGGCGCATAACCGGTGGCCGGAACGCCGAGGGAGTATTATCATATCCAGCTTCAAGCAATACTCTAAACAGCGGCAGGACAGTCAGTCTAAGGCGGGCTGTCTAACTTAAATCACCTATGCAGTCTTGGGGGGCAACTTGTGGAGAGGGGCGACTCTAGGGTCCCGGAAGAGCTCCGAGCCTACCCGTCAAACGGGTGCCGTCCCAACCAGAACATCAGGGAGGGACGGAGGATTAGCAGAACATCATCTAATCGAGTTGTGAGGGAACTTAAGAAACAGACACAACACTTGTGGGGACTTTCCGTAAGCACAGCAGGGAAGGACCACAACACATAGCGCAAGCAGGAAGGCACAGATTTCCACCTGTGAAGAGAACTCTGGAGGTGCCATTGGACCGGCCGGACTTGCGCAGCCTGGTGAACCCTATTCCGGACTGAGGACCCAGAGATCTTCAGTAAAGAGGTAAAGAGACTGCAACCTGGTGTCCTCGTTATTTACCGCGACCTGCACCCCACAACTGCACCGCTACAGTCACTACCATCATCCATCATATCTACCACTGACTGTGCGCCCCTCGGCAGGGTCACGGATCGGGCCTAGCCACCGTGACAACCCCAGAGCAGAGACTGAGAGGCCCGGTACCGGGTACCCCTCGGCCCTGCGGCAGTGGGGGCGCTTCAGTAACAGACTACAATCACATCTTGTGTAGTCAGATCCTGCCCTCTTTTCATCTGTTTCCTGCATCTTGATAACACTATAAATTTACCATAAAGAAGAAGACAGATGTAAGGGAGTATGACTGCTGGGCAAGACCATATAAAGTTTGATTGCAACTATGGAAACATGTAGGTCTGCATAGGAGCTGCATGCACAATACGGTAGATTTTTACTTCATTTTTCTTTATTTTTAGATGAATTGCTCCTATTAGAACAAATATGTTACAGTTAGTTGACTTTGTTAAGCACGGACAGGGACTTCATAGCTATCCTGGGGACTCCAGACTGTGTTTTTTAATGAACTAGTTATCATAGTCTATTTTCAACGATTAAAATGATAAATCCAAATATGGCAAATGATAAACAAAGCGAAAAATGTCATTATCTCATTTTCTCTGAACATAGACAAATCGTCTTACGTGAATCACTGCGAGACTGGCAGTAATAAATCATCCTGTTTTTTTTCTGTAAACCCGCAATCCAGTGCCTTAATTACGCAGATAGATGGATTTACAACACGTCATTAGAAAATAGCAATAGAATTGCAACACTGCCACCTAGAGGTACGAGCTATAAAGCGCAACACCAGCTTGTAAAAACTTGATCATGTTCGATACTTTAGTAAAAAGAGAATAAAGCCCAATTCACAAAGCAGTTTTCACCTGAATTCTGGAATAAAACAGCATGAAATGCCATAACATTTTTGCGCAACTTTTTTCAAAACCTGGGCGGAGCTTAGGCAGGATGGGGCGTGTTTATGTATTTACCCCCTTTAAATCGATGACATCTATGTCTATATATTTATTTCACTGTACCTTTTCTTCATTTCTGTAAAATGTGGTTTGTTTTGTTTGTTTTTCCTAAACATAGTTTGAGCTTGTTTTGTCTTTTTCAGGGTTATTTTTTACTTTTAAAGTCTCCTTTTCAAGTTTGAGACTCCCCAGTGTATGCTGGGATAATCAAATGGGACATCATTAGGCAGCAGAGGCAGCATCTGTCCCCACCCTGAAATCAGTGACCTCCATTTCTGGGGCTGGACTGGTCTCAGCTCTAATGAGCATGTATCGATTGTCAATACCGACATATGCTCAGTACAAGCTCCCTTCTTACTGTGCAATATTTTTCTCAGTGCAGAGTGACAGTGCACTCCCTCGCTGACTCTTAAGAGAAGTGACAAGAGTTTTGGAGAAGTGGATTTGGTCTCTGTTTTTACCTCCTTACAATGCACACTGACAGTGCACTCTCTTGCCGGTTTGTTACTTCTCATAAGAGCCCACTAAGGAGCGCACTGTCACTGTGCACCGAGTAGAATATTGCACAGTAAGAAGATGAACAAAAATATATGGCAAATTACACCATGTCATAATTTATTTACCAAAAGCTAGGCCAAAATACAGAAGCAGACTGTCAGAAATTATGTACCGTACTCCCTTACAGTTTCCATAGAGACTAATAATAGCCAAGTATTGCAAATCAAATGCTCTTGATTAATCGTTCTTGAACAAGTGTGCCCACCTCTATAAAAGCAGAAGTTTGGTCAGTTTGCTGGTCGGGAGTATTCAGGTATGTGCTAACCCAATGCCAAGGAAAAAAGAAATCAGCAATGATCTTAGAGAAGTATTTGTTGATCCCCATCAATCTGGGAAGGGTTATAAAACCATTTCCAAACTATTATTCTACAGCGAAAAAGATTATTCAAAACAGTTGACAATCTTCCCAAGAATCAACTTCCCAGAAAATTCACTCCAGGGTCAGACTATGCGTTGCTCAAAGAACTTGCAAAAACTCTCAAGAGCTACAGCTCAGACTCTAAAGCAATGTTCCTCATCTTCAGTCCTTAGGAGTAGGACCTACCAACAGATCTTGTTTTCAGGATTTCCTTAGTATTACACAGGTGATAATTCCATCACAGGTGCAATGCTTATAAATCTTGAGTACATCTGTTGGTGAGTCTTAAGGCCTGGAGTTGAGGAACATTGATCTAAAGGTCTTCGCTAGTATGCTAAAGAGTTACCATATATCAAAGTATTCTACTGTCAAGTCTGAGGCCACATATTCAAACGTCAAAGCCTGGCTGAAAGTGGGTCATGCAGAAAGACAGTGACCCCAAGCATGGCAGCAAATCTACATCAGAATGGCTGAAGAAGAGAAGTATCAAGAATTCGCAATGGCCCAGACAAAGGAGTCAAACTAATTGAAATGCTGAGGCAGAACCTTGAGAGCTGCACAGAAACGAACCCAATGAACTTAATCAGTGTTGTAAAGACGAGTCGGCCAAAATTCCTACAAAACGATGTGAAAGACCAATAATCACACAGAAAGTGATTACTTCAGGTTATGGTTGCCAAAGTTGGTTCTACAGGCTATTGATTCATGGGGTGTACTTAATTCTTCACTCTCATTCTGCATTTCGGCCTAGTTTATGTTGACTATATCATGTCGCCGTGTAATTTGTCGTGTTGTTCTTCATTTGAGGTTTTAGTTACCTAATTTTAAGACCTTCTAAGGACTAGGGTCGCACATTTATTATTGCATTAGCACCTGTTTTTGGTTTAGATTTTCATATTTTTCGACTGTTTTTCATTTGTGCCTAATTCTTCTTGTGGTTTACGCCTGTTTTAAATTCTATTTTATGTGTTCGCCTGTTTTCTTATATTTGCCATTTTGGACGGAGTTTAGGATTTCCAAATGTTTTTGCCAGACTCACCATTTGACATTTTTTAAAAAGTCACAGAAATTGGCGGAAATGTACTCCAGTCCTCTCCTGGAGTATTTTTGAGTATGACAGGGGTTTTTTTATGCAATTTTTGAATAAGGGTTACACCGTTCACCCTCCTTACACAATCATCACTCATCATCATTACTCGTCTGCAACTTTTTATTCCCACAGTATAACACTAAGATCACAATTTTACCATAAAGCTGAGCCTAAGGGCGCCGTCATACCACCGTACAAATTGGAGTAAAAAGATCGGACCGCAATGCACGGACTGGCCGGTGGGTCTCCCGACCCAAGTGTGACAGCTTTATAGAAATATATGAAGCTGCCAAGCTTGTGTCAGGACTAGGAGACCTTCCGGCCAGTCTGTTCAATGCGGTCCGATCTTGGTATGATTTATACAGTTGTCTGACAGTTTGGGCAGAGCAGAAGTTTCGATTTCAGAATGGTTTTCATCTATTCTAGCACATATATGGGGGTCCTGTATGCCCCTATAGGTGGTGGAGTTATCTATCAATGAATAAATGTCCCCATGTGAATTTGCAAAATTGAATTTTTGGGGGGACCTCAAGAACAATTAACATATGCTTAACAGGGACAGTCTTGATAATCTACTTTTCTTAGAAGGCTTCATTACCAATAAGATGATTAGAGGGTGTACTTTTGCTGAGACCCTCAGGGATCAGCTCTATGTTGGGCACTTGCACTAACTATTCTATTTCCCTATTGCGCCACCTTAGGAGAAATAAAACACTGAGCCATTACCATTAACATAAAAGGACTGTAGATGTAATTCTTCTTGGACATGTTGAGTCCTCCAGAAAGAGAGATGCTCCTTGTGGCTTTCTGCTCTGGCTTATTAGAGTAGTTTCCTGAACATACCCATTATGGTGGAAGGAGAGTTCTTAGTATCCTTTAGCATTGAGCTGAGTTACTACTTACATTCTCAAAAACAAATTATATAATAAATAATAAATCTCTTGGCATCACAGATTTGGCCCTATCCTGGATCTCGTCATATCTAACAGACCGGACATTCAGTGTCTCCCTCTCCCACACAACCTCCTCACCTCGCCCCCTGTCTGTCGGAGCCCCCAAGGCTCAGTTCTAGGACCTCTGATCTTTTCCATCTACACCTTTGGCCTGGGACAGCTCATAGAATCCCACGGTCTGTAGTATCATCTCTACGCCGATGACACACAGATCTACATCTCTGGACCTGACATCACCTCCTTACTGACCAAAATCCCACAATGTCTGTCCGCTATTTCATCTTTCTTTTCTACTCGCTTTCTAAAACTGAACATGGACAAAACAGAATTTATCATCTTTCCCCCATCTCACTCTACCCCTCCACCAATGTCCCCTATCCATCAATGTCAATGGCTGCTCACTTTCCTCAGTCCCGCATGCTCGGTGCCTCGGGGAAATCCTTGACTCTGCCCTCTCTTTCAAGCCACATATCTAAGCCCTTGCCTCCTCCTGCCGACTCCAACTCAAAAACATTTCCCGGATCCGTACATTCCTTGACCAAGAAACTGCAAAAACGCTTGTGCACGCTCTCATCATCTCCTGCCTTGACTACTGCAACCTCTGCTCTCTGGCCTCCCCTCTAGCAATCTTGCACCACTCCAATCTATCCTAAACTCTGCTGCCCAACTAACCCACCTGTCTCCCTGTTATTCCCCGGCCTCTCCCCTCTGTCAATCCCTTCACTGGCTTCCTATTGCCCAGAGGCTCTAGTTCAAAGCCCTAACCATGACATACAAAGCCATCCACAACCTGTCTCCTCCATACATCTGTGACCTCATCTCCTGGTACCTACCTACACGCAACCTTCGATCCTCTCAAGATCTCCTTCTCTACTCCCCTCTTATCTCTTCTTCCCACAACCACATACCAGACTTCTTTCGTGCTTCCCTCATACTCTGGAACTCTCTACCACAACACATCAAACTTTCGCCTACCACGGAAACTTTCAAAAGAAACCTGAAGACCCACTTCTTCCGACAAGCCTACAAACTGCATTGATCCTTAATCTGCTGAACCGCAGCATGACGAGCTCTACCCTCTCCTGGTATGTCCTCACCCATCCCCTGTAGACTATGAGCCCTCGCGGGCAGGTTCCTCTCTCCTTCTGTACTTGTGTGTGCATTGTATTGCTCATGTTGATTATACTTGTCTATGTAGGCCCCTTTTTCACATGTAAAGCGCCATGGAATAAATGGCGCTATAAAAATGAATAATAATAATAATAATATAATAACCAAAAATATGTTTTTGTTTATTTTCAGCATCAATCTCCTCAGAATTGGAGCCATCATTAACCGTACGGAAGGTGATCTTCTGGCTTGGATACTTCAACAGCTGCCTAAATCCCATCATTTACCCCTGTTCTAGTAAAGAGTTTAAGAGAGCCTTCATACGTATCCTAAAATGTCAATGGGGAAATAGAAGACAATCTGTCATGCGGAAAACCCAACTACGTCATCGGACTAGCAGCACCTACACCCATTCAAGGAAAGAATCCCTGGATGAAAGGAACTTTATGAACGGCAGTCAGAAGACTGTGTTATCTGTCGCTCACAGTCCAGGCTATATGAATAAAGTACCTCTCAACGAGAGCAGTGCCAATGACTGGAAACCTTCCTACATACCAGCGGATTCAGATCAAAAACAGATAGGAGAACACAAGGAACAGGACAAAACGAACAATGCCTTCACTTTCCCAAGTCCGTCGGACTATGGTGTGCACGGCACAGGCTCAAAAACTACTTGAGATCCTCTTGAAGGTCTAAAGATTGAAAATAAGTTTCAAGTATTGTTCTTGTAACTTTATCTATGGGCTGATTGTCCTAGATTTGATTGTTGAGAGCTGTAACACGGCAAAATGGTTAATAGGGGTAGACAAGATAAACCTATGATTCATTTTAGAGTAACAGAGGTACAAGAGGAGAACTGTCGAAAAATCACAATTTTCCATGTGCAGCGTAACCTTACAGCCAGCGATTGGCATTGTCTTATGCACTTGTTTTTTTTTTTCTGAGAAGCTCTGCATACTGCAATGAATACAGGGAGTCTGCTTTAGCTATTGATCTATGTATATGATTGATCAGTGATGGATCCTTCACATCCAAGTAAAATCACAATGGGATATCAAAATATTGTTGCTTTGCTTAACGGTCGCCATTGAGGCTCCACGGCATGACCTGCATTTGGTTATGGTGATGGAAGTTATAAGTAGACATGAGCCAATTGATTAATAACTAATTAAATTCGTCACAAATTTCCACCAAATTTTGGACTCTAGCGAATCTAAAATGTTCAGGATTTAATTAGCACAATATCCAACCGGCCACTATTTTGGCTGATTCTTTGGAGGGTCTGGGAAGGAGTTAAAAAATGATAAACATTACACTCATTTGTCATATTCCTACAGCTCTACTGTCCTGCACCTGCGGCTCCCCGCCGGGTCCTCCGCTCTCTCCCTCTCGCCTCTGGACCTTCCGGTACTGACTCGGTCTCCAGCGAAGATCAGAGGGAGGGAATGGAAGATCGGATGGTGAGCTGCAGACAAGTGAGTATAATCTTTTATTTTTAAACCCCTTTTACCCCCTCCGTGTATTTATGATTTGGGGTCTCGCAATGGGGGGACTTTTGTTTCTAATACTTGGATGGCATGGAATCTTCCGGCCGCAACAAGCTGATCTGTTCGATTCTTTCATCTTTAGTTATAAGAAAAAGTAACTATGCTGCTACCTTAAAGGGAATGTGGGATGTTTACCGAAAAGAGTGATACACCTATCTGAAAGTTGTGTGTGGTGTTTCAACTAAGATTTAATTAAAGGGTTTATCTAGGATTTATTTTTTACTATGGACCTAAAAAATAACAGGCAGATAGTTACTAACTATCTGCCTGTTCTACTCGGCGCCGGCTCAGAGTGGTCATTGACAGCTCCTGAGGGCGATTCAGCTTCAACAGAGCAGCTCTTTCTCTTTCAGGCTGCTTTGTCGGCTGTATGTGACTGCTCTTGTCATGCTGATTGACAGCCGGCTTCTTGCAGTTAGGCAGAAGGGAGCCGGCAGTCATCATCATGACATCGGCAGTCACGTTCTATCAACATAGCAGAACAGTAGAGAAGCTGTTGCTCTGCCGGTGTGAAGTCAGTGGAAGCTGCTGAATCAACGGCAAGAGCAGTCTGTGACCGCTCTCTGATGGCAGAGATCGGCGCCAGCAGTGTCAGACTGGGATGCCAAGGGTCGACCAGTTACCAACTCCTGGGGCCCCATTTTTCACATACATGCAAATGTGACATTATCCTCAGTCACAAAAGTATATAACAATGATCTGGGTAGATTGGTAAATGAATAAGATGCCGCCTTTGTCTGTACATAGTGATTCCAGAATATTGAGCCAAGTACTGCTCATATTAGAGGGTGGTGTCCCACTCTTGCACAGCAGCCCACCGGAGGATTCTCCCATTTTCCTGTGGGCCAGTCCAAGCCTGAGTGCCCGAGTGTTAGTTTTATACACATAGTAAAAAAAAATAAAAAGCCCAGGTTAAACCCTTTAAGTGGTTTTCCCATCTCAGACATCCACGTAAAATAAGCCAACAACGTAGTGAGACAAACTCACTAAAATAAAATAGATAAAGAATATTCACTAAAGACAATACAAAACCTACTCAAAAAGTGAATATAACAAAAGGAATCCAAAATTTGGAAACTTTAAAATAATTTTATTAATCGCTATATTAAAAACAAGGAGAATCTGACAAAAGATGACATCAAAAATACCATAGTACAGGGAGATAATAAGTTAATTTCATGATTAAGAGCACAGACAAGGGAACATAATCATATATAATCCCTAAATAATCTTCATAAAGTGCAAGAAATAAATAGACTAAATACAAAGTCTGAAATAAAGTGCATGAAAAGTATACAAAAAGGATTCAAGGAGTCCTTGAAAAAGCCACGCTGGCGAAACTTACGTTTGAGTTGGAGTTTTGAGGAGCCACGGATCATTGTTAATTGGTATTTATAATCCCCTTTGTATACTTTTCATGCACTTTATTTCAGACTTTGTTTATTTATTCCTTGCACTTTATGAAGATTATTTAGGGATTATATATGATTATGTTCCTTGATCTGGGCTCTTAATCATGAAATTAACTTATTATCTCCCTGTACTATGGTATTTTTGATGTCATCTTTTGTCAGTTTCTCCTTGTTTTTAATATAGCGATTAATAAAATTATTTTAAAGTTTCCAAATTTTGGATTTCTTTTGTTATATCCACTTTTTGACCAGGTTTTGTATTGTCGTTAGTGAATATTCTTTCAGGCTTGACAACCCTGTATAAAAGGCTTCCTGACAACCATACACAAATGACTGTCAAATGGTGCCACTATTCCACATTAAAGGAGTTGTCACCCATTGACATGCCCCAAACATCAGCTGTAATCTGTAGACGAACCTGGCAGCAAGTGGTTAATTTCTCTATAGCGCCCCCCACAGGGTAAATACAGCAATACCCGGTTCCCATTGAGAACAATGGTGGTCGGTGTAATATATAGATGAGCTGGGTCCTCAAGTGACAGATATACACCTTTTAGCCAATCTGGATAATTAATAGCATCATATGGTTTCCTTGGTAACAAAACCGGACGGCATCACTTTAGAGGTACTGCATAGGCTTAGGATCTGTTATTAATGTGCAATCAGTGCAATTAATACGCTTTGTCTACAAAGGGGTCACCATGCTCCATCGAGAGCCATGTCCCCTTCACTGGCATGATTGTCAGACCTGCCTGCCTTACGATTTATGAAAAGTGTCTTTGTTGTCCATAACAGCCAATAACAGCGCAGCTTTCATATGAACAGAGCATTTGAAGAAATGAAAGCTGTACTCTGATTGGTTGCTATAGGCAACATACATTTTTTGAGGCCTACTGTTTACTATGGCGCCACCAATCCTGTTTTCTAGGCTCATGCCATCAATGTTTAGACGTCTACAACCCTAAACATTTGAACGATTGATCACGATATGGAATTTTGCTCCAAATTACAAAGACTTCAGTTTACAACGAGAAGAGGCTTTATGAGTTCTCTTCGGTCAGTGCCAACCAATATGGCTGCAATTACATATACTATAAAGGCTGTCCCTTTTCATTTTCAGATCCCTCATCTGTGTAGTTGCACAGTACTCCATGGCGAAGTACAATATGGTATGGCTGCATTGGTGAACAGATGTACCATGCAAGCGTATGGAAAAGCTAAGTGTCACATCCATAATAAGGCCATGTTCACACATTCAGTATTTAGTCAGTATTTTACCTCAGTATTTGTAAGCCAAAACCAGGAGTGGAACAATCAGAAGAAAAGTATAATAGAGACACGTCACTGGTTTTGGCTTACAAATACTGAGGTAAAATACTGACCAAATACTGAACGTGTGAACGTGGCCTTAAAGGGAGTCTATCACCCCCAAAAATACATATTAATATAGCTGTACAGTGATGTAGGGGACTTAGCCCCTATAAAATAATAATAATGTTGTACATTTTAGTGGCACCGTGGTTGAAAAAAATTACTTTTAATTTAAATGTAAATGAGTGGGCTTCAGTGCACCATTAAACGCCCTTAATTAGCATTTTTGGGACATCCCATGCTTCTGATTGAGAGTGCTCGCTTCCCAGAGTGAGTGCAGCCTGAACTCAGCCTGCATGTCTGCCCGTGCGCACTGACACTGCCTAAGCCTGGCCAATTGCAGACAATGTCAGAGTTGTCAGAGCGGACGTGCATACAGTGTGTGCTCTTATCTTATCAGTGTAGCAAATGGCAGCGACAGAGAGGAGAACGCGTTCACACTGATACTGTGTGAACGTGGTGGGATTAGACAGTGGCAGAGCGCACGTACCTCCATGAGGGCTGAGTCCAGGCGGCGCTCACTCTGGGAGGCTTCCAAACCCCACTTTTATCCCTAGGGAATGGAAGGATCGAGCATGCTCAAATCAAACTACCCATTCCCTCAACACCTGCTATTGGGGAGCGTTGTCACATAATGCACGTTAGATGGTCGTCCTGTGCAGCTGAAATTGACGGGCTCGCCTGACATTAATCTGATATATAACGTACTGGGTGCAGTTTATGGTTACATGGGTAGTCTGTTTGTTTGTTTTTTATTAGGGGGCATGAATACACAATATTCTGGTTGTTTAGTTTTGTGTGTATTTGAATTATATTTATTGTGTGCATTTAATACATTTTAAAATTTAGTTTGTTTTTTCTGGTGTATTTAATAATACCCAAAATAAAAATGTATGCAAACGAAGCCTTATTAGAAAATGACTAAGACTGCAGAGGCTGGACAGACATCTGTCTGAGATAGCATAGTGAATCCTGCATTGAGCAGGGGGTTGGACACGATGACCCTTGAGTTCCCTTCCAACTCTAACGTTTTATAATTCTTTCCCTTCCGAGCCCTGCCATGCACCCAAACAGTAGTTTTCCCCACATATGGGGTGTGAAGATCTGAAATTGTGAGCTGTAATAATCACCTAGGCAGTTTAGCAACGCAATGCAGTCAGACTTCTGTATAAATTGGACCACAACGTCTGGACTGGCCGCGGCATTGCTGCGGCCATCGGACTGCGCTCTAATGCTCGGTTCCCATCTGTGTTTCTTAAAGGGAACTTGTTATCTTATTCACGTTGCACAAAACACGGTTATCATGAATCTGGCTGCACGATGGCTGCTAGGTATATTTTTCTCTGTAATGCTCCAGTTTTTAAGAGAAAATATAGTTTGAAGGTCCAGCAAAGGACTACAGGCAGGGATGAGAACAGTCTTGCACCTCTCCAGGTGATTGACAGGTTCCTTGCTTTGGGTGAGACCTGTCAATCGCCTGCAACATGGAAGGGATAAGATGACAGGTGGGGATTGTGCCGGACTACAGTAGTCTCGTCTCAGGCTATGGTCCTCAGATGAATCGTCAAATTATATTTTCTCTGAAACTCTGCATGATTATAGCCAGGTTCTGTTCCCTACTGCCCATGGTTTAGGCAACATGAATTACTTGACAAGTCCTCTTTAATTCTGTTCTTGTTTGTCATGTGAGCAGAAGAAACACAGTGGCTCTATGGCTGGGAGGACTCGGACTGCTCGGCAGGTATCATGCAGGTGCTGGATACCAGCGGCGCCCAACAGTACGATTTTTTTGGCTGGATTTGCAGTCTCCAATGGAGATGTAAACATCAAAACTAAGAAGACGACAAGCTGCTGGAGTTTGGAATTTACAGAAATCAGCAATTCAATGGCTATAATGTTGGTTAGAGCAAGTGCAGACAAGCATATTTGTTGCCAGAGTGTGATCTAACAAAACGTCAGATCGCACTCGGACCAATGTTATTCTTTGGGGCCGTGCGCATGTCCGATTTTTCACTCGGAAAGACACTTTCTCCATCTTCTCCTCCGAGAGAGAATTGGATTGCACAAACTCTGATCAGCAAAATCGACCCAATTCTCTCGCATGAGAAAATACATGGTGTAAAAAATAGAGTTTCCCATTAATTTATACATCATTTTCAGTGAAATTATCAGATGACTTAATTGTAAAAATAACAAATGTAACAATAAAGTTATACGTTTTGTGTAGATTGTGTGTCAATTTTTGCTTGCCTTTTTAACTTCCTTAAGCAATATAAAAAAAATATTACATTTCTGCCATATAGTGCCAACATAATACTGCCGTCACACAAGCGTATATTGTCTCATCTGAGAGGATTGGGTCGACTATGCTGATGAAATGCTGATCAGAGTGTGATCCAATTCTCTTGGATGAGGAGAAGATGGAGACAAAATTCTACGATTTGGTGAAGAGAAAAAGTAGTCCTTAACCAGCCAGTATATCCAGACCGAGAAACATAATAGCCAGAGAAGGAAGACTCAACACAAATTTACCGTAATTGTCAATCTCTGCCCCCTACAGGATGTTGAAGGGAACTACTTGATTAAGTAATCAAATCCTTTCCTAGAAATTCTTCTCTTGCAAGAGCAGTAGTTTTGGGAGATGAAATCCTGCTCTTGCAAGCAAATTGATGCTGGGAGAAGAACAGTGTAAAATGGCAGTGTAAAATGTATAGTGAATTGAATCTTAAAGGAGATAATGTATGTGGTTATTCTAATGTATGGTAATTAATTGTAGAGAAAGCATAGTGATAGGTTTAGGACATAAGGTATAGTATAGGGCTTGGAGTTTAGGTTAAGAAAGGGAAATATGCAATGGTGGGCATATTAGTTACAGCAAGTAGAAGGCAGGTTTAGATATGGTTAGTGTGTTTGAGAACAGCCAGTATGGGAGGGGACAATATATAAAAAAGGAGCATTTCCTAATTAGATCACATTGAGAAATAACGTTTTAGTAAGGGTTCAAGGCCAAAGGGATGGAGGGTAGTAATAACAATTTTTATTTTTATGACGCCAACATATTCCACAGCACTTTACACTTTTAGGGGAAACATGTACAGACAATAAAGACATTACAGAATAAGCATAACTCAGATATATATGAGTGAGGGTCCTGCTCGTAAGCTTACAATCTATGAGGAAATAGGGGAGACATGAAAGGTAAATGGTAAAATGTGTTTATATTGTACAATACAGCCATAATATACTAAATAGAGTAAAGAGAAGTCAGCATCGTTCAGTATGAGAACGTCAGCAGACATTCTTGTAATTTCCGGGACCTATGGCCCGATCTAGGCACTGTGAAGTGTGTCTTATTCCCTTGCATCAAGTGGAAGCTGCCAGGAAAATGTGTAAGGACGGGTCTTAAGAATACTGAGAAACCAGACAGAGTATCCCGGGGCTGAAGGAGCCAGTAGGCGAAGGGATAGCTCAGGCTGAATCAATGGAGAACACGGAAATGTACTGTGCTGTATCATCAATTGAACTGAGCCTGTTGAGTACAGTAAGAAGTGAGTGTCCCCTGATTTTTGTGCGGCTGATGCTAAACCCAAGCACGTGGATGCAGCGGAGACCTCCGTCCTGAAGGTGAGTACACTGCACTGTACCCAGCACAACATTGATACCACCTATCATCAGCCAAACAAAATGGTGCTAGTTTAAATAAGGCAGGTAGTAAAGATATTTAACCAGCCACAAAAGTAAGGATGTAGCTATATAAAGTAGCAATATTACACGTATTCACAAGAAATCTAGCTCAAATTAAGTAAATAAATATAAATCTTTCTTATGGATATACACTGCTCAAAAAAATAAAGGGAACACTTAAACAATAGAATGTAACTCCAAGTAAATCAAACTTCTGTGAAATCAGACTGTCCACTTAGGAAGCAACACTGATTGACAATCAATTTCACATGCTGTTGTGCAATTTCAATAGACAACAGATGGAGATTATTGGCAATTATCAAGACACCCTCAATAAAGGAGTGGTTCTGCAGGTGGGGACCACAGACCACATCTCAGTACCAATGCTTTCTGGCTGATGTTTTGGTCACTTTTGAATGTTGGTTGTGCTTTCACACTCATGGTAGCATGAGATGGACTCTACAACCCACGCAAGTGGCTCAGGTAGTGCAGCTCATCCAGGATGGCACATCAATGCGAGCTGTGGCAAGAAGGTTTGCTGTGTCTGTCAGGGTAGTGTCCACAGGCTGGAGGCACTACCAGGAGACAGGCCAGTACACCAGGAGACGTTGAGGGGGCCGTAGGAGGGCAAAAACCCAGCAGCAGGACTGCTACCTCCACCTTTGTGCAAGTAGGAACAGGAAGAGCACTGCCAGATCCCTGCAAAATGACCTCCAGCAGGCCACAAATGTGCATGTGTCTGCACAAACGTTTAGGAACCGACTCCATGAGGATGGTCTGAGGGCCCGACATTCACAGATGGGGGTTGTGCTCACAGCTCAACAATGTGCAGGACGCTTGGCATTTGCCACAGAACACCAGGATTGGCAACTTCGTCACTGGCGCCCTGTGCTCCTCACAGATGAAAGTAGGTTCACACTGAGCACATGTGACAGACGTGACAGAGTCTGGAGATGCCGTGGAGAGCGATCTGGTGCCTGCAACATCCTTCAGCATGACCGGTTTGGTAGTGGGTCAGTAATGGTGTGGGGTGGCATTTCTTTGGATTGCCGCACAGCCCTCCATATGCTCACCAGAGGTAGCCTGACTGCCATTAGGTACCGAGATTAGATCCTCAGACTCCTTGTGAGACCATATGCTGGTGCAGTTGGCCCTGGGTTCCTCCTAATGCAGGACAATGCCAGACCTCATGTGGCTGCAGTGTGTCAGCTGTTCCTGCAAGATGAAGGTGTGGCACCCCAGGAGTTCAGGTACCACAGTGATGCTGCCCTTCTCTCGGGGAGGGTAGTGCCATGCCTGGAGACAGGAGGGTTCCCCTTTGGCAGGTAATCTTGGACACAACACCTTCTGACTCCAGGCCAGAAGGGGGAGCTCAAAACCCGGTTTTAGGGCAGATTCCCTCAATAAACATCCTGGTCTGGAGGAGGAGTCAGACAGTTGGTCCCAGGAGACCGAAGGAGACAGTCTGAGAGAGACAGTCAGTGAGAGCAGATGTCTGGTACAGACGAGAGACAGAAAAGGAGCAGAGGAGAATCCAGTACTAGAGGAGGCTGCAAGTGGGCCTCCTTGAGCCAGTGTGCAGAAACCGGGTACCGGCAGCCCGAGGCTGTGGGGAGCTGCAAGCCCCACAGCAGAACCGGAGGGCATAGGACTACACGTAAATTGCCCACACCACACCTGAGGCACAGCAGCAATTTAGAGCCTGGAGTTACCGTGCCAGAGACCCTACGTGAACAGCTCAGGCTGCCTGCCATGCAGGTACCTGTTCCAGGAAAGGGGAAAAGAGGACTTTGCAAGTAAGCTTCAGGTAGAAAAAAAAAACCAATGCACAGGCAGAGATGTTTACCTGTCTGAGGCCTCCAACTAATTACACTAACCAGAGTGCAGCAGACCCAAGTTAAGATGGTGGATGACAGATGCACAGGTGCAATAATACCGATACTGCAGCCAGCCTACAATCAGGATTTGGCCGCCTGGCACACCTGTGCAAAAATGATCTGTATGTGGCATGTTCACACAGAAATACAAAGCATATGGCTCTGGCCTATTAGTAACGCCATATAGCGGGCCAGCCATTGCTATCATGCATCCTGTGTGAACAGAGGCCACAGTATACAGAGCCATCAGGTAGCAAGGGACCATAAACCAGCGCAGAAGTGGAGGGCCCCTAACCTGACCTGCCAAAGGGATCCTTACTTGTTTTCAGGCTGCTTGGGCTCCAGCTACACCTGTTACCAGTACCCTGGGCTGAGGCTAAACATCATCTCAGTAAACCAGGTAAAGACTGCAACCCTGTGTCTTCCGTTATTTATCGGCAACACGTCATCCCTTCCATACATCTGGGAGCCCTGGGGACCCCGCTTCACCTGTGGGAAGCTTCACCATCTAGCTACCATACCATCACCCCAGAGGACCCTTTTAAGCGGCGTCGGTCCCCACTGACCGAAAACCACAGGTGGCGTCATGATAAACTTTATTCAAAAACCCCTTTAAAGACCGTTCCCCTTTAATTCAGCGCCCAGGGCACTGACCGGGTCGCAGCCACCATGACATCCCCTTTAAGAGCGAGCGGACCTGGTACCGAGTACCCCAGGCCCTGGCGGGCGACTCAAAGGCATTGTTGCTATGGACTGGCCCGCCCGTTCCCCAGACCTGAATCTGATTGAGCACATCTGGGACATCGTGTCTCGCACCATCTACCAACGTCACGTTGCACCACAGACTGTCCAGGAGTTGGCGGATGCTTTAGTCCAGGTCAGGGAGGAGATCTGCAGCGCCCCAGAGTCCTGGTCGTTGCAGTAATGTCGCTCTGCCACTAAGGGGAGTGATGTTACGTCTGATTGCACTAAAGGAGTTTCTCTGACCAGGTAACACTCACACTACACTTCACACTCCGGCCACCAGGGGGGGTGGTTCTATCTAGTAGGCCACTCCTCACACTCTGGTAAAACTGGGGGTTGGACAGGAAGACAGGGAGAGAAGTAACTGGGAAGAGCTAGTGAGAGGACCTGTCAGGGATGGGATCCTGGCAGACTCCTAAGAGCAGAACTAACCAGTGAACAACGGGAATACAGAAAAGAGGCATTAGGACCAGAAGGAGTCGTGCTGTTAGACCGAGGCAACATCCTTCTGAGGCGCAAACAGTCGGTGGCCAGAAAGCCGAGCAAGTAAGAGACTCTAAGTACTACTGCAAACCACGGCAGGACAGCCAATTATAGGTTGGCTGTCTCACACAAATCACCTAAGCAGACAACGGAGGCAGCTGTGGGAGAGGGGCGACTCTAGGGTCCCGGAAGAACTCCAGGCCTACCCCGTCATACGGGTGCGTCCTACCATATCATCAGGGGGACGGAGAGAACGAACATCAGAGACAGACAGAATCAGTTGTGAGGACTATCCCGGGAGCTCAGCAGGGAAGGACTACAACACACAGCGCTAGAAGGTAGACACTGATTCCCACCTGTAAAGAGAATTCCTGATGTGCCTTTGGACTGGCCGGTCTCTGACAGCCCTGTTGACAGCGCTCTGGACTGAGGATTCTTAAACCTTCAGTAAAGAGGTAAAGAGACTGCAACCTGGTGTCCTCGTTATTCACTACGACCTACACTGCACCGCAATATCACCACCATTTACCACCACCTTTCACTGGACGCCCCTCAGCAGGGTCACGGACCGGGTCTAGCCACCGTGACAACCCCAGAACAGAGACTCAGAGGCCCGGTACCGGGTACCCCTCGGCCCTGCGGCAGTGGGGGCGCTCCATTTTGGCGTCACGAACAGGATCTACTTAAGCCTGAAGAATCAGGTCATGTGTGCCTTGGAACTGTGATTTATTGTGCTTGGACTGTACTTTATTGCAAAGACTGTGCGTTGACAATTGCCGCCAGGAGTTCCCGCCACGATTCGCCATCGCAGTGTGCGGAGGGAGGAGCCTCAGCTTCGTGGGCGGGACCGGCCAAAAAGAAGCGCGGAACGAGAAAGCGCGGTAACGTGCCAATCCCGGAAGAGGAACTCCGACCTCCAGCAGGTTAGTGGAGGAAGGGCCAACCATGTCCGAGTCGGGAGGAGCGGAGGAAGAGGCCGCAGCCGGGGACGCAGGGGCACCTCCGGGCCCCGCAGCGGGCGAAGCCGCGGCCCTAATACAACCACCGGTTGCCGCAGAACCCAGAAGCCAACTTCGATACTCGCACTGCTATAGAAATTAAACTGACTTTCTATGGATGCAAACAGAGACCGCAGGATAGATTACGGGACTATGCCCTTAATCTCCAGGAGGCGATGTGGGCCATTAAGCAGAGTGACCCCGGCAGCATGCAGGATGAGGATAAACTCCTGAAGGAGCGGTTCATTGAGGGGCTCCTGTGCAGTCACCAGCGGGGCCAATTGCACTTCCTGGCCATGCAAAATCCAGACTTGACTTTTGCGCAATTCAAAGATAGAGCTATCCAGGCATTGCAGGAGCGACAGCCCAGCCGCGCAATACCACCCAGGTGCCCCGCTCTCACATACCACCAGGAGGTGGCATCGGATACCCCAGTTGCCGCGGAGGCCGACGCCCAGAGCTTCGAGGACGACTCCCCTGCAGGACTCCGTCTTCAGATGCAGGAGCTGACCAAGAGCGTTGCTGCCCTAGCCCGGACGGTGCAGTCCCTACAGGAGGCCCCCAAGGAAAAGATCCAGCTAGCCTCCAGACCAGAAGATGTCCCCTGGATGCGACAAAAGAGGACCCCACCGACCAGAGGCCGGGACAGCGATCGCTTCCATCAGGACGGACGACCCATCTGCCACCGCTGTCACCAGGTGGGCCACCTTGCAAGGTACTGTCCTTTAAACGAGCAACCCCTGGGGCAAAGGGCCAACCCCCAGGAGTAGGACGGTCAGGCCCGCAGCATTGGAGAACCAAGTATTTTTGGAGGACGACCAGTTCTCCCTGTAGTGGTTGATGGAATCCCCTTGAACGCTTTGCTGGACACCAGTTCTCAGGTGACGACTATACCTTACGTGCTTTATAAACGGTATTGGGAGGACACCGATATTACTCGTGGCCCTGACGATGATTTCACCATAATAGCCAGTAATGGTCAGCCGTTGCCACAAGTGGGGTATAAGGAGGTCACCATAAAGGTGGGGCGGGTGGAATTGAAAGCCCAAGGGATTGTGATTGTTGATATTGATCGTCGAGAAAGTAATCCCATGATGACTCTTGGTACTAATGTTATAGAAAATTGTCTTGCAGAAGTTATTGTTTTGTTGCAACAGGTGGCAGAAACCGCTGGCCACAGTGAGCAACGTGCCCTGCAGAAGGAAATCAGAGCTCTGATGCAGAGACAGCAGGTAGAGCTGACTGGTGGTGAGATTGGTCGTGTCACTGTGAGTGATTCAAACCCCATCGCCAGGGGCGTAACTACCGCGGTCGCAGCGGTCGCCATTGCGACCGGGCCCCGCAGGTCAGGGGCCCCGGGCCGGCAGGTCTGAGCAGGGCCAGGCTGGCCATCGGGCACTTCTGGCAAATGCCAGAAGAGCCGATGCCAGTAGTGGGCCGCTGCACTGTTCCTCCCCCGGAACCCCCCCAGTGCCGCCGCCGCCGCCGCCGCATTTAACTATACCGGCGTCTATGACACCGGTATAGTTCAATGCAATGATGGGAGGAGAGAGCGTCACCTGACGCTTCCTCTCCCATCATTCCCCGCTCTGCCTCTGACAGTACACTGCGGGTGCGCGATGACGTCATATCATCGCGCACCTGCAGTGTCCTGGGCAGACTGCAGCCGCCAGGAGCAGCGCGGGCAAAAGGAAAGGTGAGGAGAGTTTTTTTTTTTTTTTCTTTTTAACCGGACTGTGGGGCCATTATCGGGGGGGGGGGATGAGATGAGATGTGGGCTGTGCTCTATATACCCCTGTGCGGGCTGTGCTGTATATACCCCTGTGGGGGCTGTGCTGTATATATCCCTGTGCGGGCTCTGCTGTATATACCCCTGTGGGGGCTGTGCTGTATATATCCCTGTGCGGGCTCTGCTGTATATATCCCTGTGCGGGCTCTGCTGTATATACCACTGTGCGGGCTCTGCTGTATATACCACTGTGCGGGCTCTGCTGTATATAACACTGTGCGGGCTGTGCTCTATATACCACTGTGCGGGCTCTGCTGTATATAACACTGTGCGGGCTGTGCTGTATATACCACTGTGCGGTCTCTGCTGGATATACCACTGTGCGGTCTGTGCTGGATATACCACTGTGCGGTCTGTGCTGGATATACCACTGTGAGGGCTGTGCTGGATATACCACTGTGAGGGCTGTGCTGGATATACCACTGTGCGGTCTGTGCTGGATATACCACTGTGCGGTCTGTGCTGGATATACCACTGTGAGGGCTGTGCTGGATATACCACTGTGAGGGCTGTGCTCTATATACCCCCTGTGCTGGCTGTGCTGTATATACCCCTGTGCGGGCTGTGCTGTATATACCCCTGTGCGGGCTGTGCTGTATATACCCCTGTGCGGGCTGTGCTGGATATACCACTGTGAGGGCTGTGCTGGATATACCACTGTGCGGTCTGTGCTGGATATACCACTGTGCGGTCTGTGCTGGATATACCACTGTGCGGTCTGTGCTGGATATACCACTGTGCGGTCTGTGCTGGATATACCACTGTGCGGGCTGTGCTGGATATACCACTGTGCGGGCTGTGCTGGATATACCACTGTGCGGGCTGTGCTGGCACCCAACACCATGTTGCAGTGCAGGAGATTCCTGCAACAGTCCGAGGCGTATCTAGGGGAAGCGGGGCGGGGGAAGGTGGGGGGGTAGGGGGGGGTAGGGGGGGGGCCCCATTTGGAAGTTCGCACCGGGGCCCATAACTTTGTAGTTACGCCACTGCCCATCGCGATACCCCCCAGGAGTGAAATGTTAATATGGTGTCGGGCAGCCATAGGCCTCAGGGGAAAGGACTACCAGGCCTTGGTAGAACCCGTATATTCAGACAATAGGCCTACTATTCTGACAGCCCGGGGGGTGGTCGACGTTCGCCAGGGGAGAGTGCCCGTACGTGTCCTCAATTGTGGGGAGGAAGAGGTTCACCTCACCAAGTATGCTACGCTCGCCAAATTGTTCACTGTTAATAATAGTGTGATACAGACACCTGAACCCTTGGTCCCGTCAAACGTGGCGGAGGACAACGGTTCTGCAGAGCACTCGAAAGACTGGTGTCGGGAATTGCATGTGGGCACTGACTCTACCCCATCCCACCAAAAACAGGGGGCCTACAGGGTGGTACACGAGTACGAGCAGGTATTCAGCAAACACCCCTTAGATTTTGGGCAGGTGAAAGGGATCCAACATCATATCCCCACGGGAGATCACCGACCCATAAAAGAGAGATATCGCCCTGTACCCCCAGCTCATTACCAGTGTGCCAAGGACATGTTGAGAGAAATGAAGGAGGCTGGGGTGGTGAGAGACAGCTGTAGCCCCTGGGCAGCTCCGTTAGTCCTTGTTAAAAAGAAAGATGGTACAATGAGGATGTGTGTTGATTACAGGCAGTTGAATCGCATTACACATAAGGACGCATACCCACTGCCCAGGATAGAGGAGTCTCTGGCTGCCTTAAAATCTGCTAACTACTTCTCTACCTTAGATCTCACCAGTGGGTACTGGCAGGTTCCTGTAGCGGAGGCGGACAAAGAGAAGACGGCCTTCACGACGCCAATGGGTCTTTGCGAATTCAATTACATGCCCTTCGGATTGTGCAATGCTCCCGGGACGTTCCAGAGGATGATGGAGTGCTGCCTGGGGCACATGAACTTCGAAACCGTGCTGCTGTATTTGGATGATGTCATTGTCTTCTCTAAGACCTACGAAGACCATCTGAAGCACCTGGCCGAGGTGTTTGAAGCCCTGTCCAACTTTGGCTTAAAGGTGAAACCGTCCAAGTGTCATCTGCTGAAACCTAAAGTACAGTACTTGGGCCATGTGGTGAGCGCTGAAGGAGTGGCCCCAGACCCCGACAAGGTCACGGTGATCAAGGACTGGCCAAAGCCCAGTGACCTCCACGAAGTCCGGCAGTTCCTCGGGCTGGTAGGCTATTACCGGAGGTTCATTAAGGACTTCACCAAGAAGGCCGCACCCTTGCAAAACCTGTTGGTAGGCCAACCAAAGAAGACCAAGGGGAAGAACACCCCCTTTGATTGGAACGAGGAGCTGGAGGGATCCTTCACTTGTTTGAAGTCGGCACTGACGGGAGAAGAGGTACTGGCTTACCCCGAATACGACCAACCGTTTGTGCTGTACACAGATGCCAGCAATGTGGGATTAGGAGCCGTGCTGTCCCAGGTCCAGAAAGGCAAAGAAAGGGTGATCGCTTACGCCAGCAGGAAGCTCCGTCCCACGGAAAGGAACCCTGACAACTACAGTTCCTTTAAACTGGAATTCCTTGCCATCGTCTGGGCAGTGACAGAGAGGTTCAAACAGTACCTGGCCTCCGCGAAATTCACTGTCTTCACGGATAACAATCCGCTAACGCATCTGGATACTGCCAAACTCGGGGCCTTGGAACAGCGGTGGATGGCCCGGCTGTCCAACTACGATTTCACCATCAAGTACCGGGCAGGACACAAGAATGCCAATGCCGATGCCTTGTCCCGAATGCCCAATTTGCCAGAAACGGGAGAAGACCCAGAGGCACTTGAAGAGGTGGAGCTGCCTGCGTTCCATCGCCCCAAAGCCACTCAGAACTCTCATCATGTGAAGAACAGGCACAGGAACCAACCGGATGCCACGCTGAATCCCCTGCCCCATCATGGGTGGGCGGAGACCCAGGATGGTGACCCCGCGGTCCGTCGGGTGAAAGAGCTCTTGACGCAGGCAGGGTTGCATCCCGGCCCAGATGATCCACAGGAAACCCAACAGCTGTGGAAGGGGAGAAGCAAACTGTTTATCCATGATGGCAAGCTGTGCAGGAGGAGCATCGACCCACGTACTCATGAATTGGTGTGGCAGATAGTGGTGCCAAGGCGAGATGCGCCCATGGTCCTGGGAGCCTACCACGATGGAGCCGGACACTTCGGATGGAGGAAGCTAGAGAGGCTACTCCGAGGGAGGTTCTATTGGATTGGCATGAAGAGAGCCATTGAGAAGTGGTGTCGGGAGTGCGGCCCATGTAGCCTACGCAGGAAGGACCGTGGCAGCCAACGGGCTCCCCTGCAGCCTATCATCACCAAACGGCCGCTCGAACTGGTCGCGCTGGATCATGTGAAGTTGACACCTAGCCGGTCAGGCTATATCTACGCTCTTACCATCGTAGATCACTACTCCAGATTTTTGGTGGTTGTACCTGTCAAGGATCTAACGGCCAGGACTGCCGCCAAGGCCTTCCAGCAGTACTTTTGTAGGCCCCATGGCTACCCGGAGAAGGTACTGACCGATCAGGGACCAGCGTTCGAAGCAGAAGTGTTCCAAGAGTTCTGCCAACTGTACGGGTGTAAGAAGATCCGAACCACGCCGTACCATCCTCAAACCAATGGGATGTGCGAAAAGATGAACCAGGTGGTGATCGACTTATTGAAGACCTTGCCCGTAGAGGAACGGAACCTGTGGCCGACGAAGTTGCCTGATTTGGTGGATATCTACAATCACATCCCAGTAAATTCCACCAACTGTACTCCAGCGTACCTAATGAGGGGAAGGCCTAGCCAGTTACCCGTTGATCTGGACATGGGGGTCCTAGTCCCCGAAGATACCTCACCGGATGCAGATTGGGATGCAGAAAGGCAGCGAAGGTACCGCAAAGTACAGGAGTGCGTGGAAAGAAGTCTCGCCCAGGCTAGGCAAAAACAAGAAAGGGACTACAACCAGCACGCTCCTGCGATTCCCCTGTCACCTGGTGAGCAAGTACTTAAACGAAAGAGGAGACTACACAAGCTCGATGACCAATGGGAAGCGGAACCGTATACCATCCTGCCATCCGATTTCGACAACACGAAGGTCTGTCTCATCAGCAAGGACAGAGGGGAGACCTTGACAGCGGTATCCAGGGATCACCTTAAGGTCTGCCCCGATAAGTTGAGAGAGAGGGACACGGCCCCAGGAATCTCCCCGCCGGTGGAAAAGGAGAAGATGATCCATACCGTCCTTGGTGACTTTCCCCAGTCCTGGACTCAGATAAATCAGGCCATCGTGGTACCTGTTCTAATGTTTCAACAGCCGGACCCACCAGAAACAATGGTGGTACCAGATAATCCGGCCCCGCAACCTCAACAAGCCTTACCTGAAGATGCCATGCCAACCGTTGACCGGGCAAATCCTCCCTCTGCTATCGGTGAATCTGCTGTACCCACTGTTGATAGCAGCAGCTCTGAGAGCCCCAACCTGCCAGTGCTACCCAGACTCACTAGAAGTGTAGCTAGAAGACAGTGCACTACACCAGCGGTAGCAAGCATAGCGGGCCCTGTTAGGCCAATAGCAACCCCTGCGCTGCGAAGGTCCACACGCAGCACTCAGAACCAAACTCCCCTCCGCTACAAAACTTGGAGGTATTAATAAGGGCTGCTATTTAATTAAAAATGTTTGTGTGCATATCTTTTGTTACAGGTTTTAAAATGGACAATAGAGTAATGGACGGTGAATTGCTCAAAAACTTTCAAAAGGGGGACCCCTTTGTTTACCCGGGGTCCCCGCTGTTTTAACCACTGAACTGAGAGTCATAAACTGTGCATGACCTAACTTTCGCAACGTTCAAGAGTCCTCATTTCCCATAAAGGGAAGCACTGTTATGTTTAATTGTTTATGCTATTTCAAAATTTTGTGTGTTTTCTGTTAACATGTATTGTTGTTCTTGTTTTCCCAGTCCGGGAGTACTGGATTTAACCGGGGGGGAGTGCAGCGCCCCAGAGTCCTGGTCGTTGCAGTAATGTCGCTCTGCCACTAAGGGGAGTGATGTTACGTCTGATTGCACTAAAGGAGTTTCTCTGACCAGGTAACACTCACACTACACTTCACACTCCGGCCACCAGGGGGGGTGGTTCTATCTAGTAGGCCACTCCTCACACTCTGGTAAAACTGGGGGTTGGACAGGAAGACAGAGAGAGAAGTAACTGGGAAGAGCTAGTGAGAGGACCTGTCAGGGATGGGATCCTGGCAGACTCCTAAGAGCAGAACTAACCAGTGAACAACGGGAATACAGAAAAGAGGCATTAGGACCAGAAGGAGTCGTGCTGTTAGACCGAGGCAACATCCTTCTGAGGCACAAACAGTCGGTGGCCGGAACGCCGAGCAAGTAAGAGACTCTAAGTACTACTGCAAACCACGGCCGGACAGCCAATTATAGGTTGGCTGTCTCACACAAATCACCTAAGCAGACAACGGAGGCAGCTGTGGGAGAGGGGCGACTCTAGGGTCCCGGAAGAACTCCAGGCCTACCCCGTCATACGGGTGCGTCCTACCATATCACCTGGGGGACGGAGAGAGAACGAACATCAGAGACAGGCAAAATCAGTTGTGAGGACTATCCCGGGAGCTCAGCAGGGAAGGACTACAACACACAGCGCTAGAAGGTAGACACTGATTCCCACCTGTAAAGAGAATTCCTGATGTGCCTTTGGACCGGCCGGTCTCTGACAGCCCTGTTGACAGCGCTCTGGACTGAGGATTCTTAAACCTTCAGTAAAGAGGTAAAGAGACTGCAACCTGGTGTCCTCGTTATTCACTATGACCTACACTGCACCGCAATATCACCACCATTTACCACCACCTTTCACTGGACGCCCCTCAGCAGGGTCACGGACCGGGTCTAGCCACCGTGACAACCCCAGAACAGAGACTCAGAGGCCCGGTACCGGGTACCCCTCGGCCCTGCGGCAGTGGGGGCGCTCCAGATCCTTCAGGAGACCATCCACCCCCTCATCAGGAGCATGCCCAGGCATTGTAGGAAGGTCATACAGGCACGTGGAGGCCACACACACTACTGAGCATCATTTTGACTTGTTTTAAGGACATTACATTCCACTTTAATTTTGTGTGTGACTCCAAATCCAGGCCTCCATTGGTTAATAAATTTGATTTCCATTGATGATTTTTGTGTGATTTTGTTGTCAGCACATTCAACTTTGTGCAGAACAAATTATTCAATGAGAATATTTCATTCATTCAGATCTAGGACGTGTTATTTGAGTGTTCCCTTTATTTTTTTGAACAGTGTATAAGGATTTTAAGATAAAAATGCAGTGAGCAAACACTAAGGAGACAAAACAGCATGAGGACATGAATATGTCAGTATGATTACCAATGTGGCAAATAAGCACCACAGTAAGTATGCATAGAGATGTCAATAGTCCAAATATAATATGCATCTATATACGAGACAGTGGGCAAAATGCAACATGCTTTATTTGCAAAAGAATGAAAAGAAAACTTAAATATAGGCACCTATGGTCATCTCCTCCTGCTGGAATGGCGCCAGATCCCAACATGTGTTTCGACATCTAGCCTTCATCAGGGGGTCAGTACAACATTAATGGGCAGTGACACTGTTTATTTGTGGGGTGCCAGGCAGCCCCTCGTCCATGACTACCACCCTGCACACCTTATAAAGTGTATTTGAAATTGGGAAGCATGGCTGATGGCAGTAAGGGAGTGATCTCTTACTTAATATTGCTGCAGTGTTTCACGAATGGCTTTAGACCTATAGTCCAGACCTCAGTGCTTATCAGTGGTGCAATATACAATGGGTTCATATAAAGGAAGTAGCCCAGGGGGTGAACTATAAAACATGTCAAGGAAAGAGTTTTTTTGGCCCCGTGCAGCCCAGAAAGGGAAAGAGAGCGGGATAGGGGTATGTACCCAATCAAAGAGGTAAAATAGAGACTGTAGAATGTTGGCCTTGTGGTCCAAAAAGGACATTTTTCGGCCAAATATCCTAGAAAATCAATAGCTACTATCCTGAATCCCCCATAGGAAACAGGCATTCCAGATGTCTACCTGTGCCCCGTTGTCACCCCCCAGGGACTCACACTCACTGTCCCCATTTTCCTGTTTCATTCATGATAGACACTGGATTACCCTGTACAGTATTAATGCAAGAACACATCTCGGAGGACATACTCTCCTCTGTACATGTAACTTGTGAAGGGGTAGTGGAACATCCTATTAAATTACAAATTACTCAGCCCCTCTGACTGAATTTGTATGACAAAATTGTGACCTGGTTTTAGTCTCTCAGATGTACCTTTCACAGATATACGTGTTGCAGAAAATTGGAGTCTGCATAGAATTCACCCAAATTGGCCCCGAGATGACTACCCCCTTAGACAAACGCACCTTGTGTAGTTTCTTGTCCCTGACAATTCCTACAGCCCTGGACAGTACATGCGCTGAACCCCATTCCCTCCCTACTTGCTTCGAGAACATTACCCAGCCAGCTGTGGGCAAGTAGTGAGTGAACTTCCGCCGGTGACAGTAAATCTTAAACCAGGTGTATAAAGTAGGACCCTTTAAGTGCTGCACAGAATGCGGTGATATGTAACGTGGCGCGAGGTGGCAACCGTGGGCAAGGCACTCGTCTTTCACGCCTCGGCACTCTATATGAAGTTGGGGGTCCTGGCTGGGTGTGTGTCTTTCGTCTGTGAGGGGCACTACTCATTTGCAGGCTGCGTGGTGCCAATGACTTCGGCTGGCCAGGACTAGATGGTGAAAAGTTCAATGGGGGAGACCACCAGTCAACCATAAACAGATTTTTACTGAACAAATACTTGGTGGGAACTATGTACAATAGATAGTGGGTGCATAACTTCACATACATTTCCTTTGCAACATGGAGCATCTTCGCACATGGTCTCTCTAACTCTTCCAGGCTTACTTTCTTTTGTCCTCTGTCTTCACCAAAATCCAGCACAGTACTACAGTCCTGTAAGTGAGAGCCCTACACTACAGTCCTGCTTACTGCTAGGCGTCGCGTTCTAGGACCCTTCTCCAGCGTATCACTCTGTCTTTCTGTCACTTTTCCTTATCTCTGGTCTGGTTCTCGCTATCACTGCCTCGGTCTCCACTCACATCAGGGACACCCAAGCCATGCGGCTCTGCTAACTAATCAGACCATGGGTCTGCTTTCAGCCTTATCTCACATTCTGACAAGAAACTGTCTCAGTCCCCTTAGCACCTCCCACTATGGGCTAGTCCCAAACATTAACCTTAATTCTCCCTTACTGTCGATCAAACCACATTATCACTAATAACCCATGTCTCAATATACATTACACATTACAACAATATACGTGTCTTCAAGGGGGAATGTGGGCAGTATGTCCATCTCCAGATGAAAACTTCAGAGCGCTCCAGACAGGAGGTCTTATTGTCCCTGTAACCTCCCCATTTAACATCACCCCATATAAGTATCAAACGCTGTAATATTCTAAATCCCGCTACACTATTACCAGTGGATTTTGAAAAGGGAGAAGAATATCAGGATGGGGGACAGGGAGGGACCATGAGCCAAGACCTGCCACTGGTTTTCAAACTAACATATGAGGAAACTTAGTTTGACACATGAACAAAACTGTCAGGCATTGATGGAGGCAGAATCAAAGGGCAAATATCACTGATGTACCACTCACTAACTCCTCTGTTGAGTATATTGTAGATGGTTCCAGACCTTGGGACAGTGAAAAAGTACGATTCATCACCGGGTATGCAGTACTCAACGATGGTAAAACAGTAATACAAGAACTACTCTCCTCCAGCAGGTCTGCACAAGAGGTTGAGCTGAAGGCACTCACTACAGTGTGCAATCTGGGAAAAGGTAAATAGATTCATGTATTTTCGGATTCAAGATATGTTTTAAAGGGTCGAACATGAATTTGGCTGAGCCGTAATTTCCTGACCTCTGCTGGCAAACCTACCGGGCGGTAGAGCAGCTACTCACAACACTCACCCTTCCCCGAAGGACAGCAATCAGGAACAAACTCCCCATGTAGTAGGGAAAGCTTTGGCAGTCCAGGCGGCTAGGGAAGCAGGGTGACTACCTATGGCAGGTAAACTGGCCATAGCAGACAAGGTTGCCCCATGGGATCCTGTAACTGGAAGTTGCGGAAAGCCCCCTTTTAACAGAAGAGACAGTTGCCACACCGGTCCCAATGGCCATTGATTGCAAACTACTGCTGGTCTTCCAGACTCATGCCCATCCCACACAGACAAAGCGCATGGGTCAAAGTGGGAGTCGTATGGTCAGAGTCAGGGGTATGGGAGCTAAACACCAGGATATGCCTCCCATTCTGCCTGTTCCCCATGATGGCTGCCCTGGTACATTCCCCAAGGCACAATATGTGCAGTACTGCTACAAAAATCGTGTGCCCCAGGGTTCTTGAATGCGGCTGAAAATTGTCTCGTTTGTGCAAAACGTAACCCCGGTAGGCCTATTCGAATTCCACAGAGCTGTACACCAAAACCAGAATACTCATTTCAGAGACTGCAAGTGGACTACACACAGCTACCTAAGGTGGGTATTTATGAATACGCCCTCTTATACATTGACCTTTTTCTTTGGGTGGCTTGAAACTTTGACCGTGACCAAAACCAACAAAACCACCACTGAGAAATTGATTTGTGAGGTAGTTTGTAGATATGGGGTACCTAAAATTATAGAGAGCAACATAGGCACCCACTCTACTGGGCAATTGACTAAACAAATAATGTCCACTCTAAGGAGAGAACAGGCTTTCCATGTTCTCAATCACCCACAAATTAGTGTGAAGGTGGAATGCCTCAATGGTACCGTGAAGTTAAAAATCGGGAAGTACATGGAAGAAACACTTGTTCTGGGTAGATTGTTTGCCAATCGCATTGTATTATGTGAGGACCACCCCAAGGGGTAGAGAAAAGCTGTGCCGTATAGAATAGTGTTTTGTAGTGTCCCTAAGACAGGGTTATATCTCCCACGGCAGCTGCAGGTGTCCCACAGTTCCCTCACTGAATCTGTCCTGGAGTTGCACAAACATCTGACTGTTACTCATAGTCATGTTCTTTCTTCTACTCAAGACGCCAACTGTCTAAGCAGCACTCACACTTTAGTACCAGGAGACTGAGTCGTGGTCAAGAGCCATATGAGGAGACCACTAGAACTCAGATATTGAGCCTCCTCAATGACTATTAACCACCTCCACTTCTGTCAAGCTCCAAGGCAAAGACACTTGGATCCTCAACCTTGCCAACAACAAAAATGATGACCCTGCCCTTTGGACCATGTTAATGGTGATTGCATCCCTTTCCCTAACTCTCAATGAGCTACTAAATGAGGACTGGGATGCCAAACTAATAAAGCATTACCAAGTCTTGCTTGACTCTAAAGACGTTCCTAAGAACTGCTAGATATGTACTCATAGCCCAATATCCTCTAATACTATGCCATATCTCACAGTGCCCCTAATCCTATATGAGGCTATCAACTACAGCTGTTTCCATGAAGAGAGATTCTGCCCATTATGATGGAAGAAACCTCACCAGCAGCCATGTGGTTTTAGTCCAGATTGTGGGGTGGTGGAGAGTCCATGGTTACAGATAAATCTTAAAACATTGGTATGAGCTGGACCTAGTATAAGGTAAATTCATATCACACAGGGCTAAGAAGTTTCGAGTGGGCGAGATTCCAGTAAAAGAACTTAAGTTAAGCCTGCGATGCCTACACTCTGAGGAATGGGAAAGGTGTGAGAGCACGTCTATGATTCGTGAAGACAGATGTTTTCACAAAAATAACCATATAACCATGGATATTTGCGCGATAGTGAGTTGCGGTTCACAGATACTGCCCAGACTTGTGAACGACTTGACCCACTTGATTATGTAATGAAACACACAAGGTCAAACATCACAGGCCATCAGTTAACACATCTGCAAATTATCACAGTGCTCCTCCAGCAAATATACATGACGAGATTTACAAACAAGATATCCGTCGGTGAACAGGATTTGTCGCCCCAAGGCTATTTTAATATGGGGAAGTAGCTGATGGATAAATTGTCTATAAATAATAAAAAGGGAGAAATTGTTATTATCAAAAAATTTAAACCTTCTTTTGATTATCATATAGATAATTCTATATATCTATATTGTTTGAAAATTCAAGAGTTAAAACTTTATTTCAAAATGTATTTCCAAGAGATGTCCTCATGGTAGTGACAAAAGAATGTTTGTAGATCAAACACCTGTTTCTAGGATAGAGATAGAATTAGACTGCAAATTTGGATTTATACAGGACTGATAAATACGTAAATAGATATTAACCAATAAGAAGTAGATCTGAGTGACTCTATTGTATTCTAAGAGTATAAAAAGTCTGGTGATCTATAATAATAATGCTTATGACCAATGCCTTGTCCACTTGCTGCAAGATGAGAATAAACAACTACCTTGATTCAGATGATTCTCTGCCTGGGTGAATACATTTTTATAACACTGATGGTGCTTCTGGTGCCATATTCCTGTACAGATAGTGGTTCTGGTGACATATTCATGTAAAGATGGTGGTTCTTTTGATGTATTCATGCAGAGATGGCTGTTCTGATGTTGTATTTATCACCAGAACCATTATCAGTACATGAATACAAAACCAAAATAATCATCAGTACATAATTAGAACACCAGAGCCATCAATAGTACATAAATACGACACCAGAACCAACATCAGTAAATTATATAGGTCACTAGAACCACAATCAGTACAAGAAAACGGCATTGGAACAACCATCAATAGATAAGTGCATCACCAGAACCACAACCAGTACATAAATTTATCACTAGAGCCACTATCAGTACATTAATGCGTCACCAGAACCTACATCAGTACATGAATGCATCACAAGAACCATATTTAGTACATGAATATATCACGAGAACCACCATCAGTAAATAAAAAAAACATCAGTACCATCATCAGTACGTATATATATGTGGTGCCCCCAAGGGCGGCGGGGTACTCGGTACCGGGTCCTTCGGTATTCTGCGGGGATGTCACGGTGGCTGACCCGGTCCGTGGCCCTAGGGGAACATCCGTTGATAAATGCGGGGAAAGGTCTTTAAAGGGATAATGTTCGTGACGCCACCTGTGGTATTCGGTCAGGGTGACTGACGCTGCTTAGGGGTCCGCTGGGGTGATGTTATGGCAGCTTGATGGTATACCTTCCCACAGGTGAAGTGTATCCCCAGGGCTTCCCAGAGTGCAGATGGTGAGTGGTGTGAGGCGCAGTGAAGAACGAGGACACAAGGTTGCAGTCTCTTTACCTTTTCTGAAGGCTTCAGTGTCCATAGTCCAGGGTACGGACCACAGGGTAGGCAGGGTCTGGCCGGTCTGAAGGCAAATCCAGAGTCCCCTTATCCAGGTGGAATTCAATAGCCTTCCTCTAGCGCCTGGGTGTTGTAGTACCTCCCTGCTGAGCTTCTCGGTAAGGTCCTCACAACTATTGGAGATGTTAAGTCTCTTTCTCTCTGTCCCCCTGATGGATAGGATAGGACAAAACCTGTATGACTGGTGGCTTGAGGCTTTTTACAGGGACCTTACGATGCCCCGGCCCCCACAAGTTGCCACCGTGCCTCCTGGGTATAAGGTTGGGTAGCTAACGTGGAATTAACTGTCCTGCCAGTCTCTGAAGTAAAGTGTAGAGATCCTTACTCCCTTGGTATTCTGGCCACCGGGATTCCTGCGCCTCAGAAGGAGGCAGCCTGTTATGATCCTAGTGGTTTAGGATCACAAATCAACCAGCTAAGTAGAAAATAATAGGACGAGCTCTGGGGATGTGGTAACTGGACTAACCGCAAACCTGATCCTAACCGCACACACTATAGGCAGCCGTGGAACGTTTCCTGAAATCCTAGATGTCTCTTCACGGCCTGAGAAACTGACTACCCCTAAAGAGAAAGTAAAGACCTCACTTGCCTCAGAGAAATCCCCCAGAGATATAGATGCCCCCCACAAATAATAACGGTGAGTTAAGAGGAAAAGACAAACGCAGAGATGAAACAGGTTAAGCAAATGAGGCCCGCTAACGCTAGATAGCAGAAAATAGCAAGGGATCTGTGCGGTCAGTAAAAAACCCTATGCAAAAATATCCACGCAGAGAATGCGAGAACCCCCACACCAACTAACGATGTGGGGGGAGCAACTCAGCACCCCAGAGCACCAGCAAGCAGGGAAATCACATATTAGCAAGCTGGACAAAAACTCATAATATACTAGGAAACATCTTGAACACAGATGAGCAAAAATAAGCAAACAGAACTTAGCTTCTCTTGGAGAGACTGATAACGGATGTAGACAGGAGCAATCAGAATAGCACTCAATACAACGGCAACAGGCAAGGAATGAAGGACCAGGTGGATTAAATAGGAAACCTAACTAGCAGATGACGAGACAGCTGATCCTGCCAGAAACCTGCAAAATAACAAAAAGAGCCACCAGGAGGAGCCCAAAGAGAGAACTCACACAGTACCACTCATGACCACAGGAGGGAGCCCGGAAACAGAGTTCACAACAGTACCCCCCCCTTGAGGAGGGGTCACCGAACCCTCACCAGAACCCCCAGGGCGATCAGGGTGAGCCACATGGAAGGCACGAACCAAATCGGCCGCATGAACATCAGAGGCGACAACCCAGGAATTATCCTCCTGACCATAGCCCTTCCACTTAACCAAATACTGAAGCCTCCGTCTTGAAATACGAGAATCCAAGATCTTCTCCACCACGTATTCCAATTCTCCCTCAACCAGCACTGGAGCAGGAGGCTCAACAGAAGGAACCACAGGCACCACATACCTCCGCAACAAAGACCTATGGAACACATTATGGATGGTAAACGATGCCGGGAGGTCCAAGCGAAATGACACAGGGTTGAGGATTTCCAAAATTTTATAAGGACCGATAAAACGAATTTTAAACTTAGGAGAAGAAACCTTCATAGGAACATAACGAGAAGACAACCACACCAAATCCCCCACACGAAGTCGGGGACCCACACAGCGACGACGGTTAGCAAAGCGCTGAGCCTTCTCTTGTGACAACATCAAATTGTCCACCACATGGTTCCAAATCTGCTGCAACCTATCCACCACAGAATCCACCCCAGGACAGTCAGAAGACTCAACCTGACCCGAGGAAAAACGAGGATCAAAACCAGAATTACAAAAAAAAGGCGAAACCAAAGTAGCCGAACTAGCTCGATTATTAAGGGCAAACTCGGCCAATGGCAAAAAAGCCACCCAATCATCCTGGTCAGCAGAAACAAAACATCTCAAATAAGTTTCCAAGGTCTGGTTAGTTCGCTCGGTTTGGCCATTCGTCTGAGGATGGAAGGCCGATGAAAAAGACAAATCAATGCCCATCTTAGCACAAAAGGACCGCCAAAATCTGGACACAAACTGTCTGTCAGACACAATGTTTTCAGGGATGCCGTGCAGACGAACCACATTCTGAAAAAATAACGGAACCAAATCGGAGGAGGAAGGCAACTTAGGCAAGGGCACCAAATGGACCATTTTAGAAAAACGATCACACACCACCCAGATGACAGACATTCTCTGAGAGACTGGAAGATCCGAAATAAAATCCATGGAAATGTGCGTCCAAGGCCTCTTCGGGATAGGCAAAGGCAAAAGCAAACCGCTGGCACGAGAACAGCAAGGCTTAGCCCGAGCACAAATCCCACAGGACTGCACAAAGGAACGCACATCCCGCGACAAGGAAGGCCACCAGAAGGATCTAGCCACCAAATCTCTGGTACCAAAAATCCCAGGATGACCCGCCAACACTGAAGAATGGACCTCGGAAATAACTCTGCTGGTCCATCTATCTGGGACAAACAGTTTCTCTGATGGACAACGGTCAGGTCTATCCGCCTGAAATACCTGTAACACCCGTCGCAAATCTGGGGAAATGGCAGACAAAATTACCCCCTCTTTGAGGATACCAACCGGCTCAGAAACTCCAGGGGAGTCAGGCACAAAACTCCTAGAAAGAGCATCAGCCTTCACGTTCTTCGAACCAGGAAGGTACGAGACCACGAAATCGAAACGTGAGAAAAACAAAGACCAACGAGCCTGTCTAGGATTCAACCGCTTGGCCAACTCAAGATAAATCAAATTTTTATGATCAGTCAAGACCACCACACGATGCTTAGCTCCCTCTAGCCAGTGTCGCCACTCCTCAAATGCCCACTTCATTGCCAACAACTCCCGATTACCAACATCATAATTTCGTTCAGCCGGCGAAAATTTTCTTGAAAAGAAGGCACATGGCTTCATCACAGAGCAATCAGAGCTTCTCTGTGACAAAACAGCCCCTGCTCCAATTTCAGAAGCATCAACCTCGACCTGGAAGGGAAGAGAGACATCTGGCTGACATAAAACTGGAGCCGAAGAAAACCGGCGCTTCAGCTCCTGAAAGGCCTCAACGGCCGCAGGAGACCAGTTAGTCACATCAGAACCCTTCTTGGTCAAATCCGTCAAAGGTTTAACCACACCAGAAAAATTAGCAATGAAGCGACGGTAAAAATTAGCAAAACCCAAGAACTTCTGAAGACTCTTAACCGATGTAGGTTGAGTCCAATCATGAATAGCCTGGACCTTGACTGGGTCCATCTCAATAGAAGAAGGAGAAAAAATAAAGCCCAAAAAGGAAACTTTCTGGACTCCGAAGAGACATTTGGAACCCTTCACAAACAAGGCATTGGCACGCAGGACCTGAAATACCATCCTGACCTGCTTCACATGGGATTCCCAATCATCTGAAAAGACCAAAATATCATCCAGAAACACAATCATAAATTTATCCAGATATTCTCGGAAGATATCGTGCATGAAGGACTGAAACACAGAAGGGGCATTAGAAAGTCCAAAAGGCATCACCAAGTACTCAAAATGGCCTTCGGGCGTATTAAATGCTGTTTTCCATTCATCGCCCTGTTTTATACGCATAAGATTATACGCACCGCGAAGATCTATCTTGGTGAACCAACTAGACCCCCTAATCCGAGCAAACAGATCAGACAACAATGGCAAGGGATACTGGAATTTGACCGTGATTTTATTTAGAAGGCGATAATCTATACAGGGTCTCAACGAACCATCCTTCTTGGCCACAAAAAAGAATCCCGCACCAAGAGGGGACGAGGAGGGGCGAATATGTCCCTTCTCCAAAGACTCCTTTATATAGCTCCGCATAGCGGCATGCTCTGGTACAGACAAATTAAACAGTCGTCCCTTAGGGAACTTACTACCAGGAATCAAATTTATAGCACAATCACAATCCCTATGAGGAGGTAGGGCACTGGATTTGGGCTCATCAAATACATCCTGGTAGTCCGACAAAAACTCAGGGACTTCAGAAGGAGTAGAGGAAGCAATTGATACCAAGGGAGCATCGCCATGAATTCCCTGGCAACCCCAACTCAACACAGACATAGCTTTCCAATCCAGGACTGGATTATGAGCCTGCAACCATGGCAGACCAAACACGACAACGTCATGCAAATTATATAACACAAGAAAGCGAATCACCTCCTGATGTGCAGGAGTCATACACATGGTCACTTGAGTCCAGTATTGAGGTTTATTCTTGGCCAATGGTGTAGCATCCATTCCCTTCAATGGAATAGGGAACTGTAATGGCTCAAGGATAAAACCACAGCGCTTGGCAAATGACAAATCCATCAGATTCAGGGCGGCACCTGAATCTACAAAAGCCATAACTGAGTAGGATGACAGAGAGCAAATCAAAGTAACAGACAAAATGAATTTAGGCTGTACAGTACCAATGGTGACAGATCTAGCAAAGTTTTTTGTGCGCTTAGAGCATGCTGAGATAACATGAGCTGAATCACCACAGTAAAAGCACAACCCATTCTGACGTCTATGATTTTGCCGTTCAATTCTGGTCAGAATCCTATCACATTGCATAGACTCAGGTTTCTGTTCAGAAAACACCGCCAGATGGTGCGCAGGTTTGCGCTCCCGCAAACGCCGATCAATCTGAATGGCCAAAGCCATTGACTCATTCAGACTCGCAGGCGTGGGGAACCCCACCATAACATTCTTAATGGCTTCAGAAAGACTTTCTCTGAAATTTGCAGCCAGGGCACACTCATTCCATTGAGTAGGCACCGACCATTTCCGAAATTTTTGACAATACACCTCAGCTTCATCCTGACCCTGAGAGAGAGCCAGCAAGGCCTTTTCTGCCTGGTTCTCCAGATTAGGTTCCTCATAAAGCAATCCAAGCGCCAGAAAAAATGCATCCACATTCAGCAATGCAGGATCTCCTGGCGCCAGGGAGAAGGCCCAATCTTGAGGGTCGCCGCGTAACAGAGAGATAACAATTCTAACTTGCTGAGCGGAATCACCAGAGGAACGAGGTCTCAAAGAAAGAAATAATTTACAATTATTCTTAAAATTCAGAAACCTAGATCTATCTCCAGAAAAAAACTCAGGAATAGGTACTTTTGGCTCAGACATAGGACTGTGAACAACAAAATCCTGAATGCTTTGCACCCTTGCAGCAAGATGATCCACACTAGAAGTCAGACTCTGAATATCCATGTCTGCAGCAGAACTCAAAGCCACCCAGAGATTAAGGGGAGGAGAGAAGCAGGACAGACTGCAGAGCAGAAAAAAAAAATTGAACTCAGGATTTCTCTTATCCCACTTTTGCGATGCATTTAACACTTTTGGCCTGTTGCACTATTATGATCCTAGTGGCTTAGGATCACAAATCAGCCAGCTAAGTAGAAAATAATAGGACGAGCTCTGGGGATGTGGTAACTGGACTAACCGCAAACCTGATCCTAACCGCACACACTATAGGCAGCCGTGGAACGTTTCCTGAAATCCTAGACGTCTCTTCACGGCCTGAGACACTGACTACCCCTAAAGAGAAAGTAAAGACCTCACTTGCCTCAGAGAAATCCCCCAGAGATATAGATGCCCCCCACAAATAATAACGGTGAGTTAAGAGGAAAAGACAAACGCAGAGATGAAACAGGTTAAGCAAATGAGGCCCGCTAACGCTAGATAACAGAAAATAGCAAGGGATCTGTGCGGTAAGTAAAAAACCCTATGCAAAAATATCCACGCAGAGAATGCGAGAACCCCCACACCAACTAACGATGTGGGGGGAGCAACTCAGCACCCCAGAGCACCAGCAAGCAGGGAAATCACATATTAGCAAGCTGGACAAAAACTCATAATATACTAGGAAACATCTTGAACACAGATGAGCAAAAATAAGCAAACAGAACTTAGCTTCTCTTGGAGAGACTGATAACGGATGTAGACAGGAGCAATCAGAATAGCACTGAATACAACGGCAACAGGCAAGGAATGAAGGACCAGGTGGATTAAATAGGAAACCTAACTAGCAGATGACGAGACAGCTGATCCTGCCAGAAACCTGCAAAATAACAAAAAAAGCCACCAGGAGGAGCCCAAAGAGAGAACTCACACAGTACCACTCATGACCACAGGAGGGAGCCCGGAAACAGAGTTCACAACAGCAGCCTTTCACAGGGCAGAACTCCTTCTGGTTTCCTCTCCTTTTGCTATGACTTCGTTTCTCACTCGCTACAATACAATTCCCTTCTAATGTCTCTTTCTTAGGATGCTGCCGCACGTGGGGCAGGCGCAGCTCCGTGGACCCTCGTCCTCCTCAGACCGCAGTCTGGATCTGGCTGAAGATCAGTCCAGCCAGCTTCTGCCAAACTCCATCGGGTTCTGACTGGGTGAAGCCCAGTCAACTTCTGACTAACTTTCTAACCAAACCACCAGTTTTACCTAACTGTGAGGAGTGCCCTAATAGATAGAAGCGTAGCTCCCCCTGGCGGCCTGGAGTGTGAAGTGTGTTGTGTGAATTGTGATACCTGGTAAAGAGATCTACTTTATTGTCTTCGGACGTAACATCACTCCCCCTGGTGGAAGAATGACGCTACTGCAACGACCAGGACTCTGGGGCGCTGCATATACATCACTAGAACCACCAGCAGTACATGAATACATCACCGAAACAACCATAAGTACATGATTACATCACCAAGTTTAGAACAGAAATCAGTTGTAATGTCAAGTCAGGGCCATATACACTTGAATTTCATGAAACTTTCAACTCCCAGTATGTCTTTAATAATGGTAAGGAAATGCTGGGAATTGTTGTTATCAGTCATTATCAGACTGCAGATCATACAGGAGCCACAGTATTGATGAGACATAGTCAGCATCAATAATTACGCATTTACGTCCAGGTACCTTATAGGGGACTTTGTCTTTGATTGAGTTCTTTCTTTCTTTTCATTTCTATCTTGTTGAGATGCCATGATAACTTTTCACATCCACAGCTCTTCTCTGTAGACCTACCTCATCTCTGCTCTTCTGCAGCAAATTCCAACACAATGACATTAAAAATAAGTGTTATTAAAATGCCCTCTACATAAAGATATCTCCATACTATTCTCAAAATAAGCCTCCTATGGTATATGGCCTCCACACTATCTGCCCTTATGAACTATAACCACCACACTGTCTTCCATTATCAGCTATAAACCCCACACCACCCACCCTTAAGAACCTTGACCTAAACCATGGCTGTCCACTTTCAATGTTTTCCATAACATTCTCTATATCTCCACATAGTCCACTGCTAGGCTAACCTCTCTCCATACTTTGCTCACATTTCACGCTGCCCCCTCTCCGTATACATTCTCTTCACGCTATGCTCTGATACTGCTCACCACGATGTCCTTCCTAAACTGTACCCACTCCTCAAATTGTTCCTCTGCACGTTGTGATGGTCACCACAGCCGCCCATACAGTACATCCACAACAGCCCCCCTCTATACACAATAAAATGTCCACCAAAGTCACCCATATAATAAGATGTCCCCCACAGCCCCTCTTGTGATGTTCCCCACAGCCCCTCTTGTAATGTCCCCACAGTCAGCCCCTCTTGCAATGTCCTCACAGCCAGCATCTCTTCTAATATCCACACAACCAGCCCCTCTTGTAATGTCTACACAGCCAGACCCTCGTAATGTCCCCCACAGCCAGACCTATTTGTAATGTCACCATATCCAGCCCTTCATAGCATCTCCACATCCAGCTCCACTTGTAATGTCCCCAAATCCAGCCCCTCATAATGTCCCCACATCCAACTCCCCATAATGTCCCCACATCCAGCCCCTCATAATGTCCCCATAGTCAGCTCCTACAGTGAGTAAAATAAGAAAAATAAAAAAAAAGTTTATACTCACCTAATCCAGGCTCCCCATCCAGCACAGCCTCTGTTTCCGCTTCTATCTTGTACAGAAGTGGGTGCTGCTCTGCATTGTGCCATCCAATGTCCCCTGCGTGCACCGTTTCATTCAGTGCGCAGGCCGGAAGTGGCTGATTACAGCTCCTCTGGTCCAGTCCTGGGTAGCTTTCACAGCAATTGTATTCGCGTATTAAAGACGCAAATACAATTAAGTGCAGTGAGGTAGCAACAGCCGGGGCACAGGCAGAGAGAATGATGAGGGGTGTCAGTGACTGATACTGCACCCCTGTGTGCCAGTGTCACTGTGCTGAATGCTTGCTGCAGGTGGAAGGTGCCGGGTGGCTGAATGTTTTCTGCTTCATCAAGGTTTTTTTTTTACAAAGTCGCCCCCCTTGGAAAAGCAGGAGGTAGCGTCCTAGGCAGGTGCCTTCCTTGCCTACCCCTGGTTCCAGCCCTGCTAGGAGATGAACTGCACTAGGAACCTAAGCTCATGCACATTGTGGAGGATGGAGCTGCCTAATATATCCCCTGCTGAAGAGGGACAGGCCAGGGAAGTTATACTCTGCAGGACACACGGGGGCTAAATTCCTGCAGAGTCTGGCCGCACCTCCCTATAGCCAGGTGGAGATTCTCCAGCAAGAGGAGGATGCAGCAGTGCTGGAAATGCTGCAAGAGGCAGTTCAGTGTGATGGCCTGAGACTGAGAGCTGCAGTGCGGTGAGCGCACTGTGTAGAACAGCTTGCGAGTTACCGGCGAGACAAGATCTTTTTTTCCTGGTTATCTCACTTGGTTACACTTGATTCCTAGTTTAATAGTTTTATTCTTCAACCTAAAGAAATGAATTTAAATATTTTTAGTCTACAACAATTACCGCTTCTTTTCCTCTGACTGCAAATTCAGTTTGAGCGAAGCGCTCCTACGACACTCGCTGGGTTTTAATATGGTCTACATGGGGGTAATCAGATTGGTCCACCATGGTGCTCGCGCCTCCATCAGGAGTTCGCTATTAATGCATGGATCCTCCTCCTCCTCAGTGGAGCTTTTGATACCCAGAATAAAAAGTGACACAATTCAACCCAATACATTTGTCAACATTTCGTGCACCCTGATAATCGTAATTCATGAATCTTGGTAATAGAATGTCATAGTAAAAGTATGAATGTATATGGTTATGGCTGGGTTGCTAGTACACACATATATACCAGGGCCCTTTGCCCACCTTTTCTCCCAGATTGCTGATGCGCTGCAATGGCAGCCGGTGGCTTTTGGAAGGCCCCCTTTGGTCCTCCTTGCTAGAACAATGTCAATTTAAAGAGATTGGTATAAAGCTACAAGTCTGCAGTCGCTCTATGTGACTGCAGACGTGTGATTCCTCAAGTTGTGCACACTGTGCTTCTGGTCACATATCGACTAGTTGGGCACGGCCCCACTCAATGCAAACTGTCTAGTCTGAATGTAGCTGGGAGCATGCATAACGCATACTTGCAGTCACATCGGAGAATCCTCATAGCGTGCAGTGTGCACTTGTGTGAGGATTCACAAGTTTGCAGTCACCGCTGTCGGTTGGTCATGTGACTGCAAGCATGTTATTTGCAAACTTCCAGCCACATTCTGACTAGACGTGCGTGGCATCGCGAAGCTGTGCCCGTCTTGTCGGCATGTGACTGCCTGTTTGCAAATTACATACCTTAGGTGACGTGCCTGCCGAGGCACAAGAGAATCCTCACAGTGCACAATGTGCGCTCTGTGAAGATTCAAAGTCTGCAGGCATATAAAGTGACTAGCCTGAGGTTGGACAACCCCTTTAGCTGAAATAGCCATTTTTCTGCCACCAAACCCCACTTCCCCATCCAAAAAAATGCAATAAAGAGAAATGAAGACCTCATATGTTCCCATCCCAAATATTTTATCAATAAAAACATTGGCTCTCCATGCAGAAAATAAGAACTCACACAGCTTTATCTATAGAAAAAAATAAAAGTTATGTCTCAGAGAATGACAACACAAGACAATTTTTTTTACAGAGTTCTGATGATTTTTTTTACATAGTCTAACTATGAAAATAATAATACAAAATGTACAGGTGTGGTATCGCCATAATCATACTGCCCTAGAGAATCATGTTACCAGATCATTTTTTGTGCACACTGTATGCCACAAAAAGCAAAATACAAAAATAACATTAGAACTGTGTTTCATCACTCTGACACCCCACTCAAAGGTTTTTTTTTGTTTTTTTTTACTGTTTTTCAGTACATTACATGGTAAAATGAATGGCGTCATTTAAAACTACAATTTGTCCCAGCTATGACGACGCTAAGGATTTAGGGGAAAAAAAGTACAAAAATTAAAATGGAGTTCTTAACCCTTTCATCACCGTGGGATTTTCAATTTTTGCGTTTTAGTTTTTTGCTCCCCTTCTTCCTAGAGCATTACTTTTTTATTTTTCCGTGAATATGGCCGTGTGAGGGCTGTTTTTTTGCGTGTCGAGATGTTCTTTTGAATGACGCCATTGATTTTACCATATGGTGTACTGGAAAACGTGAAAAAAATCCAACTGCCATGAAAATGCAAAAAAAGTGCAATTCCACAATTGATTTTTTTTTTTTTTTTTACCATGTTCACTAAATACTAAAACTGACCTACCATGATGATTCTCCAGGTCATTATGAGTTTGTAGAGACCAAACACATATAGGTTCCTTTTTATTTAAGTGGTGAAAAAAAATTCCAAAGTTGTTAAAAAAAAATGGCACCATTTTCCAAGACCCACAGTGTCTCCATTTTTTGTGATCTGGGGCTGGGTTAAGCTGACATTGATACCATTTTGGTATAGATATGATGTTTTGATCGCTTGTTATTGCAATACTGCGTAGATCAAAAAACGTAATTCTCGTGTTTTTTATTTTTTTCTCATTACACCATTTACCGATCGGATTCTTTTTATATATTGATAGATCGGGCGATTCTGAATGCGGCGATACCAAATATGTGTATTTTTTTATTGTTTTATATTGAATGGGGGGTGATTTGAACTTTTATATATTTTAAAAATGTTTAAAAAAACTTTTTTTAGACTTTTTACTGGCTTCAATAGTTTTCTTAGGAGACTTGAAGCTGTGATTATCAGATTGCCTGTGCTACACATAGCCTATGAACGCCGGCCACTGGGCGGCGCTCATAGCAGAGCGGCAATGACAACCGTGATGGTCTCCTGCAGACCCAGGGTTGTGATGCCAGCCCATCGGTGCCCACAATCATGTGACAGGGGTGCCGATGGGAGGATCTTATGACGCGTTTTCTGCGTGGCCATGTTAAATGCCGCTGTGGGAAATCGACTTTGGCATTTAACATGTTAACAGCCACGGGTGGATCGCGATTCCACCTGTGGCTGTAAGGGGCACATGTCAGCTGACAAAATCATCTGTCATGTGCCGGAAAAGATGCGGGATCAGGGCCAGAGCCTGCATCAAACAGGACGAGGCAATCTATGAATTATCTATATGTCATAGGTCGTAAAGGGGATGTCCGACTTTAGGCTACATGTCTGCAGTCATTCTCCAGTGTGGGCAATGTGAGGGGGTGGTCATGTGTCCGCAAGTATGCGATTTGCTTACTTCCGGTCACATTCCGACTAGACGTGTCCATCGTCGCTTGCATTGAGCGAGACTGCATACGTCTTGTGGGCAAATGACTGCATATATGCAAATTGCCAGACACTGGAGATAATCCTCAGTGTGTGTGCGCAGTGTGACTGCAGACCAGTAGCCTAAGGTCGGTCAACCCTTTATGGGGTTAATATTACCTAAATAGATAACATTTGGATATAAATTGATATAAACAACCCCTTCGATGAATACTTTATAATTTACTACAATGACATTATTATATAAAGTTCTGGGGCTGAAAGAGAGTCTGTGTCTTTTGTTCACTCGCAATAAAGTTTATTGAAGAAGTCATGCCGCTCAAGGAAACACAACGTGACGTCACAAGGTTGGAAACGATTTTTCCGGATGTGACGTTTGCTTCTCGAGGAACCCGGAAGTGAACGCCGGAAGTGACGTTTTAGATATCGCTATAGTGACTCGAAAGCGATAGGAGCAGGGAGAGATGGAGGCTGCGGGGATTGAACGCTCTGGTGAGGAAGTAGAAGAGGAGGACTTCCATGACTGCACCGAGGAGCTTGCGGAAGCGAATAGGAAGGAGTCAGAGAGGGAAGGGGAGGCGGAATCAGAGAATGGAGAAGGTGCTGCATCTGGGGGAGAAGACGTGGAGCTGGATGAGAAGGCGCTGCTGGAGATGGAGAAGGACCTGACCGAGGAGGAGAGAGAGGTGAGCAATGATGGGATGGATGATGAGAGTGGTTGGACCTGACCGAGGAGGAGAGAGAGGTGAGCAATGATGGGATGGATGATGAGAGTGGTTGGATCTGACCGAGGAGGAGAGAGAGGTGAGCAATGATGGGATGGATGATGAGAGTGGTTGGATCTGACCGAGGAGGAGAGAGAGGTGAGCAATGATGGGATGGATGATGAGAGTGGTTGGACCTGACCGAGGAGGAGAGAGAGGTGAGCAATGATGGGATGGATGATGAGAGTGGTTGGATCTGACCGAGGAGGAGAGAGAGGTGAGCAATGATGGGATGGATGATGAGAGTGGTTGGATCTGACCGAGGGGGAGAGAGAGGTGAGCAATGATGGGATGGATGATGAGAGTGGTTGGATCTGACCGAGGAGGAGAGAGGTGAGCAATGATGGATGGATGATGAGAGTGGTTGGACCTGACCGAGGAGAGAGGTGAGCAATGATGGATGGATGATGAGAGTGGTTGGACCTGACTGAGGAGAGAGGTGAGCAATGATGGATGGATGATGAGAGTGGATGGACCTGACTGAGGAGAGAGGTGAGCAATGATGGATGGATGATGAGAGTGGTTGGACCTGACCGAGGAGAGAGGTGAGCAATGATGGGATGGATGATGAGAGTGGTTGGATCTGACCGAGGAGGAGAGAGAGGTGAGCAATGATGGGATGGATGATGAGAGTGGTTGGATCTGACCGAGGAGGAGAGAGAGGTGAGCAATGATGGGATGGATGATGAGTGGTTGGACCTGACTGAGGAGGGAGGTGAGCAATGATGGGATGGATGATGAGTGGTTGGACCTGACTGAGGAGAGAGGTGAGCAATGATGGGATGGATGATGAGAGTGGTTGGACCTGACTGAGGTGAGAGGTGAGCAATGATGGATGGATGATGAGTGGTTGGACCTGACTGAGGAGAGAGGTGAGCAATGATGGGATGGATGATGAGAGTGGTTGGACCTGACTGAGGAGAGAGGTGAGCAATGATGGATGGATGATGAGTGGTTGGACCTGACTGAGGAGAGAGGTGAGCAATGATGGGATGGATGATGAGTGGTTGGACCTGACTGAGGTGAGAGGTGAGCAATGATGGATGGATGATGAGTGGTTGGACCTGACTGAGGAGAGAGGTGAGCAATGATGGGATGGATGATGAGTGGTTGGACCTGACTGAGGAGAGAGGTGAGCAATGATGGGATGGATGATGAGAGTGGTTGGACCTGACTGAGGAGAGAGGTGAGCAATGATGGATGGATGATGAGTGGTTGGACCTGACTGAGGAGAGAGGTGAGCAATGATGGGATGGATGATGAGAGTGGTTGGACCTGACTGAGGTGAGAGGTGAGCAATGATGGATGGATGATGAGTGGTTGGACCTGACTGAGGAGAGAGGTGAGCAATGATGGGATGGATGATGAGAGTGGTTGGACCTGACTGAGGAGAGAGGTGAGCAATGATGGATGGATGATGAGTGGTTGGACCTGACTGAGGAGAGAGGTGAGCAATGATGGGATGGATGATGAGTGGTTGGACCTGACTGAGGTGAGAGGTGAGCAATGATGGATGGATGATGAGTGGTTGGACCTGACTGAGGAGAGAGGTGAGCAATGATGGGATGGATGATGAGTGGTTGGACCTGACTGAGGTGAGAGGTGAGCAATGATGGATGGATGATGAGTGGTTGGACCTGACTGAGGAGAGAGGTGAGCAATGATGGGATGGATGATGAGAGTGGTTGGACCTGACTGAGGAGAGAGGTGAGCAATGATGGGATGGATGATGAGAGTGGTTGGACCTGACTGAGGAGAGAGGTGAGCAATGATGGATGGATGATGAGTGGTTGGACCTGACTGAGGAGAGAGGTGAGCAATGATGGGATGGATGATGAGAGTGGTTGGACCTGACTGAGGAGAGAGGTGAGCAATGATGGATGGATGATGAGTGGTTGGACCTGACTGAGGAGGGAGGTGAGCAGTGATGGGATGGATGATGAGTGGTTGGACCTGACTGAGGTGAGAGGTGAGCAATGATGGGATGGATGATGAGAGTGGTTGGACCTGACTGAGGAGAGAGGTGAGCAATGATGGGATGGATGATGAGTGGTTGGACCTGACTGAGGAGGGAGGTGAGCAGTGATAGGATGGATGATGAGTGGTTGGACCTGACTGAGGAGAGAGGTGAGCAATGATGGGTGGATGATGAGTGGTTGGACCTGACTGAGGAGGGAGGTGAGCAGTGATGGGATGGATGATGAGTGGTTGGACCTGACTGAGGTGAGAGGTGAGCAATGATGGGATGGATGATGAGAGTGGTTGGACCTGACTGAGGAGAGAGGTGAGCAATGATGGGATGGATGATGAGTGGTTGGACCTGACTGAGGAGAGAGGTGAGCAATGATGGATGGATGATGAGTGGTTGGACCTGACTGAGGAGGGAGGTGAGCAGTGATGGGATGGATGATGAGAGTGGTTGGACCTGACCGAGGAGGAGTGAGAGGTGAGCAATGATGGGATGGATGATGAGAGTGGTTGGACCTGACTGAGGTGAGAGGTGAGCAATGATGGGATGGATGATGAGAGTGGTTGGACCTGACTGAGGAGAGAGGCGAGCAATGATGGGATGGATGATGAGTGGTTGGACCTGACTGAGGAGAGAGGTGAGCAATGATGGATGGATGATGAGAGTGTTTGGATCTGACCGAGGAGGAGAGAGAGGTGAGCAATGATGGGATGGATGATGAGAGTGGTTGGATCTGACTGAGGAGAGAGGTGAGCAATGATGGGATGGATGATGAGAGTGGTTGGATCTGACTGAGGAGAGAGGTGAGCAATGATGGGATGGATGATGAGTGGTTGGACCTGACTGAGGAGAGAGGCGAGCAATGATGGGATGGATGATGAGAGTGGTTGGACCTGACTGAGGAGAGAGGCGAGCAATGATGGGATGGATGATGAGAGTGGTTGGACCTGACCGAGGAGGAGAGAGAGGTGAGCAATGATGGGATGGATGATGAGAGTGGTTGGATCTGACTGAGGAGAGAGGTGAGCAATGATGGATGGATGATGAGAGTGTTTGGATCTGACCGAGGAGGAGAGAGAGGTGAGCAATGATGGGATGGATGATGAGAGTGGTTGGATCTGACTGAGGAGAGAGGTGAGCAATGATGGGATGGATGATGAGTGGTTGGACCTGAGCGAGTAGGAGAGAGAGGTGAGCAATGATGGGATGGATGATGAGAGTGGTTGGACCTGAGCGAGGAGGAGAGAGAGGTGAGCAATGATGGGATGGATGATGAGTGGTTGGACCTGACTGAGGAGAGAGGTGAGCAATGATGGGATGGATGATGAGAGTGGTTGGACCTGACTGAGGTGAGAGGTGAGCAATGATGGATGGATGATGAGTGGTTGGACCTGACTGAGGAGGGAGGTGAGCAGTGATGGGATGGATGATGAGTGGTTGGACCTGACTGAGGTGAGAGGTGAGCAATGATGGGATGGATGATGAGAGTGGTTGGACCTGACTGAGGAGAGAGGTGAGCAATGATGGGATGGATGATGAGTGGTTGGACCTGACTGAGGAGGGAGGTGAGCAGTGATAGGATGGATGATGAGTGGTTGGACCTGACTGAGGAGAGAGGTGAGCAATGATGGATGGATGATGAGTGGTTGGACCTGACTGAGGAGGGAGGTGAGCAGTGATGGGATGGATGATGAGTGGTTGGACCTGACTGAGGTGAGAGGTGAGCAATGATGGGATGGATGATGAGAGTGGTTGGACCTGACTGAGGAGAGAGGTGAGCAATGATGGATGGATGATGAGAGTGGATCTGACCGAGGAGGAGAGAGAGGTGAGCAATGATGGGATGGATGATGAGAGTGGTTGGATCTGACTGAGGAGAGAGGTGAGCAATGATGGGATGGATGATGAGTGGTTGGACCTGACTGAGGAGAGAGGCGAGCAATGATGGGATGGATGATGAGTGGTTGGACCTGACTGAGGAGAGAGGCGAGCAATGATGGGATGGATGATGAGAGTGGTTGGACCTGACTGAGGAGAGAGGTGAGCAATGATGGATGGATGATGAGAGTGTTTGGATCTGACTGAGGAGGAGAGAGAGGTGAGCAATGATGGGATGGATGATGAGAGTGGTTGGATCTGACTGAGGAGAGAGGTGAGCAATGATGGGATGGATGATGAGTGGTTGGATCTGACCGAGGAGGAGAGAGAGGTGAGCAATGATGGATGGATGATGAGAGTGGTTGGACCTGAGCGAGGAGGAGAGAGAGGTGAGCAATGATGGGATGGATGATGAGTGGTTGGACCTGAGCGAGGAGGAGAGAGAGGTGAGCAATGATGGATGGATGATGAGAGTGGTTGGACCTGACTGAGGAGGGAGGTGAGCAGTGATGGGATGGATGATGAGTGGTTGGACCTGACTGAGGTGAGAGGTGAGCAATGATGGGATGGATGATGAGTGGTTGGACCTGACTGAGGAGAGAGGTGAGCAATGATGGGATGGATGATGAGAGTGGTTGGACCTGACTGAGGTGAGAGGTGAGCAATGATGGATGGATGATGAGTGGTTGGACCTGACTGAGGAGGGAGGTGAGCAGTGATGGGATGGATGATGAGTGGTTGGACCTGACTGAGGTGAGAGGTGAGCAATGATGGGATGGATGATGAGAGTGGTTGGACCTGACTGAGGAGAGAGGTGAGCAATGATGGGATGGATGATGAGTGGTTGGACCTGACTGAGGAGGGAGGTGAGCAATGATGGATGGATGATGAGTGGTTGGACCTGACTGAGGAGGGAGGTGAGCAGTGATGGGATGGATGATGAGTGGTTGGACCTGACTGAGGTGAGAGGTGAGCAATGATGGGATGGATGATGAGAGTGGTTGGACCTGACTGAGGAGAGAGGTGAGCAATGATGGATGGATGATGAGAGTGGATCTGACCGAGGAGGAGAGAGAGGTGAGCAATGATGGGATGGATGATGAGAGTGGTTGGATCTGACTGAGGAGAGAGGTGAGCAATGATGGGATGGATGATGAGTGGTTGGACCTGACTGAGGAGAGAGGCGAGCAATGATGGGATGGATGATGAGAGTGGTTGGACCTGACTGAGGAGAGAGGCGAGCAGTGATGGGATGGATGATGAGAGTGGTTGGACCTGACTGAGGAGAGAGGTGAGCAATGATGGATGGATGATGAGAGTGTTTGGATCTGACCGAGGAGGAGAGAGAGGTGAGCAATGATGGGATGGATGATGAGTGGTTGGATCTGACCGAGGAGGAGAGAGAGGTGAGCAATGATGGATGGATGATGAGAGTGTTTGGATCTGACTGAGGAGAGAGGTGAGCAATGATGGGATGGATGATGAGTGGTTGGATCTGACCGAGGAGGAGAGAGAGGTGAGCAATGATGGATGGATGATGAGAGTGGTTGGACCTGAGCGAGGAGGAGAGAGAGGTGAGCAATGATGGGATGGATGATGAGAGTGGTTGGACCTGAGCGAGGAGGAGAGAGAGGTGAGCAATGATGGATGGATGATGAGAGTGGTTGGACCTGACTGAAGAGAGAGGTGAGCAATGATGGGATGGATGATGAGAGTGGTTGGACCTGACTGAGGAGAGAGGTGAGCAATGATGGGATGGATGATGAGAGTGGTTGGACCTGACTGAGGAGAGAGGTGAGCAATGATGGGATGGATGATGAGAGTGGTTGGATCTGACTGAGGAGGAGAGAGAGGTGAGCAATGATGGATGGATGATGAGAGTGGTTGGACCAGACTGAGGAGAGAGGCGAGCAATGATGGGATGGATGATGAGAGTGGTTGGACCTGAGCGAGGAGGAGAGAGAGGTGAGCAATGATGGGATGGATGATGAGAGTGGTTGGACCTGAGCGAGCAGGAGAGAGAGGTGAGCAATGATGGATGGATGATGAGAGTGGTTGGACCTGAGCGAGGAGGAGAGAGAGGTGAGCAATGATGGGATGGATGATGAGAGTGGTTGGACCTGAGCGAGGAGGAGAGAGAGGTGAGCAATGATGGATGGATGATGAGAGTGGTTGGATCTGACTGAGGTGAGAGGTGAGCAATGATGGGATGGATGATGAGAGTGGTTGGACCTGACCGAGGAGGAGAGAGAGGTGAGCAATGATGGGATGGATGATGAGAGTGGTTGGATCTGACTGAGGAGAGAGGTGAGCAATGATGGGATGGATGATGAGTGGTTGGATCTGACCGAGGAGGAGAGAGAGGTGAGCAATGATGGATGGATGATGAGAGTGGTTGGACCTGAGCGAGGAGGAGAGAGAGGTGAGCAATGATGGGATGGATGATGAGTGGTTGGACCTGAGCGAGGAGGAGAGAGAGGTGAGCAATGATGGATGGATGATGAGAGTGGTTGGACCTGACTGAGGAGGGAGGTGAGCAGTGATGGGATGGATGATGAGTGGTTGGACCTGACTGAGGTGAGAGGTGAGCAATGATGGGATGGATGATGAGTGGTTGGACCTGACTGAGGAGAGAGGTGAGCAATGATGGGATGGATGATGAGAGTGGTTGGACCTGACTGAGGTGAGAGGTGAGCAATGATGGATGGATGATGAGTGGTTGGACCTGACTGAGGAGGGAGGTGAGCAGTGATGGGATGGATGATGAGTGGTTGGACCTGACTGAGGTGAGAGGTGAGCAATGATGGGATGGATGATGAGAGTGGTTGGACCTGACTGAGGAGAGAGGTGAGCAATGATGGGATGGATGATGAGTGGTTGGACCTGACTGAGGAGGGAGGTGAGCAGTGATAGGATGGATGATGAGTGGTTGGACCTGACTGAGGAGAGAGGTGAGCAATGATGGATGGATGATGAGTGGTTGGACCTGACTGAGGAGGGAGGTGAGCAGTGATGGGATGGATGATGAGTGGTTGGACCTGACTGAGGTGAGAGGTGAGCAATGATGGGATGGATGATGAGAGTGGTTGGACCTGACTGAGGAGAGAGGTGAGCAATGATGGATGGATGATGAGAGTGGATCTGACCGAGGAGGAGAGAGAGGTGAGCAATGATGGGATGGATGATGAGAGTGGTTGGATCTGACTGAGGAGAGAGGTGAGCAATGATGGGATGGATGATGAGTGGTTGGACCTGACTGAGGAGAGAGGCGAGCAATGATGGGATGGATGATGAGAGTGGTTGGACCTGACTGAGGAGAGAGGCGAGCAGTGATGGGATGGATGATGAGAGTGGTTGGACCTGACTGAGGAGAGAGGTGAGCAATGATGGATGGATGATGAGAGTGTTTGGATCTGACCGAGGAGGAGAGAGAGGTGAGCAATGATGGGATGGATGATGAGTGGTTGGATCTGACCGAGGAGGAGAGAGAGGTGAGCAATGATGGATGGATGATGAGAGTGTTTGGATCTGACTGAGGAGAGAGGTGAGCAATGATGGGATGGATGATGAGTGGTTGGATCTGACCGAGGAGGAGAGAGAGGTGAGCAATGATGGATGGATGATGAGAGTGGTTGGACCTGAGCGAGGAGGAGAGAGAGGTGAGCAATGATGGGATGGATGATGAGAGTGGTTGGACCTGAGCGAGGAGGAGAGAGAGGTGAGCAATGATGGATGGATGATGAGAGTGGTTGGACCTGACTGAAGAGAGAGGTGAGCAATGATGGGATGGATGATGAGAGTGGTTGGACCTGACTGAGGAGAGAGGTGAGCAATGATGGGATGGATGATGAGAGTGGTTGGACCTGACTGAGGAGAGAGGTGAGCAATGATGGGATGGATGATGAGAGTGGTTGGATCTGACTGAGGAGGAGAGAGAGGTGAGCAATGATGGATGGATGATGAGAGTGGTTGGACCAGACTGAGGAGAGAGGCGAGCAATGATGGGATGGATGATGAGAGTGGTTGGACCTGAGCGAGGAGGAGAGAGAGGTGAGCAATGATGGGATGGATGATGAGAGTGGTTGGACCTGAGCGAGCAGGAGAGAGAGGTGAGCAATGATGGATGGATGATGAGAGTGGTTGGACCTGAGCGAGGAGGAGAGAGAGGTGAGCAATGATGGGATGGATGATGAGAGTGGTTGGACCTGAGCGAGGAGGAGAGAGAGGTGAGCAATGATGGATGGATGATGAGAGTGGTTGGATCTGACTGAGGTGAGAGGTGAGCAATGATGGGATGGATGATGAGAGTGGTTGGACCTGACTGAGGAGAGAGGTGAGCAATGATGGGATGGATGATGAGAGTGGTTGGACCTGACTGAGGTGAGAGGTGAGCAATGATGGGATGGATGATGAGAGTGGTTGGATCTGACTGAGGAGAGAGGTGAGCAATGATGGGATGGATGATGAGAGTGGTTGGATCTGACTGAGGAGAGAGGTGAGCAATGATGGGATGGATGATGAGTGGTTGGACCTGACTGAGGAGAGAGGCGAGCAATGATGGGATGGATGATGAGTGGTTGGACCTGACTGAGGAGAGAGGCGAGCAATGATGGGATGGATGATGAGAGTGGTTGGACCTGACTGAGGAGAGAGGTGAGCAATGATGGATGGATGATGAGAGTGTTTGGATCTGACCGAGGAGGAGAGAGAGGTGAGCAATGATGGGATGGATGATGAGAGTGGTTGGATCTGACTGAGGAGAGAGGTGAGCAATGATGGGATGGATGATGAGTGGTTGGATCTGACCGAGGAGGAGAGAGAGGTGAGCAATGATGGATGGATGATGAGAGTGGTTGGACCTGAGCGAGGAGGAGAGAGAGGTGAGCAATGATGGGATGGATGATGAGAGTGGTTGGACCTGAGCGAGGAGGAGAGAGAGGTGAGCAATGATGGATGGATGATGAGAGTGGTTGGACCTGACTGAGGAGGGAGGTGAGCAGTGATGGGATGGATGATGAGTGGTTGGACCTGACTGAGGTGAGAGGTGAGCAATGATGGGATGGATGATGAGTGGTTGGACCTGACTGAGGAGAGAGGTGAGCAATGATGGATGGATGATGAGAGTGGATCTGACCGAGGAGGAGAGAGAGGTGAGCAATGATGGGATGGATGATGAGAGTGGTTGGATCTGACTGAGGAGAGAGGTGAGCAATGATGGGATGGATGATGAGTGGTTGGATCTGACCGAGGAGGAGAGAGAGGTGAGCAATGATGGATGGATGATGAGAGTGGTTGGACCTGAGCGAGGAGGAGAGAGAGGTGAGCAATGATGGGATGGATGATGAGAGTGGTTGGACCTGAGCGAGGAGGAGAGAGAGGTGAGCAATGATGGATGGATGATGAGAGTGGTTGGACCTGACTGAAGAGAGAGGTGAGCAATGATGGGATGGATGATGAGAGTGGTTGGACCTGACTGAGGAGAGAGGTGAGCAATGATGGGATGGATGATGAGAGTGGTTGGACCTGACTGAGGAGAGAGGTGAGCAATGATGGGATGGATGATGAGAGTGGTTGGATCTGACTGAGGAGGAGAGAGAGGTGAGCAATGATGGATGGATGATGAGAGTGGTTGGACCAGACTGAGGAGAGAGGCGAGCAATGATGGGATGGATGATGAGAGTGGTTGGACCTGAGCGAGGAGGAGAGAGAGGTGAGCAATGATGGGATGGATGATGAGAGTGGTTGGACCTGAGCGAGCAGGAGAGAGAGGTGAGCAATGATGGATGGATGATGAGAGTGGTTGGACCTGAGCGAGGAGGAGAGAGAGGTGAGCAATGATGGGATGGATGATGAGAGTGGTTGGACCTGAGCGAGGAGGAGAGAGAGGTGAGCAATGATGGATGGATGATGAGAGTGGTTGGATCTGACTGAGGTGAGAGGTGAGCAATGATGGGATGGATGATGAGAGTGGTTGGACCTGACTGAGGAGAGAGGTGAGCAATGATGGGATGGATGATGAGAGTGGTTGGACCTGACTGAGGTGAGAGGTGAGCAATGATGGGATGGATGATGAGAGTGGTTGGATCTGACTGAGGAGAGAGGTGAGCAATGATGGGATGGAGGATGAGTGGTTGGACCTGACTGAGGAGAGAGGCGAGCAATGATGGGATGGATGATGAGAGTGGTTGGACCTGACTGAGGAGAGAGGCGAGCAGTGATGGGATGGATGATGAGAGTGGTTGGACCTGACTGAGGTGAGAGGTGAGCAATGATGGATGGATGATGAGAGTGTTTGGATCTGACCGAGGAGGAGAGAGAGGTGAGCAATGATGGGATGGATGATGAGTGGTTGGATCTGACCGAGGAGGAGAGAGAGGTGAGCAATGATGGATGGATGATGAGAGTGTTTGGATCTGACTGAGGAGAGAGGTGAGCAATGATGGGATGGATGATGAGTGGTTGGATCTGACCGAGGAGGAGAGAGAGGTGAGCAATGATGGATGGATGATGAGAGTGGTGGGACCTGAGCGAGGAGGAGAGAGAGGTGAGCAATGATGGGATGGATGATGAGAGTGGTTGGACCTGACTGAGGAGAGAGGTGAGCAATGATGGGATGGATGATGAGTGGTTGGACCTGACTGAGGAGAGAGGTGAGCAATGATGGGATGGATGATGAGAGTGGTTGGATCTGACTGAGGAGGAGAGAGAGGTGAGCAATGATGGATGGATGATGAGAGTGGTTGGACCAGACTGAGGAGAGAGGCGAGCAATGATGGGATGGATGATGAGAGTGGTTGGACCTGAGCGAGGAGGAGAGAGAGGTGAGCAATGATGGGATGGATGATGAGAGTGGTTGGACCTGAGCGAGCAGGAGAGAGAGGTGAGCAATGATGGATGGATGATGAGAGTGGTTGGACCTGAGCGAGGAGGAGAGAGAGGTGAGCAATGATGGGATGGATGATGAGAGTGGTTGGACCTGAGCGAGGAGGAGAGAGAGGTGAGCAATGATGGATGGATGATGAGAGTGGTTGGATCTGACTGAGGTGAGAGGTGAGCAATGATGGGATGGATGATGAGAGTGGTTGGACCTGACTGAGGAGAGAGGTGAGCAATGATGGGATGGATGATGAGAGTGGTTGGACCTGACTGAGGAGAGAGGTGAGCAATGATGGGATGGATGATGAGAGTGGTTGGATCTGACTGAGGAGGAGAGAGAGGTGAGCAATGATGGATGGATGATGAGAGTGGTTGGACCAGACTGAGGAGAGAGGCGAGCAATGATGGGATGGATGATGAGAGTGGTTGGACCTGAGCGAGGAGGAGAGAGAGGTGAGCAATGATGGGATGGATGATGAGAGTGGTTGGACCTGAGCGAGCAGGAGAGAGAGGTGAGCAATGATGGATGGATGATGAGAGTGGTTGGACCTGAGCGAGGAGGAGAGAGAGGTGAGCAATGATGGGATGGATGATGAGAGTGGTTGGACCTGAGCGAGGAGGAGAGAGAGGTGAGCAATGATGGATGGATGATGAGAGTGGTTGGATCTGACTGAGGTGAGAGGTGAGCAATGATGGGATGGATGATGAGAGTGGTTGGACCTGACTGAGGAGAGAGGTGAGCAATGATGGGATGGATGATGAGAGTGGTTGGATCTGACTGAGGAGAGAGGTGAGCAATGATGGGATGGATGATGAGAGTGGTTGGACCTGACTGAGGTGAGAGGTGAGCAATGATGGGATGGATGATGAGAGTGGTTGGACCTGACTGAGGAGAGAGGTGAGCAATGATGGGATGGATGATGAGTGGTTGGACCTGACTGAGGAGGGAGGTGAGCAGTGATGGGATGGATGATGAGAGTGGTTGGACCTGACCGAGGAGGAGTGAGAGGTGAGCAATGATGGGATGGATGATGAGAGTGGTTGGACCTGACTGAGGTGAGCAATGATGGGATGGATGATGAGAGTGGTTGGACCTGACTGAGGAGAGAGGCGAGCAATGATGGGATGGATGATGAGAGTGGTTGGACCTGACTGAGGAGAGAGGTGAGCAATGATGGATGGATGATGAGAGTGTTTGGATCTGACCGAGGAGGAGAGAGAGGTGAGCAATGATGGGATGGATGATGAGAGTGGTTGGATCTGACTGAGGAGAGAGGTGAGCAATGATGGGATGGATGATGAGTGGTTGGACCTGACTGAGGAGAGAGGCGAGCAATGATGGGATGGATGATGAGAGTGGTTGGACCTGACTGAGGAGAGAGGCGAGCAATGATGGGATGGATGATGAGAGTGGTTGGACCTGACTGAGGAGAGAGGTGAGCAATGATGGATGGATGATGAGAGTGTTTGGATCTGACCGAGGAGGAGAGAGAGAGGTGAGCAATGATGGGATGGATGATGAGTGGTTGGATCTGACTGAGGAGAGAGGTGAGCAATGATGGGATGGATGATGAGAGTGGTTGGACCTGAGCGAGGAGGAGAGAGAGGTGAGCAATGATGGATGGATGATGAGAGTGGTTGGACCTGACTGAGGAGAGAGGTGAGCAATGATGGGATGGACGATGAGAGTGGTTGGACCTGACTGAGGAGAGAGGTGAGCAATGATGGGATGGATCATGAGAGTGGTTGGACCTGACTGAGGAGAGAGGTGAGCAATGATGGGATGGATGATGAGAGTGTTTGGATCTGACCGAGGAGGAGAGAGAGGTGAGCAATGATGGGATGGATGATGAGAGTGGTTGGATCTGACTGAGGAGAGAGGTGAGCAATGATTGGATGGATGATGAGTGGTTGGATCTGACTGAGGAGAGAGGTGAGCAATGATGGGATGGATGATGAGTGGTTGGATCTGACCGAGGAGGAGAGAGAGGTGAGCAATGATGGATGGATGATGAGAGTGGTTGGACCTGAGCGAGGAGGAGAGAGAGGTGAGCAATGATGGGATGGATGATGAGAGTGGTTGGACCTGACTGAGGAGAGAGGTGAGCAATGATGGGATGGATGATGAGAGTGGTTGGATCTGACTGAGGAGGAGAGAGAGGTGAGCAATGATGGATGGATGATGAGAGTGGTTGGACCAGACTGAGGAGAGAGGCGAGCAATGATGGGATGGATGATGAGAGTGGTTGGACCTGAGCGAGGAGGAGAGAGAGGTGAGCAATGATGGGATGGATGATGAGAGTGGTTGGACCTGAGCGAGCAGGAGAGAGAGGTGAGCAATGATGGATGGATGATGAGAGTGGTTGGACCTGAGCGAGGAGGAGAGAGAGGTGAGCAATGATGGGATGGATGATGAGAGTGGTTGGACCTGAGCGAGGAGGAGAGAGAGGTGAGCAATGATGGATGGATGATGAGAGTGGTTGGATCTGACTGAGGTGAGAGGTGAGCAATGATGGGATGGATGATGAGAGTGGTTGGACCTGACTGAGGAGAGAGGTGAGCAATGATGGGATGGATGATGAGAGTGGTTGGACCTGACTGAGGTGAGAGGTGAGCAATGATGGATGGATGATGAGAGTGGTTGGACCTGACTGAAGAGAGAGGTGAGCAATGATGGGATGGATGATGAGAGTGGTTGGACCTGACTGAGGAGAGAGGTGAGCAATGATGGGATGGATGATGAGAGTGGTTGGACCTGACTGAGGAGAGAGGTGAGCAATGATGGGATGGATGATGAGTGGTTGGATCTGACTGAGGAGGAGAGAGAGGTGAGCAATGATGGATGGATGATGAGAGTGGTTGGACCAGACTGAGGAGAGAGGCGAGCAATGATGGGATGGATGATGAGAGTGGTTGGACCTGAGCGAGGAGGAGAGAGAGGTGAGCAATGATGGGATGGATGATGAGAGTGGTTGGACCTGAGCGAGCAGGAGAGAGAGGTGAGCAATGATGGATGGATGATGAGAGTGGTTGGACCTGAGCGAGGAGGAGAGAGAGGTGAGCAATGATGGGATGGATGATGAGAGTGGTTGGACCTGAGCGAGGAGGAGAGAGAGGTGAGCAATGATGGATGGATGATGAGAGTGGTTGGATCTGACTGAGGTGAGAGGTGAGCAATGATGGGATGGATGATGAGAGTGGTTGGACCTGACTGAGGAGAGAGGTGAGCAATGATGGGATGGATGATGAGAGTGGTTGGATCTGACTGAGGAGAGAGGTGAGCAATGATGGGATGGATGATGAGAGTGGTTGGACCTGACTGAGGTGAGAGGTGAGCAATGATGGGATGGATGATGAGAGTGGTTGGACCTGACTGAGGAGAGAGGTGAGCAATGATGGGATGGATGATGAGTGGTTGGACCTGACTGAGGAGGGAGGTGAGCAGTGATGGGATGGATGATGAGAGTGGTTGGACCTGACCGAGGAGGAGTGAGAGGTGAGCAATGATGGGATGGATGATGAGAGTGGTTGGACCTGACTGAGGTGAGCAATGATGGGATGGATGATGAGAGTGGTTGGACCTGACTGAGGAGAGAGGCGAGCAATGATGGGATGGATGATGAGAGTGGTTGGACCTGACTGAGGAGAGAGGTGAGCAATGATGGATGGATGATGAGAGTGTTTGGATCTGACCGAGGAGGAGAGAGAGGTGAGCAATGATGGGATGGATGATGAGAGTGGTTGGATCTGACTGAGGAGAGAGGTGAGCAATGATGGGATGGATGATGAGTGGTTGGACCTGACTGAGGAGAGAGGCGAGCAATGATGGGATGGATGATGAGAGTGGTTGGACCTGACTGAGGAGAGAGGCGAGCAATGATGGGATGGATGATGAGAGTGGTTGGACCTGACTGAGGAGAGAGGTGAGCAATGATGGATGGATGATGAGAGTGTTTGGATCTGACCGAGGAGGAGAGAGAGAGGTGAGCAATGATGGGATGGATGATGAGTGGTTGGATCTGACTGAGGAGAGAGGTGAGCAATGATGGGATGGATGATGAGAGTGGTTGGACCTGAGCGAGGAGGAGAGAGAGGTGAGCAATGATGGATGGATGATGAGAGTGGTTGGACCTGACTGAGGAGAGAGGTGAGCAATGATGGGATGGACGATGAGAGTGGTTGGACCTGACTGAGGAGAGAGGTGAGCAATGATGGGATGGATCATGAGAGTGGTTGGACCTGACTGAGGAGAGAGGTGAGCAATGATGGGATGGATGATGAGAGTGTTTGGATCTGACCGAGGAGGAGAGAGAGGTGAGCAATGATGGGATGGATGATGAGAGTGGTTGGATCTGACTGAGGAGAGAGGTGAGCAATGATTGGATGGATGATGAGTGGTTGGATCTGACTGAGGAGAGAGGTGAGCAATGATGGGATGGATGATGAGTGGTTGGATCTGACCGAGGAGGAGAGAGAGGTGAGCAATGATGGATGGATGATGAGAGTGGTTGGACCTGACTGAGGAGAGAGGCGAGCAATGATGGGATGGATGATGAGAGTGGTTGGACCTGAGCGAGGAGGAGAGAGAGAGGTGAGCAATGATGGGATGGATGATGAGAGTGGTTGGACCTGACTGAGGAGAGAGGTGAGCAGTGATGGGATGGATGATGAGAGTGGTTGGACCTGACCGAGGAGGAGAGAGAGAGGTGAGCAATGATGGGATGGATGATGAGAGTGGTTGGACATGGCCGAGGAGGAGAGAGGGTGAGCAGTGATGAGATGGATGATGAGAGTAGTAGGACCTGACCGAGGAGGAGAGAGAGGTGAGCAACGATGGATGGATGATGAGAGTGGTTGGACTTTCTATGAAGCCTATGGCTGTAATGTGGGGTCTGACGCTCGGGACCCCCCTCTGCGGCTCTTGCCATGTGAATATTCCTCTTTATGGTCGGCCGTGTTCACACTTGCAGCTGTGATCGCTGTATGGGAAGTGACGTGACCTTATCTGTTCATAGGAAAGAAGAAAACAAAGCAGCGAGATAAAGGAAGAAGGAAACGAGCTCTTCAAGAAAGGAGGTGAGCGCCCGTCTGCTTAGGCTACTTTCACACTTGTGTTGTGTGACGTACGTCGCAATGCGTCGTTTTGGAGAAAAAAACGCATCCTGCAAAGTTGCCCGCAGGATGCGTTTTTTCTCCATTGACTTTCATTAGCGACACATTGCCACACGTCGCATCCGTTGTGCGTCGGATGCGTCGTGTTTTGGCGGACCTTCGGCACAAAAAACGTTCCATGTAACTTTTTTGTGCGTCGCGGCCGAAACTCCGCCCCCTCCTCCCCGAACTGCAGAATGGGCAACGGAAGCGTCGTAAGACTTCATCTGCTGCCCACGTCTTGCAGTTATTTCACAGCGTCTGTCGGTACGTCGGCCCGACGCATTGCGAAGGGCCCGTACCGACGGATCAGTGTGAAAGTAGCCTTAATAGTAAGGCAGGCAAATAAAGGGGCATGTGCAGATTAAAAAAATATACAGTACAGACCGAAAGTTTGGACACACCTTCTTATTTAAAGATTTTTCTGTATTTTCATGACTATGAAAATTGTAAATTCACACTGAAGGCATCAAAACTATGAATTAACACATGTGGAATTATATACTTAACAAAAAAGTGTGAAACAACTGAAATTATGTCTTGTATTCTAGGTTCTTCAAAGTAGCCACCTTTTGCTTTGATGACTGCTTTGCACACTCTTGGCATTCTCTTGATTAGCACCAAGAGGTAGTCACTGGGAATGGTCTTCCAACAATCTTGAAGGAGTTCCCAGAGATGCTCAGCACTTGTTGGTCCTTTTGCCTTCACTCTGCGGTCCTGCTCACCCCAAACCATCTCGATTGGGTTCAGGTCTGGTGACTGTGGAGGCCAGGTCATCTGGCGTAGCACCCCATCACTCTCCTTCTTGGTCAAATAGCCCTTACACAGCCTGGAGGTGGGTTTGGGGGTCATTGTCCTGTTGAAAAATAAATGATGGTCCAACTAAACGCAAACCGGATGGAATAGCATGCCGCTGCAAGATGCTGTGGTAGCCATGCTGGTTCAGTATGCCTTCAATTTTGAATAAATCCCCAAGTGTGTCACCAGCAGAGCACCCCCACACCATCACACCTCCTCCTCCATGCTTCACGGTGGGAACCAGGCATGTAGAGTCCATCCGTTCACCTTTTCTGCGTCGCACAAAGACACGGTGGTTGGAACCAAAGATCTCAAATTTGGACTCATCAGACCAAAGCACAGATTTCCACTGGTCTGATGTCCATTCCTTGTGTTCTTTAGCCCAAACAAGTCTCTTATGCTTGTTGCCTGTCCTTAGCAGTGGTTTCCTAGCAGCTATTTTACCATGAAGGCCTGCTGCACAAAGTCTCCTCTTAACAGTTGTTGTAGAGATGTGTCTGCTGCTAGAACTCTGTGTGGCATTGACCTGGTCTCTAATCTGAGCTGCTGTTAACCTGCGATTTCTGAGGCTGATGACTCGGATAAACTTATCCTCAGAAGCAGAGGTGACTCTTGGTCTTCCTTTCCTGGGGCGGTCCTCATGTGAGCCAGTTTCTTTGTAGCGCTTGATGGTTTTTGCAACTGCACTTGGGGACACTTTCAAAGTTTTCCCAATTTTTCGGACTGACTGACCTTCATTTCTTAAAGTAATGATGGCCACTCGTTTTTCTTTACTTAGCTGCTTTTTTCTTGCCATAATACAAATTCTAAGGCCATGTTCACACTTTGCGGTTTTTACCGCGGAACCGCGGCGATTTTGATGCTGCGGGTCCGCAGCAGTTTCCATAGCGTTTACATTAACATGTAAACCCTATGGAAACCGCAAACCGCTGTGCACATGCTGCGGGAAAAATCGCGCAGAAACGCAGCGGTTTACAACCCGCAGCATGTCACTTCTTTGTGCAGAATCGCTGCGATTCTGCACCCATAGGAATGCATTGAACCGCTTACTTCCCGCATGGGGCTGTGCCCACGTTGCGGGAAGTAAGCGGTTAATGTGCGGGTGGTACCCAGGGTGGAGGAGAGGAGACTCTCCTCCAGGCCCTGGGAACCATATTTGGGTGTAAAAAAAAGAATAAAAATAAAAAATCATGCTATACTCACCTCTCAGCGCTGCCCGCGGCGTCCGGTCTCAGTTGCTGTGCCGAACAGGACCTGTGGTGACGTCGCGGTCACATGACCGTGATGACGCCGCGGTCACATGACCGTGACGTCACGAAGGTCCTTGTCGGCACAGCCGCTTGCAGCGCCGGGGAGATCGCGACGTCAGAGGGTGAGTATAGCCAATTTTTATTATTTTTTACATTCCATTTGATGCTGCATATTGCTGCATATGCAGCATCAATAGTACAGCAGTAATCCCGCAGCGGAAACCGCGGAACAAACCGCAATAAATCTGCAGGGATAACCGCAGCGGTTTTGCCCTGCAGATTTTCAATTCCGCTGCGGGATTAACCCGCAGAGGAACCCGCAGCGTGTGAACGTGGCCTAACAGTCTATTCAGTAGGACTATCAGCTGTGTATCCACCAGACTTCTGCACAACACAACTGATGGTCCCAACCCCATTTATAAGGCAAGAAATCCCACTTATTAAACCTGACAGGGCACACCTGTGAAGTGAAAACCATTCCTGGTGACTACCTCTTGAAGCTCATCAAGAGAATGCCAAGAGTGTGCAAAGCAGTCATCAAACAAAAGGTGGCTACAATGAAGAACCTAGAATATAAGACATAATTTCAGTTGTTTCACACTTTTTTGTTAAGTATATAATTCCACATGTGTTAATTCATAGTTTTGATGCCTTCAGTGTAAATGTACAATTTTCATAGTCATGAAAACACAGAAAATCTTTGAATGAGAAGGTGTGTCCAAACTTTTGGTCTGTACTGTATATATTAAAGGGTTTTTCCTGTCTGACTGGCCTTAATCACCCTTTCTGGGTCAAGCGCTGCTTCCGGTTTCTGTTCTTGTTTGCTTTGCTGACATCACCAGACGATAACGTAGCTGAGTGGGTGCCGTCAACCTGGGTAGAAGTGATTGACTGCAGCGCTGCTGACAGTAACAGACACTGGGAGCAGCGGCAGAGACTCAGTGCTAATCCCAGAGAGGCTGAATGAAGCCCACTTTTGTTTTGACCCGTTTCCATGCAGCACGGAGGTCACTTTTTCGTTCATCTCTCTAAGGCCTCGTTTACTTTCTGGCATTCATCAACCGGATTACATTTTGTTTATATTTTTTGTAAACAATCATTATATTTCTACTTTTGTAGACTCCATCATTGCAAGTTTGACTGACATACATATAGTCTATATCATTGGTTGTTATTATATTGATTTATTTTTTACCACTTTTTATTTTGTATTCCAGTGATCATAATCTGTTTATTTGGCATATGTAAATGTGATAATGTACCTGTCACACTTTTTTCATGATTTTCCTTGCTTCTAGTGTGTTTGTCTTGACTTTTCATGTCTTTCTAATACATTCAGTAAACATCACATTTTATTATGGGAATCATTTCATCACTCGAATTGAACTGAGGTGAACTCTTAGTTATTTCTTTTGTTGTCATATAATAAAGGGGCTGAATAAAACATAGACTGATTCATTAAGACTGGCCTGTCATGCGCTAGTCGTCTCAATGATGGGCAAGCAGGAATAAGACGCCACTTAGCCCCTTCATGACCGATGGCGTATATTTATGCCATCGGCCATGTCCCTGCCTTTGATGAGGCCTATGACACTGAGTGCGTATCTTTCCCCGCACATGATGGCTGACTTAATCAGCCATCATGTGCCTCGTAACACACGCAAGTGCATCTGAGATAGATTGGCAGCTGTTAACCAGTTAAATGTCACTGTCATTCACTGATGGCATTTAACACCCACTGGCTGGAAGCACTTCACAAATCCTGCCCATGACAGAGAGAGTAAAAAGTAAAAAAGTGTTATAAACACAAGTTCAAACCACCCCACTTTTGCCCCATTAAAGATAAAAACATTTAAAAGAAAAAAATACACATTTGGCATTGCTGCGTTCAGAAACGCCTGATCTAATAAAGTATAAATTAAATTAATCTGATTGATAAAAGGCGTAAGGAGAAAAAAACAAACAGAATTACCGTTTTTTGGTCGCCACAACTTTTGCAGTAATAGGCAATGAAAACATATCTACCCTAAAATGGTATCAATAAAAAACATCAGCATAGGGTGCAAAATATAAGCCATCACCCAGCCCCAGATGCCGAAAAAAATGGAGACACTGCGGAAAATGGCGGCAAACGCAAAAACTTTTTTTCATACAAAATTCGACATTTTCTTTCATCATGATTGGTGTCTGTGTCCTCGTACTGACCTGGGGAATCATAATGGCGGGTCAGTTTTACCTTATAGTGAACGTGGTAAATAAAAACCCAAAAGACAATTGTAGAATTGTACTTTTTTTTTATTGCAATTTCACCACAGTTGGAATTTTTTTTTTCCCATTTTCCAGTACACTATATGGTAAAATCAATGGTGCCGTTCAAAAGTACAACTCATCCCGCAAAAAATAAGCCCTCGCATGGCCATAGTGACGAAAAAAATATAAAATTGTGGCTCTCGTAAGGAGGAAAGGGGAAAAAAAAAAAGAAAAATGGCATTAGAGGTGGAAGAGTTAATGAATCAGGCACATCTTATTAGTGATCTGCACCTCCATGCTCCTCGCCTGAAGTGTAATATGCAAAAAACACAGCATTTTACTGATGCAGCAAAGTGAATGAGATTTCTAAAATCTGACTTATTTTTTCCATGCAGTTGTGAATCAGTGTCATGTCTGCAGCATGGCAATTCTGTTGGACTTTTTCACCTTTACTAACGCTGTAAAAAAAAAAAAAAAGAAACCTTAAAAAAGGCAGATATTTTACTCAGCATTTTTCCTGCCAACACATCAGGAGATGCAAAATAATTTTCAGCTGCACATTTTGCACATACCCTAACTCCGGTAAGGGACTGGAGTAACATTTATGGCATAAGGAACACTGCCTTTTTTAGTGACTTTGTCGGTAGGCGTTGCCACGCCCTGTTGACCTCTTCCCCAGCTGTGCCCGATTTGCTGTCGAAAACTGGAGTGAAATGCACCAAAAGTCTCAAATATTTTGCACAAATATTATGCGACATTTGAATCGTGGCCACAGGTTTTATTTCTCCTATGCATTTCGGAGAGATTGGCTGCTAAAGTTTACTGCACCTAATATGCTAATTTTACCCTCAGGAAAAAGGGGTGATAGCATTGCCTAATCATAAGAAGGCATCATCATGTGAGGAGTAAAAAAAGCAACATCCCCATTCACCCAGAGAAGGCCAGAATTGGCTTTTTCAATGTGATTTACTCTATCCATTGCAGCTCTACTCTGCCGGCACTGTCATGTCATTACATTATGGTGACACAACAATGCTGGCAGAGGAGAGCTGCAGAGTGTGGCAAGATTTGTCACATACATTGTCTGGTATCAAGGCATTATTCCTCAATCTCTGGGATAGATCTAGAGTGTTTATATGGATCATGATTGCAAAAGTTTTCCTTGTATGATGCTGCCTTCTTATGATTGGGCTACGTCATACAGGGGGAAAAAGTAAATGCGCCCAGAGGAGAATTTCTGTTAATGCCTCTTGGTTGTAGGGTAAAATAGCATCTTAGCTGTTCTAAACTCCAGAATCCAATATCTCCACAACTAAGAGGAGAAATAAGAAAACCTAGTTTAGATATTTATTTTTTTTTTATCTTCAGCCCCAGTTTAACATGTAAGTGGTGAAAGGTCCTCTGTACATCACCATTAAAGGTGGATTCTGACCTCTTGTTGTAGGCACCAATGTTTTAACTTTCTACTTTTCTAAGTTATTGATTATTCTTCTGCCTTTTCCTCAGATTTCGTTGAAGCCGAAGACGTTTACTCTCAGGCCCTTCTGAAGTGCCCGGCCTTTTACCATAAAGAGAGGGCTATTCTGTACTCTAACCGAGCGGCGGCCAGAATAAAACAGGTAAACGTTACGTGTGAATAGGAATTTTCCTGTTCTAAAGTTATGGCCGATCCCATGAATAAAAGGGGCAGTGAATTTGCAAGGACGGGATGGTTCCCTTGGGGCGCTCTGCACTTCTGAACTTTTAGGAACCTGGTTTGTAGGGAAACAAACTGTGAAGGAGCCCATCATGCCCAGGGTTGTGATGCTATACCCATCGCGAGGCTCCGCGTCTTTCAGCAGTACATCTGTTGTGACAGGCGGATGTCAGTGCATGTTGGGTGTCGGAAGCTTTTGCGGCGTACAGTGTAATCTGAACAGGTTCTTACATTGGTGCAGGTGAGAGGCGCTATCCATCTGTTCGGCCCAGCTTGTCTCAGGCGGTACCAGGAGTGGAAAACTTGATGTTAGACCTTTCCACTGTCAATGCTTTGCCAGAAATTGGGAGTTGGGGCTCGAAACATATAGGGAGGGTCTAAAAGATCCAATGTAACCTGCTTCTTATGTATTTTACAGGACAAGACAGAACCTGCAATAACAGACTGTACAAAAGGCATGTGTGCACAATTTACCTACTTTACCCCTGTCTGGTAGTGAATTTATATTACTATTACTTATTATCCTCTTAATGATTGCCGTTCCATAAAATATATATATATATATATATATGTGAAAATGCAGCAGTCATCAATGTATATTATGGACGACATCTTGCTGCTTCAGCCACAAACTGTTTTAGCACCGATCAGTGGTTTAACCTCTAGTTGATGCTGTCAATCGCAACAGCAGCATCTTGAGGGCGCCGGCGATTGTGAGTCCCGCAAAGGCGATCTCGGTGCCTTAACACACCCTGTTAGGCCCTGCCATGAGCAAGATCTAACAGGGGGTGTTTCCGTGCTTGTGCAGGCGACCAAATTCTCAGTCCGAGTGCGATAAAACAAAATATCGGATCACACATGGACCAATGTTATTTTATGGGGCCGTGCACAAGTCCAATGTTTTTCATTGGACCGAGCCGGTCCGAGGAAGAAATCGCACCGTGGACTATTTGCATTCTGTATTCAGATAGCGTATTCGCCGTACAATGCTTCTCTGGGAAATTTAATATGCAAATTGCCTCTTCAGAGCTGACGAGGACTTAACTCTATAGCGCCACCTGTTGGAAGCAACAATCCTACAAGTCACTGTTGACCTGTTAACGAGCCTTGCAATATGACTTGGGATAATTCAGTATGTCACTTTCCACAAGGAGAAACGTTACCCCTCTTCTCATCCAAGAGAATCTGATCACACAATGATCAGAGTGTGATTAGCATAATTGACCCAATTTTCTCGTCTGAGAGAAGTTCCAGTCGTGTACAGCCTAACACTGACAGGTCTCATGTACTTCAGTACCCGAGTATTGCATGAGATCTGCAATCAAATCATTCAGGTAAACGTTACAAAAAAAAGAAAAACTGCCTGAAAAGACTCCTCTCCATTACTAAGTCGTGAGCTTGATTTCACTGGACAATAGAAAGGTGACATCAACCCCACAAATGTGAACCCCACTACAAGGCAAGTGGGAAGAGCCGGGCAAAGCACCAGAATTTGCACATCTAATAGATGCACCTTTTCTGGGGCAGTTGCGGGCTCCTTTTTTTAGGCCGAGGGGCAAATATCCAAGGCCCCTTACTAGCTGTCTGCTTTAGCTTGGCTGGTTGGCAAAATGGAGGGGGGGTCCACGCCATTCTTTTAAATTATTATATTATAAATTATATATATATATATATATATATATATATATATATATATATTTTTTTTTTTTTTAAACGCATGGGGACTCCTCTAGTCTTGATAACCAGCCATGATACAGCCGAGGGTTGCAAACTTTTTACCTCTGGTCACAGCTGCGGGCGAGGGAGGCGTGGCTCTCTGATCGGCAGTAATGATCTTACCGTGTGGCAAATACTGGATGTTCGGGCCCTCAATCATGTGAATGGGGTTCGGTTACTGTTCTGGTAACCAAACTTTTTTTTTAACTATTTGGCCAGACCCGAACATCTAAGGGTTCACCCATCACTACTCCTTATAGACCTATGACTTACAGTTGTATCAAACGCTTGCTCCATGAGCTCGCATCTTTCCTGGCAAGTGATCGCTGTGTTATTATTCAGCCATCATCTGCCGCTAACAGCCGCATGGCACGTGGAGTGTAATGGAGCTCCCCACCGGCAATGAAATTAAGTTCCGCTGTCAGGGTATGTGCACACGTTCAGTAATTTTCAAGTTTTTTTCGCAATAAAAACGCATACATATGCATCTTATCATTTAGAATGCATTCCGCAATTTTTGTGCACATGATGCGTTTTTTTCCGCTCATTAATTTTGCGGATTTTTTGCGTTTTTCCCGCTATTTAATGCACTGGGAAAAAACGCGTAAAAAACGTGAGAAAAATGCATGCAGATTTCTGGCAGAAATGTCCCGGTTTTTGTCAGGAAATTTCTGCAAGAAATACTGATGTGTGCACATAGCGTCAATCTCTTAACAGCCACGATGCAGCGTTCGCGGGGCGCTGATGAGTTGCCAGGATCAAAATTGGCTCAATCATTAAGGGGTTATTTTATTTATTTTTATTTATCTATTTTATTATTGCAATATATTTTTTTAATTATTATTATTATTATTATTATTTTTTTTTTTCTCTGTAGCAATAGAGTTAAATCCCGAGTATATCCGTGCGCTGCTGAGGAGGGCTGAACTCTACGAGAAGACTGATAAGCTAGATGAGGCCCTCGCAGATTACAAATCAGTCCTAGAAAAAGACCTGTCATGTCGCCAAGCCAAAGAGGCCTGCATGGTAAGGGGCACCGCCGACTTTCATCACAATGAGGTGATCAGACTGGTATTTATAAAAGATCAGAAACCTGCCCTTATTACTTGAATGGGTGGTTCTGCTGCTGGTCTGAAAGTGATTGTGTGTTGCTAGAAGGGTATTCTGTAACTATGATTGGGGAGATCCAGCCTTTGGGACACTCATTGATCTCTGGGATGAAAGGGCTGCAGCACTAATTTAGCACTGTGGCCCCTTTACTGGTTGTCCTGCAAAACTTCAGCCTGGCTGCTTTTGTACGGGGAAAGACCATACTCTGGATTAGTGCTGGGCCCATGCTCGGGATTAGTGCTGGGCCCATGCTCGGGATTAGTGCTGGGCCCATGCTCGGGATTAGTGCTGGGCCCATGCTCGGGATTAGTGCTGGGCCCATGCTCGGGATTAGTGCTGGGCCCATGCTCGGGATTAGTGCTGGGCCCATGCTCGGGATTAGTGCTGGGCCCATGCTCGGGATTAGTGCTGGGCCCATGCTCGGGATTAGTGCTGGGCCCATGCTCGGGATTAGTGCTGGGCCCATGCTCGGGATTAGTGCTGGGCCCATGCTCGGGATTAGTGCTGGGCCCATGCTCGGGATTAGTGCTGGGCCCATGCCCGGGATTAGCGGTGGGTCCATGCTCGGGATTAGCGCTGGGTCCATAGGTCACTGATTTGTTCTCACATATTCTAGTGATGTGCTATCTCAGAAGGGAAATACCCATTTTAGGTCACTATCCAATTCCTATACCTGCTGGCAGAACAGTGCCATAAATCTGTTACATTTGGCTTAGTTATGGCGGCAACAGCATGTCTCTTGCATCAAGAAATGATCAGGCATCTAACATGCCCAATCCACTTATTCTTCACATTTGCTGAGGGGCCCCTATTTAGCTAACTTAAATCTACGGTTTTGGAGACGAGCACTCGCAGAGCCACATTTACAGTGATTGTAAAGGGAATCCATCAGCAGGTTTAGTTATGTAATCTTGACAGCAATACCAGGTAGGGACAGAGACCTGATTCCAGCGATATGTCACTTACTGGGAGCAGTAGTCATGATATACGAGATTTCTCTGCTACAGATCTACCAGTGCTCTGAATGCTGAGCTGGGAATAACGCTGCCCACACCACTGGCTGATTTCTGTAAGTATACACAGAAAGCTGCCAATCAGTGCTGGGGGTGTGGTTGGACCAGGAGGTACATGATGCCTAGTTCTGTGTCCTGATAAAACACTGATTTTATTAAAACAAAAACACAGCCTAGAAAGTGACTGTCGTGCTGCTGCAGAGCAGTATAACGCAAGCTCTACCAGAGGGAGCTTGTGAGGTAAGTGAGACTGTGTACACAAAGAAGCACCACAGAGCAGCAGCACAGGCGCCACCAAGTGGCAAGAGAGTGGTCAGACAAGCCGAGTCAAAATACAATCAGAGGCAGAAGTACCAAAAAGGATAAACAGTAAATGTGGTCAGAAAACAAGTCAGGAGGTTCAGCAGCGGTCAGAAGCGGATAAGACAAAGTCAGAAAGCAGAAGCGAGTCCGAATACGAGCCAAGTCAGGAACCAAAGAATCAAACAAACGCTGGGAAGAGGGCAGACAGGGAGTCAACAGACATGGGACAAGTCACGGATCACAGCAGGACAAATCAAGAGTTACCAGAGTCAGGTTCACATGCCGAAGGCAGAGCTATAGCTGACACCACCAGCAAGATGCCTGGGAGCTATATAGCAAACCTGGGCCCAGAATGAGGCAGAGCAAAGTTAACCCTTGACATGATCCGCCCGGAAAAAGAGCAGACAGGACTAAACCCTGGAACGGATCAGGACAGTGACACAGCACTGGAATCTGTATCTCTGCCCCTTCATCCTGCTGCTCTCAGATTACATAGCAAAAACTTGCTCTCAAACTCCCTTTAATGGTAGAACAACACACCCCGTATTCTCAATTCTATATTTTAGTAATTAACATTTTGTACATGGTCCTAATCTTAGTGTGAAGTGAGTTTTCTTCTGAAGTGAAACCTTTAATGCTATAATAGTTTTTTTTTTTTTTTTTCATAAAGCGTTTGCCCAGGCAGATTGATGAAAGAAATGAGCGTTTAAAGGAGGAAATGATAAGTAAGTGCACAAAGCTTCTACCTTATCAACAGAACGACCTCCACCGGCTGAAAAATCTTACACTGTGTTTTGTCTTATTCTCAGGTAAATTAAAGGATTTGGGAAACCTGGTCCTTAAGCCTTTCGGACTCTCCACCCAGAACTTTCAGGTCAACCAGGACGCTAACACCGGCTCGTACTCCATCAACTTTGTGCAAAATCGCAACGATAACAGATGATCGGTGTCCAGCTGAAGTGACCGGATCATCACAAGGTCGGAACAGACCGGAGTCTCCCTCCCTCTCGAGGACGTCCTCAGATACTTCACCTCATTATAAGGGGCCCGCCTGCCATCCGTATCTATAAATATTGCTTTTCTTTTTTGCTTTCCCACTTTGTATCTGGCTGTGATACGGTGAGAGCGGTTGGGAAACAGCAGTCCTCGTTAAGTCACGTTTCGTGTTTGTGCGCCAATCAATGTTTTAACTATTGGGACTAGAAATATATAAATTATTTAAAAGGAACAAAAAAAATCCTGTTTGATAATTAAGGGAAAAGGTTTTGCCGCAAGATCCTGAATGAAACCAACCATTGCCTCGGGCGCAACCCACTTTATCTATATAACCTGCCATCCTTTTTTTTTTTTTTGGGGGGGGGGGGGTCGTTTACTGTGTATTTTTTATTTTAATAGGGTGACGGACAGCTGTAATCTAGGGGACGGATTTAGGGGGCGACATTTACATTTGTTTGGTTTTTGCATTTTATATAATGGCTGGTGGTCTGCCAGAGCCCCACCGATCAAAAGAACAGGGGTACTTGCTGTCCCATGTCAATGGAGCTATACTGAGCATGTGCAACCACTGCTCCATTCGCTGTACTGGTCTTGCGTGCACATTGAAAATTTGGGCTACCCATTCTTGGGATTGGGGTGGGGTCCCTCAACGGCTTATATGTTTATCATAAATTCTTTTAGATAGGTGATATTCCCATTTAGACATTTATCAGGGAAAAAAATATTAAAGGAGTTTTCCACTATTGGGCAACTGGTTAATGATGAGCCCACGAAGTTAGCAGGGAAAAAAAAAACAACGCTACTTCTCCAGCCCCTGCCAGCCAGTTATTGCTCCCCTCCTTGTACACATTAATAAGAAATTATCTAATGATTTAAAGGGAAGGTCTACCTTATGCATCTTTATTTCATTTGCACTAATCATTGTCTGGACAAAGCGACTGCGGACGTCATGCTGATTGATAGTTGATTTCCTGCAGTGAGGTATTGGAGAGCTGACAATCAATCAGCATGACATCAGCAGAGATGCCCTGTCACCAGAGCAGAGGAGAAGTGTCAGGACAGAATTAAGGCCCCGTCTCACATAGCGATTTACCAACGATCACGACCAGCGATACGACCTGGCCGTGATCATTGGTAAGTCGCTGTGTGGTCGCTGGGGAGCTGTCACACAGACCGCTCTCCAGCGACCAACGATCAGGGGAATGACTTCGGCATTGTTGAAACTGTCTTCAACGATGCCGAAGTCCCCCTGCAGCACCCGGGTAACCAGGGTAAACATCGGGTTACTAAGCGCAGGGCCGCGCTTAGTAACCCGATGTTTACCCTGGTTACCAGCGTAAATGTAAAAAAAACAAACAGTACATACTTGCCATCTGATGTCCGTCAGGTCCCTTGCCGTCTGCTTCCTGCTCTGACAGTGCCGCCGTACAGCGAGAGCAGAGCGCAGCGGTGACGTCACTGCTGTGCTGCGCTCTCGCTGTACGGCCGGATCTCAGTCAGAGCAGGAAGCAGACGGCAAGGGACCTGACAGACATCAGATGGTGAGTATGTACTGTTTGTTTTTTTTTACATTTACGCTGGTAACCAGGGTAAACATCGGGTTACTAAGCGCGGCCCTGCGCTTAGTAACCCGATGTTTACCCTGGTTACCAGTGAAGACATCGCTGGATCGGTGTCACACACACCGATTCAGCGATGTCAGCGGGACCTCAGCGACCAAAAAAAGGTCCAGGCCATTCCGACACGACCAGCGATCTCACAGCAGGGGCCTGGTCGCTGGTACGTGTCACACATAGCGAGATCGTTACTGAGGTCGCTGTTGCGTCACAAAACTTGTGACTCAGCAGCGATATCGCTAGCGATCTCGCTATGTGAGACGGGGGCTTTACTGCGGACGTCATGCTGATTGACAGTCGGCTCCCCACGGTGAGGAAGTGGGGAGCCGGTAATCAATCAGCATGACATCAGCAGAGACGCCCTTTCACCAGAGCAGAGTTGACAAGACGAAGCTGCTCTGTCTATGGGATGTAAGCAGGGGAATTGCATAGGAGCGGGGCCTGTGACTCCTCTGACCAGGGAGAGACCTGTGCCAGGCAGGTAGTTGTTAACCAAGATCCTGGACCTATACGCAGAAATAATAATAGAAGTCCTGGATAACCCCTCTAATGTCCACAGTGGCCTACAGAAATCTCCCGACTGCGATGGGGAAAGAGTTTGTCAAAAGTTTAGCAGAGCACCAGTAAACACAATTGTAGCTCTGGCTGGAGCACAGAATGTAAGAAATCATCATACTTAAAGGGATTATTCACTACTGGACAAACTCTTATTAATGGCCAGCCACAGAGTGCAATGGCCAGCCACAGAGTGCTGTACAAAGTAAAAAAACAAACAAAAAAAAAAACGTGGGGTTGGATTTGCTCCTGTTCGACTATTGCAGCTGGTTAGTGGCTGCTGCTTTGCTGCAATAGTCGCCTGACTATGTTTATGGTGCACACTATATAGTAAGCATGGATCCTACACGTACTTTTTAGAAGAAAAAAAAAAAAGACATGACTAACGGTGAAAAATTTCCAAGTTATGGCAAAAACATGATGCGCCATTCTTTTGTAAGTTTTTTTTTTTTTTCTTCCACAAAGTGGTATAAATGCTGTAAATGTATCCCTCTGTATCTGCTATGATACTCCCTTTAATTAGTACCTTCCCAGAAATTACATTTTGTGACAACACTCTCCACAAAATTTACAAAACATTCATCTTTATTGAGTTTACAAGTTCTCTTGCATGGACGTAACACTTGAAATAAAATAATATAAAAAAAATACAACATGGAGTCTTTCAAACCACACAAACAGTTTTTAAATATCAGATCGCAAGAAAATAAGACTAAGAAAGTAAAGTTCTCAGAAGAGAAATCCAGATCTGGAAGAAGTGCTACTCTTTACGTGCCATGTTCAGCGGACGCAGGTTAACGCTATAACAGATTAGTCACTACACTGTAATTCTAGATAAGAATAACTTGTAGTTCTGTCCTCTTACAATCACATGATGCCCATATCTGTTGGACACCTTACGGAAGGGTATGACGGTCTTGGTCCCAATCCATTAATGTTCATGGAATGGACCGTGTCATGTCTATGGCAGGAAAGGGTCTGGAACAGGTGGCTGGGTGTACGCATCCAATGGTGAGTATTGCTCACTTAAAGGGCTTTATCAAAGGAGCCCACACGTTGCTAATCACAAAAACGAGGGTCCCTTTGAAGCTGTAATTCTCACGTAGTGAAAATGAGGCCCATGGCCAATGCCCTTGAGAGTGGTGGGGGTCCCACTGATTATACATTTATCATCTATGTTCTTCACTACTGCGTTACTGCTCAAATAATTCCGCAATGTAAGCTGTCAGCAATTCCCAAAGTGGCCCTGAGCATCGGTCATCTTTTTTTGTATGGGTTCAATATGTTAGTCCTGCGGGAATATTAATGCACGCCAAAGGTGCAGGGGCTAGTCAGATACTTGTACACAGGTATGGCCTTATAACTAAAACTTCAAAGCCGCGTCACGGCCGTACACTGGGTTCGGAATAAAAAAAAAATCCTGAATTACAGTCATCTGACATTGGCGAACATGTGCCTGACCTTATCCCCCGACTGCCTGACAGTCATCTGACAATGTTCGAACTTGCCTGACATGATCCCTGACTCTCTGACAGTCATCTAACAATGGCCAAACATGTGCCTGACCCTGATCCCCCGACTGACCGTCATCTAACAATGGCCGAACATGTGCCTGACCCTGATCCCCCGACTGACCGTCATCTAACAATGGCCAAACATGTGCCTGATCCCCCGACTGACCGTCATCTAACAATGGCTAAACATGTGCCTGACCCTGATCCCCCGACTGACCTTCATCTAACAATGGCCGAACATGTGCCTGACCCTGATCCCCCGACTGACCTTCATCTAACAATGGCTGAACATGTGCCTGACCCTGATCCCCCGACTGTCTGACAGTCATCTAACAATGGCAAAACTTGTGCCTGACCTGAACCCCAGACTGCCTGACAGTCATCCGATAATGTTCGAACTTGTGCCTGACATGATCCCCCGACTTCCCGACAGTCATCTGACAGTGGCCTAACTTGTGCCTGACCTGATTCCCCGATTGTCTGACAGTGGCCTCCCCAGACTGCCTGACAGTCATTAACAATGGCCGAACTTGTGACTGACCTTATCCCTAGACTGCCTGACAGTCATCGGACAGTGGCCGAACTTGTGCCTGACCTGATCAACCGACTGCATGAGTCCAGACCGTAAAATAAAGGCAAAATTAAAAAATATTTACAAGTCACCATAACCAAGAAGAATAAAGTAGATGCTGCATGTAATTTACGGGGGAAGGAAAGAAAATATTAATAGCATTTTAAATTAAGGGACATTTTGCATTAATTAAATCTTTGGAAACTTGAGAACGTTTCCTGCTCCAACATGTCATGAGACTTGTGAGAACTGCTTAGTCTACTCTTCTTCATAGCCGATACATTAATGAGAAGGGGACTGGCTTGGAGGTTGAAATGAGTAGAAAGCCAGCCCCCTTCACAGACACCAACGCAGAGAACTGTAAATTAAGCATCGGAGTATCAAGTTATGACTAGATGAATTTACAGTCTTTTCCTGCGGCGCCTAAGACAACACTTACGGTTCTCGTCACCTTGGTGTTATCATGGAGGAATTAGGCCAACACTGCAGCTTTCACTTTTATATTACGGTTAAGAATTTAAAGGGCTTGTCCAGGTCATGAATATGACATTGGAGAGGGTACTATTCTGACGCCCTCAGAAAAGATCTGCTTACTGCTACTGCTGTATAGGGGCTATTTTCGGGTACTGAAGCTCTGACCCTATGCACTCAAGTGCACGGCGCCGTGCTGCAAACAGCTGATCGGTGGAGGCAGTTTGCTATGAAGCTCCACGCTAACATGGCGATCACTCTAAGTGCAAAATGACAAGTGCATGTCAAAATATGTAGTTATAGGTGCCATATACTGAAGTTTCTGACATTGATATATGACTTTAAAAGACTTAAAGGAGTTTTCCCTATCTTAAAAATAGGGCTCTGAAAGGGATGATGGTCCTGCGTGCGTGTCACTATTCATTGTCTCTGGGATTGCCGAGGACCGCGCTCGTGGCATTTCACAGCCCAATTCTCAGGATCAGTGATGCTCTTAGCATCCGGACCCCCAGTGATCAGAAAGTTATCACATATCCAACCCGTCAGTACATAAAAGGAAGGTATCGTCAGAAAATGACCTATTGTTTAAAAAAGGTTTTTGTGTTAACACCATTACATACAGCTGATCACATCACAATAGGCGATGTCACAGCTGACCCTACTCACACCTCCTTACTCATGGCCTTTGCACATGCTCATTAGATGCTTCATTGTAAAGGAAAAGGGTGGAGTCAGTCTACTGCTGCTAATGTGCATGTGCATTTTCTGAAGTACGGGTTTAGAATAGCTCCAGTGACCAGTGTGAAAATTGCAAGATGTATGTAGGTACACAATCTATATACTTTTTTTAAAAAAAATACAGATTGTGATATAATAAATAAAACTAACAAAAATGAAGATATATGTTTAAATATATATATTTATCAGAAAAACCTGATTTAACAGGTCATTTCCTGATGACCTATTCCTTTTAATAGGGTGTTCCAGCCACCTACAAATAAACTGCTCAACATGGTATAAAATAGCAATTTTTTATCCTATCGAAATTTTTTATTGTCAGAAGACTTTCAATTATAAGTTTTACTTATCTGAATTCTGTGATGACACGAAATCCCAGCTGTCCTCAAAAAGACCTGAATGGCACTCGCATGAGACATTTGCTACCTTAGCAAATACAACTATATTTGGAGAGTTTCCTCTTGCAAGCCACATTGCTCATGCTAGCCCTACTCTGTTGCCAAAGCCAGTGCTGGCTTCATCCGAGGACTAATATAGGACAGTAGATAAGAAATGAAGGACAGCATCCAGTTCAGGTGAAAGTGTTCACAAAACGATTCCTTTATTTGCCAAAGTGCAACGTTTCGACCCAAATGGGTCTTTATCGTGCTTGATAAAGACCCATTTGGGTCGAAACGTTGCACTTTGGCAAATAAAGGAATTGTTTTGTGAACACTTTCACCTGGACTGGATGCTGTCCTTCATTTCTTATCTGGTATGTACATCTTCCATGGGGGTCCAGTGGAACTAGGACGTGCATCCGTTTATCCGTGTGCTGTTGGCCAGCTACCCTTAATATAGGACAGTAGGCCATTTTGGAAATGTCCGGCAGGTAAAACTTTTGGTAAGGATGCAGAGCTTCATGGGGCTGACATTTTTAAGGAATCTATCAGCAGGTATTTGCTATGTAATCTGAGAGCACCATGATGAAGGGGCTGAGATCCTGATTCCAGCGATGTCACTTACTAGGCTGTGTTCTACTCTTTCAATAAAATCAGTGTTTTATCAGCAGGAGATTATCACTACAGGACTAGGTGTCTTGTGCCTGATAGTCCAACCACGCCCCCAGCACTGATTGGTAAGTATACACAGAAAGCTGCCAATCAGTGGTGTGGGCGGGGTTATACACAGCTCAGCATTCAGAGCACTGGGAGATCTGCAGTAGACATAGAGAAAACTAACTGCTGCACCCTTTAAACTAAGTGATTAATCGCTGGAATCGGGGTCTCTGCCCCCTACATCATGCTGCTGTCAGATTACATAGCAAAAACCTGACAGATAGCAAAAACCTGCTGACAGATTCCCTTTAAGATATATTAGCACAGAGTCTGGCTACTCTCGTGAAACCCCTTTAACATTCAGTTAGGTATTTTTAAGCATACATTGTAAGAACGGTAGAAGTCTGGAATGAGTTAAAAGTTAGAAATCCTTCCCTTGAAAATCTATGAGATTCAGTACTTCTGTAAAATGGAGATGACTTTACAAAATTTTTCAACCGGGCCCATAAATATTTTGGTCCCCCCTCAGCAGATTGCAGTTACTCATCCAGCTGGTAATACTGGTAAGAAAAGCTCACACGGTATAAAATCTACGTTACGCCACGAAATAAAAGAAAAAAAAAATGTCTTTCACTTCAAGAAAACAAGTCCAGTGATGAACTTCAATGAAAAGTTTCAAAGAAAACAAAAATAAAAATCTCACTCTACTGGTTTTTTTTTTTTTTTTTTTTTTTTTTTTTTTACAGTCTCGTGCTTTCATTTTTGCAATATTTCTATCTATTTTTTTCTTATTTTTTTAAATAAAATTTACAATAGAAATAACAATCTGTATAAGTTATACATTATTTTCACAGCTCGGGATTTTACACTTCACACGTCCTCAAAAAGGACACAAAACACCAGTTCTCGGACTTTCATGTACCGTAGGAATAGAAGAAGAAAAAAAAAAAAGAAAAAAATCTCCACCGTGTGTGACCATCCGGAGATTTCAAAGGCAGCGGTTCCTAGTCTGTATTGTCTGGAAAGAGAGAAATGGAAAATAAAAAAAAAAGAGTCAGTATTTCCAAAAGGAATGAGTTAACTCCTGAGATACTATTCAAGTGGCATATAATTTTTAGATTCTTATTTACCAGAATGTTCTTGCAATTTCTGCTCTGAGCCAACAGCATTACAGCTGCTACTCCGCTGCCCACAGTATGAATATTTATATCCTACTCCTCCTATATGTCCGACTCATACCTCCTATACCCCTTCGCATGCTACATCAGAACGGCTGTGGCTTCTGTCAATCGTTGAGGACATAGGTGTGGATCAGCGCTGGAAATTTACATACAAAGGACTCCTAAAAGGTTCAGCACCGAGAAACTAGAAGATTACAATGGATCAGACACAAAAGAGACACAAGTGCTTCTCACAAAATTAGAATGTCATCAAAAGGTTAATTTATTTCAGTTCTTCAATACAAAAAGTGAAACTCGTATAGAGTCATTATACAGAGTGATCTATTTCAAGTGTTTATTTCTGTTAATCTTGATGATTATGGCTTACAACCAATGAAGATCCAAAAGTCATTATCTCAGTAAATTAGAATACTTAATAATAAAAAAAACATCTGCAAAGGCTTCCTAAGTGTTTAAAAAGGCCCCTTAGTCTGTTTCAGTAGCTCCACAATCATGGAGAAGACTGCTGACTTGACAGATGTCCAGAAGGCAGTCACTGACACACTCCTCAAGGAGGGTAAGCCACAAAAGGTCATTGCTAAAGAAGCTGGCTGTTCACAGAGTGCTGTATCCAAGCATATTAATGGGAAGTTCAGTGGAAGGAAAAAGTGTGGTAGAAAAAGGTGCACAAGCAACTGGGATAACAGCAGCATTGAAAGGATTGTTAAGAAAAGGCCATTCAAAAATTGGGGGAGATTCACAAGGAGCGGACTGCTGCTGGAGTCATTGCTTCATGAGCCACCACACACAGAGGTATCCAGGACATGGGCTACAAGTGTCACATTCCTTGTGTCAGGCCACTCATAACCAATAGACAACGCCAGAAGCGTCTTACCTGGGCCAAGGAGAAAAGCTGGGCTGTTGTCAGTGGTCCAAGGTGTTGTTTTCAGATGAAAGTAAATTTTTCATTTCATTTGGAAATCAAGGTCCCAGAGTCTGGAGGAAGAGTGGAGAGGCCACAATCCAAGCTGCTGGAGGTCTAGTGTGAAGTAGCCACAATCAGTGATGGTTTGGGGAGCCATGTCATCTGCTGGTGTAGGTCCACTGTGTTTTATCAAGACCAAAGTCAGCGCAGCCGTCTACCAGGAAATTTTAGAGCACTTCATGCTTCCCTCTGCCGACAAGCTTTTTGGAGATGGAAATGTCATTCTCCAGCAGGACTTGGCCCCTGTCCACACTGCCAAAAGTACCAATACCTGGTTTACAAGCAACAGTATCACTGCGCTTGATTGGCAGCAAACTCGCCTGACCTTAACCCCATAGAGAATCTATAGAGTATTGTCAAGAGGAAGATGAGAGACACCAGACCCAACAATGCAGACGAGCTGAAGGCTGCTATCAAAGCAACCTGGGCTTCCATAACCCCTCAGCAGTGCCACAGGCTAATCTCCTCCATGCCACACCGCATTGATGCAGTAATTGATGCAAAAGGAGCCGCGACCAAGTATTGAGTGCATTTACTGAACATATATTTCAGTAGGACATTTCAGATTTTAAAATCATTTTTTAAGCTGGTGTTATAAAGTGTTCTAATTTACTGAGATAATGACTTTAGGGTTTTTATTGGCTGTAAGCCATAATCATCAACATTAACAGAAATAAACACGTGAAATAGATCTCTCTGTGTGTAATGACGCTATATAATATATGAGTTTAACTTTTTGTATTGAAGAACTGAAATAAATTAACTTTTTGATATTCTAATTTTGTGAGAAGCATCTGTGTACATTCCGATTTCAGGTCTTTTAAACCCGATGCGTTGTTCAGGCAGATGACTCTTCAGGAAACTCTGAAGTATTTATTCCTGAAGCATCTTGAGTAGTGATGAGCGAGTGTACTCGTTGCTCGGGTTTTACCGAGCACGCTCGGGTGACCTCCGAGTATTTGTTAGTGTTCAGAGATTAAGTTTTCATCGCCTCAGCTGGATGATTTACAGCTATTAGCCAGGCTGAGTACATGTGGGGGTTGCCTGGTTGCTAGGGAATCCCCACATGTAATCAAACTGACTAATAGCTGTAAATCATTCAGCTGAGGCGATGAAAACTTAATCTCCGAACACTAACAAATACTCGGAGGTCACCCGAGCATGCTTGGGAAAACCCGAGCAACGAGTATATTCGCTCATTACTAGGCTTGAGTTTTACTAATGTTTAGTTGTTTCATGAGCATTTTAACAACATTTTTTGGCGAGTTTTCCCATATTTTAACTCTTTTTTACTATCGTAGTTTTTCTCGCTGCATTGAAAAATGAAGAAACCACAAACTTTTTTTTTTTTTTGCAAAAATTATGGCAAAACGCTCCCAAAAAACTTCTGGTCGCCTGTTTGATCTATTGACTTGTGTTGTAAAGTAGAGAGCATCTTCTAACATTAGAAAAGAGAATAGAAAGGAGGGGCGTAACATTAGAAAGGAGAATAACAGTAGAATGGAGGGGTGTAACATTAGAAAAGCGCATAATATTAGGAGGGGCATAACATTAGAAAGGAGAGGTGTAACATTAGAAAGGAGAACATTAGAAAGAAGGGGCATAACATTAGAGAGGAGAATAACATTAGAAAGGAGGGGCGTAACATTAGAAAGGAGGGGCGTAACATTAGAAAGGAGAACATTAGAAAGGAGGAAAATAACATTAGAAAGGAGGGGTGTAACATTAGAAAGGAGAACATTAGAAAGAAGGGGCATAACATTAGAAAGGAGGGGCGTAACATTAAAAAGGAGGGGCATAACATTAGAAAGGAGGGGCGTAACATTAGAAAGGAGGGGCGTAACATTAGAAAGGAGAACATTAGAAAGGAGGAGAATAACATTAGAAAGGAGGGGTGTAACATTAGAAAGGAGAACATTAGAAAGAAGGGGCATAACATTAGAAAGGAGGGGCGTAACATTAAAAAGGAGGGGCATAACATTAGAAAGGAGGGGCGTAACATTAGAAAGGAGGGGCGTAACATTAGAAAGGAGGGTCCTAACATTAGCAAGTAGGAGAATAACATTAAAAAGGAGGGGCGTAACATTAGAAAAGAATAGAAAGGAGGGGCATAACATTAAAAATGAGAATAACATTAGAAAGGAGGAGCGTAACATTAGAAAGGAGGGGTGTAACATTAGAAAGGAGAATAACATTAGAAAGAAGGGGCATAACAATAGAAAGGAGAATAACATTAGAAAGGAGAACATTAGAAAGGAGGGGCGTAACATTAGAAAGGAGAACATTAGAAAGAAGGGGAATAACATTAGAAAGGAGGGGTGTAACATTAGAAAGGAGAACATTAGAAAGAAGGGGCATAACATTACACTGTGTTCTAAATTATTATGCAAATATTTCCTCATATTTTCTCTAAATTACCTACAGTATCTGAATTGCAGTCATTGTTATTTTCCAGTCATCTACTATTCTAGTATAATTGCAATGTTTTGGAACAAACTGCCTATGAAAACAGTATCTTTAACCCCTTCCCGACCCATGACGCCTATGTGGCGTCATGGAATGATCGCATCCCTGCAGATCGGGTGAAAGGGTTAACTCCTATTTTACCCGATCTGCAGGGAGAGGGGGAGTTGTACTTCAGCCTAGGGGGGGTGGCTTTGCCCCCACGTGGCTACGATCGCTCTGATTGGCTGTTGAAAGTGCAACAGCCAATCAGAGCAATTTGAAATATTTCACCTATGAAAATGGTGAAATATTGCAATCCAGCCATGGCCGATGCTGCAATAGCATCTGCCATGGCTGGAAATCATGTTCTGGCCCCCCCCACCGCCCCCGATCTCCTCCCCAGTCCTCCGTCCTGTCCGGTACCCCCCTCCGTCCCCCTGTTCGCTCCCCCGTGCTCCTGTCCGCTCCCCCGTGCTCCTGTCCGCTCCCCCCGTCCTCCGATCCCCCCCCCCCCCTGTGCTCCGATCCACCCCCCCACCACCCCCTCATACTTACCGATCCTCCCGAAGTCGGTCCGTCTTCTCCCTGGGCGCCGCCATCTTCCAAGATGGTGGGCGCATGCTCAGTGCGCCCGCCGAATCTGCCGGCTGGCAGATTCGTTACAAGTACATTTTGATCACTGTGGTAGGTTCTATCACAGCGATCAAAATAAAAAAAATAATAAATAAACCCCCCCTTTATCACCCTCATAGGTAGGGACAATAATAAAATAAAGAAAATATTTTTTTTTCTTTTTCCACTAGGGTTAGGGTTAGAACTAGGGTTAGAACTAGGGGTAGGGTTAGGGTTAGGGGTAGGGTTATGGCATGTGCACACAGTGCGGATTTGGCTGCGGATCCGCAGCGGATTGGCCGCGGATCCGCAGCGGATTGGCCGCGGATCCGCAGCGGATTGGCCGCTGCGAATTCGTAGCAGTTTTACATCAGGTTTACAGTACCATGTACACCTATGGAAAACCAAATCCGCTGTGCCCATGGTGCGGAAAATTCCGTGCAGAAACGCTGCGTTGTATTTTCCGCAGCATGTCAATTCTTTGTGCAGATTCCGCAGCGTTTTACACCTGTTCCTCAATAGGAATCCGCAGGTGAAATCCGCACAAAAAAAACACTGGAAATCTGCTGTAAATCCGCAGGTAAAACGCAGTGCCTTTTACCTGCAGATTTTTCAAAAATCGTGCGGAAAAATCTCACGAATCCGCAACGTGGGCACATAGCCTTAGGGTTAGGGTTGGAATTAGAGTTAGGGTTGGAATTAGGGCTAGGGTTAGAAATAGGGTTAAGATTAGGCTTGTGGTTAGGGTTACGGATAGGGTTAGGGGTGTGTTGGGGTTACAGTTGTGGTTAGGGTTGGGATTAGGGTTAGGGTTGGGATTAGGGTTAGGATTAGGATTGGAATTAGGGTTACGGGTGTGTTGGGGTTAGGGTTGTGGTTAGGGGTGTGTTGGGGTTAGGGTTGTGATTAGGGTTATGGCTACAGTTGGGATTAGGATTAGGGGTGTGTTGGGGTTAGTGTTGAAGTTAGAATTGAGGGGTTTCCACTGTTTAGGCACATCAGGGGTCTCCAAACGCAACATGGCACCACCATTGATTCCAGCCAATCTTGCGTTCAAAAAGTCAAATGGTGCTCCCTCCCTTCCAAGCCCCGACGTGCGCCCAAACAGTGGTTTACCCCCACATTTGGGGTACCAGCGTACTCAGGACAAACTGGGCAACAACTGTTGGGGTCCAATTTCTCCTGATACCCTTGCAAAAATAAAAAATTACTTGCTAAAACATAATTTTTGAGGAAAGAACAATTATTTTTTATTTTCACGGCTCTGCGTTATAAACTTCTGTGAAGCACTTGGGGGTTGAACGTGCTCACCACACATCTAGATAAGTTCCTTGGGGGGTCTAGTTTCCAAAATGGGGTCACTTGTGGGGTGTTTCTACTGTTTAGGCACATCAGGGGCTCTGCAAATGCAATGTGACGCCCGCAGACCATTCCATCAAAGTCTGCATTTCAAATGTCACTACTTCCCTTCCGAGCCCTGTCGTGTGCCCAAACAGTGGTTTACCCCCACATATGGGGTATCAGCGTACTCACAACAAACTGGGCAACAAATATTGGGGTCCAATTTCTCCTGTTACCCTTGTGAAAATAAAAAATTGCTTGCTAAAACATCTTTTCTGAGGAAAGAAAAATGATTTTTTATTTTCACGGCTCTGCGTTGTAAACGTCTGTGAAGCACTTGGGGGTTGAACGTGCTCACCGCACATCTAGATAAGTTCCTTGGGGGGTCTAGTTTCCAAAATGGGGTCACTTGTGGGGGGTTTCTACTGTTTAGGCATATCAGGGGCTCTGCAAACGTAACATGATGCCCGCAGACCATTCCATCAAAGTCTGCATTTCAAAACGTCACTACTTCCCTTCCGAGCCCCGGCATGTGCCCAAACAGTGGTTTACCCCCACATATGGGGTATCAGCGTACTCAGGAGAAACTGGAAAACAACTTTTGGGGTCAAATTTCTCCTGTTACCCTTGCAAAAATAAAAAATTCTGGGCTAAAAAAATATTTTTGAGGAAAGGAAACACATTTATTAATTTCACGGCTCTGCGTTATAAACTTCTGTGAAGCACTTGGGGGTTCAAAGTGCTCACCACACATCTAGATAAGTTCCCTTGGGGGTCTAGTTTCCAAAATGGAGTCACTTGTGGGGAGTTCCTACTGTTTAAGCACATCAGGGGCTCTGCAAACGCAACCTGACGCCCGCAGAGCATTCCATCAAAGTCTGCATTTTAAAACGTCACTACTTCCCTTCCAAACCCCGACGTGTGCCAAAACAGTGGTTTACCCCCACATATGGGGTATCAGCGTACTCAGGAGAAACTGAACAACAACTTTTGAGGTCCAATTTCTCCTGTTACCCTTGGGAAAATAAAAAAATGTGGGCTAAAAAATCATTTTTGAGAAAATAAAAATTATTTTTTATTTTCATGGCTCTGCGTTATAAACTTCTGTGAAGCACTTGGAGGTTCAAAGTGCTCACCACACATCTAGGTTAGTTCCTTCGGAGGTCTAGTTTCCAAAATGGGGTCACTTGTGCGGGAGCTCCAATGTTTAGGCACACAGGGGCTCTCCAAACGCGACATGGTGTCCGCTAATGATTGGAGCTAATTTTCCATTCAAAAAGCCAAATGGCGTGCCTTCCCTTCCGAGCCCTGCGGTGCGCCCAAACAGTGGTTTACCCCCACATATGAGGTATCATCGTACTCAGGACAAACTGGACAACAACATATGGGGTCCAATTTCTCCTATTACCCTTGGGAAAATAAAAAATTCTGGGCTAAAAATCATTTTTGAGGAAAGAAAAATTATTTTTTATTTTCACGGCTCTGCGTTATAAACTTCTGTAAAGCACCTGGGGGTTATAAGTGCTCACTATGCATCTAGATAAGTTCCTTGGGGGGTCTAGTTTCCAAAATGGGGTCACTTGTAGGGGAGCTCCAATGTTTAGGCACACAGGGGCTCTCCAAACGCGACATGGTGTCCGCTAATGATTGGAGCTAATTTTCCATTCAAAAAGTCAAATGGCACGCCTCCCCTTCCGAGCCTTGCCGTGCACCCAAATAGTGGTTTACCCCCACATATGAGGTATCGGCGTACTCAGGAGAAATTTCCCAACAAATTTTAGGATCCATTTTATCCTGTTGCCCATGTGAAAATGAAAAAATTGAGGCTAAAAGAAATTTTGTGTGAAAAAAAAGTACTTTTTCATTTTTACGGATCAATTTGTGAAGCACCGGAGAGTTTAAAGTGCTCACTATGCTTCTAGATAAGTTCCTTGGGGGGTCTAGTTTCCAAAATGGGGTCACTTGTGGGGGAGCTCCAATGTTTAGGCACACAGGGGCTCTCCAAACGTGACATGGTGTCTGCTAGCGATGGAGATAATTTTTCATTGAAAAAGTCAAATGGCGCTCCTTCCCTTCCGAGCCCTGCCGTGCGCCCAAACAGTGGTTTACCCCCACATATGAGGTATCAGCGTACTCAGAACAAATTGGACAACAACGTTCGTGGTCCAGTTTCTCCTTTTACCCTTGGGAAAATAAAAAAAATTTCGCTAAAAGATCATTTTTGTGACTAAAAAGTTAAATGTTCATTTTTTACTTCCATGTTGCTTCTGCTGCTGTGAAACACCTGAAGGGTTAATAAACTTCTTGAATGTGGTTTTGAGCACCTTGAGAGGTGTAGTTTTTAGAATGGTGTCACTTTGGGGTATTTTCAGCCATATAGAACCCTCAAACTGACTTCAAATGTGAGGTGGTCCCTAAAAAAAATGGTTTTGTAAATTTTGTTGTAAAAATGAGAAATCACTGGTCAAATTTTAACCCTTATAACTTCCTAGCAAAAAAAAAATTTGTTTCCAAAATTGTGCTGATGTAAAGTAGACATGTGGGAAATGTTATTTATTAACTATTTTGTGTCACATAACTCTCTAGTTTAACAGAATAAAAATTCAAAATGTGAAAATTGCGAAATTTTCAAAATTTTTGCCAAATTTCCATTTTTTTCACAAATAAACTCAGAAATTATCGACCTAAATTTACCACTAACATGAAGCCCAATATGTCACGAAAAAACAATCTCAGAATCGCTAGGATCCGTTGAAGCGTTCCTGAGTTATTACCTCATAAAGGGACACTGGTCAGAATTGCAAAAAACGGCAAGGTCATGAAGGGGTTAAAAAAATAATAAACACTCAAAATGCATGTTCCAAATTATTATGCACAGCAGAGTTTTCAACCTTTTTTTTTTATTTTGAACAAAAAAATTGTCAATTGTGAAGTTATAAGCATTATCATCTTATTACAAAATGAAATCAAACAGTTTTATCAAGTGAAAACTTTATTCTAGGTGATGATACATTTGCATATAGGACCCCTTGTTCGAAAGAAGCTTCTGAACTCTCTCGTCCATTGAATTTGTCAGTTTTTGGATGGTTTCTGCTTCAGTTGTTTTGCATGTGGACAGAATCCCCTCCCAGAGCTGTTGCTTAGATGTGAACTGCCTCCCGCCATCATAGATGCTCCTTTTGATGATGCTCCAGAGGTTCTCAATGGGGTTGAGGTCAGGGGAAGATGGTGGCCACACCATAAGTTTGTCCTCTTTTATGCCCATAGCAGCCAGAGATGCAGATGTGTTTTTGCAGGATGAGATGATGCATTATTATGCATGAAAATGATCTTGCTGCGGAAAGCACGGTTCTTCCTCTTGAACCATGGCAGGAAGTGTTGTTTTAGAAACTCCACATAGATTATGGAGTTCATCTTTACCCCTTCAGGGATCATAAAGGGGCCGACAATCTCTCTCCCCATGATTCCAGCCCAAAACATTACTCCACCTCCTCCTTGTTGGCGCCTTAGCCGTGTTTTCATGGGGTGTCCATCCTCAACTCCATCCATCTGGACCATCGAGCGTTGCACGGCACTCATCGGTGAACAAAACAGTTTGGAAGTCAGTCTTCATGTATCGTTTGGCCCACTGGAGCCGTTTCTGCTTGTGTGCAGTGGATAGAGGTGGTCGACAGGATGGCTTACGCACAGCTGCAAACCTCTGAAGGACCCTGCATCTTGTTGTTCTGGGGACGTTGGAGGCACCAGCAGCTTCAAAAACTTGTCTGCTGCTATGACAAGGCATTTTTGCAGCTGCTCTTTTAACCTTACGCAATTGCCTGTTGGAAAGAGTCCTCAATTTTTCCTTATCAGCACGCACACGTGTGTGCTGGGAATCAGCTACATACTTCTTGATTGTGCGATGATCACGAAGTGTCTTGGCAATGTTGATTGTAGTCATGCCTTGACCTAAATACTCCACAATTTGTTGCTTCTCGGCAGCCGACACATCCTTTTTCTTTCCCATTTTGGCAAAAAATGTAGGCTGCTTAATAATGTGGAACAGCCTTCTTAAGTAGTCTTGCCTTTATTTGGACACACCTGCCAAACTAATTTGCACAGGTATCTGCAATTGCTTTCAGTGATATAAAGAGCCCTGACACACATCGCCATCAATGAGTTTAAATGACAAACAAAAAATTCTAACCTTATCACTCCTAAACTCTATGTGCATAATAATTTGGAATACAGTGTAGAAAGGAGAATAACATTAGAAAGGAGGGGCGTAACATTAGAAAGGAGGGGCGTAACATTAGAAAGGAGGGGCATAACATTAGAAAGGCGTAACATTAGAAAGGAGGGGCATAACATTAGAAAGGAGGGGCGTAACATTAGAAAGGAGGGTCCTAACATTAGCAAGTAGGAGAATAACATTAAAAAGGAGGGGCGTAACATTAGAAAAGAGAATAGAAAGGAGGGGCATAACATTAAAAATGACAATAACATTAGAAAGGAGGGGCGTAACATTAGAAAGGAGGGGTGTAACATTAGAAAGGAGGAGAATAACATTAGAAAGAAGAGGCATAACATTAGAAAGGAGAATAACATCAGAAAGGAGGGGCGTAACATTAGAAAGGAGGCAAATAACATTAGAAAGGAGGGGCATAACATTAGGCAGGAGGGTTTTCAAAATAAAAAAAATTGTTCCAGAATCAGTTGGAAAAGATGCTAAAAAACTAAAAACAAAAGTGGCATCTTCGAGGATTTCTGACTTGACTTTTGGCAATTAAGCTGATGACCAAGCAGACTTCAACTTACAGGAGTTGTGCATCGTCACCTGCCCAGTCTTGACGCTCACACACGCTGAAACGGTCCAATGTCTAGTGAACATCATGCACACTACTAGAATATGAACAAGATCTTTGCTGGTGAATGGTTCCTTCAGCAACTGCACATTGTGCATCGTGCCTCTCTGTGCCTGATGTCGTGCTTGTGCAACACATTTAAAAAGGACCTTTCATTGTTTTGTGTTTTTTTAATGTAAACCGTGTTCCTCCTCTAATTGCTGCTGCTCCACTGATTCTGGAACAGTTTTTCTTCTACACCCCTCTGTCCCAAAGTTATGTCCGCCTGGTTGAAAAAAAATATATACATTTTCTCTTCAACAACTGGGTGTATACAAAGAACTTGCTTTTTCTCCTAACAAAATGACCATGCCCACAGAGATGCTCTGTGGTACTTGCTCAATTGGTTGAAAGGAATATTTTTACTTTTATTAAAAGAGGGGCAAAACTAGTACAAAGGAGGGGCGAATCATTACAAAGGTGGGGCGAATCATTACAAAGGAGGGGCGAAACATTTCAAAGGAGGGGCGAATCATTACAAAGGAGGGGCAAAACTATTTTAAAAAGGAGGGGCAAAACTTACAAAGGAGGGGCGAAACATTACAAAGGAGGGGCGAAGCTATTACAGAGGGGCGAAACTATTACAGAGGGGCAGAACTTACAAAGGAGGGGTGAAACTATTACAAAGGAGGGGCGAAACTATTACAGAGAGGCGAAACTTACAAAAAAGGGGCAAAACATTACAGAGGAGGGGCGAAACATTGCAAAGGAGGGGCAAAATATTGAAAAGGAGGAACCAAACATTGAAAAGAAGGAGAAAACCATTATAAAGGAAGGGAAAAAATATTAGAAAGGAGCATAACATTAGAAAGGAGGGGTACAAAAGAAAACTTGTTCCAGAATCAGTTGGAAAAGATGCTAAAAAACTAAAAAGACTCAATGCAAAGGTTATGAAACTACATAAAACATGGGAAGAAATAGAAAACAGTGAAGCTCTGACTGTGATGATACTTTAAAAGTTTAGGGGCAATTTTCCTAAATGTGGAGACCACCAAAAAGCAGGAAGTATAGACGAACAAATCGTTTAAAAAACAAACAAACAAAAAACAACCTGGTCCATTGGCCAAGTCAGTATTTTGAGGCCATCAGACACGCAAACTTTCTCCGCTTGCCAGCATCCTCGTCTCATCTTTTGATTAGCTGTCCTGGCATGACGTCAGGTGATACATACATGACATTGTGCATGCTAGCTAATCAAAAGATGAAATGGGGATGCTGGCAGGTGGAGGCAGTTTGCATGTCTCCTGTCCAGTAGCAAAGGAATACAGTTGCTGCTGGACCAGGGTTGGTATGCCCATCTCTAATAGGTTGACATGCATTGAGACCTTTGAAAAATCTTTTGAAAAATATTAATGTCACTGCAGGAAAATGTGGTATTACGGGCAGGGCGGTGGAGTCGGAGTCGTGGGTCGGAGTCATGGAAATTGAGGAGTCGGAGGTTAGGCTTATCGACTCCATAGCCCTGTGAGGGCTGTGGAATTGGAGTCGTGGAGTCTGAGTCCATTTTGGTGGAGTCTGAGTTGCAGTCGGTGTCATGAAAATTGAGGAGTCGGAGGTTTGGCTTACCGACTCCACAGCCCTGATTACGTGCGCCCTAATCAAAGTAATAATGGAGCAGCGAGCCGCAGCAAATAGCGAGATCAGATACCGTAATAGGGCATATTGACGGGGATTGGCCCTAAATTAAAGATTATAGCAAAACACATCTGGCTACTTTTGCTCTATCCTGGCATTGGCCAATGCTGTCATCAAGGTGTTACCCTAACCCTGTAAATGAGTGCAAAGTCAGAGGACAGTAACCTAGCACTTTTTTAGAGGGGGGGGGGAATCTTAAGTCACCTCTGCTCCACAAAAAAGAAAAAAAAGGGTTGTGCAGATTGATCCGCCGAACTCTGATCCAGGTTTTGTGGTATCTGTTCGTGAGACCGAAAACCCACAAATCTTTTAACTTCCAGCATCCACGGCACAGCTTTTGATTAGCCAAGGCTGGTTTGTGTCCCATCTCACCAGCCCCAACAAATTAGATGTAGCACCAGGGGTGCCAGAACATAAGAGTTTCACAAACCTCCCGCCCAGCGGACAGGTACCACTAACCAATCCGCTGATCTCATTAGCAGGAATAGCGCCACACATTTCATAGTGACTGCGCCTGGTACTGCAGCTCGGTAACAATCAATGGGACAAAGCTATGGTAAACTCGCTATTAAAAGCGCACAGCAGTGTCTGGTGAACAATGAAGGAGACGCACCTCGGACTAAAGCAGCACTGTCCCTTCAATAAGCTGATTACTGGGGCTGCCAAAACCCACGGATAGCCAATCAATATTGAATTCCTCAAAAAAAAAAAAAGTTTTTAAAAGTGAATTTCAACAGATTTCACAATTTTTATAAATTATACACTGCTCAAAAAAATAAAGGGAACACTAAAATCCCACATCCTAGATATCACTGAATGAAATATTCCAGTTGTAAATCTTTATTCATTACATAGTGGAATGTGTTGAGAACAATAAAACCTAAAAATGATCACAGTAAATCACAATATCCCACGGAGGTCTGGAGTTGGAATGATGCTCAAAATCAAAGTGCAAAATGAAGTTACAGGCTGATCCAACTTCAGTGGAAATGCCTCAAGACAAGGAAATGATGCTCAGTAGTGTGTGGCCTCCACGTGCCTGTATGACCTCCCTACAATGCCTGGGCATGCTCCTGATGAGGCGGTGAATGGTCTCCTGAGGGATCTCCTCCCAGACCTGGACTAAAGCATCCGCCAACTCCTGGACAGTCTGTGGTGCAACGTGACGTTGGTGGATGGAGTGAGACATGATGTCCCAGATGTGTTCAATCGGATTCAGGTCTGGGGAACAGGCAGGCTAGTCCATAGCTTCAATGCCTTCATCTTGCAGGAACTGCTGACACACTCCAGCCACGAGGTCTGGCATTATCCTGCATTAGGAGGAACCCAGGGCCAACCGCACCAGCATACGGTCTCACAAGGGGTCTAAGGATCTCATCTCGGTACCTAATGGCAGTCAGGCTACCTCTGGCGAGCACATGGAGGACTGTGCGGCCCCTCAAAGAAACGCCACCGCACACCATTATTGACCCACTACCAAACCGGTGATGCTGAAGGATGTTGCAGGCAGATCACTCTCCACGGTGTCTCCGGACTCTGTCACGTCTGACACATGTGCTCAGTGTGAACCTGCTTTCATCTGTGAAGAGCACAGGGCGCCAGTGGCAAATTTTGCCAATCCTGGTGTTCTGTGGCAAATGCCAAGTGTCCTGCACGATGTTGGGCTGTGAGCTCAACCCCCATCTGTGGACGTTAGACCATCCTCATGGAGTCAGTTTCTAACTGTTTGTGCAGACACATGCACATTTGTGGCCTGCTGGAGGTCATTTTGCAGGGCTCTGGCAGCGCTCCTCCTGTTCCTCCTTGCACAAAGGCTGAGGTAGCGGTCCTGCTGCTGGGTTGTTGCCCTCCTACGGCCCCCTCCACGTCTCCTGATGTACTGGCCTGTCTCCTGGTAGCGCCTCCAGCCTCTGGACACTATGCGGACAGACACAGCAATCTTTCTTGCCACAGCTCGCATTGATGTGCCATCCTGGATGAGCTGCACTACCTGAGCCACTAGTGTGGGTTGTAGAGTCCGTCTCCTGCTACCACGAGTGTGAAAGAACAACAAACATTCAAAAGTGACCAAAACATCAGCCAGAAAGCATTGGTACTGAGATGTGGTCTGTGGTCCCCACCTGCAGAACCACTCCTTTATTGAGGGTGTCTTGATAATTGCCAATAAATTCCATCTGTTGTCTATTCCATTTGCACAACAGGAATGTGAAATTGATCGTCAATCAGTGTTGCTTCCTAAGTGGACAGTTTGATTTCACAGAAGTTTGATCTACTTGGAGTTATATTCTGTTGTTTAAGTGTTCCCTTTATTTTTTTGAGCAGTGTATGTTATTGGCCCAGGTTTAGAACTGGAGACCTCCAAGTCTACCACCCACCCAGCCTGACTGATAGTTGCAGTTTGTACTGAGCAGTGAGAGATCTCAGCAGGGAAGAGGGAACTGAGGAGATGTCAATCAGAACAGGCTGAATGATTTGAGTTTGAGCTTTCATAAAAAGTATTATTCAGTCATTCTGACATGTATCAAAGGAAGTACACTTGCTTCATCAGTAAGAAGATCCATTTAATCAACGTATATGCAGTCTGTATTGTGAAAGCTGGTGACAAATACGCTTTTGCATGGATGAGAAGAGATATTACATGGCTAACATTGTCAATGAAGATGGAACACATGAGGTCGGTGCTATAAAATGTGCAAAGTATAAAATGGTACAACCCCCAAGAGTAGATGAATAGTAACCAAAAGGAAAAATAAAAGTACAAAATGACTTTTTTTTTTAAAGATTTTAGGAAACCCTAAATGTCAGTTTCTGTTTGCAGGAAAGAACTCATGAAAACAGGAGCATTCAATTAATCTTGAAAATTAGCAATTATGAAAAGTTTGGACATTTGTTATAGCCAAATGTGACATATAATAAAAGGGAAAAAAAATAAAAATATAAAAAAAGGCAATGTATTTTTTTTTCTATATTGGGTCTAAGCATCAAGAGATGACATTATCGTCATAATTATACCCTGTGCACCGTATTATTACCTCATTAGTAGGAGAACATAACCCTGTCTTACCAACAGGCCAATTATTAAATGCAAAATTATCATTTTAATATTCAGTCAATCTTGTGAACTGCAAAATAAAAAAAAAAAATAAGAAAATAAAACTTTCATACAAAATGGTTAATTCAGCTGTTCGGCTATATTAAAGGGAACACTGGAGGAAAAATCGATGTACTATGTTCTGGTTCTGCAGAGTTTAAAGGGATCTTGGAATTGGAAAACACCAACCTACGTCAAGTTTTGTCAGTAGTGTTAACCCATTACTTGCCAAATTAAAATTTTTACAATTACGGATTTTTCAGAAAAGGGCGTCCCAATATTCAATTAAAAATGACAATGACGTGATTTCCTATTTTGAAAACATTCATTTTTCAAACACCACAAAAAATTGGACCTAATTATAAAATCTTAGTTGCTAGAAGTTAGAGATTAGGCGTCCCAAAAAAAGGATATTGGTAGATAATGGGTTATTAAGCAAGAAAAACCTTGTGTGAACAAAAATGGGAAGTTGTGAATTACTGTAAGTGTGCATGTATAGTATATTATATATAGCATAAAAATTGAGTCAAATGAACTCCTTTAAAAAAAAGGTATACAATATCAGAGATTTTCCTACATCTACATATAAAGCTTCAAGAAGTTCACATTAGCCAAATTCTTTTTTTTTCTTTCTTCTTTAATTGTAAGACAACGTAATACCCTAAAAGCATTTGTTTTATCTAGTATCAAAGAACAACTTGCTTTGTTCTTTCCTGGTAAGAAACCCCGACCTTATACTTCACACTCCCACTCCTAAAAGTAAAACTAATCACTTCACCAATTACTGTGTAATGCTTCATTTCACCTGTAGAGGCACTGCTGGGAGTAATGACACCCTGCTGCATAGATCACAGTGATCGCTGGGAGGGAAAGGGTCTGTGCAGCAGGAATATCCTGCGATTGGTTCTTTTTTTTTTTTCTTTTTGGAGAATTGTCCAACGAGTTGACGAAACTAAAATGTTTCACTCTTTAACGAAAAAAATAAATAATTAAATTTATTGTTTAGTTTCACCTTATGGGAGAATTGGACTAATATGATCCCATTTAGTAAGACCGGGCGGCTGATAAAGAAGCAGATGTTCCGCCATTTTTCCTTTTTTTTCACCCCAGTAACACACAACAAATTCAGATTTAGTTTATTTTATTTACAATTTTGTACATTTTAGAGCAATACACAATTACATCGGTTTCAGATTTTCTGACCTGCAAACAGATACCTTAAACTTTCATGAAAACAAAAAAAAAAAAAAAAATATATATATATATATATTTCATTTGATAAAGTACATCCAAAAATAATGTAACAGTGAGACACCGACAAAAGCACACACATGTCTGAACCAGAACAGATCTTAAAAGAAAGGCGGGAGAGGAATCAGTTCAGAATTTGTATATGTATATATATATATATATATATATATATATATATATATATATATATATTCATATTTAACACATTACGATGGCCATGGGTGTCATCATTTTTCATCTAAACTTCTGTCCTGGGATGATATTATAATAATAATAAAAAATAATAATAATATTCCACCTTTTACAATTCAGAATCACTCTATGTACATCCCTCTCCTCTTCACGCACTGATCCACCATGATGGAAAACGGACGCTACAGGCCCAACACATAGCAGGGGACTACGTGGCGGTCAGTGGTCAGTGAGGCTCTCCATGCCTCGTGTCTTCATAGAATTACAAAATATTTATGGAGTGAAATGTTAAATTACAAGGGGGTCACCCAAGACTATTAATCGATGGCCTATTCTTAGGATAGGCCATCAATTTATGAGAGTCTGACTCACAGACCCCCTCGATCCCTTCATTGTTTATCCAGCTACATTCAAGTATGGCCGTTACTAGTACTGCAGCTCAGCCCAGTTCACCGGATTATTAAAGGGAACCTGTCAGCGGGTTTTTGCTCTGTAATCCGAGAGCAGAGTGATGTAGGGGCAGACACCTCGATTCCAGGGATGTATCACTTACCAGTTTTGATATAATCCCTGTTTTTTCTGCTGTGGTCAGAATGCTGAGCCCTGTATAACCCCACCCACACCACTGAGTGGCAGCTTGCTTACTGTGAAGTTGCCAATCAGTGGTGGGGGCGTCGCTACAGATTAGCAGGACAGGATGGCAAGTGACACCTAGTCATGCAAAGATAATCTCCTGCAGATAAAACACTGATTGTATTGAAACTAAAGTAAGTGATACCTCCCTTGAATCAGGCTCTCTGCTCCTACATCATGCTGCCATCAGATAAGAGAGAAAACTTGCCTACTGAGTCCCTTGAATTAATAGCTAGGAAAACGGGCATAGGGCTTTTGTAGCCTAGGGGTAAGGGAAGAAAGAAAAAACACTTTCTAAAATACTTTATGGTCGTGACTAAGCTAAGGCAAAAAAAAACAAAAAAAAAACAAACATACGATGTACAGTTTCTAATCTTGCCTACCTTACGAGTGGGTGGGATCACGTTTCGAACTGGGTCAGGAGGGCTCGCACTTCTGGGGTGAGCTGCTTGGCAGCCTTAGCTGCCTCTGTGATGGCCTTGCGATAAAGACCCTTTCTCTTCTTGTTAAATCGGGACTGGAAGTTTTCTAAAAAGGGGGACAACTGTGACAAAGCAAGGAAGGAAGTTGTTGGGGACCCAAACCATGATATGCTGGCCTCCTGCCGGACGAGGAGGCCGTTATCTTTTCGACTGACAGTTATGGTGAGTATACGGGCGGGCCACCATGGGAAGCCATATATCTTCGCCCAAACAATGTCCCCAACACATATGGTCCTGCCATCGGGGGTCACGCACTTAGAAACATTTTTGGAAAACACCTTTATTTTCAAGGAATTGCTTAACTTTTTCTCTTCTTTGGAAGAGGAGGAGGAAGATGATGAAGGAGGAGGTGGTGCATGCATGGTGCCTGGGGGGAAATCAAAGTTTTCAGTAGAACTACACTCAGAATGGATGGACTTCATGTCATCTGTACTATCGCTACTACACACTGACGCATTGGAAGAGTCTGCTTTCGTTTGATTTAAGGTCATGTAAACTGTGATATTGCTTTTGCTGCCTCCCTTGCTCAGGGCTTGCTGCTCGTCCTGCTCGGCAGGCGGTACGCAGACACTGGCGTTCTCAATTGCACTGCTCACCTCTTCAGGGCCATTGGAAGGGGTCTCTATTTCGGAGGGGGCCTCACCTGCTGAACGGGTGGCAGTGTAGCGGGTCTGGGGCTTGATGGCAATCTTACTGCTGCGCAAGCTCTCAAGTCCGATCTTCAGCGAAGAGTCGTTCTCCTCGTTGCGGTACCTTTGAGGTTTGATGCGCAGTCTTGGTGGAAGGGTCCCTGAGGTCGTGTTCTGAATGCGTCTCGTAAAGTGGACTTTGCCGTGAGCGTTTTTCGAGGAAGAGGTCTCCTTTTGCTTTTTTTGTGCCTTTTCTTTGGCCATTTTTAATACTTCCCGAGCCTTGGCATGATCCATGTTCTTACTCTGCAGCACCTTCTTGGTGTGCAGCTGACCTTTGGGGGCGTTGGTTTGAGAAGCCACTTTTACCACTTTGCCTCGCCCGTGCCCCAGGTTGGAGACCTTGGCAACCGGGTTTTTTTTTTGACTCTCGTTCTGGCTTTTTCCATTTACTTTATGATCAGTCTTAAGTTTCTTATTCACAGTAGTTACACTTTCGTGCCTCCTCCTTTTCCCTTCTTCCAGCTTAAAAGAGTCATTACCAGTCGTCTTCCGGACCTCCCTCTTGTCGGTCACCACGTTTTTACACTTGTCGCACAATACCTGCCTGGGCCGTAGCTTGATAGCGTTCATGATTGAAGTGGGTTCTTCCCTGTAAATTTTCTTTTTGAGTCTTTTGATTTTACGTGGAGGGGGTTGAGGTATTGACTGGTTATACGTGTCCCTGATAAACAAAGGAGGGGGGTACGGAGCTCCTTCATGAAAAAGCGGAGGCGGCTTTGAAGTCCACAGGTTATTATTATTATTAGTAACTCCACAGGGCTCGCTGGATGCGATGGGGGTCACATCTACGGGACCGTTCTCATTTTTCAGTGATTCGTCTTCTTGGAATGATGTGCTTTGAGGCTGGACGGGTTCTTCCGCTTTATTTTTATACTCGCGTTTCGGGTGAAGCGTTACAGGGATTCCATGAGGTCCAAACCTTCAAGCAAAAAAAAGGTGAAATTATACAGATGATCGAAATAACCACATACCAAAATATACACAAAACTTAACATTGAGAGACCTAAAACTTAAAGGAGGCCACAACATAGGTCTCTCGCTCTCGAGCGTTCACAGCCATGCGAAGGCCAGAAGATAAAGAGGTGAATGTGCAGCATGTTTTGCAGAGGATTTAGAGGAGGGAAGGGAAGAGTCGGATTGATGTTGCCCTATTATATGACTGCAGGTTCGTTTCCCCCCCCTTCTCAAAAGAGTCGGAACTTTCTATAGCCATATAACCAAGTTCTGGGGTTCGGTACATCATGGCGCGGCCAAATATTTAAGTGCACCTTCCCACAAGCTTGTTCTCCATCTATCTCGGCCCTTCACTGGCTCTACAAGACAGTTAAGAAGAAGGTGGTGCACGGTGGGGATTGGTGCCGGGGATGAAGACGCACAGGAAAGTGCTCAGATCATAGTTATAGCACTTCAGCCTCATTTGCATAGAGAATAATGGAAGCAATGGATTGTCTTGTGCTTCAAAGACCTAGCACATTGTTCAGGCTACTGGACGCACCGTACAATTAGTGCTAGATAGCACTCGCACTCATAACAGAATGGGGCCGTTCTCATACTGATTTTTCATGGAACATTCGTTCTGTGCAAAGTCGCAGAGATATGTCCAAACTTTATCTGAGCGGCAGATCAAAATGGGCAATGCAAGTGTACAGGTCTGTGAAAAATAACAGGCAGCACTTGGATACCATCCGATTTTCATGGACTGTTAAGAGGAGAAACCTTTTTTTTTGTCCACATAAGAGAAAGACTGATAAAACCCGAAAGCAAATCACTGATGAAACTTGGTCCGTTTTTCTATTGCATGAAGAAAAAAAAATAATAATAAAATGTACGTCTGAATGTTCCCCAAAGACAAACCTCAGGTTTGGATAGGAAAAAGATTTCATACTAGTTAAAGCTTCCCAGACAATGGAAAGAAGCAAGTGGCAGGGGGGCATAGCTATACACAACACTGCTACACCCAAATACAGTGCTCTGCTACACCACACATAGCGCTCTGCTACATCCATATCCCTACACCCAGGGCGCTGCTATATCATCACTTCCCACACCCGAAACTCTGCTATACCCCCACAGCGATCTGCTCCACTCCCACACAGCGCTCCCTCTGCTCCACCCCCACACACAGCTCTCCCTCTGCTCCACCCCCACACAGCTCTCTGCTTCACCCCCACACACAGCTCTCTGTTCCACCCCCACACACAGCTCTCTGCTTCACCCCCACACACAGCTCTGTGCTCCACCCCCACACACAGCTCTCTGCTCCACCCCCACACACAGCTCTCTGCTCCACCCCCACACACAGCTCTCTGCTCCACCCCCACACACAGCTCTCTGCTCCACCCCCACACACAGCTCTCTGCTCCACCCCCACACACAGCTCTCTGCTCCACCCCCACACACAGCTCTCTGCTCCACCCCCCCACACAGCTCTCTGCTCCACCCCCACACAGCTCTCTGCTCCACCCCCACACACAGCTCTCTGCTCCACCCCCACACACAGCTCTCTGCTCCACCCCCACACAGCTCTCTGCTCCACCCACACACAGCTCTCTGCTCCACCCACACACAGCTCTCTGCTCCACCCCCCCACACAGCTCTCTGCTCCACCCCCACACAGCTCTCTGCTCCACCCCCACACACAGCTCTCTGCTCCACCCCCACACACAGCTCTCTGCTCCACCCCCACACACAGCTCTCTGCTTCACCCCCACACACAGCTCTCTGCTCCACCCCCACACACAGTGCTCTGCTCCACCCCCACACACAATGCTCTGCTCCACCCCCACACACCAAATGCTCTGCTACACCCCCACATTTTGAACTTCTTTACAGGCAGGTGACTGATCATATGATGTTAAAGGTTCTTCAACTAGTAAGGACCTGCAACATCCATGCAGCTTTAGTGGTGCACAGGACCTGGTAGCTTTCTTTGCTGTCCTATGTGAATATAGTAATGTCCTCTAGGTCATTCCCAACAAACCCATCACCGGTTGGACGCAACAGGTGCAAATGCCAGTATGTGAACAGCAATGAAAAGGCTAAAAAGCACTAGGCAAACACTAGGTAAGCAGCAGCCAAAATACATAATTTATCAACACTACACCTGGAATCACTAGTTAGAAAACCAGTGTGAATTTTTACCACTAATTTTAATAAGTAGAAAAAATGAAATGGGAAAATATATTAAGGCCATTTCCTCTGGACATTATTCATCACATGTAAGTCTCCATGTAAGTTGTAATCTTCCTGATAAGATCCCATGTAGGTAGGATTGAGCAAAATTGTTTGCAGGATCATGGTTCAGCCGCCACATCTACAGTCCATGGCCGCCAGATCAGAAACCCCTCCTACATGACCACATCCGCGACTCCTCTGTTGATTAGTCGGATGTCGGCGTGACTTCATCAAAAAGGGAAGCAGGCAGGTAGGAGGTCCACTGGGATCTGGTCTGGTGGCCATGGGCTACCAATGTGTCCGCTGGACCAAGGTCCTTAGAATCATTTTGCTCAACTACAGTCAGGCAATAGATAAATAAATACATAGGGAATAATTGATCATTCTCTGCGGGTATAAACGCTCCCCAGCTCCCCATTAAGACACTTGTACAACCTCGATGCGACAATGCTCAGCTGTTTTCATTGCACCCATAGAGATTGTTTGGAGGTGCACGGCACATACTGGATGGCTACTACATGATAAAAACCAAGTAGGGATTAATAGCAAGGACTTCCAGGTTCTGTGAAGTCACATGATCTGTCACATGACCCTCCACAGCCAGTCAGCAGCTATAAAAAGGAAAAAATGTGACATTTCTCTAGCTCTGGAGAGAATCAGTCTCCTTCCCCCTCTGACAGTAGACAATATATTCCTTTCTTGCTTTCCTTGTGGAAAAAAAAAAGCTATCATGCCATACAACTACAAAGGACTTGCTCCTTCACTGACCGGCAGGGTAGAAAGCAATTTCTTGTGAAGCGAGCAAAGGATCACTATGCAGAGATCCGACTTTGGTGAGTGACTGAGCATGTGCGACCATCGGCACATCGCAATATGCCACGAATGCCAGTGGAGCCATACCATGCAAATACCTGTCAATCATGACTGGATTGTTTTTAAACAGCATGTAAACAAAGTTTCTCACATTTCCTTACCAACGACTAGTCTCCTGTCCCTAACTCAACACCATCATGTGAGACCGTCAAATGCAAATCTATGAAAACGGCCTTAATGCCATGAACATTTTTTTTTTATCCATCTCTTATGCACACACACACACACAAAAAACACAAAAAAAAAAAAAAAAAAAAAAAAAAAAACACAACATCTCTTCCAAATAATCACAACCCAATTCCCTATACCCATAGGTGGCCTTGCCATTCAGGAACTTCAGAGTGTTCAAAGGGGGTTTTTGGTGTGTTTTTTTTTTATCTATAGGAAATGTGGCTTAAATGGTTCACTAACAAGTGCCAGATTAAAAATGGCTTTCAGTGAACAGGAAGATCTCACATTGTGAGGCCAAGATTCAGTGACAAGGAGCGCCACATTCACAATGGAGTCATTCAGTCCAGTTCCTAAATGATCGGATGCAGTTAGATCCATCTCTTAGGGCAAAAAAAAAATTATAATATATATATATATGGGCAATTCAGGTCACACGGTTAGTCCAATTATACATGTCAAATGGACTAACCCTCAATTTATTACAGAATGGGAACTTTATCAAACAGGTCTGTGAAAAGCAGAACAGTTCTGGACAAGTAGCCATATTAACCCCTTAGTGACCAGAATAACTTATGATAATGGTAAATTTAGGTCAATATGTTTTGAGTTTATTAAAAAAAAAATATCAAAAATTTGATGTAAAAAAAAAAAAAATTAGCAATTTTCAATCTTTGAATGATTATCCCTATAATCCAGATTGTCATACCATAGAAAAACATTAATAACATTTCCCACATGTTTGTTTTACATCAGCTCCATTTGTAAAATATTTAAAAAAAATTTTTTTTAGGGACCTATCCAGGTTTGAAGTGACTGAGGGTCCTACAAATTGAGTGTCGATGGGGTTAAATAGGAAGCCCCCACATTATGTTAATGTATGATGTAATCACTTGACAGCAGCATCTAAGGGGTTAAACAGATATGGATGGTGCCAAGGCTGATCGTGGCTAATCCAGCAAGTTGTCAGCTATAGTGCACAGCCGACAGCTGCTGGATTGTCACCTGTATGGGGAGGCTATTCTCATATCTCAGGTCAGTAAAAAGACGGATTTGCGGTCATTGTGGGGTTAAATCTATGGCTGGAAATGTTACGCGGACGTGAATTTGAACCGCATCGTTTGTACATTCGGGCCCATCATCTAATTTTACCAATATACATTCGCTTCAATGCAGACTGTAAAGAAGATGAAAATTGTACATCACGTGGACTACGTTATCGGAACGCTTTATTTTTAAATGCAAGTTAATGGCAAACATATGCAACCATACATGCAAATCGATGTATCCGCCAGAGCCATACATTGAAGGCGATATCCGGGACCAGACAAAAAAATATATATATTATTAATATAAATATATATATATTTTATACATATATATATATATATATATATATATATATATATATACACATATATACACACACACACACACACACACACACACACACACACACACACACACCTAAGCACTATCTGGCAGGTAGTTGCTATTTACTTCTACAGATCAGAGGCTTCTTCTCCACTTTGTCGACGGAGCAGGACTTCCAAGGTCATACTGGGGGAGACGACGGTCCATCAGAATGACCTTGGAAGTCCTGCCCCATCGTGTCAGCAAAGGCAGCTGAATCCCTGGCAGGAGGGGTATGTGACCGTTCCGTGCCGGGGGACAACAGTGCCCTGCACAACAGGCAGGTAAGTTGCAATTACCTGTCTGTTCATGCTTAGATACAATTTTTGTTTTTTTTGCAAAGTCCTGGATACATCCTTTAGGAGCAACAATTTGATCTGCCATCTGGGCATACGGGGGTGGGCTCCATATGCAAGAAAGTCAGCGAATCCTGCCAGTGAGCTCAAAATACTTACTCCCAGTTTTACAAGAAGCTGGGAGTCGCACTGGACCAAGAATCTAATGAAGATACACGATGAGTAGCTGGGAGTCTCACCGGACTAAGGTACAAGACAAGTGGCTGGGAGTCTCACCAGAAAGAAAATCTAAAGCACGTACAAGACAAGTAGGTGGGAGTCTTACCGAACCGAGAATCTAAAGAAGGTACAAGACAAGTAGGTGGGAGTCTCACCGGACCGAGAATCTAAAGAAGGTACAAGACAAGTAGGTGGGAGTCTCACCGGACCGAGAATCTAAAGAAGGTACAAGACAAGTAGGTGGGAGTCTCACCGGACCGAGAATCTAAAGAAGGTACAAGACAAGTAGCTAGGAGTCTCACCGGACCAAGAATCTAAAGAAGGTACACAACGAGTAGCTGGAGTCTCACCGGACAGAGAATCTAAAGAAGGTACAAGACAAGTAGGTGGGAGTCTTACTGGACCGAGAATCTAAAGGGACACGACGAGTAGCTGGGAGTCTCACCGGACCGAGAATCTAAAGAAGGTACAAGACAAGTAGGTGGGAGTCTCACCGGACTGAGAATCTAAAGAAGGTACAAGACAGGTAGCTGGGAGTCTCACCGGACTGAGAATCTAAAGAAGGTACAAGACAGATAGCTGAGAGTCTCACCCCAGACCAAGAATCTAATGAAGGTAGACAAGTAGCTGGGAGTCTCACCGGATCGAGAATCTAAAGCACATACAAGACAAGTAGCTGGGAGTCTCACTGGACGGAGAATCTAAAGAAGGTACATGACAAAGAAAAATATATAATAAAGATACGAAGGAGATGTGGATTCTCTGCCTTTTATGATAAGGTGTCATGATGCAGCTGAAAGTCACAGTCACGAGCGGGGACAAATGCTTGTACAAGATTGATAACTTGAGCGCACATCAGTTCCTGCGGATGGACCTGGATGCCAGCCACATTGTGGGCAGTATGGTGGCTCGGTGGTTAGCGCTGTTGCTTGGAAGCACTGAGGTCCAGGGTCAAAATTCCACCAAAGACATCTGCAAGGAGTACATATGTTCACTCCTTTATTTGCGTGGGTTTCCTCCAGGTTTCTCCCACATGGGACCTGAAGGACACCGGAATGTGAGTATGTACGGTTTGTTTTTTTTTACTTTTACGCTGGTAACCACGGTAAACATCGGGTTACTAAGCGCAGCCCTGCGCTTAGTAACCCGATGTTTACCCTGGTTACCAGTGAAGACATCGCTGAATCCGTGTCACACACACCGATTCAGCGATGTCAAAAAAAGGTCCAGGCCATTCCGACACGTCCAGCGATCTCACGGCAGGGGCCCGGTCGCTGGTACGTGTCAAACATAGCGAGATCGCTACTGAGGTCGCTGTTGCGTCACAAAACTTGTGACTCAGCAGCGATCTCGCTAGCGATCTCGCTATGTGAGACGGGGCCTTTACTGATAGGGAAATTAGATTGTGAGCCCCAATAGGGACAGCAATGATAATGTCAGTAAAGCGCTGTGAAATACGATGGCGCTATATAAGCATAAAAAATAATTGTGAGATGCCAACTGTAAAATAACAGTACCCCTAAAATGACTGCAATCCACAGATCCAAGACTTCGCAAATCTCAGGTGGTCAACTGTTAGAGCTAGGGATATTTAGGGGGCAACTATATGGCAGCCATTTAACTTATAGAGGGTACGAAGCAAAATAGCCTTCCTCTGTGATGCGTATATGCACTATAGGACACGTGGAGAGGAACTGTCTTCATGTGACAACTCTAAAAAGGTTAATGTCACATTCACATCTTAAAAGCTCTGGACAAACAATATAATCCCTTCTTGCAGAAAAAGCCTTCTCAGCTACGCTGCCATGCTACTAGAATTACTCTCTAGAGACTTGGCTGTGACCGAAACACAAATCTATCCATGTAGTAGGCCATGTAAACAGGTCACCTGTTACCTGGACTGTGGACACCAAAGGCATATATACATGAGCAAGGTTTCCCTGCACAATGCAAACACCATCAGAGATATATAGTGTGAGCGTGTAGGGATGTCTTTTTAGGACACGTGAACCTTGGAAGAGCCACTAAAACGTAAGAGTTTGTTCATTACTGGACAAATCTTTCTTAAATGCTTCACTGCCACAAATGAAAACACACACTCACCTCCAGGACCACCTACCACCAGCTATTTCGGCAGTCTTATGGTGGTCACATGGTACAGTTATGTCACGTGAGCGCTGCAGCCTATCCGTGGATTGGCTGCCGAGTTCACCCTTGCATCAGACAGAACTGTGATATACATGTCAGTGGATGACAGCACCAACATCGCTGACACCGACCCAGTCCAGGAGGCAAGTGTGTGTAGTTTTTTTTACATTTTGAGTCACTGTAGAATTTAAGTAGTTCACAATCCCTTTAAGATCAACAATGTTGATTGTACGCAACAATCTCTACATGTTTTAACATCCCAAAATTACAGTAGTGGTAAGACCACGCGGGACAGAGTATTCTGCGATGGAAAATCCACATCGCCAGGTTCTGTACCAAAATGTTTTTGTGGTTCTTTTTGTTGCAGGTTACAGATTTCACCTTTTGCATTGCAATGGGTAAAAGCCATCAATGCAGGAAGCTATGTGTACAGAGATGTTTAAGGGACCAGTAAAGGGTTGCAGCGGGAGCAACATCGGCAGAAGCGCCGATGACTGGCTGCAGTGGTCATGTGCCCTGTAGTTGGGACATTACAAGTGCAACCTGTAAAGAATCACCGCATCAACGGTGGAGACATGTGTTTGGAGCAGGGCATGGAGTGTACCAGCTCACTTTGAACCAGAAAACCTCGGTTGTATTTGTACCAATGTCACAAATTATCACCTGTGAGTGAACGGGTATAGTCTAGGAGACTGATGAAGACGGGCAAGCGCTGTGTCCATCAGTCCGATATACTTGGATGGGCTGGTAGCCATTGCTCTGCTCACAAGGGAGACTTGGGACCCCTTTCTCCTGACGGGTGGGGGACACAGTAGCAAGACTCCAACTGATACTTTATCGGATATATCCTAGCTATACTTTACTCACCCTATTAACAGCGGGGGCAGCATTTATCGTACATTTGCCTATGGATCAGTATCTAGCTCCTCACCATCATACAGAGCATCCAGGAAAACCATGGAGACCTCGACTATAGATCAGCTCCAACCCAACACGGACCACTACTCCAACCTGAAGGCATATAGTAGTTATGAACAAACAAGACTGCGGGTCACAATGTCTTTCGAGAATTGATGATCTTGCTTCTTTTGACCTGAATAAAGCTATATTATAGAAAACCAGGAAATCGCAAAATCCAAAGAAACAGTGCTCAAACAGAGAAAGTCCCTCACCGAAAGCTTCAAAGGACTCTAAAAATATACTCCAGCCCAGCGTCTTGGATTCTATACACGCAGCGTTCATCTAAGGGGTCATATGTTTCAGTATATTACTGGATAAATTGGATTTTGTTTTCAATAGTTTGTGCAAATAAAGCCCCCAAGTGCATAAAAGGGAACCTGCCACCTGATTCAAGCAGCATGATTACAACCAGGTATACTGCCGATCCGCAGATCCGATGAGAGAGTGACCCGTCACTTGCAGCGGTGCCGGGAAGAGAAGGCGAGGGGACATGCTGGACTAGTCTTGTCTTTGGTCATGGTCATCAGACGGATCTTTAAAGAATATGTTCTCTGAAACACCAAAGTATTTAAGAGAAATATATACCTGGCTGCAGATGACAGGTTCTTTGTAAAGTTGGGTGATAGCCCTCATTAGCATAGGAAACGGGGACATTATAAACGTTTTTCTATTTAATTGAATTACATTATACAGGGCTGGTTAGGGAGTTTAATCATACATAGGTGAATGCTGCTGGGTTGGAGATCACGTGGGAACCTGACAGGTTTAAGACTTAAAACTTTCTAGTAACTCTTGTGTGTCTGTGCACAGCTCCTATCCACAGGCTCCAGGCAGTCTCATGGACTCTCCAAGACCTCACCCATATGTCTGCGGCTTCTAGTAAACCTGCCAACTGTCATTGGTCTTCAGGACTTCACCTGTTTTCTGCAGCTTCCAGTAAACCTGCTACTTGCCAGTGGCCTTCAGGACTTCACCTGTCTGCTTGCAGCTTCCATGGTATTCACACTGCCTATTCACTCCGGAGATCTGTCTGCTACCTGTTCCCGGTCTTCTAGAGCCTCTACTGCCTGTCTGGCGGGTTTCAGCACAGCTCCTAGCTGCCTGCGTCTTCTATGGTATTTATAGGGAACCTGTCACCCCCAAAATCGATGATGAGGTAAGCCCACCGTCATCAGGGGCTTATCTACAGCATTCTGTAATGCTGTAGATAAGCCCCCGATGTTACCTGAAAGAGGAGAAAAAGAGGTTATATTATACTCACCCAGGGGCGGTCCCGGTCCGATGGTTGTCTCAGGTCCGCTACGGTGCCTCCTATCTTCATTCCATGACGTCCTCTTCTGGTCTTCACGCCGCAGCTCCGGCGCAGGCGTACTTTGTCTGCCCTGTTGAGGGCAAAGCAAAGTACTGCAGTGCGCAGGTGCTGGGCCTTTCTGACCTTTTTGGCGCCTGCGCACTGCAGTACTTTGCTCTGCCCTCAACAGGGCAGACAAAGTACGCCTGCGCCAGAGCCGCGGTGTGAAGACCAGAATAAGACGTCATGGAATGAAGATGGGAGGCGCCGGACCGGACCTGAGACGCCCATCGGAGCGGGACCGCCCCTGGGTGAGTATAATCTAATGTCTTTTTCTCCTCTTTCAGGTAACATTGGCGGCTTATCTACAGCATTACAGAATGCTGTAGATAAGCTTCTGATGACGGTGAGCTTACCTCACCATCGATTTTGGGGGTGACAGGTTCCATTTTTGCTGCTTTCAGGACACCTTTAAAACTTTTAGTTTGCCTAAAGTGACACTTGTTTCCCACGTGCATGGGATGAAACATCGAGACTCACACTGATTGTCAGAATGGGGAATTTTTATTAATTTTATACTGGATGGTCGAATGCCTGAGTGCCAATTCATTCTCTGTGGGGCTGCTGGAAAAAGCAGAGTGTGGCACTAGTCTGCCCTGTAGGGAATGCCTGGAACGGCAGATGAGCATGAGTGTGCCCTATTCTAAAATTGGTGCAGATCCGAGAGGTCAGACCCCCACAGATCAAGAGATCATCTATCTTTTGGATAAGTGATAACTGATTTCACCAGGCAACCCCTTTAAGCATATTTAAAGGGAACCTGTCAAATGATTAAAGGACTTGTCCACTACTCAGACAACCGCTTCTTGAACTAAATGCTAGGCCCCAATAAAATAAAAAAAACTATGCTCACCTCCCGTGCTGGTGCCTTCCAGCGGTGTCAGCATTCGCGGTCTCGGAGTTCTCGTACGGTGTTGTGACGTGGTGCTCAGCGCTTAGTCAGCACTGGCGTCACTGTCCCCACCTTCGTATGGATTAAACACAGAGAAAATCACGGATCAGCTGCAGCTGGACTTTCTCTTCACGTTCAATCCATACAAAAGTGGTGCCAGAGCGGACGGGGCACCACGTTTCACAACACCGCACAAGAGCTCCGGGACCATGAGTGCTGACACCGCTAGAACGGCGCCGACAAGGGAGGTGAGTATAGATTGTTTTTTTTTCTTTATCGGGGCCAAACATTTGGTTCAAGGGGTTATTCTTGTAGTGGACAACCCCTTTAATGCTGCTCGAAACCAGGGACAGCACAAAGAAAAGAGCTCCATCATTAAAAATATTTGTTTTACTCTGTCAAAAGTAGGAGCCAGGAATGAAGGGACTTTAAGCCACTGGGGTCTCCCTACCCTGCTCAGCTAGATTGACAGGTCTCTCTTCATACATAGAAAGGGATCTGACAATCAAATAAAGCCAGGCTCAGACAGACAACCCACTTCCCAACAGCTGGGATACCCCAATTTAATGACCTCTCAGTTCTCAAAAAAAATCACAGTGAATAGCCCCATAGTGTCACAGGTAAGAGATATCCGTGAAAAACAGACAGCACTCGTACGAGTAATATCAGATGAGTCCTAAAGAGAAGGTGCAGAAAGATTTATCTGGTACCACGTCCAAGAATTAAAAAAAAAAAAAAAAAAAAAAAAAAAACTTTCCATCTGTCAATAGAATCTTTAATTGAAGGCAATGGGCTGATAATACAAGCATAACTCCCAATTACATGGTATCTATAGTATGGGGCGCGCACGATAACAGTCCATCGAAATACATTTTGTGGCCGATTTTACCTTTAAATTGCAGAGTGGACTGCACACTCTGTAGCGGTCCGTGTTGCAATTTGGAAATAGAATTTGCTATGGAATATAATTAGAAAAATGGTTGTGTGCTACAAGGCTGCATTTACAAATGTTGGAATGATGTGGATTTTGGGCCGAAAATCCATGTCAAATCCACAGAGGATGATAACGGGGGTAATTGTTGCGCCAATGTAATGCATATCGGCGCCAGAAATCTGCGTCTGCCTCAAATTCCTGCTGCAGAGAAAAATCTTGGGTTTTAGTGTCATCATAGGAGCAGATCTACCGTGACTTGTTTTCACTGTAGTTGGAGTCAACTTTAAAGGTGAAGCATCCCTTTAAGGGCGCAATCAGATGCAGAACAGAACTGCAATGAACGCGTGGACTGGTCACGGGTCTCCCAACCCGAGCGGACAGCTTCATAAAAAAATATGACGAAGTCACGCTTGGGTGGGGAAACCCGTGCCCAGTCCGTGCATTGCGGTCACTGCGGACCAACAGTTTTCAATGTGCCCTAAAGGGAATTTGTCAGAAGAAATTCACAACCCAAACTTTTTCCAACACAAGTCCAGCAATACCTTTAACATGGTAGACCCTCCTTATTGAAAAATCGGAGCAAATTGATATGTAAATGAGGCTTAAGACCTATTTGTAGATCTGAAGCGTCTGTCGCTCCAGCTCTGTTATCCACCTAGCGCTCCCTCCTCCTGCTTGACTGATGACTCCATTGTCTGAAGCATGAGGCGGCGGCGCTGGGTGGGGAATAGAGCTGGAGTGACAGAGGTTTCAGATCTACCATAGCTCTTCAGCCTCATTTGCATATCAATTCACATGCTGATTTCTCAATAACGGGGGAATGGACTGGCTATGTCAAGGAATCATTTGACTTGTCTTTGAAGGAGCTACATGCACATATGCATGAAGGCAGCGTGTCCCACAAATCATGCAAGATCTCGCAGATGTCACTAGGCGTGCCCAGGGTAAATATGGATTCCACCCAGCCACAAGGTAAAGTCTTTCAGACCCCATCGTAGGTTATTGATTAAAGGAGTTGTCCCCTTTCAAAACTCTTTTTCCATTAGGCTCATTTACCTGTTAAAAAAAAAACACAACACGACAAACGGGTATTTACTTCCTCTCTCCGGCTCCAGGTCTGACTCTGCACCATTGCTATGTGAACAGCGCTGCAGTCAATCACCGAGCTCAGTGGCTCCACTTATGAGGCAGAACAAGCTGAGCTTAGTGATTGACTGCAGCGCTGTCGACATGACGTTGTCACAGTAGCGAGACCGGTCAAGCAGCGTAGATTCAGCGCTGGACCCAAGGAGGGGAAGCAAAGCTCAAGGGGTCGACTGATATAATCATCTAATAGGTGCCTAAAGCTGGATTTACATGTATAGCATTAGGTGCCAAATTTTAACCTTAAAGGGATGCAGTCATGTCCCAAAACACTATTGACCTGCAGATATGGGGCTAATCGGCAAGTTAATAGTGACCCAAGACCATAAGGCCGCCACACTAAAAGCCTGTTCAGCACAATAGTGAGCGACAGCTGTAACCGCACCCTCGGCACTGACTGCTGGATCTGTACTGATGCACTGGATGTCAGTCAGCGCCGGGCGCAGTTACAGCCGCTGCTCACTAGGTACTGAAGCCATGCCGGTATGACTGAAAGCCGGAGGCTGCTGGGAGGAATAAAAGTTCACTTCCTTACGACAGCCGGGCTATCAGTGCAATGGCCACACGGATTGAGAATGCCATTAACCTTAAGAATAAACCAGTATCTCCAGGCCAATGGGTTTTTGTTTTTTTTCACATGGCAGATTCCCTTTCAACCAGTGTCAAAAATCTGTACACATTTAATGTATATATAGAAAAAAAATTAACTAACTTTCCAAAGTTTAGTTGGTGGATAAGATTTTCATGTCCCCAAATGCTATTAAACTGCAGATTTAGCGTTAATCTGATCTGTAGGTTAATGCTGCCCGGCCGCCTTACTGCAATCACTACTGGGAGGAAATGAACCGCCGGCTTTCAGTCAGAAGAGATCATGGTGGGGCTACAGTCACTGTGCATTGTCTGTAGCAAGCTCAGGCATTTTGATTGACAGTTCAAGCTTCACGATACGCTCCAAAGCTAGCCGTCAATCAAAGTGCTTAAAAGCCAGGGTTCACAATGCGGCAAGTGGGGTGTAGCCTCTCCAGGCACGCCTCTATGACTGAAAGCCGGCAGCTCCGAGGAGTAAAAGTTCATTTTCTCTAGGTAGCTGAGCGGCCAGAAGTATTGTAAATAATGTTATTAACCTGAAAACTAACCCTATATCTACAGGTTAATGGCATCTGGGGACAAAACAGGTTCCCTTTAACTCTGCTGCTACTATAAAATGAAGCGGATTTTAGCAGTGGAAAATCTGAACATAAAATCCAAACCCATGCACAACTTGTAAACCTAGGCCTAAGGGCATGTTCTCAGGTCAGAATTGGTGGATTTAATAATTAGGCATAATTTGACAACTGTGAAATCCTTAGAGGTCACATTACACTGCAGATTTTCTCCGCAGCATGTGGATGAGGTCTTACAAAATGCTAAAATTTTATTACACAGCCAATTTTCCGCAAGCAAAAATCTGCTGCTTATCTGAACCGTGTGAGCATACCCCAAGGCTGGAGAATTTGAAAATAACCTTGATAATGTCAAGCACTAAAAAAAAATAAAAATAAAGGTAAAATGGTCATTTCTCCTTTCCGTACCTTTTTGACAGATCCATTAGAACCCCTGAGAAGATTCTGTCTCCGTGGCGGAAGGAAACCACCATTGCATCCTGAATTATGTGATCAAGCGTAACCTGAACTTCAGAACCAGGAAGGAGATTGATTCCCCCGGTAACCAGCGCCTCTATGGTGGACGGTGGCTCTTGACGCAGATCAGGGTTGTCCATACATGTATCTTCGACTGTTACAACAGAGGGAAGCGAGGGCTCCTCCGGGAGGTCTTTAGTCTGTACAATTTCAGCAGGCGCCGTTGACGCCTCATTGTCTTCTTCCTGTACATTGGCCTCAGCGTTAGAAGAGTACGCCATGGTCGTTTTAGTGTTCCTATAAAATGGATCGTAATCGACGTCTTGAGAATAAGACGCAGAACTTGTTTCCACGTTCGGCTCAGTTTCCATATGACCAGATTGAGAGTCCAGCTCTTTTTCCATAGATATTAGCTCGGAGCTGATCCCGCTGTCCATCGGAGACATGGCGTCCTCCAGCGTCTGCTCCTCGTTAGGCGAATGGACATCCTCAGGGACCGAATCAGACATGATTAGTTGCACAGATTCCTGTTCAGGGGACCTATCCGACTGACACTCAAGAGATACATCATGACTCTCTGGACTGTCAAGTTTCACCACCAGGGCTGGCTGTAAGAAAAGCTCAACTTCCGTACATTGCCCGGATTCATCAAGAACCCCTTCATTTTCTACATCTTCTATTTGAACTTTCTCTTGAAATGATTCAGGAACAGATTCATAGTCACCGTCAAAGTCCTCATTGTAAGAGACCGAATTAGGCATCACATCCACCCATTTGGGAACAACTTCATTGTCGGCAATCTCAGGAATGGCTGCTGCTTCTTCTTCTTCTACAGTACACACCTCGGACTCGACCATCTGAAGCTCAAACACAGCAGCCTCGGGCTCAACCAAGGCAGTCTCTGACTTGACAGCCTGGGACTCTACCATGTCCAGCTCAGACATGCCACCTTTAAAGTCAACCATTTCGGGCTCCAACATAGCCTCAGACTTGATAATCTCAGGCTCAAACACAGCAGCTTCGGATTCGACCATCTCTGGCTCGGCCATGGCAGCTTCGGATTCGACCATCTCTGGCTCAGCCATGGCAGCCTCACACTTGACCATCTCCGGCTCAAACAGAGCTGCCTTGAATTCGACCACCTCTGGCTCAACAATGGCAGCCTCGGATTCGACCATCTTCGGCTCGGCCATGGCAGCCTCGGACTCGACCATCACTGGCTCGGCCATGGCAGCCTCGGACTCGACCATCACTGGCTCGGCCATGGCAGCCTCGGACTCGACCATCACTGGCTCGGCCATGGCAGCCTCGGACTCGACCATCACTGGCTCGGCCATGGCAGCCTCGGACTCGACCATCACTGGCTCGGCCATGGCAGCCTCGGACTCGACCATCACTGGCTCGGCCATGGCAGCCTCGGACTCGACCATCACTGGCTCGGCCATGGCAGCCTCGGACTCGACCATCACTGGCTCGGCCATGGCAGCCTCGGACTCGACCATCACTGGCTCGGCCATGGCAGCCTCGGACTCGACCATCACTGGCTCGGCCATGGCAGCCTCGGACTCGACCATCACTGGCTCGGCCATGGCAGCCTCGGACTCGACCATCACTGGCTCGGCCATGGCAGCCTCGGACTCGACCATCACTGGCTCGGCCATGGCAGCCTCGGACTCGACCATCTCCGGCTCAGACAAGGCAGCCTCGGACTCGACCATCTCCAGCTCAGACAAGGCAGCCTCGGACTCGACCATCTCCGGCTCAGACAAGGCAGCCTCGGACTCGACCATCTCCGGCTCAGACAAGGCAGCCTCGGACTTGACCATCTCCGGTTCGGACAAGGCAGCCTCGGACTCATCCATCTCCGGCTCAGACAAGGCAGCCCCGGTCTCGACCATCTCCGGTTCGGACAAGGCAGCCCCGGTCTCGACCATCTCCGGCTCGGACAAGGCAGCCTTAGATTTAACCATCTCCAGCTCGGACAAGGCAGCCTCGGACTCGACCATCTCCACCTCAGACACGGCAGCCTTAGATTTTACCATCTCCAACTCGGACTCGACCATCTCCACCTCGGACACAACCAACTCCAGCTCGGACATGGCCACCTTGGACACAACAAGCCCAAGAGCCTCGGGCACGACCGACTCTGGGTTGGACATGGCGACCTCAGTCACTTCAGAACTGACCATTTCGGACACAACCAGCCCGGTGACCTCAGACACAATCAGCTCATCACTCAAGTCCATGATCGATGTTATCTGACCTTCCGGCTTCAACGTAGGGTCTTGTCCTTGTAAGATCAGATCAGGAGCCAGATCGGTCTCCATCCTTGAAAGCGGATCTTGCTCATCCGCCACCTCCACAGTGGGACACACAGGGTCGGGGGTGTAGATGGGATCCAGGGGGGCAGATACCTGCGTATGTAGGGGGGCAATGTCTTTGGGAGGATCTGGCATTGATGCAAACGTCTCGGGAAATGATTGTTGGAAGGCGGCTTCTTGTGGGGGGTCCGGAGTGGCCAGGACGGGCTCAGGAGCACATTGCACTGGTCCTGACGTGACCTGAGGATGGGGGGAGGATGCACAGGCCAGATGCACCGGCTCAGGGGCTGCTCCTCCATGACAGGGGGCAGGAGGGCAGTTACAGTCTGTCGCCATTTGCATAGGTTCCTCTTCTCCCAGCGCTGAGGACCCCAGGGCAGCAGGGGGTCCCTCCACTTCACTTTCCCAGTGAGGCCCTATACACTCCGCAGGCTTCTCAGTCTCGGGTAGCCGCAGCTCTGTCCCTCCATTACCGGCCTCTTCTACCACACCACCGTGCAGCTCCGTACTGTCACGGCGCGGCCTATCATCTCCAGAAATCGGCTCGCTGTCTGGCTCGGCTTCTCCTCCCTCCCCCGAACCAGGCGCACCAGCAGCGGCCGCCATTTTCTCTTTCGCGTCTAACCCCCCTCCTCCTCCTCCTCCTTCTTCCTGAGAGACTGACAAAAAACCCGCCCTCCGACTACTAATATCAAATAACGATTGGTCGAATCGCCCATCAATCAAACGATATCAGCGCAACAGCACTTCTCATTGGCCACTTCCCGAACTACCTTTCCCAAGGTAAAAAAGAAAGCTGCCTGCCGATTGGTTAAAGGAATATGATCTCGCATAGCTCATTGGCTAGTAGCGGTGTCAATCTCTGGAGAGACGTTGTGCTTATTGGTCGACGTACAAATCAATCAAACTACTATCCTTTTTGGTCTTGTTGCTAGGCAGCAAGCCAACCGCTATTACCAATAATGCAGCAGATGGAGGCAGCATGGCCTTGGTGTTTTTATGAGGCGGTGTTATGGCTGCTGCTCTGTCACACTGCTCTTCTGCTTGTATAAGAAAAATAACGTACAATTATAATAAAATATTATAAACAGCAAATAAAAAATGTGTCTGAGGAAAATAACAGGCAGATACTGATCTTTCCCATCCCCCGCTCCATCTGTGCCATGGTCCTCATGGTGCCATGTTGGCCACTGACACGGCTGCTCCAGGCACTGGTTGCCGTGGTTATATAAGCCAAGATTGGCGGGGTACCATTGTACGTGGCGGGGGGGGGGACGTGAAAACATCTTTACCTATATGCATCTTTTACCAAAAGTGTCCGAAAACCCCTTTAAATATATCTTTGTCCACGTAAATATCTAAATAACGTGATATATATTTACACCACGCCATCCAATGCCTGGCATTGTGCTTGGTGATGTAAGGCTTGGATGCAGCTGTTCGGCAAAGAAGATCCCGCCTGTGCACAGGTTTTGTGTTCATATTAAAGGGGTTGTCGGGCCTCAGGCCACAAGTCTGGAGTCACTCTATGTGATCCTCACATCGCGCACTGTGAGGAATCTCCCCCTCCGGGCCTACATGTAGGTGATTTGCATATATGTGGTCACATGCCGACTAGACGTGTGCAAGTGGATTGAGCAAGGCCTGACACGTCTAGTCGGAATGTGGCCAGAAGTATGCAAATACGACCACCTGCTCCGGCACCGGAAAATCCTCGCAGTGAGGATTCACATAGAGTGACTGTAGACTTGTACCCTAAGATGGGACAACCCCTTTAATGCCATGTGTAATACATTGGTTGTCCATCCCTTTATAAAAATATGGGACTATGGTGGTCTGAAATAAAAAAAAACATATTCTTACCTACCGGACCTTGCCCTTGTCCTCCATTGATTCCTCTTTCAACAGTCACCACTGCAGCCACTTATTAGTCACGTGGCTTCCAACTCACAAGAAAGAGCAAGGAGACCATATGTTCCTTTCAGAGTTACACGTGGCACGTGATGTCACCGCTGCGACTAGTGATTTGCTGCAGCGGTCAGGTGGCGCTTCTTCCCCACTGGAAGAGGAAGCAGCTGGGAACACAGGGATGTGGACTATGGATGTCGTTCGAGGCAGTGGGATCCCGAGTGGTCACTCCTGTCACCTCCACTGCCTAAAGGTTTGCGTAGGGGGCTGCCAGACACGTCGTGTTCTCTGACGTGCAGGGGAACATGGACAGGGATCCGTGTAGACAGAAGGTGATGGTCCCCGGGGGCACTGCCGAGGTGGACGAGAAATCCCTGAGGCTGACGGAGTCAGTGGGCTTGGGGATAGTCCAGGACGAACGAGTGTCAGGGCTGAAAAGGTACTGTCCTAAGGAACGTGAAATGTCGGGCCCTATCCAACATGTCACCACCTGATGAACTTGAACTGACTAGTGATGAGTGAGCGTGCTCGGCTAAGGTGTTATCCGAGCATGCTCGTGTCTTAATAGAGCATTTTTGGCATGCTCGTGAAAAAATGCTCGATTCGCCGTGGATCCATATCTTGCGGCTGTTCGACAGTTCCAACACATGCACATATCCTGTTTGTTAGGCAAACCCTGCATGGGTTGCAGCTGTCGAACAGCCTCAAGACATAGGGTCGCGGCGACTTGAGCATTTTTTCGAGCACGCCGAAAATGCTCGATTAAGACACAAGCATGCTCGGCTTATCTGAGCATGCTGGTTCATCACTACAACTGACCAGTAAATGTTTGTTGGAAAAAAAATTGGTGTCCCATGCATTGTGTGCGGCAACTACTGAGGATGGAAGCCTGGAGGCAGCGGCCTACAAGTGGATGTGATGCCCCCCACAACCCTACAGCACACTGGGTCTGGGACTATCCCTTGTCTGTAAAATGCCAGAGCGGAACTGGACAGCAATTAGGTTGCGACTACCGCTCTGCAGCACTTTACAGCAGAACCAAGGAACGGCAGGTGAGTATATGTGTTTCTTTTTTACTTTCGGACCACCAGGGACCCTTTTACAAAATAAAAAAAGGGGTGGACAACTCCATTAATCCCTTAAGGATCAGGACATTTTTTGTTTTTGCGCTTTCTTTTCATTCTTCCCCCTTCATCCAACAGCAATAACTTCTTTTATTTTTTCCGTCGATATAGCCTTAGTTTGTTTTTGTTTTTTGCGGGCCAAGTTTTATTTTTGATTGTCACCATTCACTTTACTATACCATGTGCTGAAAAACGTGGAAAAAAAATTACAAGTGCAGAGAAACGGTGAAAAATTGCAATTCCGTCATTGTAGTAAAGGGGGTGGACAACCACATCTCAATTACTATATGTAAAATTACCCCTATGTAAAATAATAGCATGACATAACAATGTCACGTGAAACCCCAGAGACCCGGCTATGACATCGCTGGATCGGCGCCAGTACCGTTCGTGAATATAGGCTACTTTTATTTTACACAAAGGAATATACTAATTGAGAAGTTGTTGCCCTAGTAGTGGATAGCCCCTTTAAATTTCACCTTTTTCTGAGCTCCATAACTTTTATATTTCTCCATTGATGGAGTTGTGTGAGTACGTTTTTTTTTCTTGCCGAGCTTACATTTTTATTGATACTATTTTAGGGTACATTTGTTTTAATCTCTTATTATTACATTTTTCGGTGGGGGAGTTCGGAGACTATTAAAATGCCAATTTTTGGGTTTCGATTTTTAATTTCTTCTTCCATTTACCGTATGGCTTAATTAGTTTTTTTTAGATCTGATTAGTCTTGGCAATACCAAATATGTCATTTTTTATTTTTTTTTACATTTTACTACTCTGTGAGCAGAATTATTAGGCTTTTTGTATTTTTGATGATCACTTTTTTATTATTGAACCACTACAGCGCTGTCGGTCGGTTCCAAATGTTAATAAACCTGAAACATTGATATTTAGGATATTAAAAGTGAGGTTTTGTGTTTCTTAAAATATCTGTATGTGCAGAATTATTGGGCAAATATTAGGGTGCAGGATTATTATGCAACTAAATGAAAAATGTAAATTTTTCTTTCTCAATTTTTTATTTTCATCTTTTAATGTGTGAATAATAACCAAACAACTCAATGTACACAAATACATTTCTGACATTTCCTCAAAAATATCTGTGACAATATAGCCGCCCTTCTTTTCAATAACAGTCATAAGCTCCATCCACGGAGTCTGTAAGTTTCTTAATCTGTTGACGATCAACTTTTTGGCCCGCACTAACCACGGCCTCCCAGACAGTGATCAGAGAGGGGACTGTTCTTCTTCACCGTAAATCTCCCATATAAGAAGGGCCCACAAGTTCTCAGTAGGGTTTAGGTCCGGCCATGTCAATATTCTTTCATAAATAAAGTCCAGTGGAGACTTGGATGCTGAGATGGAGCATTGTCCTGCAGAAAAATCATGGTTTTCTTGAAAGATCCAGACTTTTTTCTCTACGTTTGCTTGAAGAAAGTGTCTTCTAAAAACTGACAGTAGGTTTGGGAGTTGATTGTAAGTCCATCTTTAACCCGAAAATGTCCATCTATCTCATCTCTTGTAATACCAGCCCATAGCAGTAACCCACCTCCATCTTGCTGGTGTCTGAGTGGAAGTTTAGGTTTGTGTTTCTGTTACTGAAACAGCCATGGGCCCATCCGTCTGGTCTGTCAATAGTCACTCTTATCTGACTACATTCCCACCTGACTGAGGGGGCTCAGTCGAATAACCAGGCAGAGGAGGAGTAGGAAGTCTACAACTGGGTCACCGGCACCACCTCGGAAGGGAGGGTTAGCCTGGGTAAAATATGGAAAACCTTCCTCAGCATGCCACAACATCCAGGACCACTGTCATGATCCAGGTCAGGGTTTGCTTCTTGCTTTTCTTTCCCCCGCCTGGTCATTCAAGGGTTAACTTTTCCTGCCTCTCTCTGGTTCTTGGGTGGCTATTTATTGGCGCTATTTTTGGTAGCCTTTGTCAGTGATAGTTCTGGTCCTTGGCTTAAGCAGCTGATCCGTATACCCTAGTGATCCTTCTGCCTCTGACTTCCCATGGTGGACCAGTACCTGTCTAGACGTCTCCACGTACTGAGTGATGGATGTGCCCCATTTAGCTTCTGGGTCTCCAAATTGGACACATGGCCTGAGCTTGCCCTTTCTGCCTTGGAGGCGCCGGTCTGCTGGGTGGAAAGTGTACTGTCGGAACGTGTGTTTAGCACAGAAAGGGGTGTGATCACAGACAGGCGCATACGCCTGTCCACAGCCAACATGGACAACCTCCCGGTTATTAAAATTAACCAGGCGTGGATCCCACAGGACTTTTGGCTGAAGTATACCAGCCGCACCCAGCCATTGTTATACTGTTATACTTCACCGCAGTTTGTTCATTCTATTTGCCATTCCCAATGTTTTGAGGCTTCCCCGAATTAAAATAGTAATTTGTAAAAAAAAACAAGAGTCTGTTTGGCAGAGTACCCCCACAGAGGCTGTTTTGATGAGTACACACACAGGCTTTTTGGCAGAGTGCTCCCACAGAGATGGGTGCAGAGTACACTCACAGAGACTTTTAGGCAGAGTACACACACCGAGACTTTTTGGCAGAGTACATACACAGAGGCTGTTTTGCAGAGTGCCCTCACAGAGGCTGTTTTGATGAGTACACACACAGGCTTTTTGGCAGAGTACTCCCACGGAGATGGGTGCAAAGTACACACACAGTTACTTTTTGGCAGAGTACTCACACCAAGACTTTTTGGCAGAGTACACACACAGAGGCTGTTTTGCAGAGTACCCCCACAGAAGCTGTTTTGATGAGTAGACACACTGGCTTTTTGGCAGAGTACTCCCACAGAGATGGGTGCAGAGTACACACACATAGACGTTTTGGCAGAATGCACACAGAGACTTTTTGGCAGAGTACACACACAGAGAATTTTTGGCAAGATACACACACAGAGACTTTTTGGCAAGGTACACACACAGAACCTCACTCAAGCTGTGTCCTGTCTCTTCGCTAATCAGAGCAGACAGGTGGGCTGTGATGGCTCTGTAAGTGCCCACAGCCTAAAAGCTTGTTGATTGGCTGTGATGCAGCCTTTCAACAAACTTTATTTGGCATCCGAATACCAACAATACAATGGGCTTCTGGAAAAATCTGTGTTAGGCGTTCAGGGTACAAAATCTGAACTTTACAGTTCCGGTTCGCTCACCTATACGCTAATCAGAGTAGAATGGTGGCCGGGTCACGTGGTGCGCCAGCCAATCACAGCCATGCCAATACTTAGCATGGCTGTGATGGCTCTAGAAGTGCCCACAGCCTAAAAGCTTGTTGATTGGCTGCGCTGCAGCCTTTCAGATATTCTGGGTCTAATTTTTTGAGGGTTAAATGTTATTATTCAGCTAAAATATTAAAGCACCAAAAAGCGTACTAACGCATAAAATAAATACTGCTATTACTCATATTACATGGTCTATGGAACAAATATAAACAGATTGTCAGCCAGAAAAATCCAAAGCAAAAATTTGTGTTATTTCTTTTCTTTCCACCAGATGGCGATCAATGGTTGAGTAAATTGTGATCTCTGCATTTATCATTGTCCAAGAGGCTCCTACACGTCTCCTAGGCTGTTCACATGCTTTCTCTCTGCTTTATTGCAGAAGGAAAATGACTGTACCACACACGTTTTTTTGCTTTGTCATTGGCATTCATTATCCGCTAGAGTCTGACACACTGGCCCCTTGGTAGCGAGAATACCCCAGTAACAGCCAAAGTGTCCCAGTATCGGCTACAGTGCCCTAATAATAGCCACAGTGTCTGAATAGAGCCACAGTGCCCCAGTAACAGCCACAGTGCCCCAGTAACAGCCACAGTTCTCCAGTAACAGCCACAGTGCCTCAGGAAAAGCCACAGTGCCCCAGTAACTGCCACCATGCACCAGTAACTGCCATAGTGCTCCAGTAACAGCCACAGTGCCCCAATAACAGTGCCCTAGTAACAGCCATAGTGGCCCATTAACAGTAACAGTGTACCAGTAACAGCCACTGCGCCCCAGTAACAGCCACTGTGCCCCAGTAACAGCAAAAGTGTTCCAGTACAGCCACAGTTCCCCAGTAATGGTCAAACTGCTCCAGCAACAGCCAAAGTGCCCCAGTAACAGCCACAGTGCCCCCGTAAGTACCACAGTGCACCAGTAAGTGCCACAGTGCACCAGTAACTACCACCATGCCCCAGTAACAGCTACAATGCTCCAGTAACAGCCACAGTGCTCCAGTATCAGCCACAGTGCCCCAATAACAGTGCCCTAGCAACCGCCGCAGTGCCTCAGTAACATCTACAGTGCCCTAATAACAGCCATCTGGGTCCTGTTTCAAACCTTTGTCAGGGCTAGCATTTGCTGCATGGCTTGGAGGAGAGCTGTTCATATGAGAAGGAGTTTTGGAGGAGTTGTCTGTGACTGTTGCATGGTTTGTAAGTGTGATAATTCCCTTCCTTCTCCTACTTTGGTTTCTCCCCATCCACCACTCCCTGGTGCATTCCTCTGTTATATGTGAGAAAATATTTGTATGCCTGCTGTTGTGAATTTGCTTTTTGCTCCCTCTAGTGGTTACTAGTTTTTTGACTCTGGTTTTTCTGTCATTCCTTTTATCCGCACCTGGGTCGTTAGTTAGGGGTGTTGCTATATAAGCTCCCTAGACCTTCAGTTCAATGCCTGGCAACGTAGTTATCAGAGCTAATCTGTAGTGCTCTTGTCTACTGATCCTGGTTCCAGTTATATCAGCTAAGTCTGCCTTTTGCTTTTTGCTATTTGTTTTGGTTTTGTATTTTTGTCCAGCTTGTTCCAAATATATATCCTGACCTTTGCTGGAAGCTCTAGGGGGGCTGGTGTTCTCCCCCCGGACCGTTAGACGGTTCGGGGGTTCTTGAATTTCCAGTGTGGATTTTGATAGGGTTTTTGTTGACCATATAAGTTACCTTTCTTTATTCTGCTATCAGTAAGCGGGCCTCTCTGTGCTAAACCTGGTTCATTTCTGTGTTTGTCATTTCCTCTTACCTCACCGTTATTATTTGTGGGGGGCTTCTATCCAGCTTTGGGGTCCCCTTCTCTGGAGGCAAGAAAGGTCTTTTGTTTTCCTCTACTAGGGGTAGCTAGATTCTCCGGCTGGAGCGTGTCATCTAGAATCAACGTAGGAATGATCCCTGGCTACTTCTAGTGTTGGCGTTAGGAGTAGATATATGGTCAACCCAGTTACCACTGCCTTATGAGCTGGATTTTTGTATTCTGCAGACTTCCACGTACCTCTGAGACCCTCGCCATTGGGGTCATAACAGTGGGGTTCTTGAATTTCCAGTGTGGATTTTGATAGGGTTTTTGTTGACCATATAAGTTACCTTTCTTTATTCTGCTATCAGTAAGCGGGCCTCTCTGTGCTAAACCTGGTTCATTTCTGTGTTTGTCATTTCCTCTTACCTCACCGTTATTATTTGTGGGGGGCTTCTATCCAGCTTTGGGGTCCCCTTCTCTGGAGGCAAGAAAGGTCTTTTGTTTTCCTCTACTAGGGGTAGCTAGATTCTCCGGCTGGAGCGTGTCATCTAGAATCAACGTAGGAATGATCCCCGGCTACTTCTAGTGTTGGCGTTAGGAGTAGATATATGGTCAACCCAGTTACCACTGCCTTATGAGCTGGATTTTTGTATTCTGCAGACTTCCACGTACCTCTGAGACCCTCGCCATTGGGGTCATAACAGTTTGCCAGGCCAGTATTAAATGTTTAATGCGTTGCAGAAGAGGGATTATAAGAAAGAAGATTCTGAGGTTTTTTTTTTTTTTTTTCTTTCTTCTTCCCCTTTACCTCAGAGTGGCTATGCTTGCTGCAGACATGAATGTCCAGACCTTGATTACAAGTGTGGACCAGCTGGCTACTCGTGTGCAGGGCATACAAGACTATGTTATCAGAAATCCTAGGTCAGAACCTAAAATACCGATTCCTGAACTGTTTTCCGGAGACAGGTTTAAGTTTAGGAATTTTGTGAATAATTGTAAATTGTTTTTGTCCCTGAGACCCTGTTCATCTGGAGACTCTGCTCAGCAAGTAAAAATAGTTATTTCGTTCTTACGGGGCGACCCTCAGGATTGGGCTTTTTCGCTGGCGCCAGGAGATCCGGCATTGGCTGATATTAATGCGTTTTTTCTGGCGCTCGGTTTACTTTATGAGGAACCCAATCTTGAGATTCAGGCAGAAAAGGCCTTGCTGGCTATGTCTCAGGGGCAGGACGAGGCTGAAGTGTATTGCCAAAAATTTCGGAAATGGTCCGTGCTGACACATTGGAACGAGTGTGCACTGGCCGCTAATTTTAGAAATGGCCTATCTGAAGCCATTAAGAATGTTATGGTGGGTTTTCCCATTCCCACAGGTCTCAATGATACTATGGCACTGGCTATTCAAATTGACCGGCGGTTGCGGGAGCGCAAAACTGCAAATTCCCTCATGGTGTTGTCTGAACAGACACCTAATTCGGTGCAATGTGATAGAAAAACCGCAAATTCCCTCATGGTGTTGTCTGAACAGACACCTGATTTAATGCAATGTGATAGAATCCTGACTAGAAATGAGCGGAAAATTCATAGACGCCGGAATGGCTTGTGCTACTACTGTGGTGATTCTACACATGTTATCTCAGCATGCTCTAAACGTATAGCTAAGGTTGTTAGTCCTGTCACCGTTGGTAATTTGCAACCTAAATTTATTCTGTCTGTAACTTTGATTTGCTCACTGTCATCTTATCCTGTCATGGCGTTTGTAGATTCAGGTGCTGCCCTGAGTCTTATGGATCTGTCATTTGCTAAGCGCTGTGGTTTTACTCTTGAACCATTAGAAAATCCTATTCCTCTTAGGGGTATTGATGCTACGCCATTGGCAGCAAATAAACCGCAGTATTGGACACAGGTTATCATGTGCATGACTCCTGAACACCGCGAGGTGATACGTTTCCTGGTTTTACATAAAATGCATGATTTGGTTGTTTTAGGGCTGCCATGGTTACAGACCCATAATCCAGTCCTGGACTGGAAGGCTATGTCAGTCTCAAGTTGGGGCTGTCGTGGTATTCATGGGGATTCCCTGCCTGTGTCTATTGCTTCTTCTACGCCTTCGGAAGTTCCGGAGTATTTGTCTGATTATCAGGATGTCTTCAGTGAGTCTGAGTCCAGTGCACTGCCTCCTCATAGGGACTGTGACTGTGCTATAGATTTGATCCCAGGCAGTAAATTTCCTAAGGGAAGACTGTTTAATCTGTCGGTACCTGAACATACCGCTATGCGTTCATATATCAAGGAGTCTCTGGAGAAAGGACATATTCGTCCGTCTTCTTCCCCCCTTGGTGCGGGATTCTTTTTTGTGGCAAAAAAGGACGGATCTTTGAGACCTTGTATTGATTATCGGCTTTTAAATAAGATCACTGTCAAATTTCAGTATCCTTTACCGCTGTTGTCTGACTTGTTTGCCCGGATTAAAGGTGCCAAGTGGTTCACCAAGATAGACCTTCGTGGTGCGTACAACCTTGTGCGCATTAAGCAAGGTGATGAATGGAAAACCGCATTCAATACGCCCGAAGGTCATTTTGAGTACTTGGTGATGCCTTTTGGGCTCTCCAATGCGCCTTCAGTTTTTCAGTCCTTTATGCATGACATTTTCCGGAAGTATCTGGATAAATTTTTGATTGTTTATCTGGATGATATTTTGGTTTTTTCTGATGATTGGGATTCGCATGTGGAGCAGGTCAGGTTGGTCTTTAAAATTTTGCGTGAAAATTCTTTGTTTGTCAAGGGCTCAAAGTGTCTCTTTGGTGTACAGAAGGTTCCCTTTTTGGGGTTCATTTTTTCCCCTTCTGCTGTGGAGATGGACCCAGTCAAGGTCCGAGCTATTCTTGATTGGACTCAGCCCTCGTCGGTTAAGAGTCTTCAGAAGTTCTTGGGTTTCGCTAACTTCTACCGTCGTTTTATCGCTAATTTTTCTAGCATTGTGAAACCGTTGATGGATATGACCAAGAAGGGCTCCGATGTAGCTAACTGGGCTCCTGCTGCCGTGGAGGCTTTCCAGGAGTTGAAGCGCCGGTTTACTTCGGCGCCTGTTTTGTGCCAGCCCGATGTCTCACTTCCCTTTCAGGTTGAGGTGGATGCTTCAGAGATTGGAGCAGGGGCCGTTTTGTCGCAGAGAGGTCCTGGTTGCTCTGTTATGAAACCTTGTGCCTTTTTCTCCAGGAAGTTTTCGCCTGCCGAGCGAAATTATGATGTGGGCAATCGGGAGTTGTTGGCCATGAAATGGGCATTTGAGGAGTGGCGTCATTGGCTCGAGGGTGCTAAGCATCGTGTGGTGGTCTTGACTGATCACAAAAATCTGATGTATCTCGAGTCTGCTAAACGCCTTAATCCGAGACAGGCCCGCTGGTCATTGTTTTTCTCCCGCTTTGATTTTGTTGTCTCGTATTTACCAGGTTCAAAGAATGTGAAGGCCGATGCTCTTTCTAGGAGCTTTGTGCCTGATGCTCCTGGAGTCGCTGATCCTGTTGGAATTCTTAAAGATGGAGTTATCTTGTCAGCTATTTCTCCGGATCTGCGACGTGTGTTGCAGAGATTTCAGGCTGATAGGCCTGAGTCTTGTCCACCTGACAGACTGTTTGTCCCGGATAAATGGACCAGCAGAGTCATTTCCGAGGTTCATTCCTCGGTGTTGGCAGGTCACCCGGGAATTTTTGGCACCAGAGATCTGGTGGCCAGGTCCTTTTGGTGGCCTTCCTTGTCAAGGGATGTGCGGTCATTTGTGCAGTCCTGTGGGACTTGTGCTCGAGCTAAGCCTTGCTGTTCTCGTGCCAGCGGTTTGCTCTTGCCCTTGCCTGTCCCGAAGAGACCTTGGACACATATCTCCATGGATTTCATTTCTGATCTTCCGCTATCTCAGGGCATGTCCGTTATCTGGGTGATATGTGATCGCTTCTCCAAGATGGTCCATTTGGTTCCTTTGCCTAAGCTGCCTTCCTCTTCCGATCTGGTTCCTGTGTTTTTCCAGAACGTGGTTCGTTTGCACGGCATCCCTGAGAATATTGTGTCAGACAGAGGATCCCAGTTCGTTTCTAGGTTCTGGCGATCCTTTTGTAGTAGGATGGGCATTGATTTGTCGTTTTCGTCTGCTTTCCATCCTCAGACTAATGGACAGACGGAGCGAACCAATCAGACTTTGGAGGCTTATTTGAGGTGTTTTGTCTCTGCTGATCAGGACGATTGGGTGACATTCTTGCCGTTGGCTGAGTTTGCCCTTAATAATCGGGCTAGTTCCGCCACCTTGGTTTCGCCTTTTTTCTGCAACTCTGGTTTCCATCCTCGCTTTTCTTCGGGTCATGTGGAGCCTTCTGACTGTCCTGGGGTGGATTCTGTGGTAGATAGGTTGCAGCGGATCTGGAATCATGTGGTGGACAACTTGAAGTTGTCACAGGAGAGGGCTCAGCGCTTTGCCAACCGCCGCCGCGGTGTGGGTCCCCGACTACGCGTTGGGGATTTGGTATGGCTTTCTTCCCGCTTTGTTCCTATGAAGGTCTCCTCTCCCAAATTTAAACCTCGTTTTATTGGGCCTTACAAGATATTGGAAATCCTTAATCCTGTATCTTTTCGTCTGGATCTTCCTGTGTCGTTTGCTATTCACAATGTATTTCATAGGTCCTTGTTGCGGCGGTACATTGTGCCTGTAGTTCCTTCTGCTGAGCCTCCTGCTCCGGTGTTGGTTGAGGGCGAGTTGGAGTACGTGGTGGAGAAGATCTTGGATTCTCGCCTCTCCAGGCGGAGGCTTCAGTACCTGGTCAAGTGGAAGGGCTATGGTCAGGAGGATAATTCCTGGGTGGTCGCCTCTGATGTTCATGCGGCCGATTTAGTTCGTGCCTTTCATGCCGCTCATCCTGATCGCCCTGGTGGTCGTGGTGAGGGTTCGGTGACCCCTCACTAAGGGGGGGGTACTGTTGTGAATTTGCTTTTTGCTCCCTCTAGTGGTTACTAGTTTTTTGACTCTGGTTTTTCTGTCATTCCTTTTATCCGCACCTGGGTCGTTAGTTAGGGGTGTTGCTATATAAGCTCCCTAGACCTTCAGTTCAATGCCTGGCAACGTAGTTATCAGAGCTAGTCTGCTGTGCTCTTGTCTACTGATCCTGGTTCCAGTTATATCAGCTAAGTCTGCCTTTTGCTTTTTGCTATTTGTTTTGGTTTTGTATTTTTGTCCAGCTTGTTCCAAATATATATCCTGACCTTTGCTGGAAGCTCTAGGGGGCTGGTGTTCTCCCCCCGGACCGTTAGACGGTTCGGGGGTTCTTGAATTTCCAGTGTGGATTTTGATAGGGTTTTTGTTGACCATATAAGTTACCTTTCTTTATTCTGCTATCAGTAAGCGGGCCTCTCTGTGCTAAACCTGGTTCATTTCTGTGTTTGTCATTTCCTCTTACCTCACCGTTATTATTTGTGGGGGGCTTCTATCCAGCTTTGGGGTCCCCTTCTCTGGAGGCAAGAAAGGTCTTTTGTTTTCCTCTACTAGGGGTAGCTAGATTCTCCGGCTGGAGCGTGTCATCTAGAATCAACGTAGGAATGATCCCCGGCTACTTCTAGTGTTGGCGTTAGGAGTAGATATATGGTCAACCCAGTTACCACTGCCTTATGAGCTGGATTTTTGTATTCTGCAGACTTCCACGTACCTCTGAGACCCTCGCCATTGGGGTCATAACAGCCTGCTATTTTCAGTTACCCTTGTTTGTGCTACCTTGTTCATTGGGTTGGTGCACTGTGGTGCACAGTAGCGCCCCTCTTCCCATGGTGGAGGAGGAGAACAAACGGAGGGCTAACTCAGGAGATAAGGCAAGGGTGGCGGCCTCGGCATCTTCACCTTCAGAAGTATCCCGGCGAATAGGGCGAGCTAGGGCGCCCCCTAGTGGTAGGGACAGGGAAGGAGACCCTGGTCCCAGGTCACCCGACAGCTGAGTTGTGACACATCCACAGTGCCCCAGTAACAGCCACAGTGCCATATTAACAGCCCTAGTAGCAATCACAGTGAGATTATGGATTCTTTACTCTTATTTCTAGGGACGTTCTTTTGGGCTTCACAATTACGTGATCTTATGGACTGCTTTATATGCATATGATCTCCATACAACGCAGCGCTCTATGTATCCTGTTGGTCCACAGACTAATATAGATAAGCACAAATATTGATGGTGGACCCAAACTAGTGTACCCCCAGCATTAGCCAATAATTTTAGTTTTAACACCAGTAAAATAAAAGCTCTTTTCTTCCGTCATTTCACTTCTTCCTATTGACACAAGCTCAGCTGCGAAATCGTAAGGCACAGAATCCAGAAACCTGGCTGTGTCCTTTATCCCAGGGATGAATGAGGGGCAGCTCGGAGGGGCTTCAGGGTCATTTCCTGCCTTTTGTGTTATGATCCGGTGGTAGGATCTCAAACTGACCTGACACATATAACCTGGATTTAAGGACAAGTTCTGGGGATGTGGAAGCTATACTGACCGCAATCCTGATCCTATCCATACACACTAAAGGTAGCCGTGGAGCGTTACCTGAAAACCCAGACGCCTCTTCACAGCCTGAGAAACTGACTACCCCTAGAGAGAAAGCAAAGACCTCACTTGCCTCAGAGAAATATCCCCAAAGAATTAGATAGCCCCCACAAATAATAACGGTGAGTTAAGGGGAAAACACAAACGTAGAGATGAAACAGGTTAAGCAAATGAGGCCCGCTAACACTAGATAGGCAGAAAATAGATAGGTGTCTGTGCGGTCAGTACAAAACTATCAAAAATAAACCACGCAGAGAATACAAGAACCCCCACACCCACTCACGATGTGAGGGGCGCACTCTGCACCCCAGAACTAACCAGCAAGCGAAAAATCACATAAAGCAAGCTGGACTGAACTCAACATATACTGATAAACATTTTCAAGGAAATAATGAGAAAATGAACAAGCAAACTTAGCTTCTCCTAGCAGGAGACTGGTCACAAGGAATATTCAGGAGAGCTCTGAATCAGGACTGAATACACCGACAGCAGGCAACAAGTGAAGGTCCAGCTGAATTAAATAGGCCCCGCTTAGCAGGAAATCAAACAGCTGAACCCAGCCAAGAAGCCATATCGCTAAAGGCCACCAGAGGGAGCCCAAGAACAAATTCACAACACTTTTGGCCTCCTCATTGCAATTTGCATTTCACAGGGTATGTGTCCTGTCTACTAGTGAAACACACTGACATCCGAACTATGGTTTAAAGGGGTCGTCAGTTTTAGAACTCCATTTTCATATACAGTAATTCTGAGTTAATAGAGGGGGGTCTCAGATTAAGCTACAGAGAGCATCCGAGACCGCTAACATTAGTGCTTGTCTCGTGACTGGACGTCAGCTCTGCAACCCTATAATTAAAGACTGACAGGGAACAGCACAATAGGTTGTCTGTGGTGGCTAAGGTATCTATGACCTATACTTAGGACAGGTGATCAATATCAGATTGAGTCTGGCACCTGACAGCTTCCATTGATCAGAAGTTACCGGGTCCCATGGCCCAAGTGATTGCGATCTGACTGCAGTACCCAAGAATGGCCACTACACAGTGTACGGCGCTGTGGTTTTCCAGCTCTGTACACTGTGTAGTTGCAAATAGATCAATGGCTGCACTCAAAATTTACTGTGCTAAGGCAAGGAAATGTGCAATACATGAAATGTAAATAGCATAATGGCTTGGGAAATTTATGAAAAAACACATGAGATTCTTAGCACAAGATTTGGCCAAAAGTTGTGAGCCCATCCACCAAACGTCAAGGTAATCTCAAAACGGATGGGTACCTGAGCTGACTGCCTAGTGTGAACACTTACCTATGGCTAATAACATGTTAAAGCCTGCTTTTATAGGAAGCTCAGAACCAACTGTGTTTGGATGTAATTAAAATCACAGCATGGTGAAGGGCGAGGCGTTCAAGTCAGAAAAAATAGTACATAGTAAATATAAGAAAACTGACTGAACAACAATATAGTCTGAACTGGTGCATAACCAGAAAAGTCATATAGCAAATAGATCAATGGCTGCACTCAAAATGTATTATTATTTATTTATTATTTATTATGTACTATTTTTTCTGACTTGAACGCCCCGATTTTCATCCTGGGGGAGCCGTTTAATTTTTATCAATTTTTTTCAGCTATTCTGCCATTTTTTACATTTCAGGATACACAAGTTGATATCAGTGTTAAAGGGCAATGAATGTCCTAATTAAAGGTGGTGTCGCCAACGAAACGCAAATTAAACCTCTTATACAGTCATATGCGGGACTTTGCCTCTATAATAATTATTCCTGCTGTACAGGTTTCATTAACTTCATTTTATATTAAAAAAAATCATTTTCTTACAGATTTAAATTAGGGGTCCTCGGTGCACCTTTGGCGTGATCAGGGGCTCAGTGCACTGTTCCGCCTCCTTTAATTACCATCTTCTGCACCTCTCGTTATGTTGATTGACAGCCCTTCCTTTGAGCGCTGCCTGATTTAAATCCCTCGCATTGCACACACTGACACTGCAGGAGCTGAGCGCACACAGAGTGTCAGCCAGGCTCACTCTGATCCCTCTCTCCTGTCTGCAGCAGCCGTTTGCAGCACACAAGATCTGACAGTAGCTGGCAGCTGATGTTGACAGGAGAAAAGGATGAGAGTGTGCACACACTGACACTGCAGGAGCTGAGTGCACACACTGACACTGCCGGAGTTGAGGGTGCACACAGTGTCAGTACATGTTCACTCTGATCCCTCTCTCCTGTCTGCAGCAGCCGCTCGCAGCACACAGGATCTATCAGTAGCTGGTGGCTGATTCTGACAGAAGAAAAGGATGAGAGTGTGCACACACTGACACTGCAGGTGCTTAGTGCATACACTGACACTGCCGGAGTTGAGGGTGCACACAGTGTCAGTACATGTTCACTCTGATCTCTCTCTCCTGTCTGCAGCAGCCGCTCGCAGCACACAGGATCTATCAGTAGCTGGTGGCTGATTCTGACAGAAGAAAAGGATGAGAGTGTGCACACACTGACACTGCAGGAGCTGAGCCTACACAGTGTCAGTACATGCTCACTCTGATACCTCTCTCCTGTCTGCAGCAGCTGCTTGCAGCACACAGGATCAGACAGTAGCGGGCAGCTGATGCTGACAGGAGAAAAAGATGAGAGCACACACTAATAGTACAGACATACGCAGTGTCAGTGTATGTACGCACTTATTCTCCTTCTTGTCTCAGCATCGGCCGCCTGCTACTGTGTGATCCTGTGTGCTGCAGGCGGCCGCTGTAGACAGGAGAAGGCCGCTAACACTGTGCATGCTCATGGATCCCACAGTGTCAGTGTGTGCAGGGCTGGGGATTCAATTCAGACAGCTGTGCAAAGCACTGTCAATCAACATAAGGAAATCTGCAGAAGATTGTGATAGAGGGGGTATAATGGTGCACTGATTCCTTGGCCAAGTGGGCACTGGGGTCTCCTCATTTACATGTGTAATAAAGCGTTTTTTATATAAAACAACATCTGACAAAGGGAATGATTTTTATAGGGTTTATAGGGCTGTGCGCCCCTTATATGAATGTATAAGTGGCCTAATTTGAGTTCTGGGGATGACAGTCTCGACTTAAAGTTTGTAAGAATCACAAGCATTGCCCCGGATAAGAGTTATCTCTGATCCCGGCTGTTGTAGCAGGATATAGGCATATTACAGCCACTGCTGATGGCACGGGCACAGCTCAAGCATCTGTGCCATGCCTTTGGATGTAACTACACTCCGCTTTTTGGGGTAAGTAAACTTCAATATGGACACCCATATAGTTTGACTGATTCCTACTATCTGCTCTCTCCATAGAAGTCAATGGAAAGTTGATGCTTTTTTTTTATATCCATGGCCCTCTCCATTTAAGTGAATGGAAGGAATGGAAAAAGGAGGAATGTCTTACATTTCATCCAAGGTCAGAACATGATGTGTGGCCTAACCTTAGCAACAGACGTTATCAAAAGCCAATTGGAAAGAAGCTCCAATCTTCTAGATTAGTGTTGGTCCATCCAAATATTCTGATAATCCAAATCCAGGTATGTCTGCTCGCATGTCTTTAACCATTTCATATACGAGGAGAGTAATCATAATATCTCCTGGGTATTATGTACTCTGCATAAATTAATGCCTCTATAGGCACCGATATATCATGATGGCACCTGTCCATGGGCATCTCATTGAAATTCAGTGCATTTCTTTACCATGTCTTCTTACGTGTCCTCGTTATGATTAATTGGCTTCTTTTGCAGCTATATTAGGTAATCTCACACCGTATATTTGCGCTCTTCCATCTGAATGCATTATTGCACTTGGTCTTTTACATATGCTTTACTTAGAAGTGTAGATACAAGATCTATTGTCCAGAAGTGGTAAGAGGTGGTTAGTACTAGACCCATGTAGAGCCCCTTCCTTATACAACATGCATAGAGGTCGTAGGGATCTTGGTTATATATCCCATACCGTGTAATTGCACATTAATAAGGGTCTGACCTATCTTGTTCTTTGTGACAGATCAGGACTGTTCTCTCCATTATATATTTTTCCAATTTTTTACATGCAGACCCAACATCAAAGCGTGGCAAAACCATCAAACACACCTCCTAGTATTTGTATTCCCATTTCGGGGCCAAATTTAGGCCCAATCCCATGGAAACGTTCCATAAAAGCATCAAAGGAGTTCCTACATTCATGTACATTTGTAGTCCGCCACCCAGGCAATCCGGAGAGAAATTAGACAGTTATCGGCACATGCATACATAAAAGTCATGGCGCCACATGGACCCCTAGTCCATATTGTGCCCTTGATCCCACAAAAAAATATTCACCATAGTAGGCGCAGAATACACCTCCCAACTTTTAAAGGGTGCCCTTACTGAAGCCACTTAGTGTTCTCACCGACTACGATACCCCTTTCATAGCTCCCATAGAGTATGATGCCCCAACACACAGTATGGTATTTCAAAGTGAGTCCCCTCCAAATTTGCTCCCACCTTACACCTCACTCGCACATTATTATGACCCCACAGTAAGCTCTATCAGTATGATGCACCCACATTTCCCCCTCACAGTATAATGCTTCCACAGTTCCCCCACATGATGGTCTCACAGCCACTCATACAGTATGATGGCCCCACACCCTTCTCTTCCCCACACATACAGCTAGGCAGCAGTGGCGTAACTTGAAACTCATGGGCCCCTATGCGAAAGCTCCAACCAAGACCCCCAAATATTTTAAATCTTTAATAGCAAGTCTTTTTATATAGGCCAAAGGGACTTTTAGGGCCCCCTAGGCTCCTGGGTGTTATTGCAACCCCTGAACCTGTTGTAGTTACACCCCTGCTAGGCAGGCGGCAACCTGGTAATCCAATGCAGGAACAAGGTCCGGAGATGGAAGAGTTTGTGTGTAGGAGTCATTGTGAGAGGTCATCACTACAGAGGACTACTTGTGGGCAACAGAGGCTGAGAGTGGAGTATGGCGTCCATGAGGTAGATGTAGGGAACCTCTAAAGCTGGAGATAGACGCAGAGAGATGAGCCGTGTAGAGGTCCATGTCACTCACCCAGAGACAGACCTGTTGAGTGGTCTCTTCTTGGTGTGCTCGTGCCTTTGCTGCAAGTTGAGAGAGAGAGCAGAATGGAATTGATTCCACCAGAGCAGTTGACTGGTGGTCTAGTAGGGTTTGGATGCAAGCTTTTTGGAACTGTACAGGACAGTGTGAGGGTGCTCACTTGAGTGTAGGAGTGCCATGTATGTATTTGGAAGATGATTGGGAGTCCTTTAAACCAAGGACTGTAAATATTACAACATCTTAAACAGATTGCGTCTGGAAGGAAGACGTTCATCAAAGCTTGGCAGCTCTTGTTGTGGTACCTAGTGGAGTGCTCGGATCTATAGAGGGAGGTTTCAAAATCCAGGGCACCTCCACTCCACCTTTCACATGTATGTCAGGGAATACTTTTGATTTATATCTCCAATGTATAGATGTGAATAGAGACATTACTATTAGCTCTTGGACCACAGTGCAAAAACTATACCAGGGCCCCATCCTATCATGTACCAGATGTTGCCTTCTCACTTGGCAAGGGAGAACGTTGGAGGCAATTATATGGTCCAGCTGTGACTAATACCTCTGCACCCCATATTATTACACCCCTGTTGATGAATTCACTGATCAGTACAGTTTACCAACAGGACAGAAGTGACTCTAAATTAATCTCTACTCTTCATTTTCCAAGTGACTAATTTCGACATTTGACGTGATTCATAAATCTTGAGGAACCAGACCTTATCATGTGTGAAGATTTCCCAGAAGATTAGGAAGATCTCACCATCAGGTAATAATCCTATTATCAGTGATTTCTATCTCTGCAGAATGATGAAATGGTCATTATCTCATCTCAGCCTCTCCGGGTAATCAAATCTTATCTGGATCTGCACATAACACACAGGAGGATAAACTTTTGTTTCACCTTTCATTACTATTTTTCTAGTAAGTCCTTTGATAAGATATCCTGATTTTTGATGACTAAAGATTAAGATAAGTGATGATTAGGAATTTCAAGGACGAGCAGAAAAGACATTACCCTATATTGAAGACAATCAAGGTGGACACCTTTATGAGGGTCACCATCTGCCTCCCTGTGAGTCCTGAGCAGAAAACTTACCTATATTTTATTTATTATATGATTAAATCATTGTACATAACCATACTATGCATTTAAATTGTGCTTTCCTCACCTTCCCCAGGTCAATCAGTGAATCTCTGCCCTTCTCCTGGTGTCTGTTATTGTCTGCAGCACATGTATGGAGGTAGCTACTCTTAGTATGCACCTGTTCACACCTGTTCTCTCTTTGGAAGTGACGGTCAGTCTTTGATATTGGTATTCACAGGCTTTCTGCCCAAGAACTCCACCTATCAGCTTATGGATCCTACATACCCATATAAATGTAGACTTCAGCCCAGGAGAGGAATCACATTAGGTTAGGTTCCCAGCAAAGAAGGTCGCCTTGTCGTGGCTGCTGGGCATGCATGAATTTGCCCAATTATGTGCGGAGTATCTTCATTGTTTTCCTATTTTCTAGAGCAGTAATGCAATTCCAATTTAATATATCTCATGTTTGCATGCTATAGCATTACACTGTTCAACGTTACTTGTTAGTTGTCTGCAGCGCTGATGTGACATCGACATCACTGCAACCAATCAGTGAGCTCAGCAGCTTGTGCCTTCTACTTGGGCAGTGCTGCTGATCTTCATTACTGGCTGCAGTGCCGTCAACATACAGCAAAACCAGACACCAGGAGCAGCGGCAGTGACTCAATGCTAGACCCTTGTAGGTTGAGTAAAGCCAAATTTGTTTGTTTAAAAACAGATTACAGTCGGGTAACAAGGGATTTTCTAAAACCAAAAACCCCTTTAAGTGAATTTCCAATCCATATTATACACAGGAGAGACTAAATATACCTCTAAGGGATGTCTGATTTAAAAAGCTAGTTTTCAAATATCTTTATGGAGAAATAGAAGACAATTGAGGGACATCCATAATTTAGGACTCTCATCATGTAGTCTAAAAGGACAACAGCTAGAAAGTGTGTGTCTCTTTAAGGCTGGGTTCAGACAGCCATAATTTAGGTATGCACTATGCGTCAGAAGACTGCTATTAATGAGGACATGAACTTACATTAAAAATGTAAGGTAATTAGCGTTTTTTTTTAATCAAAAAGCACAAAAGTCACCAAGAACCACGTCAAGGTGAACCTAAATATGGATGGTCTCTAACCACTGTATGTCCTACCACTCCATGTTTCAATAACATGCTAATAATGGTGAGTGTATGAGGGTGGAGGTCTATCGTTTAAGTCGATGGACTGATGAGTATAATATATATATATTGTAATGCAGCGGTAGCACCGTACTCAGTGACCCAAGCAAGTTCAAAACAAAAATGTTTAATGTCCAAAAACTCACACAGTGCACAGCACACTGTATCCTCCGACAGTCCGAGATGCAGGGTGTCAGCCCCTTTGGCTCCTCTTGCCCCTGTGTTGCTTCAAATAGGGAGTGCTCTGCAGACAACTGCTCTGACTGCTTCCAAGACCAATACTGACACACCTCTCCCTATACTACAGGGCTTTTAGTCAGTCACTGCTTCACCATTCTAATCATAGCTACGCCTGTAACTGCAATACCCCCTCATGGCCTCACTACACCTCCGTGCACATTCTGGAGAGCACAAACAGCGCCACTAGCTGTAACAGGGGTCACTGCCTCACTATATATATATATACATATATATACCTGGAGGTATATATTTGTAGAAGGAAAAAGGGAGGGATTATATATGATATATTGGTAGGCGAAAAGAAAAGACATAAACTTTCTTCTACTTAAGATTTTCATCTTTATTTTTAACAAACTTTATCTGTTAGAACAATTGTTTGAGCTGACGTACACACTGTGTGATTTCTGTCCCCCCTCCTTTTTCTTTGGCTCCTTTATTTGAATATTTGATGTATTTAAAAGGGTATTCCAATCTCCAAGATCCTATCCCAATATGTTGTAGGTATAATAAAAGTATTAGCAAATACCTCCAATTAGAAATGTAGTATAGTTCTTCTGATAAGCTTACCCCATGTCCAGGGACAGTTTGAAGTACCCCTTCCTTACCGAAGACCGTCACAGCGTGACAATTACTATTCCTTGTGGGCACTGCAGCAGCTGATTGCTAAGCCAATATAGTGGTTGTGTCTCACAAACCCCATCAGGTGAGCATCTCCTGCACTTTAAATAATCTCATCATAATTTAATAGGATTCTATTGCACTTCACGTTTTTTTCTATAGCATAGGCAATTTTGTCACTGGAATTATGGAAGGAATTGCACAGGGCACCACACTGCCTATAGTGTTAATGAGGTGGTCTCCCTCCACCATCAGCTCGTAGGAGTGGTCTGTTGTTAGACCTCATGTTTCCTGCAGTAGTAGTGTGGGAGAACGGTGCATAAGAAACAAAGTGTTGCAAAGCTGTGCAGCTTCCAGGCCTGAACAAAACCCTGCGGAACTGTTCCCAATGAGAAGAGTTGCAGGAGGGACAAAATTAGGCAGTGCCCCGAGTCAGGTGACAGTGACGAATCCAGCCTTCGATATAAAAGGTCAGCACGGAAAAATGGGAGGAGATTCGGAGCCAACAGAAGTGACAGGTGCTCCTGCTGCAGCTGAGACAATAGGCCGCAGCCGGGGGTACCAGCAAGGCCCAGACTCTGACGGCGATGGTAAAACACCAAAGACCAGAGCTATTCTTGTCAAGATCCAGACTGCACGCGTCGATGGTCAAGCACCAAAGACCCAAACGACGCCCATCAAGGCTCCCAACCCAGACGACGCTGGTCAACAGCCAAGGACCAGCCCCCATCGTTACGACCAAGGGAACACTTGTCAGCAGTGAAGTACCGAAGAGGCCCTGCGGGGACCTAGCCAGACACCCAAGCCTGGGTCAGTGATTGCAGGAGATGCGTGAGATGGGCGTGGACAGGTGGATGGCTGCACACCGTACGGGTCCGACTGATGCTAAAGTGTCCCAGAGAGCTCTGATAGACTTTGTAAGGAAAACGTGCGGCTAGTGAGACGGAGCAGTGGCCCTCGTCCAGGCCCAGAAAGCCACAGAAGTTCCTAAAGATTGTTCCCACCAAATACTGTGTTTGCCCCCCTAACTAGAACTAGGTTGGACTGTAGACTCTGAGTTTATACCGAAAGTCTATATAATTGTCTGCCAATGATTCTGTGAATATTGTTGTTGTGTGATTTGCCTTTTTCCCGCATAATATTGTTAATCAAATAAAGTATATTTTTGTTCTCATCTGGTGCCTCCGCTGTTGCATTTAGACCACCTGCTTACAGTAGGGCCCTATTAGTATGTGTGATCCTCCTGGGTTCCAATTAATCAAGGTCTCCTTGACTTTAGTCTCTGAAGTCGTGCAGCTTCCTAGTTGTCTTCTGTAGAGCGTTGTGTACAATCAAGAAGAGACCACCTGCAAAAACCACCACGAGCTGTAAGGCTGATTGCTGCATTTAAGCCTCCGAGCAGAGACATTAGAGAAAGATTTTGTCTTGCCATTTGTTCTTTTATATAAATTGAATCTCATTCTCTCAAGTTTTGATAGATCGATTTCAGAGCTGCAGATTCAAGCACGTTTACGACGTTCTCGATGGGTCTAGTCATTGCCGATCAACGAGAGCATAAAGTTTGGATTTCTGAAATGTCACCATAAATACAAATGTACTTTTTTTTAGGGTATGTAAAAATGGAGACTTTTTTGAGGTAAAAATCAATGAATTTTCTCATAGAAAACACACTTTATGGGGGACAGAGGGAGGTTTTGGATGAGTTTTTTCATTCTCCAAGGGTTTTCCTGAAGTAATTTTCAAGACTTTTCGAAGCTGCCTCAGGAAACCTCCGGTGGTTGTTTTTCTTAGGTGGTGGCTTTGTTGTCATTCTTGCAATGGTTCCACTGGTGGCATCTTCACTTTATACTTTAAGTTTAGAGAGCAGGTGGCTTCCAAGCGGAAATTGCTCGAAAATAATCATGTCACTTTTTTAACCTTTCCATGGTTTCTGAGCCTTGAAATACTTGTAAGAAGTGACATAGAACAGAACATGTGCACAGCAATGTTGTTTTGACATTGCTGTGTACTATGTTATTATTTAATTGAGCACTTTTGAGGCACTTTCTCAGGAGGATTCCAGGCGGATTCCACCTGAAACAGATGTGTGAACATAACCTTAGAAGATTTTGATAGGACAGTGCCTAGTTTGGAGCAGATTTCCTCAGGAGACGCTTCAAAGAAGTTACATGCACTTTTTTTCCCACTTGGTGAAAAAGTGTAAAACCTGAAACAGAAATAAAACGCTCATAAGACTGAATGTATGAACAGCAAAGTGAATTTAATTAACAAAATACGCATTTTTGAGCAATTTTTCAGGCTTTTTTTGAGCAGACCTAATCCTTCAAAAACTCCATTATACATTAGGCATATATTACATTTTATAGGAGTTTTTGGAGCAGAAACTAAGCAGAAATTTTAAAATTCCTCTTTAAAAACTTGGCGTTTCTGCTCAGTTTATCATGCCAATACATACTGTGCCTACGTAGTTATGCAGATGAATGAAATCTCAAATCATCCAATTTTCTATCTTTTTTTTAATCAATTTTGCATTTTAGCATAGAGATGACCAGGAGAGCAGACTGTCAGTCATTACATGTCTCTACACTGATAACACCTCCTTTAATTTTAAAATAACCTCTGGAGGCAGATTCTCTGTGAGATCTATGTCCGGCCCATAGATCTTAACAGCTCATTTACATATTAAGAAAAATGTGGATTTCTCTGGAATAAGACATTGGATCTCAAGATATCAAGATATCATTTTGTTCAGTTTTCTATCACCTACTTGCCCTTTACATTTTTATTTTTCCATTGTTGGAATTGTGTAAGGATTTTTTTTTACATACCGAGATGTTTTTTTTTATCGATACCATTTTGGAGTTCATATAATGTTTTGATCAAGTTTTATTGTATTTTTTAGATAGGTGCTGAGACCAAAAAAAAGGTTCATCCTGGCTTTTTGATTTTTTTTTTCTCTTTATGTGTTTTACTGCATTGGTTAATTAATTTTATTTTTGATAGTTCAGTCTATTACGGATATTGTGATAACAAATATCTTTATTTTTTCTTCTTTTTTTATTTCTAAAATGAAAAAAGGGGGATGATTCAAACTTTTACGTGTTATTTTTGTATTTTTAAATGCTTTTATTTTTTACCTTCATTTTTTAGTCTAACTAGCTGGCTTTAACCTGCGATGGCTTAAGTCCTTGTTCTATATACATAAATATTATTGTATTGCAGTATATTAAGAAAATTATATTCTCCTATGGACCTCATAGGAGAGCCAAGATGGCTGTGATGGGGGTCTGCGGCAGGCCTCCAGTCACTATGAAGACAGGGGGCAGGGGAAACTGAGAGGAGGTGAACATATGCATCATCAATCAGTTCATTTAAATGCAGCTTTCAGAGATTTGTTCCTGACCCTGCTTCATATTCTCCAACCCAACGTACCTGAGCCTGCTTCATATTCTCCAACCCAACGTACCTGAGCCTGCTTCATATTCTCCAACCCAACGTACCTGAGCCTGCTTCATATTCTCCAACCCAACGTACCTGAGCCTGCTTCATATTCTCCAACCCAACGTACCTGAGCCTGCTTCATATTCTCCAACCCAACGTACCTGAGCCTGCTTCATATTCTCCAACCCAACGTACCTGAGCCTGCTTCATATTCTCCAACCCAACGTACCTGAGCCTGCTTCATATTCTCCAACCCAACGTACCTGGGCCTGCTTCATATTCTCCAACCCAACGTACCTGAGCCTGCTTCATATTCTCCAACCCAACGTACCTGAGCCTGCTTCATATTCTCCAACCCAACGTACCTGAGCCTGCTTCATATTCTCCAACCCAACGTACCTGAGCCGGTTTCATATTCTCCAACCCAATGTACCTGAGCCTGCTTCATATTCTCCAACCCAACGTACCTGAGCCTGCTTCATATTCTCCAACCCAACGTACCTGAGCCTGCTTCATATTCTCCAACCCAACGTACCTGAGCCTGCTTCATATTCTCCAACCCAACGTACCTGAGCCTGCTTCATATTCTCCAACCCAACGTACCTGAGCCTGCTTCATATTCTCCAACCCAACGTACCTGAGCCTGCTTCATATTCTCCAACCCAACGTACCTGAGCCTGCTTCATATTCTGCAACCCAACGTACCTGAGCCTGCTTCATATTCTCCAACCCAACGTACCTGAGCCTGCTTCATATTCTCCAACCCAACGTACCTGAGCCTGCTTCATATTCTCCAACCCAACGTACCTGAGCCTGCTTCATATTCTCCAACCCAACGTACCTGAGCCTGCTTCATATTCTCCAACCCAACGTACCTGAGCCTGCTTCATATTCTCCAACCCAACGTACCTGAGCCTGGTTCATATTCTCCAACCCAACATACCTGAGCCTGCTTCATATTCTCCAACCCAACGTACCTGAGCCTGCTTCATATTCTCCAACCCAACGTACCTGGGCCTGCTTCATATTCTCCAACCCAACGTACCTGAGCCGGCTTCATATTCTCCAACCCAACGTACCTGAGCCTGCTTCATATTCTCCAACCCAACGTACCTGAGCCTGCTTCATATTCTCCAACCCAACGTACCTGAGCCTGCTTCATATTCCCCAACCCAACGTACCTGAGCCTGCTTCATATTCTCCAACCCAACGTACCTGAGCCTGCTTCATATTCTCCAACCCAACGTACCTGAGCCTGCTTCATATTCTCCAACCCAATGTACCTGAGCCTGCTTCATATTCTCCAACCCAACGTACCTGAGCCTGCTTCATATTCTCCAACCCAACGTACCTGAGCCTGCTTCATATTCTGCAACCCAACGTACCTGGGCCTGCTTCATATTCTCCAACCCAACATACCTGTTATGACCCCAATGGCAGAGGGTCTCAGAGGTTATTACCAAGTCTGCACACACAAAAAACCAGCTCATAGGGCAGTGGTAACTAGGCTGACCGTATAACTGATCCTAGCACAACAAATAGCAGTAGCCGGGGAACGTACCTACGTTGGTTCTAGACGTCTCGCGCCAGCCGGAGAACTAACTAACCCTAGAAGGGAAACAATAGACCTTTCTTGCCTCCAGAGAAAAGACCCCAAAAGTTGGATACAAGCCCCCAACAAATAATAACGGTGAGGTAAGAAGAAAAGACAAACGTAAGAATGAACTAGATTTTAGCAAAGAGAGGCCCACTGACTATTAGCAGAATATAGGAAGATGACTTATACGGTCAGCAAAAACCCTATCAAAATTTCCACGCTGAATATTCAAGAACCCCCGAACCGTCTAACGGCACGGGGGAGAATATCAGCCCCCTAGAGCTTCCAGCAAAATCAGGAATCACATTTAGTACAAGCTGGACAAAAATAAGAGCAATGCAAATAACCAAAAAATAAGGAAGCAGGACTTAGCTTATTTTGCAAAGAACCAGGACCAGCAGACAGGAGCAAACAGAAAGGAACTGATTACAACGATGCCAGGCACCAGACTGAGAATCCAGGGAGTTTAAATAGCAACACCCCTGGACTAACGAACCAGGTGGGTACCAAGCTGGGGAAAGAAAAATCAAAGTGTCATGTCGCTAGTGACCACAAGAGGGAGCCAAAAAGTTCAATTCACAACAGTACCTGAGTCTGCTTCATATTCTCCAACCCAACGTACCTGAGCCTGCTTCATATTCTCCAACCCAACGTACCTGAGCCTGCTTCATATTCTCCAACCCAACGTACCTGAGCCTGCTTCATATTCTCCAACCCAACGTACCTGAGCCTGCTTCATATTCTCCAACCCAACGTACCTGAGCCTGCTTCATATTCTCCAACCCAACGTACCTGGGCCTGCTTCATATTCTCCAACCCAACGTACCTGAGCCTGCTTCATATTCTCCAACCCAACGTACCTGAGCCTGCTTCATATTCTCCAACCCGACGTACCTGAGCCTGCTTCATATTCTCCAGCCCAACGTACCTGAGCCTGCTTCATATTCTCCAACCCAACGTACCTGAGCCTGCTTCATATTCTCCAACCCAACGTACCTGGGCCTGCTTCATATTCTCCAACCCAACGTACCTGAGCCTGCTTCATATTCTCCAACCCAACGTACCTGAGCCTGCTTCATATTCTCCAACCCAACGTACCTGAGCCTGCTTCATATTCTCCAGCCCAACGTACCTGAGCCTGCTTCATATTCTCCAACCCAACGTACCTGAGCCTGCTTCATATTCTCCAACCCAACGTACCTGAGCCTGCTTCATATTCTACAACCCAACGTACCTGAGCCTGCTTCATATTCTCCAACCCAATGTACCTGAGCCTGCTTCATATTCTCCAACCCAACGTACCTGAGCCTGCTTCATATTCTCCAACCCAACGTACCTGAGCCTGCTTCATATTCTGCAACCCAACGTACCTGAGCCTGCTTCATATTCTCCAACCCAACGTACCTGAGCCTGCTTCATATTCTCCAACCCAACGTACCTGAGCCTGCTTCATATTCTCCAACCCAACGTACCTGAGCCTGCTTCATATTCTCCAACCCAACGTACCTGAGCCTGCTTCATATTCTCCAACCCAACGTACCTGAGCCTGCTTCATATTCTCCAACCCAACGTACCTGAGCCTGCTTCATATTCTCCAACCCAACGTACCTGAGCCTGCTTCATATTCTCCAGCCCAACGTACCTGAGCCTGCTTCATATTCTCCAACCCAACGTACCTGAGCCTGCTTCATATTCTCCAACCCAACGTACCTGAGCCTGCTTCATATTCTCAAACCCAATGTACCTAAGCCTGCTTCATATTCTCCAACCCAACGTACCTGGGCCTGCTTCATATTCTCCAACCCCACGTACCTGAGCCGGCTTCATATTCTCCAACCCAACGTACCTGAGCCTGCTTCATATTCTCCAACCCAACGTACCTGAGCCTGCTTCATATTCTCCAACCCAACGTACCTGAGCCTGCTTCATATTCTCCAACCCAACGTACCTGAGCCTGCTTCGCATAACTTAAAGAAGCACTCCTCCCGTGTTTTTCCTGTTAATATACTGCAATCATCATATTATATAGCACTGTGTACTTACAATTGCTCATTTTGCCTTTTTACCCGGTAATTCTTATCTTTTCTCTGTTCTGTGTAGAAACAAAAAGTCTCTTGTCTCTGCAGAAATTATTCCCCTCTTCAACTCCTGACTCAGCTGCTCTCTCCTCCTCCTGCCATAGACTTTTGCAGTGACTCATGATGTGTGCAGAAAAAATGTACCTCCTGTTTCTACATAGAGCTTAGAAGGATTCAGCTAGTCAGTCAATTAAAAAAAATCACTAATCTGAACTGCAACCCATGGAATAACATTGGTCCGAGCACTCAGACCTAAAATAAAGTCGCATGAACAAGCCCTTATAGATACACCAAACTAAAAATCCTCTATGTCTGTGGCCATAAAGCAAAAACTGCATAGAAACTCCAAAAGAACAATTTTACACAAGGCCAAAGTAAACGTTTAAAACTATATAAATTTTATTAAAGGCATTGTAAAATCAAAGGTAAAAAAAATCAAAACACCACTGGTACTCTGAATACCAAAAATTGGTATAGCTCCCATTTATGTAGGTAAGGAGGTATATATATATATATATATATATATATATATATATATATATATATATATATATATATATATATATATATATATATATATATATATATATATATATATATACACTCACCGGCCACTTTATTAGGTACACCTGTCCAACTTCTTGTTAACACTTAATTTCTAATCAGCCAATCACATGGCGGCAACTCAGTGCATTTAGGCATGTAGACATGGTCAAGACAATCTCCTGCAGTTCAAACCGAGCATCAGTATGGGGAAGAAAGGTGATTTGAGTGCCTTTGAACGTGGCATGGTTGTTGGTGCCAGAAGGGCTGGTCTGAGTATTTCAGAAACTGCTGATCTACTGGGATTTTCACGCACAACCATCTCTAGGGTTTACAGAGAATGGTCCGAAAAAGAAAAAAAATCCAGTGAGCGGCAGTTCTGTGGGCGGAAATGCCTTGTTGATGCCAGAGGTCAGAGGAGAATGGGCAGACTGGTTCGAGCTGATAGAAAGGCAACAGTGACTCAAATCGCCACCCGTTACAACCAAGGTAGGCCTATGAGCATCTCTGAACACACAGTGCGTCGAACTTTGAGGCAGATGGGCTACAGCAGCAGAAGACCACACCGGGTACCACTCCTTTCAGCTAAGAACAGGAAACTGAGGCTACAATTTGTACAAGCTCATCGAAATTGGACAGTAGAAGATTGGAAAAACGTTGCTTGGTCTGATGAGTCTCGATTTCTGCTGCGACATTCGGATGGTAGGGTCAGAATTTGGCGTAAACAACATGAAAGCATGGATCCATCCTGCCTTGTATGAAGCATCTTTGGGATGTGCAGCCGACAAATCTGCGGCAACTGTGTGATGCCATCATGTCAATATGGACCAAAATCTCTGAGGAATGCTTCCAGCACCTTGTTGAATCTATGCCACGAAGAATTGAGGCAGTTCTGAAGGCAAAAGGGGGTCCAACCCGTTACTAGCATGGTGTACCTAATAAAGTGGCCGGTGAGTGTATATACCAAATAGAAAAAAGAAGGCAGCAGGCTTGAAAAAGGCTCAGTGTGAGCCGAAACGTCGCACAGAGATGTGGGTTGATTAAACTTCACACTTTTTTTCACTTTGAAATCTTGGAGTGCTGCCTTCTTTTTTCTATTTGGTATACATGTTGGATAGATGTGTGGACCATTCTATCCAGGAGGCCAGGCACCCACTGGTGAGCATTGTGCTGCTCCATTTTTCTTCTATATATATATATATATATATATATATATATATATATATATATATATATATATATATATATATATATTCCTAGACAATTAGGACAACCAATAATTATATATAGAGTAATACATGTAAATATTCTTATGTTAGCAATATAAATACAGCAATTAATTATCCCTCAGATATTTGATTGACAGACAGTGCCATCAAAAATTCATAACAATAGGTAAAATGTCCAGTAACTAGCAGACCGACAGTCAGACCCTGGGTGGCATTAGAGGCAAAGTTGCCACAATGGTAAGATGTCTAATTATATAATACTTCCAGTGTTATAAATGCAAGATACATAACAAACAAAACAAAAAAATGAAAGAGGGCATAGTAGTATGTAATTATCTCAAGAGTTGTTACCGGGGACACACCACCCCCGACGCGCGTTTCGCAGTGAAATGCTTCATCGACCTCCTGGTTGTCTTAATTCTCTGGGACTATACATACACATCATTACCTAAGGGGGTTATACCAATTTGTGGTATTCAGAGTACATATGTATAAATGTATACATTTTATCCGGCTGTAGCCACCTTTTGTTTTCATTTTTTTTACCTTTGATTTTACAATGTCTAAAATTTATATAGTTTTAAACGTTTACTTTGGCCTTATGTAAAGTTTTTTTTTTTGGAGTTTCCAAGCTCTTATTGAAATTAATAATTCCATTTGTGTTGCCCCGGTGACTGATTCTTACTTGCTAAAAGTGAATAATTCAGATTTCTCTACTGTGATGGCTAGCAAAAATAAAAAAAAACATGATGAACCAATACAGAAAGTACATTTGAAAATTGTATTAATTTTATTTTTTTTTGCTGAGACTAATATCCCTTTAATTAGTAATCATAAATACTAGGCTCAATTTGGTCATAGAAGTAACACATTTATTTGTGCCCGTGTTTCTTTCCGCACTGCTCATCATCTTTCCTGAGTGTCACTTTGATGTGTAAGGGATTACATATTTGCGCAATGTTTGCTGACACCTCCGTGGCATGATGCGCCGTGTCACTATGATCAGCTGCTCGTCTCGCTGTCACAGCCTGTTGTCTGGTGGCGGTGTAACGTGTCCACAAGCCAACGGTAGTTAATTTGTCGTTTCTCTTTATTTAATTACTTGCTTATTGACTTAATTGCAAAATGTAATTTTTACTTGTCAGCTGTTATTCAGGCAGATTCAGAGTTTAATGATCTGGGAAATAATTGGGGAGGGGGTCAACATTGAGAATTGGTTAGAATTCAACCACAGCAATAGTCCTCCATGTGTATGATCTCCCAATATTTACATAGGGGCACTTCTGGGCATCTTATGGGGCTCTGGGGGCATAATGACCAACATATCATTTTATGTCCCATCCAAACCACCCTCCCGTCCCTCCCAAGACGTCCCCACCACTCCTAGTAATTCCCCTGGACCGTCTCAGATCATCCACTTTTTTTAATAACCCCTACCCCTTTTCAGCCCTAGGAAATTTGGGACAGTTGGCGACTATGTATTGGGGCACTTCGAAGCATTAGATGGCAGACAGGTGAACAAAGGGAATTTATTATATTATTATATATACTTTTTGCTATTTTACACCAGATTAAAGGGGTGGTTCAGGACTTTAACATTGATGGTCTGTCCTTAGGATATGTCATCAATTTTTGATCGTCAGAAATACCAAGTTAATATAGTCTCAGTCCACAAATCTATGTTACACTCTTTTTAACCCTTTTTTTAACAACCATTTTTTTTCTTTAACTTCCTAACTTCCAAAAGCTATACGTTTTTGTTTGCAGCAGCAATGCCCCAGAAGAAGCCTAAATGGTGAAACGTTAGTTCACCAGATGTATATCTGTCGTGTGGACCTCTGCTTTATTTTAATGTGTCTTTTTGTTGAGTAAAATGCAAGAATCTAAGCTCTGTAATATTTTGTCATTGGAGTCCCTCTTGTCCTAAATGTAGGTATTGTGGATGACGGGAAACTTTTAAAGGTTGCATTTCTAGAGGATATTATGAATTTAAACTGCAACCTGTTCCCTGGAAAAAGTTGTACAAGATAAGGGAAACATGGCTGACTTCTTCCAGAAGCAGAAACTTCTTCCTTTCTCTAGTTCCTGTGTGACATTGTAGGTCATTCCCATTCACTTCAACATAGATGAGTTGCAGTTCCACAAACAACCTGTAGACTGGCATGGTGCCGTTTTTCTAACAAAACATCCATCTATTTCTAATCCTTGACAACCCCCTAAAAATGTGTTTTTGCTATGGAATTAATGTAATTATGGTGTGTATATATTAATGACTTTGTCAATGTCCTTTGGATTTGCCCATTTCGATCTTTATAGGGAGCAATACTACAACTCACACCAATATGTTGCTTTCAGGCTCTGCATGGGCGGAACTAATGTTTAGCACTTCCCCCTCCTGCTCTTATTTGCAGGTGCCAAGAATTGTCGTTCCTTGTAGTTGTGACTGCACCTGTCTGAATTCTTACCCTTAAGAAGGAAAGTATATGAGTGTTGGGCCTTTTTCTTTGTTGTCTCTCATTATTTCTCGCTCTCTGCAAATCTGATTCTTTTCCTTTGTGAAATGTTGTTTTTCTACTTTGATCCGCTAAATGGGATTTATATGCAAAGGTGATGGATTATCATTTTTGGCTTCTAAGGGTTTTGCCACCACGGTGTAATGTATGTGAATGTGGCATGGCACGAAAATGCATTGTGTTTGACATGATGAAATGTGACATCTGGGGAATAGTCAACAGGCAGGGAAAGTCCTGAGTATGTCTGGTAAGAGAGAAGAGTGTACCGCAAGGGACGGTACACAGACAATAGAACTTAGAACTTAGTCAGCTTGGCTCCTTGGAGGAGGGAGCAGACAAGTTGGTGAAGTGATTGGGTACTGTGATGAGTGACCACCAGTTCAGTGAGACAGACTGATGGGAATCACTTGGGTTGCAAGCCCAGAAGCTTAAGGGCAGAAGCAAGGTTAGGACCACAGTTGACCATGCAAGGTGGGCAGTTGTTGACGTATTGGGACTTTCAGTTTGACGGGAGAAGTGGACCAGAGCTGTGTCTTCCAGAAAACCGTGTGAGAAAGTGAAGGAAACCTCAATACAGTATGGTGTACGGGAGATGTGATCAAGAGAGTATAGCTAGTGTTGCAGTCAGTCCACCGCAATTCACTTAGAAGGAGAAGAACCTCTTGTGAGAAAGTTCCATAGTTAATCCTCTTCTACTGTAACCTTACAAAGTAAGCATCTCCATATTGGAAGACTGCAGATAAAGTTCAAGGGTTGTTTTTTTTAATAACTCCAATGTTATGTCAAGTGTCTCGTCAGGGAGCCAGGTAGTCCTCTGACCATCTGGAAATATTAGACCGGTGACCCCATCGTCTCCAATTTTACAAACTTATCGCTTCTTAACTACTTATTCGCTACTTAAAAAAATGGATTAATCAAAATTAAAAGGGTTATTCCATTGCTGTTACATCGATGACGTATGCTAAGGATATCTGATCATTGGTGGTCAGACACCCATCACCCCAATGATCAGCTTGTTCTCAGTGCCGGCAGTGGACAGATGTTAGCAATTGCGGAGCTAACTGGCACCATTCCGATAACGGAGTCGTGGCCGCCGATACAACCGATCTGCCCCTATTCGAATGAAGGATGGATCATCAATGTAAAAGTAGTGGAATGACCCTCTAAACCAAAACATTGGAAAATATCACGTATAATTGGTTTATGGGATCAGTTGTGGTTCATCACATTTTTTTGACTACATGCCATACAATTTTCTCCAAAACCGGGTGTCTGAGTCAGATAAGAAGCCAGCGGCACTGACTTCTTATCTGACTGGTGACCTTGCGATAATTGACAATTCTGATAAGTCTTATTGTATGCAGGTAAGTGTACTTGTCATTACACTGCTGAAGTTACCGCAGTAAGGTTTGTGGTTGCTCCCTGTCCTCTAGCGTTGGTTCATGAACTCATAAAACAAAGTGAATGACCCTCAGCCTTGTGGAGCTGTAATCTGACATTACCATTCCGTTTCCATGCTGAAATTAATATCAGATAATTATCTCTCTTTTCTTCTTATGTTCTTCCATTGTCTTAAAGGGATTGTCCAGTAATGACCTATCGCTAGTATTTTCATCAATATGAGGTTGGTGTGGGTCCGAAGTCATGTCCCTCCATCCCACCCAAAAACAACACATATTACATTATTGCACTCTTTTTCTCACCCTAAAAGGGGTAGGGTTAGTGTAGGGTTAGGACTAGAATCAGGGCTAGGGTTATGTTTAGGACTAGGGTTAAGGTAATGAAATAGTTACATTAAAAGGCTCAAAGATGTAATAAAAATGTGTTATAGCAATGCAAAACTTTTATTTTTTAACATTTTTTATCAAATAGAAACTTGAGGGTCAGAAGGAAAAGTATAATCTTATGCTGTAAATTACTATCTGTAGTAATGAAAATAATGCTTCTTTCGAAAGGGTTCTTCTTCTGGATTTACGCTGCGGTCTAAAAAATGAAATATCACGTCATCACTAATTTTCAAAAATATAATTTTCTGCTTGAAGGGAATCAATGAGCAGGTTTTTGCTATGTAATCTGAGAACAGCATAAAATAGAACAAAAGAGCCTGATTCCAGGGATTTATCACTTACTAGTTTCAGTACAATCAGTGTTTTATTAGCAGGAGATTATTTCTCCTGGACTAGGTGTCACATGAAAGGCAGTCCAGATAATCTGTGTAACCCCGCCCCCACCACTGATTAGCTGCTTGCTGGCGATGTACACAGGGAGCTACCAATTAGGGATGTGGGAAGGGTCAAAACTACAAGCAGCACAGTAAGTGACATATCCCTGGAATCAGGGTCTCTGCCCCTACATCATGCTGCTCTTCGATTATATGGTAAAATTTTATATACATCTATGTATTTTAGATAATGTACTTGTCTAAAAAATAACACACCATGTAATCAGGATATATAGGCAGATAAATCTAGAGGCAGACCAATGTAATAATTATTACACTTGAAATAAAGAAATACTTTTTTGTTAAATTTTTAGCGTTTTTTTGTTGTTTTTTTTGTAAGTAGTACGGCCCTTTCTCCAAAGTGTCCCTGGAGCTATGGACACTACCATGGCCTGCAGTGTCTTCAGACTAGTCTCCCATCGAGTACATTTGGGTCATCATTAGTTGGTAGTTGCAAAGGGAGCTGCCAGCAGCGGATGTTGATGATTTTCCTACCCAAGTGCATTCAGCACGGCAGAACCTTCCTCAGACGACCATTAATAACCTCATTGATAGCAGTCGAGGCTGTAAGTGCTGAGATTCCTGGACATACTCCATAGTTAATAAATCAAGATATTATTAACATTTTGTTTGCATTTTTTAATTATTTGCAGATCAGTAATCTATCTGTCCATCGTGCGATTTCTATAATTCTACATTTTTCCTTCTTGGTTTTGCAGTTTTGAGGAATGCGTAACATATATTTCACTTTTTAATTATTTATTTAGAGGAGTTACCTACAAAAAGCAAATCTGTTTTTTCATCATTTTTTTCAACTTTACAGTGTTCATTGTTTGAACAAAATAATGAGAATAATGTGTTATTTTACAGACTTCTTCAGTTGCAGATGCTGAGCTATAATTCTAGAAACAACATTTGTTAATGATATTTTATGATATTGGCGATCTATCCTTTAGCCATAAGAAAAAACTGTCTTTTACGTCAGATGGTCAGCAGGTGGTTCCATCGCTCCATTTACAAGTTCTTGTTACATCAAACATTATCATTCTTTATTGGAATATTTTGTTACTTTTCAAGGTTTTTGTTTTATTAATTTTGCATTATATGACATTTATCAAGCTCTTGCACCATCTTTTATACCGTAATGTGTGGCGGGGTTTAATTTTTTTTTTTAGGCTGAAAAAAAGAGCGTAGAAACTTTCAGGCCACTCACATATGTATTGCAGGTATAATAGGCTTTTTTTATGGTCCATGTGGAAAATCACTCATGTGCTTTGGCACATAGGCTAACATTGGTCAGAGCGCTGTGTGTTGCACTAAATGACCAAAAGTAAGATCAAAAAGATAAAACATTGACATTTTATAAATCCTTGTAGAACAATAGATACAGTTAGTGACCCACTGGCATTGGAAGCCCACAAGTTGGTTGGGCTTGATGGGCACTTTTTGCACCATACGGTCAAGCTGCTCCCACAACAGCTCAATGGGGCTGAGATCTGGTGACTGCGCTGGCCACTCCATTACAGATAGAATACCAGCTGCCGGCTTCTTCCCTAAATAGTTCTTGCATAATTTGGAGGTGTGCTTTGGGTCATTGTCCTGTTGTAGGATGAAATTGGCTCCAACCAAGCGCTGTCCACAGGGTATGGCATGGCGTTGCAAAATGGAGTGATAGCCTTCCTTATTCAATATCCCTTTTACCTTGTACAAATCTCCCTCTTTACCAGCACCAAAGCAACCCCAGACCATCACATTACCTCCACCATGCTTGACAGATGGGGTCACGCACTCTTCCAGCATCTTTTCAGTTGTTCTGCGTCTCACAGATGTTCTTCTGTGTGATCCAAACACATCAAACTTGGATTCGTCTGTCGATAAGACTTTTTTCCAATCTTCCAATGTCTGTGTTCTTTTTCCCATATTAATCTTTTCCTTTTATTAGCCAGTCTCAGATATGGCTTTTTCTTTGCCACTCTGCCCTGAAGGCCAGCATCCCGGAGTCACCTCTTCACTGTAGACGTTGACACTGGCGTTTTGCTTGTACTATTTAATGAAGCTGCCAGTTGAAGACCTGTGAGGCGTCAATTTCTCAAACTACAGACTCTAATGTACTTGTCTTGTTGCTCAGTTAAAGCCTGTTAGAGCCTGTTTGTGATCTCCTCTGAAGGGAGTAGTACACACCGTTGTAGGAAATCTTCAGTTTCTTGGCAATTTCTCGTATGGAATAGCCTTCAATTCTAAGAACAAGAATAGACTGTCGAGTTTCTCATGAAAGTTCTTTTTTTCTGGCCATTTTGAGAGTTTAATGGAGCCAACAAATGTAATGCTCTAGATTATCAACTAGCTCAAAGGAAGGTCAGGTTTATAGCTTCTCTAATCAGCCAAACTGTTTTCAGCTGTGCTAACATACTTGCACAAGGGTTTTCAAGTGTATTCTAACCATCCATTAGCCTTCTAAGGCTACTTTCACACTAGCGTCGGGCACTGCAGATCGCAATGCGTCGTTGTGGAGAAAAAACGCATCCTGCAAAGTTGCCCACAGGATGCGTTTTCTTTTCCATAGACTTTTAGTAGGCTGCTTTCACACTAGCGTCGGTAGGGGCCCAACGTACCGACGCATATTGTGAAAAAAATGCCCGATGTGGGTGGCGGAAGCAGTCTTATGACGCTTCCGCTGCCCCATTACAAGGTCCGAAGAGGAGGGGGCGGAGTTTCGGCCGCACATGCGCGGTCGAAAATGGCGGTCTCGACGCATAAAAAAAGTTCCATGTATTTTTTTTTGTGGCGGCGGTCCGCCAAAACACGATGCAGCCGTCGCATGACGGTTGCGACGTGTGGCACTGCGTCGCAATCCGTCGCTAATAAAAGTCTATGGAGAAAAAACGCATCCTGCGGGCAACTTTGTAGGATGCGTTTTTTCTCCACAATGACGCATTGCGACGTGCAGTGCCCGACGCTAGTGTGAAAGTAGCCTTAGCGACGCATTGCGACGCAGTGCCACACATTGCAACCGTCGTGCGACGGTTGTGTAGCACCCCCACTGCCGCAGGGCCGAGGGGTACCCGGTACCGGGCCTCTGAGTCTCTGCTCTGGGGTTGTCACGGTGGCTAGGCCCGGTCCGTGACCCTGCCGAGGGGCGTACAGTGATAGATATGATGGATGGTGGTGGTGGTGCGGTGTAGTGGTGCAATAAATAACGAGGACACCAGGTTGCAGTCTCTTTACCTCTTTACTGAAGATCTCTGGGTCCTCAGTCCGGAATCCGGATAACCAGGCTGCGCAAGTCCGGCCGGTCCAATGGCACCTCCAGAGTTCTCTTTACAGGTGGAAATCTGTGCCTTCCTTCTAGCGCTATGTGTTGCGGTCCTTCCCTGCTGTGCTTACGGAAAGTCCCCACAACTGTTGTGTCTGTTTCTTAAGTTCCCTCACAACTCGGTTAGATGATGTTCTGCTAATGCTCCGTCCCTCCCTGATGTTACGGTTGGGACGGCACCCGTATGACGGGTAGGCTCGGAGCTCTTCCGGGACCCTAGAGTCGCCCCTCTCCACAGGTTGCCCCCCAAGACTGCATAGGTGATTTAGTTGAGACAGCCCGCCTTTGACTGACTGTCCTGCCGTTGGTTTAGAGTATTGCTTGAAGCTGAATATTGTAATACTCCCTCGGCGTTCCGGCCGCCGGCTGTGCGCCTCAGTAGGATGTTGCCTCGGTCTTACAGCACGACCCCTACTGGTATTCTCCTTGTTGCTTTGATCTCGTTTCTCACTCAGCACAATCTATCTCGCTTCCAATCCCTCCTTGGGCACCGCCGCTATACTGAGCAGGCACGGTCCCATTACGTTCGCTCAAGTTGCCAAGCCTCTGTCAGGATCTCACCCCTGACAGGGACCCTACTGAATCTTCTCCTGCAACACCCTCTGCCACAAGGTGTTGCCTGTCTCCAACCCAGTCAGCTTTCTGTCTAACTTCCTGCCTGACCCCCAGTTTTACCAGTGTTGTGGAGAGTGGCCTAGTAAATAGAACCCTTAGCTCCCCCTGGAGGCCCGGCGGTGAAATGTATTGGTGTCTGTGATACCTGGTCAGATGAACCCCTTCAGTGCCATCAGACGTACCATAGCTCCCCTTAGTGGCGGAGCCACAGTACTGCAACGACCAGGACTCTGGGGCGCTGCACTCCCCCCCGGTTAAATCCAGTACTCCGGGACTGGGAAGAAAACAACAATACAGATTAGCAAAAAGACATACAATTTGTTGAGTGCAAATAACAATAAGTATACTTGAACAGAGCTTCCCTTTATGGGAGGTGAGGACACTTGAACGTTACAAACAAGGTTAAATATCATAGCAACATGCTATAAGTAACTTTTCTTACCCAACCGGGTATTCTACTTAGTACAAATTCTTGAACAATAATTTAACATTGCCTTTAAGGACGTACACTCTGAATCCGCTAAAGACCTTCTTTTAATCACATTATAAGGCAATTTAACTTTTACATTCTCCTTCTTTAAATCTGCAGGACCGCCTGTCCTAACGGCACCAGACCTACTGCCTCTCCTTTCTTACAGGACCGCTCCTTTCAGCCCGAGCCTTCTGTCTCTTCAACTACTATACACAGTATAGAACATAACATTACTTTCAGTTTAGGATCAATGAGCCATCTCTATATGGCTCCTAAGAGAACTCACTAACTAACCCCATACGGGTTCACTCTCTGTCCTCATTCTTCTATCAACATTATCAAACATTTTTCACAATCAACTTGTTAAATACACATAACTTTCTCATGCAAAAATTATCATCACTTTCTTTTTGTCAAGACGTTATCGCTATCTCTTAGTCTTAAAGCAATACCATTCTTTAAATGCAACAAGTGAACATCCCCTTTAAGAGGGGACCAAGTCTTTATGAGGTAGCATATCTTCTCAGGCTACCAGTCCATACTCATCAAAGGCTCCGGTGCGGTATCTTCGCAAAGAGTCTCTCTTTAAGTAAAACCAGTAGGGAGCACCTTTAAGAAGGTGCAAACTATTTACAAAAAGTTTGTATCATGCACTGTTCATGATTGCGGCAGTTCTGAAAACTTGTGCAAAACTTAGAAAAACAAACAAAACAATAGGGATCCCGGATCAACAAAGGGATCCCTTTAAAAGTTAACCCAGGACGGGTTTAGCAGCAAAGATCGGGAAACAGACAGTTTGAAGAACTATTTACAAATAATGCAGTATCTTACTCATTTTTCGGTAACTCCCACCGAGGCTTCACCTGGCAGGTGGCCCTCTGCGGCCCAGGCGGGTCGGACTCCAAGTTCACTCCCGCGGCCAGGTGCACCCCGTGGGTTCGGGTCTTCTGCACGACCAGGTCGTGCGCTGCAATAAGGGTCTGTGTGGGCCGATGAATGATGCTGGCAGCAGCGGCAGCGGCAGCGGCGGCTTCAGCGGCGAGCTCCTCCCCCTCAGTGCGGGATACCGCCAGAACGGCGGTGCAGCGCTGCATATCCCGGGCCCACCAGCTACTCCCTTTTAGGTGCCGGCGGTACGTGACCACATCCCCCGGCTTCAGGAAGGACTTGGCGCCGTCCCCGCACAGGCAGGGCTCCACTTCATCCCGGGTGATGCGGACTCTCAGGGTTGTCCCGATCTCCTGCACGAAGCCCTTTCCCGTCTGGGACAGGTAAACGATTACGACGCCCCACTTCGGCAGGGAGCCCTCCAGCAGTTCTCCGCGCGCCTCCCGCTCTACTTCTCGCTGGAACTCTGCGATCAGGTGGTTTCGATATTCCCCCCAGGGGAAGGGCCCGAGGTCATGCCCCCCCGGTGCATTGGTGCCAGACGGCGGGGACACCGGGGCGTCACTGGTCGCAGCAGTGGCCGGGCCGTGTGCAGGGGTGAGGTGGCCTCCCCGGGGGTCGCGGCACTGGGTACCTTCACTTGCGGTAGCTCCTCCTGCGCCGCTCCCCTCTCCTGTGGAAGGCGTATGAACCGGGGACCGTCCAGGCACGGGATGCCCCATCGGCAGCTCCCAAGGATACAAGTCCTCCAGCGGGGGCATATCGGAGTAATCCACTGGTGACGGGGGTCGATGCGGGGCCATTCTTTTCTGCAGGCCTTCCCTGGTCTCCAGTTCCACCTCATCTGAGTCATAGTTTCGTTTCTTCGGTCTCCGCCCACCATAGAAGATCAAGAGGCGGATCTCTCCTGTCGACGGGCCCGCCCTTAGAATGCAACAATATTTAGACTGGGCGGTCATTGTCCTTCGCGCTCTTTAGTTTGTCTACGCCTATTCCACGCCCCTCTTCTTCTCCTGCGCTCTCCTCAGCGCTGCAATGGCGGCGGACCTTGGCGGTAAATGGCGCAGCACAGTTCTTGCAATAAAGTAGTCCAAACACAATAAATCGCAGTTCCAAGGCACACATGACCTGATTCTTCAGGCTTAAGTAGATCCTGTTCGTGACGCCAAATTGTAGCACCCCCACTGCCGCAGGGCCGAGGGGTACCCGGTACCGGGCCTCTGAGTCTCTGCTCTGGGGTTGTCACGGTGGCTAGGCCCGGTCCGTGACCCTGCCGAGGGGCGTACAGTGATAGATATGATGGATGGTGGTGGTGGTGCGGTGTAGTGGTGCAATAAATAACGAGGACACCAGGTTGCAGTCTCTTTACCTCTTTACTGAAGATCTCTGGGTCCTCAGTCCGGAATCCGGATAACCAGGCTGCGCAAGTCCGGCCGGTCCAATGGCACCTCCAGAGTTCTCTTTACAGGTGGAAATCTGTGCCTTCCTTCTAGCGCTATGTGTTGCGGTCCTTCCCTGCTGTGCTTACGGAAAGTCCCCACAACTGTTGTGTCTGTTTCTTAAGATCCCTCACAACTCGGTTAGATGATGTTCTGCTAATCCTCCGTCCCTCCCTGATGTTACGGTTGGGACGGCACCCGTATGACGGGTAGGCTCGGAGCTCTTCCGGGACCCTAGAGTCGCCCCTCTCCACAGGTTGCCCCCCAAGACTGCATAGGTGATTTAGTTGAGACAGCCCGCCTTTGACTGACTGTCCTGCCGTTGGTTTAGAGTATTGCTTGAAGCTGAATATTGTAATACTCCCTCGGCGTTCCGGCCGCCGGCTGTGCGCCTCAGTAGGATGTTGCCTCGGTCTTACAGCACGACCCCTACTGGTATTCTCCTTGTTGCTTTGATCTCGTTTCTCACTCAGCACAATCTATCTCGCTTCCAATCCCTCCTTGGGCACCGCCGCTATACTGAGCAGGCACGGTCCCATTACGTTCGCTCAAGTTGCCAAGCCTCTGTCAGGATCCCACCCCTGACAGGGACCCTACTGAATCTTCTCCTGCAACACCCTCTGCCACAAGGTGTTGCCTGTCTCCAACCCAGTCAGCTTTCTGTCTAACTTCCTGCCTGACCCCCAGTTTTACCAGTGTTGTGGAGAGTGGCCTAGTAAATAGCACCCTTAGCTCCCCCTGGAGGCCCGGCGGTGAAATGTATTGGTGTCTGTGATACCTGGTCAGATGAACCCCTTCAGTGCCATCAGACGTACCATAGCTCCCCTTAGTGGCGGAGCCACAGTACTGCAACGACCAGGACTCTGGGGCGCTGCAGTTGCGTCGTGTTTTGGCGGACCGCCTCCACAAAAAAAGTTACATGTAACGTTTTTTTGTGCGTCGAGTCCGCCATTTTCAACCGCTCATGCGCGGCCGAAACTCCGCCCCCTCCTCCCCGGACCTTGCAATGGGGCAGCGGAAGCGTCGTAAGACTGTTTCCGCTGCCCACGTCGGGCATTTCTTTCACAGCATGCGTCGGTACATCGGGCCGATGCACTACGACGGGCCCGTACCGACGCTAGTGTGAAAGCAGCCTAAGGCTACGTTCACACTTCCGTCTTTCAGCTCCAGTCACAATCCGTCGATTTTTTAGAATGCAGGATCCTGCAAAAAAATTTGCAGGATCCTGCATTTTCCCATAGACTTGTATTAGCGACGGATCACGACCGATGGCCACACGTCGCATCCGTCGTGCGTTTGGCGGACCGTCGTCTGGAAAAAACGTTCAATGTAACGTTTTTTTGTCTACGTCGGGAAAACGTGTAGCGACGGATCCTGCGTCATACGTCGTTCACTAGAATGGAAGCCTATGGACGCAGGATCCGTCGCTGACCGTCACACACTGGAATCCAGCGACGGATCCAGTTTTTCCCCTCTGAGCATGCCCGAAAGGATTTTCAAGTCTGGGAAAAATCTCTCTCTCTCTCTCTCTTTCGTCCCCGGACAATTATTTTCCCGGACTACGACGGACACAAAAAGACGGAAGTGTGAAAGTAGCCTTACACAGTTAGCAAACACAAAGTACCATAAGAACACTGGAGTGATGGTTGTTGGAAGTGGGCCTCTATACACCTATGAAGATATTGCATTACAAACCAGATGTTTGCAGCTAGAATAGTCATTTACCACATTAACAATCTATAGAGAGTATTTCTGAATCATTTAATGTTAGCTTCATTGGAAAAACCTGTGCTTTTCTTTCAAAAATAAGGAAATGTCTAAGTGACCCTAAACTTTTGAATTATAGTGTATGAGTCATGTAAAGTGTTATATGATGTACATTACCATAAAACTACATGACACTATACACACAGCGCGATTGTTGTCTACAGGGGCAGAAACAGGATAAGACAGTCCACATCCCTACATTCCTCCCCTAGTAGAACATGGTTGTACTTGACCATTTTGGAACCTGGAAGACAACACATAGCCTATAAAATTCAAATAAAACACAAAAAATGGTAGTCTCGTCTTTACAGAATATACAATGTCCAATGCCAGATCGTACACTGACCCGGAATAGAAGAACTCAAGTTCTTGGTCTTGTAGGCCAACATAACAGCTGCCCAGCAGTCCTTGGGCACTTACCAAGTTCAAGTCCTCCTCCTGCACAACACAGTGCACAGTTAGAACTGCAGACCACTGAGAAACCGAATATGTCTCATGGCTTGTCTCCTGCATAAGAGATAAGAGATGCACCTCCAACTGAATTGCAATGGCGGCGTCCTCATCACCAATGCCTTCCCTCCTAACGGTGTCACCAGACATAAGTCTATTTCCTGTGCGCCCTGCAGCATCACCTCCACAGTCTACTTCACAAGAGGTGTGTATCTCGGAACGGGGTTCACCTCTGGGCTGGGTGGAGGAGCCTTCAGAGTCAGCTGGTGATCCTCCAGCATCTGGGCCTATGGGGTCTCCAGGCGCTTTGCCCTATTGCAGGCCGCAAACCAGGCCGCTGTCCATGGCTACTGCTCCTGCTTGGCCTTGACCCTATCCGGCATGCCATCTGGTCTCACCTTCTTGTCCGCCATCTCATCACCTGGCGCATTCATCCTTGGTCAGCCTTTTCCTCGACCGACTCACACTACGCCAACTTGCCACTCTGCCATTACTTCACACTGCTGTTCTCCCAATGGCTTACAACTCTCGAATGGCATTGTCTCTTCTGGCTTCTGAGGTCTGTCATGGTTCTGCCTCTTCCTGGGTGGAGCTACTTCCGGCTCACCTGCATGTTTTCTAGCAGCCTCCTCCCATTCTCCATTGACTTGCAGCAACGGGCAGGGTTTCTTTTTCTTCAGCTGCGCCCATCGATAGAACTAGCCCAATGGGTGGGAACTAGTGCTGATAAAAGGGGGGCACTTCCTGATGTGTGTGGTTAGAGAAGTGCAATGTCAAGGTTAAGTTCAGGTGCAGTATTCTGCTAGGGGCAGCATGGATAAATCGTTCGAGGCAGTAAGAGGTCGTATTGCGTTCCCTGATGGACATTGCTGAAACGTCTGGACTCTGGGGCTTGAGCCAGTTACCAAGGAGTGGGCCTGGTCTTCTGACACCTCTAGGTTGGTGGATATGGAATTTCAAGGGGGCTGGTGGCCGGTCCCGGGTGCACTACTGAAGTGAACAAGAAATCCCTGAAGCTGATGGATCATCGGGCTTAGAGTGTCCAGGGCGAAGAAGTGGCAGGGCTGACGAGGTACTGTACTAAGGAAGGAAGAAACATGAAATGTTGTGTCCTATCTCACATGTCATCACCTGATGAACTTGAACTGACTAGTAAAGGTTTGCCTGTTGCGAAGAACTTAGAGTCCCCTGAATTGTGTGCAGATCCTGAGGACGAAAGCCTAGAAGCAGCAGAGGCCAGCGGCCTACAAGTGAGTGTGATACACCTCACACCTGACAGACCACTGGGACTGGGACACTGTTTTTCTGCAAATTGCCAGAGCGTAACAAGACATTATGACAACACAACATTTAATCTTAATTATGCAGACATCTATTTTCAGTAAGCCAGGAGGCATGGACTGTTATCTATATGTTGACTCTTCTTGCAGGTTGTATTGATATTTGTAAATTGATGAATGGTTGTTATTTACCTCTTATATCAGCTCCTACAGTTTATTGTACTGTTATCTTTGCAAAATAGGGATGCAAGGTCACTGAACAATGATGTTTGCTGAAATATTGATTACACATTACACCAAGCCATGCTATTTGTTGACTTGCAAACATTGAAGGATAATCTATAAATAATCAAACAATGCAGGTTAACCTCATCACCCTTTCCCCTTGACCTGTGCATGATGGCGTGAAGGACAATAGTTGTGAACTATAAAAAGGAAATATGTCTCTGTAACAGGACATCCATAGATCCATAGAACGAGAAACTCTTTACAAAACCACAGTCAGGAACACTCTACAAGATAGCTGCCAGATCATGGCTCCATCACGAGGGACTAAGATTTGACATTCTACAGGATTCCAGTCCAGATTAGGGGACCATGGCCCCGGCTGAAAGAATACAAATCTGCTCCATTGACCATCACTGAACCCATGGAAACATTTGGGGTAGTCAGGATTTGGACGTATGGTCACCTGAGCCCTATGGATACGCTTGAGAAAGACAGGATTGGGACCCATCGGTCACCTGGCTCCATGGAGATGTTCGGAGAAGCCACGTTGTGACCCTCCAGTCATCTGGTCATTTACTTCAATAGACTGTCAGCTTCCTTGTCTTTACCATCCTCTCTGTGTGTGCTACAGGTTTGGGTAGTTACACTTGAAGCTCTGAAGTCACAGCTACTTTTATCCCAGTGAGTCAGCGAAAGGGTAAGACTCTGTAATTTTGTACCATCTTGGGTATTTTTCTTGGACTATTCTATGGATTATTTGCCTGTTTTGTGGCTCAGTAAAGTATTACCACACAGTTTTACCCTCACCCTGTGTTGTCTGAGTAGTATTATGCCTGCGCGCGATCGGTGGGATGAGCCCTGGTCCATGCGGTTTCGGGTTAGCGGACTAGAGCACCCACTGACCCCCGTGTTTCAACAGACAGCAACTCAGTCATGACTACCGCTATACAGAATTTTACACCATAACAGTACCTACACCATGTTTTAGAGAGGATGTGATATGTTGTGGATCATGAACCATTCCAAGCCTTCTCCATAATTTCTTCTTCCCATCATTATGGTACAGGTTGATCTCAGTTTCTTCTGTCCAAATAATTCTTTTTTCAGAAATGGGCTGGCTTCTTTAGATTTGTTTTTGGCCAAATCTAATCTGGTCTTTCTATTTTGAGGTTGATTAAAGGTTTGCACCTTGTGGTGAACCCTCTGTATTTGCTGTCATGAAGTCTTCTCTTTATGGTTCACTTAGACACCTACTTTCTGGAGAGTGTTCTTCACTTGGGTGGATGTTGGTAAGTATTTTTTCTTCACCATGGAAAGGATTCTGTGATCATCCACCACTTCTGTGGACATCCAAGCCTTTTTGTGCTCCTAAGCTCACCAGTGCAATTTGTGTTTTTCTTTCAGAATATGCCACACTTTTGATTTGGCCATTTTAACATTTCTGCTTTCTCTCTGATGAATTTTTTTTCTCAGCCTAATGTTGGTCTGTTTCACTTGCATTCAAAGCTCCCTTGACTTCATGTTGGGGGTTCACAGCAACAGCTTCCAAAAGCAAATGTCACACCTGGAATTAGCTCCAGACCTTTTACCTGCCTAATTGATGATAGATTTATGAGAGAAAAGCCCATGCAGATCATTAAAGAGTTTTTGAGATAATTGTACAATTATCATTTGTCCCTTGAAAAAGAGGCAGCTACTTATTAAAGAGCTGTAATTATTATTATTATTATTATTATTATTATTTATTGTTATAGCGCCATTTATTCCATGGCGCTTTACAAGTGAGGAGGGGTATACATAATAAAAACAAGTACAATAATCTTGAACAATACAAGTCATAACTGGTACAGTAGGAGAGAGGACCCTGCCCGCGAAGGCTCACAATCTACAAGGGATGGGTGAGGATACAGTAGGTGAGGGTAGAGCTGGTCATGCAGCGGTTTGGTCGATCGGTGGTTACTGCAGGTTGTAGGCTTGTCGGAAGAGGTGGGTCTTCAGATTCTTTTTGAAGGTTTCGATGGTGGGCGAGAGTCTGATGTGTTGTGGTAGAGGGTTCCAGAGTAGGGGTGATACGCGAGAGAAATCTTGTATACGATTGTGGGAAGAGGAGATAAGAGGGGAGTAGAGAAGGAGATCTTGTGAGGATCGGAGGTTGCGTGTAGGAAAGTACCGGGAGATGAGGTCACAGATGTAAGGAGGAGACAGGTTGTGGATGGCTTTGTACATCATGGTTAGGGTTTTGTACTGGAGTCTCTGGGCAATGGGGAGCCAGTGAAGGGATTGACAGAGGGGAGAGGCCGGAGAATAGCGGGGGGACAGGTGGATTAGTCGGGCAGCAGAGTTTAGAATAGATTGGAGGGGTGCGAGAGTGTTTGAGGGGAGGCCACAGAGCAGGAGGTTGCAGTAGTCAAGGCGAGAGATGATGAGGGCATGGACTAGGGTTTTTGCAGATACTTGGTTGAGGAATGAACGGATTCGTGCAATATTTTTGAGTTGAAGTCGGCAGGAAGTGGAAAGGGCTTGGATATGTGGTTTGAAGGAGAGATCAGCGTCAAGGATAATCCCGAGGCAGCGAGCTTGTGGGACTGGGGAGAGTTGGCAGCCATTTACTGTAATGGATAGGTTCGTTGGGGGGGTCACGTGAGATGGGGGAAAGATGATGAATTCTGTTTTGTCCATGTTAAGTTTCAGAAATCTAGAGGAGAAGAAGGATGAAATAGTGGACAGACATTGAGGGATTCTGGTTAGTAGGGAGGTGATATCTGGTCCAGAGATGTAGATCTGTGTGTCATCAGCATAGAGGTGATACTGAAAGCCATGAGATTCTATGAGCTGTCCCAGGCCAAAGGTGTAAATGGAGAAGAGCAGGGGCCCAAGGACTGAACCTTGTGGGACTCCGACAGAGAGGGGGCGAGGTGAGGAGGTGGTGTGTGAGTGGGAGACGCTGAATGTCCGGTCTGTTAGGTATGATGAGATCCAGGATAGGGCCAAGTCTGTGATGCCAAGGGATGAGAGGGTCTGTAATAATAGGGAATGGTCCACTGTGTCAAAGGCAGCCGACAGGTCGAGGAGGAGGAGAACAGAGTAGTGTCGCTTGCTCTTGGCGGTTAAGAGGTCATTGGTGACCTTAGTTAGCGCAGTTTCAGTGGAATGGTGTGACCGGAAGCCAGATTGTAAGCGGTCAAAGAGGGAGCAAGAAGAGAGATGGGAGGACAGTTCAAGGTAGACGTGTTGTTCCAGTAGTTTTGAGGCATAGGGGAGAAGTGATATAGGGCGATAGCTAGATACAGAGGATGGGTCAAGAGAGGGCTTTTTGAGGATAGGTGTGATGGAGGCATGTTTAAAGCTTGAGGGGAAAACACCAGTTGTTAGTGATAGGTTGAAGAGATGGGTTAGGGTTGGGATGAAGATTGTGGTGAGGTTTGGGATAAGTTGGGATGGGAGCGGGTCAAGTGCACAGGTGGTGAGATGCGATCTTGAGAGTAGAGTGGCGAGTTGATCTTCTGTAATGGTGGAGTAGTTGGTTTTGGAGGTGGAGGGTAGGGAAGTTGGGAGGAAGGGCTCTGGGGCTTGTTGACCAAAACTGTCTCTGATGTTATCAATCTTCTGCTTGAAGAATGAGGCAAAGTCTTCAGCAGAGATAAGTGAGGAGGGAGGAGGTGCTGGGGGACGGAGGAGAGAATTGAAGGTGTTGAATAACTGTTTAGGGTTGTGAGACAGGGAGGATATGAGAGATGAGAAGTAGGTTTGTTTAGCTGTGGCGAGTGCAGTCTTGAAAGTAGTGAGGGACTGTTTGAATGCGATTAAGTGGTCGTTGGAGTGGGATCTTTTCCATCTGCGCTCAGCAGCCCTGGAAGCTCGCCTCAGTTCTTTGGTCAGGCTGGTGTGCCAGGGCTGTCTGTTGATTTTGCAAGCTTTGGTATGTGTAAGTGGGGCAGCAGATTCCAAAGCTACAGCTATTGTGGTGTTATATAGAGCGGCAGCGTCATCCGCATTGTGTATGGAACTTATGTCTGTGAGAGGGAGGAGGGATTCAGAGAATGAATGTAGGTCAAGATGTTTAAGATTTCTGCGAGGGTGTGAAAGTTTGTGGGGTGGGGACTCTAGACATGGAGTGGAGAGAGATGAGAATGTGAGAAGGTTGTGGTCAGAGAAAGGAAGAGGTGAGTTAGAGAGGTTAGATAGGGAGCAGAGGCGGGTGAAGATGAGGTCCAGTGTGTGACCATCTTTGTGAGTGGCTGCAGAAGACCATTGAGTGAGGCCGAAGGAGGAAGAGAGAGATAGAAGTTTAGTGGCAGCTGAGAGGGAAGTGTCAATGGGGATGTTGAAATCGCCCATGATGATAGTGGGGATGTCTGCAGAAAGGAAATGAAGTAGCCAGGTGGTGAAGTGGTCAAAGAAGATGGTGGCTGGCCCTGGGGGGCGGTAAATGACAGCCAGTTGGAGGTTGGAGGGGGAGTAGATGCGCACAGAGTGCACCTCAAAGGAAGGGAGGGTAACAGAGGGTGGCAGTGGGATTGGGGTGAAGGAGCAGTTATCTGACAGGAGAAAACCAACTCCTCCACCATGCTTGCTGCTGGGGCGGGGTGTGTGAGAAAGGTGGAAGCCACCGTAAGAGAGTGCAGCAGGAGAGGCTGTGTCAGAAGGGGTGAGCCAGGTTTCGGTGATGGCGAGGAAGGAAAGTTTGGTAGTAACAAAAAGATCATGGATGTAAGAAAGCTTGTTACAGACAGAGCGAGCGTTCCATAGAGCTCCTGTTAGTGGGACTGGGGAAGCGGGGGCTGGGCGAATGGGTATAAGGTTAGAGAGGTTACGGAAGTTTGTGATGGAGCGTGGATGGGAGGTAGAAATGACTGTGGGAATGTGGTGAGGAGGACCAGGATTTGGAGAGATATCACCAGCAGTGAGAAGGAGCAGAGATAGTGTTAGCAGGTGGGAGCAGGAGAGGGCCTGAGGGGGCTGCCTGTGCTTTGAGACAGAGGATTGTATGTTAAGGAACAGTTCTGAGGAGGAGGTGAGATGGATGGGGAGGAGTGAAGAGGAGATGAACAGTTCCTTACTTGGTGTGGGGATTGGGGGAGGTAGCAGAAAGTGAAAGATTATAGCGGTAAAAGTGACAACAAACAGAAACATTGTTTGCAGTGACTGGCCAGTTACCTTCAGTTCCCTTCAGGTTCAATTCAGGTTTTAATTCTAATGTAATCCACACTTTTAGAACACACTTCTAAGGATCACACTGCAGACTGTAGTCTATGCAGACTTGTGCTATGCAATATATGGAAAACTAAGTGCGTTCAGGTGTGGAGCAGAGAGGAGTGGTCTCTGCTCATCTTGGTCAGAGAATTAAGGGTGGACCAGATGCATACAATCAAGTCTAAGTAAACAATGTCATAATTCCTTAACCCTTATGCCCATTAGGATGTGAAAACCCTCAAATTAAAGCTGATAGCCTGCACTAGATGCCCATATTGATGGCATAACTGTATCTTGAATTTGTTTTGGTAAACGCCAAAACTTGTTACTGTCCAAATATTTCTGGTCCTAATTATATCTAAATAAAATGTTTAAAAAATATTCCAATGGGCTAAATAGCTCATACAGTACAGACCAAAAGATTGGACACACCTTCTCATTTAAGATTTTTCTGTATTTTCATGACTATGAAAATTGTACATTCACACTGAAGGCATCAAAACTATGAAGTAACACATATGGAATTATATACTTAACAAAAAAGTGTGAAACAACTGAAATTATGTCTTATATTCTAGGTTCTTCAAAGTAGCAACCTTTTGCTTTGATGACTGCTTTGCACACTCTTGGCATTCTCTTGATGAGCTTCTAGAGGTAGTCACCGGGAATGGTCTTCCAACAATCTTGAAGGAGTTCCCAGAGATGCTTAGCACTTGTTGGCCCTTTTGCCTTCACTTTGCGGTCCAGCTCACCCCAAATCATCTTGATTGGGTTCAGGTCTGGTGACTGTGGAGACCAGGTCATCCGGCGTAGCACCCCATCACTCTCCTTCTTGGTCAAATAGCCCTTACACAGCCTGGAGGTGTTTGGGGTCATTGTCCTGTTGAAAAATAAATGATGGTCCAACTAAACGCAAACCGGATGGAATAGCATGCCGCTGCAAGATGCTGTGGTAGCCATGCTGGTTCAGTATGCCTACAATTTTGAATACATCCCCAACAGTGTCACCAGCAAAGCACCCCCCACACCATCACACCTCCTCCTCCATGCTTCACGGTGGAATCCATGTCCATCCGGTGGAGTCCATCCGTTCACCTTTTCTGCATCGCACAAAGACACGGTGGTTGGAACCAAAGATCTCAAATTTGGACTCATCAGACCAAAGCATAGATTTCCACTGGTCTAATGTCCATTCCAAACAAGTCTCTTCTGCTTGTTGCCTGTCCTTAGCAGTGGTTTCCTAGCAGCTATTTTACCATGAAGGCCTGGTGCACAAAGTCTCCTCTTAACAGTTGTTGTAGAGATGTGTCCAGGCTCGGACTGGCCCACCGGGAAACCGGAGGATCCCCCGGTGGGCCCCTGACTCCGACAGTCTCTCTCTTCTCAGTATCCCTGCCCTGCATGCACGAATTAAGCCCCGCCCCTCCCCGCTCAACAGAAGAGGGGAGAAAAGCTGAGCTCCTGGCAGGAGCCTCCTGCATTGCCTGGGACATAGGTTGGGGACTGGGGAGAACAGTGTGCGGGCAGGATCTCTACCTTCTCTCTCTCCCTCCCCCGAGTCTCTGGCTAGGATGGGGGAGAGAGGCTCAGCACAGCCATTTCCCTGACCTGCACTGATACTGCTGGAGCCGCTCACAGCAGTAAGCCCCGCCCACCAGCACGGACCAGGTCAGGTTGCCGGAGCGCGGGGCCAGGAGAGCTGTGCAGCCACTGCTGAAGAAAGTGCTCAGTGAAGTGAATAGAAGATGGCCTCTCTCTTCCCCACACAGCTGTCAGACAAGCTCTGAGCTCTGCTGTCGGCACGGTCAGGAAGGGGAGGGGAGCTCCAGAGGAACACAGTGCTGACCTGAAGGGAGTACTGGAGCTTCCTGTTTATGTCTCTGTCCTGACCTTGTTCTGTCCTCCACCCCAACAAAAGCTGGTTTTCCTGTTTGCCCCATACATCTGCGCTCTCCCTGCCCCCTCTACCCTTTCTGCTCTCTAGTTGCTGATATCACAATGTCTCCCCCACTGCTGTTCTGTGATGGTGACAGGAGATCCCCATCTTCTTCACAGCGCTTGCTGCCCGAGATCCATCTATCTTATTTCTGTGTGTGTATAAGGCTATGTGCACACATTGCTGATTTTGATGTGTTTCCGCAGCGTTTTTAGATGCACGGAATTGCCTCAAATCCGCAATGCGTTGTGCACACAATGTTAATCAATGGGAAATACAAAAACGCTGTGCACATGCTGTGGAAAAAACGTGCGGAATCGCTGCAGGTTTTTTCCCGCAGCATGTCAATTCTTTGTGTGGAAACGCAGCGTTTCTGCACCCATTGACTATACACTGAGTAAGGCAAATCCGCACATCAAAAAACGCATGACAATCCGCAACAAATCCACATCAGTTCCGCAAGCATTTTGGCCTGCATTTTCTGCAAGAGATGCAGATTCTGTGCGGGAAATTCCACAGGCCAATCCGCAACGTGTGCACATACCCTAAATGTATACACAAATGCACACCTATACACTATATAAATAAGTACAGTGTGCATGTGTGCAATGCATTTATGTAAGGCTACTTTCACATTTGCGGTTAAGTCCGCAGCGTATCATCCGCAAACGCATGCAAAAACGCATGCAAACATCTGTTAACGCAGCGTTTTTTATCTGCATCAGCTTACGCATGATGGTAAAAAAAACGCAGCGTTTGCATGCGTTTTTATTTTTTACATGTGTTTGCGCTTTTTATGCACATGCGTTTGATATTTCCAGGAGGGTGTGTCTTTAATGGGCATGCGCAGTCCGAAGTACGCAAGCACATCAAACACATGCGTACGCAAAGACATGTGTACGCATGCGTTCCCATAGATAGTAATGCATTTTTTTTGCCGCATTCCTTGCGCTAACAACCGTATATGTTTCTAGGCGGCAAATTGACGCCTCTAAAATTACTACATGTTGCGTTTACCACGCCAAACCGCAGATGACGAAACGACGCATGCGTCATCAAACGCAGCAAAGCGCAACCGATGACAGACACATGCGTCCCTAATGTTAAAGATAGGAAAACACAACGCATGCGGATATTTGCAGAAGAAACGCTGAGGACACAACCGCAAATGTGAAATTGGCCTAAGTGAATGTGTATACAATACATTTGCCATTTTTAGTGATGGATTCAGACATAAAAAAGCATATATGCTTTAGTTAAATGCGCCACAAAAAATGCTCATGTACCTTTAAAAAAACATTGCACTTTTAAATGCAGAATGAATAATATATCTATAATGTTATTTATAAAATATATTGAAATACAATAGTAAAAAAAAATTACCAAGGGTTGTCCCATTTTAAAAATTACTTCATAATCTTTGGGGTATAAAAAAAAAAAAGTCAAAAACAACTGAGTTGCATTCTTTATACATTTCTGCAGCAGAAACACTTAAAAAACGCATTCCCATGCAATCCTTTGGGATTCCGCAGTTGCTGTGCCCATGCTGCGGATTTTCCCGCTGCGGAATCACATAGAGATAAAATCCACAACATGTTCATTATTTCTACGTAATTGTGGCGATTCCTCCACCATAGGATTGCACTGAAACGCTCACTTTACGCATGTGGCTATACCCACCATGTGTAAAGTGAGCACTTCATGTGCAGATGGTACCCAGGTCTGGAGAAGAGGAGACTCTCCTCCAGGCCCTGGGTACCATATTCATGTAAACAAAAAAAAAAAGAATTAAAATAAAAAATAGGGATATACTTATCTTCTGATGGCCCCCGGAGTCCTCCCGGCTCTCAGCGGTGCACGCGGCGGCTTCCGTTCCCAGGGATGCTGTGTGCGAATCACCTGGGATGACGTTGTGGTCACACGACCGTGACGTCACAAAGGTCCTTCACGCAAAGCATGCCTGAGAACAGAACGTACTGGGAGCGCCGCTGAGGAGATCGGGGGCCGTCAGAAGGTGAAGATAACCATATTTTTTTTTAATTATTTTTAACATTCTATCTTTTACTATTGATGCTGCATAGGCAGCATCAATAATGAAAAGTTGGTCACATTTGTCACGCACTATGCTTGACAAGTCTGACCAACCTGTCAATCACTTTTCCAAATCGCTTGGAAAAGCGCAAGCTAAAAACGCTTGTAAAATACTTGTGTTTTGTGGGAAAACAGCAGGGAGTTGCGGAAATGCTGCGCAGCATTTCTGCAACGTGGGCACATAGCCTAACTTTTTAGCTTTGTTGATTGGGTGCAGCTGTGAAGTTGTCTGCAGCGCTGAGGTCAATCACTGAACTCAGTGCCTGATGAAGATGTCACAATCCACTGAGTTCGGTGATAGATTACAGCACAGTAGACATGAGTCTCATCAGGGGCGAGAACAGTGGAAAGAGGCCTCGCTGGACCCCGATAGTGACCTTATGTACACACGGTGTCTTTTTCAGGATTACCGGTAGTTTGGAAAACACCCGAAAAAATGATAAAAAATAAAATAAAAATGATCCACGGTGTAAAAATGACTTGTACATAAGTTCACTCTTTTCCAGCTTCTTCTAACAGCTTTAGGTTTTCAAAGATGAAAAATGGCTGAAAGAAGGCAGCAAGAAGCTCACTATTAACACTCATAATAATAATGCATTGGGAAAAAACGCAAAAAAAAGCACAAAAAAAACGCGTAAAAACGCATGTGGATTTCTTGCAGAAAATGTCTGGTTTTCTTCAGGAATGTTTTGCAAGAAATCCTGACATGTGCACATACCCTAAAAGATGCTTCAGGAAAAACAGCTATGTTGTGTTCCTGAAAACACTTCCTATAACAAAATCAATGTGTGCAGGCTGGCGTCTAAAAGATGTGCACAACCTTGGAGCTCAATTTTTTTGTTTTATTTGTTTTTGTGTCCCTTAAGGTACCTTCACACTCAGCAACTTTGCAACGAGAATGACAACGATCAGTGACGTTGCAGCGTCCTGGATAGCGATCTTGTTGTGTTTGACACGCAGCAGTGATCTGGATCTCGCTGTGATATCGCTGGTCGGAGCTAGAAGTCCAGAATTTTATTTCGTCGCTGATCACCCGCTGTCATCGCTGGATCGGCGTGTGTGACGCCGATCCAGCGACGTGTTCACTTGTAACCAGGGTAAACATCGGGTTACTAAGTGCAGGGCCGCGCTTAGTAACCCTATATTTACCCTGGTTACCATTGTAAAAGTAAAAAAAAAAAAACAGTACATACTCACATTCTGATGTCTGTCACGTCCCCCGGCGTCCACAGGGTTAAAACTGCTTTCGGCAGGAGCGATGCTAATGCTGCGCTGCTGCCGAGAGCTTCCTGCACTGACTGTGTCAGCGCCGGCCATAAAGCAGAGCACAGCGGTGACGTCACCGCTGTTACTGCCGGCGCTGACACATTCAGTGCAGGGAAGCTCTCGGCAGCGCGGCATTAGCAGCGCTCCTGTCGAAAGCAGTGTTAACCCTGTGGACGTCGGGGGACGTGACAGACATCAGAATGTGAGTATGTAGTGTTTTTTTTTTTTTTTTACTTTTACATTGGTAACCAGGGTAAATATCGGGCTACTAAGCGCGGCCCTGCACTTATTAACCCGATGTTTACCCTGGTTACCCGGGTACTGCAGGGGGACTTCGGCATCGTTGAAGACAGTTTCAACGATGCCGAAGTCGTTCCCCTGATCGTTGGTCGCTGGAGAGAGCGGTCTGTGTGACAGCTCCCCAGCGACCACACAACGACTTACCAACGATCACGGCCAGGTCGTATCGCTGGTCGTGATCGTTGGTAAATCGTTTAGTGTGAAGGTACCTTAAGCCTACAGAGTAATAATCTTTTATATGAGACCACCCGTTTAAATGATATGCATCCTCTGTTGACAGCATTGTCAAAATCAAGCCCTTATACAAACTTAAAAATAAAAAAGATTGATCTCTGGGAAACTAAAAAAAATACTAAATCTTGATGGCTTAAAAGTGAACGGGTGTAGCTAAGGATCACATTGGTATTCAGGTTTTTTTTCTTTGTATTGTTATAGTAACAGAAAAATTAAACTAAGGCCATGATCACACGCTCAGTATTTGGTCAGTATTTTACCTCAGTAAAGGTCCTTGAGACCTCTATGGTTACCATTGTGATGCATCGCTGACCCCCGATCATGTGATGGGGGTCAGCGATGCGCTCGTTTCCGGCCGCATGGCTGGAAGCGCCGGTTAAATGCCGCTGTCAGTGTTTGACAGCGGTATTTACCTAGTTAATAGCGGCGGGTGAATTGCGATTTCACCCGCTGCTATTGCGGGCACATGTCAGCTGTTCAAAACAGCTGACATGTCCCGGCTTTGATGCGGGCTCACCGCCGGAGCCCTGCATCAAAGCGAGGGTTCTGACCTCGGACGTACTATCCCGTCATAGGTCAGAAAGGGGTTAAGTAGAAGAGCCACCTTCAGCAGCACCAAGGCTGCATTCTGTGAAGGTGGCTCTTATGCTTAGTATCCCTAGGAATGCTGAAATAATCACTTTTATACATTTTGCCGCCTCCTGTGTTCAAAATACGGTACATGCTCAGCGCCTGCAACTCTGCCAACGTTACTCGCCTGCTGTAAGTTCACGGGCAGTGCGCATGGTGCATACCCGAGAAATGTTGGCACAGTGCAGGCGCTGGGCATGTATTTTGAACACAGGAGGCGGCGCACAGATGCAAGAGGGAGATGATTGACGTCTCGGAGACGGTTGACACCGGGGTAGAAGATATACCTCCGGGACTCAATACATGTATGGCGCAGAATTTATAAAAGTGATTATTTCAGCATTCCTAGGGATACTAAGCATAAGAGCCACCTTCACAGAATGCAGCCTTAGTGCTTAGTGGCTCTTTTACTTAAAAACACCCTGGGGGGGTGACAGGTTCCCTTTAAATACAGTGATCAGGTCTTTGTTGTTTCCGTTAGTGTCTATCTTTTTAGCGAAAAAAAAAATGTGCAGCATGTTGTACCTGTTTTTCTAATGAATATAATGAAGCTTACTACTGAGCCTCCTAACAAATACTACAAAACAAAGGTGTACCTAGCCTGAGCATTGAAATTTAGAGTGGGCCCCTGGAGTCAGTTCCATTGGTGGGCCCTAGACACTGGGGCTACTGTTGTGAATTCCGTTCTTGGGCTCCATCCTGTGGTCATGAATGGTATTTTTGGGTGTTCTGCTCTTGGGCTCCCTCTGGTGGTTTCGAGTGGAACTTAGCAGCTGCTTTCACTAATCGGTGCCCAGGCCTTGTTATTTTACTGGGCTTTAGGCTGTAGTTGATGCCAGCTGTCAATGTTTTTTTCCTGTGGATTCAGTCCCTTCCTGGAAGTTCTCTGTTGGCCAGTCCATTTCAGCTTAAGATAAGTTCTGCTAGTTTTTGGGTGTTTCCCTGCTTATGACCTTCTGTTCAGTTTAAGTTATGTCTCTTTTGTCCAGCTTGTCATTATGAAATATTCTGGCTAGTTGGAAGCTCTGGGGTCGCAGATTTGCTCCTCCACACCGTGAGTCGGTGTGGAGGTTATTTTTGTAAACTCTGCGTGGACATTCAGTTTTTTATACTGACCGCACAGTAGCCTTTTCTGTCTCTGTCTATTTAGATAGTATTGACCTCCTTTGCTAAATCTAGTTTCATTTCTGAGTTTGTCATTTCCCTCTCCACTCACCGTCAATATTTGTGGGGGGCTATCTTTCCTTTGGGGGTTTCTCTGAGGCGAGATAGTTTTCCGTTTCCATCTTCAGGGGTAGCTAGTTTTTACGCTGTGAAGAGGCGTCTAGGCAGAGATAGGAACGCTCCACGGCTATTTCTAGTGTTGGTGTTAGGAGTAGGGATTGCGGTAAGTAAAGCTACCACCTCCTCAGAGCTAGTTCATGATTGGTTTTACCCACCAGGTCATCTCAGTACTGCTCCGTAACCACCAGGTCATAACAGGCTACCCCAACCCCCGCTACATAATTAAGACGTGTACTACCTTAGATTATATGCTGATATTAGTGTGTTTTACCGCACAATTGGTGGTCTTGTATTTATTGCTTTGTAGCTACATAGTGGGCCCCAAGAATGGTTTTCTCTGGTGGGCCCAAGGTGCTCCAGTCCGACGCTGGATGTGTCTGCTGCTAGAACTCTGTGTGGCATTGACCTGATCTCTAATCTGAGCTGCTGATAACCTGCGATTTCTGAGGCTGGTGACTCGGATAAACTTATCCTCAGAAGCAGAGGTGACTCTTGGTCTTCCTTTCCTGGGGCGGTCCTCATGTGAGCCAGTTTCTTTGTAGCGCTTGATGCTTTTTGCCACTGCACTTGGGGACACTTTCAAAGTTTTCCCAATTTTTCGGACTGACTGACCTTCATTTCGTAAAGTAATGATGGCCACTCGTTTTTCTTTACTTAGCTGCTTTTTTCTTGCCATAATACAAATTCTAACAGTCTATTCAATAGGACTATCAGCTGTGTATCCACCAGACTTCTGCACAACACAACTGATGGTCCCAACCCCATTTATAAGGCAAGAAATCCCACTTATTTAACCTGACAGGGCACACCTGTGAAGTGAAAACCATTACCGGTGACTACCTCTTGAAGCTCATCAAGAGAATGCCAAGAGTGTGCAAAGTAGTCATCAAAGCAAAAAAAGTGGCTACTTTGAAGAACCTAAAATATGAGACATATTTTCAGTTATTTCACACTTTTTTGTTAAGTATATAATTCCACATGTGTTAATTCATAGTTTTGATGCCTTCAGTGTGAATGTACAATTTTCATAGTCATGAAAATACAGAAAAATCTTTAAATGAGAAGGTGTGTCCAAACTTTTTGTCTGTACTGTACATTCCGGTAATCTTCCCAATCCTCACATTAGGACCATGTGTGGCCCTTGTGCTCACAGTATAAAGATTATCCATTTCTTGCCATCGCCTTCCAAGTCTGAATTGCATGAATACAGTGATTCTTCTTACTTATTATTACCAAGATGACTTTGTTCTGAGTGTGTATTTTTCCTATCGATTTCTTTTTTCATTTATTCAGTCCCCTGCCGAGGTGGTAAAACAGTACTTGTATCTCCTGTAATTGATTTATTGACTTTATTTTAATCTTTACCTCTAGTATAATTCGTATTTCTTTTTAGCACGCTATAGTCATCACACCCAGTTTTAATGGATGTCTACTATCAGTAGGATTTTGGCAAGACTTCATAGAAAGGCTATTGACATGTAGGAGTGGGTGCGAGCACTTACAAGAGGCAGAGAGATGAAACTTTGCTTGACTTGCTATGGCTGAAAATTCTATGTTTGTATCAAGCTATCCAGCCACATGTTCTTCCCGAAAAGGTCATCATAGACTATATGATTTGCTTTTCCCACTGGGACCCATTGCCATTCTGGGCCAATACTGTGTTAGGAGTTGTCTGCCGTACACAAGCCATTGATAAAGTTATCTGAACCCCTATAATTATCACCTGTCTATGCCCTTTCTGACAATTTGATCTCTGAACCCCTATAGTTATCACGTGTCCATGCCCTTTCTGACAACTTGATCTCTGAACCCCCACAATTATCACCTACTCCATGCCCTTTCTGACAATTTAATCTCAGAATCTCCATAGTTATTACCTATCCCATGCATTTCTAACAACTTAATCTCTAAACCTCCATAATTATCACTTATCCCATGACATTTCCAACAACTTGATCTCATTTACATAATATGTCAAATAATCTGCAAATCACTTTATTTAATAATTAAATGAAAAATTGCTCCGAAGTGCCAATCACTAGGTATCTCCATTTTGCCATAAACTGTTGTTGAGTGTAATCCGTCTCTAGCAGCACAAACATAAGACAGATATCAGGAGCTGAGTGCAGGTCCAATTCTCTCTACAGGAAGTAGGGGTGGGTCTATATATCTCTATAGGAAGTAGAAGTGGGTCTGTGTACCTCTACATAAAGTGAGGGTGGGTCTCATATCTCTACAGGAAGTAGAGGTGGGTCTATTTATCTCTGCAGGAAGAAGGGGTGGGTCTCTTTCTCTCTACAGGAGGTAGAGATAGGTCTATATATCTCTACAGGAAGTTTAGACGGGTCCATGTATCTGTACAGAAAGACAGGGTGGGTCTATATATCTCTACAGGAAGGAGGGGTGGGTCTATATATCTCTACAGGAAGGAGGGGTGGGTCTATATATCTCTACAGGAAGGAGGGGTGGGTCTATATATCTCTACAGGAAGTAGGGGTGGGTCTATATATCTCTACAGGAAGTAGGGGTGGGTCTATATATCTCTACAGGAAGTAGAGGTGGGTCTATATATCTCTACAGGAAGTAGTGGTGGGTCTATATATCTCTACAGGAAGTAGGGGTGGGTCTATATATCTCTACAGGAAGTAGGGGTGGGTCTATATATCTCTACAGGAAGGAGGGGTGGGTCTATATATCTCTACAGGAAGTAGGGGTGGGTCTATATATCTCCACAGGAAGTAGGTGTGGGTCTATATATCTCTACAGGAAGGAGGGGTGGGTCTATATATCTCTACAGGAAGGAGGGGTGGGTCTATATATCTCTACAGGAAGTAGGGGTGGGTCTATATATCTCTACAGGAAGTAGGGGTGGGTCTATATATCTCTACAGGAAGTAGAGGTGGGTCTATATATCTCTACAGGAAGTAGTGGTGGGTCTATATATCTCTACAGGAAGTAGGGGTGGGTCTATATATCTCTACAGGAAGTAGGGGTGGGTCTATATATCTCTACATGAAGTAGGGGTGGGTCTATATATCTCTACAGGAAGTAGAGGTGGGTCTATATATCTCTACAGGAAGTAGAGGTGGGTCTATATATCTCTACAGGAAGTAGAGATGGGTCTATATATCTCTACAGGAAGTAGGTGGTGGGTCTATATATCTCTATAGGAAATATGGGGGGTCTATATATCTCTATATCAAGCAGGGTTGTGTCTATGTACCTCCCAGGAAGTATGGGTGGCTACAGGAAGTAGGTGGTGGGTCTATTATCTCCACATGACATAGGGGTGGGTCTATCTATCTCCACAGGAAGTAGGTGGTGGGTCTATATATCTCCACAGGAAGTAGGTGGTGGGTCTATGTATGTCCACAGGACATAGGGGTGGGTCTATATATCTCCACAGGAAGTAGGTGGTGGGTCTATATATCTCCACAGGAAGTAGGTGGTGGGTCTACATATCTCCACAGGAAGTAGGTGGTGGGTCTATATATCTCTACATGTAGTAGGGGTGGGTCTATATATCTCTACAGGTAGTAGGTGGTGGGTCTATATATCTCCACAGGAAGTAGGTGGTGGGTCTATATATCTCCACAGGAAGTAGGTGGTGGGTCTATATATCTCCACAGGAAGTAGCTGGTGGGTCTATATATCTCCACAGGAAGTAGGTGGTGGGTCTATATATCTCCACAGGAAGTAGGTGGTGGGTCTATATATCTCTACATGTAGTAGGGGTGGGTCTATATATCTCTACAGGTAGTAGGTGGTGGGTCTATATATCTCCACAGGAAGTAGGTGGTGGGTCTATATATCTCCACAGGAAGTAGGTGGTGGGTCTATATATCTCCACAGGAAGTAAGTGGTGGGTCTATATATCTCTACATGTAGTAGGGGTGGGTCTATATATCTCTACAGGTAGTAGGTGGTGGGTCTATATATCTCCACAGGAAGTAGGTGGTGGGTCTATATATCTCCACAGGAAGTAGGTGGTGGGTCTATATATCTCCACAGGAAGTAGGTGGTGGGTCTATATATCTCCACAGGAAGTAGGTGGTGGGTCTATATATCTCCACAGGAAGTAGGTGGTGGGTCTATATATCTCTACAGGTAGTAGGGGTGGGTCTATATATCTCTACAGGAGGTAAAAGTGGAGCTACCTATCGCCACAGGAAGTTGAGGTGGGTCTATATATTTCTACAAGAAGTAAGCGTGTGCCTATATATCTCTATAGGAGGTAGAAGTGGGTCTATGTATCTCTGCAGGAAATAGACAGGGCAGAGAGACAGGCTTTCAATTCAGGGCAGCCAAACTATTAGCTGATGGTAGAAGCACTGCATGCTGGGAAGTGAGGAAAGAAAGTTCCAGCACCTATAGTTGGCAGAATGCTTATGAAAATAAAAAACTCACTCAAAAAGAGTGGATGCCAAATTATAGATAAGGACAATCAGCACAGTTCCAAAACATATTAGAATGGTATGTGCACCATGAGTTGTTTTAGCTTGTAAGTGATGTTGATGCTTTTCTACCGATTTTTGGTGAAAGGACAGGTACGCTTTAAACTTAGTCCCACATCGTATGTGGCTTTTACCTTTGGAGCGCTATAGGCACCCATTAAAAGGTATCATCTTTTTACAAACCAAGCAAACACACAGTGGATCTAACACCAACAGTAGATTATCGGTGAGCGTCTCAGCCCCCACAACCGGTTTGTCTTCAGGGGTTTAACCAGACAACCCCCCTTATAATATCCATTACTCAGCTGCCTCAAGATAGTATGGAGCTCCCTGCCTCATTTCCTACTCCAATGCCTGAAATTAGGCGTAGACCCTACTGGCAGAGGTAGTAATGGGAGGAAATACCAACATGGACTCTCCGCTGTGGTGCTAGACTTGGCTGGTTTTCCACTCCACATTCTTTTTAGGAACCCCTTGTTTGCCAATGAAGAATTTCTGTAGAGCGGAGAGTCCAGCAGAAGACCTTCCACCAAATGGCAAAAACCAGAGCTTGGCCCCTTCGCTCCAAATCCCCCGATGCCTCTGCCGGGCCGGCCTCCATGGCACGCGTGTCCTTGATACATTACTTTTGTTCAGTCCCTGATTCCTTCTCACGTATGAGATTATTTTTTCCATCTGATTATACTTCCATTCCTAATTTCCATATATATTACATCTGTAACACGCGGGTAAAGAAGCGCTGCTAATTTAAGCTTTCACATTTTTTGGTTTATTCTGTAACCATTTTTAAGGAGCTGATCACTATAATTGGGATTTTAATTGTTTACCTACCGAAATGTTCTGTGGTCTTCTAACGGAATTGAGATGCTTTTTTTATGTTTTTTTTTTTTTTTGTTAAATAATTTTATTTTTTTAATTATTTTTTCACTACATCATTAACTTCTTAAAAAAAGATGAATTTTTTTTTCGTCATCACTTCTGACTGAAATTCTAAAAATATCCAATATCTCTTTGTATCACGTTCTATGTTATATAGCCACATAATTGGGGTAGAGTGCTTTCGGGTTTCTACAGTCCTAATTTTCATGGCAGATTTATCAATAATAGTAATAATATATTTTATTTCTATAGCACCAACATATTCCACAGCACTTTACAATTCAGAGGGAACTTGTACAAAGAAGATAAGACAGTAGAAAGAAACACATACTTCAACAGATACCGAGAGGAGTGAGGGTCCTGCTCGAAAGCTTACAATCTATGAGGAAATAGGGGTAACATTAAAGGTAAAAATTTAGTGGACTTGCATGGCGCAGCCATCAGTAGAATAAATAGCATTCAAATAACGCTGCACAAACCGGTCACCAGCCAGTATTTGTATAAGTACAGGTACAAAGTGCCACTGAATGCGTTGAAGAAACAATAGGGGATAGTTCGTTAGATCAGTGAGGTGAGATGATTGCTAGTCTAAAGAGATGTGTTTTTACAGCACGCTTGAAACTGTGGATACTGGGAATTATCTGGATTCCCTGGGGTAGCGCATTGCAGAAAACTAGTGCAGCACTAGAGAAGTCCTGGAAACAAGTGTGGGAGGTTCGTATTATAGATTATTTTAGTCTTAGGTCACTAGCGGAATGGAGGGCATGAGTAGGGTGGTAGATGGAGATGAGGGAGGACATGTAGGGTGGTGCAGAACTGTGGAGCATTTTGTGGCTGAGAGTGATACGTTTACATTGGATTCTGTAGCGAATGGGTAACCAGTGCAAAGACTGGAACATGGTGGTGGCATAAGTATAGCTGCTGGACGGAAATATGATCCTGCATTCATGACAGATTGTAGAGTTTGGTAAGAGGGAGACTAATTAGTAGAGAGTTGCAGTAGTCCAGACGAGAATGAATAAGAGCAACAGTAAGAGTATTTGTAAGGTTGAATTCTAGAGATGTTTTTGAGGTGTACGTGACATGAGCGAGCGAATGATGAGATGTGGGGGTGAAGGAAAGAGAGGACTCAAATATAACCCCACAATTTAGGGTGTGTAGGTATGATTATGTGAACCCCATGGCGACATTCACTTTACATGTATAAAATCGGGTGCCAGCAGCAGTATAGTCACTTAGGTCAGACTTGGGCAAAGTGCGGACCTGAAAAACCAAAGTGCTGGAAAAGTGGCGTCCTGCAGCAAATATCCGTCCCCTGTCCGGCATCTCAATTTCACCGGTATCTGCATCCTCTTAACTTGGCCCATCTATCCACTCACGTGCTCCACCACAAGAAATGTAACACCAGTCAGGGGTTGGTTTACATTTGTATTGTGCCGTCAATTGCAATGAATTTGTCGGGCTCACTTGGCCATACCCCATCCCACCCAAAATCCTAGTCATAAAAATGCCAAAATTCATAACATTTTTTCACAACTTTGAGGTGTCCAAACATTTTTCTCCGTCGTGAATCAGGGCCGTTGGGTCCAATCTGAACGTATAATCTTTTTGCTGGATTTCCCCCAGTTTTCTCATGCTTATTCTGATTCATTGTTTGTTCTCCTTGTTTCTCTTGCTGCAGAGAAATCACATTGAGGATCATTACAAGAAGAAGGAAATGACCATCGTCTCAGAATACCTGGAGGATTTCAGGGCAGTAAATTCTAGACTTTATCTACAGTTCAATAACACCGGGGCTGGTGAATCACCGCTTGGCACCGCTCGGATTGGGCAAACTTGACCCAACACACCAGTCATAGTAAAGTTCATGTAGGGAGGAGTGAGGGGTCTTATAGTTTAAAAAGCCTCGATCTTCTCATCTCAGTACCTTCTCTTCTTTTCCTATCTTCTGTTCTACTCCATTTATTCTCATCTCCCCAAAGAACCATGAGCTTTACAGGAAAGTACGAGGTGGAAAGCCAGGAAAACTATGAGACCTTCATGTCGATCATTGGTAAGACAAGATTGATGGACAGATATCATTATACAGGTCGCAGAACTCTGTAGTGACACCTCCTAATTATTTATAGTATGGGAGTATTATTCCTTATAATAAACCTCACAGCTGCTGCAGAACCTCTTTATGAAGAGTATAGTGGAAATCCCCGTCAATTAGTTGACATGAAAATTCTTATTCTATTTAAAAATTATAGTCTACAGCAGCTGAGATGTGTATGATGATGTTCTGCAGCAGCTGAGGTGTGTATGATGATGTTCTGCAGCTGAGGTGTGTATGATGATGTTCTGCAGCAGCTGAAGCGTTCATGATGATGTTCTGCAGCAGTAGAGGTGTGTATGATGATGTTCTGCAACAGCTGAGGTGTGTATAATGATGCTCTACAGCAGCTGAGGTGAGTATGATGATGTTCTGCAGCAGTTAAGGTTTGTATGATGATGTTCTTCAACAGGTCAGATTGGACATAACTGTATAATACACATTGTAGCTGCTGAAGAACCTCTTCTTCCATAGAGAGGCAGCGCAGAGGGCTCCCTGTGAGGTTCACGTTTGCACATAACAATCCTGACATTGAGGATATCCATGGATGTAAGGGAAGGCAGCCGAACTCTCTGAAGACTATTAGTTATTTCGCCATCTCGGGCTGTAATGTGGGGCCTCAAGGAGCCTTCCATGGCCAAAATATAGACCTCATAAAATGAAGGACATGGAGTCTATTACTTACGTCATACAACCATTATGTTTTTTCTTTCCTTCCCAGGTATCCCAGATGAAACCATCCAAAAAGGAAAAGACTTCAAATTCACCACTGAAGTGGTTCAAAATGGAGATGACTTCACATGGTCCCAAATCTACCCCGGCCACACCATGACCAATAAATTCACTGTAGGAAAAGAGTCTGACATGGAGACCATGAGTGGAAAGAAATTCAAGGTAAGCCTTAAGAGGCACTGTGCCCCTAAAAGTGATTTTTAGCCCCAAATGCATGCATTTAAGTAAAAAAAAATTCCCAAAAGGTGGAGACCATCACAAACTTTCATATAGAAACGATATAATATTCCAATGATGCACATATCTATCCATCCCATTAATTTAACATGTACTACCACTCCTTGCCTATAGGTGTCAGAATTTATTTTTACTACTTTTAAATTTACTATCTTGCTATATATTAGACCTATAAAATAAAAATTTTTTTTTTATTAAAATCCCCCCAAAAAAACAGTAGTTTTGCATGAAAAAAATGTTTTTGCTTAAATTGCATGCAATTCCTTAAACATCCCAAAGGTGGCGTCATGCTTTATTGCTCACTGTCTAACCTTTGTAGGCTTCTGAGCCTTCGTGTTATTCTAAATATATGGAATTATTTTACATAGGCGACTGTCCAGCGTGAAGGAGGGAAGATAGTTGTTGACTTTGGCAAATATAAGCATTCATCCGAGATTGTCGGAGGAAAACTGGTGGAGGTGAGTGTGAGCGCTACGTAGATGCCCCCATTGATATGGATGCAGAGATGAAAGACAAGAAGTGCATTCATTGGGACAGAAAAACCTTGTGAATCGGTGGTCGATTATGCACACATCAGCTCCATTCATTCTTAATGGTACTGCCGGAGATAGCTGATTGCTGCGCTCGGCTGGTCTTCAACACTCCCATAAGAATGAATGGAGTGGAGGTACACATCATCGACCACCGCTCAATTGACATGGGGCTCCAAGTTTTCAGGATTAGTGGGGTTCCTAGAGATAGACCCTCAACAATCAGGAAGTAATTTCCAAAATTGAGAATTGAGAAATTATTCCCATTGGGAATAGACCAAGTCTCGGGATTGGTGGTGCTCCCAGTGGTCAGAGCCCTAGAAATCGGAAAGTAACTTAAAAACTTGAGAATACCCTTTAAAGGATTATTCCTATCATTTAAAGCTGTTATCTATCATCCCAACAATCCCAAGAACACGGCTCTCAAGTGCTCCATTGAAATGGAGTGCCATCTCTCCCATGGAAAGACCAATTCTTGGGATTGGTGGTGCTCCCAGTGGTCAGACCTCCAGTAATCGGGGATTAACTTCAAAACTTGAGAATACCCTTTAAAGGATTATTCCTATCATTTAAAGCTGTTATCTATCATCCCAACAATCCCAAGAACACGGCTCTCAAGTGCTCCATTGGAATGGTGTGCCATCTCTCCCATGGAAAGACCAATTCTTGGGATTGGTGGTGCTCCCAGTGGTTAGACCCCTAGAAATCGGGAAGTAGCTTAAAAACTTAGGAATACCTTTTAAAGGGTATTCTCATCATAAAAAGCTATAATTTATTCTTCCAACGATCCCAAGAACAGGGCTTGTAAATGCCCCATTGGAATGGAGTGTCATTTCTCCCGGGGAAAGAACAATTCTTGGGATTGGTGGTGCTCCCAGTGGTTGAAATAGCGTACCACCTCTCAATTCATTCCCTATGGGACTACTGAAATAAGCCCCTGGCTATCTCATAGAGACAAAACAAAGCGGTGGCGTGCACAAGTTGCCACCGCTCCATCCTATCTGGGTATTTCAGAGAACCAGTCTCAGGGATAAGTGGGGCTTCTAGTGGTTGGTCCCTTACCGATCCTCAACTTATCACCTATGCTTTGGCTAGGTCATAACTATTAATAATAGGAATAACCCTTTAAGTAACAGTTCTTGTTGCATCCAAGATATATGACCGGATGCAACTTGTACGTTTTCTGAGTATACACTAAGTGCATCCAGTTATCCCCCCAAGGTCGTTGGTTGGGGTGGCATGCATCTGCAATGCCTTTTTCTACTGTGCTTCCCTATAAATAAAGCCACCCCAAGAAAGCATACAATGGGACGAAGAACAGCTACATACATTTAGTAGTGACAGTGCTCTCTGCAGCACAGTCCTATTTAAGTGCATGGGACTGAGCTGCAATACTTCACACAACCACTACAAAGTGTACGGCGCTGTGCCTTGTAAACAGCAGGTCGCCCCTCCAATCAGCAGATCAGTGGGCATTCTGGAAAATCGGACCCTCAACAATTCGATCTTTACGCCATCCCTTAAGACAGAGGTAATCAATATCAAAGTCCAGGAAAACTTTGAAATTAAAGTATAAGGTGTAAAATATGGGGGAAGAGCATCAGCATCTGTTGTGGCCTGGTGTGGACTTCAGACTACCATAGACTCCATGGGACAATGTAGCTGAGCTGGAGTTATCATCCGAGTCCTAATAATTTTGAAGTAATTTTCAGGATGTCCTTCGTTAAATTAATATTCGCATATCTAATATCCATTACTAATGTTTATCTCTTGCACTCTTTTTCCATTTCAGATTTCAGAAGCTGGCGGTGTGACTTTCAAGAGGACCAGTAAAAGAATTGCCTAAAGACAAGCCCAGTTTCTATGTATTACAGAATATAATAAACCTGTTAAAGTAGAATCTGTCTTGTGTTTCCTTATATGTATTATACAGCCATGTAATCTTTTGTACCAGGTCTCCATTGAGGAGATGGTTATAGGAGATGGTTAGCTAGTGCCCTGCTAGGGCCTTCCCCTCTTTGTAATGTTACGTCGTACACTGCACTACACTCTGCTCCATCTGTACCTTAGGGGTGACCATCACATCAGAGCATTAAAATAAGGGAGCTACATAATGTATTACAAAATTGAAACGAGGCTGTGTTCCTTGCCAGTGTCGGACTGGGGTGCGGAGAAGCTCACTAGTCACTGGTGGGCCCAATGCAAATATTAATTTACCCATTCACAAATTTACCTTTGCGTCTATATAATAATAATCTAGGCAGTTTGTTAAATAAATGATGAGATACTGCTTCTGTCTATAAATAGTGAATCAAGTGTATGAATATATGTTATATAAGGAGGTGGGGCCCACCAGGGGATTCTCCTCTTCTGCAGTGGGCCAGTCCAAGGCTGTTCCATTCTTCAAGAGAAACTAATATTAGAAAATGAAATATTTTTTTCAATTATTTTTTTTGTTAATTTTTTTATTCTTTTTACTGTTGACAATGCTTTTTTTTTTATATATATCACAAGCTGTATAAAAAATAGAAATATTGCAATTTTCACTCTGAGTCAATGTGGCAATATATGCACCTTAGCAAAAATGAACATACTCTGACCACAGGGGGAGCTGTGACATGGCATACTGTGATTGGTGGATCTTGTGGATCCTGCCAGTATACATGTGTTACCTGTCACTGTAATCCTTCCTCTGCTGATAAGGATCTTGCTGAAAACTCTTCCTGAAAGAACAGGAAGTATGAGTATAAAAAGGCTGGGCGAAAATTGCAAGAGTACTGATGTCTTTTTTAGTAAAGATTGTGATATAAAAAAAATTGCCAAAAATGTTTAACAAATAGACAATGTCATGATGTTTGCTTCCTTTTAAGTTATTTGGGCACCTTCTTTGGATATTATTATATCTCCCACCAGGGCTGGCCTATGGGGTATATAATCTCTGGGCATATTATCTTCTGAAATAACACTTGTGGGTAAATTTTTTGAGACTAACACAAGTTTTGGTTTCCACAGTTTGCTGTTTAAGCCTTTTTAGATAACTCTGCAGAAAGTACGGGGATTGGACTGTAGAGAATTGGGGTAAAGTTATGTTCTCTGATGAAGCCCCCGTTCTGACTGTTTGGGACATCTGGAAAAATGATTGTCTGGAGAAGAAAACGTGAGAGCTACCATGAGTCCTGTGTCTGCCGTCATCAGTAAAGCCTCCTGAGACCACAGACTTTTCATCCATGGAGGGGGTCACTCAGTGTCAGACTGCGGTGCTAAGGGCCCACCAGTAACATTGACTGTGGGGGCCCACTTTTCACCTGCATACAAGTATTACCCTACCATCGTTCACAAATTTACCTATATCTCTATATAATAGTAACTTGGGTAGTTTGGTTAATGAATGAGATGCTGCTTTTTTAGCCCAGATCTGCACAGGGGCCCACCGGGGGATTCCCCTGGTACCGTATGGGCCAGTCTGAGCCTGGGGTCACTCACGATTTTCCTTAAGAACACTGCCATGAATAAAGAATGGGATCTAAACATCTTCTCCTAACGATCCAGGAACAATTTGGTTATGAACAATGCTTTCTCCGGCATGATGGAGACCGTGTCATAGGGCAAAAGTGATAACTAAGGGCCTCGGGCAGTGTCGAACTGGGTTGCCAAGGGCCCACCAGTAACATTGACTTTGGGGGCCCACTTTTCACCTGCATACAAATATTACACTACCCCCATTCACAAATTTATCTATATCTCTATATAATAATAAACTGGGTGGTTTGGTTAAAGAATAGTGATGAGCAAATATACTCGTTACTCGAGATTTCTCGAGCATGCTTGGGGGTCCTCCGAGTATTTTTTAGTGCTCGGAGATTTAGTTTTTCTTGCCGCAGCTGAATGATTTACATCTGTTAGTCAGCTTTATTACATGTGGAGATTCCCTAGCAACCAGGCAACCCCCACATGTACTTATGCTGGCTAACAGATGTAAATCATTCAGCTGCGGCAAGAAAAACTAAATCTCCGAGCACTAAAAAATACTCGGAGGACCCCCAAGCATGCTCGAGAAATCTCGAGTAACGAGTATATTCGCTCATCACTATTAATGAATGATGAGATGCTGCTTTTTTCTATACAGATTGATTGAAGTGAATTATGCCAAGTACTGTCCATACAAGGGGATTGGGAGCTCAGATCTGCATAGGGGCCCACCGGGGGATTGCCCTGTTAGCCTGTGGGCCAGTCCGAGCCTGGCCTCGGGGAACTAAACATTGACATTTTGGGTCCATGACCAAGAAACGCCCCAGATCTTAATCCCATTGAGTATTTGTGATCAATCCTCAAAAAAGTGGGTGGGCAACAAAAACACATAAACTGTGATAAACTCCAAGTACTGATTAGATAAGAATGAGCGGTCATCAGTCAGAATTTGGGCCAGAAGCTGATCGCCAGGGCGAAAGGCAGAAGCAGGGCCGGCGTCAGCACCCGGCGCACCTGGGCAACTGCCGAGGCCCTGGAGAGACGGGGGACCATTCACAGTACGGTACACTGAGTCTCCAGGGGGCCCCTGCAGCTAGACTACATCCCCTATAAGGGTTCATTTCCACACGCGAGACATACGTCTGTGTCTCGCAGGTTAAAACCCTCTTCTGGCGCCGGCACTTGGGAGCGGAGCGTGCAGCTCCATGTGTTGCTGTGCGGCCTCACGCTCTGCTCTGGAGTGCCGGCGCCAGAAGTGGGTTTTAACCTGCGAGACACAGACGTATGTCTCGCAAGTGAAAATGAGCCCTAACACTACAACTCCCAGGAGCTCATCCCCGGAAGCAGACGACACAGAGTTCTGGGAGTTTTGCAGTTGCTGGAGAGCCACATGATGCCATTGATTAGAATTCTCAGTCTCCTGAAAAATGGCTTCTATCTGCAGCCTACAGCCGAACATCAACTTTACACCATGGATACGAAGAGTCACTTCCGGTCTGTACGTGTTATCGCTTCAGGGTGAGAGTGAGGACGAGCTCGTCATCCTAAGAACTCAGAGGTCCTGGTATCATCCAGCACTGCGGGGTCTCCTTCGCTCCAGTGCCCAGAAAATGAGCCTCGCCAAGCAGAAAGACGAGCACCCTGTGTCCAAAGGGGACGTGAAAGTGATGCAGTCTCCCTGGAGCAAAGCATTGCGTGAGGATACAGCCTGGGAGGACAAGGTACGGGTCACGGAGACAGGCGGGAGTGGATGGCCTCTGTGCAAGACAGTACTACTGGGACTTGTAGTCCTACAATGTGGTTTCTTAGCGATGCTGGGACTTGTAGTCCTACAGTATGGCATCTGAGTGATGATGGGACTTGTAGTCCTACAGTGTGACATCTTTGCTAGGACTTGTAGTCCTATAGTCAGGGCCAGCGTTAGGTGCAGGCAGCTGCCTAAACCCTTGCTCCCCCAGGGGCCCTCAGCTAGCGGCACATCACGCAGTCGCTATGGGGCCCCTGTGAGGCAGGGGGCCTGTCTGCCGCCAGCACCGACTCCCCCGCCGCCGCATTGAACTATACCGGCGTCTGCCGGTACAGTTCAAAGCAATGATGGAGGAAAAAATATCAGCTGACGATCCCTCTCCTATCATTCCCCGCTCTGCCTCTGGCACTGTGGGTGCGCAATGATGTCATCACACCCTCACTGTGTGCCAGGCAGTGTAGCCGCTGAGACAGGAGCAGGGAGCAGCGCGGGCATGAGGAGAGGTGAGGAGTGTGTGTTTTTTTTTACTATGACAGTGAGTACTGGACTGTAGGGCCATTCTCGGGGGGGGGGGATGTGGGCTGTGCTATATACTACATGGCTGTGCTATATGCTACATGGGCTGTGTTATATACTACATGGCTGTGTTATATACTATGTGGGCTGTGTTATATACTACGTGGGATGTGTTATATGCTATGTGGCTGTGTTATATACTACGTGGGCTGTGTTATGTGCTATGTGGCTGTGCTATATACTATGTGGCTGTGCTATATGCTACGTGGGCTGTGTTATATACTACGTGGCTGTGCAATATACTACGTGGGCTGTGTTATATACTACGTGGGCTGTGTTATAAACTACATGGTTGTGCTATATGCTACGTAGGCTGTGTTACATACTATGTGGGCTGTGTTATATGCTACATGGCTGTGCTATATACTATGTGGGCTGTGTTATACACTATGTGGGCTGTGTTATATGCTATGTGGCTGTGTTATATACTACGTGGGCTGTGTTATATGCTATGTGGCTGTGCTATATACTATGTGGCTGTGCTATATGCTACGTGGGCTGTGTTATATACTACGTGGCTGTGCAATATACTACGTGGGCTGTGTTATATACTACGTGGGCTGTGTTATAAACTACATGGCTGTGCTATATGCTACGTAGGCTGTGTTACATACTATGTGGGCTGTGTTATATGCTACATGGCTGTGCTATATACTATGTGGCTGTGCTATATACTATGTGGGCTGTGTTATATACTACGTGGGCTGTGTTATAAACTACATGGCTGTGCTATATGCTACGTAGGCTGTGTTACATACTATGTGGGCTGTGTTATATGCTACATGGCTGTGCTATATACTATGTGGCTGTGCTATATACTATGTTGGCTGTGTTATATACTACGTGGGCTGTTATGTGCTACGTGGCTGTGCTATATACTATGTGGCTGTGCTATGTACTACATGGGATGTGTTATATGTGGTGCACCCCCACGCTAGGGCAATGGGGTACTCGGCACCGGGTCCTTCGGTTCGGGGGATGTCACGGTGGCCCGACCTGGTCCGTGGCCCTTTGGGGGGTGTCCAATAAAAGGGGGGAAGTTTGGAATAGTGTTCGTGACGCCACCTGTGGTATTCGGTCAGGGTGACCGACGCTGCTTAGGGGTCCTCTGGAGATGATGTGATGGCAGCTAGATGGTATACCTTCCCACAGGTGAAGTGTGTCCCCAGGGCTTCCCAGAAGTGTAGATGGTGATGGCAGATGATGTAAGGCGCAGTGAATACCGAGGACACAAGGTTGCAGTCTCTTTACCTTTACTGAAGACTTCAGCATCCACAATCCAGGGTACAGACCACAGGGTAGGCAGAGTCCAGCCAGTCTGAAGGCAAATCCAGAGTCCCCTTATCCAGGTGGAATACAGTAGCCTTCCTCTAGTGCCTGTGTGTTGTAGTACCTCCCTGCTGAGCTTCTCGGTAAGGTCCTCACAACTGTTGTAGATGTTCTAGATGTTATTTCTTCCTCTCTGTCCCCCAGATGGTATGGATAGGACAAACCCGTATGACTGATGGCCTGAGGCTTGTTTATAGGGACCCTAGAGATGCCCCGACCCCCACAAGTTGCCACCGTGTCTTCTTAGGTATTAAGGTCGGGCAGCCAACTTGGAATTGACTGTCCTGACAGTCTCTGGAGCAAGACTTGGAGACGGTTGCTCCCTCGGTGTTCCGGCCACCGGCTACGTGCCTCAGAAGGAGGCAGCCTATTACAGGGCAGAACTCCTTCTGGTGTTATCTCCTTGTGCAATGACTTAGTTTCTCACCCTCTACAACACAATTCTCTTCGTGTCCTTTCTTAGGATGCTGCCGCACGTGGGGCAGGCGCAGCTCCGTATCTTTCTGTCTTGCTAGGCCTCTGACGGGATCCCACCCCTGTCAGGGACCCTCTGTCTGCAGCTACGATGTTCCTCCTTTCCCCCTGTCTGCCTGACAGGTGTTGCCTGGGCAAAGCCCAGTCAGCTTCTCTCTAACTTTCTATCCAGCCCACCAGTTTTACCCTTCTGTGAGGAGTGCCCTAGTAGATAGGAGCAAGGCTCCCCCTGGTGGTCTGGAGTGTGAAGTGTGGTGTATGGTTTGTGATACCTGGTAGGAAGATCTCCTTTATTGCCATCAGATGTAATATCACTCCCCCTTGTGGAAGAATGACATCACTGCAACGACCAGGACTCTGGGGCGCTGCATATGCCACGTGGCTGTGCTATATACTACGTGGGCTGTGTTATATGCTATGTGGCTGTGCTATATGCAACATTGGCTGTGTTATATACTATCCGGGCTGTGTTATTTGCTATGTGACTGTGTTATATACTATGTAGCTGTGCTATATACTACATGGGCTGTGTTATATACTACATGGCTGTGCTATATACTACGTGGGTTGTGTTATAGTGTTATATGCTACATGGCTGTGCTATACACTACGTGGCTGTGCTATATACTACGTGGCTGTGTTATATGCTATGTGGCTGTGTTATATACTACATGGCTGTGCTATATACTACGTGGGTTGTGTTATATACTACATGGCTGTGCTATACACTACGTGGCTGTGTTATATACTACGTGAGCTGTTATATGCTACGTCGCTGTGCTTTAAAATACGTGGCTGTGCTATATACTACGTGGGCTGTGCTATATACTACGTGGCTGTGCTATATACTACGTGGCTGTGCTATATACTACGTGGCTGTGCTATATGCTACCAATTTTGCACTTTTACAAATGTTCTACGTTAATACTTTCTAATGTTTACTTTAAAAAGTTTTCCCTTAAAAAATTGTCATATTCAATGTATGCAGTTTTTTCTTTGCAGCAAGTTCAGCTAACAATAAAATGCCTACTGGTAACTGAGGAAGAGGGAGTAGGTCACAAAAATTGGTATATAAGGGGTTGACTTATATAAAGCCCCTCTGCTGTATGGTATTGTAGAATTTACAATTTAGCTATCACTCATGTAAGAAGTGAAATCTGGCATTGTACTACACCTATATTTCTCTGCTGTATCTGTGCATCATGAATCCTGGTATGTGTTAAAGGGGGGGGTGACACTGAGACTCTTTCGCCCGGGGCCCTCAAAAACCTGGAGCCGGCCCTGGGCAGAAGTCTTGAAAAATTAAGGTCAACCCTGCAAATATTGAGTTTTTTGCAAAAAGTTGATGTATTTGTCAGCAAAAGTTTAAAAACTTGATAATTGTATGCCAGTAACCACAGAACAGTCTGACTAAAAGATCTAAAAACACTGAAGCAACAAGCTTTGAGAAAAACTAAATTTTCTATCTCAAAACTTTTGACCGCTAATCTGGAAAATCTAACTGTGATGGGTTCGGCCCTGGAACTTGAACCCCTAGTCTCACTAGCCTTTGTGCACCAACCTATGAATGACAAGATGTAGCTGCATTCCTTAGTTTATTAATAGGGCAGTATTATTTGGATAGTGCATGAATGCATTATTTGGTAACTTTACGGCTTACCATAAAAGCGGGAGGGATCGCTGTCAGAAATCCTATTAACCCTTAACTGCACACTATGCAAGTATCCGTTTGCAAATATATTTCACAGTGTAGTCAGTAAGAAGGTCTAAGTAGTTATAGAAATGTCACTATACATTTACAATTTTTATTTGTTTTTCCCACATGGCAGCATATAAAAATCACAGCGTTGCTTACAGATTACACTGTGCATGAACTGTAAAACTGTAATGTTGCCTGGAGTTTGCAATTTCAAAAAAAATATTTTCAAACTCTGTAAATATCAAATTCCTCGCCTTGATCCGCAATAAAATACATATTTTTTAATCCTGCTGCTGAAAGGGCTATTCCCAGATTTGAACACTTACATTCTGACTTAAAAACTGACTAAAAATTAGCAACGTAAATCACAACTAATAGCCCACGGAGGTCTGGAGTTGGAATGATGCTCAAAATCAAAGTGGAAAATGAAGTTACAGGCTGATCCAACTTCAGTGAAAATGCCTCAAGACAAGGAAATGATGCTCAGTAGTGTGTGTGGCCTCCACGTGCCTGTATGACCTCCCTACAACGCCTGAGCCTGCTCCTGATGAGGCGGCGGATGGTCTCCTGAGGGATCTCCTCCCAGACCTGAACTAAAGCATCCGCCAACTCCTGGACAGTATGTGGTGCAACGTGACGTTGGTGGATGGAGCGAGACATGATGTCCCAGATGTGCTCAATTGGATTCAGGTCTGGGGAACGGGCGGGCCAGTCCATAGCTTCAATGCCTTCATCTTGCAGGAACTGCTGACACACTCCAGCCACATGAGGTCTGGCATTGTCCTGCATTAGGAGGAACCCAGGGCCAATCGCACCATCATATGGTCTCACAAGGGGTCTGAGGATCTCATCTCGGTACCTAATGGCAGTCAGGCTACCTCTGGCGAGCACATGGAGGGCTGTGCGGCCCTCCAAAGAAATGCCACCCCACACCATTACTGACCTACTGCCAACCCGGTCATGCTGAAGAATGTTGCAGGCAGCAGATCGCTATCCACAGAGTCTCCAGACTGTGTCACGTCTGTCACATGTGCTTAGTGTGAACCTGCTTTCATCTGTGAAGAGCACAGGGCGCCAGTGATGAATTTGCCAATCCTGGTGTTCTGTGGCAAATGCCAAGCGTCCTGCACGGTGTTGGGCTGTGAGCACAACCCCCATCTGTGGATGTCGGGCACTCAGACCATCCTCATGGAGTCGGTTTCTAACCGTTTGTGCAGACACATGCACATTTGTGGCTTGCTGGAGGTCATTTTGCAGGGCTCTGGCAGTGCTCCTCCTGTTCCTCCTTGCACAAAGGCTGAGGTAGCAGTCCTGCTGCTGGGTTGTTGCCCTCCTACGACCCCCTCCACGTCTCCTGGTGTACTGGCCTGTCTCCTGGTAGTGCCTCCAGGCTCTGGACACCACGCTGACAGACACAGCAAACCTTCTTGCCACAGCTTGCATTGATGTGCCATCCTGGATGAGCTGCACTACCTGAGCCACTTGTGTGGATTGTAGAGTCCGTCTCATACTACCACGAGTGTGAAAGCACAACGAACATTCAAAAGTGACCAAAACATCAGCCAGAAAGCATTGGTACTGAGATGTGGTCTGTGGTCCCCACCTGCAGGACCACTCCTCTATTGAGTGTGTCTAGATAATTGCCAATAATTTCCATCTGAGTCTATTCCATTTGCACAACAGCATGTGAAATTGATTGTCAAACAGTGTTGCTTCCTAAGTGGACAGTTTGATTTCACAGAAGTTTGATTTACTTGGAGTTATATTCTGTTGTTTAAGTGTTCCCTTAATTTTTTTGAGCAGTATATAAGGTTTAGGGTCCCATCAAAGAAAGGTCACCTTGTCGCAGCCGATGGGCTCTCATGAATTGGCCAATTTATGCACTAAGTATCTTCACTTTTATAAGTATATTCTATATAGCAGTAATGCAGTCCAATTTTCAGATATTCAATGTTTGCATACATCTTAGCACTTACAGAGAGTGCTGCAGTATGCTTTTTTTTGTTTGTTATACAGTCACAGCAGCTTGCACCTGTTCATACTTGTTTTATTCTGTTCAAAGGTGCTGGTCAGTTTTTCGCAGCCATATAAATTATGTCTGGTTTAGACTAGCCATATCAAATATCACGTTGATGTATTGGAGCCATGTACCCTGATTAATACCCTTTTGCTCAGCTAGCTATAGAATCAATTAAAGTAGTTGAAAATGTAAATAATTAATATATAGATATTCTAAAATAGGGGTTCTTGCAGTTACCCAATTGGTTTGCTAAAAATGTGAACCCCCCCAAAAAATTGAATTTGCTTTAATTTGTATTCCAGCCATGTGTCAATCACATACAAGAGCAGGTCTTTAAGAAGTTTGACCTAGGTACATAATTTTTTCAAAGTCAATGGTAAAGTTGACTGATTGTTATGGTTCCTTGTTAGCACTCCAATACCAGACACCACCATACGATATATATAGGAGCAGGGGTAGACATATCATTGGTGCAACCTGTGCCCAAAAGGTAATGGTACTCACATCCACCTCCAAAACATGCGGAATGGATGAGATATTGAGCTGCAAAGGGCCCCTATGTTGTCTTTGCACAGGGGTCCTCATCTGTATGTGGATAGGAGCCATGGTGCCTCTGATGATAGGTTAGGGCATTGGGATAAAAAACCCATAAATTCATATCCTGTCCATAAAAGAACTTCTAAGGATGCTATACTATATTTTAGGTGCCCCAATCAAAAAAGAAATTACAACCCATTAAGCATATTGTTTTTCATTTGTTGAACTTTGGAGCAAAAGCCCAACTGCAGCACCCCAGGTAACCGGTTGCTGCAGTGATGTTGCTTTTCCTTCTGGGAGGGTAATATCATGCACGGAGGCAATGGAGTTCTCTTCACCAGGTAAGGCACACACATGCAACATGTTCTGAATCCAGGCCAGGAGGGGGAGCTCAGGACCCGGATTCAGGGGAGCTTCCCTCAAATATGTAGATATGTATCCTGACCTAGAGGAGGAGTTAGTCAGTTGGAGATAGGAGTCTGAGAGAGACACTGAAGTGGAAGGACGTCTGGAGCAGACGTGAGAGGCCTGGCAGCCACGAAGGAGCTGCAGCCTCTGGGAAAGGAGAAACAACCTGGAGGGTTGGATGTGGAGTACCTGGAGAGGAAAGGAGCAAAGGAGAGGAACAGGGCTCAGAAGGGAACTGTGATAGGGCACCCTCAGAGCCGAAGCACAGTACTGGGTACCGGGAGCCCGAGGCTTTTGTGGGACTCTAGGACACAGAGCAGCACCCGAGGGCCAGGAACTGTATGTAACTAGCCCATACCATGCCTGAGACGCAGCAGCAACTAAGGAGCCCGCGGCATGTTAGAGTCCCTGTAAAACAGCTCAAGCTGCCCGTCATGCAGGTACCTGTCCCAGGACAGGGGGAAACTGGAGGACCCTGTAGGAAGCTTCAGGCAGCAGGGACTTCACCTTTAACCCCTTCATGACCCAGCCTATTTTGACCTTAATGACCTGGCCATTTTTTGCAATTCTGACCAGTGTCCCTTTATGAAGTAATAACTCAGTAACGCTTCAACGGATCCTAGCGATTCTGAGATTGTTGTTTCGTGACATATTGGGCTTCATGTTAGTGGTAAATTTAGGTCGATAATTTCTGAGTTTATTTGTGAAAAAAACAGAAATTTGGCAAAAATTTTGAAAATTATGCAATTTTCACATTTTGAATTTTTATTCTGTTAAACCAGAGAGTTATGTGACACAAAATAGTTAATAAATAACATTTCCCACATGTCTACTTTACATCAGCACAATTTTGGAAACAAATTTTTTTTTTGCTAGGAAGTTATAAGGGTTAAAATTTGACCAGTGATTTTTCATTTTTACAACAAAATTTACAAAACCATTTTTTTTAAGGGACCACCTCACATTTGAAGTCAGTTTGAGGGTTCTATATGGCTGAAAATACCCAAAAGTGACACCATTCTAAAAACTGCACCCCTCAAGGTGCTCAAAACCACATTCAAGAAGTTTATTAACCCTTCAGGTGTTTCACAGCAGCAGAAGCAACATGGAAGGAAAAAATTAACATTTAACTTTTTAGTCACAAAAATGATCTTTTCGCAACAATTTTTTTATTTTCCCAAGGGTAAAAGGAGAAACTGGACCACGAACGTTGTTGTCCAATTTGTCCTGAGTACGCTGATACCTCATATGTGGGGGTAAACCACTGTTTGGGCGCACGGCAGGGCTCGGAAGGGAAGGAGCGCCATTTGACTTTTTGAATGAAAAATTATCTCCATCGCTAGCGGACACCATGTCAGGTTTGGAGAGCCCCTATGTGCCTAAACATTGGAGCTCCCCCACAAGTGACCCCATTTTGGAAACTAGACCCCCCAAGGAACTTATCTAGAAGCATAGTGAGCACTTTAAACCCTCAGGTGCTTCACAAATTGATCCGTAAAAATGAAAAAGTACTTTTTTTTCACACAAAATTTCTTTTAGCCTCAATTTTTTCATTTTCACATGGGCAACAGGATAAAATTTGTTGGGCAATTTCTCCTGAGTACGCCGATACCTCATATGTGGGGGTAAACCACTGTTTGGGTGCACGGCAAGGCTCGGAAGGGAAGGCGCGCCATTTGACTTTTTGAATGGAAAATTAGCTCCAATCGTTAGCGGACACCATGTCATGTTTGGAGAGCCCCTGTGTGCCTAAACATTGGAGCTCCCCTACAAGTGACCCAATTTTGGAAACTAGACCCCCAAGGAACTTATCTAGATGCATAGTGAGCACTTAAAATCCCCAGGTGCTTCACAGAAGTTTATAACGCAGAGCCATGAAAATAAAAAATTATTTTTCTTTCCTCAAAAATGATTTTTAGCCCGGAATTTTTTATTTTCCCAAGGGTAATAGGAGAAATTGGACCCCAAATGTTGTTGTCCAGTTTGTCCTGAGTACGATGATACCCCATATGTGGGGGTAAACCACAGTTTGGGCGCACGGCAGGGCTCGGAAGGGAAGGCACGCCATTTGGCTTTTTGAATGGAAAATTAGCTTCAATCATTAGCAGACACCATGTCGCGTTTGGAGAGCCCCGATGTGCCTAAACATTGGAGCTCCCGCACAAGTGACCCCATTTTGGAAACTAGACCTCCCAAGGAACTAATATAGATGTGTGGTGAGCACTTTGAACCCCCAAGTGCTTCACAGAAGTTTATAACGCAGAGCCATGAAAATAAAAAATAATTTTTCTTTTCTCAAAAATGATTTTTTAGCCCACAATTTTTTATTTTCCCAAGGGTAACAGGAGAAATTGGACACCAAAAGTTGTTGTCCAGTTTCTCCTGAGTACGCTGATACCCAATATGTGGGGGTAAACCACTGTTTTGGCACACGTCGGGGTTCGGAAGGGAAGTAGTGACGTTTTGAAATGCAGACTTTGATGGAATGCTCTGCGGGCGTCACATTGCGTTTGCAGAGCCCCTGATGTGCCTAAACAGTAGGAACTCCCCACAAGTGACCCCACTTTGGAAACTAGACCCCCAAGGGAACTTATCTAGATGTGTGGTGAGCACTTTGAACCCCCAAGTGCTTCACAGAAGTTTATAACGGAGAGCTGTGAAAATAATAAATGTGTTTTCTTTCCTCAAAAATATTTTTTTAGCCCAGAATTTTTTAATTTTCCCAAGGGTAACAGGAGAAATTTGACCTCAAAAGTTGTTGTCCAGTTTCTCCTGAGTACGCTGATACCCCATATGTGGGGGTAAACCACTGTTTGGGCACATGCCGGGGCTCGGAAGGGAAGTAGTGACGATTTGGAATGCAGACTTTGATGGAATGGTCTGCGGGCATCATGTTACGTTTGCAGAGCCCCTGATGTGCCTAAACAGTAGAAACCCCCCACAAGTGACCCCATTTTGGAAACTAGACCCCCAAAGGAACTTATCTAGATGTGTGGTGAGCACGTTCAACCCCCAAGTGCTTCACAGAAGTTTACAACGCAGAGCCGTGAAAATAAAAAATCATTTTTCTTTCCTCAAAAAAGATGTTTTAGCAAGCAATTTTTTATTTTCACAAGGGTAACAGGAGAAATTGGACCCCAATATTTGTTTCCCAGTTTGTTGTGAGTACGCTGATACCCCATATGTGGGGGTAAACCACTGTTTGGGCGCACATCAGAGCTCGGAAGGGAAGTAGTGACATTTGAAATGCAGACTTTGATGGAATGGTCTGCGGGCGTCACGTTGCATTTGCAGAGCCCCTGATGTGCCTAAACAGTAGAAACACCCCATAAGTGACCCCATTTTGGAAACTATACCCCCCAAGGAACTTATCTAGATGTGTGGTGAGCACTTTCAACCCCCAAGTGCTTCACATAAGTTTATAACGCAGAGCCGTGAAAATAAAAAATAATTGTTCTTTCCTCAAAAATTATGTTTTAGCAAGTAATTTTTTATTTTCGCAAGGGTAACAGGAGAAATTGGACCACAATAGTTGTTGCCCAGTTTGTCCTGAGTACGCTGGTACCCCATATGTGGGGGTAAACCACTGTTTGGGCGCACGTCGGGGCTTGGAAGGGAGGGAGCACCATTTAACTTTTTGAACACAATATTGGCTGGAATCAATGGTGGCGCCATGTTGCGTTTGGAGACCCCTGATGTGCCTAAACAGTGGAAACCCCTCAATTCTAACTTCAACACTAACCCCAACACACCCCTAACCCTAATCCCAACTGTAGCCATAACCCTAACCCCAACACACCCCTAACCACAACCCTAACCCCAACACACCCGTAACCCTAATCCCAACCCTAACCCTAATCCTAACCCTAATCCCAACCCTAACCACAACTGTAACCCCAACACACCCCTAACCCTATCCTTAACCCTAACCACAAGCCTAATCTTAACCCTATTTCCAACCCTAGCCCTAATTCCGACCCTAACCCTTAGGCTATGTGCCCACTTTGCGGATTCGTGTGAGATTTTTCCGCACCATTTTTGAAAAATCCGCAGGTAAAAGGCACTGCGTTTTACCTGCGGATTTACAGCGGATTTCCAGTGTTTTTTTGTGCGGATTTCACCTGCGGATTCCTATTGAGGAACAGGTGTAAAACGCTGCGGAATCCACACAAAATTGACATGCTGCGGAAAATACAACACAGCGTTTCCGCACGGTATTTTCCGCACCATGGGCACAGCGGATTTGGTTTTCCATAGGTGTACATGGTACTGTAAACCTGATGGAAAACTGCTACGAATTCGCAGCGGACAATCCGTTGCGGATCCGCGGCCAATCCGCTGCGGATCCGCGGCCAATCCGCTGTGGATTCGCAGCCAAATCCGCACTGTGTGCACATGCCCTAACCCTAACCCTACCTCTAACCCTAGTTCTAACCCTAGTAGAAAAAGAAAAAAAATATATTTTATTTATTTTTATTATTGTCCCTACCTATGGGGGTGATAAAGGGGGGGGTCATTTACTATTTTTTTTATTTTGATCACTGTGATAGGCTATATCGCAGTGATCAAAATATATCTGAAACGAATCTGCCGGCCGGCAGATTCGGCGGGCGCACTGCGCATGCGCCCGCCATTTTGGAAGATGGCGGCGCCCATGGAGAAGACGGACCGACACCAGGAGGCCCGGTAAGTATGAGGGGGGGTGATCGGATCACGGGGGGGGACAGGACGACGGGGGGAGCGGACAGGACCACTTAGGGGGGCGGACCACATAACGGAGGACTGGGGAGGAGATCGGTGGGTGTGGGGGCGTACAGATTAAGTTTTCCAGCCATGGCCGATGATATTGCAGCATCGGCCATGGCTGGATTGTAATATTTCACCATTTTTTGGGGTGAAATATTACAAATCGCTCTGATTGGCAGTTTCACTTTCAACAGCCAATCAGAGCGATCGTAGCCACGAGGGGGTCAAGCCACCCCCCCTGGGCTGAAGCACCACTCCCCCTGTCCCTGCAGATCGGGTGAAATTGGAGTTAACCCTTTCATCCGATCTGCAGGGACGCGATCCCTCCATGACGCATACGCTGCGTCACAGGTCGGATTGGCACCGACTTTCATGACGCAGCGTATGCGTCAAAGGTCGGGAAGGGGTTAACGGAGCTAGAGGAAAGGCTCACGGACCTCACCTGGAGAAGGGGACTCTCTGTTACCTCTGAGCTGGCCGGGCCATCCCACCACCTGTGCCTGGTGCCCTGGACTGTGGCCAGCCAACTACAGTAAACCAGGTAAAGACTTACAACTTGTCTCCTCCATTTATTCATCGGCACATACCATCCACGCCTTACACCATAGGACCCCTGGGGACCCCGCTTCACCTGTGGGAAGTGTAACACCTGTGCTGCCACAACATCCCCCAGAGGACACCTTCAATGCAGTGTTGGTCCCACTACTGACCGAACACCACAGGTGGCGTCACAACAGACTTTGAACATTTTCCCCTTTAAAGACCTTTCCAGTTTAAAGTTGAGCCCCAGGGCCACGGACCGGGTCGCAGCCACCGTGACATCTCCCCCTTGAGACCGGACCCGGTATTGAGTACCCCACTGCCCTGGCTTGGCGACTCACAACCACTTTTGAAGAAGTCACATGTGCACATGGCACTCAAGTCATGAACCATATAGTCTATGGGCTGTATGGTCTTGGGATTTGTGACTGACAATAATTCACGTCTCTTGACCTCTAGGTTCCTATTTGGGCTTTGTCCCTGTCCTACTTTCCAACTTTTACTGCTGGCCATATTGAGATGTTTGTCGCACCTCCTCTAAACCCTGGATCTAATTTGTGTATATGTGATTAGATACTGGGACTGCGTCTGATGATGGAATATTCTGTTGTCATACACAAGAGCCCTTCCGGTATGTCTGCTTTTGGCAGGTTTTGGGTGGCTTTGGCAGTGTTCTGGAGATTTGCCAACTTTTCCTCAAGTTCAGAAGGTCTCTTCTTTTTCTGGGACCCTCACAGACTTTTCGGGAGAGATTGCAAGTATCATTTAGGTATCATGTTGAGAGGTGACACCACAACGTGTGATTTTGCTTTTAAGAGAAATAATATGCCACCAGTACTGATCACACAGATGACCACATTTCTGCATTTTGGAAACTTATTCAGGAATATATAAAGTACAGGGCAGGTTTTATAGAAATTGTGATAGGGTTCTTTTTATATCTCTTGGTGATCTAGGCCAGTGAAGAGGTCAATGGTAAATAATTAAAATTGCTCCTGTAATTGTTCACTTTTCTCCTCTATAGCATAGTGAACAGGAAGCAAATATCAAGAGGCAAATATCCAAATCCAGCCCTGTCTGTGATTCCGTGTTGGTATCCATTCTGTGCAGTCTGAACAGAGTCCTAATCTGGTCTTGCCTAGTACTCCGAGCCCAGTCCGCGTCAGCGTACCTGACCCTTGAGTCCAGCAGCTGCAGTACCGGGGACTGCCTAGGAGAAGAAATTATTACTCAGCATCAGCCTACAAGTAGAAAGAGCTAACATACGGGACTATTAAAGGAGACAACAGTACCGAGGAACATGGGGATCAGTGGGCTAACTGTCCCAGATTTGGTGGGGTTTACAGAAGCCTCGTTCTTAAATGGGCGTTCCAGGGTGGACCAGGGGTGTTACTGGGAGGGGTAGGGTGCTCCAGATGGGTTTTGAGAGGAGATTAAGCATCCCCAGAAATATTGGCAACTATTCTACAGGTGATTATTTTTTAAGACCACCATACACCCATTTTTAAAGTGATATAAAGTAATGGGCAAACCTGTTAACATATAGGGGAGTTATTAGAAGTGGCTTTGAAGTTTCGCAGCATTTGATTGAACATATCTGCACTGTTTTTTGTAGACCATATATTCCAGTGACTTTCAATATGGAAAAGGGGCCTCTAGGGCTCCATAGTCATCAGAGACCCTGGGCGTAACCCTCTATGCCTACTGCCCTATTGTCTGTGTATGAAGAGCTTGTCACTACGTTTCTCCATTTCTGTTTAGTTATGCATTACTGTCATGGTTATTATTTTATTTTAGTTAATGATTAACCCTCTTTTTTTTTTTTTTTTACATGACCGTCGGAATAATGAGTGATTCATTTTCACTACAGAAATGTTTAATGGCAGAGACTGTAATTATAGAGAACTCGCACATTTCACCTTCGGCCCATCTACCCGCACTGGGTTGGTCTTGTTTGGATAAGTGTGGATACACGCACCTGTCTGATGGCGTATATCAGCAACGGAAAAATAGAGCAGGAAATATTGATTGGTATACTTCATTAGGATCATATGGAAGAACAAAGGTCTCTGCTTCCTGGGAGATTAGATATGCAGTAACTATTGACAATGGGCTGAAAGCTAACATAGCACAAACTATAGGGGTTTCCCAGTATTATTGGCCTGAGACAAGGTGACCTTGGGCTCACAGCTGTCTAGCTACGGGTCTTTGAAAGGATACTCTCTGCCACAGATTACCCAACCTAATTGCTTGTGGCATAGGATTACCCGACCTAATTACTTGTGGCATAGGATTCATTCTGTGTTTTTTGGGGATCCTCTTGGCAGTTGCACCCCTTCATTTCACGGATACCTTTGTCTGTACAACACTAGAACTGGAAATAAAGTGCAGCGCTCAGCAGCAGTCGCTAAACAATGTACAGAGCTGCCAGCTCAGATATGTCCTGATCATAGGGGATGCCGGGTGTTTTCCCCCCACCTTATCATATTGAAGTCCTATCCTATGGATAGAATAAATATTTAAGTCCTGGACAACCCCTTTAACACCACTGCTTGACCCGTCATAAAAGAAAGGAAAGCTCCGGTAGATAAAATTCTTATGCCTGAATTTACATGACTGTGTTGAGTTCATTCCACCTTCCACTTATGGAGTCATCCGGGACCTGACTGATAAGATCTCTGATAACACAGCATTCAATAAATAAAGAGCCTTGCATTTAATCAAACACTAAATTTAATTATGGCAGCATACAAAAGAGACCTATGCCTCAATTACAGTAGACAATTTTCAAGGGGATACCGCAACAGAGAGGGGCCAGAAGATTGCAGAGTCTGGTTACACAAGCCCCTGCACTTATTAGATCTGCTTCTCCTTCCTTTTAGCACGGCGGGTCTTCCTTGCTCTATTATTGCTAGGGTTAATCAGTTTTGGAGCACTCCATCCTGAATGATCTCAGCTGTTCTGTGTTGGCCATTCCTCTCATGTATATATATGCTCACCCCTTGCACTGGGGAATTGCTGGTGATAGCTTACAACTTCCTGGCTTAGTGTTGAAAAAGTAGTCTGAATTAGTAGGAGTCAGTTGGTGTTGTTCTCAGGAGATATCTGTGTGGACTTGGTATTGTGTGTTTTACCCTAATCCTCTTCCCATTTGGTTTGTCCCTTCTACTGTTCACTTGATTTCCACTCGGTTGTTTTGAGAGTGTATTTGTATGACTGTAGGTTTTTTTTGTATACATGTCTGTTTCCCCTGTCTGTCTGGTTTCTGTTATCTTATACAGTTCTGTCCTATACCTCCCTGGATGTGGGAGGAAACAGTTCAGCGTGCATATAGGAGCATAGCAAGGTACAAGACCCCAGCATCTCCACCATCAGAGGTAATCTGGGAAACAGGGATAGCCTAGGGTCCCCCTAGCTTGAGGGACAAGGAAGAAGCCCATTGCCTGGGAAATCCTGCTTCAGTATCGTGACACTAAGGGTAAATTCACACAGGACGTTTTTGCTGCGTATGTTTGATTCGTTTTTTATGCTAATTTTCAGCTGCATTTTACAGTACCAGCAAAGCCTATGAGATTTCAGAAATCTCATGCACACACATTGTTTTTTCATTTGATCCGTATTTTGTGCTTTGCTGCTTTTTTTTTACATAGAGCATGTCACTTGATTCAGCGTTTTTGCTGCATTTTTTCACCCATTGACTTGAATGGGTGTTGAAAAAAACACAGCAAACACGTAGCAAAAACGCAGGTATCATTATTTGCTGCGTTTTTGCTGCTGAAAATCCAAGGACATTAGCCTGGACAAAGAGAAAAAAAAATGCACCAAAAAATGCACCAAACACGCAACAAAAAACACACCTAAACCTGCGTTTTTGACGCAGCTTCTTTCCTGCCAAGATGATCAGGTTTTGCTGCAGAAAAAAAAAAGCAGCAAAAACGCCCTGTGTGAACTTACCCTAATATGTTCAGCGTCAAAGGAGTTTCATTCTTTTAAAATGGTTGTATAGAATTATAAAAATGTGGCTTATATCCGCAGTGCCATCCTATTTTCAGGTTTTGTCTGGCAAGGTCTTTTCAAATAAGTTCAGCTCTATAAGACAAATCCTGTACCTTGATAAATATTATACAGTTGGCCATATAATCCCTATCTATCCACTTTTTATGTTTGCTGCTTTCTCTCAGATATACTGCCCGTCAACACATGCAATGGACTCTCTCCACATCAGTCTTCCTCTCCTTCTCTTTCTCAAGTACAGCTCACAAGCTCCACTCACATTCCCAAAACTCTCAAAGCCTTTTTCTTCCAACATACAATGTAGAAGACGCTCTCATGAATCACTAAACCATCTGCCCACTCTCTTGCGTCTCTTCTGAGTTGCAAGAGTCACCTTCCCTAATCCTGTTCCTCCTTGTACTAGTGAAGTTAGTTCCTTTATTGCTGCTAACAGAAACCCTGATAATGACATTAACATTCACTGCATGTCTTTTTTCTGTCTCTTTTAATTTTGCCCTCTGGAACTCACAGTCAGCATGTAACAAACCTTTCTACATCCAATACTTCTTCATTTCAAACTACAGTATATTACCTTCTGACTCTTAATGAAGCATGGATTCAATAATCAGACACCTCCTAAACTGCAGCTCTCTCGTAAGGTGGTCTATATTTCTAGCGTGCCATGGGGCAGTAGCCATGGGCGAGGTTCTCATCTCTTGCTCCCAGAAAGTTACATGAAAGTGGGGTTACTGATTGAGTGTGTAGACTTGTGCTGTGAGGATGCTATGTCCTTGCAGGCTGCATGTTAGCAATGTTGATGGTTGGCCAGGATCAGGTGTTGAACAGTTCAATGAGGGAGACCAGAATATGAAAATAAACTTTTTACTGAACGGGAACTTGGTAGGGAATATATACAGGAGATAGCGGGCACACAGTCTTTTGTCTTATTTCCTTTACAGCTCAAAGCATTTTCCACACAATTTCCTTACTACCTTTCTCTATTGCTCTCCTTTCTTCTTTACTCTCTCAACTTGTCCTCTGTCTCCACTGTTTCTTACTACTTCACCACAATCCAGGTTGACTGTATTGTCCTGTTTAGCAAGAGTCTGTTTCAAGACTCGCGGTTCCATGTCTTTCTTCCTCTTAGGGTGCCAGTATGGCTGGTACTTATCTCCACTGATGCTGACGCTCAGGACACTTTACTCGTCTCGTGTCAGTTCTGTTTAAGCCCATTGCCTTAAAGAGTTATAAGCTTTGGGCTTTTTGTTTAGGCATCTTTTCCCAGGACCCATCACCAGAAAAACACTCTGTCTCTCAGTCACTTCTGCTCCGGATCTCACTATCTCTTCCTTTCAGTCTCCTCTCACTTCAGAGCCACCCTAGAATGCGACACTGCTCATAATGGTCCTCACGTCTTTTCTCCATGCACTCCAGGCACCATCTAACTCTCTGACAGGAAACTGTCACTTTCCCTTCCACTCAGCCCCTCCTACTTCAGGCTAATCCCAAACATTAACTCTCACTATCCCTACTGTCACACTACACCCATTGCTAACATCTTTAACACACATCACAATTCGCATAATATATCACAGTTCACATTACATCACATAGCATTATACTACAGCATGTTCATTTCCTTACACAATTTTTCTCTGTTGGTCTGGCATCTTTTATCAAAATATGCTTTTCATGATATCCACTCAAGTACCTTCACTTATGATCCCCTATTTTGAGATCCACATCATCAAACTTTTCCAACCTGCGAGTGGTGGTTGTGTACTGCCCTCAGTGCCAATAACACCAATTCCTGGATCACTTTGCCACATGGCTTCCACATTTTCTAACCTGTGACATTCCCACTCTCATCATTGAGGACTTTAACATCCATATTGATAATTCTTTTTCCCCATCTGCCACTCACCTCTTTGCGTTTCACAGCATTCTAACTCTCCGACACATGGAGACCGGAATACTCTGGACCTGATCTTCTCCCGCCTCTGCTCATTGCATGATTTTACTAACTTCACTTCCCCACTCTTTGACGCGAACCTTCTTTCCTTCTCTATTAAGATTTGTCACCCCACTCAGGACACCCCCACTAACCACACATTTAGAAATCTACGTGCCCACCTTCAATATCCAGCAACTTATGAACTATTTCCAGACATCTTTGGCTCCAATCTCTGCTTTACATGCCCTAACTTAGCTTTGATACAGAATAATAAGACTCTGGAATGAAGGGGCACCCCAATACAAGCAGGATGACCCTGCACGGGCAGCAGCAACCCAGGCATAGGTTTTTGTCAGTGGTGGTCCAGGCGTAACGAATGTCTGTAGAGAAAATCAAAGTCACTTTGCTTGAAGATTTCATTCTTTATACGTTTATGCTGATACAATAATATCACTCTGCCCTCCATCTTGCCAAAGAAGCCTACTTCACCACCCTCATCACCTCACTTTCCGAAAATCAAAAATGGCTCTTTGATGCTTTTCAATCCTTACTCAGGCTTAAAGTGCAGGCTCCGATCTACAACCTCAGCACTGGCAATCTGGCCAATTATTTCAAAGAAAAAAATTGACCATATCCGATGGGAAATTATCTCCCAATCCCTCAATATCATGGATCCTGCTCTCTCCCAAAATTCATCAAGTTCACTTTCCATCTTTGAATCGGTCATAGAAGAAGGAAATACCCTGCTCTTTGTCTCTTCTCGGCCTACTATCTGCACCATTGACCCTCTTCTCTCACATCTCCTTCAGTCCCCCCCTGTCATGTCGGACGCTGTTCAGACCAGGTCGTCCGACAGACAGCGGTAATTCCGCTTTTGACCACTATTTGCTCATTGGCGTCTGCTAGATTTTATCTAGCTGTTCCGGGGTTAATTTACCTAATCCTCGGATTGGAAGCTGGGCCATTCCATTGCCTTTAAATAGTTCTCCTGATCATTGGGCGTCGCCGATTATAGCTTCTGTCTTGTGCGTTGTTATCTTGGTCTGGAGAGGAGAGCTGGTGGTTGGAGTATCGTTGCTGGTGGTGTATTTTCCTTTATCTTATTTACTCCTTCCTATATTTGTATTTATTTTGCCCTGCACATTTATAGTGTATTCCTGAGTGTCTGCGGGGTGGTGTGTATTTTCCTTTATCCTTGTCTGTGCTAACTGTGGGTATTGGAGTTTTACCTCTTCACTGAGTGCTGGGCGAAGGTTTCAGCCTAGGGCTGAGCTCAGGAGACAGGGTGAGGTTCGAGACCTGGACATGCACACCTTCAGTGTAAACTCCAGGTAGAGGGTCAGTCATGATTTCCCTAGTCTGAGGGAAATTGCAGGGGCCCGGGTTATTAGCTCTCGTTCTCCTAGTCTCCCCGTGACATTATAATCGGCCCAACAACAACAAAAAAACATAAAAAGGGGTTTCTTTTTTTTTTTGTGTTTCGTCATGGATCCCATGACTTCCATAACCCACCAGTTGGAGGCGCTGTCCCTACAGGTCACTGAGTTGAGGGGGGCAGTACAGCAATAGGGACTAGCAGTGTCTAATGTGCAAGCTGGAGCAACAGGAAGAGTTGCTGAGCCTAAATTTCCTTTGCCTGAAAAATTTGCTGGGGAACGCAGTGAATTTGTTTCTTTTCGTGAAGCTTGCAAACTATATTTCCGTATGCGCCCGATATCTTCGGGTAATGAGGCTCAGCGTGTGGGCCTGGTGTTGTCATTGTTAAGTGGGGATCCCCAAGCATGGGCGTTTTCTTTGCCATCTGATTCTGCTGCATTTGACTCTTGGAGAGTTTTTTTTCTTCTCTTGGAAAAATCTACGATGAACATGACAGAATGGCTCTAGCAGAATCCAAGATACGCTCTATTCGCCAGGGGGAGCGAGTTGCAGAGGATTACTGTTCTGAATTTCATTGCTGGGTGATCGATACACAATGGAATGATCCAGCATTGCGGAGTCAGTTTATACATGGGATTTCTGGAAGGCTTAAAAAAGCCCTTCTGATGTACGAGACTCCTGCTTCTCTAGATTCCGCCATGAGTCTGGTTGTCCGCATTGATCGCCGTTTGCGTCAGGGGGAGCATGAGACACCGCCTATGGGAGAGGGTTTAGGTTCATGTGAGGTTGCTGCAGGTGAGCCCACGGAACCTATGCAAATCGCAGGGGTGTCACATGTCAAGCGTCGAGCCCCTGAGCTCAGGAAGCAGGGAGCCTGTTTTTACTGTGGTAAAACTGGTCATTTTATTAACATCTGTCCTCTGCTGTCTAAGAAAAACGCAACGGCGGAAAACTTCTAAGCTCAGAGGGTGTGGAGGAGACCAATCTGAGCTTATGTACATCCTCCATGGTGGTTTCTCAATGCATGCTCCCTGCTAAGGTTTTTATCGCTGGCAGTGAGCTGCCAATTACTGTTTTTGTGAATAGTGGTTCAGCCACAAATCTCATTGATGAGGAGTTTGCGCGCACAGCAGGTTTTAGGATTGAAAAACTGTCTCATCCTATGCGCGTGGTTACCATCAATGCTGCTCCTCTCTCTCAGGGGGAGATTACTGAATTTGTGGCTGAGGTGAAACTCCACATTGGAGTTCTACATTCCGAGCGGGTTACATGTAAGGTGCTCAGGAATCTTCCTGCTCAGGTGGTTTTGGGTTTTCCTTGGTTGTCTATGCACAACCCGGTAATTGACTGGAAAACTCAGGACATAATTCGGTGGAGCGAGTTCTGCCAGGAGAATTGCCTGGCCACATGTGTGGCTGCGGTGACTTCAAGCGTTCCGGAGTCACTTCTGGATTTTGTGGATGTGTTCTCTGAGAAGGGTTGTTCAGAGTTGCCGCCACATCGTCCCTATGACTGTTCTATCAGGTTTAAACCAGGGGTCAAGTTGCCTAAAGCAAGGATGTTTAACATCTCCAGTCCGGAGAGACAAGCGTTAAAAGATTACATTGCTGAAAGCTTGAGCAAAAGGCACATCAGGCCGTCATCCTCGCCAGTGGCAGCAGGGTTCTTCTTCGTGAAGAAGAAAGATGGCGGATTACGCCCGTGTTTGGATTTCAGGGGGTTGAACCAGATTACGGTTCGTGATCTATACCCTATGCCTCTGATGCCAGATTTGTTCAACCAGGTGGCAGGTGCTAAGTGGTTTACCAAGCTTGAACTCAGGGGGGCGTACAACCTCATAAGAGTCCGTCAAGGTGATGAGTGGAAGATGGCTTTTAATACCCCTGAGGGTCATTTTGAAAATTTGGTGATGCCGTTTGGGTTGACTAACGCACCTGCAGTGTTCCAACATTTCATCAATGATGTGTTCTCGCATGTTTTGGGGAAATTCGTTATCGTGTACTTAGATGACATTCTCATATATTCTTGCGACCGTGATGCTCATTTAGATCATGTCAGGCAGGTGTTACAGCTTCTCAGAGAGAATAAGCTGTATGCTAAACTTGAGAAATGTGTATTTTCTGTTCAAGAGTTGCCTTTCTTGGCTTATATTGTGTCTGCTTCTGGTTTTAAAATGGACGCCGCTAAGGTGCAAGCTGTGCTGCATTGGGAACGTCCTGATAACCTGAAAGCACTTCAGCGGTTCCTTGGGTTTTCTAACTACTATAGGAAATTTATCAAGGATTTTTCCATCATTGCTAAACCGCTAACTGACATGACTAAAAAGGGTACCAATTTCCCCGTTTGGCCTGAGGCTGCTGTGCGCGCATTTGAATTTCTTAAGAACAGTTTTGTTTCAGCCCCCATTCTTGTGCAGCCAGACGTATCTAAACCCTTTGTTGTGGAAGTCGATGCGTCTGAGGTTGGTGTGGGGGCGGTACTATCTCAAGGCTCATCTTTGAGTGGTTTACGTCCGTGCGCCTATTTCTCCAAGAAACTGTCGTCCGCCGAACGTAACTACGATATCGGCAACAGGGCGTTGTTGGCAATTAAGTTGGCCTTTGAGGAATGGCGACACTTCTTGGAGGGGTCGGTACATCAGGTTACTGTTATTACCGATCATAAGAATTTGCTGTATTTGGAGTCAGCCAAGCGTCTGTCGTCCAGGCAGGCTCGCTGGGCATTGTTTTTCACGCGGTTCAATTTTGTGGTCACTTACAGACCGGGGTCTAAAAACACTAAGGCGGATGCTCTGTCCAGGTGTTTTCCGGGTTGAGAACCTCGGGAGGATCCAGTACCCATCCTCCAAAACGGTGTTGTGGTTTCGGCTCTCACTACCGAGGTCGAGGCTGAGATTGCCGAGGCTCAGGAGGAGGTACCATCTGAGCTTCCCGTCAACAAATCTTTTGTACCGCTTCATCTCCGCCTAAAGGTTTTGGCGGAGCATCATGATGCTGTCCTGGCTGGCCACCCAGGGGTTAGCGGTACCTTGGAGTTGGTGTCACGTCGGTTTTGGTGGCCCAAGATCCGACAGGACGTGGTTTCATACGTGTAGGCTTGTACCACGTGCGCTAGGGCTAAGACGCCTCGCTCCCGTCCTGTTGGCACACTACTTCCTCTTGAGGTACCTAGTAAGCCTTGGACGGAAATCTCCATGGATTTCATCACTGATTTGCCCTCATCAGCTGGGAACACGGTCATCTTGGTGATTGTTGATCGGTTTTCTAAAATGTCTCACTTTGTGTCTTTGCCTTTGTTGCCTAACGCTAAGACTCTGGCTCAGGTATTTGTGCAGGAGGTGGTCAGACTCCATGGGGTTCTGTCTGACATCGTGTCTGATAGGGGGTCTCAGTTTGTGGCAAAATTTTGGAGAGCATTTTGCTCACGGCTGGGGATCAAGTTATCTCATTCTTCGGCGTTTCATCCTCAGTCAAATGGTCAGACTGAGCGTATGAACCAAAATTTGGAACAGTACTTACGCTGCTTTGTCTCTGATAACCAGGAGGAGTGGTCTACCTTTCTTCTTTTGGCTGAGTTTGCCATCAATAATCACCGCCAGGAGTCGTCTGGGGAGTCTCCGTTTTTTTGTGTTTACGGGCTACATCCTCAATTTTGTACCTTGAGTCAGAGGGGCTCTTCCGGCGTTCCGGAGGAGGACCAGTTAGAAACACAATTGTCATCAGTCTGGAGGAGAGTTAAGAAACACCAAAATAATATCCCTACTGTAGCCATGAGGGTACACCTATATTAACAAACCAAAACAAAACACCCTCACTTCAAGGCCAAATGATGAGAAAAGTATATACTTTATTGATATTAAAACAAAATTTATGACATATAAAAACTGTTAGGGGTAATGACCACCAGTGCAGGAGCAATGGTGGGTCACACACAGGAAACGTCCTCAATATGCACAGAAATAAAGTAGCATGGAGTACTCATACAGGGAGCATATGTGGTGGTAACAATGTAAACAGATGCATAATAAATCCATAAACACATAGCCCAGTAAATACATACATATCTGAACTATGACACAATGCCCATACCTAACATCAGACAGCTAGATCAGCTTGACAAGGGAGCTCACATTCTACATAATATAATGTCAGAGTAAAGGTATAGTTACCTAGAGGAGGAACCCGGGGACCCACCACACCCGACGCGCGTTTCGCACCGAAATGCTTCGTCCGGGGTGGTTGGGTCCTGGCCAAATGGGGTTATATATTGGTCATGACCAATGAGAGGAAAGAGGAGTTAGAAGTAAAACCACCGACACCTGTGATCATGCATAGTAATGGCTAAGCATACCTTAATCCCCCACATCGCACGTGCTGCTCTAATAATAAGGTGCTGCATTTAACAGCACAGGCGCGCCATACAGCGGTATACCCAAATCCACGTGTAGCGCTGGAAACCGGAAGTTTGATCGGCGTCCATCTGACGCCGACAGCGCAGGCGCGCGCTTGCTAGGACCGGAAGCATACCTACTGCGCGTGCGCATAATTAGACGTGCGTCGCTGAACACTGGGACTGTGTACGGCGTAAATAAGGCACCGACAGCGCAGGCGCGCACTGTTGAAGGGAAAAATGCGTACCTGCTGCGTGTGCATATAGTAGATGGAGCCTGAATAAAATAACGCGTCTGTCAGACACCAGCCGCGCAGGTGCGCACTGCTGCAGTAGAAAGAATACCCGTTATACATATATATAGAATTAGGATAGCAGTTTTGTGGGGCCACAATAACAGGAGCCGAAAAGAATATATACAACTGTGCTATAGAATAATAAGGCACAGGCGCATATGGCAGAAAGAAGCTTAATCATACACAAAGATGTGACAAAAAAAGAAGAAATATCGGTAATGCTAGTCAACACCAAAACAGAAAAAAGAAAGAAGAAGTTAAAATTATATGACCAACCGAAATAAACATAACAAAAGAGTGGGGATAATAATGTGAAACAAAAAGTGAGGAAAGTGAAGGACAATAACATAGAACGTAAACAATAATGTAAAGCAATTACCAGAATTGCTATATATATAAAAAGTGCATAAAGAAATGCATGAATAGGGACTGACAAGAAAAAGACAAATAATAACAAGATAAATTCTAATTAATTAATTGGAAGAACAAAAAGTGGCATACACCAAAGTGTATGAATGTGTTGGACAAGAACAATATAATAAGCTAGGGAATAAAGGGACATAGGTGCATCTGAATAAATGTGATAATGCACAATCGAGTGCAATATGTGATATATTATAAAGAAAAAAATAGCCATACCTTACACAGTAATAGAGAAAAAACATAAAATGCCAAACATCAGTATATGGAATTATCCCAAATAAGCAAAGAAGAATTGAATAAAGTGACATAAGTGCATGTAATAAATATAGTAATTAACAATATAAATTCCCACCAGGGGACAGATAAAAAATACAATGAGGTAAGTAATATCCTATAAGGGAATAAAGTGACATAAGTGCATGACAATAACTATAATAATTATCACTACAACAATATAACCAATTGGAAATAAATAAATATCCTAATAGGTGAATATACAAAGATATTTGAAACCATATAATGATGACTATGAAAAATAAATAAATCCTTATTAATTAATATAACAAATATAATGCCATGACGCGCATATCCTCTTGAAGCAGCTGATAATGATATCCTCTTGAGAGACCATGGAAACGTATGACCAAATATATAGACCCCTAAAAGATTAAAATTGGAAATAGAAATAATGAATGAGACACAGACATACAGTGTATAAAAATTTATTAAAAACAAGCCAGGATAAAAACATACAGAAAACAGCAATGAAAAGTCGTGGATATAATAGCTCGAGCAGGACGATCATATAGGTAAAAAGGGAACAAAACTATTATGATCGCTCAAGCCATGTGGAACAATAGTCTGGAGTCTATATATCCACTTTGTTTCCCTTTGAGCCAAGAGTCTCTTCCAATTCCCCCCACGAGGGCCAATAAACACTCTATCAATACCCTTGACGCTCAACCCCATGGGGTCACAGTTATGAAAGGCCTTAAAGTGGCGCGGTATCGGTTTTAGTTTAGTGGTGTCATCTTCAGTGGAAGCATCTGTAATATCCAAGACATGCTCACGCACCCTGCGGCGAAGTTCACGCGACGTCATACCCACATAAATAAGGCCGCAGGGGCAAGTGGCATGATACACCACTGCTTTGGTAGTGCATGTAATTGTGTGGGTAATTTTAAAGATTCTATCCCCAGCAGAATTGGGGAATTCTGTGGACTCACAAATGTTTTTACATGCAACGCACTTGCCACATCGAGTACAGCCCCACTTAGGCCCTCTGGACTCAAAAATGTATTTTTGTCTTAGACCCTTATGGTGGCTGTGCACTAGATGATCTCTAAGATTCTGGGATCTCCTAAAGGAGATCGCTGGATAGTCACCAATAAATTGGGAAATTGTGTCATCTAGTTGCAATATATGCCAATGTTTGGCAATAGCAGCCCTGATCTCACTGCTCCTAGAGTTGTAATCCAAGATACATCGTACCTGATCGCTTTGTCCAGTGGGTTTCTTTTGCTGTAACAATTCAGCTCTCTGGCTCCGATATGCTCGTTGATATGACCGACAGATCGTTCTTCTCCCATATCCTCTGTCCTTGAATCGTTTATGGAGGTCTGATGCCTGCTTTTCAAAAAGAAGATTGTTTGAACAGATTCTTCTTGCACGTAGGTATTGTCCTGTTGGGATATTTTTTATGAGATGATAAGGATGTTGTGAGGACGCATGTAGTACTGAATTAACCGACGTGCTTTTTCGATACAAGTCGGTTTGTAAAAACCCATCTTTGTCCGCAAAAATGGAAATATCAAGGAACTCGATACGGCTGGTATCACATTTGTATGTAAGTTTGATGTTCTTACTGTTGTTATTAAGAACCGTAAAGAATAAATCTAACTCAGCCCGGGTCCCCTGCCAAATCATCAGTACATCATCAATATACCTCCACCAGGCAATAACCCCTGTGCTAAGATGATGTGGAGATGTTTGAAAAATGTCACGCTCCCAAAGGCGTCAGAAACTGACATTTAACCCCCTATTAAAGTATAAGGATGAACTCCGTGGTCTTTTACAGGAGGCGGTTGACAATGGCGTTTTAACAAATAAACAGATGGAGGGACTCTGGATTGAGGACCCAACGGTAGCAAGTATCTACTTACTCCCAAAAATTCACAAGGATCCCTATACACCACCAGGTAGGCCCATAGTGTCGGGTATTAATAACATCTCGGATCCGATTTCTAAATTGGTAGATTTCTATCTTAAACCGTTGGTGGAGATACTTCCTTCTTTTTTGAAGGATACGACAGACACTTTGAAGAAATTAGATGGGGTCCAGTTGGAACCTGACATGATCCTTGTAACCTGTGACGTTGAATCGTTGTACACCTCGATCCGTCACGAGGATGGATTGGAGGCAGTCACTTTCTACCTGAGCAACAGTGGGTTAGATGAATATTTATGCATTTTTCTTATTAAGGCCCTGAAATTTATCCTGACACACAACTTTTTCATATACAAGGATTCATTTTTTCGTCAAGTACAGGGTACCGCTATGGGGGCGTCTTGTGCGCCCTCATATGCGAATCTCTTTTTAGGCCTTTGGGAGCGTGACATTTTTCAAACATCTCCACATCATCTTAGCACAGGGGTTATTGCCTGGTGGAGGTATATTGATGATGTACTGATGATTTGGCAGGGGACCCGGGCTGAGTTAGATTTATTCTTTACGGTTCTTAATAACAACAGTAAGAACATCAAACTTACATACAAATGTGATACCAGCCGTATCGAGTTCCTTGATATTTCCATTTTTGCGGACAAAGATGGGTTTTTACAAACCGACTTGTATCGAAAAAGCACGTCGGTTAATTCAGTACTACATGCGTCCTCACAACATCCTTATCATCTCATAAAAAATATCCCAACAGGACAATACCTACGTGCAAGAAGAATCTGTTCAAACAATCTTCTTTTTGAAAAGCAGGCATCAGACCTCCATAAACGATTCAAGGACAGAGGATATGGGAGAAGAACGATCTGTCGGTCATATCAACGAGCATATCGGAGCCAGAGAGCTGAATTGTTACAGCAAAAGAAACCCACTGGACAAAGCGATCAGGTACGATGTATCTTGGATTACAACTCTAGGAGCAGTGAGATCAGGGCTGCTATTGCCAAACATTGGCATATATTGCAACTAGATGACACAATTTCCCAATTTATTGGTGACTATCCAGCGATCTCCTTTAGGAGATCCCAGAATCTTAGAGATCATCTAGTGCACAGCCACCATAAGGGTCTAAGACAAAAATACATTTTTGAGTCCAGAGGGCCTAAGTGGGGCTGTACTCGATGTGGCAAGTGCGTTGCATGTAAAAACATTTGTGAGTCCACAGAATTCCCCAATTCTGCTGGGGATAGAATCTTTAAAATTACCCACACAATTACATGCACTACCAAAGCAGTGGTGTATCATGCCACTTGCCCCTGCGGCCTTATTTATGTGGGTATGACGTCGCGTGAACTTCGCCGCAGGGTGCGTGAGCATGTCTTGGATATTACAGATGCTTCCACTGAAGATGACACCACTAAACTAAAACCGATACCGCGCCACTTTAAGGCCTTTCATAACTGTGACCCCATGGGGTTGAGCGTCAAGGGTATTGATAGAGTGTTTATTGGCCCTCGTGGGGGGAATTGGAAGAGACTCTTGGCTCAAAGGGAAACAAAGTGGATATATAGACTCCAGACTATTGTTCCACATGGCTTGAGCGATCATAATAGTTTTGTTCCCTTTTTACCTATATGATCGTCCTGCTCGAGCTATTATATCCACGACTTTTCATTGCTGTTTTCTGTATGTTTTTATCCTGGCTTGTTTTTAATAAATTTTTATACACTGTATGTCTGTGTCTCATTCATTATTTCTATTTCCAATTTTAATCTTTTAGGGGTCTATATATTTGGTCATACGTTTCCATGGTCTCTCAAGAGGATATCATTATCAGCTGCTTCAAGAGAATATGCGCATCATGGCATTATATTTGTTATATTAATTAATAAGGATTTATTTATTTTTCATAGTCATCATTATATGGTTTCAAATATCTTTGTATATTCACCTATTAGGATATTTATTTATTTCCAATTGGTTATATTGTTGTAGTGATAATTATTATAGTTATTGTCATGCACTTATGTCACTTTATTCCCTTATAGGATATTACTTACCTCATTGTATTTTTTATCTGTCCCCTGGTGGGAATTTATATTGTTAATTACTATATTTATTACATGCACTTATGTCACTTTATTCAATTCTTCTTTGCTTATTTGGGATAATTCCATATACTGATGTTTGGCATTTTATGTTTTTTCTCTATTACTGTGTAAGGTATGGCTATTTTTTTCTTTATAATATATCACATATTGCACTCGATTGTGCATTATCACATTTATTCAGATGCACCTATGTCCCTTTATTCCCTAGCTTATTATATTGTTCTTGTCCAACACATTCATACACTTTGGTGTATGCCACTTTTTGTTCTTCCAATTAATTAATTAGAATTTATCTTGTTATTATTTGTCTTTTTCTTGTCAGTCCCTATTCATGCATTTCTTTATGCACTTTTTATATATATAGCAATTCTGGTAATTGCTTTACATTATTGTTTACGTTCTATGTTATTGTCCTTCACTTTCCTCACTTTTTGTTTCACATTATTATCCCCACACTTTTGTTATGTTTATTTCGGTTGGTCATATAATTTTCACTTCTTCTTTCTTTTTTCTGTTTTGGTGTTGACTAGCATTACCGATATTTCTTCTTTTTTTGTCACATCTTTGTGTATGATTAAGCTTCTTTCTGCCATATGCGCCTGTGCCTTATTATTCTATAGCACAGTTGTATATATTCTTTTCGGCTCCTGTTATTGTGGCCCCACAAAACTGCTATCCTAATTCTATATATATGTATAACGGGTATTCTTTCTACTGCAGCAGTGCGCACCTGCGCGGCTGGTGTCTGACAGACGCGTTATTTTATTCAGGCTCCATCTACTATATGCACACGCAGCAGGTACGCATTTTTCCCTTCAACAGTGCGCGCCTGCACTGTCGGTGCCTTATTTACGCCGTACACAGTCCCAGTGTTCAGCGACGCACGTCTAATTATGCGCACGCGCAGTAGGTATGCTTCCGGTCCTAGCAAGCGCGCGCCTGCGCTGTCGGCGTCAGATGGACGCCGATCAAACTTCCGGTTTCCAGCGCTACACGTGGATTTGGGTATACCGCTGTATGGCGCGCCTGTGCTGTTAAATGCAGCACCTTATTATTAGAGCAGCACGTGCGATGTGGGGGATTAAGGTATGCTTAGCCATTACTATGCATGATCACAGGTGTCGGTGGTTTTACTTCTAACTCCTCTTTCCTCTCATTGGTCATGACCAATATATAACCCCATTTGGCCAGGACCCAACCACCCCGGACGAAGCATTTCGGTGCGAAACGCGCGTCGGGTGTGGTGGGTCCCCGGGTTCCTCCTCTAGGTAACTATACCTTTACTCTGACATTATATTATGTAGAATGTGAGCTCCCTTGTCAAGCTGATCTAGCTGTCTGATGTTAGGTATGGGCATTGTGTCATAGTTCAGATATGTATGTATTTACTGGGCTATGTGTTTATGGATTTATTATGCATCTGTTTACATTGTTACCACCACATATGCTCCCTGTATGAGTACTCCATGCTACTTTATTTCTGTGCATATTGAGGACGTTTCCTGTGTGTGACCCACCATTGCTCCTGCACTGGTGGTCATTACCCCTAACAGTTTTTATATGTCATAAATGTTGTTTTAATATCAATAAAGTATATACTTTTCTCATCATTTGGCCTTGAAGTGAGGGTGTTTTGTTTTGGTTTGTTAATGGAGGAGAGTTAAACAGCGCCTGTTGAGTGTGGGTGCTAGGTACAAACGTGTGGCTGACAGTAGGCGTGTGCCAGGTCCGGACCTGAGTGTGGATGACTGGGTGTGGTTATCCACAAAAAACATAAGACTCAAAATACCGTCCCTTAAATTGGGTCCACGGTATATTGGTCCATTTAGGGTCACCGCCGTCATTAACCCAGTAGCGTACCGATTGGAGCTCCCTACGGTGTATAAGATACACAACGTGTTCCACAGGTCTCTTCTAAAGAAGGTGGTGGGCTCTGTGGACGCGGCGCCTATGCCACCTCCAGTCTTGGTGGATGGTAATTTGGAGTTTGAAGTCTCCAAGGTGGTTGACTCTCGTGTAGTGCGTCGCACTTTACAGTACTTGGTACACTGGCGTGGTTATGGGCCTGAGGAGAGGTCCTGGGTACCAGCCTCGGACATTCATGCAGATCGGCTGGTCAGGTTTTTTCATCGTCGCCATCCAGACAAGCCGGGTCCTATAAGCCGTGAGGGCCCTGGGGTCCCTCGTAGAAATACCCTGCTCTTTGTCTCTTCTCGGCCTACTATCTGCACCATTGACCCTCTTCTCTCACATCTCCTTCAGTCCCCCCCTGTCATGTCGGACGCTGTTCAGACCAGGTCGTCCGACAGACAGCGGTAATTCCGCATTTGACCACTATTTGCTCATTGGCGTCTGCTAGATTTTATCTAGCTGTTCCGGGGTTAATTTACCTAATCCTCGGATTGGAAGCTGGGCCATTCCCATTACCTTTAAATAGTTCTCCTGATCATTGGGCGTCGCCGATTATAGCTTCTGTCTTGTGCGTTGTTATCTTGGTCTGGAGAGGAGAGCTGGTGGTTGGAGTATCGTTGCTGGTGGTGTATTTTCCTTTATCTTATTTACTCCTTCCTATATTTGTATTTATTTTGCCCTGCACATTTATAGTGTATTCCTGAGTGTCTGCGGCGTGGTGTGTATTTTCCTTTATCCTTGTCTGTGCTAACTGTGGGTATTGGTGTATTACCTCTTCACTGGGTAGTGGGCGGAGGTTTCAGCCTAGGGCTGAGCTCAGCAGACAGGGTGAGGTTCGAGGCCTGGACATGCACACCTTCAGTGTAAACTCCAGGTAGAGGGTCAGTCATGATTTCCCTAGTCTGAGGGAAATTGCAGGGGCCCGGGTTATTAGCTCTCGTTCTCCTAGTCTCCCCGTGACACCCCCCCCCCTTTTGTCATAGCCCATCTAACCTAAGATATTCAACCTCTTTTTTTCCTGTAGAATTTTCCCCTCCTCCTACAAACATAAGAATCTCTTGCATCATACTGTACCATAATTTGTAGACTGCACTCTCACTGATGCCATAACTGAAAAAAATGTTGGCTGAAGAAAATGTATGTAATACATAATAAAGAGAAAAAAAATTACATATTGTTCTATTTGAATCGATGGTTCATATTTCCTGTAGACAGAGGACTCCGGCACTGAGAACAGATTATCCATCTTTACACTCCTGCTTGATTGCAGGTCACAGACCTTGTGAAATAGAACTGAACTGTTCTGCAATTAAAAGTCCTATGTCCAGATGTATCTGACTGCAGCGGGTTCATTCCTCCCTGGATTAAGGCCCTGAGAGATAAATGATAGATCAGTGTTATCTCTGCTCCTTATCTTATCTGATTTTCTAGCACAATAGTATAATGTGCACCACGATGCAACAAGTTATCACCTACGCACTGGAGAGTCTCCCTCCATAAATCACAGGAACGGAGGTGTTAACAGAGAAGTGTTCAGACATGGAACTGATGTTCTATTCTATCTCGGTGGGCCTGATAGAGATTACAGAACACAACACGCAGATTTCTCCAACAGTCCCGTCACTATATTAACACTCGGAACCCAGACCACTGTTCTTGTCATAAATAGGGGTCTCACAGGCCGGACCCTCACTAAACATGTGAACATCCACAGATCAGAAAATGAGGAGACTTAATAACTGTCTACAAATATCTGAAGGGATGTCACAGTGTAAAGGGATCATCGGTATTCTCATTTCCACATGGAAACACGAGAAGCAACGGAATGACACCGAAAGGGAGAAGGTACAGATTAGATTTTAGAAAAGGCATTTTGACAGTGAAGGTGGAACAGGCTGCCACGAGAGGTGGTGAGTTCTCCCTCAATGGTTGTCAAACAGAGGCTGGACAGACATCTGTCTGAGATGGTTTGGTGAATCCTGCATTGAGCAGGAGGTTGGACACGTTGACTCTGGAGGTCCCTTCCAATTTTAACATTCTATGATTCTATGTAGGGAAAAGTCAGCACACTGCTAGTAGAAGAAGTTGTGCTTGAGAAAAGGACAGTCGTCATGTAATACTGTTGCGTAAATCTCAGCACCGAAATGACAAGCGTACAAATTTTGCTGCAAAAGCAATTTATTGTGATCTGGCACTAAAGACAGACGTTTGCCAAGGATTCGACCAACAAATGGTCATTCAGCATATGACTGCCCACCAAACGGAGAGTACCTCTACAGATGTCCTTGAGAAAGACCAATTGTCAGTCGAAACATTGGACAAACGTCTGTCTTTTCTTTGGTGATAGATGACAGTAAACTACTTTTGCAGCAAGAATTTCTATAATTGTCATTTTGGTGCTGGAGTTTACTCACTTGACCACAGCAGGCCATACACACATACACAGTGCACAGTACCACATAGTGATATACAGCCAAGCTGTGTCTCATACTGCAGCTCAAGCCAGTGCATGGACACTGCTGTATCAGGTGCTACAGATGCTACTGTCATCTCCATCTCTGCATTCTTTCCACTTTTCTTTATTCTTCCCTCTTTACCTCCTTTTTTCCTCCCTTCTTTTTTCCACATTCCTTCCTTATCTCTTTCTTCCTTCCTTCCTGATCCCCTTTCCTCCTTCTTCCTTCCTCCTTTATTTTGCCTTCATTCTTTCCATCCTTTCCTCCTTCCTCCCTTTGTTGCTTACCCATCTTCCTTCCTGCCTTGTTTCCATTTTTTCTTTTCTTTCCATGTTTAATTCACCAGCTCTCCCATTCACCGTCTTTTTTTCTTGCATCTTCCTTTTTTCCACCTTCCTTACCTCTTCCCTTTCACCTCCATCCTTTGTTCCACTTTTCCCTCCCTTCCCTCCTTCCTACATTCATGCCATCCTTTCCTCCTACCTCCCCCTGTTGCTTTCTCCCCTTCCTTCCTGCCTTCTTACCTTTTTCTTTTCTTTCCATGTTTAATTCACCTTCCTTTTTTCTTGTTTTTTCCTTTTCTCCACCTTCCTTACTTCTTCCTTTTCACCACCTTCCTTCCTTCCTTCCCTTTTCCCTTCCTTCCCTTCTTCCTTCCTCTGTCCTTTCTTTCCCTTCTTAATTCCTTTTTCCTCCTTTCCCTTCCTTCCTCTGTTACCTCCCTTTCTTCTTTCTTTCATATTTTTTCATTTCCTCTCTCTTCCTTGTATTTCTCTGAATTCCTGCTTTACTCTCTTTTTTCCCCACCACATGTTCATACCACATGCTTCAATGTTCCAATGATTTATTTAAGAAATAAAGTTTCATATGAGAAAGTCATAAGAGACTTCTCGGCACTGCGGACTAGCTGAGATGGCTCAGCGATGGGAGCTGTCACAAATAACCCTTCACCCTAATCAGCATTATATAGGGCAGTGGATATATAAGCAGTGTTGGACTGGCCCACCAGAGAACCGGAGAATCCTCTGATGGGCCCTAGCTTTTTCTTCAGGAGAGTTCATAGTGCAAACCTTGCAGTAGCTATGGGGCTATTGAGTGGGGGAGGAAGGTGGGCCCTCAGAATGAAATCCTCTGGTGGGCCCAATGTTCTTCAGTCTGACACTGTATATAAGTGCATCCCTTGGTTCACCAATGGTGGCAGTACTGTGAGGTGCACATGCACCAAGTGATAAGTAGCCCATAGGCAAATGTATTAAAATTATTTTGGTGTTTTGTAATTGTGCATTTTGGAAATGGGATTACCATAAGTGTTTTCTATTCCAGTTGTACGAAGTCTTAAAGTGACTGTTCACATTCAATAATGTCCACTCTACATGCACCAGGTTATAGAGGATGAGGAGTTGAGAAGATTGCTGTATATTTTAGAGAGAAACTATGAAAGTTGATGTATAAAATAAAATGTACAAACTGCAGTTGGGTTTTTTAACGAATAAACTAAGGGATACTCATCTGCTCTTACCCCAATGGATCCAGCTCAGGCTGCTTTATAACAAGATCAGAGCCATTGACTTCCCATTCTCTTGTCACTCTGCTTCCTATGCCTGTGCCCTATTTTTTAAAATCAGTGAGTACATTGTGGTTGCCATAATACTATAGGGAGGACTATGGGTTGGGCATTATACTGTATGGAGGACTATACATGCATTTGCCGGTATAAAGAGACCAGGAAACAAGTGCCGAAGGACTTCAATATTTTCAATCATGCTCATTTAATGGCCTAGACTTGATCGTGAATGTTTCTTTGTGATGGTGCAATATGTTAGCATCTGTGGCCCAACTTTTAACTTTTGCCCAGAGCCCCACTTTGCCTAAAACTGGCCACCATCACATCCAGTCCCAGCACAGACCATTAGAGCAGCCAGTGCTGGGGGTAGTAGTGAGTGAGTAGGCCTCATTTTATTTCTTTAAAATCATCCATGATGATAATTCAACTTCATACTCGTTGTTTTAGGAGTCCAGTGGACGGCCTCTATCATTGATTGACAGATCTCTCTTAGGTACATTATGAGAGCAGGTGTGTAACTATAATTGGCGCAGGTGTTGCAGTTCCACCAGGACCCAAAAGGTCCCATATAAGATGATCAATATTAAAGACCTGTTGATGGAATCCCAACAAGTGTAGACTTACATCACTGTATGAGAGCAAATCTTCTTCAAAGGGTCTATCTCATGCATGCAAACCCTTTTTAAGTAAAAGTCCCAGTGATCAATTGATCATTACAAGTCCTCGCCAGTATCGCTAATCCCCTATGATCTTCTATTATAGGGTGAAGTTGTTGGTAATGCATTTACCCAGCAGTGGTATGGATGAACATGCAGAAACTTGGGTGGACCAAGTACTCCATCGTGAACCTAGCTTTGAACCTCAAGTGCAATCTTTATACCAATCTGGGTGATTAGGCACCTTCTAAATTTAAGGTGATCTGCTTGAAAAAGTTGAGTAGAAGTTGGCATTTTTATTATAAATGATGGGCTAGACATGTACTACATTGTTTCTTTTATCATCGTATATCTTTATTCCTTCTATGCTCATACATTTCACAGTACCTTTAGAATTTACAGGGTATACCGACTATGTTAAAAGTTATCATCCCAAATCACTTTATCAGTGCCTAATCACTGACAACCAGGTCACCAGATAATGAAGCTCAGTTTACATGTCCATGGTTAGAGTTGAGATGTTTGAACCTGGTTTTCCCCGCAGGTCACTAACACTGATTTATCAGTGATTGATCTGCTTGATACACACTACATTACTCAATTCTTAGATGAAGAAAGATAATTTTGATGGGATGAATGGCTCTTTTAGTCTTCTCAAGGTATATAAAGAGGAGCTAACAGACATACATTACTCACTGCTCTTCTGCTTCCCAGTCTTCAGTGGAACTTTTCTGTCTCTCCAACCTCACCATGGCCTTCTCTGGAAAATACGAAGTTGAATCCCAAGAGAACTATGAATCATTCATGAAACTTATCGGTGAGTCTTTTCATTCCATTTTATGATGCAGAAATTTTTTTTTTAAATATACCTGTAAGAAAATTTAAGGGAAGGTGTTTGAAGAAGGTCTTGGTGAGAGGTCTTGGTGAGACAGGACAAAATGGTCGGGCAACCTGCTCTGCAAGTTTATTGATGCCTCTTTAAATCCCTCAACAAAAGTTTAGTTTTGCTATTATGATCACTATTTTTAGTTAAATATAGGCAATACCATTTTGATTTTTACAACTTATCACTCAAAATTGAGATTTTTGGTTTGCAACCCAAAGAACGTCTGCTTTTGTCTAACCAAGGATTTTTTCATCCTAGGCATCCCCGAAACCCAAATTGAAAAGGGAAAGAGTTTTAAATATACGACTGAAGTGGTCCAGAATGGAAACGAGTTCACCTGGTCTCAGATCTATCCAGGACACACAACCACCAATAAGTTTGTTATTGGCCAAGAGTCCGACATGCATACCATGGGTGGCAAGCAGTTTAAGGTAATTAATTGCTCACCAGCTAAACTCAGTTATGTTTTCTCATTGTAGAGTTCTTTTCAGATGATGTTATGATGATTGCTTTTTATATGTATGTTTTCTGAGAACATAGACAGCATTCTTGGCCAAGCCATAAAGTTATCAGCCCCATACTGAGTATGATATTAGGGTAAGAACAAGAAGTGTCCATCACCTCAACTCCAAGTAGTTTCCAATTGTAAAATATGTTGAAACAGTAGACCAGTAAATTTATGTTATTAGACTGATCAGGACTTTTACGATATTTTATGTACAAAAGAGGTTGACCAAACAGGATGACCTCTTCTTAAAATACAGCCACCCAGGGGTTTGGCCAATCTCCATGAATTCGACTTTGTTAAGAACCAAAAATCAGAAATATTGCAATGCACTTATTCTAATAAATGGACAACCATGTAACGTATGATCATGTCAAGTCTACCAGATCAGAAGCCTACTGATAGACTAGGATAACTATGAAGCTAGCATAGGGACAGCATTTGTTATGAGACCCACCAATAAAAGATTCCATTTATACTCAGACATAGAGTGCAGTAAAGGCTTTCAAAGTTACAGGTTTCGGCAGGACTGGACAACCATCTGATACTTATGAGGGCTTCCAACTCTTCCTCGACATGAGATGTGACACATTGAACTTCAACAACTGATCCTTTTGTTATTGCAGAAATGCTATAGCATTGGCACATTCCACTGTCCCCACTGAAAACACATGCACACTTGGCCATATGAGCGTACATGGGTGTAGGAGAGTCACGGTAGATTTAGCGGTAGACCAAACAAGCATTAGACCAACAGTTGTCTCCTTTAGTGATGATTAGGGAAAAATTACTTTGTCTTTATTCTACCTTTTCCCATCAAACATCCTGACTAGCACCCATGTTGAGTTTGTTAGATATCACTGTGTGCATCACCTTATATTGTGATATAACTTTGTGGATTATCCTACTATTATCCTAGTATTGTAATATCACTCTGTGCATTGCCTTATATTGTGATATCACTGTGTGGATTATCCTAGTATTATCCTAGTATTGTGATATCACTGTGTGCATTACCTTATATTGTGATATCACTGTGTGGATTATCCTAGTATTTTCCTAATATTGTGATATCACTGTGTGCATTGCCTTATATTGTGATATCACTGTGTGGATTATCCTAGTATTTTCCTAATATTGTGATATCACTGTGTTCATTACCTTGTATTGTGATATCACTGTGTGGATTATCCTAGTATTACCCTAATATTGTGATATCACTGTGTGCATTACCTTATATTGTGTTATCACCATGTGGATTATCCTAATATTATCCTAGTATTGTGATATCACTGTGTGCATTACCTTATATTGTGATATCACTGTGTGCATTACCTTATATTGTGATATCACTGTGTGCATTACCTTATATTGTGATATCAATGTGTGCATTACCTCATATTGTAATATCACTATGTGGATTATCCTAATATTATCCTAGTATTGTGATATCACTGTGTGCATTACCTTATATTGTGATATCACTGTGTGCATTATCCTACTATTATCCTAGTATTGTAATATCACTGTGCATTGCCTTATATTGTGATATCACTGTGTGGATTATCCTAGTATTTTCCTAATATTGTGATATCACTGTGTGCATTACCTTATATTGTGATATCACTGTGTTGGTTATCCTAGTATTACCGTAATATTGTGATATCACTGTGTGCATTACCTTATATTGTGATATCACTGTGTGCATTACCTCATATTGTGATATCACTGTGTGGATTATCCTAATATTATTCTAGTATTGTGATATCACTGTGTGCATTACCTAATATTTTGATATCACTGTGGAACATCCTATTATTATGCTAACACTGTGATATCACTGTGTGCATTACCTTATATTGTGATATCACTGTGTGGATTATCCTACTATTATCCTAGTATTGTGATATAACTGTGTGCATTACCTTATATTGTGATATCACTGTGTTGATTATCCTAATATTATCCTAGTATTGAGACATCACTGTGTGCAATACCCTAATATTGTCACGACACTGTGTGGATTACAATAATAATGTGATGTTACTGTGTGCATTACCTTATATTGTGACCTTATTGCTTATACTTACGTTATGTTGACAGAAGCTACGGGGACCCCTGATTTGTTGTTACGCCCTTTCTCATAAAGAGGTTCTCCATACTTGAAACCATGGTGAATTTCACCTAAATGGCATATTTAATGGCTTTTCACTACCTTAACGGTACCATAAACCTTAGATATCTCAGGAGTTGTTTCATCTTATCTCCCAATATACGTGTACGCTCATTTCCTTTGAGGGTAAATGTGTTTTCAAAGGGGAAAGGTGATTAAGCTGCTGCCAGACTCCTTCTGCATTGGTTAGTATCCCATGTTAACAAGAGGATCAGATGTTAAATTTCAACATTCTCAACCCTTCTCTCCTCCACCATAGAGTTTGCGTACACCTTACATTGTCATCTGGCCTCATCAAAATCAATGGGTTTGTCTAAAGTGTATGGGGGACTTCAGACTGCGGCACAACTTTGATTTTATTTTTTTGCCCTTTACAGACAACTGTGAAATGGGAAGGTGATAAGATCGCTGTGGATTTCCCTAACTACCATCACACTTCAGAGATGGTGGGTGGGAAGCTTGTTGAGGTAAGTTTCTTCTGAGGGAAATTATAATGTAGTGAATATGAAAAAATAAATCAATGTAATCTAATATCTAGTGTCAATACCACTATTCCGCTTTTTCTCCTAACTGTGGTCTTCAAGATCACTGAGATATCTCATTTTAATCTTTTACGTTCTTTAGTATGTGGCCTAACTGTATGCTTCGATTATGCATAGATTGTATAGTATCATGATAGACAAGTAGGAATTTTCAGAAGTAAGTTCTATCGGTATGTGTTGACCCTCAGAACGAGTTGGTCCAAGTCTTGACTTCTAAGGGTCAAATTCTCCACGTATGTTAATGGAACTTGTGGGTGGGCTAGGATGTGAGCTCTGGGGCCTCATAGATGTTGGTGGAACTTGTGGGTGGGTTTGGATGTGATCTCTGGGGCCTCCTAGATGTTGGTGGAACTTGTGGGTGGGTTTGGATGTGATCTCTGGGGCCTTGTAGATGTTGGTGGAACTTGTGGGTGGGTTTGGATGTGATCTCTGGGGTCTCATAGAGTGTCCATGTATGTTCTATAACTTCTCCAATTAACAATAGACTCCACTTTTTAGATGTCACACTCATTTACTCAAATATTCTTAGTTTTCCTGACTTTATTAAAATAAAACATTAAAGTAAAAAAAATGTTCAAGTTCTGAAATAATGAAATTATGGGACAGCAAAAATGTTGTACATTATTATTAATAAATGTAATTTGCACGAGGGGGTTTGAATAATTTTGATTGAAACTACAGTATGTATAATGTAATTCAATTGAAAGTGTGTAACTTGAAGGGGTTGTCTACTACTAGAACAACCCCTTCTTGATCAAAATGTTTAGCCCCCCATAAAATACTAAAACCTATATTTATCTCCCGTGCTGGCGCCGTTCCTGCGGTGTCAGGACTCACTCTTTCCGGGGCTCTCTTGCGGTGTTGTGACACGTGACGCCAGCGTCCAATCAGTGCTGTCGTCACTGTCCCCACCTTCGGACAGATTGAACAGGAAGAGGAAGTCCGGGCTTCAGTTGGTCTCGAACTTCCTTTTCATGTTCGATTTGTCCAAAGGCGGAGACAGTGACACCAGCGCTGATTGGATGCCGGCGTCATGTGTCACAACAACAGCACGGGACACCTAGGAGAGCGAGTGCTGACAACGCGGGAACAGCACCGGCAAAGGAGGTGAGTATAGGCTTTATTACTTCATCGGCGCCAAGCAAGGGGTATGACAAGAAGTTGTCCAAGTAGTGGACAACTTCTTTAACGCTACTGAGCTCAATACAAAATCTGTAACAGCCCTCCAACCCCCCTATTATCCGCCATTATAGATGGGGTGCCCAAGGGGTCAGATGAGTAAGTCTATGTTTCCCCATTACCTGTAGAGCCGATGTGAGACCCCTATAAGGACACCACTGTTGCCTTGTCACTATGCAGGTCCATAACCAATACTTGTTTCATAAAACACCCCAGTGAATAAACTTCTTTTGCCTGTAAGCCAAAGTGGAAAAAATATTTTATGTATAGGATAATCCCAATTGTCGCTGCACAGCCCACACCTACTGAAGAGGTCAGAGTAGGAGCCACCTATAGATTAGTCCTCCAGTGGCAGTAACAGAAAGCCTTGATTTGTGTGTCTGGAATAGATAAATTACACTTCATAATAAACATATGGAACACCATATCCAATGAAATGTATTAGGATAATGCAAAAAATCATTTCAAAGACTGAGATAAAACTTTTAAAACTTAAGAGTAAAAATCTGTTTCATTTTCTTGGAGAGTAATACCCTTCTATGACCCGCAAGTGGCACTGTTGTCACTCTTGCCTAAAGACATAGATATCCTCACTTACTCTACTATTCTTCTGTATGTTTAGGGAAAGTAGAATAGAAAAAAATATATATATTTTTTTGGAAAAGGTAAAGATCTGATTGTTTTCACTGTGACTCTACTATAATACTCTTTTTCTTGTCCCTCTAATCTACTTTGCACTCTACTCTTTTACAGACCTCAGTGAGCGGAGGAATCACCTTCAAGAGGATCAGTAAGAAAGTGGCATAAACTCCAGATTTCCACTTTTTCCTCCTATAGATTTCAAATAATAAAGTTGGTTTGCATGATAAATTGTCTGCTTCCTTTTATTCCTGCACAACTAAAAAGAAAAAAACAGGAACATAAATGAATTGGAGCATTTTGCTAGTATAAAGTATTTGCCGCAAACCTATAGAACTCAGCTTGTCTCTACCACAAAGGGGCCATATACATAGTGCAGAGGTAGAAGTACACATATGGGACCCAAAACTGTTCGAACATATTTTGGCTCTGGTTTCATAACTAGCGCATGGTAAGTGGGTACCTGTGACAGATTTTGCATTAGCGCCAGGAGCTTTAAGACTTTTCCCATTTTTGAAGGTATTACCAATCCATGGGATACGAAGTGAAAACTTGCTGATCAGGAGGGGTCCAATAGCAGGGACCCCCACTGAACCGAAGAACAGTGCTTTGCTGCGCCCCATCTGAATGATGAGATAGCCAGATAGGCACACAATTGCTCTTTCCATTTTCTATGGGGCAATGAATGGAGTGGCAGGGCACGTGTCCGGCCATTGCTGCATTCAGATGAGGCTCTTAAGGATCAGTGGGGGTCCTAGCAGTCGGCCACCACAACCAGCAAGTTATCACCCATACCATAGATAGATGATGACTTCTAAAGATGGGAATAACCCTTTAAGTTACACCTTTTAAGGCAGTAATGTTATATTGAGAAGGTAGAGCAAAACGTTTGGTAATGTTCTACAATAGGGGTCTATAACCTGTGGCTCTTCAGCTATTGGAAACTTCAATGACAATAATTTGTTTTATTATTATTATTTATTATTATAGCGCCATTTGTGCCATGGCGCTTTACATGTGAAAAGGGGTATACATAATAAAAAACAAGTACAGTAATCTTAAACAAGTCATGACTGGTACAGGAGGAGAGAGGATCCTGCCCGCGAGGGCTCACAATCTACAAGGGATGGGTGAGAATACAGTAGGTGAGGATAGAGCTGGTGGTGCAGTGGTTTGGTGGATCAGTGGTTACTGCAGGTTGTAGGCTTGTTGGAAGAGGTGGGTCTTCAGGTTCCTTTTGAAGGTTTCCACAGTAGGTGAGAGTCAGATATGTTGGGGTAGAGGGTTCCAGAGTAGGGGGGATGCGCGGGAGAAATCTTGTATGTGATTGTGGGAAGAGGAGATAAGAGGGGAGTAGAGAAGGAGATCTTGTGAGGATCGGAGGTTGCGTGCAGGCAAGAACCGGGAGATGAGGTCAAAGATGTGTGGAGGACACAGATTGTGGATGGCTTTGTATGTCATGGTTAGGGGTTTGAACTGGAGTATCTGGCTAATAGGTAACCAGTGAATGGATTAACAGAGAGGAGAGGCCAGGGAATAGCAGGGGGGACAGGTGGATTAGTCGGGCAGCAGAATTTAGGATAGATTGGAGGGGCGCAAGAGTGTTAGAGGGGAGGCCACAAAGTATGAGGTTGCGGGAGATGATGAGGGCATGCACTAGAGTTTTTGCAGATTCTAGGTTGAGGAATGTACGGAGCTGGGAATATTTTTGAGTTGAAGTCGGCAGGAAGAGAAAGGGCTTGGATTTGTTGTTTGAAGGAGAGATCAGAGTCAAGGATTACCCCAAGGCAGCGAGCTTGTGGGACTGGGGAGAGTGAGTAGCCATTTACTTTAATTGATAGGTCTGTTGGGGGATTCGAGTGAGATAGGGGAAGGAAGGAAGGTGGTGTGTGAGTGGGAGACGCTGAATGTCCGGTCTGTTAGGTATGACGCGCTCCAAGATAGGGTCAAGACAGTGATGCCAAGAGATGAGAGGGTCTGTAGTTATAGGGAGTGGTCCACTGTGCCAAAGGCAGAGGACAAGTCCAGGAGGAGAAGGACAGAGTAGTGTCGCTTGGCTTTGGTAGTTAATAGGTCATTGGTAACTTTTGTTAGGGCAGTTTCAGTGGAGTGACGACGTCCAAAGCCAGATTGTAAGTAGTCGAAGAGGGAGCAGGAAGAGAGGTGGGAGGAAAGTTCGAAATGGACATGTTGTTCCAGTAGTTTTGAGGCATAGGTGAGAAGTGATATGGGGCGATACAGAAGATGGGTCAAGTGTGCTTTTTAAGGATGGGTGTGATTGAGGCATGTTTGAAGCATGAGGGCAACACATCAGTTGTTAGTGATAAGCTGAAGAGATGGGTTTTACCCCCATGTATGAACAAAAATAGAATTCAGTATGCATTGTATGCAAATTACCCAGGAAGAGTCATGTGGGCGATATTGGACTCCTGACCTAATTGATGAGAAGCTCATATCGCACAAGCGTAGTGAAGTGTGGTTCACAATCATGTTATTCTTGGACATCATCCAATAGTCATCTTCAACCTTAACAAGTCTTTTCTACATATCAAATAGAGATAGATAATAGATAGATAGATAGATAGATGATAGATAATAGATAATAGATAGATAGATAGATAGATAGATAGATAGATAGATAGATAGATAGATGATAGATAGATAAGAGATAAAAGATAGATAGATAGATAGATAGATAGATAGATAGATAGATAGATAGATAGATAGATGATAGATAGATAATAGATAGATAGATCGATCGATAGATAGATAGATAAGAGATAATAGATATACAGATGATAGATAGATAATAAATAGATGGACAAATAGATAGATAGACAGACAGATAATAAATATATAATAGATAGATAGATATATAATAGATAGATAATATATAATAGATAGATAGATAGCTAATAGATAGAATAGATAGATGAAAAATAATAGATAGATAAATAATAGATTGATAATAGATAGATAAATAATAGATAGATAATAGATAGATATTTTATTCTTTCTCTACCTGCTCCTTCTTGTCTCATCGGCGACCATAGTGGGGACAGTCCTAACTCTAATATTAAACACCTTACCGTTTCTCAAGTGACATGCATGACGAGGCGGGATGGCTTTCATAATTTTTGATAAAAAAAACATGTTACCTAAGTACCGTGTATTATTACATGCAATATGCTATTAATTTATTTACTGCAGGGTATTTAATCATGATGTTTCTGTCTTTGGTTATTTCTGTTTAGCGTCTAGTGTGAACGTGCGCTTACTCGCTGCGTGCACAACAGTTTATATCCCATTTCATACCTTTGAGGTTTTTGTCTGTTTCTTCTTGTGTCTGAGGTTAATGACAGGTAATAAAAGATCAGACGGCCTGGGCAGAGGTGAGTCTGCCTTTACATTACAGCTGATCTGCAGATTGAAGAACAAGATAAGAGAATAAAACCTGTATCCTACATAAGAACATGTATTACGACATGTGATATAATGGTCATTTCAGAAATCACATAACATGAATCGAGGCTCAGGTAAGAGGTAAATTTATTTTTTAGTTTTAAATGTGAATTAAGAAATGTTTACATCTGATATGCTCTGCGTCGTATCTTCATCCTTTACATTCCAGTAATGGGTGAGAGCATGGTGGACAATGGTGGACAATGGTGGACCACCTGGTACATTCCTGTAGGACCACATATTGGTTTGATTAAGACAGTGCAGTACTTGGTTTTCTCTGTGGTGGCGCTGTCACCGTTGGAGCAATGAACCCTTACTGTTAGGTTCTTCTATTGATTACACTTTATCCATAGTTGGAACACCCTGTGATTGCCTAATTTTGAGACACTTCCTTCTAAACCAAAATTCTTTGACTTCAATCTTTAACTTTTGATACCTTCATAACTGTGACCCACACTACCAGAATCAATAGGCACAAAGAACAGGCAAAAATCTATTGTGAACCCTTTTCAAGTGTTCTTCAATTTGATAAGCTGATGATTTTAACAAATAGATGATCAAAAAGTTTGGAACACTCAATGATCAGCTCTTGTTGGTGGGGAATACTATCATCAAAGTCCTTCAGAAACATCAGACTAATGTCAGGGGAACCCTGGATGTCGAGGTAGATAAAAAATTGGCATATTCGATCCTTTTGTTATGAGTGGTATAAGCTGATGGTGGGTTCTAATAGCGTCTCTCTCATAGAGAGCATAGAAGTACCTGGCAAAGTATGGAGGAGTAAAGAGAGATAGCTGCCGACCGAACGATTGGCCAAACCATCATTCGGTTGAAAGCTAACTATTGCTTATTGAGTCATGAAGGGTAAGATTTCCCTATGGCGCCTCCACAGGTAGAGTTAAGTAATACACAAGATCACTCAAATTAATAGATTGTCTGTGTAACTGGGGACAGGATGGGTCTCCCAGAGCAAGAAACACTCTATAATTTCTCTCCACTCAGCCAAGATCCCGAATCTGGGTCCTCAGAATAATGTAATAAAGTAAATGGCTTTTCTAAAATGAAAAATTAATTTGTTTGTCTGCACTTGCAGAAAATGTATGAAAGCTAAAAATGATTTCTGTCTGGTTTGGAAAGATTATAGCCATAGTAATCAACTATACAGAAGACAGTAAAATTCCACTACCTCCTTCGTTGATTGCTTTACAACCCTTCGAACCTCACTCTTACCTAGAGGTCAATAACACTCGTTTATCAGATTGCACAAGTGGGTGATGTCAGAAGATCCTTCTGAAGGCAGGACCATAGAGTGTTAGTAATATAAGGAGGAATCTCAAGCCCTTCAGGACTCACTGTTGGGTCCATTCTAAGGTCTGTACCTGGAGCAGTCACATCACCATGTCTTTCTCTGGAAAATATGAGGTGGAATCCCAGGAGAACTATGATGCCTTCATGAAACTCATTGGTGAGTTATCACAGCTACATTTATTACTTTTAGACATTTTATGGTGCATTAGTACCTCTCCTGAAAAACGTTCCATAGTGGCCTTATTCCAAAGCATATGTGTAATGTAAGCGTTATATGAAACATCTTTTAGATGGCCACCTGAAATTTCATCGAATAGACACAGATAAGCTTCTGTGAAAACCAATATATGAGATCCTTGTTCTTAAAACGTTTGGTCAATTTTGGTCAAAGCTACTGCCATAGTTTAAGCCCAGTTCAAAAGAAAGATTGATGATGGAACCATCTATGGTGGCCAAATTATCAATCAATGAAACGGAGATCTTCTAACATGTCGAATGATTTCCTTTCAAACGTGTCCTCGATTTATTTTTCTTTTTTTTTTTAAAGAAATACAATAAACTCCACACCATTTAACAGAGGTTATGAGTATGAGGAATTTAGAATTGATGTCATTAACCCATTGCTTAAAAAGACATTTTCTTCATTAACCTGGAAAGCATAACATTTTCTGCTTTACCTCTAGAAACATTAATCCATCTTATTGATATTTTATTGCATTAATGTGGTTCACTTAATGAGGTATCGCACCTTTGGGGACTTTTTTTTCCACTTAATTTTGGCTAAAAAAATTTTTTGCATTTGGGCTTCATTAGAAATTGTGTACTGTTTGCCTTTTATAGCCTTTGTGTTGCATTGTGTTATATCTAACTAGACCCCACTTGTCCAGGAAGTCTTCCTTCATGAGAGATGGCCATTGTAGGTAATTTCCGATCTGGCTCATAGAATGAAGATCTGACTCAACTAACCCACAAGGTCAAATCAAAGGCTAATATGTGCCAGTGATTTGGGGGGCAAATAAACTTTGATATTCACTATTTACTATCAGGATATCAAATGCTATACATATATTTTAATTATTTTTGTAACAGGAATTCCTGATGATCAAATTGAAAAAGGAAGAGATTACAATTATACTGCAGAAATTGTTCAAAATGGAAACGACTATATTTGGTCACAGATCTATCCAGGATTTACACTCACCAATAAATTCACCGTTGGCCAAGAGTCAGATCTAGAGACAATGGGTGGCAAGAAGTTTAAGGTAAGTCAACAATGGTTGGGTATGAAATAGTTCTTGATTGAGTTCATGAAGGACTGATAGAGAATTTTTTTTTCAACCTCATAAACCTAGTCATGGGTTGCGCATTAAAAGAAAAAGCATAAAACAGCAAGAGTAATCAAATGTATATGGTTGAATGGTCTCTAGCTTGTCAAAGTTAACAATCAAAATGTTGAGCTGGCCAAGAATAATTTACCTTTTCATGCTTTCGAGGTTGGGTCATCCCAACTGAGAAGGAATCACTTCCAGGATTGTCTATATAGTACAACAAAAAGTTGAGGATCACTTTTCAACTTTTCGATTTAATACAAGTATCATTTTTTAATGTTCACAGTATATTCATGTTATATAAAGTATGGGCACTTTAAAGTTGTTGTCCCAACTAGACAACCTTCTTGAAGGGTGGGTGGTGTTAAAAGTGAAGCGTTCTTTGTACACATTCTCGGCTTTGATTCTGGTTTCACAACCGACTCTATCAGATCTTAATACCTTTATGGAGTATGGAAAAAGGTTGTCCAGATGGGCTTATCTATAGTTTACACAGGTAGTAAATTCACCCAGAGCATAGCGCCCCATGGGATCAAAAGGCCCATCTGCCACATAAAAAGACACCATTATTACATGTGGCACATGGTAGCAGGAGGCCCTTCCATAAATTTTGCTCTAGGAGGCCCCAACCTGTAGCTCGGGAGCCACATGTGGCTCGCGGTCCCATGAATTGTGGCTCGCGGCTGTCTGTCAGCTTAGTGCATTAGCCCCAGTTCTAACAAACAGGTATGAAGAGCACATCTGAAAATGGTGAATTTTGTGAGCAGCCCTGCACAGAAGAGCAGATCTGGATGCACATATCCTTGTCTTAGGGGTTTTGAGATGATTTAATTATGGTATGCTGGAGACAAGATGACACCGTCTGTCAGAGGAGGTGTTTGAAGATGGATGTGACAGTGTCTTGGGAGTGCTTTATATGAGAATACTGAATGGGCGGTATTGTAGAAACCCCTGGATCATTGTATACTGCTTTGGGGTGATTGATTTTTGTGGAAAAGCTTTGGTTACCATTATGCCTGTAATGGGGGCTTTGGTTGCCACTGCTGTGAGGGGGCGGGAGCTGAATGTGGCTTGTGACCCTTTCTCAGAGCTGAATGTGGCTCTCAAGGTCAGAAACGTTGAGGACCTCTGCTCTAGGACCTAATAACGCCAAGGTGTATCTATAGTTAGTATATCTATTGGTCAACTCTTGATGTTCTTTATCAAGTCTGAGAAACTAAAAATAAACATTTTCAATTCAGGCAACTGTTCGACAGGAAAGTGGTAAACTGGTTGTGGACTTCCCCAAGTACAGTCACTCATCGGAGATTGTTGGAGGAAAATTAGTGGAGGTAAGGCTACAGTAAATTACATTCAATATTGTATGTCTTATCTATCCCCAGACATGATGATATCTTATCATTTTTTTCCTGATAAGTAATGACTACCAGATGGCTGTTATCACAGACAATAAATAATATCTGGTTGGGTGCGCCATAAATGAGATAACGTCATGACAATATTAATGGGAGCTTCATACCTTAAGCCAACAATACGCATGAGATGGCTGCTGACTAAATGGTGTTTCATCTGATGGCAGCCATCTCAGTCTCTCCTATACAAAGGAGCACTCACTGGGCCTAGTATTCCTGTGCTCTCCATGAGACATCCATCTCAGCCATCTCTCTCATACACAGGAGCACTCACTGGGCAGCGCGTTCCTGTGTTCTCCATGAGACATCCATCTTGGCCATCTCTCTCTTATACAGGAGCACTCACTGAGCCTAGCGTTCCTGTGCTCTCCATGAGACATCCATCTTGATCATCTCTCCCATACACAGGAGCAGTCACTGGGCCTAGCGTTCCTGTGTTCTCCATGAGACATCCATCTTGGCCATCTCTCTCTTATACAGGAGCACTCATTGGGCCTAGTATTCCTGTGTTCTCCATGAGACATCCAACTTGACCATCTCTCCCATACACAGGAGCAGTCACTGGGCCTAGCGTTCCTGTGTTCTCCATGAGACATCCATCTCAGCTATCTCTTCCATACACAGGAGCACTCACTGAGCCTAGCATTCCTGTGTTCTCCATGAGACATCCATCTCGGCCATCTCTCCCATACACAGGAGCACTCACTGGTCCTAATATTCCTGTGTTCTCCATGAGACATCCATCTCGGCCATCTCTTCCATACACAGGAGCACTCACTGGTCCTAGCATTCCTGTGTTCTCCATGAGACATCCATCTCGGCCATCTCTCCCATACACAGGAGCACTCACGGGGCCTGGCATTCCCGTGTTCTCCATGAGACATCCATCTCGGCCATTTCTTCCATACACAGGAGCACTCACTGAGCCTAGCATTCCTGTGTTCTCCATGAGACATCCCTCTTGACCATCTCTCCCTTACACAGGAGCACTCACTGGGCCTAGCATTCCTGTGTTCTCCATGAGACATCTATCTCGGCCATCTCTTCCTTATACAGGAGCACTCACTGGGCCTAGCGTTCCTGTGTTCTCCATGAGACATCCATCTTGGCCATCTCTCTCTTATACAGGAGCACTCACTAGGCCTAGTATTCCTGTGTTCTCCATGAGACATCCATCTTGACCATCTCTCCCATACACAGGAGCAGTCACTGGGCCTAGCATTCCTGTGTTCTCCATGAGACATCCATCTCAGCTATCTCTCCCTTATACAGGAGCACTCACTGGGCCTAGCGTTCCTGTGTTCTTCATGAGACATCCATCTCGGCCATCTCTTCCATACACAGGAGCACTCACTGAGCCTAGCATTCCTGTGTTCTCCATGAGACATCCATCTCGGCCATCTCTCCCATACACAGGAGCACTCACTGAGCCTAATATTCCTGTGTTCTCCATGAGACATCCATCTCGGCCATCTCTCCCATACACAGGAGCACTCACTGGTCCTAATATTCCTGTGTTCTCCATGAGACATCCATCTCGGCCATCTCTCCCATACACAGGAGCACTCACTGGGCCTGGCATTCCTGTGTTCTCCATGAGACATCCATCTCGGCCATTTCTTCCATACACAGGAGCACTCACTGGGCCTAGCGTTCCTGTGTTCTCCATGAAACATCCATCTCGGCCATCTCTCCCATACACAGTAGCACTCACTGGGCAGTGCATTCCCGTGTTCTCCATGAGACATCCATCTTGACCATCTCTCCCATATACAGGAGGACTCATTGGGCCTAGCGTTCCTGTGTTCTCCATGAGACATCTCTGGTGACAGCTTATCTATGGGGGAGAACAAAAGGATTGGCAGTCCAAGGTGGTATTCCCAGCTCCAAGATCCTATCCCAATATGCAGTAGTTGTAATAATATTAATAAATGCCTCCAAAAAGAAATGTAGCATAGTTCCTCTGATTCGCTATGTCACTTACCCCGTGTGTAGGGCATTGCAGTAGCTTAGGTATCCATGGTTATGACCACATATATGTTGACAGATGGTTAGTTAGTTAGCTGTTAGTCGTTGTAACCATGGATACCTAAGCTTCTACGATGCCCTGCACATGGGGTAAGGGACATAGCGAATCAGAAGAACTATACTACATTTACTGATATTAATATTATTAGTACCCCTATTACATATCGGGATGGGATCTTGGAGATGGGAACACCCCTTTAAGTTACACCCCTGTTAGGACATTTTCAACTTGAATTCTTCTCCTTTCACTTATAGCAAGCAGAGATCTTGAAACTTGTATATAGTATTATTAAAATGTAAAATATTAGAGGCTTTAACTTAATTTTTCATTTTTTTTCTCTTGTAGACATCAGTTGCTGGAGGACTTACATTTAAGAGAATTAGCAAGAAGGTGGCATAAAGCGGTGGAGCCCAACATGTCTGCGGAGTCATTTTTTAAAACCAAATAAACCATTTTATTAAAGAATGACTTCTATATTTATTTCACTGCCCATTTCCATGTATAGGCCTCATTCCAGGGCTGTGGTATAGCTCTGTTAAGCTTTGTTTCCCATAGCAACCAATCACAGCACAGCTTTCATGTTTCCAGGGTTGTTTAAAAAATGAAAGCTGCGCTGTGAGTGGTTGCTTTAGACAACAAACATTGCTTTTCTTTTAGACAGTTTAGATAGATGATGGCCATTGTTCCTAGGGGGCAATTACTAGTTTATAAGATTCAGTATGAAGGTGCCATATGGCAACACTTAGATTGCAAATTCAGTTCTAATTGGGTTTGTCTAAATATATAAGTATATGACGTGTTTGGCTAGCTTAAAGGGGTTGTCCATGACTTTTCAAAATGGCCAGAAAGCAATGCTGTATTAAATTAAAAAGCAAATTATACTAACCCAGTAAAATGTCTTATCACTCCAGTGATCCCACCTATTCTGCGTGACGACGCTCTAATTACCTTCATGTAACCAAAGCAGCCAATCATTGGCCCTGACAGTGATGGCAGCATAATTAGGACATGACCCCTGAATCCAATGAGTAGTCACATGACTGTGGTCAGAATGACGTCCTTGCAGGATAGCGATGGTGCTGGAGTGGCAGTTGAGTATAGGTTATGTTGCTGCATCCCCCTGTTTTTAGACACTTTTCAAAAATCTTAGACAACCCCTTTAAAAATATTTGATTCCCAATTGGGTGCCCCAAGTAGTTAAAACCATCAACAATAAGGGTAATATACCACTTTAACCAGATAATATATCACTGAAATGGCGATCAAACATGAATAAAGGATGATCCCAAAAAGTGGTATTTTAAGATAAAATGTCACTTTATTGAAAAACAATTAAAACAAAAACATTAACAATAGAAAGGTGCTAAATCCAGTTAAAGAGGGACTTCATTGCCATAGGGTATTCCAATACACTGGCCAAAATGAAAATGCATATCAGCCACGTGGAATTCCCCGGCGTCCCTCTGCCCCGACGTGCGTTTCGCAATGCTTCGTTGTTGCATGCTAAAAAAGCTGAATTTATTCATAAAAATTCCATAGGGCCACTTTGCAATGGCTTTAATAAGTGCATTTTTTAACATCCATGTTACAGCTGCAAAACTTGGACGTCCCGCAATTCTGATTAAATGAATGTGAATTAACTTCAGATTTTAGCGTTATACAGTGATCTGTTTTCGGTTTTGTAGAACCTCTGGGTATTTCAGCTCTACTATAGACTCTAAAATGGCTTCAGTTTATAGCTATCTGAAAGTGGTCAAAGAGTTGGGATAACTGATTATAGAAACTACTAGTGAGGAATCCTGAGTCACGGAAGTGGAAATTAAAGGATAGAAACAGGGTAGAGGCTGTGATGATATGTTAACTACAAAAACCTCAGTACTCAGTTTGGATACAAACTTACTCATTACCAGTCTTTCATACTGGGAAAAAACACAGAGCTCACATCCAGCCTACATTACTGGGAAAGAGACACTCAGCGCTCACATCCAGCCTACATTACTGGGAGAGAGACACTCAGAGCTCACATCCAGCCTACATTACTGGGAGAGAGACACTCAGAGCTCACATCCAGCCTACATTACTGGGAGAGAGACACTCAGAGCTCACATACAGCCTACATTACTGGGAAAGACACTCAGAGCTCACATCCAGCCTACATTACTGGGAGAGACATACAGAGCTCACATCCAGCCTATATTACCAGTAGAGACACCCAGAGCTCACCTCCATCTTATAATACTGGTAGAAACACACAGACCTCACATCAAGCCTATATTACTGGTAGAGACACACAGAGCTCACATCCATCCTATATTACTGGGAGAGACACACAGCTCACATCAAGCCTATATTACTGGGAGAGACACACAGAGCTGACATCTAGCCTATATTACAGGGAAAAATACAAATAACTCATATTCAGCCTATATTACTTAGAGAAACACAACACTCTGATGCAGCCTATATTACTGGAGAGAGATACACAGAGCTCACATCCAGCCTATATTACTGAGAGAGATGCACAGAGATTATATCCAGCCTATATTACTGGAGAGACAGACAGGGCTCATATCTAATATATATTACAGGGAGAGGCACACATAATTCACATCCATCCTACATTAATGGAAGAGACACATGGAATTCACATTCAATCTATATTACTTGAAGAAACACACAGTGCTCACATCCAACCTATATTACTGGAAGGGATAAACCAAGCTCATGTTCAGCCTATATTACTGGGAAAGACACAAAGAGTTTAAATCCAACATGTTTTACTGGGAGAAACACAAAGCTCAAATCTAACATATATTACTCGGAGAAACACACATAGCTTTCATCTAGCCTGTATTACTATGAAATACACACAGACATCCCATTCAGCCTATATTACTGTGAGAGAAACAAAGCACTCACATCCAGCCTGTATTACTGGGATACACACAGAGCTCACATCCAGCCTATATTACTGGGAGATACACAGAGCTCACATCCAGCCTATATTACTTAGCGAGACACACAGAGCTCACATCCAACCTATATTACTGGGAGAGACACACAGAGCTAACATCCAGCCTATATTACTGGGAGAGACACACAGAGCTCACTATTAACCTGTATTACTAGGAAAGACACACATAGCTCACATTCAGCCTATGTTACTGGAAGAGACACTCAAAGCTCACATTCAGCCTGGAAGAGATACAAAGCACTTAAATCCAGCCTATATTAATGGGAGAGACACACAAAATTCACTTTCAGCCTGTATTACATGGAGAGATTCAGAGCTCACATCCAACATGTATTACTGGGAGAGACACACAGATTTAAAATCCAACATGTATTTCTGGAGCAGCATACAGAGCTGGAACCCAACATGTATTACTGGGAGAGACACAGAGCTCAAATCCAACATACATTTCTGGGAGAACCACATAAAGCTGAAATCTAACATGTATTACTTAGAGCAGTGTTTCTCAACTCCAGTCCTCAAGACCCCACAATAGGTCATGTTTTCAGGATTTCCTTAGTATTGCACAGGTGATAATTTCATCACCTGCTCAAGCATTAATTCCATCGCCTATGCAATACTAAGGAAATCCTGAAAACATGACCTGTTGTTGGGTCTTGAGGACTGGAGTTGAGAAACACTGACTTAGAGAGATACACAGAACTCACAATCAATCTATATTACTGGGAGAGACACACTGAGCTCACATCCAACAAGTATGACTAGAAGAGACACACAGAGCTCAAACTACACATATATTACTCAGAGAGACACACAAAGCTTATATCCAGCCTATATTACTTGGAGAGACACACAGAGCTCATATCCAACCTATATTACTGGGACAGACACACAGAGCTCACATCCAGATTATATTACTGGGAGAGGCACACAGACCTCACATCCAGCCTATATTACTGGGAGAGACACACAGACCACACATCCAGAATATATTACTGGGAGAGACACACAGAGCTCACATCCAACCTATATTACTGGAAGAGACACTCAGAGCTCACATCCAACCTAAATTACTGGGAGAGACACAGAGCTCACATCCAGCCTATATTACTGGGAGAGACACACAGAGCTCACATCCAACATGTACTTCTGGGAGAAATACAGAGCTCAAATCCAACATATATTTCTGGGAAAACCACATAGAGCTGAAAGCCAACATGTATTACTTAGAGAGATACACAGAACTCACAATCAATCTATATTATTAGGAGAGACACACTGAGCTCACATCAAACATGTATGACAAGAAGAGACACAAAGAGCTCAAACTCCACATATATTACTTGGAGAGACACACAAAGCTCACATCCAGCCTATATTACTGGGAGAGGCACACAGACCTCACATCCAACCTATATTACTGGGAGAGACACACAAACCTCACATCCAGCCTATATTACTGGGAGAGACACACAGCTCACATCCAACATATATTACTAGCAGAGACACACATAGCTCAAATCCTATATGTATTACTGGAAGAAACACACAGAACTCACATTCAGCCTGTATTATAAGGAGAGACACACATAGCTCACATTCAGCCTGTATTACAAGGAGAGACACTCTCACAAAAGCAGAACTCAGAAACTTGGATTAGACAGCAAAATACTTATCAGGGGGTCTGAAAATGAATGGAGATACTTCTTTTCTATTCCTGAACATAGAGAAAGTCCATGGAAGGTGCACATCACCCTGTACCTCTCTATCCCTGACATATGGCAAAGTAGATAATTGCATGTATGCAAGATAACATGTATATCAGTGGCAGTAATTGGGTGGGTTCATTACTAGACAAAGAGACATTTACTCGCTAATGCACTTTAGCCATGTTAAAACAATCCAGAACATCTGTTGTGATCAAAGTCCAAACTCACGTAATCTTCAAGAACTGCAGGTTTACTGCTTTAATCAATGGGCTTCAATAGATTTCAATTTCAGGAATCAAGTTAGAAGTTATGGTGGGGGGGAAATTGTAGTGTCTGGAGCCCACCATTGAGAAGTTCACAAGAGATCATTGCGTTGCAGCGAATGGAAAGTGGGGGGAATCACGTGTGGTCCATTGATTGCCTTGTATTTGAGTTTGGCTTAGAAACATTGGCCCTAACCAGTCATCTCCCTACGTCACATTAGAAGACCTAATTTATAAATTTATGCCACATGATATTTTGGGGGCGCTGTTACTGATTATTGATTGGGGCTCAGGAGCTTAAAGGGATTACCCACTACTCGGAAAACACCTTCTGAATCCCCTTATTTTCCCCCAGTAAAATAATAACACATACTCACCTCCGGTGCCAGTGCCATTTCAGCGATGTAGGCACTAGATCTCCCGGGGCTCACGTGACATTATGTCACGTGATCCCTGAGGCTAATCACCAGTGGTTTCACTCTCTTTTCATTCACAGTAATGGACATCAGGAGGAGCAGCTGTAGCTCTCACTTCCTCTGGATGTGTTGATTTGTCCTAAGGAGAGGAGAGTAAAGCCATGCTGATTAGCCAAAGTGATTGCGTGACATAATAATGTCATGGGAGCCCCGGGAGAGCCAGTGCCGACACCACTAGAACGGCACTGGAGGTGAGTATAAGGGTTTTTATTTTAGGTGGGGAAGCAGGATTTTAGAAGGGGTTGTCATAGTGGTCAACCCAGTTTATGACTCTTAAAGGAATTGGACAAAAGAATATTTGTAAAGACACTTAAATTAGTAAGTCATTCACCTTCAGTTACAAGCATCTGTCCCAAGTCCCAGCAGGTCGTCTTCTAGTTTGTGTCTGACACAGGACAGCGTTTCCTGAGTCGGCATATGACCAAGGCTACATGCCTGAAAAACGATGACTAACTGCTCATTTCAATAACTAAGCCAACCTTTTTCTCTATCACAGCCAATTTATAGACAGAAAAGGGGACTGGCTAAGCAATTGATATAAGCAGTTAGCCAGTCCCCTGCACACGCAACACTGGTGATGTGGACACTAAACTGGAAGGAAACTTTATTGGACCCGAACCAGAGCTTGTAGCTGAAGATCGGTGCACCAATAAGATGCAAACTATATCAGTAAGATGAATGATTAGATACATGCATTAGTATTTTTATTTTTTTTAAACCTACCACTTGCTATAATTATGTAATTATTACCTGGTGTAAATGCCGCTGTTCTCCTGAATCCGGTGATGTTTTTCTTTTGTTCCTGCACCTCTCCGTTCCCGAGATATGGCCCCCTTTCCTAAGTTTACCCTTTTTAGTCAAGTGGGTGTGGCTCTCAAAAAGAAGCACACAAAGAAGAGTTGCTGACCACACCCACTTCGTAAAAAAGACTGGAGTTATATACAAGGAAGAGGAGGCCGTATCTCAGGAACGGAGAGGAGCAGGAACAAAAGAAAAACGACACCGGATTCACGAGAACAGCGGCATTTATATCAAGTGAAAAAATTACATTTTTTTGGCAAGTGACAGATCCCCTTTAAATTCAATATATTTTAGCTAGAAAGCCCTATTTAATCCTTTAAGAAGTCCTCTCTCTTTAAAACAATTTAACCCCTTCATGACACATATGATGTAAACTTATGTCATATGCCGGCTCCCTAATTTTGATGCAGGCTCCCATGTCGAGAATCACATCTTTGCCCGCACATGATGGCGATCATCTGTCTTTAATAGCCATGGGTGGAGTAGAGCCCAAAGCTGTTAACCTGTTAAATGGCGCCCTGCCAGCGTCATTTAACACATGCTGGCATGTGATGTGATCGCGGGGCGCCGATGGATTGTCCTGACAGCCAGGGGTCTGCCAAGACCCCCGTGCATGTCCTTACGATCCTCTTGTGAAAGCCGGCTTGTGGCTGACATTCATAAGTGATTGTGATTTTATTTATACATAACAGTGCTGAAGTCCTGCTATGTATAACACATCGGATGATCGCAGCTTCAAGTCACCTAAGGGGCCAATTAAATCCAAAGTGGGGAAAAAATAAACTTTAAAAAAATATGAAAAAAATGAAAAAACACACAAAAAGTTCAAATCACCCCCATTAAAAATAAAACAATTAAAAAATATATAAAAAATACACATATTTGGTATATCTGCATTTATAAAAGTCCGATCTATCAAAATATAAAATAAATTAATCCGATCAGTAAAGGATGTAACGGAAAAAATCAAAACGACAAAATAATATAATTGCAATAAAATGCAATAAGAGGCAATAAAAACATCGTATCCACAAATGGCACCAATAAAAACATCAGCTTCAGGGCGCAAAAAATAAGACCTCACGCAGCCCTATATCCCCAAAAAATGGAAACGCTACAGGTCTGGGAAAATGGTGACAAATACAATTTTTTTTTACAAATTTCTGAGGTTTTTTTTACATTTAAATAAAAAATATTTATACCTGTTTGGTATCTGCATCTTCGTACTGACATGGAGAATCATATTGCCAGGTCTGTTTTACCATATAATGAACACAGTAAAAAAAAGAACTATGAAATTGCATTTTATTTGCTATTTCAACGCACTCAGAATATTTTTCCTGTTTTCCAATAAAATAAAAAATGGTGTAATTCAAAAGTACAAAAAACAAGCCCTTATATGGCTATGTCGATGGAAAAATAAAAAAGTTATGGCTCTTGAAAGAAGGAGAGGAAAAAAACGAAAACGAAAAAAACAGAAAATGAATATGGCCAGAAGGGGTTAAACTATATTGGTATTAACTTACACCCCATTAAACAACGTAAAAAATGGAGCAAACCTGATGAGGTTACAACTTCGTACTTAACAGAAGTCTTTCACATTCTGATCCGAAAATGTGTTCCAAAAAAATTTCAATTTTTGTGCCAATTTTTCCTTGTGTCTGTTATTTAAAGTTTCAACTCTAAAAACTCAAGCGGTTACAAGTCAAGTTCATTATGTAAATGGAATATGACAGCAGATGTGAACCTCTGGCCCCTCTCAGACTGGCCTTTACTGGAAAGGATCTTTCACGTTCCCGGACGGGAACATTACCATCTGTCCACAGCTTAATGAATGTCACCAAGATGGCCTTAGTGCGCCACGGCAAGAAGCTGTAATATTGATGACCCTATAATAAAGTCATTATGATGCCGTCATTTTGGCAAAAGCCTACAGTTCTAAAAGAAAAAAAAAAACTATTGGGAGTAGAAAAAAAGGGAAAGTGATTTAGATTTCTGCAAATAATCGGGCCGGTTATGCAAATCACTCTCTGATCAAACTGTGGAGAAGATGGAGATAAAAACCTCTCCATCTTCTCCATTGTGTCAGTCCATGGAAATTGAACTGCACTAAGATGTCTTCCAATGTTTTCCTCGCACTCATTGACTTGCAAATATCGGATCGTACTTGGGCATGCTGCGATTTTGGCTCTGTCCGAGGAAAATAATCAGAAATGCGCACGGCCCCATAGAATAACATTGGTCCAAGTGCGATCCAATGTTTTGTCAGATCACACTCAACCGGTAATACGGTTGTCCGCACTAGCGCTGAGCATGACCAGTTTTGGGTCCATCAATTTTTTGTTCATTTTTTCCCATGAACTCATTTTTCAAAATTCTGCCGACAACGTTGTAAGAGAATTTACAAGTCGTACTTTTTTACACCATTTTGATAAATAAATCATATATTAATTGACTTTATTTATTCTTTTTTTTGCTATGGGAGAAGGAGTGGGAATGTTTTTAGCATGAACTGCGCGTTATAAATTACAGTTAACTTTATACTACAATAGTGATAGTTTTTGCTTCTATTTTTACGTACTTTTCTTTCATTAAAAAAAAAAAACTTTCCAAGACCCCGACATTTAACTTTTCCATTGATGTAGCCAAGTAAGTCAATGTGATTAATTTTTCTTGCTGGACAGTTTTGTATAATATTTTGAAAAATCTAATTTATTTTCTGGTTTATATAACAAAACTTACTGGGGGTGGTGGAGGTAACGTGGAAAAATTAAATTTGGCCATTTTTTTCTCTTTTTCCTGCCATGTGCTATGTTGTTTAAACAAAACGAAAGTGTTACCCTATTTTTTGAAAGATTATGTAGTTAGTTATTACTTTTTTTTTTTTTTGCTTAAAAATATATGCTATTTCTCCCTGTATAGGACAGCTGCAGCCAATCATTGCTCTCAGTGATTAGCAGCGATCATTGACTTCTATTGTAAAGTATTGAGTATTTTCTAGTACTGAGTACCTTCTTAACGGGAAACACCAGAATTCTACGTACTTTAAACACTTGGCGCCTTAAGAAAGCTAGAAAGGGGTAGTCCGGGACTTTAACATTGATGGCGTAGGTCATCAATGTCTGATAGGTGGGGGTGCGACACCCGGCACTGCCGCCGATCAGCTGTTCTCGGTTTCTGCACAATAATACTTCATATACCTATTTAATAGCAGAGGATAAGCAAAGTAATGAACAAAATAAGTGGAATGTATTTCTTTAACAAGAAAATCTTTAAAAAAAAATTAAAACCACATAAAAAAATAATAACAGGGGTTGGATAGGCTTAGGAAACGCATGGCTTTTCTGTCTCGTCAAGGCAATGGCACAGAACTGCAATACCACACACAACCTGTGAGCAAGCGTGGCACTGTTTCCCATGTTTTTTAATCACCTGCTTCGTGAAATCGAGTGATCATTGCTACAATTAAAAAATGAGCATCCCAGCAAGATTTTGGAAAAAAAAGTTTAATTTATTGACCAGTTGTAGAACTCTTAGCTCATTAATTGAAATGAAGACAGATATATTAACAACAACCTCCATAACAAAGTGTAGCATTCACCAGATAATAAAAAAAATGCCCCTCAACCTCCCTCCCCGCCCGCCTTCATCCCAACACCCCCCTACCCAAAGCAGAAAATGTCACGTGTCCCTCTACAGTTGAGTATGTCATTGGCTGTTCAGCAGAAAACATCTGGTTAGAATATACGTAGGACCCCTAAGACAACATTCATACCGCTCATATACTTAGCACCATGGCAGGGGGGCTTACAAGGAGCCGTCGTCAATATATCGATCATCTCTATGTGGGAAAAGATCACACATTAGATCTAATCATTCCCCCACTAATTCCTACAGCTGCAGCTCAGTGCGAGAAGATCTCGGGAGTCCTTGATATAAATAGCGCCACCAACGCCAAACTGCGTCAGGCCAAAATTAGGTTTAAACTATGGTTCCCTCTCAGCCAATCTCCATCACTGAAGCCCCTATAAACCTCCCTGAAGGGATCGTCAGGCATTGAAGCCCCCATAAACCTCCACTAAGGGGATCATCAGGCATCTATAAGCCTGTCTGAGTGAATTAGTTATGAAATTAAACACTCTTTAAAAAGTAATTCAACTTTTTATTACTATTTGTATTATTATTATCATTACTATTTTATGCTATTTTTTTATATTATTACTTTATTTGCATTATTTATTATTATTATTATTATTTGTAATATTATTATTATTTTATGTTACTATTATTTTTATTATTATTTTATATTATTATTATGCTATTAATATTATTATTTTTGTCAATATTATTATTTTTGTTATTGTCATTATTATTATTATTGTCATTAATATTAATAATAAGAAATCATTTTGTCCAGCATGGAAAGTTATAAAACTTTGCAAATAACTCTATTAGAGAATTTATTTTCATTCCTGTAAAAAAAAATGCACATAAGTGGCTTATAACCCCCCGCCGTTTCCTGCCTTCATTGATATCACTTGGAGTACAGTTGATGGCAGTGATGGGTCAGTACCTCTGTGTTACTTAGGACTCTTTCACAAGTCTGATTTTGCCACATACGAGAAAAACGGACCAATTATTCTGCTCGGACTTCGATCAGAGTTTGGTGCAGGTGTCATCCGTTCTTCTAGTACGTGGAGAAATGGGTCCGATATTTTGACCCATTGACTTGCATTTCCAATTTTGATCCGACCCTCTGATCACAATGGGACATGTCTCCGATATTTTCCTTGGACTGCCTGGTCCGAGGAAAAAAGGAGACGTGCCCAGGCCGATAAAATATCATAGGTGCGAGTCCAAACCACGGATAACACTCGGATGCAAAAATCGGAATGAGCCCTAACTCTGAGGACAAGCTGTTACAGGAGATTGAGAAGAACAATAAACATTCAGAGGAAGACACAGGGGCGGACCAATCACCGCCATCATCTGTACTCCAAATGACCACAGACAGGCGAATAGATCGAAGAAAAGCACGGGCTTGGAAGCCAATTATGTGCAATTTTTTTTTTTTACAGGAATCAAGACAAATCCCAATAATAAAGTGATATGCAAAGTTTCATAATTTCCCATGCTGGCCAAAATTATCAATCAATATTGGGTATCAAAGGACCAATACTGTACCTTTCTCACCCCAAACTATTTATATGTACCTGTAGCTCTTTCAAAGACAAGTCCAGCAATACCTTTACATGGCCGTTTTGTTCCTCCATTACTGAGAAATGAGCGTTAAGAATTGATATGCAAATGAGGCTGAAGAGCTACGGTAGATCTGAAGCCACCGTCACTCCAGCTCTATTCCCCACCCAGCGCTGCCTCTTCCTACTTGACCGACAGCTCTTTTGCCTGAAGTCACACAACATAAAGTTAACCTATCCATTACAGTACATGGCTGCCCACTCTCCCCAGTCCCACAAGCTCGCTGCCTCGGGGTAATCCTTGACGCTGATCTCTCCTTCAAACCACATATCCAAGCCCTTTCCACTTCCTGACGACTTCAACTCAAAAATATTTCACGAATCCGTACATTCCTCAACCAAGAATCTGCAAAAACCCTAGTCCATGCCCTCATCATCTCTCACCTTGACTACTGTAACCTCCTGCTCTGTGGCCTCCCCTCTAACACTCTCGCACCCCTTCAATCTATTCTAAACTCTGCTGCCCGACTAATCCACCTGTCCCCCTGCTATTCCCCGGCCTCTCCCCTCTGTCAATCCCTTCACTGGCTCCCCATTACCCAGAGACTCCAGTACATAACCCTAACCATGACATACAAAGCCATCCACAACCTGTCTCCTCCATACATCTGTGACCTCGTCTCCCGGTACTTACCTACACGCAACCTCCGATTCTCACAAGATCTCCTCCTCTACTCCCCTCTTATCTCCTCTTCCCACAATCGTATACAAGATTTCTCTCGCGTATCACCCCTACTCTGGAACTCTACCACAACACATCAGACTCTCGCCTACCATCGAAACCTTCAAAAAGAGCCTGAAGACCCACCTCTTCCGACAAGCCTACAACCTGCAGTAACCACCGATCGACCACTCCGCTGAATGACCAGCTCTACCCTCACCTACTGTATTCTCACCCATCCCTTGTAGATTGTGAGCCTTCGCGGGCAGGGTCCTCTCTCCTCCTGTACCAGCTGTGACTTGTATTGTTTAAGATTATTGTACTTGTTTTTATTATGTATACCCCTCCTCACATGTAAAGCGCCATGAAATAAATGGTGCTATAACAATAAATAATAATAATAATAATAATAATAAAGGCTGTCAGTCAAGCAGAAGGAGGTGACGCTGGGCGGGGAATAGAGCTGGAGTGACAGAGGCTTCAGCTCTACCATAGCTCTTCAGCCTCATTTGTTGATTTCTCAGTAATGGAAGAAATTACATGTAAAGGTATTGCAGGAACTGTCTGTGTGGATACAGATAGGCCTAAAGCAACATCTTGAGGTGCATTGCATAGCAACATCAAGCGTCACTTTAATCCTAATCAGCACAGGAGGCGCCATGGAGTGAAGACAGAAGAGATAGCCAGAGCCAGAGGGAGTAATGGAGGACACGGCAGGGAGCTGTCCGATTGGTGGGCATGGTGACTATAGTGGGGATTTTTATCTTTAAACCCTTCCTGGACCTAAAAAGAATAAAAAACAAAATGGTGTCCAGCAAATTTAATGGCAAAAAAAAATAATTTTCTGGTGAATCCAAATTATTTTTTAGAGATTCTAAGTGGACTTTATTCGCTCATCTGTAAGAATCTGGTTGCATAAGGCTAAAAAACATTTTAAAGGGGTTTTCCCCTTTAAGAAAATCTTGGCCCCGGGTGTAGTTTGTTTTAAAAGAAAACGGCTATTTGACCCTCCGTGAGATTCCGCTGCAGCTGCAAGTGTCTGGTATTGACATCACATCGACAGTATGGCGGCCCTGTCTGTGAGCTCAGCGACTCTGCGCGGGGAGATCAATCGACACGGGCCGAGCCACTGAGCTCTGTTCGGCTACATAAAATACCAGGCACCGGGAGCAGCGATAGAGACTCTGTTCTGGACCTGGGGAGGGTGAATAAAGTCCTTTTTTTTCCTCCCAGATTTTCTGTTTATTCCTAGCAGCTAGTCCCCCTCTAACAACATGTCGTTCACCATCTCACTCTGCTTTAGTAATCAGATTTAAGAAAAATAATATTTAATGGGAATCTGTCAGCAGATTTGTACTATTTATTCTGAGAGAAGCATAAAAAAACCCTGATTCCAGTGATGTATTAGGCTGTGTGCTATAGTTTCAATACAATCAGTGTTTTATCAGCAGGAGATTATCACTACAGGACTAGGACTCACATGCAGGCCAGTCAGTCTAATCTGTGTATTCCCGCCCCCAGCACTGATTGGCTGCTTGCTTATAGTGTACACAGGAAGCTGCCAATCAGGGGTGTGGGCGGGCTTATACACAGCTCAGCATTATGAGAACTGCTACATCTGCAGCAGAGAAAGCAGGGATTCTATGAAAACTGCACCGAGCAGCCCAGTAAGTGACACATCGCTGGAATCAGGGTTTCAGTCCCGACAACATGCTAATCTCAAATTACATAGCAAAAACCTGGTGACAGATTCCCTTAAAGAAAAGACAATGCAATTAATGGGAAAAGGAACCTATTCAGTGTATTTATCATGAGGGCACAGTGACATTACTATATATATTCTTGATTATTTGACCTAGATCACCTCGAAATAATAAAAAATTGTATATCAATTCAAACTATTGAAAATGAGATAATTATGACACCAATGCTGTATTATTCTGGGAAAAAAAAGCAATCACTCGATCCACGCGGTATAAACATACATTCACTCGATATTAGTAGCAAACATGTACAAACACCCATATATAATAGTAAAACAATGCTCTAATGCGTTTAGTATATATTGATATAATAGCTGTAAAAAAAATCATGAAATCCAAGCTCTTTTTGTGTCATTTTACTGACAATTTTATATTCTTTATGGATACAGTAATAGAATTTATTTTATTATTTTTTTGTACAATTTAGTAACAAGGCTTCAACTTCAATAGCCTATAAAATATTATACAAAGAACTCTTTACATTGAAGCAAACCCAGTTCCTTCAGAAATCTCGAATACTGTTTCTGTAATGAAATCACATGTAATAATCAGATAGAAAGATGCACTTGTGCATATAAAGTACTCGATTTCTTGGCAGCTCTTAAAGTCCCATATTCTTATTATTATTGGGGGTTTTTTTTGTTTTTTTGCCATAGGGCAATATATTGTTTTTTTTTTTCTTTTCTTTGTTCAATTACGGCTTCGAGAGGTCGTTGATTATATCACTGCCACGAATCAACTGCATAATGAAAGAATTAGAACTGAAAATTACATGAAAATTTTCTCTTTTTTTTCCTGATAAAATCCGGAGGTAAAACAAAAAAAAGAAAACACCGTAATAGAGATTACAAGAAAAAAATCATCAAAAAAATAGAGGATTCCTTTTCTTGGCAGTATTGTGTTGTTAGTGAAAAGAACCATCCCTTGCCGTTGTACAGTCCATGTCGACAATTGTTTCTTCTGTGGTAAAGAGGTGACCGAGGCTTGAGTAATGGACTCATGGAGGAGAGTGTACGAAGGCACACCAAGCAGATGGGATGAGTCAATATTAGAATATTGTGGTTTCGTACTTGGTGCTAATCCCCCTTTTTGTTTCTTGCCCTGGCTCAACGATCCAAGGCAGATTGGCGAGAGTCTTTTGATCAGGCTGATCTATCTGTAGAAAGAAAAAGAAAAATTAGGACAGTTTTGATACCCAACGCTCAAAGAATTCACTTCCCATCATGGACAGAGATGTGGAACTCAATCTACAAATTCAAGGAAACTGAGGTTCCTACTTCCTTCTCTTCTACATATTCGGTTGGGGCCAAATTAAATTCGACATATCGGTCAACAACAATTTATTCCAAACTCATTTACATATACACTTGACCTGATCAAGTGTAAGTATGTACTCAATATGAAGTGGAAAGTCAACCACTGCCTGATACTTCTTGCTTATGTTTCCTGAGATCAAAGAATCAGGCATGTTTAAATGCAACATGGCCAACAATTTTTTTCAGAGAGGGAATCAAAACACCACCATACAAACGCAATGGTAAGATGGACTGGAGGAAATTAGTGGATGCCAATGATATAAATCAAATCTGTATTGTTAAGGGCTTTGATATGTGTCTCCCAACCAGGGTTCCTTGAAATGTTGAGAATCCCTGGAACTTGAGTAGGTCTTTCTCGGAAGACAGCAGTTGTAAGACCTGCTACTTTACTGTTGAGGGCTGTGATATGTTTCCCAACCAGGGTTCCTCGAAATGTTGAGGATCCCTGGAACCTGAGTAGGTGTTTCTCAGAAGAAAGCAGTAGTAAAAGCTGCTACTTTATATTTGAGGGCTTTAATATGCGATTCCCAACCAGGGTTTCTTGAAATGTTTAGTAACCTGAAACCTGAGTAGGCATTCCTCAGAAAACAGCAGTAGTAAGTGCTGCCACCTTATAGGTGAGGGCTTTGATATGTGTTTCCCAACCAGGGTTTCTTAAAATGTTGAGGATCCCTAGAAAGTGAGTAGGTGTTCCTCAGAAGACAGCAAAAGTAAGAGCTGCCACCTTATAGGTGAGGGCATTGATATGTGTTTTCCAACCAGGGTTCTGGAACTTGAGTAAGTCTTTCTCGGAAGACAGCAGTTGTAAGATCTGCTACTTTGTGGTTGAGGGCTGTGATATGTGTTTCCCAACCAGGGTTCCTTGAAATGTTGAGGATCCCTGGAACCTGAGTAGGTATTTCTCAGAAGACAGAAGTAGTAAGAGCTGCCACTTTATGGTTAAGTGCTTTGATATGTGTTTCCCAACCAGGGTTACTTGCAATGTTGAGGATCTCTAGAACCTGAGTAGGGGTTTCTCGGAAGACAGCAGTAGTAGGAGCTGCCACTTTTACAATACGAATGGCAAAATAATTTTTGGCAACACAAAGATGCCTGACCTGAGAGCAAGAGAGCTTTCCTCTTGTTGTGGTTGTACTATAATAACATGTTTGGGAATCACTTTCTCAGATGAAGAGGTGGAATTTACTCTGTCTAATAAGCAATTCGGAAAAATACTAATCTGTAAATTACTTTGCAAGTTGATTCTGCAGCTGAACCACCAAGCAATTTTATTTCTCCAAGTGACATAAGTTTACGGCTACAATCTTGTTTCCAAGGCACACATGCAAGCCATCAACATAGTTTCTACGATGCAGAGCACAGGGCTTTTGGGATACAACTGCCCTCATAAGTACAAATGTAACTTCTCACCAACCTATGGCATATAATTTGGGTTCTAGGTCCTTATGTGGGGGGATGATTATTCCCGATCCACTCATTACTTTTCTCACCACAGCCCTGCTGAATGTGACAGCGACTTGCTACCAATCAGTTTCCACTGGCCTTCCACAGCTGTACAGGGTTGGCCATTTATATGGATACACCTAAATAAAATGGGAATGGTTGGTGATATCAACTTCCTGTTTATGGCACATTAGTATATGGGAGGGGGAAAACTTTTCAAGATGGGTGGTGACCATGGCGGCGATTTTGAAGTCAGCCATTTTGGATCCAACTTTATTTTTTTCAGTGGGAAGAGAGTCATGTGACACACAAACTTATTGAGAATTTCACAAGAAAAACAATGGCGTGCTTGGTTTTATCTGACCCCCGTAGACTTTATCTTTGTGGTCATCTAAAGGAAATTGTCTATGCTGTGAAGATACGAGATGGGCAGCATCTGAAACAACGGATACTGGAAGCCTGTGCTAGCATTTATTCTGCGGTGTTGCTATCAGTGTGTCAAGAGTTGGAGAAGAGGGTTACATTGACAATCCAACACAATGGGCAGCAGTTTGAACACATTTTATAAGTGGTCATAAACTTGTAAATAACTCATGAAAGAATAAAGTTATGTTAAAACTAAGCACACCATTGTTTTTCTTGTGAAATTCTAAATAAGTTTGATGCGTCACATGACCCTCTTGCCATTGAAAAAAATAAAGTTGGATCCAAAATGGCTGACTTCAAAATGGCCGCCATGGTCACCACCCATCTTGAAAAGTTTCCCCCTCCCATATACTAATGTGCCACAAACAGGAAGTTAATATAACCAACCATTCCCATTTTATTTAGGTGCATCCATATAAATGGCCCACCCTGTACATCCTATTGTTCTCTCTCTGACCATGGGCATCTTTTACATCACGGTGCAGTAGCCATTTGTTGGTGTGCTCCATTTCCCAAAACAAAGTCCCTGATATAGACTCATTTCTTAAAGGAACAGACAGTAATCAAAGTGGGCAACGCCCGAGTCAAATGCCTTGTTCAAAGTGAACATAACATTTAACAAAGGAATATCTCCAGCCTAAACCATAAATATCGTCCATCTTCAGGTCAGACCTTCTAATTTCATACAAAAGCCTTTTTTGCTTTGCTATTGGGTAAAAGAAGAGAAGTATACCTTGGTAAGAACGTATTTGCCTTTATTTTTTAACATATATTATAATTTTTTTTAAGTAAACCTACAAGAAGAGGGGAAACCCATAACGTCTGCCGTAACATTTATAAAACAAATGAAATACCATCCATGGACAAACATGGCCAAACCATAGCCCTACTCACCACAACTCCCCTTGGCCTAAGATCATCCCTAATTTTGGTTCTTCAAGTACCCGGATACTTACCGTGGCCTTTCGAATGCTGACTCTTGGTTTTGGGATAGGTTTGGTAGGCTTGTTGTCAAAGCTCTCTGGAAGCGTTGAGGAGTGGCCACCTTTTCTGGCCTGTAGTGCGAGCTGATATGCAACTTCAAACGCCTGTCCTAATGTCAAGATGATCTCATAGGCTAAATTCTACGAAGAGGAAAAAAGGTATTCATACTGTATTTATACTGTACAGTGCAAACGTTTTAGACAGGCATGGAAATAAGAATGGTTTAAAAAAATACAACTGTTGGTATATTATTTTTATTAATGAACAAAAGTGAAATCTAAATAAATATTTGGCGTCACCACACTTTGTCTTCACCAGTTCTTGTACACTTGTACACAATATTAGAAGGAACTTGGCAGGGAGGTTGTTCCAAACATCTTGAAGGACTAACCACAGATCACTGTATCTCACTGGTGTAAATCCTTCTATCTCTTCATATAATCCCAGACAGGTTTGATCATGTTGTGATCAGGGTTCTATGGTCGTCATTTCATCACTTACAGGACCCCTGCTGCCATTTGTATGCACTCCAATTCCTATGTTTTTATGTATAGTTGAGAAGCTTGGCCTTGTTTCCACGTGGAAAGTATGGTTTTTAGCAACAATTTTACATCAAGATGGATGTAACTCGGTCCCAGTTGGGTCTGAGTTGATGGCACTGCTGGACATCTTCCGATTTCGAAGGGAAGTAAGCATGATGTGCCTTTCATCTGCTGCACTAAGTTTCCATGGCTGCCCACTGAGTCTACAGTCCTAAAAGTTGCCCATTTCCTGATAATCGCAGTGCTGAGAAATACAGGCTTATACTTATCCATAATGCAATAGCATCAGAGAGGCGTCTGATTGGCTCCAAATTTATGCCACAGCAGGACAATGTTTCCAAACATCCAGCCCATAACATTAAGAATCATTCCGAGTGTAAAAAAGCACAAGCAGTCCTGGAAGTAACGATACAGTCCCCCCACAAAACCCTGATCTCAACATCATCTAGTCTGCCTGGGAATACATGGAGAGACAGAGGGAGTTGTACAGAAGATATGAGGTTGGTTTTCCAAGATATTTGGAACAACTTCCCTGACGAGTTCCCAGTGTACCTAGAAAAAATAATGAAGGCAAAAGGGCAATCACACCAAATATTTCTGTAATTTAGATTTCTCTTTTGTTCATTCACTTTTGCATTTTTTTTATTTAGAAAAAAAATATTAACATATCTAATATTGAAAACATTCTTACTTTGCAGCATTTTTTTTTTACCTAAAACTCTTGTGTGGCACAGAATAATATATATACAGTGGATGAAATAAGTATTGAACACGTCACCAATTTTCAAAGTAAATATATTTTTAAAGGTGCTATTGACATGAAATTCTCACCAGATGTCGGTAACAACCCATCTAATCCACACATTCAAATAAATCAAACCATAGATGTGCATAAATTAAGTTACGTGTCATAATGAGAAATGACACAGGGAAAAGGTATTGAACACATGAAGAAAGAGAGGTTTAAAAAGCCATTAAAAGTCATGACACTAGCTGAAATCTATCACTAATTAGAAAGCAATCCAGCCACTTAGTGGCAAATAATATCAGCTGGTTCCAGTGATGGCCCATAAATAGGTGTCTCATTAACAAGGTGCGACACAAGAAACATCTCATGATGGTTAAAACCAGTGAGCTTTATCAAGACCTTTACAACCTTATTGTTGCAAAACATCCTGATGCAATTTGTTACAGAATTACTGAAGGTCCCAGTATGCACTGTTAGGGCCATAATCCGGAAGAGAAAAGAACATAATTTCTCCATAAACCGGCCACGACCAGGTGCTCTCTGCAAGATTTCAGACACAGGAGTGAAAAGAATTATCAGAAAAATTGTCGATGAGTCAAGGACCACCTGCAGAGAGCTACAGAAAGGCCTGGAAGTTCTTACTGTAGCTAGAGTAAAATTTGCTCAACAATATTTAGAGGAGCCTGTGAAATACTGTGAGAATATAGTCTGGTCAGATGAGACCAAAATTGAACTTACACTAATATACACTATATTTGGAGGCCAAAAGGCCCTACATATCACCCCAAAATACCATACCAACAGTGAAGTTTGGAGGTGGGAACATCAGGTGTGGGGCTGTTTTTCAGCATACGGCACTGGCAAACTTTATATGATTGAAGGAAGGATAAATGGACAAATGTATAGAGGTATTCTTGAAAAAAATCTGCTGCCATCAGGATGATGAAGATAAAACGAGAGTGGACATTTCAGCAAGTCAATGATTCCAAACACACAGCCAAGGAAACTCTCAATTGGTTTCAGACAAAGAAAATAAAGCTTCTATAACGGCCAAGCCGATCACCGGACCTGAATCCAATAGAACATTTATCAAACTAACTAACTAAAAGTTCATAAAAGGAGCCCATGGGACCTTCAGGATGTAAAGAGTGTTTGTGTGGAGGAATGGGTCAAAATCACATCTGAGCAATGCCTGTGACTAGTTTCTCCATACAGGGGACATCTTGAAGCTTCATCACCAGTAAAGGCTTTTGTATGAAGTATTAAATAAATATTAGTAACTGTTTTCAATACTTATCCCTGTGTCATTTCTCATTATTACACATATAATTTATGGACGTCTATGGTTTGATTTCTTTGCCTGTGTGGATTGGATGGGTTGTCACCTTTAGAAATAGATTTACTGAGAAAACTGGTGACATGTTCAATACTTATTTCACCCTCTGTATTTGTATCCGTGCTATTAAATTATCAAATTATTATAAAAAGTAGCTCAGCACTAACCACATCAAAAGCTGTGAAGACGTGACAATAGTGGAGGTTAGATTTCAAGTCTTTTGTGATATATGCGAAGGTAGAAAGGTCTTCGGGATCCTGGGCAGCACATGATATATTGCGAATTTCATGTTCAGCGATAATCCCCTGGGGAAGATAAAACAAAATTAATTTCCATATTTCCATACACGCTCCTGAATCCTAATGTAAAACACAGGAAAACATGTGTATACAAGAAAAAGATTAATTATGTTGATGTAGGGGGGTGTCCTAGGGGTAAACCGTGCTTATTTTAATGCAAATATCTCCTTTGGTAATGTATGCATGTGTCTGCATTGTTGTTGTAGCGTTCGATTGTTTTGCTTTTGGGCCGTTTGTGGTTCTCCTTTGGGGAGACAAAAATGGGAATTTACTTCATGCCGATCCTGCTGTCTACACCCGGTAAAATGATGACGGGAAGATGCGCTGGCCTCTAGTTCATTCAGCAGGGGGCTAGTCATGTGCAAACTCTTCTCGACGTTAACAACTTATGATGTCCCAGGTTTTTTTGCGTCTTTAAATAGCTACCGGACAACATCAGTTCCTCCTAACTGCCCCCATACACCTGTACGCTAGCTCGGGCATACATGTGGTTTCAATAAGGCGCACTTCTTTTACACCCCCTTGTAGGACGGACTAACCCTCAGGCCAATCCATCACCTCTGTCTTCTTAATATTTCCTACCCTGCTTAAAACTGGCTTTGTTGTGAGGGCACGATTGTGTCCTGTCTCTTTAAAGGGGTCATTATGGCTCTCAAAGACGCTCACCCACCTTCACATCTATGCACCCATAAGGCATTAAAATTAGTACATTCCTCAACCTTTTCATAAACATGTTTACTTCAATGGGAAGAGGAGCCTGACTCTGTATTTTGCAATCCCTTGGCTACCCCTATAAATAATAGATCATAGTCTGATTCTACTGAAATTCGCCCTACTTTGATGTAATGTGTGCATGACCAGTCTAAGCTGTGTGACCTAAGTAGGCATCAATCAAGGAAACGGCATCAGTAATAGTACAAAACTGAGCACATTTAATTATACTCTAGATGTTTACGATTTTATTGAGCAATCACCATAATAAAATCATGTTTATTTCCAATATGGAACTATTGCTGATAGGTTGGGTTTAAAAGGGATTGTCCACCGGTCACTGATGAGGGGTAAACTCCCCGAAACACCGGTCTGCTAATCAAGTTTCAGATCTGGCTTCTTCTTGTAAGTCATGTCTATAGGGTTGATATTGACTTTTACTTCCAATATAGAGCTTCAGTCTTCTTTCTCTCTCAAAAGACTATTTGCATTGGGGATTGTTCAGGAATCGAAAAAAAGGATCAGTGTGACGCTGAGTCACTTCTCCCGGCCAAGCCGTGAGACTCGATAGTCAAGGAGTCCGATTTCAGAATCCAGGAGGGTACGTCATAAACAGAAAGTAAAGACAAAGGTGTAATCAGGTAACGTTCCGAGGTCAGAATACCAGGAGGATAGCAGATCAGAGCAGAAGAGGTTAAACAGATGGATGGGATGGTCGAACGAGGTCCAAGGTCAGGCAACGAAAGATCTACAAACAGAATGCAAGGCACAGAGAAACAAACCACACAGTAGCTGAATGTACATCTGGCAGAGATCTGGGAGACACAGCCCAGTTAAGTAGCCCGGATGTTCAGGTCCGGTTGACGTCATTGAGGTTACCGCAGATCACTGAGGCTGCATTTCCAGCCAGGCAAATGAACTGCGGTGACCTCAGCACCATTTATAACTATAGGATTACTAATGGATAGGAGTCTTATAGATGTCTCTCCATTACTAATCCGTAGGTTTGATGTTACCAGACGATACAAAGATGACATGAACCCCACAAGTGTGAACCCCACTTGCACCGCTACAGGGCAAGTGGGAATAGCCAAGCTAAGTGCCAGAATTAGTGTATCTAATAGATGCGCCTTTTCTGGGCATCTGCGGACTGCTATTTTTAGGCTGGGGGGCCAATATCTATGGCTCCTTACAAGCCCGAGAATACCAGCCCCCAGCTGTCTGCTTTAGTAAGGCTGTTTGTCAAAAATGGGGGGGGGACACCATGCCATTTTTCTAAATTATTATTTAAATAATTTAAAAAACAGCGTGGGTACCCCTCTTTGCTTGACAACCAGCCTTGGGGTTACACCCCGTAGCTGTCAGTTATGCTTGGCTGGTTATCAAAAATACAGGGGAACCTATGCTGTTTTTTAAAAAAATTACATATTTAGAGCGCAGGTCCAGGCTGATGAATACTCCCATCAGCTGCCGCCTGCTCTTACTGTTATTAGCGGCAGCAGGCGTAGGCTGATGGGAGTAGTAGTTCCACCAGCTGGCACCAGTAACCAGAGGTAAACTTTTTACCTCTGATCACAGCTGCGGACTCGCTGTCATTTGATGATGATTTTACCGCCGATCAGAAGCAGTGTTTTCCTAGCAGTCCTGCACATGTCAGTGCGATAAACACCCGGCATCCGGGTGGCCGAACCTGAACAATAACACGGACTTCCTGATGAAGTCCGTGTTCGGTGTCCGTGCCCAAACAACAAGTGTTTAGTACGGAAGCCAAACTTTATTGATCAGGTTCGCCCATCTCTAATCAATAGTACTGAACATGGTCTACAACACGGCAAAAATTATTTTAAAATGTACTTGCCGTTTAGGAGAAGAATTGCACACAACCCAAAGACAAGAGTGGTGATCTAAAATATCTCATGAGAATTCATCTCAGTATGACCCATCCTACAATTACTGGAAAATGTTTATCGTCTTGGTGTTAGTCATCCATCATCACAATAAGTACCATTTTGGAAGTCTTAATGTTCTTCTGTTTTGATGCAAAGGTTCTATGTCCCCCATGAGGGAATGCTTCCGTGACTCACAACCTGATTTTGCGGGTTGGAGAAGCTCAGTTTGTGTACATGCATTTGTATTCCGGCTGTAATCGGCTCCGTATGACTCTCCCTCACTTGGAGGGGCTCAGTGAAGCATTTACGCAATGACAAATTATTACCTATTTCCTGTATGTACCAGGCTCGTCTGCAGTGATCTGATGCCTAATGAAGCATATTGGGGATCTGTGGGTATTGTGATTAGGCTTTAACCTCACTACGAATAATAATATTGTAGAGCGGGGTTGATCATCCATTATAAAGAATACCAAGGTGGGTGCCAAGGTACAGTTATGGCCTTTTCAATATTATTAAAACAACTGATTTATCTCAACGATCCTTTTCCATATTCCCCTTTTAGGGCATATTGATGAAGACTTCTGACCCCCCCCCAGAGTTGGCATGCTATTCAGTTCGATGACCATATGTAATACCATATTTCCCCCGTAGTGGTCACTACAGGAAAAATAAGCAGACAATGGCCTCATATCCTCTAGTGGAGGCAAGATCCATGCCAATTAACTGATCAATGTGATGGCTGTCATATTAAAAGGTTTCCCTTAGATTAGATAAGAGCCACCACATTGTTTGGAACCGCCATTTCATCTTTAAGACTCAAGATGCAACGTATAAATGTAGTTGCCATGCATGTGCACAGCCTTCTCCTATAAAGGGTAACTAACGTTACTAGGTTTTGAGATGTTTTCATCTATGTCTCGGTTCTGAGACTCCACTGATCACTCAAAGAAAGGGGTAGAAGTGCCCATTTATCCTTGAGCATGACCAATGGTCAATAGAAAGTCTAGGTAATGTAAGGATGCAGCTGGACAGGTTCTAAATGGGAGATATGTGTCACCTAGGTGGTTAGCCTTAGTAATGTGAAGCCTGGAAAAGCAGGCTCTGACACCATTAGTGCTGAGAAGAAATTTTAAAGGGCAAAGATTTTGGGTCCAGATTTTAGGAACAGCTAGAAGAGTTGGGTGGGACTGGCTGCTCCTAAATCTCCAATCGAGGCTTTTCAGACCATTTAAAAGGCATCTGAGCTGTCTGCGATGTTGTCTGTGTGTGGAAGAAGGGAAGGACTCTAATGGTGGTTAATCTTATTGGGCGAGCCATATCTGCTAGTGCATGTACTGTTTACCTTGTTTTAATGTTATACTTTTGTGCCCGGAAGAAGGTTTCACCATCTTTTTTTCAAAAACTAGCAAATTACAACTAGTAATGCAAAAAAATGTTGATTATTATTGCATAACTAAGAGATGTGACTTCAGGGGTCTGGTAAACTGATTGATAGCCCCTATGATCCTGATATTGATGCCAATTTAGTATAGTAAGGAGACATAAGGGCATTTTATATTTGGTTGTCTATCTGGAGGTTTGATAAAGAAAATATGGCTGCGTCCTCCCAGAAAAAGTGCCACTCTCATCAATGAGATGTACCTAGTCTGCAATTTAGTCTCATTAAAGTGATTGGGGATTAGATTCAATATCAATCACATTCCAAAGACAAGAGTGGCATTTTTGTTTCTTATCTCAAACCACCCCTTTAAATTGTATATACTTTTCTAAAGCACATCAGATAATCTGGTTCAAACCATTTCATGTTAATATGTGTTAGATTTTCATTTGCAGGTTACACACTTATTTATTTTAATATGTAGTAACGTACAAGAAGAAATAAATTACTACAGCCCTTTACTTCCTTCCTGCTAATGTCAGCTATAGGGTCAGATAAAATAGGAGAGTAAGAGAACTACTTGAAATATTAATCCCTAACTGGGAATCAATTTGTTTGTGAGTCCCTGGAGAGAACATGTTTGCTAATAAAAACCTGTGATTACAGCAGCCTCTGCAAGGATCTAACCCCTTCACATCGCGGACAATTTACATTTCCATTTTTTCCTCCTCTTTTTCCCAGAGCCATAGTTCTTATTTTTACATCAACATAGACATGCGAGGGCTCGTTTTTTGCGGGGCGAGTTGCACTTTTGAATTACCCCATTCATTTTTCCATATAGTGTACTGGAAAATGGGAAACAAATTACAACTGCGGTGAAATTGGGAAAAAAAAACAGCAATTCTGACATTGTTTTTTGGGAATTGTTTTTACGGTGCACATGTCGTGGTAAAAATTACCATGCAATATGATTCTTCTCATCAATACGATTTTGCCGATACCCAACATGTCCAGTTTTTTTTATTATTTTAGAGGTGAAAAAAAATCATACATTTGCAAAAAAATATTTTTTTGGGAGGTTATGTCGCCAATGTCCAAGACCCGTAACAATTTTATTTTTCACCAGATGGAGCCATGTTATGGCTTATGATTTGCGTTGCAAGATGACGTTTTTATTAGTACTACTTTGGAATAGATGTGACTTTTTCATCACTTGTTTCAGACTTTTTTGTGTAATTGCAGCAGACAAAAAAAAAAAAGTAATTTTGACGTTCTTGAATTTTATCCGTTTTCGGTGTTTACTGATTTATATTTTGATACATCGGACTTTTCTAAACACGTGGATACCACATGTGTGTAATTTTTAATTTTTTTATATCTTTATTTTCAATGGGGGGAAAAGGGGAGGTAATTTAAACTTTTAATTTTTTTATTTAATATTTAAATTTATTTATTTTTTTTACTTTTCACAGTTATCATCTGATCGCGCTTGTTCTGCATACAGCAGTGCCACAGTATTTCTGCATATAGGAAAAATCTCCTTTGAAGTCCGACGACAGACGAGATTTCAAAGGAGGTCTGTAATGACAGGCACGGGGGTCATCAGCAGACCCCCGGCTGTCATGAAAACCCATAGGTGTCCTGCAATCATGTCATGGGGCGGAGAAAATGACGCGTGCGCACGCGTCAGCGAGTGTTAAATGCCGCTGTCAGAGACTGACAGCAGCATTTAACAAATTAACAGCCGCAGACGATTACAACAAGAAAAATGAATCTCACCTTATTAACAGCATCCATAAACTTCACTCCTTTGTAAGAAACTGACAGAATAATAGTCGGAGCCTTCTTCATTTGTTCTGACGATTTCTGAGAATGCAGAAAATTACAGTTAAATTCTGAAGTCAAATAAAACATGACAATAGTATAAGAGTACAGAATGTGCACAGTAGCGTTTTAACCCCAAAACCAATTCATAGAAGACCTATGGTCTATCTGAAAAGAGGAGAATAACCACCAATGTGCAGAATAACTGGATGGATGAATGTTGGAAAAGTCATTTATGCTAAGGGATTAATTGTCTACACAGCAAGTCAGGTTTGATGTTCAAGTGGTTCAAATATACTAATTGTCTCTTCAGAGAGGAAGAGGACGTAAACTCTAGTCCGACCTATTGGAAGAAGCAATCCGAAAAGTCAATATCAACCCTCTAACGAGCTTTACTGCATAACTTAGAATAAAAGCCAAACCAGAAACTCAATTTGCAGACACGTGTTTCGGGGTGTTTGCCCCTCCTCAGTGAAAAGCGTGAGATCTTGATTTGGCAGTATGGGATGCCTCTGACTGAGGTCTAAGGGGTGAAGACTCTCTGTGTGGAGAGTGACATGCCAGGGTAAGAAGGCATGGCTCAGATAATGATGTGTTCCTGAATATGGTTATACTGTTATCCACCCTCTACGTATTGGAGATGGCAAGGAAGGGTTCAAATAATCACTTTTGGTATACACTACTGATATAACACTATGATCTCAGCTGTTTCTGTGATCCAACAGGAAAAAAGGCTCATGAAACATGGAATAAAAAGGAATACTTGGAACCTTCAGAAAAAAAACATTACACATAGAGAGATCCCAAAATATTGGTTGGAAAGAGATACAAACAATGCATAGTGGAGCAAATAGAGACAAACAAGGCCCCCCAAGTAAATTCTTCTAGAAAATCACAACCAGACACTGATCCATTCTAATGGTCACTGTCGTTTCAACAAAGCATGTATAAATGCATAGTAGAAACGAATATAATAACTATCATATCAGAAAAATGTGCCTCTTTCTCCGCTTATGAGCCACTTTTTCTCCTACCACAACATATTATTCACTCTGAAAAAAGGTTAACAATCCATCTTTCTCAAGACAAGTTGAACTGACAGCTTTCTGAGGGTTTAGCTGCATAATGAAGTCTATGGAGAGGGGAGAGGGATGAACTGGTCGAAAAAACAGGGTAGGGAGACACAGACAGATCATGCTGTTGCTTTTTAGTAAGTAAGATACCAGATGAAAAGACATGGAGGCTACCTGGACTCAAAGACAAAATGATAGTGACATCAAGTAGGGACAAAAGTACAAGAGAAATATGCATACGAGAGAAAGGAAATACTGTTGCAATGTATTAGCAATATAGAGGTATGAGTCCAGGAGGCCACTAGCTGGCACATTTGGTGCATGAGCTGTGTCCGTCTGGGCTTATTTCTGCCAGATCCGCTCATGATTTTTGATTGACAGTGTATATCAGAGATGATGTTGGGTAGCAGAACCTTTGTTTGCACTATAAATCAAAAAGTGGGAGCGGCACTGGCGCAGAGATGTGGAGAAGAGCCGAAAACCGCATGTGGAATGATATGCCCACCAGTGCACTTGCAAGCCGAATTTCCATGTGAATAAAACATGAAGTTTGGAACAGACTCCTGGATAACAACTAAATGGGTATCAGAGAAATCCAGGAACGAGGGCACCAGATTTCCTCCTTTTGGTAACTTGAATAGTACAGAAAAATCACAACGTTTTGGCAGCACAGGACATTTATCAAGCCATAAAAAGAAAGATATCTATTGCAACCATAACTAAATAGATACTTGTCACACTCGGACACGGGTAAGTCCAATGGATGACTTAGGATACAGGATAGAAACAGGGAGAGGAAGGCCCTAAATGTAGGAGCAAGGGACTGGACACTGTCACGCACAGTGCGGGAAGACTTAAGTTCAACACGAGGGGAAGAAGGGAAGGAAGCACAAACGCTAGGGAAAGGGAGTAGTGGAGACCCCTAGGCAGATCTAATAGCACCCTGTCTCCCCTACCGTCCCTATATTGGTTCCACACCAAACGCCGAGCAGGAACATAAGCCCTATATATCCCTAGAGCTAGGCCCTGAAAAGGGAAGTGGGGATGAGCACTGGTCAGTCCCCACTGAACACTAAAGAGAAGAAGGAAGACAAACAAGTGGGAAGCAACTTAGCCTGAGCAGACTCAGAGAGGTAACACCAAACGTCCTCCCACAGCACCACAGGAAGTTAGCCGCTCCAAGCCATCACAAGGCAAAATGTGAATATCACCGGCAACTCCCTGAAGCAGATTGGGAGTCTATAAACACCCAGATCCAGGTGTGTCAATTAGAGCCAGAGGGAGGTTGCTACTGGGTTCAAAAGTCAGAAAGATTAAGAAGGCATCTGCAATGCCAAACGCAAAGACCTTCTGCAGCCAGATGCAGAGCCACTGTCTTTAGTATCTGATACACCTGTGACAGACACCTCCTGACACCAATCTGTGTCTGTCCCTTAACTCCCCTAATGTCCTATGCGGGTCCTTCCCACTGCTGCCGTCACGTGCCTAGTTCCTGATTGTCTCCTCATTGTACCCTGGTTAGTGCACTGGCCGGCAGTGACACTAGCCTCACCACTGCAGATGGTAAAACATAGGGGAGGAGAAAAACACAGGACAGACAAAGAAAAAGGGACAGAATACTCAGCTTCAGGCTCTGCTGCCAAGCTCCACAGCAGCATAGAAACAGCACCCGGAATCTGAACTCCCACAGCTGCAGCAGAACCAAGGACACAAGAGAGCTCCTCACTCCAGGCTGATCTGCATAAGAATAACTCTATTACGATCAGCTGATCGGTCATGTGACTGTTATGACCCCAATGGCAGAGGGTCTCAGGAATAATGTTAAGTCTGTAAATACAGAAAACCAGCTCATAGGGCAGTGGTAACTGGGCTGACCATATAACTAATCCTAGCACTACAAATACCAGCAGCCGGGGAACGTTCCTACGTTGATCCTAGACGTCTCGCGCCAGCCGGAGAGCTAACTACCCCTAGAAGGGAAAAGAAAGACCTTTCTTGCCTCCAGAGGAAATACCCCAAAAGTTGGATAGAAGCCCCCCACAAATAATAACGGTGAGGTAAGAGGAAAAGACAAACATAAGAATGAGCTAGGTATTTAGCAAAGAGAGGCCCACTAGCTAATAGCAGAATATAGAAAGATAACTTATATGGTCAGCAAAAAATCCTATCAAAAATATCCACACTGGAAATTCAAGAACCCCCGAACCGTCTAACGGCCCGGGGGGAGTAAAACCAGCCCCCTAGAGCTTCCAGCAAGGACAGGAATCACATTTAGTACAAGCTGGACAAAAATGATAGCAAACAAATAACCAAAAAAACAAAGAAGCAAGACTTAGCTTAATTTTGCACGAACCAGGACCAGCAAACAGGAGCAAACAGAATGTGTCTGATAACATCGATGCCAGGCACTAGACTAAGGTTCCAGGAGGTTAATATAGCAACACCCCTGAAGTAACGACCCAGCTGGGTGCAAACTGAGGGAAGGAAATCCCAGAGTCATATCACTAGTAACCACAAGAGGGAGCCAAAAAAGTCTAATTCACAACAGTACCCCCTCCTTAAGGAGGGGTCACCGAACCCTCACCAAGACCACCAGGGCGATCAGGATGAGCAGCGTGAAAGGCACGAACTAAATCGGCCGAATGCACATCAGAGGCAACCACCCAGGAATTATCCTCCTGACCATAACCCTTCCACTTGACCAAATACTGAAGCCTCCGCCTGGAGAGACGAGAATCCAAGATCTTCTCCACCACGTACTCCAACTCGCCCTCAACCAACACCGGAGCAGGAGGCTCAGCAGAAGGAACCACAGGCACAACGTAGCGTCGTAACAAAGACCTATAGAACACGTTGTGAATGGCAAACAAAACCGGAAGATCCAAGCGAAAGGACACTGGATTAAGGATTTCCAATATCTTGTAAGGACCGATGAAGCGAGGCTTAAATTTAGGAGAGGAGACCTTCATAGGAACAAATCGAGAAGACAGCCACACCAAATCCCCAACACGAAGTCGGGGACCCACACCGCGGCGGCGGTTGGCAAAACGCTGAGCCTTCTCCTGTGACAATTTTAAGTTGTCCACCACATGATTCCAGATCTGCTGCAACCTATCCACCACAGAATCTACCCCAGGACAGTCAGAAGGCTCCACATGTCCTGAGGAAAACCGAGGATGGAAACCAGAGTTGCAGAAAAATGGCGAAACCAAAGTAGCGGAACTAGCCCGATTATTTAGGGCAAACTCAGCCAACGGCAAGAAGGTCACCCAATCATCCTGATCTGCCGAAACAAAACACCTCAAGTAAGCCTCCAGAGTCTGATTAGTTCGCTCAGTTTGTCCATTAGTCTGAGGATGAAAGGCAGACGAGAACGACAAATCAATGCCCATCCTAGCACAAAAGGATCGCCAGAACCTGGAAACAAACTGGGATCCTCTGTCAGACACAATATTCTCAGGAATGCCGTGTAAACGAACCACATTCTGAAGGAACACAGGAACCAGATCGGAAGAGGAAGGCAGCTTAGGCAAAGGCACCAAATGGACCATTTTTGAAAAGCGATCACATACGACCCAGATGAGACATACCCCGAGACACCGGGAGATCAGAAATGAAATCCATGGAAATATGTGTCCAAGGCCTCTTCGGGACAGGCAAGGGCAAGAGCAACCCGCTGGCACGGGAACAGCAAGGCTTAGCTCGAGCACAAGTCCCACAGGACTGCACAAATGACCGTACATCCCGTGACAAGGAAGGCCACCAAAATGACCTAGCCACCAGATCTCTGGTGCCAAAAATTCCCGGATGACCTGCCAACACCGAGGAATGAACCTCGGAAATGACTCTGCTGGTCCACTTACCAGGAACAAACAGTCTGTCAGGTGGACAAGAGTCAGGTCTACCAGCTTGAAATCTCTGCAACACACGTCGCAAATCAGGAGAAATGGCTGACAAAATAACTCCTTCTTTAAGAATACCAACAGGTTCTGTGACTCCAGGAGAGTCAGGCACAAAGCTCCTTGAAAGAGCATCAGCTTTCACATTCTTTGAACCTGGTAAATACGAGACCACAAAGTCAAAACGGGAGAAAAACAATGACCAGCGGGCCTGTCTAGGATTCAAGCGTTTAGCAGACTCGAGATACATCAAATTTTTGTGATCAGTCAAGACCACCACACGATGCTTAGTACCCTCGAGCCAATGACGCCACTCCTCAAATGCCCACTTCATGGCCAGTAATTCCCGATTGCCTACATCATAATTCCGCTCAGCAGGCGAAAACTTCCTAGAGAAGAAAGCACATGGTCTCATTACCGAGCAACCAGGGCCTCTCTGTGACAAAACGGCCCCTGCCCCAATCTCAGAAGCATCCACCTCGACCTGAAAGGGAAGTGAGACATCAGGCTGGCACAAAACAGGCGCCGAAGTAAACTGGCGCTTCAACTCCTGGAACGCCTCCACGGCCGCAGGAGCCCAGTTAGCAACATCAGAACCTTTCTTGGTCATATCCGTCAAAGGTTTAACAACGCTAGAAAAATTAGCGATAAAACGACGGTAGAAGTTAGCAAAACCCAAGAACTTCTGAAGACTCTTAACTGACGTGGGTTGAGTCCACTCATGAATAGCTCGGACCTTGACTGGGTCCATCTCCACAGCAGAAGGGGAAAAAATAAACCCCAAAAAGGGAACTTTCTGTACTCCAAAGAGACACTTTGAGCCTTTAACAAACAAGGCATTCTCACGCAAAACCTGAAACACCATCCTGACCTGCTCCACATGTGAGTCCCAATCTTCAGAGAAAACCAGAATATCGTCCAGATAAACAATCATAAATTTATCCAGATACTTCCGGAAAATATCATGCATAAAGGACTGAAATACTGAGGGAGCATTAGAAAGCCCAAAAGGCATCACCAAGTACTCAAAATGACCTTCGGGCGTATTAAATGCAGTCTTCCATTCATCACCTTGCTTAATGCGCACAAGGTTGTACGCACCACGAAGATCTATCTTGGTGAACCACTTGGCACCCTTAATCCGGGCAAACAAGTCCGACAAGAGAGGCAAAGGATACTGAAATTTTACAGTGATTTTATTCAGTAGCCGATAGTCAATACAAGGTCTCAAAGATCCGTCCTTCTTGGCCACAAAAAAGAATCCCGCACCAAGAGGGGAAGAGGATGGACGGATATGCCCCTTCTCCAGAGACTCCTTAATATATGAACGCATTGCGGCATGCTCAGGTACTGACAGATTAAATAATCTTCCCTTAGGAAATTTACTACCTGGAATCAAATCTATGGCGCAGTCACAGTCCCTATGAGGAGGCAGAGCACTGGATCTGGACTCACTGAATACATCCTGATAATCAGACAAATACTCAGGAACTTCCGAAGGAGTAGAGGAAGCAATAGACACCGGCGGGGAATCAGCATGAATTCCCTGACAGCCCCAACTTGACACAGACATTGCCTTCCAATCCAAGACTGGATTGTGGGTCTGTAACCATGGCAGACCCAAAACGACCAAATCATGCATTTTATGCAGAACAAGAAAACGAATCACCTCCCGATGTTCAGGAGTCATGCACATGGTCACCTGCGTCCAAAACTGCGGTTTATTTTCCGCCAATGGCGTAGCATCAATACCTCTAAGAGGAATAGGATTTACTAACGGTTCAAGAACAAAACCACAGCGCTTGGCAAATGACAGATCCATAAGACTCAGGGCAGCACCTGAATCCACAAACGCCATAACAGGGTAAGAAGACAAAGAGCAAATTAAAGTCACAGACAAAATAAATTTAGGTTGCAAATTACCAATGGCGACAGGACTAACAACCCTTGTTAGGCGTTTAGAGCATGCTGATATAACATGTGTAGAATCACCACAGTAAAAACACAACCCATTCTGACGTCTATGATTTTTCCGTTCATTTCTAGTCTGAATTCTATCACATTGCATTAAATCAGGTGTTTGTTCAGACAACACCACCAGAGGATTAGCGGTTTTGCGCTCCCGCAAACGCCGGTCAATTTGAATAGCAAGCGCCATAGAATCATTCAGACTTGTAGGAATGGGGAAACCCACCATCACATTCTTAATGGCTTCAGAAATCTTCAGAAAGGCCATTTCTGAAATTTGCGGCCAGAGCACACTCATTCCACTGAGTAAGCACGGACCATTTCCGAAATTTTTGGCAATACACTTCAGCTTCATCCTGACCCTGAGAAATAGCCAGCAGGGCTTTTTCTGCCTGAATTTCAAGATTGGGTTCCTCGTAAAGCAATCCGAGCGCCAGAAAAAACGCATCAATATTCGCCAATGCCGGATCTCCTGGCGCTAGCGAGAAAGCCCAATCCTGAGGGTCGCCCCGCAAAAAAGAAATAACAATTTTAACTTGCTGAGCTGAATCTCCAGATGAACGGGGTCTCAGAGAAAGAAACAATTTACAATTATTCTTGAAATTCCTAAACCTAAATCGGTCTCCAGAAAACAATTCCGGAATAGGTATTTTAGGTTCAGACATAGGACTACTGGTAACAAAATCTTGTATACCCTGCACACGAGCTGCCAGCTGGTCTACACTTGTAATCAAGGTCTGGACATTCATGTCTGCAGCAAGCACAAGCCACTCAAAGGTAAAGGGGAGGAAGAGAAGGAAAAAAAAAAAAAAAAAACTCAGAATTTCCTTTCTTATTATCCCACTTCTGCAATGCTTTAAACATTCAATGTTGGCCTGGCATACTGTTATGACCCCAATGGCAGAGGGTCTCAGGAATAATGCTAAGTCTGTAAATACAGAAAACCAGCTCATAGGGCAGTGGTAACTGGGCTGACCATATAACTAATCCTAGCACTACAAATACCAGCAGCCGGGGAACGTTCCTACGTTGATCCTAGACGTCTCGCGCCAGCCGGAGAGCTAACTACCCCTAGAAGGGAAAAGAAAGACCTTTCTTGCCTCCAGAGGAAATACCCCAAAAGTTGGATAGAAGCCCCCCACAAATAATAACGGTGAGGTAAGAGGAAAAGACAAACATAAGAATGAGCTAGGTATTTAGCAAAGAGAGGCCCGCTAGCTAATAGCAGAATATAGAAAGATAACTTATATGGTCAGCAAAAAATCCTATCAAAAATATCCACACTGGAAATTCAAGAACCCCCGAACCGTCTAACGGCCCGGGGGGAGAACACCAGCCCCCTAGAGCTTCCAGCAAGGACAGGAATCACATTTAGTACAAGCTGGACAAAAATGATAGCAAACAAATAACCAAAAAAACAAAGAAGCAAGACTTAGCTTAATTTTGCACGAACCAGGACCAGCAAACAGCAGCAAACAGAATGTGTCTGATAACACCGATGCCAGGCACTAGACTAAGGTTCCAGGAGGTTAATATAGCAACACCCCTGAAGTAACGACCCAGCTGGGTGCAAACTGAGGGAAGGAAATCCCAGAGTCATATCACTAGTAACCACAAGAGGGAGCCAAAAAAGTCTAATTCACAACATGTGACTATTTAAAGGAAGGTGGGAGTGGTTACCAACCGACATCAGCTGACCATCCTAAAAGAAGCTGCCAGCAAGATGCTGACATTAATTCTTGCTGGACCAAAAGGAAAAAAAAAAAAATTTAAATTACAGCAGAACCAGAGCTGCCATGATCCCATAAACGAATCATGACAGTACTGTTACAAATGTGATCCCTTCTGTGATGGTGTGATATGTTATGTGGGTATCATTTTGTGTATATTTATACTTTACTGATTTTCATAGTGTTCTCCTGTTGCCCTGTATCATTCCGTGTATTCCCCATATTGTCTAGAGTCTCAATTACCTTCCAAAAGGCTGATAATTGGATTAGCTCACTTACTGTCTGCAGCGTGACTGTATCTATGCCTCTTGATGACCCCCTGTAGTGCCTTAATCCCCGAGGCACCTTTGTCAGGTCTGGAAGGCCTGAAAACCATCCCAACCTGTCTGACTACCCCTGGACATAAGGAGGGGGCTGGGGAGGACTGGAGCTGGGAAGTCAGTTCCTGTGTGGTGAGGATGGTGTGAATATAGCACGTCAGAGAGAAAGGGAAGCATAAGGATATTTTTATCCTCTGTCTGCTGGACTCTCATCTCCTTGGACATTTTATCACGTGACCGCTGAGGACAGGATGAGCTGCCGCCGCTGAGACGGTTAAAGGCACCGCTGGAGGAGGGTGAGTATAAAGTCTTCAAGGAGGTGGGGAGGGGGGCGGGCGCTTGACCCCAGACTTTATAAAAAAAATAGAAAAAACCTTGCTCAAGTGCGCCCCCCGCATCCTGGTGCCCTAGGCACGTGCCCTCAAGTGCCTAGTGGCAAATACGGCCCTGCACCACCCCCACCAGAGTGGACCACTGACCATGGCACTATAGATACCCCTCCTGGAGTGTACGGACTCCAGCCTTTGTCCTTTAGCTACCCAGTGCAACAGCAACGCCACCTGCAGGATGTCTTAATTAATGGATACAAAGTCTCAGGATTTAGAGACACGGGGCATTTCTGACTATCGCTGACCCACGTGTGGTGCGACCTGAGGCAATTCACCAGGGCTCGGGGATTCCCATTGTCCTGGCGGGGGGTGCCTGTAAATATATACAGCAAGCGTTGGTGCGTTTGGATTATGATTTTGGAGAAAAACTGTGTTGGATTGGAGTTATGGGAGGACTTCCTGCACATATCCTCCTTGGAAATCATATTGGGGAGTTGCAGTGTCATTTTATGGGAGCAGTCACCCGACTACAGGCCCTTCAGGCACCACAACATCCAGACCTCACCGGGGAGCAATCTGTTTGGCCGGAAGGTCCGTGGGCCTCTCACTCTTCTGAAAGAACAATTGGAGCGAGATATTGCAGACATCAGAACGCCCATCATTCCCTACGTTCTAGAGTTCAGAGACCGTCTCGCCCAGCTAGCTACCTTGGCTAATGAACATCAGCGAATAACCCAGTCCAGTCAAAAAACCTGGTATGACCGTAACGCCAGGACCCGGGAATTTATGGAAGGACAACAAGTGCTCATAATTATTGCAACCCCTGCAACTGTACACAGTGGAGCAATGTGGACTAACGTTAGCAGGCCAGAGGTCTGTGTCGACCTCATGGCGTGCTCACTTATTATGAGGGGGGAGAGGTTGTGATGGTGTGATATGTTATGTGGGTATCATTTTGTGTATATTTATACTTTACTGATTTTCATATTGTTCTCCTGGTGCCCTGTACCATTCCGTGTATTCCCCATATTGTCTAGAGTCTCAATTACCTTCCAAAAGGCTGATAATTGGATTAGCTCACTTACTGTCTGCAGCCTGACTGTATCTATGCTTCTTGATGACCCCCTGTAGTGCCTTAATCCCTGAGGCACCTTTGTCAGGTCTGGAAGGCCTTAAAGGGAACCTATCACCCCGTTTTTTTCGGTATGAGATAAAAATACTGTTAAATATGGCCTGAGCTGTGCATTACAATAGTGTAGTTTGTGGACCCCGATTCCCCACCTATGCTGCCGAAATACGTTACCAAAGTAGTCATTTTCGCCTGTCAATCAGGCTGGTCAGGTCGGATGGGCGTGGCTTCTTCCCCCAGATATTGCGTAGTTTTCCGTTGGTGGCGTAGTGGTGTGCGCATGTCCAAGGTCCCCAATCCTGCACGGGGGGGTGAAAATAGCAGCGATGTCCGTTATTCCATTGGTGGTCGGTGGGCGCGGCCATCTTCCTTTGGCCGCGCGTGCGCAGAAGCGGCGCTCTGCTGGCCGCGGCTTCAGGAAAATGGCCGCCGCGATCTCCATCTGCGCACGCGCGGCATCCCGCGGCCATTTTCCTGAAGCCGCGGCCAGCAGAGCGCCGCTTCTGCGCACGCGCGGCCAAAGGAAGATGGCCGCGCCCACCGACCACCAATGGAATAACGGACATCGCTGCTATTTTCACCCCCCCGTGCAGGATTGGGGACCTTGGACATGCGCACACCACTACGCCACCAACGGAAAACTACGCAATATCTGGGGGAAGAAGCCACGCCCATCCGACCTGACCAGCCTGATTGACAGGCGAAAATGACTACTTTGGTAACGTATTTCGGCAGCATAGGTGGGGAATCGGGGTCCACAAACTACACTATTGTAATGCACAGCTCAGGCCCTATTTAACAGTATTTTTATCTCATACCGAAAAAAACGGGGTGATAGGTTCCCTTTAAAACCACCCCAACCTCTCTGACTTCCCCAGGACATAAGGAGGGAGCTGGGGAGAACAGGAGCTGGGAAGTCAGTTCCCGTGTGGTGAGGATGGTGTGAACAGAGCATATCAGAGAGAAAGGGAAGAGTATGGATTTTTTATCCTCTGTCTGCTGGATTATTGGACTCTCATCTCCTTGGACATTTTATCATGTTACTGAACTGCATTCGTGTTCTGGACTATTGTGTCCTCAGTGTGGTGGATTGTTTATGGACCTTTTAGTTTTGCCTATAATAAAGGTCTTGGGATTGTTCACACTTCCCTCGCTCTGTTGATTGCGTGGTATCGGAGAAGGACCCCGTGACACCTTCCCTATCCTATTCTACAGTTCCCAGTTACATTCTTACTTCTAGGTTCCCTTTAAATATAATACACAAACTGGGAATCATAAGTTATTTGTGAATTTTTGGAGACAGCATGCTTGCAAATAAAGTCCTGTGATTACAGCAGCATTAACACAAACAACCTTTAGGATTAACATAGGAGAGGGCATTAGTTATAATATGGCTTGCAGAAACAAGAGCCGGGGCCCAGACTACAGCTCCAATATATCTTAACATGGCAGACACCAATAACAGCATTCTGTTAATGAATCGGGAAAAAGAAGAGGTCGGCGGCACTGTCAGATGAGCTTTCAAAAGAAATGCTGCACAAAGGTTTTGTAAATGAGGATGTAAAGGCACAGAAAAGTTTTCATTTTTATAAGGAAGATGCAGTTTCCTACATCATTAGAAATCGCACAATCACATTCACAGAAGCTAAAAACTTCTTTGTGATTTATATAGTGTCTAATGTTCTGCAGATGTTGTGGTTAGACTATATTCCCTCACATTGGAGGCCCTTCCTCGAGGGACACAGTCTAATTTACCTGACTCAAATATACACACACATATTCTATTTTAATAAGAAACCAATTATCTGAGAATATTTTTGGAATTTGGAAGTAGTAGGGATATGAGAAATATGAAATTTGCACTTCGGGATGTCTCAGCTTTGAGGTCATTATGTCATGTTTGAGGGTCATCAAGTCTTCAATTCTGCAGGGGTTTTTCAGTACATACATAATGTAATCAAATCTGCTTTTTTTGAGGATGCATTACTACAAAAAGAAGGCACGATTTAGTTCCTGGCTCTTAAACCACTATTCCTTATACAATGCACTTGCGAAAGTCTTATTGGTTCTCAAAATGGATTTGCTGCTTTAAATTGTATGTAATCAGAAGATGTTCCTTAAATTTCTGGTTCCTCTTCAGCTCATTGGGTGCTGACACCATTCAGCATTCTGACCTAACCTACTACGTACCAGCATCTCCAGTCTCACTCAGGAAAGTCCCCAACCTTCCACAGAAAAAAAAACAGTGACCAGGTGCGGACATTCCATTCGTGCAACATGGGCGGCAGCCACACAGGGGTCCAAGAGGTAATAGGGCCACTTCTACCTCCAAAGTAGGTGGAATTATGCATTATGATGAGCTACTGGTCTGCAAAGGTGCCCATATATTGTTCTCGCACAGGGACCTCTTCTGTATGTGTCTACTCATGCACCTAAGCCACCCAGGACTTCCCAATTGAGACATGTAGATCAGAAGAGCAGACTGTCGGTTGTTACATGTCTCACACTGGTAACTCTCCCTTTCATTTAAAATAATCTCTGGAGGCAGATTCTCTGTGAGATCTATGTCAGGCTCATAGATCTTAACAGCTCATTTACATATTAAGAAAAATGGGGATTTCTCTGGATTAAGACATCGGATCACAGATATCAAGGTATCATTTTATTCGACTTTCTGACCTACAGGCCCATATAGATGGCTTAGGAGGCTTGATTCTACTGACAGATGTCCTTTAGAGATAATGCTCCTCCCAAAATAGTTATTTCAGTTAGTCCTAGTGATATCTGTACCCTTTACATCATAACCATAGTTTTTTTTATAGTACTACTATAAGAGCTCGTTCACATGTTGCGTTTTTGCTACGGAAAGAAAAAAAATGCTGCATTTTACTGTACCAGCAAAGTGAATGAGATTTCTGAAATCTCATGCATACGCTGTTTTTTATTTTTTTGCAGCTTTTTTTCAAATCTGCAGTGTCTCAAATTTTCAGCGTTTTTGATCCATTCAAATGAATGGTGAAAAAAATGCACATGAAAGCGCAAGCGAAAAAATTGTGAAAAACGTGTCTTTTTTTGTGTTTTTTGTGCTAACACTCAGGTTTTTTGCAAGAGATCTGCCGGAGATCCTCAGTGTGTGCACATAGCCTAAAACATTTAGAATCCGACATGGCAATCACTTCAACATTTATTACGTAAGAGTTAAAAATATTAATAAAGAACAAAAAACGAAAAAAAAAAAAAAAAAATTCTCCAAGCGGTGCCGAAAGACAAATTGTATTCTGAGTGGAGCTCCATCTTTAATGCGCAAGGACTAATCAAGATCATTTGTCTGAATTAATCTTTTGAAAAGAAAAACAGATCTCTCCGGGGTTCTGTATTACGGGATGTCACCTGTTAAAACCTCCGGCGAGCCTTGTTTCTATTCAATCTCGGGCTTTAATAAACCCACCGGATGCTTTTTCCCTCAAAGGAGTAAAGAATGAAAGTAATAGTGTACGGCTCTATAATGAAAATCAATGCGCTTATAGGGCTTTGAAAAGAAAAGGGCCTGCGCTCGAACCCCGTTTGGGAATTGTCATGAGATACATTGATTTTTTTTTTAATTTCGCAACGGCGGCCAATTGTCTCCATTTCTCAAAGTCACCGGAGTACTGAGGCTGCTCTTCACGTCAATCTCTCCGTAAGAATGGCGGGTGGCTCTGTATGTATTATGTAAGAGAAAGACGTTTATATAATGGGACAGGAGCCGAATGACTGTTCATACCCTTCCCTTTATGTTCAAGAAAAGCAGTAGGTAGCTTCAAACTGGATGTCTTACAACCATTGGATGTCCAACAGGTTCTGACCTATCAAGATACTGTGGAGGACCCTATAGTGAGACCAGTGGTGTGCAAACCATAGAAGCAGTGTCCAATTTGGCCTTTGGGGAAAGGGGACCCATTCCAAGTTGCCCAATGATGAAAACCTTTAGGTTTAGCAATTAGTTAGTGTAAACGTTCCCATGGGGCACCAATAACATAAATATAACTGAAAGGGAAGAAAAAAGGGGTGCCAAGAATAATAGACCAAATGATCAAAAAAAGCATATAAATATAAAATGCATATAAAATCCCAACAATTCCAAAGGTTAAAATTGGTGTGTGAGTCTCAGTGGGAGCACAGAACACAGTACTTTGTCATATGTAAAATAAGACAGTGCTCATAAATAATAATCAATAGTACGTAGTCATGGAAATGTCTGTCCAAAAAAAAACCAATAAAAATTACAAGTAATATAAACAAGTGTGAGATAGCATCAAACACCCGACGCGCGTTTCACTGTTGCTTCATCTTGGGTTTAAATTCGCATTCAACGTGACCATAATGCTCACAACAACTGCAGGTCTACAGACCTAAACCAAAAGTCTCCCATATGCCTACGAGAATGTTAGTTCAATTCAAGAGATCTATGCTTGTATTTCAGGTCATCAAATATATAGTTGGGGCAGTATTTGCAATTATAATACAGGCTCAAAAATGTGTCAGTATTGCATTTGTGTGAAACTGGATCGAACAAACAAGGAGATGATAAATGTACTTCAGCCATGAAAATATATCCTTGTCAACTTTTCCAGAATGTTCGGAACGCCCTTGGGATAAGAAGGATATCTCCAGGACTCCCGGGAAAAGATCTCCAAAAGAGCATAGCTAACTGATTTCTTGCGTGTGTAAGGCTGGGATGCTTCCTCTTGGGATGAAGCCTCGAAATCTACATGGACATTCAAGAAGTGGGTATGATGCATGTAGGAGGTATAACTCGGAAGGGGCTTTCTTTGATGCCATCTTCAGCACTGAAAAAAGAGTGGTGCCCTCCGGTGTGTTAAGGGACTAAGGAGACAATTCATGAAGCTTTATATGCTTGTTTTCTGGCATAAAACGGCTTGAAATGTTGCAAAATCTTTGTGAAACTCGTAGTTGGTGTTTTTACACCGCATGTGGACAGCTTCACCATCGTTTTGAAAACTGTGGACAACCCCAACTCTTGAAAGAGGACAGCAGGACAATTTGTATGTTGTTTCGGGGGCCTCGATTCTTTATGTACGCCCCTGACAAAAGGGGAAACCAAGCAGATTCTATACTATAAACTTAAAGGAGAGTTTTATCACAATGAGTTCACCTCGTTTCTAAGCGACTTCCTAATATTTACTGGAAGGGACCCTTGGGGGCACCGTTTGGTGGAGCACTCTACAGGGCACCTTGACTGTAGCTGTCACTGACGGTGGGACCCTTCTGGCTGTCATTATAACAAATCTGGATATTTTGGGCATCCTGGGGTCCTTTTTTTTTTTTTTTCCTGTAAGTATAACTACGTGTGATTTTTAAGAACAGTTGAATATTGGTGGCTTTCATCTTCACAGGTGACCTTTGATGTTTTGTTCTCACACCTAATTTTTTCGAAAAGAGCAGAAAAAGGTGCGAAACACAACACAGTTGTCAATCCATCAAAATAGAAATCAGGTCATCCGCTACCAAAAATCCTGAGTTATTGCATAGCAACCAAAGAGATTGGAATTTATAAAAATGTATTTATAGTTCGAAGGGGAGTACTATGAGCCAAAAAACCATCAACCACATCTCCAGGGACCAATATTAAATGCTATATCTACGTTACACGCATGAATGAAGAGTTTGTAGCAAGGGCTTTTTTTTCATCTTGGGAATAAGTTCGGTTTGCCTTCCTAGCCCCATATTTATATTTTTTAGTCGGTGGGCTTGGTGGGCACTCATCTGGCATCGAGCAACTACGGAAAAGTGCAACCTCCAAAGCTTCACCGTTGCTCAGTCTTTAAAAAAAAGAATGTCTTCGTCATTTTAATGAGACATTTGTCATTATGGCCACCCCACTTATTTATGTTGTCAATGTATATTAGGGGGTCCGCATATTCTACGTTTTAATGGGTTTTCTGGCCAAATCAAAATATATTAATCTGCAAGTGATAAAAAAAAAAAAATACTGATTAGTTAGTAGATATCCCAAATGAAGGTTATCACCATTTAGCATATCCACTAAGTATTTATATCAGTAATTTCTTATATTTTTATTTGATAACCTACAAAAGATCGAATAACCAATAAAATTATGTATTTTTCTATTGATTTTTGAGTGAATATATAAGAAAAAAATTTTTAATTGTATTTTCAATTTATTACCTGTATTACACATAGACATTGTTCTGGCCATGAAAGTTGCCCCCTTATCTGTTGCTTTTTCATGAACTTTGGTTCTTTGTTGCCCCCTGTGTATATATATATATATATATATATATATATACCTTATATATTTTCAATAAAATTATGCATTTTTTTGTTCATCTTGTGAGCGGTTATTCAACATTTTGTAGGTGAAATATAGTTAAATAAGCTTTAATTAGTACGGTGAGTAATATATCCTATTAATATGGCCCTGTTCCTCCAGAAACTGATACATCCTGGGTAGAAGTTTCCTCGCTTGCCCAACATAGGAGAGATTTTCCTGCGTTAGCACATGACCTGAGTCACGCGTGAAGGGGGCTGGATGATGACTTATTTGAATAGCTAAGTCAGGCCCCTTCTCTGTCTACACATCGTCTATGACATGGAAGTAGGCTGGATTGCCACAAGACCTATGACCGAGTAGCTATTGTGCCATGCTTCCACTGATGGACTTTCTTGAACGTAGTCTCTCAAAATGTGTTAGTTGGGTGTCCAAACATAAGACTGTGAGGTCAAGGTGTTATGGGCTTGATGGAACGCTCCAGTTTTTAGCAGAGTTCCCCTTCAGTGATCATAATCTTCTTAGAGAAATATTCTGAACAGAACTGAGTGTTACTGTCCCATCAATGTTCTCTTTGTCCGAGGCTTCCATCCAAGCAGCTTGGCGTGTGCCAACTCTAATGGTGTTATTCTACACGTTTCCCTTGCTACAGGACATGGTGGGGGGCCATGGATGAGACAATTACGGAAGGTATAAGTCATCGGAGCTAGGTTGTTCTTCACGTAGGACCAAATGACTAAATCTTGATGCCCTCTTGGCACCTTGGTGCATGTTCCTTCCTGGCACACAGTTTCTGGGGTACATGAGACAAAAAATGTTTCCTATATGTTTCTTCTTTACATAAATGTTGTACCTTGCCTAAAAGTCAAAGAACCCTAGGCCAGATCTAACCCAACTGTATTACCGTAGGTCAAAAGGAAATTCAGGAACATCAGATTGATCCACGTTGTGGCCCAGTTTAGAAGGAGAAACAACATGGCCAGAGGTTTAATGAGAAGCTTGTGGGCTCCAATGCAAAACCTCCAACATGGCCCCCAACAATAACTGGTCTTTAGTAGTATTGCTCTTCTCATATGGGCCAAAAGTCTTGTTGGGGCTTCCTAGACTTCAGGACCTACTGCAACCACTACACCGATTTAGTTACACCCCTGAACATAGCAATTTGTGTGCCATGGGATACAACTTCTTCTTGGTGGGGTATTCCTACATGTTTCCTTTATGGTCATCTCAGTGAAAAATAAATCAACTATTTCCCCGGCAACAAAATTCTACTAATAATGAGGAAAATATCAACTGATTTCAGCAGTCAAGGAAAATAAATGCCTCCCTGCGGGTTTATTTTCTATTTGCTTTGTGATGATAATTGTGTTAGTTCAGTTCCAGTAAAAAAGCAGAAGGGAGAACACAATTCATACTTTTCTGACAAATCCAACAATACTCCGAAAGGTACAACACACCATGTATGCAATACAGGATATATTCAGATGGGATCATATTATACACAATAGCAAAATAATTTGAGCTGCAGAAAATGCATAATTGCCAGAATTACAGAGACCCGGACCTCAAAGTAGGCATGGATTACGCAAATTTCCATTACATGGGCTTATTTTTATCAATTTTTATCAATATTGGGAGTTTTGCCAGGTGGCATGAGGGTGAGATTTACAAACCCAAGACGACCAAAAGAGAGTACTAAGGCCAAAATTAGACATCTGTGAAAATATGTCCTAGTAGAGACAACAATGTCCTGAGTAGCTGCTGGTCTCCCAATCCAGACTCAAACGCTTCATACTTACCTATGAGCCTGTTGAGTTTGGGTCAGGAGATAAGCGGTCGGTCAGGACAATGCGGTTCATACTCGGCCTAAAGTTATCCGTATCTGGTTGGATGTCTTATGTCGATAATCATCAAATACTCGTTCACGATCATTGACCTATTGTCATGTCGGACGCTGTTCAGACCAGGTCGTCCGACAGACAGCGGTAATTCCGCTTTTGACCACTATTTGCTCATTGGCGTCTGCTAGATATTATCTAGCTGTTCCGGGGTTAATTTACCTAATCCTCGGATTGGAAGCTGGGCCATTCCCATGGCCTTTAAATAGTTCTCCTGATCATTGGGCATCGCCGATTATAGCTTCTGTCTTGTGCGTTGTTATCTCGGTCTGGAGTGGAGAGCTGGTTGTTGGAGATTCGTTGCTGGTGGTGTATTTTCCTCTGTCTTATTTACTCCTTCCTATATTTGTATTTATTTTGCCCTGCACATTTATAGTGTATTCCTGAGTGACTGCGGCGTGGTGTATATTTTCCTTTATCCTTGTCTGTGCTAACTGTGGGTATTGGAATATTACCTCTTCACTGGGTGGAGGGCAGAGGTATCAGCCTAGGGTGAAAACAGGAGTCAGGGTGAGGTTCGAGGCCTGGACATGCACACCCTCAGTGTAAACTCCAGGTAGAGGGTCAGTCAGGATTTCCCTAGTCTGAGGGAAACTGCAGGGGCCCGGGGTTTTAGCTCTCGCTCACCTAGTCTCCCCGTGACATTATAATCGGCCCAACAAAAAAAAAAAAAAAAGGGTTCTTTTTTTTTTGTGTTTTGTCATGGATCCCATGACTTCCATAACCCACCAGTTGGAGGCGCTGTCCCTACAGGTCACTGAGTTGAGGGGGGCAGTGCAGCAACAGGGACTAGCAGTATCTAATGTGCAGGCTGGAGTGACAGGAAGAGTTGCTGAGCCTAAATTTCCTTTGCCTGAAAGATTTACTGGGGAACGCAGTAAATTTGTTTCTTTTCGTGAAGCTTGCAAACTATATTTCCGCATGCGCCCGATCTCCTCGGGTAATGAGGCTCAGCGTGTGGGCCTGGTGTTGTCATTGTTAAGCGGGGATCCCCAAGCATGGGCGTTTTCTTTGCCATCTGAGTCTGTTGCATTTGACTCTGTGGAGAGTTTTTTTCTTCTCTTAGGAAAATCTACGATGAACCTGACAGAATGGCTCTAGCAGAATCTAAGATATGCACTATTCGCCAGGGGGAGCGAGTTGCAGAGGATTACTGTTCTGAATTTCGTCGCTTGGCGATCGATACACAATGGAATGATCCAGCATTGCGGAGTCAGTTTATACATGGGATTTCTGGAAGGGTTAAAAAAGCCCTTCTGATGTACGAGACTCCTGCTTCTCTAGATTCCGCCATGAGTCTGGTTGTCCGCATTGATCGTCGTTTGCGTCAGGGGGAGCATGAGACACCGCCTATGGGAGAGGGTTTAGGTTCACGTGAGGTTGCTGCAGGTGAGCCCACGGAACCTATGCAAATCGCAGGGGTGTCTCAAGTCAAGCGTCAAGCCCCTGAGCTCAGGAAGCAGGGAGCCTGTTTTTACTGTGGTAAAACTGGTCATTTTATTAACATCTGTCCTCTGCTGTCTAGGAAAAACGCAACGGCGGAAAACTTCTAAGCTCAGAGGGTGTGGAGGAGACCAATCTGAGCTTATGTATATCCTCCATGGTGGTTTCTCAATGCATGCTCCCTGCTAAGGTTTTTATTGCTGGCAGTGAGCTGACAATTACTGTTTTTGTGGATAGTAGTTCAGCCACAAATCTCATTGATGAGGAGTTTGCGCGCACAGCAGGTTTTAGGATTGAAAAACTGTCTCATCCTATCCGCCTGGTCACCATCAATGCTGCTCCTCTCTCTCAGATAACTGAATTTGTGGCTGAGGTGAAACTCCACATAGGAGTTCTACATTCCGAGCGGGTTACATGTAAGGTGCTCAGGAATCTTCCTGCTCAGGTGGTTTTGGGTTTTCCTTGGTTGTCTATGCACAACCCGGTAATTGACTGGAAAACTCAGGACATAATTCGGTGGAGCGAGTTCTGCCAGGAGAATTGCCTGGCCACATGTGTGGCTGCGGTAACTTCAAGCGTTCCGGAGTCACTTCTGGAATTTGTGGATGTGTTCTCTGAGAAGGGTTGTTCAGAGTTGCCGCCAAATCGTCCCTATGACTGTTCTATCAGGTTTAAACCAGAGGCCAAATTGCCTAAAGCAAGGATGTTTAACATCTCCGGTCCGGAGAGACAAGCGTTAAAAGATTACATTGCTGAAAGCTTGAGCAAAGGGCACATCAGGCCGTCATCCTCGCTGGTGGCAGTAGGGTTCTTCTTCGTGAAGAAGAAAGATGGCGGATTACGCCCGTGTTTAGATTTCAGGGAGTTGAACCAGATTACGGTTCGTGATCCATACCCTATGCCTCTGATACCAGATTTGTTCAACCAGGTGGCAGGTGCTAAGTGGTTTACCAAGCTTGACCTCAGTGTATTCCTGAGTGACTGCGGCGTGGTGTATATTTTCCTTTATCCTTGTCTGTGCTAACTGTGGGTATTGGAATATTACCTCTTCACTGGGTGGAGGGCGGAGGTATCAGCCTAGGGTGAAAACAGGAGTCAGGGTGAGGTTCGAGGCCTGGACATGCACACCATCAGTGTAAACTCCAGGTAGAGGGTCAGTCAGGATTTCCCTAGTCTGAGGGAAACTGCAGGGGCCCGGGGTTTTAGCTCTCGCTCACCTAGTCTCCTCGTGACACCTATATAAACAGGTCAGTGATCTGCCACTAAATACTTGTTTTCCGACTGATCTCATGTTTTTATGCAGCCTAAAAAAACACAACGTTGTCAGATGCATTACTTCTTGCATAAACCTTTGCTTTGTAAAATATGACAACTGTATTAAATGGATTGTCCAGAATTGGAAAAATTTGAACCAAAAATTGGGAAGGTAATATTTGACCCCTTAGAAACTTCCGCCATACATTTATGGCAGATATGAGCACTTCGTTATACAGCTGGTACTCGAGTTTAACCTCCGCGATCATAGCCAGCTCCTATCACAGTCGTTAAATCACTTAGCTGCCTCTGTCAATCGTGACATTTAAGCTGTTGGGAAAAGAGATATGTTGCGGATTGTATTGTTATGGCAGCCAGGGTCCTGAGAAAGGATTCTGTGTGTATCATGTGTATACTCCAATTTATAGATTGTAAATTTTACAACAGAACATGATATTACAGTATTGCTGTGTATTCTATAAACTAATAAAAAAAGTAAAAAATATACATATACGGTATATTGTAAGAAAGGAGGAGGTAAGGTCCTGGATGGCAGGTATGTGTTACTAAGTTAGTTTTATTTTTACAGGATTTTGGGTCCAGGATTTAGGAGTGACCAAAAGAGCCTGGATGGGAAAGGTCGCTCTCATACCCAGGCTTCAGTACAGGTCTCAATGGTCTAATAAATTGCACTTGGTCTACCTCAGGTGGTAGTATGCCGAGGCTGGGGAAAGACAGAGCTGGTGGATAGTCAGTACTGCAACCTGAGAGGTTCCTGTAATACCAATTTGGTGAGACCATTTCATTGACTTTCCCTTACCCAGCGAGAGGACTGCTATGTTATTCATTTGTGCTGATGAAAGGCTGATTTCAGTTTGGAGCTTCAAAGTTTATGAAAGACAATAAGCTTTATTCTGTTTTGATATAAAAACCCTGTGCTTCTGCATATCCATGCAGCTACCGTAGAGCTGAAACCTTCACAATATACATGTATATATGTTCAAAAAAACAGCAACACTTTCCCCAAAACCTAAATAGTAAAATGTAAAAAATTGTAAAAAATTAACACCTTCGGAATCATTGCGGGCGTAATTGTCCGAAGTAATAAAATATCACAATATTTGTTACAGAAGGTGAATACCAAAACTAACAAAATAAACTTTAAATGGCATAATTGCTGTTTTTTATCACTTCATCTCTCATAAATAAATGGAATAAGAAGAGATCGGAGAGTCTAGTGGACCCCAAATTAATACCTACCCTCATTTTTGAGCAGGCATCTTGTGTTGACTCTGTTCCTCTCAATTCCTTTATCAGCATTGATCCTAAATACTAAAAAAGAAACAAATTTAGATGGATGATGAAAGCACGCAAAACAACATATAATGGAGTTGTCCGTGTAAGACAGAGTGCGAAGCACTTCAATATATTTCGAAATAAATATGGTGAATGGAATGACGCAACCACTGGAGAAAATCCACTGATTAACTAACAACAAGACTTAAAAAAAAAAGTTTAAATACAACATCTCACATCACGCTGTAATTACAAAATATCGATCAGCCCTGCCAGTCAGCAAGTCAACTACAGCGCAAACCAAATCAAATTTCAATATTAGTTTCCTTGCTCCATTGAAATTATTTTGCAGGGGGAAAGATATATGGGGGGAGATTTATCAAATAAAAACGACAAAAAAATCAAAACTAGCACAGTTTGAAACAGTGCTGCATTCCATGATGACCAATCAGATTGCAGCTGTTATTTTTATTTTTTTTTACTGCATATGATATCAGTGACCTGATTGGTTGCTATGGAAAACTTTCCATCTTTCTTCTGCACTAGTTTTTATAAATCTCCCCAATTGTGTAGTCTACAGAACTGACATACTGGTATGTCATAAGTGAAGAGGAAAGACCAGTCACTAAAATTATGTTATCAGTTAACACTAGTGATTACGGCAAAAATGTTTCCATTTATATAAGGTAGATACAATTTTTGTTACTGTATGATTCATTGCCACAATCCATTTCCTATATCTCAACCCCATTTGTGTAACATATAATATGAAAGTGATTAAATTGCTAATTGTAAAATTATATGGTACAGCGATGGGGTCCGCACTTATCCCTTCTTTTTATCAATGTAATTTTTTATGAAGGAAATTGTGTTCAAATGATAACGGATAACATAAAATAATGCCCATCAGCTTTGACAAAACTGCTGTACCTGGGGTCAATCTTAATAAGACATCTTCTGATTTTTTTTTTCTGTTTTACCTAACACGCAACAAAGTGAAGTAAATATAAGTGCACTATATACCTTTATCATCTCAGACCAGGAACACTGGGGGTGAGCAACGGGTTTTAATATGGGTCCATACTTTCCCCCAAATGGCATGCTCTAAACAAAGAAAAACATACTAGACATTTTCTGAAACTAGACAAACAAAGGAATCCTTTTTTTTTTTGATGGATCAAACAAAATTTGTGTAGAAAAATAACAATTACCCTAGAGAATAGGCCTTAAAGCATCTTGCCCCTGTCCATGATTAACATGCATTTCCAATGGTGTATGGTTACTGTTCCATGCTGTGTGACATGACCATTTCACAGGTTGACAAATTAGAAATTATAGAATGACGGCCATTCAGTTTTTTTTATTATTATTCTAATTTTTTTTTTTTGTTCTATGTATGTTATCTTTAACAATGAAACTTATGGAGGGACAGTGCTTTAAAGAATACCATTTTTAAACAAAGGAGATTTTTTTTATTTCTCTGGATATGTATTTTACTTTTTAGTATAATTTCTATACCAATGCTGTTGGAATTGACATGTATTATTGATTTGGACTGAACACCCAATTTCAACAGACTTGACTCTTCCAGAGAAATAAGTTGGTGGTTAGATTTACCCTTCACAGCTGAGAATCTAAGCAGTGAAAGGTGTTAAAGCAAGAACTTCACCCCGTATTTTTTTTCTTTTAAATATTCACGCTGTTTTAAAACCCACATGGTTTTTTTGTGTGTCTAGGTGAAAATGGTGATTTTCAGTGCATAATATAAATGTGACGTGGGTAAAATGGTTTTCATGTTGAAACCACATTCCTTTTATTGTCATTGCCAGATAAAGCTTGCATAAAGGTGCAAAAAAAATTAATATTAATATGAGAAAAATAAAATTGCACAATTTACATAGTTTGTGGGTTATTGAGTTCTCTCATTGTATTTTCTCATTGTGAACCTTCCCGTATCACAGAGTAGTAAAATTACTGCAATGACTTAAAGCAATGTGGTCATCAATCATTATGATGTAGCCCATTTGGGAGATTTTATGAAGACTGATGAAGGATAACGGAGAGGTAATCCATAGCAGTCAATGGAATTATGGCCTAAACTCAGCTCAAATTGATAACTTCTATGGGTTACAGAATTGAACATCAGTATTCATAAAAGCCCATGCTGTGTTGATGAATACCCATCAGCTTGTGCTCCATTCCAAGAGTATAAATAATGCAAAGGTTCTCAGTTCAAGCAGGGATGCATTGGCACTAGAGTTGCTGTAAATCGATTGTAGGATCAGGTCCATCGGCAACATCAGTAATTTGTGGCCACTATACAAGAACGCTTAGAACCACCTCCTTATTCCCGACATCCGAGGCCCGTCTTGATTAGACGTCCTGTGTGGTGACACGTGGGTCTTCGAGCCAGGCCAGCTAATCAAAAGAAGAGGTAGTATGTGGTTCTTAGGGCTCCCATCTCGAGGTCATAGACTACCGATATGTCCGATGGACTAGGTCCTACAAATCGATTCACACCAAATCTAATTGACACTGCTGGTGCCTTACCAGAATGAACCCAATGAGAATGACCCCTCAGGGTGAAGATCTGAAGGAGGTAATATGCATAACAGGGGTTGGGAACAAGGAATCTGTTGAAGCAAAGGAATTGAAGGATCACAAACGGAAGAGGAAAGTGAGGTTGGGTAACCAGAGTCCTGGGCAGGAGAAGTCTAAAGATAAAGTGCCTGAAATCGTATTTACTATGTAGCCTGAGAGATAATATTTTTGGAAAAAAGAGAAAAATTAAACAGCATTGATACATAAGGATTGGTGAATTTTACAAAGCTTAGCCACTAACATGGGTAGATCAAATAAACCATGCTTGAGCTCAATGTCTTCTTTCGAAAAGTCAAAAATTCAGAGTTGGTTAATTAGTTAACATACAGTATGTACTGGAGCTTTGATTGTCTCATACAGAGCTCAAAAATCCTATGTAGACATAAAGATAAGAAGGACCTTTGAGCAATCCCACCAGTTCTGTTTTAATAATTGTGATTCTTCAAAAAATACAAATTAAAGTTGATCAAAAAGATTCACTCTTCATTGGTCCAGTGTCCAGTCTGATCTTCCATGGTTTCCAGACCATGGTAGTCTTTACTTCCGTGACCGACATTCTCAGCCTGGCCACATCTGGGGTTTATTAGGCCCTTCAACATCATGACGACATAGCACAAGGTATGTCATGATATTGCTTGAGGCCTAGTGACAAGGCATCACATAACATCATGACATTGCAGGGCCTAGTAAATGGCAGAGGTTGCTTCAGAGAATTGGACTAGACGCTGGATCATGGCAGCACAAATCTTTGTTCTCAACTCTAAACTTTTTTTTTAGAACTTTGAGATGGACCTTTCTTTCCTACTAGAATTATGAAGCCAAAATTTTGATCATTCAAAGGAATATTTCGACACATGCGAGTCAGAAATCAATTTCTAAAAAAGGTCATGGAAACAGCCACCGACAAAAGTCTTCAACTGTTTCCATAAAGTCAATGAGTAGAGCTGCAAACATGGAAGACCACCTCTCCATTCATACCCTGTCTAGATGTGATGGTGAACCACCTCATAATGTAGGAAGGAGATGTGAAGAGCTGTTTTCTAGAGATGGTAACCGAAAATGTATGGTATATTTATTGGATGCATCAAAAATGTCATTGGTGGTGACACCACTTTCTCTTTTTGCCTCATTTATCAAAACTGACATTAAAATACTCTCACCAATCACAGCACAGCTTTTATTTTTACAGAACAATTTAAGAAATGAAATCTGAGCTCAGATTGGTTCCTATTGACAAATGAGGCCTAAAGAATATTAAAAAAAACATTCACCCAATTGCTGGGTGCGACCAAGTTGTAAACCGGACTAATAATCTAGTAATCATAATAATAATAATACATCCTTAGTATTTAATGGCTAATCAGTATTGATTCAAAATGGCCGCCTTTTCTGTCAGTAGACAACAGTTGATCTCCTATACATCTTGTTGAATAAATCAGGCCACTTCCGAGCGTGCTCTTTCATACCAGTTCAGCCATGATATAATACATATATATTATTCAGCGTACATAGACATAGATACACATAATTCATATAGCAGGTCGATCACCTTTCCCCAAATCGCCTCTCGTTCTCTGTATGTCGACTTTCATTCGTCAGTTCCCTATAAATAGCCGCCTTTATGATAAGGAATAAAATCATCATGTTAAAAATTTGCTGTTTTGATTCGTGACAGGGGTCATCAGATAGACCTTTAATCCCAGTGTTATCATTTAGGCGTCTTCTTGAGGTCCTTGATCTCTTACTTGTAGAAATAGTCTACTACATTACAATACAATACAATTATTATTACTTATCTCATTTATGGCCCTAAGAATCAAAGGTGGCATCATAATCAAAGCTGAATGCTCTCCATACCCTCACACAAGGCAAAATCAATAACAAGGTCCCAACCTACCATGTAAGACACTGGATTCTTCTTATGTGCCAGAAAGGTGAGTCAGCTGCACCCCCCAAAAAAATCAATAAGGGCATCTCGATCAACCAGTGAAACCCTGCTGTGCACTGCTGAGGGGTATGTAGACCTGAAACAGTTGTCTGTAAATGGATGTCTGCTCTACCTAATAATCCTAGGCTCGTAAAAGCTTCAGACATTGACTTTCTTTCCTTCCAGGAAAGAGATACCCCACATGTTCTTCCCATGGAGCATTACTAATAAGACTCCACATATCTGGTCTCCTTGAGCCTCCCTCTTTAAAGTTGCGACAAAAAAACAGCCAAATCACACTCTCAACAGCTGTCTCTAGATGGGATTCTGGCTTGGTTTAAGAGTAGCTCTCAGCTGTCTTTAGCTGCACTTTTTAATGAGAGAGTAGACAGCTCCTGACTGGAGAATTTTCGAAATAACACCTATTAATAAAATTCCCTACAAGGGTCCCTAATGTCTCCCTAAAGGAGCAGACTTTCCAGCAAAAGTTGGGCCTCAAGTTGTGAGATCCCAGGATGCAAGGTAGAATCCCACAACCCTCCGCGGCCATTCCTCTAATTAAAGGACTAACTCTCGAAATCTGAGACATTAAGAAAGTTTTCTTTTCTTCTACGAGAGAGGTACTTTACTTGTTCTTCCCATGGAACAGCACTAATAAGACTCCATACTCACATTGATTCCATAAGAAGAGACAGTATTCCCCTTCAAAGCTGGGTCAATGGCATCTCAATCTGCTCTCAACTGATGAGGGGCAAGTACCCCGAAACAGCTGACTGTAGATGGGTGTTTAGCTTGGCTTAAACCATGAGGCACTAGTGAGCTCACACTCATTTCCTTTCCTTCCAGAAGAGCACTAATTTGTAAGTGGAAGAGTGGTATAAGACTCCAACCCCTTTTAGCAGACCTCTGAACCACCTGGAGATAAATTTGTTCCTAACCATAATCCAACTCACTACTTTAGGTATGTTCTACCAATGGAGGAAGGCCACTGCATGCTATCACCAAGAAAAGCGGTAACCTGACTCATTATGCCACCTACGCCACCTTTGCAGTTCCTCTATCCTTCAAGGAGTTCTTTGTTTCTTCCAGTAATGAGGCCAGCGATTACCCTCATGAGGGACGCAACGCAACTCACTGACCTCAATGATGTGCAAGGCCTATGAGGCCAATCATTGCTCCCATGTGAAGGAACGAGGCTCTGCAACAGCGTCGGAGACGGCTGGAATCCATTTTTCTGGAAACTAAGCTATTTTGCTCTCATTTACCAGAATCCTTTTTTTTTTGCCAAAATTTGTAATGAATTTCATTCATTACGGATACATTCGCTCATTCGGCAACCGCAATGTAAAGAACCATCAAAACATTATTTATTAGTAACTATTAAAATATCAAAAGGAACAAAATAAAAACAAACACAGTAGTCCTACCAATTTCGAGCACTAAGGCTCTTAATCATAGCACTATTCCCTTTATCATATTTTCCTGGGGAAGAGCTTTATTGCTCGAATTGGGTAGGCTTAGTGTGTTTATTTTTCTTTTTTCCCTTTTGATATTTCAAACCCTTTACGACCTATGACATTTAGGCCTTTGGATCAGTGGGGGTCCCAGCAGTTAGACCCTCATTCACACTGGCCTCTAGATCATTGGGGATCCCAGCAGTTAGACCCTCATTCACTCTGGCCTCTGGATCAGTGGGGGTCCCAGCAGCTAGACCCTCATTCACTCTGGCCTCTGGATCAGTGGGAATCCCAGCAGTTAGACCCTCATTCACACTGGCCTCTGGATCAGTGGGGGTCCCAGCAGCTAGACCGTCATTCACTCTGGCCTCTGGATCAGTGGGGGACCCAGCAGTTACACCCTCATTCCCACTGGCCTCTGGATCAGTGGTGTCCCAGTAGTTAGACCTTAATTCACACTGGCCTCTGGATTAGTGGAGGACCCAGCAGTTAGATCTTCATTCACTCTGGCCTCTGGATCAGTGGGGGGTACCAGCAGTTAGACCCTCATTCACCCTGGCCTCTGGATCAGTAAGGATCCCAGCAGTTAGACCCTCATTCACTCTGGCCTATGGATCAGTGGGGGTTCCAGCAGTTAGACCCTCATTCACTCTGGCCTCTGGATCAGTGGGGATCCCAGCAGTTACACCCTTATTCACACTGGACTCTGGATAAGTGGGGTCCCAGTAGTTAGACCTTCATTCACTCTGGCCTCTGGATCAGTGGGGTCCCAGTAGTTAGACCTTCATTCACTCTGGCCTCTGGATCAGTGGGGGTCCCAGCAGTTAGACCCTAATTCACTCTGGCCTCTGGATCAGTGGGGGTCCCAGCAGTTAGACCTTCATTCACTCTGGCCTCTGGATCAGTGGGGGTCTCAGCAGTTAGACCCTAATTCACTCTGGCCTCTGGATCAGTGGGGGTCCCAGCACTTAGATCCTCATTCACTCTGGCCTCTGGATCAGTGGGGGTCCCAGTAGTTAGACCTTCATTCACTCTGGCCTCTGGATTAATGGAGGACCCAGCAGTTAGACCTTCATTCACTCTGGCCTCTGGATCAGTGGGGGTTCCAGCAGTTAGACCCTCATTCACTCTGGCCTCTGGATCAGTGGGGGTCCCAGCAGTTAGACCCTCATTCACACTGGCCTCTGGTTCAGTGGGGTTCCCAGTAGTTAGACCTTCATTCACTCTGGCCTCTGGAATAATGGAGGACCCAGCAGTTAGACCTTCATTCACTCTGGCCTCTGGATCAGTGGGGAGCCCAGCAGTTATACTCTCATTCACACTGGCCTCTGGATTAGTGGGGTCCCAGCAGTTAGACCTTCATTCACACTGGCCTCTGGATCAGTGGAGGTCCCAGCAGTTAGATCCTCATTCATTCTGGTCTCTGGATCAGTGGGGGTCCCAGCAGTTAGATCCTCATTCACACTGGCCTCTGGATCAGTGGGGAGCCCAGCAGTTATACTCTTATTCACACTGGCCTCTGGATTAGTGGGGGTCCCAGCAGTTAGACCTTCATTCACACTGGCCTCTGGATCAGTGGAGGACCCAGCAGTTAGACCTTCATTCACACTGGCCTTTGGATCAGTGGAGGACCCAGCAGTTAGACCCTCATTCACTCTGGCCTCTGGATCAGTGGGGGTCCCAGCAGTTAGATCCTCATTCACACTGGCCTCAGGATTAGTGTGGTACCCAGTAGTTAGACCCTCAGCAATCAGGAAGTTATCCCCTATCCCATTGATAGGATATAACTTCCGAACTTGAGAATACCCATTTAAAGGGACAATCATGAGAAAATTGAAAGTAGCTTTGGGAGTGAATGGAGACAAGTTACAAGTAATGTATAATTGCAGTGGAAATTAAGGGGTTACTTAAGCTAAAACGTTCCGTAAATGTATCCATAGTCTGATACATTCATAACCATTAAAGATAAAATGACAGGAAACCAAAACTGAATAGAGCGGCATCATTGCAGCCGGCAGGGTCAGGCGGAAACATGAAAGCGAAGAAGGGACCAGGACTCTCAATTTCCGCATGCTACAATCCCCTAATTATCCAAATGGACAGTCGCATCGTCCGTCTCTTTCTTAAGAAAGTGCCTCACAGACATTAAAGAATGAGCGGCTTTCATTGGCTCTGAAAGCGTATTTATTTTCCGGAAATGCATCTGCAGCTGCGGAACAGAGCGATCTGTGAAATAATTAGGTCAGGGCTTTGTGGAAACACACAACGGCGTGTGAGGACTTTTGCTGACTGAGGATCTTCACCGATGCAGACAATATTGGGGCTTGTATTAGACTTCCAGACAGTCTAAGAGACAAGAGAACAGTCTCTTTCCTCTTCTGTAGGACCGCAAGTTCCATCTGAAATCTGAGAAATACTGGGGATTGTAGTCAGAAATAAATTCCTTAGTCCACAGACCACATCAAAGTTGAGCTAAACCTTGATGTGGCCAGAAATCAGCTGAGAGGCGCTCTTCACTGACAGGTGCTCAGTTTACTCATTCTGGAGCCATTTATTTGCCTTATTCTGAAGTCCTCTCTGCTGATTTATGACTACATCAAGATTTAGCTCAACTTTGATGTGGTCTATGGTCATAAATCAGCACAGAGGAGCTCAGAAAAAAAGATTTACACATTTCCAATTGAATTGCAGGCTGCAGAATGGGTTAACTAAGAATCTGTCAGTGAACTCTTTCTCATAGGAAGTTTGTAATTCATTTATTTGTCTTATTCTGAGCTCCTCTCAGCGGATTTAAGGCAAAATCAAAATTTATCTCAACTTTGGTCTTGTCTATGGTCATAAATCAGCACGGAAGAGCTCAGAAAAGACAGATAAATGGGTTACAAAATTCCAATTGAATTCCTGGCTGCAGAATGAGTTGACTGGGAATCCATCAGTTAGCTGGTTCTGATAGGTAGTTCGTTACTCCTTTATCTGTCTTTTTCATAGCTTCTCTGTGCTGATTTATAACTATAGACCAAATCAAAGTTGAGCTAAATCTTGGTGTGGTCAGAAATCAGCTAAGAGGCACTCAAAAATGACAGATAAACGGGTTACAAACTCCCTATCAGAACTGGCAGATTCTCAGTTAACTAATTCTATAGCCATGAATTGAAAGTTTGTAAAACATTCATCTGTCTTTTTCTGAGCTCCTCTCAGCTGATTTATGAACATATAAAAATGTATCTAAACTTTGACATGGTTTATGGACATAAATCCGCACAGAGAAGCTCAGAACAGACAGATAAAGAAGTTAGAAACTTCCAATTGAATTGCTGACTGCAGAATGAGTTATCTGAGAAACTGTCAGTGAACTCTTTCTGATAGGGAGTTTCTAACTAATTCGCTTATCATTTTCTGAGCTCCTCTCAGCTGAATTATGACCACATCAAGGTTTAGCTCAACTTTGTTGTAGCTTATGATCATAAATCAGCACAGAGGAGCTCAGAAAAAGACAGATAGAGGAGTTACGAACATCAAATTACATTGTTGGCTGTAGAATGAGTTAACTGAGAAACTGTCAGTGAACTTTTTCTGATAGGAATGTTGTAACTCATTCACCTGTCATTTTCAGAGCGCCGTTTAGCTTGTTTATGGCCACATCAATTTTCAAAGAATCCTAGAATGTTAGAGTTGGAAGGGACCTCCAGGTTCATCGTGTCCAACCCCTGCTCAATGCAGGATCCACTAACCCATCTCAGACAGATGTCTGTCCAGCCTGTTTGAGATGGTGAGTTCTCCTTCAATGGAAGTCTTCAGGTAGATGTCTGTCCAGCCTCTGTTTGAGATGGTGAGTTCTCCTTCAGTGGAATTCTTCAGACAGATGTCTGTCCAGCATCTGTTTAAGATGGGGAGTTCTCCTTCAATGGAAGTCTTCAGATAGATGTCTGTCCAGCCTGTTTCAGATGGTGAGTTCTCCTTCAATGGAAGTATTCAGACAAATGTCTGTCCAGCCTCTGCTTGAGATGGTGAGTTCTCCTTCAATGGAAGTTTTCAGACAGAATTCTGTCCAGCCTCTATTTCGGATGGTGAGTTCTCCTTCAATGGAAGTATTCAGACAAATGTCTGTCCAGCCTCTGCTTGAGATGGTGAGTTCTCCTCCAATGGAAGTCTTCATACAGATGTCTGTCCAGCCTCTGCTTCAGATGGTGAGTTATCCTTCAATGGAAGTATTCAGACAAATGTCTGTCCAGCCTCTGCTTGAGATGCTGAGGTCTCCTTCCATGGAAGTCTCCAAACAGAATTCTGTCCAGCCTTGCTTGAGATGGCAAGTTCTCCTTCAATAGAAGTCTGTCCAGCCTCGGTTTGAGGTGGTGAGTTCTCCTTCGGGGAAGTCTTCAAACAAATGTCTATCCAGCCTCTGCTTGAGATGGTGAGTTCTCCTTCATTGGAAATCTTCAGATAGATGTCTGTCCAGCCTCTGTTTGAGATGGTAAGTTCTCCTTCAATGGAAGTCTTCAGACAGATGTCTGTCCAGCCTGTTTGAAGACTACTACCTTTGATGTAGTCTATGATGATAAATATGCACAGAGAGGCTCAGAAAAAAAGACAAATAAAGGAGTTACAAACTCCCAGTCAAAACCCAGCTCACTGATTGATTCTTAATTAACTCATTATTCATTGTTTTTGAACTTGATCATAAATTAAAACAGAGCTCAGAAAAAAGTAGATACATGAGTTACAAACTCCATCTGAATCAGCTCACTGGTGGGGCCTTAGTTAACTCATTCTGCAGCCAGCAATGTGCAGTGAGACAAAAGAGCCTGTAAAATCCAAACGGTGCACAATTTTTAAAGAAACCCATTTGTGAAAATGATCTTTAGCCCAAAATACATAGATTTAAGGAAAAAGAAAAGAAATTCCACCCAAAGTGTTTATATCCTTTAATATAATATGTTTACACCCCCCCTCTATTAGACAGAGTGGCGGACCCTTAGAAAAGCAGATCTTGTTCTGGCACATTATGGATTACATTGATGTGAATGGAGATCCACCTTTAGATTTCTTAGCCTTTTAATATCTCTGCTTGCTGTGAGTGAATGGAAACATTCACTTACACCCAGAGACTATAAGGCCGGCCTCACACTGGGCGTAAGACAATACGCCACGTATTATACGTCCGTACTACGGCCGTAATACAGAGAAATGTTCCCAAAATAGTGATCCGTAGTCAGGGTGTGTCAGCGTATTTTGCGCATGGCATCCTCCGTATGTAATCCGTATGGCATCCGTACTGCGAGATTTTCGCGCAGGCTTGCAAAACCGACATCTAATGGATTTATGTGCTCAAATGTTCGGGAAAACATATATACAGTATATATATATATATATATGTCATTGAGACACATATATATATATTCTGTATTTAGATTTCATTCAGCGCGATATGTGTTAAAAGCCGGTAATTCAATTGCCGGCTTCTCATTTCTCCTGCACAAACCCGACAGGATATGAGACATGGTTTACATACAGTAAACCATCTCATATCCCCTTTTTTTGCATATTCCACACTACTAATGTTAGTAGTGTGTATGTGCAAAATTTCAGCGCTGTAGCTGCTGAAATAAAGGGTTAAATGGCGGAAAAAATTGGCGTGGGCTCCCGCGCAATTTTCTCCGCCAGAATGGTAAAGCCAGTGACTGATGGCAGATATTAATAGCCAGGAGAGGGTCCATGGTTATTGGCCCCCCCGTGGCTAAAAACATCTGCCCCCAGCCACCCCAGAAAAGGCACATCTGGAAGATGCGCCTATTCTGGCACTTGGCCACTCTCTTCCCACTCCCTGTAGCGGTGGGATATGGGGTAATGAAGGGTTAATGCCACCTTGCTATTGGAAGGTGACATTAAGCCAGATTAATAATGGAGAGGCGTCAATTATGTCACCTATCCATTATTAATCCAATTGTTGGAAAGGGTTAAAACACACACACACACATGATTAAAAAGGATTTTAATGAAATAAACACAGCGGTTGTTGTAATAATTTATTGTTCTCTCAATCCATCAGGAACACCCTCGCTTGGAAAAAATAATAAACGCACAAGATACATACCTTCTGGTGAACCGTCTCGTCCCACGAAGTAATCCATCTGAAGGGGTTAACTAATATTACAGGCACGAGCCCTGCTAAATGCAGCTGTGCTCCGTGCCTGTAATCCCCGGCGAATGAATGAAATGTAGGTCATTGACCTACATTTCCTTCAGTCGCGGTGAGGCGCCCTCTGGTGGATGTCCTCATATGACCTGGAGCGTGGGAAAAAGTTCCCAGGCTGCAGTTCATGAGAACATCCAGCAGGGGCGCATCACCGCGACTCAATGTAAGTACAGATCCAGCTTTCCTTTCAGCACCCGGGGATTACAGGCACGAGCGAGTCGTTTATCGCAGCTCTGCCTGTAATATTAGTTAACCCCTTCAGATGGATTACTTCGTGGGACGAGACGGTTCACCAGAAGGTATGTATCTTGTGCGTTTATTATTTTTCCAAGCGAGGGTGTTACTGATGGATTGAGAGAACAATAAATTATTACAACAACTGCTGTGTTTATTTCATTAAAATACTTTTAAATCATGTGTGTGTGTTTTTTTTAACCCTTTCCAACAATTGGATTAATAATGGATAGGTGTCATAATTGACGCCTCTCCATTATTAATCTGGCTTAATGTCACCTTCCAATAGCAAGGTGGCATTAACCCTTCATTACCCCATATCCCACCGCTACAGGGAGTGGGAAGAGAGTGGCCAAGTGCCAGAATAGGCGCATCTTCCAGATGTGCCTTTTCTGGGGTGGCTGGGGGCAGATGTTTGTAGCCACGGGGGGGCCAATAACCATGGACCCTCTCCTGGCTATTAATATCTGCCCTCAGTCACTGGCTTTACCGCTCTGGCGGAGAAAATTGCGCGGGAGCCCACGCCAATTTTTTCCGCCATTTAACCCTTTATTTCAGCAGCTACAGCGCTGAAATTTTGCACATACACACTACTAACATTAGTAGTGTGGAATATGCAAAAAAAATGGGGATATGAGATGGTTTACTGTATGTAACCATGTCTTATATCCTGTCGGGTTTGTGCAGGAGAAATGCAAAGCCGGCAATTGAATTACCGACTTTTCACTAACACCGCTGCGTATTTCTCACAAGTCACACTGCTGGTCCGTGTGGAATCCGTATTTTTCTCGCCCCCATAGACTTTCATTGGCGATTTTTTTGCGCAATACGGTGACAAACGCAGCATGCTGCGATTTTGTACGGCCGTAGAAAGCCGTATAATACTGAACCGTAATATACGGCTAATAGGAGCAGCCCCATTGAGAATAATTGTGCAGTTTATTTTGCGAGTTTTACGGACGTAGTTTATGCGCTCATACGTCCGTAAAACTCGCTAGTGTGAGGCCGGCCTAAATGTGTCCTGATCAAAGGCAACGAGTGAGGCGAAAACCTGTGTATAGGATAAGTATTCATTGTGCATAAAGAACGTTTCCATTCACTGACATTAAACAGAGATCTTACATAAAAAATAAATAAATAAAAATAAAATAATAACATAAAAATTAAATTAAAAAAAAATGTAAATCACCTTAAACTTGTGCAGGTTTTCACATTTAATTTATATTAATTTTTAGCATTTGGTGATTATTATTATTGTCTTGTATTAACCCCTCAAAATCTTAAGGCTCATTTACCGTAATTTAATTAAAAAAAAAATCTAAAATTCCATAATGAAGCAAAACGTTTGTCTGCAGAAATCCTCCTTCTATTCAGGACGGCAGAATTGCCTGGAGACTATATCCGCGCTGCTCGCAGGGAGATTAGAAATACCTGGTATTTTTGGCAATCTATTTTTAAAGTCGCACACGTCACGTGTCCGAGAGGGTGAAAAAAAATGTCTGCTAGTCCATGAGCCAAGAACCAAATTTGACGATATCGGTACCAAGCGGAGTGACTAATTCTCTTTGGTATTTTTAGGTAGATGCATGTCTGTAGTTTATTTTTTGATATGATAGCCCTTACATATACGTAGCTTATTAACCCCTTCAGCCCTAGGCCTATTTGTACCCAAGTGCCTAAGCCAATCTGACCTGTGCCACTTCATGGGCTAATAACTTTGGAACGCTTTCACCTATCCAAGCCATTCTGAGATTGTTTTCTCGTGACATATTGTACTTCACGTCAGTGCTAAATGGGAGTCAATATATTTTACCTTTCTATATAAAAAAATGCTAAATATTCGGAAATTTTGGAAAAATCGGCAATTTTTTAACTTTGAAATTCTCTGCTTTTTACAAAAATACTGATACCCCCCATAATAGTTATTAATTTACACTCCCCACATGTTTACTTCATATTGGCATCATTTTGAAAATGAAACCTTATTGTTTTACGACGTAATAGGGCTTATAGTTTTATGCGCAATTTTTCACATTTACAGCAAAACCCACTTTTCAAAGGACCAAGTCACTTCTGAAGTCACTTTAAGGGGCTTACATAACAGAAACCACCCATAAATTACCCCATTTTGCAAACTACACCCCTCAAGCTGTTCAAAACTCATTTTTAAAAACTGTTAACCCTTTAGGTGTTCCACAGGAATTTTAGCATGAGCCAAGAACCAAATATGACGATATCGGTACCACCCGGAGTGACTAGATGTAGTATTTGTAACAAAATTTAATCCAAGTTATGTAAATACACACTGAACATGTCATGTGCATATATATATATATATATATATATATATATATATATATATATATATATATATATATATATATATATGTTACTCCATAATATCTTCAACATCGGACTCTGAATCTGACTGTTGTTCTACTGGCTCGTCTTCAGTACCCTTGTTCTGGCATGTCTGTAATCTGCACATGTCTGTGCACTTCAGGCCATTGCTGAGGCAAGTACACTGAGGAAGTTCACATGACCGCACACACTTGCAGGACAGTAGCTGTATAATAGCTTCTGGTGCTGGTGCCCCTTGCATCCACTTGACAACAAGCTTTCCGTCGTTATCTATCATCCAACCGCAGTCTGTTGGGTTTGCAACCCATGGCTGGCTCTGCAGACTTCTCCTCCAGATCGCAGCCTGGTAGTTTGCACGCAGTGCATGCATGAAAAGGCAGTCCTGGCAAGGAGGGAGTTGACTTGACTCTACCACTCCACGTCTGGCACAGAACAGCTGATAACGGAGCCTGTTTACCTCAGTTGTTTGGGTAGTTGGCAGGTACATGTGGCAGGTGATTTCCTGTAACTTCTCAAAAAGTTCGGTAGACACTTCCCATGAACGACCAACTTCCTGAAAGGCATCCTGGTATGTCTTGTTCATCTTCAACTGCTTGAGTGTCGTCATCTTCCCACGGCCAGCGAATGCACTGACGGTGTCACAGCCTGTAAATGCATGCATACCAATCAATGAATCACATACGCTGCCTCCCAATGTTCGGCTCAGAGTGGTGATATCCAGGAATCTTGTCCGGTTCTGTGTACCGCATTTCTGGAACAGGTGGGATGGGATTTTGTGGCACATGCCCAGACACAGGACCATGACATCAGTATCCTCCGAAGTGATGATGACCGACTTGTAACCAGATTCTGCTGCATGAAGAGCATGGAGAAGGAGGCGTGTGTCTGCTTCTTCTTGATTTGACTTAAGGTCAGCAGCCTCTTCCCACTGTTCTTTGGTGATCTTAAAGCAGAGCTGCTCACATGTGACATACAGCTCCTTCTCCTCAAGCTTCTCCCTGTGGTGTTTCGCCTTCCATTCTTCTACCAGAAACTTTATGAGACTTGCCTTGTTGGAGGAACTACTTAGAAGCTTTTTCCACTGCTGGATGTTGTGCCCATGTTGAATGTTCTTGAAATGGATCCCTGTGCCTTCATATCTGTTGACTCTTTCTGTATCTTTGATGGATGTCTCCTTGTAGACGTCAAAGACAATATCAATGCGCTTGCTCTTAGCACCCTCATGGATAGCGCGACTCATTGCTGTGCCTGCTAGCTGGCCAAATGTTGCATTGTTTCCCTTCAGTTTCTGAACCAGGCTCATCCCATCAATGATGGTTGCAGAGGGCTCGGGGATCACTTCTGCAGGACGAGCATTCCTCTCCAACTCCCTTGCGAGGGCAGCCTTGTTGGTCTTGCGGATAGACCCATCACCATTGGCAAGTGCCCATGGCAATGGACCCAGGGGATGAGTCAAGACATCACTCATTTGTAGCTTTCTGTTCTCAGCTACAAGTATCATCTGGCCAAATAGGTTTCTGTCAGCCTTCAAAATTACCTCCTTGCCAAGACCTTGTCTGCGTGTCTTCATTTGGATGTTAGAGAACGTTTTAAGTTTGTTCTTCGTCATCTTGTCATGAAACAATGTAGTTGGCTTATCGGTACCCAAACGCTCATCCTTGAATGTTTGATATGCATCCTCTCCTATACTGTATGCCCCTTGAAGGTCTTTGGCTACATCTGGTGGTGCTACAGTCGCTGTTGACAAACTGATAAGTTCACCATTATGCTCTTTGTTGAAGGGGTTCACCCAACCTGTCTCCAGCAGTTGAACGAAAGATTGGACATCGGCTTCATCTCTTCTAATCCTAGACACCTGTAGGTCTGAATGGCTGAAGTCAGTATATTGTTGGCCTACCAGGGCCCTCAGCTGCCTCAAGTACATACTGCGGTACTCTGATGTCAGGTAGAACCTGGAAACAGCTCCAACTTTGAGGCTGAAGCCTTTTGTGCCCCCTGGTGTCTGGGTGTCTTTGTTGATTGTCTCTTCAATGGTCTGGTCCACAGGAATTCGTCCAAAAGGATTCTTGCTACCGATCTGGACCGAAAAGCCACCTTGCATGAAGTATTCATGGACCTCTGGGTGTTCTATGGGCAGCCGAGACATTGTGGCATAGTAATAGGTTAGGTATCGGGCATAGTTGACCTTGTCATAGGCAAAACACCATGGTATCATCTGTCGGATTGCTCCTAGGTGAAGCATCCAGTTGCCTTCTCTTGAAGCTCGAACCAGGGCCAGCATGGTCTCGACCATGTCCAAGTATGACATCCAGAATGCTGAGAGTTGTTCATTTCTGAGGGTCTCAAGATAAACTTGAAAGAGCTTCAGGGTAAGTGTGCAAGATTCATTATCCAAGAGCTTTTCGAAGGATCCCTGCGACACACTGATGCGAAAGTTTGTGATGTTCTTCAGTGTTTCATCCAGATGGTGAAGGTCCCTTGCATGGTTTTCTTCTAGCCATGGAAGGAAGTTTTTCCATGCAAGCCTCATAAGTGCTTCATAGACCAGCTTGTGTAGTCTCACTGCTCTGTTGTACCTCCGGCCGTCCATCACTCCAGACACTGATCCTTCAGCGATTACACCGGATTCAACACACAGATCTCTAAGGCCTGCATCCTGAAATCTGTTCCCTATGATAGAGAGGAGATTACAGATTGTGTGGAAGACACCCATTCTAATTATAATGTTCTTGAACTTCTCCTGTTTCCAGATAACCTCGGCAGCTTTGGCATAGAGTGCTTGATCAAACACACACACAATTCTGTTAAGCTTCAGGGTCTGCATGATGGCATGTGTTTGCTCCAAGACTTCATTCACAGTGGACATGGCTGTTGCAGGAGCATTGATAGTGGGCAGGTAGCTTACAGTGTCCTGGGCCACTACAATGTCGCTGCGGATTTTTATGTTGAACCCAGTCCAACTGCTGGTGGTCTGATCCTCATGGTCTGACATTCTAGCCAGAAGCCAGATATGGTTTTTGGTTTTTGAATCCTGGACCTCCTTGGTAGTGTTAACATTCGAAGTCTCAATCCTGGGTGGCTCTCCCCGCTGCCCAACATTGTATATCGGTAGCATTAATTCTGTCAGAGTTATGCTTCTTTTCTTCGACTTGGTTACATCTGGCAGGACTTTCTTTGTCACAGAGCATGCAACATTGGACTGAACAGCAATGCCATTGACTCTATGAGATGTACCTGCTCCACTTAGTGTCTCCTCAAGTCTGTCAATGTTATCCCAGGCCAGGGTTGTGAACACACCTGGGTAGATACTTGCTGGCATTGGGATGTCATCCTTTGAACATTCCAACTTCTGGATACAAAGGGCTGTATCGATCTCCTCAGCCATTGAATATGACACACAGTGGCCAAGACGATTCAGAGTTCGAATCAGTTCTGTATTGCCGGTCAAAGACTTAACTGCAAAGGATAGCAGTACGTGCTTTGGTGGCTTTGTCTTTCCATTGGTAACAGCAAAAACCAAGTCACTGCCGAAGGATGTGGCAAGACGTTGAGCTCTTTCACAGGTAGTTTGGCACTCACAATCTCCTGTAAGCAGGGTTTGCAGGAATTGAGTGACTAATGCAGGAACGACATTCTGATCTGTATTGGGAGGCCATGGCTGACTCACATCTTGCTTCTTGATCTCATTCCTTAGCTGCATTGCTGCTTTGGTTACGATATCTCCAGAGTTAGCAGCTCTTGCTTCTTGCAGATCTTTTGTCATGCTGTGTACTTGCCGGACAAGGTCGTCCATTGATAGGCTACATGGATAGACTAGAAGCTTACCTTTCTCATCTGAGAGAAAGCGGAGTGATTCCCCAATCTCTGTTTCAAGTTTTCGTCGAACATGTTTCTTTGTCGATGGTTTCAGTTGGATGATACCACGGGATATCATTAATCTCTCAAGCCTAGATGTGAGGTTTATCATAGGCAGTACTTCTGGGTTTGGGAACAATTTAGTCCTTATATACAAGAAGAGTTCTTCAAGGGCCTCTTTCTCTGCCTCTTCGTAGCGTACTTCCTCGCTTTCGACCTGATTTTCAGCTGCACTAGACCTACAGGCCACTTGGGAATCATCTTTTGTGAATAGTTTGTAGCACGACTTGTGGTAGTGCCCCTCTGCAGCAACAAGGTCTCTGCTAAGTAAACCAAGTATTCTCTGTGTGCCTTTCCTTATCGCTGCTCTGCGGATCGTCTCATCTGCTCGTAGCTCAACACACTGGACAATTGGCTCCCTTGTTTGTTTTCCTTTTAGGTACTTGCTTGACTTCTCACAGAAGATACATACTTTGGCATACACCCTGCTATCACTGGGGGCACCCCTCGGTAGCTTCCTCATGGAGATTTTGCTTGCTGTTTCGACATTGACACCCTTGCCAAGGATAGAATCCAGTGACTTCTTCATTGTAAAGATACTACGACATTTACGGTGATATTGTATGTGTGGTATTTCTCCTTCTTCAAGGCCCTTAGCTGCTACCAGGACTGATTCATGCTGCCTGATCTCTGCAGCCCTAAGCAATGTTTTCCAGGAGTCCAAATCCTTAGGGGACGCCAGATCATCGCTGTCATCATTAGAGCAGTGTATGATACAGTCGATCCGTGATTTCTTCCTTGCTGGTACTTCCATCATGCCGTTAGATAGTCAGTAAACACCTGCAAACACAAAGAAAAACATTAAAATTTTATTTACCGTATTTCCTGGCGTATAAGACGACTTTTTAGCCATGAAAAACATGGCTCCAAGAGGGCGGTTGTCTTATACGCCGAATACAGCCGCCGGGGGGAAAGGCCGCCGCGCAGGGAAGGAGGAGGCAGGGGCCCACCTTCATGAGGCGCTCGTTCTTAGAGCTGGGAGCGCTGGTGCTAGGTGACTGTTCCCCCTCTCTCCACAAGTTCCTTACCAGCAGCAGCACACAGTACAGGACTACAGGACCTGTGGTGATGTCACGGCCATGTGATCAGTCACAAGCCTGGGAGGTGTCAGCCTCTACAGAGGGAGATAGGAGCTCTGCAGAGAAGACCGGAGAGTCCTGTTCAGCACAGAACGTGTATGTGTCAGTGTGTGTGCGTGTGTTGGGGCACCTCAGGGTGTCTTCAAATGTGACATAGCCCCCTAGATTTCTTCCAGTAAAATTTGCACTCCAAAAGTCATTTGGCGCTCCTTCCCTTCCGAGGCCTGCCGTTCCCCAATACTGCAGTGTACGACAACATATCGGGTGTTGTTGTGTTCGGGAGAGATTGGTGAACAAATAGTGGGGTGCATTTTTTGCTGGTACACCTCTTAAAAATAAAAAAATGAGCCTAAAATGACACCTTCATGTAAAAAATGCACTTTTTCCATTTTCTCAACCAAGTGTTTCCAACTACTGTGAAACACTGGTTGGGTCAAAGTGGTCACTATACCCCCTAAAAGATTCCTTGGGGGTGTAGTTTCCAAAATAGGGTCACTTTTTGGGGTTTCCACTGTGGGGGTACCTCAGGCAGCCTTCAAATGTGACATGGCCCCCTAGATTTCTTCCAGTGAATCCGCCACCCAAAAACCACATAGCGCTCCTTCCGTGTTGAGCTGTGCTGTGTGCCCATACTTTAGTTTACGAGTACATGTGGGGTGTTTCTATAAACTGCAGAATTAGGGTAACCAAGTTTGGGTTTGCCGTTAACCCTTGCTAGGTTGCAGGTAAAATTGGATTACAATGTAATATCTGGAAAAAAAATGAAATTTTGAAATTTCGCCTTCATTCTGCTAAAATTCCTGTGGAACACCTAAAGGGTTAACAGTTTTTAAAAATGAGTTTTGAACAGCTTGAGGGGTGTAGTTTGCAAAATGGGGTAATTTATGGGTGGTTTCTGTTATGTAAGCCCCTTAAAGTGACTTCAGAAGTGACTTGGTCCTTTGAAAAGTGGGTTTTGCTGTAAATGTGAAAAATTGCGCATAAAACTATAAGCCCTATTACGTCGTAAAACAATAAGGTTTCATTTTCAAAATGATGCCAATATGAAGTAAACATGTGGGGAGTGTAAATTAATAACTATTATGGGGGGTATCAGTATTTTTGTAAAAAGCAGAGAATTTCAAAGTTAAAAAATTGCCGATTTTTCCAAAATTTCCGAATATTTAGCATTTTTTTATATAGAAAGGTAAAATATATTGACTCCCATTTAGCACTGACGTGAAGTACAATATGTCACGAGAAAACAATCTCAGAATGGCTTGGATAGGTGAAAGCGTTCCAAAGTTATTAGCCCATGAAGTGGCACAGGTCAGATTGGCTTAGGCACTTGGGTACAAATAGGCCTAGGGCTGAAGGGGTTAATAAGCTACGTATATGTAAGGGCTATCATATCAAAAAATAAACTACAGACATGCATCTACCTAAAAATACCAAAGAAAATTAGTCACTCCGGGTGGTACCGATATCTGGCCCGGCTCATGGACTATGCGGAGTAACCTACATAGCAAAAAAAGCAAAAATCAGGCCCTTAAAGGGATTTTCCACTTGACCATTTTTATGTTATAAATGTGCTGAGGACATGATTTCTTGGCACTCTCCAATATATAAGTATTACAGATTCTCCTCCTGAACGTCTTGGCGTAGCCTTCCCCAAAAACTGTTCCCAATATGGCTGCTCATGGAGGAACATGTGACCAGAGCTGTGCATCAGCCTCCTCCAATGGAACAACAGCTTTCGTGTCTGCAGAGCTTCGATTGGAGAGGACAGATCACATGGTCACATGCTCCTCCTTCAGCAGCCGTCTGTGAGGTAGGAAGAGGAGAACCTGTAATACTTATATATTAGTAAGTGACACTAAATCATGTCCCCCAACACATTTGTTAAAAATAAACATCCCTTTAAGAAAACCCTAATCATTATAAGAGTTTAATAATACCAAGTCATTTTCCTTCATGTTCTAAAACCAATATGGCCATAAAACCACTAACCAGGCACTACAAGGACACATAAATCAGCTCAGAAAAAAAGTCACAAACTCCCCATCAGCAAATTACAGTGAGCTCACTGACAGATTGTCAGATGACTCATTCTTCAGCCAGCGATAGAACCTCTTCCTTTATGTCCTAAAACCAATATGACCGCCATGATGCCTTGACCAAACCACCAACCAGGCGCTACAATGACGCAGGCAACCCAACTAATATTATGATGAGTCAATCCCTTTAACTCAGGATTACTTAAAGGGGTCATCCACCTTTGGGGCCATTTTTTATTTTGTACTTAAATGTATGTATTTAAGGCTTAAAATCATTTTTGCAATCGGGTTTCATTAAACTTTTGGCACAGTTTGGCTTCGTTGTGGTCTATGGTCACAAATCGGTTGAGAAAAGCTCAGAAAAACACAGATAAAAGCTTCAAACTCCTAATCAGACCATTCTAGTGAGCTCACTCACAGATTCTCAGTTAACTCATTCTACAGCCAGCAATAGACAGCGCAATATTGAGGCTATAGAAGGCAAACGGTGCAAAATTTTTAATTAAAACCAATTGCAAAAATGATTTTTAGCACTGATTATATGCATTTACGTAAAGAAAAATGTTCTCAAGCGTGAAATGGGATTTCTAAAATAGACATCTATACCAAGCAACCCCTGGTTTAAAACATGCCCAGACCCTTAATCTCTTGCTTTTACCAACAATCACAACTAATCACCTATCCATATAATGTGATAAATTCTGGGTGTCTCACCAATGGAACCCCCAACAATTACGAGACTGAGGGTCCATTTAAAGGGGCAGTATACAAGTATAATGCATAGCCATTGCCATTGGACACAGGGCATCAATGCTCAACATTTGCACAGTTCAAAAGGGGGACATTAATTCTACATACTTGAGATCAATAGGGGTTCTAGCAGTGGAACCCCCCTCCCCAGTGGTCAGCAATTGTTGTGACTGTGGCACTTCCCCTTTATGTGGCACTTCCCCTTTAATTCACTATAGGATTTTTCAAGTGAGCTCCAAATCTGAAAAATATTAAAGCCCCGGCTTTAAATCTCAGATAAGGCACTGTACAAGTTGTTTTTTCTAATAACGCGTCTCGGGGTACACTTGACATTTGCCTTCACTAAATTAAAGGTTCTTAAAAATCTTCGCAAGAGTCCTAGATTTACCCAATGCGCATCTGCGCTGATGAACGCTCATGTTTTACATATGAATGGGACACCGGATCATTGCCTTAAAAAAAAAAAAAAGAGAGATTGGTTTCTGGTATTAAAGAGGAACTTGAGATTATGTAAAATAAGAAGGTTGCAGTAACTTTTCAGAATCAATTAAAGTGAATCTGTCAGTAGATTCAACCCTCCTGAGCCGTCCATTCGAGCATGTCGGTCAAAGGAAGCTGAATAAAATGATGCCTTGATATCTGCGATCCGATGTTTTATTCCAGAGAAATCCACATGTTTCTTAATATGTAAATGAGCTGTTAAGATCTATGGGCCGGACATAGATCTCCCCGATAATCTGCCTCTAGAGCTTATTTTACATGATTGTGAGCGTTACCAGTGTGAGACATGTAATGACTGACAGTCTGCTCTCCTGATCTACATGTCTCACACTGGTAACGCCCCTTTTAATCTAAAATAAGTCCTGGAGACAGATTCTCAGGGAGATCTATGTCCGTCCCATAGATCTTTACAGCTCATTTACATATTGAGAAAAACGTGGATTTCTCTGGAATAAGATATCGGATTAAGGATATTAAGGCATCAATTTATTCACATTCTTATGACCTATATGTCCATAAAGATGGCATAGGGGGGCTAACAGATTCCCTTTAAATCAGTGCTATAAAACATCTTTCTATTTCATATCTATCTAAATTATATGTCTATAATAGATAGATATGAAATAGGTAGATAATATCTATCTATATCTGATTGCAGCGATGTATCACTTACTGGGCATTTTTGATAGAATCCCTGTTTTCTCTGCTGTAGATTTAGCAGTGGTCAGAATATAACCCCGCCCACACCACTGATTGGCAGCTTTCTATGTACACTGTCAGTAATCTGACCATCAGTGTGAGGGGGTGGGGTTACACAGACTAGCTGGACTGCTGAGCACGTGACACCTAGTCAAGCAGTGATAAAACACTGATTATATTGAAACTACAATACGCAGAGCGGAAAATGATACATCGCTGGAATCGGGATCTCTTGCTCTATATTATGCTACTCTCAGATTAAATTGCAAAAACCTGCTGATAAATTCCCTTTAAAATATCCCAGAAGATACTCTGGTACTCTTATTACTAAAACTACAAGAAGTAAACATATGTAGACCCGACTTTTCCAAAAACAGAAGAAAAAGAGCAATTTCGGCTCTTCATTCCGACAGCGGCGTAATATTGTTCCGTATTTTCAGGACCGCATATTGATGTATTTTAATTGTAAAGTGCTGCGGAATATGTTGGCGCTATATAAATAAAGATTATTATTATTATTATTATTATTTTCTTCATCCATCTATCCCATGGTTAAAGAAATATGCCGATGTGCATAACCTTAACTTGTAGACGACCGATGGTCCACAACATGACTTCTAAATATTTTTCTACTGGGTTCTTACCAGCAGTGACTTGATGATGTCTGCGCCTCTTCATTGGTTGTAGTCCAAACCACTTTAAACCAATTTTCACATTTTTTTTTTAATCCATTAATTTATTTTTGCAAATTAGATCTCTCCCGGAAGGAAAGAAAATGACCTCAAATATTGGACGTCCATGTCCAAACCTTTGGCGATCATTGCTACTTAACTAGGGAAATTAGGCAATCCAGGCATCCATCTATAGACAGCTGTTTCGGGTTATGTGCCCCTCATTAGCACCGAGCAAGGTGGCAGAATGAGATGCCCTTGATGCAGTTTTTGGGGGAAGAACAGGCTGGACTAATATATCTCATTCTTTTGCAAGGCTCCTTAAAGGCTCAGACATCGACTTAAGGCGTAGCTGACGCCAATATGTGACATTAACAAGGTAGTTTTCTTTTTTTTTCCAGGACAGAGCAAATTTGCGTGTATTCTCACAGAGCATTGCCGATCAAATTTTATACACAGCTGCTCTCTCTCCTATTAACGCTCCATGAGAGAAAAGTATTTGCACCTCACAAACAATTAACTTGCCACCAGTAAGACCCTCCTCACAGTTTGGGAATTACTGGTAATCCCTAATGTTGCTCCTTTAAAGTGAATCTTTCAGCATAGTTTTGCTATGTAAATGATGTAGGGGCTGAGACCCTGATTCCATCGATGTATCTCTTACAAGGCTGTGGTTTGCTGTTTCAATAAAATCAGTGTTTTATCAACAGGAGATTATCACTACAGGACTAGTGCTCTTGTGCCTCCTAGTCCAACCACGCCCCCAGCACTGATTGGCAGTTTTCTGTCAATATACGGTGTACAGAGCCAATCAGTGGTGTGGGCGGGGTTAAGCAAGACTCAGCACTGCTGGATCTGCAGCAGAGAATACAGAGACTTGCTGCAAGTGACACATCTCAGGAATCAGGGCCTCACCCCCTACATCATGCTGCTCTCAGATCACATAGCAAAAACCTGGTGACAGATTCACTGCAAAGTATTCCACTTACGAATTAGTGGTTCCAGGAAGGATTCTTTCCTATTTCTAGCAAAATGACAACAAATAAGAAATAAACATCATCATCCATTGATTAAATCTAAATATTAATTTAATAAATTAAATGTTAATTAATTAAAAAGCGTTCATCGAAAGATCGTTATTAGACACTCGAAAGAATGTAAAAAATTATGTACTTGTTAGGTTTTGGGATAAAAAAAATGCAAAACTGGAAAAAGAGAACCAATGAAAACTTCACATTTTGATGGTTTTACCTAAAAATCTAAAACGATGTATTTCCATTCACGACTCACCATAGGAAATGCACCAGGAATAAAGCATGAACCGAAAAGAATCTTCGGAGGTCAAAACTTACTTAGTGTACGTGGAGCTGCGAAATTAAGTTACTATGGTCATTGTGAATTAAAAAAAAAGTAGCAGAAGAATATAGAACATTAATTTAGTGTTAAGGTTCCTGCTAAGGAGGAAAGAAATAAAGCAGAAGATGTGGAAATACTTACATACGCTTTGTAATCACAGGCTTGGAAGATGAGCTTTTCGGGATGATGCTGCCAGTACTGAAAGGGTATAGAGCCCGTGGCTTCATTGGGGGCTCGCAGGCTGATAGAAGGTTGGTCTCCCCAATCTCCTGTCTGAAAATCATATTTACTCTAAAAGTAACAAGTTTCAGTTTAGTCCATTATACAATAATTAAAATTATTTACACGGAACACCACAGATTATGGCAGAGGACAGGTGAGGACCCAGACATTTTGAATCCACGCACGGACCACAGCTCCACGACAAGTTGAGGACCAACAAGCTGTTGAAGACACGTACAGAAAGCTGCATGCAATACATGAAACTTTTTATCAAAAAAAAAAACAGTTTGAAAGACAGAATACAGATGAAAAATTGCAAAGATTATCAATAATATAGGAAAGGATTCTTTGTAGTAAAAGCGGTAAATCCATTGATGTCAATCATGGGAAGATTATCATCAATATAGAAAAGTGATTTTTTTTAAGGTAAAAGAAGTAAATATGAGAAATGTCAACCCTTAGGGGAAAATTATAATTAAAATAGGTAAGGATTCTTTACGGTTAAGGCAGTCGATATTGGTGTAATCACTTTTTTTTTCACTCTGAGTCAAAATTGGGAACAAGGGGAAGATTATTATCGACATAAAAAAGGGATATTTGAGGTAAAAGAATTAAATTTGTGGAATGTCAATCATGGGATGATTATTATTGATATAGGAAAGGGGTTTTTATGGTAAAAGAAGTAATTATGAGAAATGTCAACCCTCAGGTGAAAATTATAATTAAAATAGGAAAGGATTCTTTATGGCTAAGGCAGTAGATGTTGGTGTAATCACTTTTTTTCACCCAGAGTCAAAATTTTGAACAAGGGGAAGATTATTATCGATATAAAATAGGGATATTTGTGGTAAAAGAAGTAAATTTGTGGAATATCAATCATGATAGGAGTATTACCAATACAAGAAAAGGTTTTTTTATGGTAAAAGCAGTAAATATGAGAAATGTTGACCGTTAGGGGAAAATTATAATTAAAATGGGAAAGTGTTTTCTTTATGGTGAAGGCAGTAGATGTAATCACTTTTTTTCACCGTGAGTCAAAATTGGGAACAGGGAAAAGATTATTATCAATATAAGAAAGGGATATTTGTGGTAAAAGAATTAAATTTGTGGAATGTCAATCATGGGAAGATTATTATTGATATAGGAAAGGGTTTTTTATGGTAAAAGCAGTAAATATGAGAAATGTCAAACATTACTGGAAAATTATAAATAATACAGGAAAGGGTTACACAGTCACATAAGTTGAAAAAAAAAGACCTAGGTGCATCAAGTTCAACCTTTTCCCACCATTCATACATTTTGTCACTAAATTAACTATAACCTACTATATATTATTTGTACTGAGGGTTCTTTACGGTAAAGTCAGTAAGTGTTGGGGTCAACATGTTTTTTCACCCAGAGTCAAAATTGGGAACAGGGGGAAGAGTATTATCAATATAGGAAAGGGATATTTGGGGCAAAAGAAGTAGACCTTAATGTCCACCATGCATCCATGGGAAGATTATTATCAATATAGGAATGGGATCTTTGCGGTAAAAGAAGTAAATACATGGAATGTCTGTCATGTGTCGATTTGAAGATTATTATCAATATTGGAAAGGATTTTTTATGGTAAAAGCAGATACAATTAGTATAGGAAAGGGTTCTTTACTGTAAAATTAGTAAATTGCGGTGTAATTCCTTTTTATCCACCCTGAATCAAAATGAGGGACAGGGTAAGAAGTATTGCCTTCCTCTTGAAAAAAAAAAGTTACTATTCTACAGTCTATCTCGAAACCAGTTCCTAACTATAAAGGGTATTTTCTCATCTTCTGCAACTCAAAGTTGTGCATGAAAAGGATTCTTTGCGGTAAAAGCAGTGAATCCGCAGAAGACCTACTCTAACACTTTCGTTTTGTATAATTTTCTGCCTTTTTGTACCTACTTGTCTTCATATTCGGTGATGTGTCCTATGTACCATCCAATTCATGACTATATATTAGTATTTTTCAACCATACAACCCACATTTTGAAGAGTCTTTCCACTTCAGACAAAATATGACAAAGTTGGTTTTCACTTATTGGAAGACCTACTTGTCTTTCTTTAAGAAAGATGTCCAAAATTGCAAACAGGTGTTTAAAGGTGTTGTCCAGGCTGTATGTGACTGCAGGATTATCTGGCGCCGGGAGCGGGTCTTGATTTGCATGCATGTGGTCACATTCCAACTAGACGTGTGCGGCCTCACTCAATGGAAGTGTATTGAGCAAGGCCGAACAAGTCTAGTCGGAATGTGGCATGAAGTATGCAAATCGGACACTTGCGGTCACATGACCGCCCACTCCAGGTACCAGAATCGAAGCTGGGGGCGCTGGAGGATTAAAAAATCTGCAGTCCCATAGAGTGACCCAAGCCTGGAGAACCCCTTTAATTTATTTCCCAGAAACAGCGCCAGCTTTTGCCTTTCAATAGTAACACAGCTCATCCCCATTGACGTGAATGAGGTAGAGTTGCAATACCAGACACAGCCTATGAATAAGAGAGGCGCTGCTGCACAAAAAAACTTTTAAACTTAATTTACCTAATGCTTTAGAAGACACATGTTATAGTAGATAAACAATATCCTACTTTGTAATTTAATTTGGAAGAGCGCTGTAATGGGTGCTCTCGCCTCCCCTTTCTGTGGCCAGTTATCTCATGCCTCAAATATATTCCCAGTAGACCTTCTAGGCATCAATATTAAATGCGTTTACACGCATGTAAGCACATGGTTATTGCTGGGCTTTCTGAAACAATTGCAGTGAAGCAGCAAATAGGGGCATGCACCGTAAGCATTCTCTACAGTTATGCCATCCGAGGCATTAGCATTCAACAGGAAATGATCAGACAATGAGATGTGCGCAGCATTCCAGAGAGCGGAGAATAATTACACAGTAGCGTGATCAGGGGCAAGGAGGAGTTTATCTCATTTACACATAAAAGCAAAACAAAATGACAATTGAAGCCATTAATTATACTGTACAGCTGCAACTATCCTCAGTGCACCAAATAATTATCAGAAAAATATCTTAGAAAGCAGAATCTACCCGAGAACCAGGTATGTTAGGCTTAATGGCCTGAAGCTGGAGGGAAAATAGCCGTCAGGCTTCCCTTAATAACTATGGTATTCTGCTGAGTGTTATATTTGTATCTGGGGAAAAATGAAAGTAGAATCCTACCTATACATTGCTCTAACTGTAAAGAACCCTTCCACCCAGGAGGCTGCAAGTGTTCTCACTCATATATTAGGATATTGGGGTATATATATATATATTTTTATACCCCGGCAGAATTTTTGCTTTCTTGGCCTTTTTTCAGAGAATTTGAATGATAACACCAAAACTTTTTCTCCACTCATGGTTAGTGGTCGGGTGAAGCCATTTATTGTCAAACGACTGTGTTTTCTCTTTTTAAATCATAATGGAACTGTCTGAGCTAATATCACCAAGCACAAGCAGTCTAAATGGTACAAGACTATCTCCGAAGACTCTGGCATCCGGATTTCAACAGTTCGAAATATTATCATGAAGTTTGATACTGGTGGAACAGTCAATAACTGTCCTGGATGTGGTAGAAAGAGAAAAATTGTTGGTGCAGACGTTGCCGGGTTTTTTTTTTTAGCATAATTTTTAAATGCAGATTAAAAGCTGCTTTTTTACAGTAGCGGCAAAATCTAATAGACTTCAGAAATCTCATGCACACGCTTGTTTTTTTGTTTTCCTGACTAAATTAAAAAACACTGCAGCGTTTTCAAAATTTGCAGCCTGTCAAGTGTTTTTCCACCCATAGAATGTAATGAGAAAGTGCGAAAATTGTTTTGTACTGTTGACAAAAAGTGCAAAAATTGTTTTGTACTGTTGACAAAGTGACATGAAAATGCCAAAAGTTTCAACATTTTTCGGACTTTTCAAAGCGATTTTCACCAGAATTGTGTCAAAACTGCTTTGATTGCTTGGGGACCAAGACTTTCTTTTATAATAATGGTGCCAATAATGATGACCACAGTTGTAGCACCCGGCATCCATCTTGCGACAGATTTGCACATTTTGGTTTCCATTTATAGCAGCAGTCACAATGCAGATATAACAAGAAAGCCGAAAATCTCCCTGACCCAATGCTCTAGTTAAAGAGAATCTGTCATCACGTTCTTGATATTCCATCAGAGCAGCATGATATAGAGACAGAGACCCTGATTCCAGTGATGTATCACTTAATGGGCTGCTTGCTGCCGTTTTAATAAAAATCCCTTCTTTCTCTGCTGCAGATCTGGGTGTTCTCTAAAGCCTGAGCTCTTAATAACCCCACCCACACCAGTGATTGGCAGCTTTCTGTGTACACTGGCAGAAAGTGGCCAATCAGTGGAGGAGGCGGGGTTAAACAGAGCACATGAATGGGGAGAACTACACAGCAGCAGGTTTAGTAGTCTTTTAGTGATAATCAACTGCTGATAAAACTGTGATTTTACCAAAATTAAAGCAAGCAGCCCAGTAAGTGACACATCACTGGAATCAAGGTATCTGCCTCTACATTATGCTGCTCTCAGATTAGGTGGCAAAAATCTGACAGATCCCCTTTAAGTAACTATATAGTGGAGCAATCTGTACCAATCATTACTGGCTATATGTAACTTATACCATTGTAATAGAGCCGGAGGCTGAGCTCTGAATATATGATGATTTACATTAACTTCTCATTTAATTGCCATTTTCAATGATCATCAAAGATATTCCCAGGAAAAAAAAATATCTGTGACCTATTTTAAAATATGTAATCATTTCTGTTAATAGCAGAATATTATACAATATTTCCTTTGTCCATTATAAATGACACCTAATTAGACATCATCTTTTAATAATATGTTCTGAATTAACATTACAACTCCTGTACAATGACTGATAACACCTCTATATACAGTAGATAACACAGGATCCACCATTCACAATAGGTGATATCACAGCTCACCTCCTCCTCCTGTACAATGACTGATAACACCTCTATATACAGTAGATAACACAGGATCCACCATTCACAATAGGTGATATCACAGCTCACCTCCTCCTCCTGTACAATGACTGATAACACCTCTATATACAGTAGATAACACAGGATCCACCATTCACAACAGGTGATATCACAGCTCACCTCCTCCTCCTGTACAATGACTGATAACACCTCTATATACAGGTGATAACACAGGATCCACCATTCACAATAGGTGATGTCACAGCTCACCTCTTCCTCCTCCTGTACAATGACTGATAACACCTCTATATACAGGAGATAACACAGGATCCACCATTCACAATAGGTGATGTCACAGCTCACCTCCTCCTCCTCCTGTACAATGACTGATAACTCCTCTATATACAGTAGATAACACAGGATCCACCATTCACAATAGGTGATGTCACAGCTCACCTCCTCCTCCTCCTGTACAATGACTGATAACACCTCTATATACAGTAGCTAACATAGGATCCACCATTCACAATAGGTGATGTCACAGCTCACCTCCTCCTCCTGTACAATGACTGATAACACCTCTATATATAGTAGATAGCACAGGATCCACCATTCACAATATGTGATGTCACAGCTCACCTCCTCCTCCTCCTGAACAATGACTGATAACACCTCTATATACAGTAGCTAACATAGGATCCACCATTCACAATAGGTGATGTCACAGCTCACCTCCTCCTCCTGTACAATGACTGATAACACCTCTATATACAGTAGATAACACAGGATCCAGCATTCACAATAGGTGATATCACAGCTCACCTCCTCCTCCTGTACAATGACTGATATCACCTCTCTATACAGTAGGTAACACAGGATCCACCATTCACAATAGGTGATGTCACAGCTCACCTCCTCCTCCTCCTGTACAATGACTGATAACACCTCTATATATAGTAGATAGCACAGGATCCACCATTCACAATAGGTGATGTCACAGCTCACCTCCTCCTCCTCCTGTACAATGACTGATAACACCTCTATATACAGTAGCTAACATAGGATCCACCATTCACAATAGGTGATGTCACAGCTCACCTCCTCCTCCTGTACAATGACTGATAACACCTCTATATACAGTAGATAACACAGGATCCAGCATTCACAATAGGTGATGTCACAGCTCACCTCCTCCCCCTCCTGTACAATGACTGATAACACCTCTATATACAGGAGCTAACACAGGATCCACCATTCACAATAGGTGATATCACAGCTCACCTCCTCCTCCTGTACAATGACTGATAACACCTCTATATACAGGAGCTAACACAGGATCCACCATTCACAATAGGTGATGTCACAGCTCACCTCCTCCTGTACAATGACTCATAACACCTCTATATACAGTAGGTAACACAGGATCCACCATTCACAATAGGTGATATCACAGCTCACCTCCTCCTCCTGTACAATGACTGATAACACCTCTATATACAGTAGATAACACAGGATCCACCATTCACAATAGGTGATGTCACAGCTCACCTCCTCCTCCTGTACAATGACTGATAACACCTCTATATACAGGAGCTAACACAGGATCCACCATTCACAATAGGTGATGTCACAGCTCACCTCCTCCTCCTGTACAATGACTGATAACACCTCTATATACAGTAGATAACACAGGATCCAGCATTCACAATAGGTGATGTCACAGCTCACCTCCTCCCCCTCCTGTACAATGACTGATAACACCTCTATATACAGTAGGTAACTGTTGTGAATTTGGATTCTGGGCTCCCCCGGTGGCCGCTTGTGGAATTGGACTTGTCATCCTCTTTCCTGTTTCACCTGGTTCCATCAGTAGTGGGTGTCGCTATTTAAGCTCATTTCTCTGGTGGTTTCTTGCCGGTCAACAATGTTATCTGATGCCTCTCAGTGCTTGTTCCTGCTTCTGACAACTACTAGATAAGTTGGACTTTTGTCCATGTTTCGTTTTGCCTATTTGTTCCAGTTCACAGCTGAAGTTTTGTTACTGTGTCTGGAAAGCTCTCGTTGATCAGGGATTGCTACTCTGGCGTTATGAGTTAATGCCAGAGTTTAAGGTAATCTCTGGATGGTGTTTTGTTAGTGTTTTTCTGCTGACCATGAAAGTATACTATCTGTCTTCTGCTATCTAGTAAGCGGACCTCAAATTTGCTAAGACTATTTTCCTGCTGCGTTTGTTGTTTCATCTGAACTCACCGTCATTATATGTGGGGGGCTACTGTCTTCTTTGGAATATTTCTCTAGAGGTGAGCCAGGTCTTATATTTCCCTCTGCTAGCTATTTAGGTCTTAGGCCAGAGCTGGGCATCTAGCGATAAATAGGAAATGCTACCTGGCTATTTCTAGTTGCGCGGCAGGCTTAGTTCATGGTCAGTATAGTTCCATCTTCCGAGAGCTTGTCCCTCTATAGGCTTGCTATGATCTCTGCCTGCAGAGATCATGACAGTTTGACCGGCCAATAAAGTGTTAAAGACCCAGGTTGAGAAAGGAGAGTTATAAGAAGTCTGCTGGAATTTTTTTTTTTTTTTTTTCCAGTTTGCCTTGCTGCAGTCTTTTTTCTCTCTCTCCTCCTAATCTCTGTATGGCTCTGTGTGCACCTGACAATAATGGATCTTCAGAGTGTAACTGCGGGTTTGAATAATCTCATCACGAAAGTACAAAATTTACAAGATTTTGTGGTACATGCTCCAGTATCTGAGCCGAGAATTCCTTTGCCGGAGTTCTTCACAGGGAATAGAGCTAGCTTCCAGAATTTCCGAAATAATTGTAAGCTTTATTTGTCCCTGAAGTCTCGTTCAGCTGGAGACCCTGCTCAGCAGGTTAGGATTGTGATTTCCTTGCTCAGGGGTGACCCTCAAGATTGGGCCTTCTCATTGCCAGCAGGGGATCCTGCGTTGCGCGATGTGGATGCGTTTTTTCTGGCCTTGGGCTTGCTTTATGAGGAACCTCATTTGGAACTTCAGGCAGAAAAAACTTTGATGGCACTATCTCAGGGGCAAGACGAAGCTGAGGTTTACTGCCAAAAATTCCGTAAATGGTCTGTGCTTACTCAGTGGAATGAGTGCGCCTTGGCGGCAACTTTCAGAGAAGGTCTCTCTGATGCCGTTAAGGATGTTATGGTGGGGTTCCCTGTGCCTGCAGGTCTGAATGAGTCCATGACAATGGCTATTCAGATTGATAGGCGTCTGCGGGAGCGCAAACCGGTGCACCATCTGGCGGTGTCTATGGAAAAGACGCCAGAAAGTATGCAGTGTGATAGAATTCTGTCCAGGAGCGAGCGACAGAATTTTAGACGGAAGAATGGATTGTGCTTCTATTGTGGGGATTCTACTCATGTTATATCAGCATGCTCTAGGCGTACAAAGAAGCTTGATAAGTCTGTTTCCATTGGCACCATTCAGTCTAAGTTTATTTTGTCTGTAACCCTGATTTGCTCTTTGTCATCCATTGCCACGGACGCCTATGTTGACTCTGGCGCCGCTCTGAGTCTTATGGATTGGTCCTTTGCCAATCGTTGTGGTTTTGATTTAGAGCCTTTGGAGACTCTTATTCCTCTGAAGGGGATTGACTCCACCCCATTGGCTAATAATAAACCACAATACTGGACACAAGTAACCATGCGTATCAATCCGGATCACCAGGAGATTATTCGTTTCCTGGTGCTGTATAATTTACATGACGATTTGGTACTGGGATTGCCATGGTTGCAGTCTCACAATCCAGTCTTGGACTGGAGAGCAATGTCTGTGTTGAGCTGGGGATGTAAGGGTATTCATGGGGACTTACCTTTGGTTTCTATTTCGTCGTCCATTCCCTCTGAAGTCCCTGAGTTCCTCTCTGATTATCAAGACGTCTTTGACGAACCCAAGCTTGGGTCGTTACCTCCGCACCGTGAGTGCGATTGTGCCATAGATTTGATACCGGGTTGCAAATATCCAAAGGGTCGTTTGTTTAATCTGTCTGTGCCGGAACATGCTGCTATGCGGGAATATATAAAGGAGTCTTTGGAAAAGGGACATATTCGTCCATCTTCTTCTCCCTTGGGAGCTGGGTTTTTCTTTGTCTCAAAAAAGGACGGCTCTTTGAGACCATGTATTGATTATCGGCTTCTGAATAAGATCACTGTTAAGTACCAATACCCATTGCCATTGCTTACTGATTTGTTTGCTCGTATAGAGGGTGCTAAGTGGTTCTCTAAAATTGATCTTCGTGGGGCGTATAATTTGGTGCGGATCAGGCAGGGGGATGAGTGGAAGACCGCATTTAATACGCCCGAGGGCCACTTTGAGTATTTGGTCATGCCTTTTGGTCTTTCTAATGCCCCTTCAGTTTTCCAGTCTTTTATGCATGATATTTTCCGCGATTTTTTGGATAAATTTATGATAATATATCTGGATGATATTCTGATTTTTTCTGATGACTGGGACTCTCATGTCCAGCAGGTCAGGAGAGTTTTTCAGGTTCTGCGGTCTAATTCTTTATGTGTGAAGGGGTCTAAGTGCGTTTTTGGGGTCCAGAAAATTTCCTTTTTGGGGTATATTTTTTCTCCCTCTTCCATTGAGATGGATCCCGTCAAGGTGCAAGCTATTTGTGACTGGACTCAGCCCTCCTCTCTTAAGGGTCTTCAGAGATTTTTGGGCTTTGCCAACTTTTACCGCCGATTTATTGCTGGTTTTTCGGATGTCGTTAAACCACTGACTGATTTGACCAGACATGGCGCTGATGTTGCTAATTGGTCCCCTCATGCTGTAGAGGCCTTTCAGGAGCTTAAGCACCGTTTTGCCTCTGCCCCTGTGTTACGTCAGCCTGATGTGAATCTGCCTTTTCAGGTTGAGGTTGACGCTTCGGAGATCGGAGCTGGGGCAGTGTTGTCGCAGAAAGGTTCCGACTGCTCCGTCATTAGGCCTTGTGCCTTCTTTTCTCGCAAATTTTCGCCCGCAGAGCGGAATTATGATGTTGGGAATAGGGAGCTTTTGGCCATGAAGTGGGCGTTTGAGGAGTGGCGCCATTGGCTAGAGGGGGCTAAGCATCAGGTGGTGGTATTGACTGACCACAAAAATTTGATTTATCTTGAGACTGCCAGGCGCCTGAATCCTAGACAGGCGCGCTGGTCTTTATTTTTTTCTCGCTTTAATTTTGTGGTGTCATACCTACCGGGTTCTAAGAATGTTAAGGCAGATGCCCTTTCTAGGAGTTTTGACCCGGACTCTCCTGGTAATGCTGAACCCACAGGTATCCTTAGGGAGGGAGTAATTTTGTCGGCCGTTTCTCCTGATCTGCGGCGGTCCTTGCAAGAGTTTCAGGCGGATAGACCGGATCGTTGTCCGCCTGATAGACTGTTTGTTCCGGATGATTGGACCAGTAGAGTCATCTCTGAGGTACATTCTTCTGCATTGGCAGGTCATCCCGGAATTTTTGGTACCAGGGATTTGGTGGCAAGATCCTTCTGGTGGCCTTCCCTGTCACGAGATGTGCGAGTCTTTGTGCAGTCATGTGACATTTGTGCTCGGGCCAAGTCTTGTAGTTCTCGGGCTAGCGGACTGCTGTTGCCCTTGCCTATTCCTAAGAGGCCTTGGACACACATCTCGATGGATTTTATTTCAGATCTGCCTGTTTCCCAGAAGATGTCTGTCATCTGGGTGGTCTGTGACCGTTTCTCTAAAATGGTCCATTTGGTTCCTCTGCCCAAGTTGCCTTCTTCTTCTGAGTTGGTTCCTCTGTTTTTTCAGAATGTTGTCCGATTGCACGGTATTCCTGAGAATATTGTTTCTGACAGAGGTACCCAATTTGTGTCTAGATTTTGGCGGGCATTCTGTGCTAGGATGGGCATAGATTTGTCTTTTTCATCTGCTTTTCACCCTCAGACTAATGGCCAGACCGAGCGGACTAATCAGACCCTGGAGACATATCTGAGGTGTTTTGTCTCTGCTGACCGGGATGATTGGGTTGCTTTTTTGCCATTGGCAGAGTTCGCCCTCAATAATCGGGCCAGCTCTTCCACCTTGGTGTCCCCGTTTTTCTGTAATTCGGGGTTTCACCCTCGATTTTCCTCCGGTCAGGTGGAATCCTCGGATTGTCCTGGAGTGGATGCGGTGGTGGAGAGATTGCATCACATCTGGGTGCAGGTTATGGACAATTTGAAGTTGTCCCAGGAGAAGACTCAGCGTTTTGCCAACCGTCATCGTCGTGTTGGTTCTCGGCTTTGTGTTGGAGATTTGGTGTGGTTGTCTTCTCGTTTTGTCCCTATGAGGGTCTCTTCTCCTAAGTTTAAACCTCGGTTCATCGGCCCTTATAGAATATTGGAGATTCTTAATCCTGTTTCTTTCCGTTTGGACCTCCCTGCGTCCTTTTCCATTCATAACGTTTTTCATCGGTCGTTATTGCGCAGGTATGAGGTACCTGTTGTACCTTCAGTTGAGCCTCCTGCTCCGGTGTTGGTTGAGGGTGAGTTGGAGTACGTTGTGGAGAAAATTTTGGACTCTCGTGTTTCCAGACGGAGACTCCAGTATCTGGTCAACTGGAAGGGTTACGGCCAGGAGGATAATTCTTGGGTCAATGCATCTGATGTTCATGCTTCTGATCTTGTTCGTGCCTTCCATAGGGCTCATCCTGGTCGCCCTGGTGGATCTGGTGAGGGTTCGGTGCCCCCTCCTTGAGGGGGGGGTACTGTTGTGAATTTGGATTCTGGGCTCCCCCGGTGGCCGCTTGTGGAATTGGACTTGTCATCCTCTTTCCTGTTTCACCTGGTTCCATCAGTAGTGGGTGTCGCTATTTAAGCTCATTTCTCTGGTGGTTTCTTGCCGGTCAACAATGTTATCTGATGCCTCTCAGTGCTTGTTCCTGCTTCTGACAACTACTAGATAAGTTGGACTTTTGTCCATGTTTCGTTTTGCCTATTTGTTCCAGTTCACAGCTGAAGTTTTGTTACTGTGTCTGGAAAGCTCTCGTTGATCAGGGATTGCTACTCTGGCGTTATGAGTTAATGCCAGAGTTTAAGGTAATCTCTGGATGGTGTTTTGTTAGTGTTTTTCTGCTGACCATGAAAGTATACTATCTGTCTTCTGCTATCTAGTAAGCGGACCTCAAATTTGCTAAGACTATTTTCCTGCTGCGTTTGTTGTTTCATCTGAACTCACCGTCATTATATGTGGGGGGCTACTGTCTTCTTTGGAATATTTCTCTAGAGGTGAGCCAGGTCTTATATTTCCCTCTGCTAGCTATTTAGGTCTTAGGCCAGAGCTGGGCATCTAGCGATAAATAGGAAATGCTACCTGGCTATTTCTAGTTGCGCGGCAGGCTTAGTTCATGGTCAGTATAGTTCCATCTTCCGAGAGCTTGTCCCTCTATAGGCTTGCTATGATCTCTGCCTGCAGAGATCATGACAGGTAACACAGGATCCACCATTCACAATAGGTGATATCACAGCTCACCTCCTCCTCCTGTACAATGACTGATAACACCTCTATATACAGTAGATAACACAGGATCCACCATTCACAATAGGTGATGTCACAGCTCACCTCCTCCTCCTGTACAATGACTGATAACACCTCTATATACAGGAGCTAACACAGGATCCACCATTCACAATAGGTGATATCACAGCTCACCTCCTCCTGTACAATGACTCATAACACCTCTATATACAGTAGGTAACACAGGATCCACCATTCACAATAGGTGATATCACAGCTCACCTCCTCCTCCTGTACAATGACTGATAACACCTCTATATACAGTAGATAACACAGGATCCACCATTCACAATAGGTGATGTCACAGCTCACCTCCTCCTCCTGTACAATGACTGATAACACCTCTATATACAGGAGCTAACACAGGATCCACCATTCACAATAGGTGATGTCACAGCTCAGCTCCTCCTCCTGTACAATGACTGATAACACCTCTATATAGAGTAGATAACACAGGATCCACCATTCACAATAGGTTATGTCACAGCTCACCTCCTCCTCCTGTACAATGACTGATAACACCTCTATATAGAGTAGATAACACGGGATCCACCATTCACAATAGGTGATATCACAGCTCACCTCCTCCTCCTGTACAATGACTGATAACACCTCTATATACAGGAGCTAACACAGGATCCACCATTCACAATAGGTGATGTCACAGCTCAGCTCCTCCTCCTGTACAATGACTGATAACACCTCTATATAGAGTAGATAACACAGGATCCACCATTCACAATAGGTTATGTCACAGCTCACCTCCTCCTCCTGTACAATGACTGATAACACCTCTATATAGAGTAGATAACACAGGATCCACCATTCACAGTTGGTGATGTCACAACTCGCCTCCTCCTTTTTTCAAGATCAGAGCATGCCTAGAAAACTCTCTCATGGGAGACAATGAGTCAGAATCGGTCTATTGCCTCCTATACAGAAGAGGAAGTGTGAGCCTAGTATTGAGCTTATGGCCATAGTGAAAATTGTAAGATTTCTGTTTGTTTGTTTTTTAAATAGATAGTATATACTACGTAGCCCTGCTATATACTACGTAGCTATGTTATATACTACGTCGGTTGTGTTATATACTACGTCACTGTGCAATATAGTACGTAGCCTGTGCTATATACTACCTACATATTCTAGAATACCGGATACGTTAGAATCGGGTCACCATCTAGTTTACTATATAATTGTCTAAGGGGTACTTCCGTCTGTCTGTCCTTCTGTCTGTCTGTCTGTCACGGATATTCATTGGTCGCGGCCTCTGTCTGTTACAGAAATCCAACTCGCTGATTGGTCGCAGCAAAACAGCCACAACCAATCAGCGACGGGCACAGTCCAGCGCCAAAATGGCCACTCCTTCCTCCCCGCAGTCAGTGGCCGCTCCATAATCCCCTACAGTCAGCGCTCACACAGGGTTTATGGCAGCGCTAACGGACCGCGTTATGCTGCGGTGTAACGCACTCCATTAACGCTGCTATTAACCCTGTGTGACCAAATTTTTACTATTGATGCTGCCTATGCAGCATCAATAGTTAAAAGATCTAATGCTAAAAATAATAAAAAAAATTAAAAATCATTATATACTCACCTTCCGCTGCCTTTCCCGCTCCTCGCGACGCTCCGGTGACTGCTCCATGCAAGCGGCAGGTTCCGGTGTCAAGGATGGTATGCGAGAAGGACCTGCCATGACGTCACAGTCATGTGACCGCGACGTCATCACAGGTCCTGCGCTCATACCAACCCTGGGACCGGAAGCTACCGCGTGCACCACACACAGGGCCAGGACTTCAACGGGCCTTCGGAAGGTGAGTATATGTTTATTTTTTATTTTAAGTCTGAATACCAGGTGGCTCTGTGCTGTATACTCCGTCGCTGTGCAATATACTCCGTGGCTGGGCAATATACTACGTGGCTGTGCAATATACTCCGTGGCTGGGCAATATACTACGTGGCTGGGCAATATACTACGTGGCTGGGAAATATACTATGTGGCTGGGCAATATACTACGTGGCTGGGCAATATACTACGTGGCTGGGCAATATACTACGTGGCTGGGCAATATACTACGTGGCTGGGCAATATACTACGTGGCTGTGCAATATACTACGTGGCTGGGCAATATACTACGTGGCTGGGCAATATACTATGTGGCTGGGAAATATACTACGTAGGCTGGGCAATATACTACGTGACTGGGCAATACACTACGTGACTGGGCAATATACTACGTGGCTGGGCAATATACTACGTGACTGGGCAATATACTACGTGGCTGGGCAATATACTACGTGGCTGGGCAATATACTACGTGGCTGGGCAATATACTACGTGGCTGGGCAATATACTACGTGACTGGGCAATATACTACGTGGCTGGGCAATATACTACGTGACTGGGCAATATACTATGTGGCTGGGCAATATACTACGTGACTGGGCAATATACTACGTGACTGGGCAATATACTACGTGACTGGGCAATATACTACGTGGCTGGGCAATATACTACGTGGCTGGGCAATATACTACGTGGCTGGGCAATATACTACGTGACTGGGCAATATACTACGTGGCTGGGCAATATACTATGTGGCTGGGCAATATACTACATGGGCTGGGCAATATACTACGTGGCTGGGCAATATACTACGTCGCTGGGCAATATACTACGTGACTGGGCAATATACTACGTCGCTGGGCAATATACTACGTGACTGGGCAATATACTACGTGACTGGGCAATATACTACGTGGCTGGGCAATATACTACGTGGCTGGGCAATATACTACGTGACTGGGCAATATACTACGTGGCTGGGCAATATACTACGTGGCTGGGCAATATACTACGTAACTGGGCAATATACTACGTGACTGGGCAATATACTACGTGGCTGGGCAATATACTACGTGGCTGGGCAATATACTACGTGACTGGGCAATATACTACGTGGCTGGGCAATATACTATGTGGCTGGGCAATATACTACATGGGCTGGGCAATATACTACGTGGACATGCATATTCTAGAATACCCGATGCGTTAGGATCTGGCCACCATCTAGTTTAACATAAAAAGATATGTTAAACAATATGGAATCTTCTGATGACACATTCCCTCATGGTCTAAAAAAAAATAAAAAATCTAATGTGCACGGTAACGACCTGATCTTCCCACCATGGCAGATGTAGGGAGAAAGTCAAATGAAATCCAATGAGCAAGAACTTGTGTCCTCGTTGTGCCAAAAAAGTGGCGCCCCATGGTAACACAGAGTGCCTATGGCTTGTAGTATTGGTAGCGTGGAAGCAGTAGGAAATCTGGATGCCACCGTGTTCATTGCTTTGTCTTGTCCATAAGGTCTTTTTCTAAGTTTTTCCTGACTTTGTTCAATTAAGTGGAAAAAAATTCCAAAATAAACTTTTTTATTTATGTGTATATATATATATATATATATATATTTACTTTTTTCCCCTAAAGTATGATGCAGAATAGTGTATTTAGCAGTATATGTTTTCACTATAAGGTTATCTCAAAATGGCTGCCATGTTTTTAAAAAATAAATTATTATTATTATTATTAATAATAATAATAATAATAGTAATAAATTATAATACCATAATAAATGTACAAAAAAAGTATAAAAAAGCAATAGATCATAATGTAACAAATAATAAAGGAAGATAAAGAAAAAATAAAATAGTAGTGAAGCTTTAAAAAAAAATAAAATAAAATAATATTTCTGATTTTCTAAGTTAGTTTACAAATTACAAGTTCAAAATAGCTGCCTGTTTAAAAAAAATCAATATATAAAAAAAATAAAAAAAAATTATAATACCATAATAAATGGACAGAAAAAGTATAAAAAGAGCAATAGATAATAATATAATAAATAATTAGGGCAAATAAAGAAAAAATAAAATAGTAGTGAAGATTAAAGGGAATCTCTCAGCAGGATTGTGCTCAGTAACCTACAGACAGTGTCAGGTTGGTGCCGTTATACTGATTAAAATGATACCTTGGTTGATGAAATCAGTCTTGTGGTTGTTGTGTATGTATATCTATAAAGTTTATTATGTAACATCAGGTCAGTGAGCAATCAATGACCTGTCAGAAGTCATACATATGAAGACCCCCCACAGCCCCATCCACAGGCCGCTCCAGCGCACGACCTTATCATTAACTGAACATAAAGATTAAACAACAACCACAAGACAGATTTCATCAACCCATTTTAATCAGTATTACACATGACTGTTCACAGGTTCCCATTAAAAATAAAAAAATCATATTTCTGATTTTCAAAGTTACTTTACAAGTTCAAAATAGCTAAAAATGTAAAAAAAATAAATAATAATAATAAATTTTAATATCATAATAAATGTACAAAAAAGTATAAAAAATAAACAGATAATGTAAAAAATAATAAGGGAAAATAACCAAAAAATTACAATAGTAAAGCTTTAATTAAAGGTAAAAAAAACATATTTCCAGATTTCAAAGTTACTTTACAAGTTCAAAATAGCAGCCTGCTTTAAAATAATAATAATTATAATAATAATAATTTATAATACCACAATAAAAAAATGTACAAAAATATATATAAAAAGCAAAATATAATAATGTAATAACTAATAAAGGCAAATAAAGAAAAATTTAAATAGTAGTGAAGATTAAAAAAAAATAATATATATATATATATTCTATTTTCGATTTTCAAAGTTACTTTACAAGGTCAAAATAGCTCAAAATAGCTGGCTGTTTTAAAAAAATAAAATAAATTAAAAATAATAATGAATTATAATACCATAGTGAATGAAGAAAAATATAACATAAAAATATATAATAATGGTAAATAAAGAAAAAAATAGTGGTGAAGCTTAAAAAAAAAAAAATCATATATCTGGTCTTCAAAGTGACAAGTAATGACAGAATCAGATGTACCGAAGGAACTTGTTATGTTTATGACAAACACATCTAAAAATACGACCTACAGATGTTGCTTCAGGTAGATTTTCGTCAGCAGAATTTTTAATTTAGAAATGTTATTACCTGAGCCATCTGCCTTTCAAGTTTTGATCTCGGTATATCATCAAAGTAATTTTCATTTCTTCTCCGCCGTCCATCCCCTTGCATCATAATGTGGGAAAAATCCAGAGATCCCCCAGTCGGATACAGCTTTGCGGATTTAGTGACTGAAAACAATGTAAATAAATATTTTAAAAAAATTAAATATGTATTTCCTGTAGTAACCACTAGAGGTCACATAGGAGCTTATTACATACCATTTCTATATTCAACTCAATAATACCACTGTACACAGCAAGCTCTGGAGCTCCCTCTAGTGGCGGCTATGGGTAGTCAGAATGTTATGATTTAATCAATGTCTATGCAGGGGATTTGGAGCTCGGTATCAAAGAAACAGAGCTCTGATCACTACAAAGATTTATATTTTACTTTTTGACACTAGTCTCCAAAGAGAGACTCTCAAGCTACATTGACAACACTTTTTACTATACACTTAGGGTCCTTACACTAATGCACATACAGCTCCCATAATCCTACCATATAATGTCTAAATAACATGCAGTATCACAATGCTTCCCGAGAGAGGTGACCCAACATTCATCATCCTATACATTGGGACCCTCAGAATCCAAAGAATGGGCATTCCATGGAGGGGGATGGGTGATCATAGCTCCAATTACTTGTAAGAGTCTATGGGACCAATAACGCTCATGTGTGACCACCACTCATATAAACAGTTTATGGTCACAGATGTGCAGTATCGCTCCATTCATGGGAAACCCTTTCCCGGTGGATAACCCAGTGGTTGGATTTCCACTGATCATACATTTATCTCCTGTCTAGTGGATAGCTGATGAATTTTGTTGGTGAGATAACCCCTTTAAGAAGCCCACATAGAACATGAATTCAGTAAATAAATACATCCATATAGTGCTAAGTACTAAGTGGTTTTATGGTTCATTTTTATTTGTTGTCACGCCCACAGGTGATGCATGCGCTTCGTGGACCCACTGTGCCACAGGGCCCGCTTTGCCTAGAGAGGGGCGTAGCTAAGCTGCTACCTGGTTTTCACTGGAGCTCCTGATGGTGGACTCAGGCCTGAGCTGCAGGTAGCCGCCATGGACCCCTAGGCAGTCCACGGTGCTGGAGCTACTGACCCCAAGAGTCAGGTTCGCTGACAGGGATATGGACTTGGGCTCCATTCAGACTATTAGGTTCTGGATCCTCTGCAGAACTCTTACTGACACCGGACACAGATTCGGGCTCCAGTCAGAATACTAGGTTCAGGATCTTTGGGCAGAATGTTTACTGACATGGAGTCTCCGAGACAGGGCTGATCTGGAGACTGACTTAAGCAGTCCGGATACACGGAATACTTGGGTATGCACAAATTCAGACAAAAAGGGTCTCGGATACTGATTCAGGTACCACCGGAGCAGCTTCAGGTTCTGGCACTGGCCACACCAGAACCAGGGACTTCAGGTTCAGGACACTGGCCACACAAGAACCAGGGTCTACGGGTGCAGGACTGGCCACGCAAGGACCAGTGACTTCAGTTTCAGGACTGGAGACACAAGGAACAGGGACTTCAGGTTCAGAACACTGGCCACACAAGGCCAGGGACTTCAGGTTCAGGACACTGGCCACACAAGGACCAGGTACTATGGGTTCACGACACTGGCCACGCAACGTCCAGGGACATCAGGTTCAGGACTGCCCACACAAGGAACAGGGACTTTAGGTTCAGGACACTGGCCACACAAGGACCAGGGACTATGGGTTCGGAATACTGGCCACACAAGGACCAGGGACTTCAGGTTCAAAACACTAGCCACACAATTACCAGGGACTACGGGTTCAGGACTAGCCTCGCAAGGACTAACGACTTCAGGTTCATGACACTGGCCACCCAAGGATCAGGGACTATGGGTTCATGACACTGACTACACGACGACCAAAGACATCAGGTTCAGGACTGCCCACACAAGGAACAGGGACTTTAGGTTCAGGACACTGGCCACACAAGGACCAGGGACTATGGGTTCGGAATACTGGCCACATAAGGACCAGGGACTTCAGGTTCAGAGCACTGGCCACACAATTACCAGGGACTACGGGTTCAGGACTGGCCTCGCAAGGACCAAGGACTTCAGGTTCATGACACTGGCCACCCAAGGATCAGGGACTACAGGTTCAGGACACTGGCCACCCAAGGATCAGGGACTACAGGTTCAGGACTGGCCACAAAAGGACCAGGGACTACGGGTTCAAGATACTGGTCGCACAAGGGCCAGGGACTTCAGGTTAAGGACACTGGCCACACAAGGACCAGGGACTACAGGTTCAGGACTGGCCACAAAAGGACCAGGGACTACGGGTTCAAGATAATAATAATAATTAATAATAATAATTTTTATTTATATAGCGCCAACATATTCCGCAGCGCTTTACAACTTATAGAGGGGACTTGTACAGACAATAGACATTACAGCATAACAGAAATCACAGTTCAAAACAGATACCAGGAGGAATGAGGGCCCTGCTCGCAAGCTTACAAACTATGAGGAAAAGGGGAGACACGAGAGGTGGATGGTAACAATTGCTTTAGTTATTTGGACCAGCCATAGTGTAAGGCCCGGGTGTTCATGTAAAGCTGCATGAACCAGTTAACAGCCTAAGTATGTAGCAGTACAGACACAGAGGGCTATTAACTGCATAAAGTGTATGAGAACACGATGCAAGGAACCTGATTATGTGTTTTGTTTTTTTTTCTATTTTTAATAGGCCACACAGGGATAGTTAGGTTAATGCGTTGAGGCGGTAGGCCAGTCTGAACAAATGCGTTTTTAGGGCACGCTTAAAACTGTGGGGATTGGGGATTAATCGTATTAACCTAGGTAATGCATTCCAAAGAATCGGCGCAGCACGTGTAAAGTCTTGGAGACGGGAGTGGGAGGTTCTGATTATTGAGGATGCTAACCTGAGGTCATTAGCGGAGCGGAGAGCACGGGTAGGGTGGTAGACTGAGACCAGAGAGGAGATGTAGGGTGGTGCTGAGCCATGGAGTGCTTTGTGGATGAGGGTAGTAGTTTTGTACTGGATTCTGGAGTGGATGGGTAGCCAGTGTAATGACTGGCACAAGGTAGAGGCATCGGTGTAACGGTTGGTGAGGAATATGATCCTGGCAGCAGCATTCAGGACAGATTGGAGCGGGGAGAGTTTGGTAAGAGGGAGGCCGATTAGTAGAGAGTTACAATAGTCCAGACGGGAATGAATAAGAGAAACAGTAAGAGTTTTTGCAGAGTCGAAAGTAAGAAAAGGGCGAATTCTAGAAATGTTTTTGAGATGCAGATAAGAAGAGCGAGCCAGTGATCGGATGTGGGGGGTGAATGAAAGCTCGGAATCAAGGATGACCCCAAGGCAGCGGGCATGTTGCTTTGGAGTAATGATTGAACCGCACACGGAGATGGCAATGTCAGGCAAAGGTACATACTGGCCACACAAGGACCAGGGACTTCAGGTTAAGGACACTGGCCACACAAGGACCAGGGACTACAGGTTCAGGACTGGCCACAAAAGGACCAGGGACTACGGGTTCAAGATACTGGCCACACAAGGACCAGGGACTACGGATTCAGGACTGGACACACAAGACCAGGGACTATGGATTCAGGACTGGACACACAAGACCAGGGACTACGGATTCAGGACTGGACACACAAGGACCAGAGACACAGGAAGCAGGGATCACACTGGGGGACACACCATGCGGGACGGTAAGTATGTCAGCGACCCTGCATGACAGAGGAAAGGGAACCATTTAGGGGTGCTGACATTAGCGTTACAGTCAGAAAACAGGACAACTAATACATCGACCATTACAGCTAGAATACTAAAAAACAAATCTACCCTGCACTAGTACATAACTAAGTGCTATTAGTGAACCCTTAACCCCTTCACCCCGAAGCCTGTTTTCACCTAAGTGACAGGGCCAATTTTTACAATTCTGACCAGTCACTTTATGAGGTCATAACTCTGAAACGCTTCAACGGATCCTGGTGATTCTGACATTGTTTTCTCGTGACATATTGTACTTTATGATAGTGGTAAAACTTCTTCGATATGACTTGCATTTATTTGTGAAAAAAACAGAAATTTGTCGAAAATTATGAAAATTTAGCAATTTTCAAATTTTTCGTTTTTATGCCCTTAAATTAGAGAGTTATATCACATAATAAAGTTAATAAACAACATTTCCCTCATGTCTGCTTTACATCAGCACAATTTTGGAAACATAATTTTTTTTTGTTAGGGAGTTATAAGGGTTAAAAGTTGACCAGCGATTTCTCATTTTTGCAACAAAATTTGCAAAACCATTTTTTTTACGGACCACCTCACACTTGAAGTGACTTTGAGGGGTCTATATGACAGAAAATGCCCAAAAGTGACACCATTCTAAAAACTGCACCCCCCAAGGTACTCAAAACCACATTCAAAAAGTTTATTAACCCTTCAGGTGATGCACAGGAATTTTTGGAATGTTTAAAAAAAATTGAACATTTAATTTTTTTTTCACAAAATGTTTACTTCAGATCCAATTTGTTTTATTTTACCAAGGGTAACAGGAGAAATTGGACCACAAAAGTCGTTGTACACCGATACCCCACATGTTGGGGTAAACCATTGTTTGGGCACATGGCAGAGCTCGGAAGGGAAGGAGCGCCATTTGACTTTTCAATGCAAGATTTGCTGGAATTGAGATCGGAACCCATGTCGCGATTGGAGAGCCCCTGACGTGCCTAAACAGTGGAAACCCCACAAGTGACACCATTTTGGAAAGTAGACCCTCTAAGGAACTAATCTACATGTGTGGTGAGCACTTTGAACCTCCAAGTGCTTCACAGAAGTTTATAATGTAGAGCGTAAAAAAAATTTCATATTAATTTTCACAAAAAATGATCTTTTCGCCCCAAATTTTTTATTTTCCCAAGGGTGACAGGATAAATTGGACCCCAAAAGTTGTTGTGCAATTTGTCCTGAGTACGCTGATACTTCATATATGGGGATAAACCACTGTTTGGGCGCATGGCAGAGCTCGGAAGGGAAGGAGCACCGTTTGACTTTTCAATGCAAAATTGGCTGGAATTGAGATCGGAACCCATGTCGCGTTTGGAGAGCCCCTGACGTGCCTAAACAGTAGAAACCCCCCACAAGTGACCCCATTTTGTAAAGAAGACCCCCTAAGGAACTTATCTAGATGTGTGGTGAGCACTTTTAACCCCCAATTGTTTCACTAAAGTTAAGAATGTAGCGCTGTGAAAATTAAAAAATCATTTTTTCTTTCCACAAAATGATATTTTAGCCCCCCACATTTTTATTTTCCCAAGGGTAACAGGAGAAATTGGACCACAAAAGTTGTTGTCCAATTTGTGCTGAGTACGCTGATACCTCATATATGGGGGGGAACCACTGTTTGGGTGCACGGCAGAGCTCGGAACGGAAGGACCGTCGTTTGAAATGCAGACTTAGATGGATTGGTCTGCAGGCGTCATGTTGCATTTGCAGAGTCCCTGATGTACCTAAACAGTAGAAACCCCCCACAAGTGACCCCATATTGGAAACTGTTATGACCCCAATGGCGAGGGTCTCAGAGGAACGTGGAAGTCTGCAGAATACAAAAATCCAGCTCATAGGGCAGTGGTAACTGGGTTGACCATATATCTACTCCTAACGCCAACACTAGAAGTAGCCGGGGATCATTCCTACGTTGATTCTAGATGACACGCGCCAGCCGGAGAATCTAGCTACCCCTAGTAGAGGAAAACAAAGACCTTTCTTGCCTCCAGAGAAGGGGACCCCAAAGCTGGATAGAAGCCCCCCACAAATAATGACGGTGAGGTAAGAGGAAATGACAAACACAGAAATGAACCAGGTTTAGCACAGAGAGGCCCGCTTACTGATAGCAGAATAAAGAAAGGTAACTTATATGGTCAACAAAAACCCTATCAAAATCCACACTGGAAATTCAAGAACCCCCGAACCGTCTAACGGTCCGGGGGGAGAACACCAGCCCCCCTAGAGCTTCCAGCAAAGGTCAGGATATAGATTTGGAACAAGCTGGACAAAAATAAAAAACCAAAACAAATAGCAAAAAGCAAAAGGCAGACTTAGCTGATATAACTGGAACCAGGATCAGTAGACAAGAGCACAGCAGACTAGCTCTGATAACTACATTGCCAGGCATTGAACTGAAGGTCCAGGGAGCTTATATAGCAACACCCCTAACTAACGACCCAGGTGCGGATAAAAGGAATGACAGAAAAACCAGAGTCAAAAAACTAGTAACCACTAGAGGGAGCAAAAAGCAAATTCACAACAGTACCCCCCCCTTAGTGAGGGGTCACCGAACCCTCACCACGACCACCAGGGCGATCAGGATGAGCGGCATGAAAGGCACGAACTAAATCGGCCGCATGAACATCAGAGGCGACCACCCAGGAATTATCCTCCTGACCATAGCCCTTCCACTTGACCAGGTACTGAAGCCTCCGCCTGGAGAGGTGAGAATCCAAGATCTTCTCCACCACGTACTCCAACTCGCCCTCAACCAACACCGGAGCAGGAGGCTCAGCAGAAGGAACTACAGGCACAATGTACCGCCGCAACAAGGACCTATGAAATACATTGTGAATAGCAAACGACACAGGAAGATCCAGACGAAAAGATACAGGATTAAGGATTTCCAATATCTTGTAAGGCCCAATAAAACGAGGTTTAAATTTGGGAGAGGAGACCTTCATAGGAACAAAGCGGGAAGAAAGCCATACCAAATCCCCAACGCGTAGTCGGGGACCCACACCGCGGCGGCGGTTGGCAAAGCGCTGAGCCTTCTCCTGTGACAACTTCAAGTTGTCCACCACATGATTCCAGATCTGCTGCAACCTATCCACCACAGAATCCACCCCAGGACAGTCAGAAGGCTCCACATGACCCGAAGAAAAGCGAGGATGGAAACCAGAGTTGCAGAAAAAAGGCGAAACCAAGGTGGCGGAACTAGCCCGATTATTAAGGGCAAACTCAACCAACGGCAAGAATGTAACCCAATCGTCCTGATCAGCAGAGACAAAACACCTCAAATAAGCCTCCAAAGTCTGATTGGTTCGCTCCGTCTGTCCATTAGTCTGAGGATGGAAAGCAGACGAAAACGACAAATCAATGCCCATCCTACTACAAAAGGATCGCCAGAACCTGGAAACGAACTGGGATCCTCTGTCTGACACAATATTCTCAGGGATGCCGTGCAAACGAACCACGTTCTGGAAAAACACAGGAACCAGATCGGAAGAGGAAGGCAGCTTAGGCAAAGGAACCAAATGGACCATCTTGGAGAAGCGATCACATATCACCCAGATAACGGACATGCCCTGAGATAGCGGAAGATCAGAAATTAAATCCATGGAGATATGTGTCCAAGGTCTCTTCGGGACAGGCAAGGGCAAGAGCAAACCGCTGGCACGAGAACAGCAAGGCTTAGCTCGAGCACAAGTCCCACAGGACTGCACAAATGACCGCACATCCCTTGACAAGGAAGGCCACCAAAAGGACCTGGCCACCAGATCTCTGGTGCCAAAAATTCCCGGGTGACCTGCCAACACCGAGGAATGAACCTCGGAAATGACTCTGCTGGTCCACTTATCCGGGACAAACAGTCTGTCAGGTGGACAAGACTCAGGCCTATCAGCCTGAAATCTCTGCAACACACGTCGCAGATCCGGAGAAATAGCTGACAAGATAACTCCATCTTTAAGAATACCAACAGGATCAGCGACTCCAGGAGCATCAGGCACAAAGCTCCTAGAAAGAGCATCGGCCTTCACATTCTTTGAACCTGGTAAATACGAGACAACAAAATCAAAGCGGGAGAAAAACAATGACCAGCGGGCCTGTCTAGGATTAAGGCGTTTAGCAGACTCGAGATACATCAGATTTTTGTGATCAGTCAAGACCACCACACGATGCTTAGCACCCTCGAGCCAATGACGCCACTCCTCAAATGCCCATTTCATGGCCAACAACTCCCGATTGCCCACATCATAATTTCGCTCGGCAGGCGAAAACTTCCTAGAGAAAAAGGCACAAGGTTTCATAACAGAGCAACCAGGGCCTCTCTGCGACAAAACGGCCCCGGCCCCAATCTCCGAAGCATCCACCTCAACCTGAAAGGGAAGTGAGACGTCAGGCTGGCACAAAACAGGCGCCGAAGTAAACCGGCGTTTCAACTCCTGGAAAGCCTCCACGGCAGCAGGAGCCCAGTTAGCTACATCGGAGCCCTTCTTGGTCATATCCGTCAAAGGTTTCACAATGCTAGAAAAATTAGCGATAAAACGACGGTAGAAGTTAGCGAAGCCCAAGAACTTCTGAAGACTCTTAACTGACGAGGGCTGAGTCCAATCAAGAATAGCTCGGACCTTGACTGGGTCCATCTCCACAGCAGAAGGGGAAAAAATGAACCCCAAAAAGGGAACCTTCTGTACACCAAAGAGACACTTTGAGCCCTTGACAAACAAAGAATTTTCACGCAAAATTTTAAAGACCAACCTGACCTGCTCCACATGCGAATCCCAATTATCAGAAAAAACCAAAATATCATCCAGATAAACAATCAAAAATTTATCCAGATACTTCCGGAAAATGTCATGCATAAAGGACTGAAAAACTGAAGGCGCATTGGAGAGCCCAAAAGGCATCACCAAGTACTCAAAATGACCTTCGGGCGTATTGAATGCGGTTTTCCATTCATCACCTTGCTTAATGCGCACAAGGTTGTACGCACCACGAAGGTCTATCTTGGTGAACCACTTGGCACCCTTAATCCGGGCAAACAAGTCAGACAACAGCGGTAAAGGATACTGAAATTTGACAGTGATCTTATTTAAAAGCCGATAATCAATACAAGGTCTCAAAGATCCGTCCTTTTTTGCCACAAAAAAGAATCCCGCACCAAGAGGGGAAGAAGACGGACGAATATGTCCTTTCTCCAAAGACTCCTTGATATATGAACGCATAGCGGTATGTTCAGGTACCGACAGATTAAACAGTCTTCCCTTAGGAAATTTACTGCCTGGGATCAAATCTATAGCACAGTCACAGTCCCTATGAGGAGGTAGTGCACTGGACTCAGACTCACTGAAGACATCCTGATAATCAGACAAATACTCCGGAACTTCCGAAGGCGTAGAAGAAGCAATAGACACAGGCAGGGAATCCCCATGAATACCACGACAGCCCCAACTTGAGACTGACATAGCCTTCCAGTCCAGGACTGGATTATGGGTCTGTAACCATGGCAGCCCTAAAACAACCAAATCATGCATTTTATGTAAAACCAGGAAACGTATCACCTCGCGGTGTTCAGGAGTCATGCACATGGTAACCTGTGTCCAATACTGCGGTTTATTTGCTGCCAATGGTGTAGCATCAATACCCCTAAGAGGAATAGGATTTTCTAATGGTTCAAGAGTAAAACCACAGCTCTTAGCAAATGAGAGATCCATGAGACTCAGGGCAGCACCTGAATCTACAAACGCCATGACAGGATAAGATGACAGTGAGCAAATCAAAGTTACAGACAGAATAAATTTAGGTTGCAAATTACCAACGGTGACAGGACTAACAACCTTAGCTATACGTTTAGAGCATGCTGAGATAACATGTGTAGAATCACCACAGTAGTAGCACAAGCCATTCTGGCGTCTATGAATTTTCCGCTCATTTCTAGTCAGGATTCTATCACATTGCATTAAATTAGGTGTCTGTTCAGACAACACCATGAGGGAATTTGCGGTTTTGCGCTCCCGCAACCGCCGGTCAATTTGAATAGCCAGTGCCATAGTATCATTCAGACCTGTGGGAATGGGAAAACCCACCATAACATTCTTTTTTTTTTAAATTCGTTTATTTTCAAACACAAATAAAGTATAGCATACATATTTGTCCTTGTCATTAGTCCGCATGGTTACATTTACAAAGGATAATAAGGACAGCACATACATATGCCAATTATTTCACAGAGGAGAAACTTATGTGTACAATTATAAAACAATCAAACACAAAATCATAAACATAAAACTCTTAAACTACAACCAAACCAAGCCTCCAAAACTATTAAGCCACCATTTAACGATAGTGAACAATATTTCCCTCCCTCCGCTGCGTAGTGCTTGTAGAATAAGAGTCAAACAAACCATGTCCTTGTCTATTAGTCCCGTCATAAGGTGAGATGAGAGGCGTTCCATCTATCCCAAATTTTATTGAACTTGCCCGGGCAACCCCTGTTTTGATATAGAGTGCGCTCATATGTGACAACTGTATTCACCAACTCGATCCAGGATCTAATGGAGGGGGGTGAACTCCCCATCCACCGCAGAGCCAACAATTTCCGTGCCAGAAACAGAGTTTCACGTAGAAAGATCCCCGTATAATGGTCCCAAGCTTCCTCGTCCCATACTCCAAACAGGCAGACCAAAGGCTCCACAGGAACCGGGATTGACAGTACAGAGGTTAATAGCGACGTCACCTCCCCCCAATATTGAAAAACAATGGGACACTGCCATATCAGATGTAGAAAGTCAGCGTCTGGTGAATGGCAACGCAAACAGTCTGATGTCGAGTATCGACCCATCCGAAAGAGTCTCAGTGGGGTCAGATACGACTGATGGATTATATACAGCTGGGTCATCCTGTTATTAACTGACGGAGAGACTTTGAGGGGGGAGTCTAAAATATCCTCCCATTCCTCGCTTTGCATATTAGTGATGAGCCCTTCCCACTTGCTCCTCACCGAGTCCATAACAGAATTCGCTCCCACCGATAGCAAATATGTGTACAAAGAGGAAACAAGGCCCTGAGGTCCCTGTGACTTAAGAATACCTATCAGGGGCAAAGACGAGATGTTACGGTTTGTTCCTACATTCCTGACAAATGACTGGATGGCAGATCTGAGTTGTAGGTATCGAAAAAATTGAGATCTTGGAAGATCATATTTAACCTGTAGCTGTTCAAAAGATCTAAAGACCCCCTGATCATATAAATCACCTATCAACAGGACCCCGTGGGAAACCCAAAAGCCCGCAGACGGGTGACCCACCAGCACAGGGAAATAATCATTACCCCATAAAGGCATCTCAGCCACAATGTCCCCAAATCCAATGACCTTTTTAGTTTTCTTCCAAGTGGATCGCGCCAATCTTATCATGGGCAACAATCGGGGGGCATTTACTTTCCCTGATTCTAGAAGGCCCAGTGGACAATTAGTACCGGCAGAACTAACCAGGTGACTTTCAGAATTAGGGAGATAATTATGAGGCATCCACTTACAGAGTGCCTTGATCTGCCCTGCTAAGTAGTATAAGAAAAAATCTGGTAATGCCGCTCCTCCCCCCTGTTTAGGCCTTTGTAAAGTTGTCAATTTAAGTTTGGGTCTACTTTTCCCCCACACGAATGAAGTAACATAAGAATTTAAGTTAGTGAAAAAGAATTTTGGCACGGTAACTGCGCTATGTTGAAGACAATAGTTGAACTTAGGGAGCAAGATCATTTTTATGAGATTGATACGGCCTGTTACAGACAGTGGAAGTTTACCCCAGGACGTGAATTTCGATTTGGCATATTCTAGCAGGGGAAGGACATTGAGTTGTAAATCTAATTCACTACACCGGGACATATAGATACCCAAATATTTAAATTCAGACACTACAGGTAACGGGGAAAGAGCATCAAGATCAGGTATTGGGGACTGGGACAGAGGTAGTAGGGTAGACTTATCCCAATTAATATATAGGCCTGAAAACCCACTAAATTTGTCTATGGTATCTATTACCTTTGGCAATGTTTTTTCTACCTCATCCATGAATACTATCATGTCATCAGCATATAGACCGATGATATCGGTACGGTCCGCTATTTTAATACCATCAATATCGGGAGCAGAACGTAGACGAATAGCTAATGCCTCTATTGCTAGAGCAAACAAGGCTGGGGATAGGGGACACCCCTGACGGGTTCCCCTATGCAGTGGAATTGACTCAGACATGGAGCCATTTACGATTATGCGGGCCTTGGGTTTCACATATAACACGCTAATCCAATGTAGAAATTTTTCCCCAAAGCCATACCTCTGCAGACAAGCAGACAAAAAGGGCCACTCGAGAGAGTCGAACGCCTTAGCCGCGTCCAGTGACGCCAGCGCCCAACTGTTATCTGGTAATAAAGAGCTATATTGGATCACTGATTGAACCCGTCTAATGTTTATAGATGTACTCTTACCGGGCATAAAGCCTGTTTGGTCTGGGTGTATAATATCTAATATGATGGAGTTCAGTCTGGTCGCCAGTATCTTAGTAAAGATCTTATAATCCACATTTACCAGCGATATGGGACGATAGGAACCACACTCCAAAGGATCTTTCCCCTCCTTCTTGAGCACAATGATATGTGCCTCGTAAAAAGTATCAGGTAGACATCCACCCTCCCAAATCCCTCTAAATACCTTCAGTAACAGCGGAGCCAGTATTTCCCGGTATCTCCTATACAGCTCTATAGGGAAGCCATCCGGTCCAGGGGCCTTCCCAGAAGCCATATCCGTTATAGCTTTCTCTACTTCCTCCAGAGTAAACTCAGCGTCCATAAAGGCCTGCTGGGTGGGACTCAACGTGGGGAATGTTATATCAGATAAATAACTTAGACAATCAGAGACGTTAAAACTACTCTTAGATTCATACAGTCCTTTATAGTAATTATAGAAACATTGAAGAATCCCCTCAGTAGTGGAATTTAGTGAAGCATCAGGTGAGCGAATTTGTATTATCATATTGGATATGTTATGTTGACGCACTAGATAGGCCAAGAATTTTCCCGCCTGATTCCCCATTTCAAAATACGATTGTCGTGTGAAAAAGAGTTTGCGCTTAGATTTGGTATCTAAGTGTTGGGTATATAGTCTTTGTAGAGTCAGCCACTCAATCCTATTATTATTAGTCTGATCGGCCGTATATGCGGCCTCAGCCTTTCTCAGTTGTTGTTCAACCTCATCGTCCTCCTTTGACGTTTTCTTTTTGATATAAGAAATTGTAGACGATAGACAGCCTCTTAAATATGCCTTAAGTGTATCCCAAAATAAATTAACATTTTGAAGGTCTGAATGGGATTGGATATAGCAGTTCAACTGATCAACCGTCCTATCACCCGAATCTAATAGTTTGAGCCAGAAGGGATTTAACTTCCATATTCTACCATTATTCACCTTTCCAAACACAAGTTTAAGTATAATTGGACTGTGATCCGAGATTCCCCTATTACCATGTTCCACATTATCCACCCACTGTACTAAGTTGCTGGATCCAAAGATATAGTCTATACGTGAGAGAGAGCGCTTAGTGGATGAGTGACAGGTATATCCCCTCTCCTCCTGATGACGTACCCTCCATAAATCCACCCAGCCGCTATTTTCTATAAACAGTGCCAGCTGAGTCGGGGTCGAAGAAGGGGGGAAGGGCAGGGGACCCCCAGGAGATCCATCCCCCAATCTCATTCTATCAAGATCACTATCCATAATTAGATTGAAGTCACCCATACAGATAACATGTGCGTCTGGGTAATTTAACACAAAGCTCATTGCCATCTTAAGCACAGAGGTACTGGCCGGAGGAGGGTTGTAAATACACAATATAACATATTCGCGGGAATCAATTAATGCATGGACAAAAACAAAACGTCCCTCCAAGTCCCGTCGAGTCGTCTGAGCCTCCCACCTGACATCTTTATGTACTAACAATGACACCCCTCTCGAATAGCTAGTGTGAAATGCGTGAGCATGCCATTGTACCCAGGGCTTCTGCACGTATTTGGCCGTGTCTCTGGTCAAATGTGTCTCCACCAGGCCCACAATATGGGGATGGTACCGTCTTATCTGAGAAAACACCTTAATTTTCTTTCGGGGTGATTTAATACCCCGTATGTTCCATGTCATGCATATTAGTTCAGACCCCATATTCACTCATTAAAAAACATAATATGCATCGACAACAATAATAAAAGTCCACATACTACGCATAGAAGGTTATAGCAGTATCGAAGGCGGCTTTTACCTAGATACCTACTGAGGCTAGTTAAATTTAACAAGAAAAAAAGAGAGAGAAAAAAAACACAACTTAACAAAAACTGCATAATCCAGGAGCTTAACTCAGCGCTCCCATCCTTAAGTAAACCTGGGGATACCCCCGCTGATTCCAGCGTCCGGTATTGTTGGTATACTAAACGCTCATTGGGAGAGCTCCAATTCAACAGTTGAAGAGTTGTAAATCAGCTTAAAATCTATCAGGGATCTGCTCCATTAGACTTCCCGCGAGAACGTAGCCAGTCCGCCGCTTCTGACGGGTCAGTGAAGAACAAGGAGGAGCCATTGCTGACAACCCGCAAACGCGCCGGGTATATCATGGAGTAAATAATGTTCTTATCCCTAAGTTGCCTCTTGACATCTACGAATCTTGCCCGCTGTTTCTGGAGCTCAGCGGAGAAGTCTGGAAATATTGAGATTGTAGCACCGTCGAGCTTGATGGGACTCTTTTGTCGTGCCAACCGCAGGATAGCATCTCTATCTTTGCAATTGAGGATGCGTGCCAGAAAAGGCCTGGGTGGAGCTCCAGGAGGATGAGGTTTGGTGGGCACTCTATGAGCTCTTTCCACTGAGAACATTGGGGAAAACATGTCTCCCAGCGAGGACTTGAGCCAGTCCTCCAAGAATTTTTCAGGTTGTTGGCCTTCTGCGCGTTCCGGTAGACCTATGATGCGGATGTTGTTGCGGCGCATTCTGTTTTCTAAATCATCAGCCTTTTGCTTCCAGGCATTTGTGGAACCAGCAACTTTTGCCAATTTTGTCTCCATAGGTTTAATGGTGTCTTCCACCTGAGATACCCTCGTTTCCACTTCCGTCATACGTCCCTTCATAGCTTGCATGTCTTGTCTTAGACGTCCCACCTCAGTGTGCACATCCTCTATCTGTCCAGAAAGGGACGTTCTAGTCAGGGATATAGCCTGCATTAATTGTGCAGATGCCTGCGCAAGTGTCAGTTCATCTTGTTCAATCTCATCAGTACTATCAGAGGGACGGTTTTTCCCCCGCTGGGCTTGTGATGAGCTATTTCTAAGAGATCTTGTATTATCATGGGCATCACTCCTAGCAAACTCCTTAAGCTTGTCAGCTACAGATGTACTCTTTGTGCGCTGCATGATTGACCAGTAGGTGGCGTAGCAGGACAGTTCAGAACAGAATCACAACAATGTCCAGAAGCCACACCAAAGTTATTGTATATAGTATGCAGTGCTGCTGTGAACCTCTATGACCAGGAGGAGCACTGATGTATTATCAGGAGATGTATGCTGTAAGAGAACGGCAGTCCCTTCAATAGGGAAAGTTCCAAATAATGGCAGAGAACGGTTTAGGAGGGGCTGGGGGGGTCTGCAAATTAAAGGTGCAGCCGGCTGGAATACTATTTATGGGGAGAACGTGGGGCTCTATGCTCAGAGCTCACACCACGCTGTCCCTGCGTCCATGTGAGGCAAATACGAGCTGCTCAGCCGCGCTGCTGTAATGAGAAGTTGCGCTGCCTCCTCAGCTACAGGGGCATGCGCCTCAGCAATGGCCGCCGCACACAGCCTCCCCCGTCACCTTTATAGCTTCCTCTTCTTACTCGTCGGGTCGGGGGTCCTGCAGCTCCCACCCGCAGGTGTCCGCCGCCCTCTGAAGGCCGAGGAGGATCTTCAGCTGCCGCTACTCCGCAGCGCCGTGCCCTGTATCACAGGATCTCCTGCCGGGAAGATGGCCGCCGCCACATGCAGGGCTCACCACGCCGCCGGTCTCTCTTCCTCACCAGCGTTCCCCAGCCGTCACTTCAGTCCTCACCAGGGGCCAGCAGCCTCTGTGCTTCCAGGAGTCTCGGTAACGGTGAGGTACGTGCCGATTTAGGGGTCCAACGGATTAAATGATATCAGGATATTGAGGAGCTCTCCCAAAACACGTCTCTCCTCACTCACTCCATAGCCACGCCCCCACCATAACATTCTTAATGGCTTCAGAAAGGCCATTTCTAAAATTAGCGGCCAGTGCACACTCGTTCCAATGTGTCAGCACGGACCATTTCCGAAATTTTTGGCAATACACTTCAGCCTCGTCCTGCCCCTGAGACATAGCCAGCAAGGCCTTTTCTGCCTGAATCTCAAGATTGGGTTCCTCATAAAGTAAACCGAGCGCCAGAAAAAACGCATCAAGATCAGCCAATGCCGGATCTCCTGGCGCCAGCGAAAAAGCCCAATCCTGAGGGTCGCCCCGTAAGAACGAAATAACAATTTTTACTTGCTGAGCAGAATCTCCAGATGAACAGGGTCTCAGGGACAAAAACAATTTACAATTATTCACGAAATTCCTAAACTTAAACCTGTCTCCGGAAAACAGTTCAGGAATCGGTATTTTAGGTTCTGACCTAGGATTTCTGATAACATAGTCTTGTATGCCCTGCACACGAGTAGCCAGCTGGTCCACACTTGTAATCAAGGTCTGGACATTCATGTCTGCAGCAAGCATAGCCACTCTGAGGTAAAGGGGAAGAAGAAAAAAAAAAAAAAAAAACTCAGAATCTTCTTTCTTATAATCCCTCTTCTGCAATGCATTAAACATTTAATACAGGCCTGGCAAACTGTTATGACCCCAATGGCGAGGGTCTCAGAGGAACGTGGAAGTCTGCAGAATACAAAAATCCAGCTCATAGGGCAGTGGTAACTGGGTTGACCATATATCTACTCCTAACGCCAACACTAGAAGTAGCCGGGGATCATTCCTACGTTGATTCTAGATGACACGCGCCAGCCGGAGAATCTAGCTACCCCTAGTAGAGGAAAACAAAGACCTTTCTTGCCTCCAGAGAAGGGGACCCCAAAGCTGGATAGAAGCCCCCCACAAATAATGACGGTGAGGTAAGAGGAAATGACAAACACAGAAATGAACCAGGTTTAGCACAGAGAGGCCCGCTTACTGATAGCAGAATAAAGAAAGGTAACTTATATGGTCAACAAAAACCCTATCAAAATCCACACTGGAAATTCAAGAACCCCCGAACCGTCTAACGGTCCGGGGGGAGAACACCAGCCCCCCTAGAGCTTCCAGCAAAGGTCAGGATATAGATTTGGAACAAGCTGGACAAAAATAAAAAACCAAAACAAATAGCAAAAAGCAAAAGGCAGACTTAGCTGATATAACTGGAACCAGGATCAGTAGACAAGAGCACAGCAGACTAGCTCTGATAACTACATTGCCAGGCATTGAACTGAAGGTCCAGGGAGCTTATATAGCAACACCCCTAACTAACGACCCAGGTGCGGATAAAAGGAATGACAGAAAAACCAGAGTCAAAAAACTAGTAACCACTAGAGGGAGCAAAAAGCAAATTCACAACAGGAAACTAGATCCCCCAAGGAACTTATCTAGATGTGTTGTGAGAACTTTGAACCAACAAGTGTTTCACTACAGTTTATAACGCAGAGCTGTGAAAATAAAAATATTTTTTTTTCCACGAAAATGATATTTTAGCCCCCCACATTTTTATTTTCCCAAGGGTAACAGGAGAAATTGGACCACAAAAGTTGTTGTCCAATTTGTGCTGAGTACGCCGATACCCCATATATGGGGGGAACCTCTGTTTGGGCGCACGGCGGAGCTCGGAAGGGAAGGAGCACTGTTTTAGTTTTACAAAGCAGAATTGGCTGGAATTGAGATCGGACGCCATGTCGCATTTGGAGAGCCCCTGATATGCCTAAACAGTGAAAACCCCCCAATTCTAACTGAAACCCTAACCCCAGCCCTAACCCCAGCCCTAACCCCAACCCTAACCCTAGCCCTAACCCTAGCCCTAACCCTAGCCCTAACCCTACCCCTAACCCTAGCCCTAGCCCTAACCCTAGCCCTAACCCTAATGGGAAAATGGAAATAAATACATTTTTTTTTATTTTATTATTTTTCCCTAACTAAGGGGGTGATGAAGGGGGGTTTAATTTACTTTTATGGCGTTTTTTTGGCGGATTTTTATGATTGGCAGCCGTCACACACTAAAAGATGTTTTTTATTGCAAAAAATAGTTTTTGCATCACCACATTTTGAGAGCCATAATTTATCCATATTTTGGCCCACAGAGTCATGTGAGATCTTGTTTTTTGCGGGACGAGTTAACGTTTTTATTGGTACCATTTTCAGGCACATGACATTTTTTGATCGCTTTTTATTCCGATTTTTGGGAGGCGGAATGAACAAAAACCAGCAATTCCTGAAATTCTTTTAGGGGGGGCGTTTATAGCGTTCCACGTGTGGTAAAATTGATAAAGCAGTTTTATTCTTCAGGTCAGTACGATTACAGCGATACCTCATTTATATAATTTTTTAATGTTTTGGCGCTTTTAGACAATAAAAACTATTTTATATAAAAAAAATAATTGTTTTTGCATCGCTTTATTCTGAGAGCTATAACTTTTTTATTTTTCTGCTGATGATGCTGTATGGCGGCTTTTTTTTTTGCGGGACAAGAAGACGTTTTCAGCGGTACCATGGTTATTTATATCTGTCTTTTTGATCGTGTGCTATTCCACTTTTTGTTCGCCTGTATGATAATAAAGCGTTGTTTTTTGCCTTGTTTTTTATTTTTATTTTTTGCGGTGTTCACTGAAGGGGTTAACTAGTGGGATAGTTTTATAGAGCGGGTCGTTACGGACGCGGCGATACCAATTATGTGTACTTTTATTGTTTTTTTTAATTTACATAAATAAATGGATTTACTGGGAAATGTTTTTTTTTCCTTTATTTGGGGATTTTTTTTTTACTTTCTACTATTGTCCCAGGGTGGGACATCACTATATTAGATCAGATCGCTGATCTGACAGTGTGCATAGCACTCTGTCAGATCAACGATCTGACAGGCAAGTTCAGGAGGCTTTCCGGCGCCTGCTCTCAGCAGCTCTCAGCAGGCGCCGGCTAGCCATGTCATTTCATGACCCGGAAGGAGTCCCGCGGCCATCTTGGATCCGGGGAGAGCGCAGGGAGCCCCCATCCCTGCGCGATCCCCCTCTATGCCGCTGTCACTACTGACAGCGGCATAGAGGGGTTAAATGCTCGTGATCGGCGCTAGCGCCAATCGTGGGCATTGCTGCGGGGTGTCAGCTGTCATATACAGCTTACACCCGCACCCGATCACCGCGGCGCTCAGCATGAGACCGCGGTGATCGGTGCGTCGTACTACTACTGCTGCTGGCACAAATGCAGTGCCCGCAGCGCAGTACTAGTACGGCACATGGCGCAAAGGGGTTAAAGTGTAACTGTAATTCTCATTTATTGCCCCATAAGTCAATAATATATGTGAAATGAGAAACTCTGTAATATATCTTATCAGAGAAATCTGCTTCTTTCTCCTTCAGGACTGATCTTTTTCAGTCTCAAAATTCTCAATTCAGGTAAAATCTGTTGGCAGTGAAGACATCACATGGCGGCAGACAAAATGGGGGAGCTGTAGAGACTTCAGATATCGATGTACAAGCTCCTTGCACACGGCTCTGCTGCTGTTTGAGTAAGAGACCTGTCCCGCACAATTAGAAGGATTAAACTTCTCACTGTAGATTGTCCTGACTTATATTTTTCCTTTATAATAATCCTTATTAAATTAATTAAAGAAGCGAGCAGTAATTATGTAAGTCACAAACACGGAGATCTAATTTTGCAGAGTGCCGATGATCTTGTATCATTCTTATTAGATTTACCACGACCACTCCATAAATCATGATGTTCATCCAAGAGCCAGGAAACTCATAAGATTTATTAGAACTGTCGCTGATCAAGCAGGGAAAATAAAACCCATTTTAATTATAAAAATATAGATATAAATAAATAAAAATAAAATATTTTATATATATATATATATATATATATATATATATATATATATATTATATGTGTGTATATATATATATATATATATACAGTACAGACCAAAAGTTTGGACACGCCCTCTCATATAAAGATTTTTCTGTATTTTCATGACTATGAAAATTGTAAATTCACATTGAAGGCATCAAAACTATGAATTAACACATGTGGAATTATGTACTTAACAAAAAAGTGTGAAACAACTGAAAATATGTCTTATATTCTAGGTTCTTCAAAGTAGCCACCTTTTGCTTTGATGACTGCTTTGCACACTCTTGGCATTCTCTCGATGAGCTTCAAGAGGTAGTCACTGGGAATGGTCTTCCAACAGTCTTGAAGGAGTTTCCAGAGATGCTTAGCACTTGTTGGCCCTTTTGCCTTCACTCTGCGGTCCAGCTCACCCCAAACCATCTCGATTGGGTTCAGGTCTGGTGACTGTGGAGGCCAGGTTATCTGGCATATCACCCCATCACTCTCCTTCTTGGTCAAATAGCCCTTACACAGCCTGGAGGTGTGTTTGGGGTCATTGTCCTGTTGAAAAATAAATGATGGTCCAACTAAACGCAAACCGGATGGAATAGCATGCCGCTGCAAGATGCTGTGGTAGCCATGCTGGTTCAGTATGCCTTTAATTTTGAATAAATCCCCAACAGTGTCACCAGCAAAGCCCCCCCACACCATCACACCTCCTCCTCCATGCTTCATGGTGGGAACCAGACATGTAGAGTCCATCCGTTCACCTTTTCTGGGTCGCACAAAGACACAGTGGTTGGAACCAAAGATCTCAAATTTGGACTCATCAGACCAAAGCACAGATTTCCACTGGTCTGATGTCCATTCCTTGTGTTCTTTAGCCCAAACAAGTCTCTTCTGCTTGTTGCCTGTCCTTAGCAGTGGTTTCCTAGCAGCTATTTTACCATGAAGGCCTGCTGCACAAAGTCTCCTCTTAACAGTTGTTGTAGAGATGTGTCTGCTGCTAGAACTCTGTGTGGCATTGACCTGGTCTCTAATCTGAGCTGCAGTTAACATGCGATTTCTGAGGCTGATGACTCGGATAAACTTATCCTCAGAAGCAGAGGTGACTCTTGGTCTTCCTTTCCTGGGGCGGTCCTCATGTGAGCCAGTTTCTTTGTAGCGCTTGATGGTTTTTGCAACTGCACTTGGAGACACTTTCAAAGTTTTCCCAATTTTTCAGACTGTCTGACCTTCATTTCTTAAAGTAATGATGGCCACTCGTTTTTCTTTACTTAGCTGCTTTTTTCTTGCAATAATACAAATTCTAACAGTCTATTCAGTAGGACTATCAGCTGTGTATCCACCAGACTTCTGCTCAACACAACCGATGGTACCAACCCCATTTATAAGGCAAGAAATCCCACTTATTAAACCTGACTGGGTACACCTGTGAAGTGAAAACTATTCCCGGTGACTGCCTCTTGAAGCTCATCAAGAGAATGCCAAGAGTGTGCAAAGCAGTCCTCAAACCAAAAGATGGCTCCTTTGAAGAACCTAGAATATAAGACATAGTTTCAGTTGTTTCACACTTTTTTGTTAAGTATATAATTCCACATGTGTTAATTCATAGTTTTGATGCCTTCAGTGTGAATGTACAATTTTCATAGTCATGAAAATACAGAAAAATCTTTAAAGGAGAAGGTGTGTCCAAACTTTTGATCTGTACTGTATATATATATATATATATATATATATATATATATATATATATATATATATATATATATATAATTTTTTTAATTTATATATTTTTATAAATGGGTTTAATTTATATATACACATAAATATAATATATATTAAAAATATATATAGCTACATATGTTGAAAAAAGTCCACGGTCCATCAAGTTCAACCTTCCTCCAATATACATTTTACCACTAAATTATCTATAACCCACAATGTTATGTGTATTGAGGAAATCATCCAGCCCTTTTTGACTAGTGGCGCTCTTCTGGCACTCTCATGTTAAATGCCGCAGTTAGAGATTGTCAGCAGCATCTAACATGTGGGTGGATTGCGATTCCACCCGCAGCTGTTAGGGGCTCATGACAGCTGATGAAATGAGCTGTCATGTGCTGGAAAAGATGCGGGCTCAGCACCGGATCCCGCATCAAAGGGGGAAGACTTGACATATGATGTATATGTAGTCATATGTTGTGAAAGGGTTACACTTTTTTTAGTTTTTTTTAAAATGTGCAATCCAAATGCCTGCCAGTGAACATCTTTGCACCATTTTTAGGCCGTGGTAACTCATCAACACCCACAATTGCTATTGCACCACAGACGTCAGAAATCAGTGTTTTTAAGGCTGTAAGTGTGGCACATGACCACCGCTGTCACTGATTAAGTGCCCCCAGTCACATGTGTTTCAAGAAAAACTGGTAGGGGCAATCGGAGCTTCACCGATGGATTGGTGGGGATAGAAGAAGTAATGTTTTCAACATTTATAGCAATTTTGTATTTATTTGCTTAAATTGGACAACCCCTTTAAAAAAAACACTCCTCCTCATCCGCTTCCTCCTCCTCCCATCAAAGTTGTTATCCTCTTACTATATTGCAGTCATCATATTATACAGCACTGTGTACTCACAATTGTTCATTTTGCCTTTCTACCCAGATAATTCTTCTCTTTTCCATTAGGTCTATGACATCACATAATTAAAAACTGACTAGCTGAATCCTTCTAAGCTCTTTATAGAAACAGGAGGTCAATTTTTCCTGTATGAGTCATGAGTCACTGCAAAAGTCAATGGCAGGGGGGAGGAGGGAGCAGCTTGTTCAAGAGTTGAAGAGGGGGATGGTTTCTGCAGGGACAAGATACTTCCTTTTTCTACATAGAACAGAGAAAAGATAAGAAAGGTAGAAAGGGAAAATGAGCAATTGTAAGTACACAGTAGAATATAATATGATAATTGCAATATATTAATAGGATAAACATGTTGATGGGAGGGGGCTTCTTTAAGGAGGCTTTCTGCCTTAGAAGAGTATTTTTATATTGAGGTACTATACCGTATGGCACACACTGTGTCTAGACTCTAACGCATGCATGAAGGCTTAAAGGGGTTACACCAAAATACATTTATACAGGTGATGTGTGATCAAAGGGGTTTCTTTGGAGATCAGTGGGGATCCCATAAGTGAGGACCAAGGTGATCATACATTTATCATCTATCCTGTGGGTAGGTAAAAAAAATGTTTTCATGTTCCAACCCCTTTTCAAGATTTCCACCTTTATATGATTGTTTCTCCTAATACCAATTCATCAATGACTAAAAAAAAAATGATAAAAAATGTTCTGTATTTTTATTTCATGCAGACCTACGTGTGTCCATCATGACAAACAACAAATCTGACACTGCCGTCATCCTCCTATCTGTCCTTTCCATGCATTTGGTGAGTTAATAAGAAGTGGAAGATAGATGGATGGGAGGAGCTGACTACACTGGGTTTGTTTGTTGTCTGTTACCGTGGAGATGCATAGTTCCATATAGGCGCTATGGAAACAGAGCAGAGGGCAATTTTTTAATCATGACCTCATGGAAAACTGCTTGGTTTTTTATTCCATATACACTGTAAAGTAAAAAAAAAATTAAAAAAAACGTAAAGGTGTTATCTGCTGCCCTTCTATATCAGAAGAGCGCGTTACTGATGACAATACAACTCCACAACGTCTGCCAAGAAACGTGCGTTATCGTGGGGTTATAATATTATCTGATGTGGAAATGACTGGCATTGGATCACCCCTTTAAGGATGCAAATTTGGAGATAAATATCAGTAAAACTGGCCACTTTTAATTATTTATCGACCAATGATTGGCCATAGGGTTCAATTGTTGAACAATCAAATGTCATTATGGAACCTAAATGTCGTCCGTCACCAGTCAGACCCATTGAAATCTAAAAGGATGAACTTTGACAAAGAAGTTAGTGTGTGTCGTGAGGTTATGAAATGCATAAATAAGAACTAGGATCAGAAACAGCGCCACTCTTCACCACAGGCTGAGTCTGGTATTGCAGTTTAGTTCTATTCAAATGCGCTGCAAATACCAGACACAGCCGACGGGTAAGAGTGGCGCTATCCCTAAAAATCATGGAAATAATAACATCCATTATCCACACTTCAGCATTTGCCACTTATATATTACCTGTGTAGTCATTACCACAAGTAGAAACAATATATCCTGCGTCACCACCCGTATGCGCACGATACCTGGAAACGAGACCCGTGAAGGTCACTGAAGCTCATTATCACAAATGTAGGAGGAAAATAGCATCACAGTCATTAAGAAGAAACTATTCCATTCACTGACAGTCAGACTCAGCGGCACGAGTAGCAAAACCAATTAATAACAGGAATAAAACATCAATATTACAGTGCTATATGTATATCCTTACTATTTCCAGATATTCACACTAAAGGGTATGTGCAAACATGGCTTTTTCAGGTGGTCTACACCTGGAATCCCCCTGAAAAAGCACTACAAAAAAAATAATATAATGCAGAGCAATGTAAAAACGACACATGGTCCGTCTTATGTCACTTATTTCATCCGCTTCAGGGTTCCACAATGCTGGAGCATGGAGTCCTAGCCTAAGGCTTGATTCACACATCCGGGTTTCGCAGACCAAGTGCGAAACCCAGATGAATGGAGATAATCAGTTGATTTAGGGCACACTACTGATTTTCTCGTACGAGCGTTATCTGAGGTTTTCACCGATAGCACTTGTACTTATGATATTCTATAAAGCTGCACACATGTGTGATCTTTTCCTCGGACCGAGTGGTTCATGGAAAAAAAAAAATCGGAGACATGTGCGATTTTGAGTGTCAGATCAAAATCAAAATCGACAATGAAAGTCTATAGGTCTGTGAAAAAAATTGTCATCCGAGTGCTCGCCAATGTTGACGGACAAACAGAATGGAGAAAGTGGAGAAACTTTTTTTCTCTCTCCATTTTTCTCGAGAAAAATTGATGCCACTCTGATTTCTCATATGTGGGGAAATCAGTGGTGTGAACCTACCCTTAGGCTGGGTATAAAGAGTAAATGAAAAAAAACATTCATTGATCCAGAAAAAAAACAATTTTCATCCATATTGTCATTCATCTATCATCCATGTGACATCCATATGCTCATTTTTTTTACATCCATATGATATCTATTTTTATACATCAGCGGTTAATAAAATGTACAATACCAAATACAGTTTCCTATGTTAAAGAACTGCAATGTGAAAATCGGATGCTACAAGGTATCTGATGTTTTTAGCGCCTCCATAGACTTGAATGGGCAAGTTCCATCAAAATATACAAGAGAAAAGTGCATGCAGTGATTTTTATTCACGTGGGCACTAGGTCCATGTGAAAAAAACTGACAACTGGACACACATCTCATAGGAAACCTAACATTTCATCAGCCAAGTACAGTAAATGCACAGTGTAAACCCGTCATATAGAATAGATATATAAAAAGATAGAAAGATGTCAGTGAGATATATAATTACTGCAGTGCGTGTGTAGTTTACTGTACCTGTATTTAGCTAATAAATCAAAAATTAAATGCCAAAAATTGCATGGGGTCTCCTTATTTTTAATAACCAGCTGAGGCTAGGCAGACAGCTGCGGGATGGTGTTATTATTCTGGGAACATGGAGCTTCCCAGCCTATTAATAACAGCTCACAGCTGTCTACTTTGCCTTTACTGGTTATTAAAAAGGAGGAACCCCACCAAAAAATGACGTGTGGTCCCCTCTATTTTTAATAACCAGAAAAGGCTAAGCTGACAGCTGCTGGCTGATATTAACAGGATGGAAAGGTGACATGGATATTGGACCCTTCCCAGATTAATAACGCTACCCCCAAAATGGCGCATCCATTAGATGCATCAGTTCTGGCACTTATCCTTGGCTCTTCCTGATTGCCCTGTTGCGTTGGTAATCAGGGTAATAGTTTTGGGGTTGATGTCAGCTGTGTAATGTCCACTGACATCAAGCCCAGGGGTTAGTAATGGAGAGACGTCAGACACCCTCGTTACTAACCCTGTAGTCAAAAGAAATAAACACACACAGAGAAAAGTCTTTTAATTGTAAAAAGTATTACCCAACCCTCTTTTACGCATTTAATACCATTGAAAAATAAAATAATCTGCTGTAAATCCATAACAAGGAGGTCTCACGATGACCCCTGACTTTGCTACATACAGAGGCTGTGATGAGAGGTGACATGAGGACGGCTCAGCACTGCCGCCAGAACACATTGAGATCAGTGTGTAAATCCAGCTGGAAGGTTGTCACAAATGTGGTGATGTCAGTTTGTTATCGTAGTTCACAGCCGATGAACTGCGGTGACCTTACTGATGTCACCGCTCGCAGAGAGAAAATACTGCCAGTTCTCACGCTGCAAGTGGTGACATCAGTAAGGTCACCGCAGTTCATCGGCTGTGCCTTACAGACATATCCCTTACTAACTCTTGGGCCTGATGACATTACACAGTAGACAACCCCAAAACCATAACCCCAATTGTCAATGAACCAGGACAATCAGGAAGAGCCGAGGATAAAATATGCAGGTAAAAAAAACGTATGTAATCCACACATAACTTTATAAATAAAGTATACATCAAAAGGAGACAAAAAGGCTTCGCCTGAGATAAATTGGCAGCTGTGCCGGTATTTAAAAGACACTGTGTGAACATAGCCAGTTTCTGCTATGCAAACTATGTGTGCAAAGAGCGTCAGACTGGAGTACCTTGGGCCCACTAGAGAAAACCATTCTTGGAGCCCACTATGAAGCTGTTGCACCCTGGTAACTTTTTATGTCACCACTCCTCCCAGTTAAACAACTGGGGAGAGCGGTAGGTATGTTTATAGCTGGCACATGTGTTTAATGTTCACTTTGCCAGCAGATGTCAGTGCCTGGGCCCACCAGAGAATCCTGTGGTCCTCCGGTGGGCCAGTCCAATCCTGTGTGCACATAGCCTTAAAGCGAACCCTGTTAATAGGATTTTAAAGCGAACCTGGAATGAATAAATCTGTCTTGTGGTTCTTGTGTAATCAGTGTTAGAAGTTTTCAGTTAATGAGAAGCTTGTGCTGTCTCTCTCTCTCTGTCTCTATGATGAGGAACATGTTTGTGCTTCGGGGAGGCCTGTGGGCTGGTCTCTCCTTGGTTTCTCTGGCTTAGAGCAGGAAGATAAGAGCCTGCCAAACTTCTAACACTGATTACACAAGAACCACAAGACGGATTTATTCGCCCAAGGTATCATTTTAATCAGCATAACAGCAGCAACATGACAATTTCTGTAGTTTACTTAGCAAAATCCTGCTGACAGGGTCACTTTAAGGGGAAAAAAAATGAAATAATATGCAAGAAGACCATTGTGGATCTGTAGATGACACATATAATTTTGTGGTGGGATGAAGAATCCAAACTGTTACATTTTAGCAAATTACCAGAAAAGGAGAAGGGTCTGTTCTACTGTTTAGCTCACAGAGGATTGTCTATACAGGATACAAGTGCAGCAAACTTTCAGCTGCGAGAAGTTTTCGGTCTTCTGGACTATCACGTTAGGAGTTAATGCTCTTTGTTTCTGGATGAATAGGAATCATCCACAAGAAATAGATTTCTTCACTGCACCCACAGATTTCATGACAGCAGCAGCTGCAGACATCCATCGTGGTGCGAGCGGTGCCATGTGTCTGAGATGCCTATAGATGATATCGCTCATCCGAGCCTGCCAGTCGCTCTCAGCTCCGGCTCACCTTAGGGAGCGCTACACCAGTTCGCTTTTTGGCACACCTACGCCAGCCATTTTAATCTGACATCCAATTTGTGTAAGAGCCTTCTCCCTGTGTGTGGCACAAGTTAATAGATGGCACGCAGACATATGCGATGTTTGGACAGTGTCCCAGGGAGGGCCTGGCGGCATCTGTCCCTCTATGGAGAGATAAAACTATGGTTGATGCCCTTGAACACAGCTTCCGCTGCCTGGCAAGAGATGAAGTAGAGGGTAGTATGAATTAGCTGATTCAGGAACCAGGTGGACATCGCACCAACCGGAACAGTGTTGGCCGCCGAATCTTCCACCATGCCTGTCAAAAGCTTATAACTTACCAACCGTTTGCTACAATGGATGGACACTCAGTCCTGATGATGCAGGAATAACACTTAGATAATATTTAAAGGGATACTGCGGAGAAAACTGATATATTATTACAAAGGGATAGGGCAGTCTCTATTATGCTCAATTTACTCCTCTACTGCAAATCTGAGCAGGGGAACTATGTGATTTTTTTTTGTTACATATATTTAAAAATAATAATTTTTCATAACACTATATTAAAAAAAAGAAATCCTAGAATTTTCACAATGGCCATTGTCATCGTACAGGAGGGGGAGGAGGTGAGCAGTGACATCACCTATTGTGAATGGTGGATCCTGTGTTATCTACTGTATATAGAGGTGTTATCAGTCATTGTACAGGAGGAGGAGGTGAGCTGTGATATCACCTATTGTGAATGGTGGATCCTGTGTTATCTACTGTATATAGAGGTGTTATCAGTCATTGTACAGGAGGAGGAGGTGAGCTGTGACATCACCTATTGTGAATGATGGATCCTGTGTTATCTACTGTATATAGAGGTGTTATCAGTCATTGTACAGGAGGAGGTGAGCTGTGACATCACCTATTGTGAATGGTGGATCCTGCGTTATCTACTGTATATAGAGGTGTTATCAGTCATTGTACAGGAGGAGGTGAGCTGTGACATCACCTATTGTGAATGGTGGATCCTGCGTTATCTACTGTATATAGAGGTGTTATCAGTCATTGTACAGGAGGAGGTGAGCTGTGATATCACCTATTGTGAATGGTGGATCCTGTGTTATCTACTCTATATAGAGGTGGTATCAGTCATTGTTCAGGAGGAGGAGGTGAGCTGTGATATCACCTATTGTGAATGGTGGATCCTGTGTTATCTACTGTATATAGAGGTGTTATCAGTCATTGTACAGGAGGAGGAGGTGAGCTGTGACATCACCTATTGTGAATGGTGGATCCTGTGTTATCTACTGTATATAGAGGTGTTATCAGTCATTGTACAGGAGGAGGTGAGCTGTGACATCACCTATTGTGAATGGTGGATCCTGCGTTATCTTCTGTATATAGAGGTGTTATCAGTCATTGTACAGGAGGAGGAGGTGAGCTGTGATATCACCTATTGTGAATGGTAGATCCTGTGTTATCTACTGTATATAGAGGTGTTATCAGTCATTGTACAGGAGGAGGCGGTGAGCTGTGACATCACCTATTGTGAATGGTGGATCCTGTGTTATCTACTGTATATAGAGGTGTTATCAGTCATTGTACAGGAGGAGGTGAGCTGTGACATCACCTATTGTGAATGGTGGATCCTGCGTTATCTACTGTATATAGAGGTGTTATCAGTCATTGTACAGGAGGAGGAGGTGAGCTGTGATATCACCTATTGTGAATGGTGGATCCTGTGTTATCTACTGTATATAGAGGTGTTATCAGTCATTGTACAGGAGGAGGCGGTGAGCTGTGACATTACCTATTGTGAATGGTGGATACTGTGTTATCTACTGTATATAGAGGTGTTATCAGTCATTGTACAGGAGGAGGAGGTGAGCTGTGACATCATCTATTGTGAATGGTGGATCCTGTGTTAGCTACCGTATATAGAGGTGTTATCAGTCATTGTACAGGAGGAGGAGGTGAGCTGTGACATCACCTATTGCGAATGGTGGATCCTCTGTTATCTACTGTATATAGAGGTGTTATCAGTCATTGTACAGGAGGAGGTGAGCTGTGACATCACCTATTGTGAATGGTGGATCCTGCGTTATCTACTGTATATAGAGGTGTTATCAGTCATTGTACAGGAGGAGGAGGTGAGCTGTGATATCACCTATTGTGAATGGTGGATCCTGTGTTATCTAATGTATATAGAGGTGTTATCAGTCATTGTACAGGAGGAGGCGGTGAGCTGTGACATTACCTATTGTGAATGGTGGATCCTGTGTTATCTACTGTATATAGAGGTGTTATCAGTCATTGTACAGGAGGAGGAGGTGAGCTGTGACATCATCTATTGTGAATGGTGGATCCTGTGTTAGCTACCGTATATAGAGGTGTTATCAGTCATTGTACAGGAGGAGGAGGTGAGCTGTGACATCACCTATTGTGAATGGTGGATCCTCTGTTATCTACTGTATATAGAGGTGTTATCAGTCATTGTACAGGAGGAGGAGGTGAGCTGTGACATCACCTATTGTGAATGGTGAATCCTGTGTTATCTACTGTATATAGAGTGTTATGACCCCAATGGCGAGGGTCTCAGAGGAACGTGGAAATCTGCAGAATACAAAAATCCAGCTCATAGGGCAGTGGTAACTGGGTTGACCATATATCTACTCCTAACGCCAACACTAGAAGTAGCCGGGGATCATTCCTACGTTGATTCTAGATGACACGCGCCAGCCGGAGAATCTAGCTACCCCTAGTAGAGGAAAACAAAGACCTTTCTTGCCTCCAGAGAAGGGGACCCCAAAGCTGGATAGAAGCCCCCCACAAATAATGACGGTGAGGTAAGAGGAAATGACAAACACAGAAAAGAACCAGGTTTAGCACAGAGAGGCCCGCTTACTGATAGCAGAATAAAGAAAGGTAACTTATATGGTCAACAAAAACCCTATTAAAATCCACACTGGAAATTCAAGAACCCCCGAACCGTCTAACGGTCCGGGGGGAGAACACCAGCCCCCCTAGAGCTTCCAGCAAAGGTCAGGATATAGATTTGGAACAAGCTGGACAAAAATACAAAACCAAAACAAATAGCAAAAAGCAGACTTAGCTGATATAACTGGAACCAGGATCAGTAGACAAGAGCACAGCAGACTAGCTCTGATAACTACGTTGCCAGGCATAGAACTGAAGGTCCAGGGAGCTTATATAGCAACACCCCTAAGTAACGACCCAGGTGCGGATAAAAGGAATGACAGAAAAACCAGAGTCAAAAAACTAGTAACCACTAGAGGGAGCAAAAAGCAAATTCACAACAGTACCCCCCCCTTAGTGAGGGGTCACCGAACCCTCACCACGACCACCAGGGCGATCAGGATGAGCGGCATGAAAGGCACGAACTAAATCGGCCGCATGAACATCAGAGGCGACCACCCAGGAATTATCCTCCTGACCATAGCCCTTCCACTTGACCAGGTACTGAAGCCTCCGCCTGGAGAGGCGAGAATCCAAGATCTTCTCCACCACGTACTCCAACTCGCCCTCAACCAACACCGGAGCAGGAGGCTCAGCAGAAGGAACTACAGGCACAATGTACCGCCGCAACAAGGACCTATGAAATACATTGTGAATAGCAAACGACACAGGAAGATCCAGACGAAAAGATACAGGATTAAGGATTTCCAATATCTTGTAAGGCCCAATAAAACGAGGTTTAAATTTGGGAGAGGAGACCTTCATAGGAACAAAGCGGGAAGAAAGCCATACCAAATCCCCAACGCGTAGTCGGGGACCCACACCGCGGCGGCGGTTGGCAAAGCGCTGAGCCTTCTCCTGTGACAACTTCAAGTTGTCCACCACATGATTCCAGATCTGCTGCAACCTATCCACCACAGAATCCACCCCAGGACAGTCAGAAGGCTCCACATGACCCGAAGAAAAGCGAGGATGGAAACCAGAGTTGCAGAAAAAAGGCGAAACCAAGGTGGCGGAACTAGCCCGATTATTAAGGGCAAACTCAGCCAACGGCAAGAATGTCACCCAATCGTCCTGATCAGCAGAGACAAAACACCTCAAATAAGCCTCCAAAGTCTGATTGGTTCGCTCCGTCTGTCCATTAGTCTGAGGATGGAAAGCAGACGAAAACGACAAATCAATGCCCATCCTACTACAAAAGGATCGCCAGAACCTGGAAACGAACTGGGATCCTCTGTCTGACACAATATTCTCAGGGATGCCGTGCAAACGAACCACGTTCTGGAAAAACACAGGAACCAGATCGGAAGAGGAAGGCAGCTTAGGCAAAGGAACCAAATGGACCATCTTGGAGAAGCGATCACATATCACCCAGATAACAGACATGCCCTGAGATAGCGGAAGATCAGAAATGAAATCCATGGAGATATGTGTCCAAGGTCTCTTCGGGACAGGCAAGGGCAAGAGCAAACCGCTGGCACGAGAACAGCAAGGCTTAGCTCGAGCACAAGTCCCACAGGACTGCACAAATGACCGCACATCCCTTGACAAGGAAGGCCACCAAAAGGACCTGGCCACCAGATCTCTGGTGCCAAAAATTCCCGGGTGACCTGCCAACACCGAGGAATGAACCTCGGAAATGACTCTGCTGGTCCACTTATCCGGGACAAACAGTCTGTCAGGTGGACAAGACTCAGGCCTATCAGCCTGAAATCTCTGCAACACACGTCGCAGATCCGGAGAAATAGCTGACAAGATAACTCCATCTTTAAGAATACCAACAGGATCAGCGACTCCAGGAGCATCAGGCACAAAGCTCCTAGAAAGAGCATCGGCCTTCACATTCTTTGAACCTGGTAAATACGAGACAACAAAATCAAAGCGGGAGAAAAACAATGACCAGCGGGCCTGTCTCGGATTAAGGCGTTTAGCAGACTCGAGATACATCAGATTTTTGTGATCAGTCAAGACCACCACACGATGCTTAGCACCCTCGAGCCAATGACGCCACTCCTCAAATGCCCACTTCATGGCCAACAACTCCCGATTGCCCACATCATAATTTCGCTCGGCAGGCGAAAACTTCCTAGAGAAAAAGGCACAAGGTTTCATAACAGAGCAACCAGGGCCTCTCTGCGACAAAACGGCCCCTGCCCCAATCTCCGAAGCATCCACCTCAACCTGAAAGGGAAGTGAGACGTCAGGCTGGCACAAAACAGGCGCCGAAGTAAACCGGCGTTTCAACTCCTGGAAAGCCTCCACGGCAGCAGGAGCCCAGTTAGCTACATCGGAGCCCTTCTTGGTCATATCCGTCAAAGGTTTCACAATGCTAGAAAAATTAGCGATAAAACGACGGTAGAAGTTAGCGAAGCCCAAGAACTTCTGAAGACTCTTAACTGACGAGGGCTGAGTCCAATCATGAATAGCTCGGACCTTGACTGGGTCCATCTCCACAGCAGAAGGGGAAAAAATGAACCCCAAAAAGGGAACCTTCTGCACACCAAAGAGACACTTTGAGCCCTTGACAAACAAAGAATTTTCACGCAAAATTTTAAAGACCAACCTGACCTGCTCCACATGCGAATCCCAATTGTCAGAAAAAACCAAAATATCATCCAGATAAACAATCAAAAATTTATCCAGATACTTCCGGAAAATGTCATGCATAAAGGACTGAAAAACTGAAGGCGCATTGGAGAGCCCAAAAGGCATCACCAAGTACTCAAAATGACCTTCGGGCGTATTGAATGCGGTTTTCCATTCATCACCTTGCTTAATGCGCACAAGGTTGTACGCACCACGAAGGTCTATCTTGGTGAACCACTTGGCACCCTTAATCCGGGCAAACAAGTCAGACAACAGCGGTAAAGGATACTGAAATTTGACAGTGATCTTATTTAAAAGTCGATAATCAATACAAGGTCTCAAAGATCCGTCCTTTTTTGCCACAAAAAAGAATCCCGCACCAAGAGGGGAAGAAGACGGACGAATATGTCCTTTCTCCAGAGACTCCTTGATATATGAACGCATAGCGGTATGTTCAGGTACCGACAGATTAAACAGTCTTCCCTTAGGAAATTTACTGCCTGGGATCAAATCTATAGCACAGTCACAGTCCCTATGAGGAGGCAGTGCACTGGACTCAGACTCACTGAAGACATCCTGATAATCAGACAAATACTCCGGAACTTCCGAAGGCGTAGAAGAAGCAATAGACACAGGCAGGGAATCCCCATGAATACCACGACAGCCCCAACTTGAGACTGACATAGCCTTCCAGTCCAGGACTGGATTATGGGTCTGTAACCATGGCAGCCCCAAAACAACCAAATCATGCATTTTATGTAAAACCAGGAAACGTATCACCTCGCGGTGTTCAGGAGTCATGCACATGGTAACCTGTGTCCAATACTGCGGTTTATTTGCTGCCAATGGTGTAGCATCAATACCCCTAAGAGGAATAGGATTTTCTAATGGTTCAAGAGTAAAACCACAGCGCTTAGCAAATGAGAGATCCATGAGACTCAGGGCAGCACCTGAATCTACAAACGCCATGACAGGATAAGATGACAGTGAGCAAATCAAAGTTACAGACAGAATAAATTTAGGTTGCAAATTACCAACGGTGACAGGACTAACAACCTTAGCTATACGTTTAGAGCATGCTGAGATAACATGTGTAGAATCACCACAGTAGTAGCACAAGCCATTCCGGCGTCTATGAATTTTCCGCTCATTTCTAGTCAGGATTCTATCACATTGCATTAAATCAGGTGTCTGTTCAGACAACACCATGAGGGAATTTGCGGTTTTTCTATCACATTGCACCGAATTAGGTGTCTGTTCAGACAACACCATGAGGGAATTTGCGGTTTTGCGCTCCCGCAACCGCCGGTCAATTTGAATAGCCAGTGCCATAGTATCATTCAGACCTGTGGGAATGGGAAAACCCACCATAACATTCTTAATGGCTTCAGAAAGGCCATTTCTAAAATTAGCGGCCAGTGCACACTCGTTCCAATGTGTCAGCACGGACCATTTCCGAAATCTTTGGCAATACACTTCAGCCTCGTCCTGCCCCTGAGACATAGCCAGCAAGGCCTTTTCTGCCTGAATCTCAAGATTGGGTTCCTCATAAAGTAAACCGAGCGCCAGAAAAAACGCATCAAGATCAGCCAATGCCGGATCTCCTGGCGCCAGCGAAAAAGCCCAATCCTGAGGGTCGCCCCGTAAGAACGAAATAACAATTTTTACTTGCTGAGCAGAATCTCCAGATGAACAGGGTCTCAGGGACAAAAACAATTTACAATTATTCACGAAATTCCTAAACTTAAACCTGTCTCCGGAAAACAGTTCAGGAATCGGTATTTTAGGTTCTGACCTAGGATTTCTGATAACATAGTCTTGTATGCCCTGCACACGAGTAGCCAGCTGGTCCACACTTGTAATCAAGGTCTGGACATTCATGTCTGCAGCAAGCATAGCCACTCTGAGGTAAAGGGGAAGAAGAAAAAAAAAACTCAGAATCTTCTTTCTTATAATCCCTCTTCTGCAATGCATTAAACATTTAATACTGGCCTGGCAAACTGTTATGACCCCAATGGCGAGGGTCTCAGAGGAACGTGGAAATCTGCAGAATACAAAAATCCAGCTCATAGGGCAGTGGTAACTGGGTTGACCATATATCTACTCCTAACGCCAACACTAGAAGTAGCCGGGGATCATTCCTACGTTGATTCTAGATGACACGCGCCAGCCGGAGAATCTAGCTACCCCTAGTAGAGGAAAACAAAGACCTTTCTTGCCTCCAGAGAAGGGGACCCCAAAGCTGGATAGAAGCCCCCCACAAATAATGACGGTGAGGTAAGAGGAAATGACAAACACAGAAAAGAACCAGGTTTAGCACAGAGAGGCCCGCTTACTGATAGCAGAATAAAGAAAGGTAACTTATATGGTCAACAAAAACCCTATTAAAATCCACACTGGAAATTCAAGAACCCCCGAACCGTCTAACGGTCTGGGGGGAGAACACCAGCCCCCCTAGAGCTTCCAGCAAAGGTCAGGATATAGATTTGGAACAAGCTGGACAAAAATACAAAACCAAAACAAATAGCAAAAAGCAAAAGGCAGACTTAGCTGATATAACTGGAACCAGGATCAGTAGACAAGAGCACAGCAGACTAGCTCTGATAACTACGTTGCCAGGCATAGAACTGAAGGTCCAGGGAGCTTATATAGCAACACCCCTAAGTAACGACCCAGGTGCGGATAAAAGGAATGACAGAAAAACCAGAGTCAAAAAACTAGTAACCACTAGAGGGAGCAAAAAGCAAATTCACAACAATAGAGGTGTTATCAGTCATTGTACAGGAGGAGGAGGAGGTGAGCTGTGACATCACCTATTGTGAATGGTGGATCCTGTTATCTACTGTATATAGAGGTGTTATCAGTCATTGTACAGGAGGAGGAGGTGAGCTGTGACATCACCTATTGTGAATGGTGGATTCTGTGTTATCTACTGTATATAGAGGTGTTATCAGTCATTGTACAGGAGGAGGAGGTGAGCTGTGACATCACCTATTGTGAATGGTGGATTCTGTGTTATCTACTGTATATAGAGGTGTTATCAGTCATTGTACAGGAGGAGGAGGTAAGCTGTGACATCACCTATTGTGAATGGTGGATGCTGTGTTATCTACTGTATATAGAGGTGTTATCAGTCATTGTACAGGAGGAGGAGGTGAGCTGTGACATCACCTATTGTGAATGGTGAATCCTGTGTTATCTACTGTATATAGAGGTGTTATCAGTCATTGTACAGGAGGAGGAGGTGAGCTGTGACATCACCTATTGTGAATGGTGGATCCTGTTATCTACTGTATATAGAGGTGTTATCAGTCATTATACAGGAGGAGGAGGTGAGCTGTGACATCACCTATTGTGAATGGTGGATCCTGTGTTATCTACTGTATATAGAGGTGTTATCAGTCATTGTACAGGAGGAGGAGGAGGAGGTGAGCTGTGACATCACCTATTGTGAATGGTGGATCCTGTGTTATCTACTGTATATAGAGGTGTTATCAGTCATTGTACAGGAGGAGGAGGAGGAGGTGAGCTGTGACATCACATATTGTGAATGGTGGATCCTGTGTTATCTACTGTATATAGAGGTATTATTAGTCATTGTACAGAAGGAGGAGGTGAGCTGTGACATCACCTATTGTGAATGGTGGATCCTGTGTTATCTACTGTATATAGAGGTGTTTTCAGTCATTGTACAGGAGGAGGAGGTGAGCTGTGACATCACCTATTGTGAATGGTGGATCCTGTGTTATCTACTGTATATAGAGGTATTATTAGTCATTGTACAGGTGGAGGAGGTGAGCTGTGATATCACCTATTGTGAATGGTGGATCCTGTGTTATCTATATAGAGGTGTTATCAGTCATTGTACAGGAGGAGGAGGAGGAGGTGAGCTGTGACATCACATATTGTGAATGGTGGATCCTGTGTTATCTACTGTATATAGAGGTATTATTAGTCATTGTACAGAAGGAGGAGGTGAGCTGTGACATCACCTATTGTGAATGGTGGATCCTGTGTTATCTACTGTATATAGAGGTGTTTTCAGTCATTGTACAGGAGGAGGAGGTGAGCTGTGACATCACCTATTGTGAATGGTGGATCCTGTGTTATCTTCTTTATATAGAGGGGTTACCTCTCATTGTAATCTTATCTGTGATTATATTGAGACTGCTGAAGAGTCTATTGACTAGTGTTAAAGAAGATCTGAGAGCAGCAGGATGTAGGGGATAAGACCCTAATTCCAGCAATATGACACTTGCTGGTCTGCATGCTCTCATTTTGATACAATCCCAGTTTACTCTGCCTCAGATCTAGCAGAGCTAGGAATGCTGAGCTGTGTATAACCCCGCCCACACCACTGATTGGCTGCCTTCTATGTACACTGTATAATGACAGAAAGCTGCTAATCAGTGGTGGGGCGCAGTTGGACTAGTAGTCACCAGACATCTAGTCCTGTAGTGATATAAAACACTGATTTTATTTAAACAGCAACGCACAGCCTAGTAATTGACACATCGCTGGAATCGGTTTCTCTGCCCCTACATCATTCTGCTCTCAGATTTCATAGAAAAAAAAAACCTGCTGACTGATTTCCTCAAGCTGTAAGATTTCTGACTCGGACAACCCCTTTATCAGTGGGTCTATGCAAAGAATTCAAAGCTTTGTATCAGTTACAACCAATATAAAGATATACTAAGAATTTCCTCAGCAGGGACCTGATCATAAAAGTAAAACTACATATGCCCATAGTGTCATTCTTCAGGTCTCTGTCACCCCGTGTCCTTATAATCTCTTCTTCTACGCCTTGTCTTGCATGCTGTTTCTGGAATCATCCCTATTTGGCAGGTTATTCATTTTCACAGATTTGGAACAGATCTGAAATATCAGTCGACATGTGTATCATTTTTAAGAAATGGATGTATAACGTTCTATCTGAGCAACCTATCCGCAGGTCTGAAAGCTGTCACTCCGCTTGTGACTCATCGCTGCAGGCAGACACTTCTTCCTATTCCATGCTCCCACACACCTCCTCCTCCCTAGAAACCCTCACTGTCCACCTCATCTTTCTTTCCTTACTCTGCAAATGTCTACTGTCTCCTTGAAATCCCACCATCTAACCTTTCAATCACGGGGGATGCAATGAAAACGTTTTCATAAAGTTTCCTAGCAGTGATTACAATGCACATTACTTCTGGGGCTATATGTTTAAAATTAAATAGCGACTGCACTTACAGATAATGTCTCATTTGCTAAATCGATAATCTCTTTATTTAAAAATTATGTTAAAAGAATTACTTCAAAATGCCATCTATGTCCGGTCTTTGTGCCCACTGCCTGTTGCACAGTGTAATCTGTCTATAGCAAGATGCAAGGACGGATTCTAGTAAGTGAGACGGGTCTTTGTCTCTCTACAGGAAGTGAGATAGGCCTTTGTCTCTCTACAGGAAGTGAGATGGGTCTTTGTCTCTCTACAGGAAGTGAGATAGGCCTTTGTCTCTCTACAGGAAGTGAGATGGGTCTTTGTCTCTCTACAGGAAGCAAATGGTTATCTCAACAGAAAGTGAGACGGGTTTTTGTCTCTCTACAGGAAGTGAAATGGGTCTTTGTCTCTCTACAGGAAGTGAGACGGGTCTTTGCCTTTCTACAGGAAGTGAGATGGGTCTTTGTCTGTCTACAGGAAGTGAGATGGGTCTTTGTCTCTTTACAGGAAGTGAGATGGGTCTTTGTCTCTCTACAGGAAGTGAGATGGGTCTTTGCCTTTCTACAGGAAGTGAGATGGGTCTTTGTCTCTCTACAGGAATTAAGATGGGTCTTTGTCTCAACAGAGAATAAAATGGGTCTTTGTCTCTCTACATGAAGTGAGATGGGTCTTTGTTATGATCCGGTGGTAGGATCACAAAACTGACCTGATAGGTAAACCTGAATATTAGGACAAGCTCTGGGGATGTGGGAACTATACTGACCGCAACCCTGATCCTATCCACACACACTAAAGGCAGCCGTGGAGCGTTACCTAAAAACCTAGACGCCTCTTCACAGCCTGAGAAACTAGCTACCCCTAGAGAGAAAGCAAAGCCTCACTTGCCTCAGAGAAATAACCCCAAAGTTTAGACAGCCCCCCACAAATAATAACGGTGAGTTAAGGGGAAAATACAAACGTAGGAATGAAAAACAGGCTTAAGCAAATGAGGCCCGCTAACACTAAATAGACAGAAAATAGCAAGGGATCTGTGCGGTCAGTACAAAACTATCAAAAACTATCCACGCAGAAAGTGCAATAACCCCCACACCGACTCACGATGTGAGGGGCGCACTCTGCACCCCAGAGCTACCAGCAAGAGAAAAATCACATATAAGCAAGCTGGACTGAACTCATCATATACTGAGAAACATATTCAAGGAAATAATGAGCAAAAAGAACTAGCAAGACTTAACTTCTCCAGAAGGAGACAGGTCACAAGGAAGTCCAGGAGAGATCAGAACCAGTACTGAATACAACGACAGCAGGCAACAAGTAAAGGTCCAGGTGGAATTAAATAGGGACCAGCAAAGCAGGAAATGAGGCAGCTGAGCCCTGCTACAGACCCACAGTATCGCTAAAGGCCACCAGAGGGAGCCCAGACGGAATTCACAATAGTACCCCCCCCTTGAGGAGGGGTCACCGAACCCTCACCAGAGCCCCCAGGCCGATCAGGACGAGCCGAATGAAAGGCACGAACCAAATCGGCCGCATGGACATCAGAGGCGACAACCCAGGAATTATCCTCCTGACCATAGCCCTTCCACGTAACCAAGTACTGAAGCTTCCGTCTCGAAATACGAGAATCCAAGATCTTCTCCACCACATACTCCAATTCTCCCTCGACCAAGACCGGAGCAGGAGGATCAACAGAAGGAACCACAGGCACCACATATCTCCGCAACAATGACCTATGGAACACATTGTGAATGGCAAACGATGCTGGGAGGTCCAAACGAAATGACACAGGGTTGAGGATTTCCAAAATCTTATAAGGACCGATGAAACGAGGCTTGAACTTAGGAGAGGAAACCTTCATCGGAACATAACGAGAAGACAACCATACCAAATCCCCTACATGAAGTTGGGGACCCACACAGCGACGGCGGTTAGCAAAGCGCTGAGCCTTCTCTTGTGACAACTTCAAATTGTCCACCACGTGGTTCCAAATCTGCTGCAACCTATCCACCACAGAATCCACCCCAGGACAGTCAGAAGGCTCAACCTGACCTGAGGAAAAACGAGGATGAAAACCAGAATTGCAAAAAAAAGGCGAAACCAAAGTAGCAGAACTAGCCCGATTATTGAGGGCGAACTCAGCCAATGGCAAAAAAGTCACCCAATCATCCTGATCAGCAGAAACAAAACATCTCAGATAAGTCTCCAAGGTCTGATTAGTTCGTTCGGTCTGGCCATTCGTCTGAGGATGGAAGGCCGATGAAAAAGATAGTTCAATGCCCATCTTAGCACAAAAGGGGAAAATACAAACGTAGGAATGAAAAACAGGTTTAAGCAAATGAGGCCTGCTAACACTAAATAGACAGAAAATAGCAAGGGATCTGTGCGGTCAGTACAAAACTATCAAAAACTATCCACGCAGAAAGTGCAAGAACCCCCACACCGACTCACGATGTGAGGGGCGCACTCTGCACCCCAGAGCTACCAGCAAGCGAAAAATCACATATAAGCAAGCTGGACTGAACTCATCATATACTGAGAAACATATTCAAGGAAATAATGAGCAAAAAAGAACTAGCAAGACTTAACTTCTCCAGAAGGAGACAGGTCACAAGGAAGTCCAGGAGAGATCAGAACCAGTACTGAATACAACGACAGCAGGCAACAAGTAAAGGTCCAGGTGGAATTAAATAGGGACCAGCAAAGCAGAAAATGAGGCAGCTGAGCCCTGCTACAGACCCGCAGTATCGCTAAAGGCCACCAGAGGGAGCCCAGACGGAATTCACAACAGGTCTTTGTCTCTCTACAGGAAGTGAGATGGTTCTTTGTCACTCAACAGGAAGTGAGATGGGTCTTTGTCTCTCTACAGGAAGTGAGATGGTTCTTTGTCTTTCTACAGGAAGTGAGATGGTTCTTTGTCTCTCTACAGGAAGTGAGATGGGTCTATGCTCTCTACAGGAAGTGAGATGAGTCTTTGTCTCTCTACAGGAAGTGATAAGGGTCTTTGTCTCTCTACAGGAAGTCGGATGGGTCTTTGCTCTCTACAGATAGTGGGTGGATCTTTGTTTCTCTATAGAATGTGAGATGGGTCTTGGTCTTTCTATAGGAAGTGGTGGTTGCTCTACATCTTTTAACAGGAAGTGGAGGTGTGTTTTAGCTTTTAAACAGGAAGTAGATGCGGTTCTTTGTCTCTACAGGAAGTGGGGTGGGTATTTGTCTCTCTTCATAAAGATGGGGTGGGTCTTTGTGTCTCTTCATAAAGATGGGGTGGGTCTTTGTCTCTCTACAGGCCAGTGGGATGGGTCTTTATTTCACTACAGGAAGTGTAGGGGTTGTTTCTCTGTATAGGAAGTTGGGTAGGTCTTTGTCTCTACATGAAAAGGAAAAGGGTTTTTGCCTCTCTACAAGACACAGGGGTGGGTCGTTGTTTCTTTGCAGAAAGTGGGAGTATGTCTTTGTCTCAATCTGCTTCCTTCCTGTTTGTCATACCGTGCACAGGTATAACACAGAGAGGGGCTTGCAGTTCAGGGCCAGCAAGCCATTTGAGATTGGTAACAATGAATGCTGGAAAGTGAAAGAAAAGGAAGTTCTGGAACCCATACTGCTGGCAGAATGCTGCTGAAGAGGAACTGCCCACTCAAAGAGAGTAGGTGGCAATTTTCAGAGGACATCTTACTAACAAACGTTTGCCAACATTTTAGTGGTTGCAAATCTCTCAGGCATAGCTGAACCTACCTGAACCCTCCCAAAGGGAGACATTTTTTACATTTAGGGAGGCAGGGAAATGTGACATTGAGTCGGCAATGAGTGAGGAGGTCATCAATATGCCTACAGTCATCAGGCTGCTCTTTTCATATCGCATATAGATACTTTTCCCAGGTTCTTACAATCTGAAGTTGGCAAGTATTTATATGTATTACCTGAAAAAGTAAAACTGGCACAAAGGAAATTTGCTCTTTAAATGTTTCTTAAGAAAATTATATTCTTTGTTCTTCCCGAACCACCATCAATTCTATTTAGAGCATCAATTCAGAGCAATTTCATTTAATTAAATTCAATTACTCCTTCCATTTGGAAGCATGTGAACTAAAAGGTCTCCTTACGTTCTCGTACCCATTCAATCTGTGTATTAAAATATCTTGTACCAAGCTCAATCATCCAGGGAACTCTTGTTGATAGCTCTGCTCGGAAATTCTCTACATTTATCTATTTTTAGGCTCCACCATGACCTGTTTCAAGCCTCAAGTGATGTCTCTTTTATCCTGCTCCTTGACAGGCTCTTGTGAACTAGTGACATCTCCTCAGCAAACAACACATTGATCTAAGTTGTTCATTGAGGTTCCTATGGACTAATGATCACAGCAACTGAAAAAAAGTAGATCTAAGATAAAAATATCCAGTGGAATGTCAGCCAACCCAACAATCACCCACCATTAATGGTCACAACCAAAATTTACAAGAATATTCTATTGATTCACAATGATACTTATTATGGAGAGATTTGTGACTGATAATTGGGATCATGGGTGGTCCTTGAGGTGAGACTGGAACAATCCCCATGCCCATTGTTGATAAACCTTCCCCATCTTAGGAAACATGACGGGCAAACACAGGAAGCTCTAGAAGGCTACAGAGTCATCTAGTCCATCTCCGGAACAAAGCATCAGTAATGGCCTCTGATGGATTCTGAGTTAACTTATTCCGCAGCCAGCAATAGACAATGCAACGCAGAGGCTATAGAAGGCAAAGGTTAATTTTTTAAAATAAAACCCAATTGCAAAAATATTGCTGCTGGTAGAATATGAAATGTTTAAGTTCCACCTAGCCTAAGGATTCCCGCAACCTAACCTCAATAAGTCCCCAAATGAAACAGGACTAAACACTCAAACACAAATTCTGCCCCTTTTTTGACCATGAATAGCCCCAAAAATTTGCTGAGTTTTTTTCTGAAAAAATCAGGAATGTCCCGGCAACTATGCAATATGCCATCAATGGAAGTTCAGCAAGAAGACGTATGACAATCAGTAGAATTATGAATTCCCGTAACTCCTAGCCTTTCTTTAAAGTCTCATGGTCATCCAGCTTATTATATACTTACCGTCATTTAAATCCCTCAAGTTGGGACTCTTAGTGAGACGGGGCCTTTAGGCAGAGCTAAGTTTGTTAGAGAGTCCAAAGCTAATTTTAGTCCAGCTCTACCATTGATTCAACTGTGATATGCCGCCGAGTTTGTCTCAGAGTTCAAGCAGAACTTGCACTGTGGTATAGCAGTAAAGCAGACTTGACTCAGTGGCAGAGCTGAGTTTGTCCGAGAGTCCAATGCAGAAATGGTACAGCAGTACAGCAAAGTTGACTCAGAATCCAGTGCTAAACTGGCACAGAGGTATATCATAGTTGACTCAGCAGTAGAGCCGAGTTTGTCTCAGAGTACATGTAGAGAAGACTAAGGAAACAATAAATGCACAATAGGGTCTTATCCAATGACCAGAGGCAATAAAGTGAAATGAGGTGCTCACCTGATTTGGTTGTACATTACACAACAATTGATGGAACTCAGAGTTGTCAGCTACTGCAGACCCATGGGTAAAAAACGGATAAAGTGCCAAGTAGGATAAAGATGGGTTTTCTGTGCTGCTGTTGAAAATCCAAATGCGAAATCCAGGAAACAGGATTGGTAGCAATGCAGTTTATTTTCAACCTGTTTCAAAGTCATCAAACTAGTCTGTTATTTTTTCCGATGAAGAAGTCAGATGACTTTGAAAGGCATTGATAGTAAACTGCACTGCTACCAATCCTGTCTCCTGGATTCCTCCTTTGGATTTTCATCAGTGGTGCAGAAAACCCATTTTTATCCTACTTGTCTCAGAGTCCAGGCAGAGCTTGCACTTTGGTATAGCAGTAGAGCAGAGTTGACTCAGTGGCAGAGCTGAGTTTGTAAGAGAGTCCAATGCAGAACTAGCACAGCAGTATACCAGAGTTGACTTGGGCAGAGCTAAATTTGCCAAAGAGTCCAGACAAAACTGGCACAGCAATAAAGTAGAGTTAAGTCAGCAGCAGGGCTAAGTTTGTCACAGAATCCAACGCAAAACTGACACAGTGATAAATCACAGTTGATTCAGCAGTAGAACCGAGTTTGTCTCAGCGTCCAGGAAGAACTTGCACCATTGTATAGCAGTAGAGCAGAGTTGACTCAGGAGCAGAGGTCAGTAATTTAAGAGGTTAATGAAGAGCTGGCTTAGGGAAGCAGTCCACAGGAGCGGCATGGATGCCTGTTACCTGAATACTAAGGCAGTGTGCCATCGCTTGAGCAAGTCTATAACTGTCTATTACGGAGGATTTATAAACTTTAGACATTATGGATGATCTGTTCTATGTGTTCAATAAAATCAACATAGATGAAGATGCAATAAAAGGGTATGTGTACATTTTCTGAATGGTTGGGGGGGGGGGGTGACCCCCAGAATCCCTTTTCTACGCTGGGGCCAAGGAATTCATATTGACACTTGACACTTATAGCAAATTTTTCCGATTAGCAGTTTTATATTGCACATTTATATTTCCAAGAAGTTATTAAGAGAAAATCCCATTGCCCTCCAAGAACCCGTATAAGTTTTATAACGCTATTATTCCATTACACAGCACAGTTGGATGTAACATGCGCACACAGCTGTATCCCACAGCCGCAGCTGTTATATCTAGTCTGGAGACCCACTACACCAGGCGTACTATGCTTTTAAAGCTAAACTAATCATTTTTATGATATTTATATAGGAAGACTTAATCACATATCATTAATCATAGGTTCTTGTTAGCTCATTGATCGATTATATTCAGTTCTGTTTATTTAATAACATCTATAGATAATAATTATGGGCGCTACATGACGACTTTGGACGCGCCGAATACATACCACTCTGAAGAAGATGAGCAGCACCATAAAGTATGGGGTGGTACAAAGAAAGGGAAGAACAACCAGAGATTCTTAATAATCCAGGGCAGTCACAGAATAATGCAGGCCAACTCAATATCACAGGCGATTCAGTGGTAGAGCTGAGTTTGTCACAGAGTCCAGGCAGAACTGACATGGTTGCAGTTCTCTAAACAGTTAGGTTTAACAAAAGAGCTACTGTACAAGAAAACTCATCAGTCTTGCATCATCTTTATTCTCAGGATCATGGGGTGCCATTAATCATACATTTATCACCTCTCCTGATTGATGCTGTTCATGTGTTAACCCTTTGATGGGGTTTCACAGGATTTATACCCTTAAAATAGATCGCCAATATCCAATCTTTGGGGATCTGACACCCGATACCCCCAACTGAATATTAAGTGATCGTATAGCCTAATAATATGCCATTACATTACAAGATGATGATACTTCTTTAAAACATAACAATCTTGTTGCCTACAGCTGCCACTAGAGGGAGCAAGGGAGCCTAGTGCATACTGTATGTAGAAGCTCCTTTATATCCTCTGCAGATGGTGAATATAGAATAGAGGACATCATTTTCTATTTTTTTTTTGTTAATTAATAAGCCCACAGTCCAATGTAAACTCATTTAATTCCCTTTTGGTAATAATCTGGGAACAAGAACATAATAATTTTTAGATTTAGGAGACAAAGAGTAAATTATTTTGTAGCCCGGAGCCCTGACTTAAGAATGGTTGGACCATGAGAAATATTTATGACCAATCTACAAGAATGGATGATCATTAGGTGGGACCCCACATAAGTTTGGGGGTTTTATGTCCACTGTTTGAATAAAGCAGTGATCAGACATGTGTACTGCTATAACATTTAGGGCCCAAATAATTTTCTTTTCTTTTTGAACTTGTGTTTTTCAACACTATTTTCCGCACCAAATTCATGAAATGAATGCATACGATTCATGAATTTGGGCCGAAGCCCAAGTTTGTCTTATTTTCTGACATTAACTGGTCTTGCAAATATTTAGCGGAAAGTTGCATGTTTCTCAAAATGTCGCAAAAAATGAGCCAAAATAACTGGGGAACATAAAATCACTCTAGAGGGGAACTTGAAAAGAGTTTCGCCAAATTTTGCAACTTATTAAGAATTCACATTTTAGGAATCTGTCTAAATCATCTGTAAAAGACACATTGACATAAAAATGAGAAAAGTACACAGCTGTTTGCTTAGCCTTTACTGGTTATGAGTGGGAGGACCCCACTCAAAAAAATTATATAGGGTCCCACCTAGATTTTGTAACCAGCAAAGGCTAAACAGACTACTGTAGGCTCGTATTAATAGGCTTGGACGAGGCCATGGGTACACGGAGCACAATGAGCTGGGCATTAACATGCGGCTACGTGTGACTGGCAGTGACATCATTAAGGTTACCGCTGGTCACAGGCAGCCGTTCTCACGCTCAGCTCAGTGTGTTCCGTCTGGTGCACTGAGCGGTCGCATCACAGATGTCACCACTCACCACACCATCTAAATGTAGCTGAGTTTGGGATTGTTGTGTGTGACATGAGCATTATGGATTATCTTCGGAAAGATGAGGATCCCTTTGATTTTGATTTTTTAGTTAATAAATGGGTAAGAGAGGGTCGGGGAGTGTTTATTTCAATTAAAGGACTTTACTCTGTGTGTGCCTTTATTAAAATTTTACTATGTGGTTAATAATGGGGGTTTCTGATAGACACCTCTCCATTACTAACCACGGGGCTTGATGTCAGCAATCTTTAATCAGCTGACATCAACCCCAAAACTATTACTCCACTTGCCTCACCAGGGCTTGGAACCTTTTATGGCTATTGGCCCCTTCCCAGAATATTAACACTGGCCCCCAGCTGTCGGTTTTAACTCAGCTGGTCAGGAAAATTACACAGGACCCCAGGCTGTTTTTTTTATTTATTTATTTAACATGTGCGATACACAAACACCCAATGCTGACTACAGGTCTCATCAGCGTCTGCTCTTGCTGATCGCAGGGAGACTAGGCAACAATGATGAGAGCTGCTTTCAGCAACCGGCACATGGGAACAGCGCTAACTGCATTGCTTTTCCCAGGTGCCAGTACGTGTCACACTGATGACATCCGGATGTCATCCATGTATCATCAGTGTGCACGTGTGTGGGACGCATTAAGGACCATGCTGTCGGCAAAAAATGGACATGTCAACATGTCATGGTTTGCATGAGGACACATGGTCCATGGAAACACACTGGCGTGTGTACATGAGTCTATGTGTGTAAGTGTCTCAAGGACATGTGGAAATTGTCTCCACACGTAATGGTGACACTGACAGGTGAAGGAGTCCTTATCATGGGTTCTAGTGATGGAACCCGAATCCATCATACATTTATCACCTATCCTTTATAGGAGTTGTACAGGACTTGTATACTATCCCTTGAATATGTCATCAATATTAGATCGGTGAGGACCTGACACCTGGTAGTCCCCCATGATGAGCTGTTATCAGATTCTCAGGTGCAGAAAAGGATCTAAGAGGTAAGGTTTTTCCTTGTGGAGAGTGACATGCCAGTATGAGGAGACTTAAATGCCTTGCATGCTCCTCTGGGAGATTAAATATGCACATTTTGGATATTTAAGGTGCAGAAAAGAAAGCGAAAACACCACAGCTCAGTACAATGCATAGTGGCCATATTTAGGTACCACAGCTCAACTCCTATGGAGGTGGTACCCAAAAATGGACACTACATAGCCAACGCAGCTGTACTTTTCCAGTACTATACACTGTGTAGCGGAAGCTGAAGACAGCTGATCGGTCTGAGCTATGGGTTTTGGACCCCCACCAGTCTAATACTAATGGCATATCCACACGGACATATGATTGGTGCAACCACTGTGCAGTTACGCAAGGGACCAAGAGATAAGTCGGACCATTTTTCCTCCCCAAAGCCTGTGGAGGTTGTCTCCGGCAAGCCCAAATGCACCATGCTCAGCTTTTTCCTGTAGACAATGAATGGAACAGAAGTTGAGCATGCGCATGTCCATTTTTTCCAAAACGGGACTCCGGAGACACAATCAATAGGGCATTTTTCACACTACTGGTGCATTTTTGTTATTTTTTTAGTTCGTCCACAAAAAAGGTGTTTTTTTTAATGCATTTTCCCATAATTGAAAAAAAGCTCCCTGACTACTTGTTACCATGAACTTGAAGGGTTTGTCCAGAATTAATATATTGATGACCTATCCAAGGGTAGTTTCACTGGTGGACATAGACAGAAGAGGACCCCAGTGCAAGAACAATATATGGGCCATTTGTTCATCATAAAGTACAATTCCAAGGGATCAAGTCTAATTGTATGACGACCATTTGAGAAAAAGAATCCAGAACGTCATACAAGACACAACATTGATGGATAAGGATCATTTTACGGTCTTAACCCCAATTTTTTCAGCAATTATAGTGCAAAAATGAGTCCACCTTCCCACCCTGGATTTCTATCTCCTTCTCCAGCCTAACACCTACATTATATGTGGCAGCCCACTCAAAGTTCTGCTCCAGTATGTAAAAAACACTCGTTAGTGGTACGGCCACAAATGTAGCATCCGAGATGTGCCACTACATGGATGTATCCCCTGCATCCATTATGCACAAAATTAATGCTCGATAATCAGCAGGGATTGGGGAAGAATAGACCTTTATGGCTTTTTTTCTGCCAAGAAACGTTCTTCTAAAAGACCATTATCATGGAATAAATGTTACTTGTACTTTAGAATAATAATGTTGCGACGCGTTTCGCCTCTCAGGATGTATGATACATAATTCTGTTCCCGGGGGAAACTATTTTTAATACATGTCATAGACCTAGAAGTTATTACTTGGGTAGGAGATCCCAAGAGGCGCTGGCATTTATTGTAGGGCAATCCTGGGAGGATTGAGGGGCGGTCATTATAGCATAAATTATCTGGTCACATGACATCTGGCCGATTCCTTCAAGCTTTTCATTTCCTGGACTCATATGTCCCACTGTTCATTAATCAGCGGAGGAGACATAGGACACTAGTGGAAGAATACTATAAAGGCTCCTTTCTCTACAGTAGCTCAGTATAAAGCTTACGTCATTTTTTCCCCATTTTTTTGTGACTTTTTCTTTTTATAAACACGCATGCATACTTTTATACAACCTTTGGTATGAAAAAAAAAAAATGCACCAAAATTGTGAACAAACTTCACGTCATGTCTGCAGAGCCCAATTTTGAGTAGAGCAGAGGTGAACATGCTCAAACTCTACCCTGTTCATTGTCCATAGGACTGCCAGAAATAGCTAAGCGCTACGCACTTGTGCGCCAGAAGATACCCTGACCATTATTGGATGCAGTGGAGCCACTATTATTTATCTGGAAACTGTGTCAGTCTTTTCAGTCACAGTGTGCACTATTTATCTTGATACTGTGTCAGTCTTTTCAGGAACAGTAAGCACTATTTATCTGGATACTGTGTCAGTCTTTTCAGGCACAGTTAGCAGTATTTATCTGGATACTGTGTCAGTCTTTTCAGGAACAGTGTGCACTATTTATCTGGATACTGTGTCAATCTTTTCAGGAACAGTAATCACTATTTATCGGGATACTGTGTCAGTCTTTTCAGTCACAGTGTGCACTATTTATCTGGATGCTGGGTCAGTCTTTTCAGTCACAGTATGCACTGTTTATCAGGATACTGAGTCAGTCTTTTCAGTCACAGTGTGCACTATTTATCTGGATACTGGGTCAGTCTTTTCAGTCACAGTATGCACTATTCTTGTGGATACTGTGTCAATCTTTTCAGGCACAGTAAGCACTATTTATCTGGATACTGTGTCAATCTTTTCAGGCACAGTGTGCACTATTTATCTGGATACTGGGTCAGTCTTTTCAGTCACGGTGTGCACTATTTATCTGGATACTGTGTCAATCTTTTCAGTCACAGTATGCACTATTTATCTGGATACTGGCTCAGTCTTTTCAGTCACAATTTGCACTATTTATCTGGATACTGGGTCAGTATTTTCAGTCACAGTATGCACTATTTATCTGGATACTGTATCAGTCTTTTCAGTCACAGTGTGCACTATCTGGATACTGTGTCAGTCACAGTGTGCACTATTTATCTGGATACTGGGTCAGTCTTTTCAGTCACAGTATGCACTATTTATCTGAATACTGTATCATTCTTTTCAGTCACAGTGTGCACTATCTGGATACTGTGTCAGTCTTTTCAGTCACAGTGTACACTATTTATCTGGATACTGTGTCAGTCTTTTCAGTCACAGTATGCACTATATAGCTGGATACTGTGTCAGTCTTTTCAGGCACTGTATGCACAATTTATCCGGATACTGTCAGTGTACCTCAACATCTTATACATCTGTATAATACGTGGCTCTATTCAGAGTTTTGACTATTTATCTGTATATTATAAGTCTTTATATGCACAATATGCACTATTTATCTGGATACTGTGTCAGTCTACCGAAACAAGGTATACCTATTTATTTGTGTACTGTGTGGCTCTATCCCAGCAGAGTTCTCACTATTTATCTCAATATAATAACTCTTTTTAGGTACAGTAAGCACTCTTTATCTGGGTACTGTGTTGGTCTACCTAGATAGGGTATAACCATTTATCTGAATATAAAACAGGCACTGTAAGCACTATTTATCGGTGAACTTTATCTCTCTATTCAATCACTATTTACCTGTGAACCATCTAGCTCTACCCAGGCACAGTAAACACTATTTATCTGGGTACAGTGTTTCTCTATCCAGTGTAGGGATTGGCTCAGGTGAGCAATGGTAGGGCCGCAGTAATGAGGCAACACACAGGCTTCCAGTCCAAACTTCAGTGGTTTATTGTCACTTTAAACAGTCCGAGACAGAAAGTAAGAGAAAAAACAAACATACTCCAGCTTGGAGAACCACTGGTCTCAGACTCACCCTTACACGGGACGGGCTTAACTAAGCGGCTGCCAAGTCAGCGGCTTCCGCCAGGTGCCATTCCCAGGGTTGCTAACAGTCATATCACCAACCTTTGTGACATGTGTGGGAGAGAAAAACAGTTCAGGCTCCTTCCAGCCTAGTTCCATCCCCAGAAATAACATGTGCCAAACAAAAGAAACTCCATTACATAGTCTATAGCCACACCCACAGGTGAGGTATCCATCACATGGGCTGATCACATGATCGTGACATCACTGCAGGTCCTCAACCTTAGGAAAATAACAGGCCAAAACTTATCCTGCTGGGAGAAATATATCTCCCGTCCAGCACTACACCTTTTACTGCACCACACCCAGGGCCGGACTGGGACTGAAATTCAGCCCTGGCATTTTTAAGCACACAGGCCCACGTCTTGTAACTTCTGTAATCTTGCTCTCTAGATAGTCCAAGTACAGGTCAGCAGCATACAATCAAAACGTTTTGTGTTGCGGACCTGCATAGCTAACAGCCACTGAATTATGGCCAACTTAGATGAGCCAATAATCATGAAATGTGTGTTGGTGCGTCTTCCTGATTATTTCTCATTTAAATAGGTCAGTAATCACCTGATGTAAGAGCAAAATGGTTATTAGTCACGTAAGACGATTTTTAGCCGGCTTAAAAATCAAGGTTCTTGGTAGCATATTGCCCCAGACTTGCGCTCCTGAGAACAGGACATTATTTATTTTCCATTATAGTCTATGGTGCTGCTCACAGGCCCATATGCTTTTGCAGACTGTGTCCCCAAATAAAAATCAGAGACATTTTTCGTTTTTTATCGTTGTCACAGACAAAATGACCTATACAGGTCTATGAACCTGTGCCACTCACGGACAGCACATAGACAGCACCAGCGTACACTCTGCGTGGTCCGTGATTAACATTGTAATGTATAGGAGAAGCTTTTAATTAATTTTTTTCATAAGTGAAAATCACTTAAGTTTCAGTCTGGGGGCAAGCACACATTACTGGGCCATGTGTAGTGACTCATTAACCAGTTTACCGATGTATTACCTTCCTTACAGAAGCAGCAGAGGTAACTTTTAAAAAACGAGACTGGACAGATCGTTTTCATGTTGGGATGCATGTATTTTGTGGCTGCAGAACCAAGGTAAGGGTGTGTGCACACATCTTTTTCAGGCGGATTGCGGCAGGCACCCCTCACCTGAAAAAGCACCTCAAACCTGCCGCATAACATGAACTTGGTGCACAGCAATGTAAAACGACATTGCTTTACCTGCTCCGTATGTTGTTACTTCTTTCAACTGCTTCAGTGCTTGGAAACTGAGGCCATTAAAAGAAGTAGAACAGTGTCACTTGCAACTATAACAGAAACTATCGTGAAAAGACATCGGTGGCACAGAAAAACATGGCGCCTTCAGGTAAAAGACTTGAGATGCTTTCCTGAAGCAGCTCTGCCACCTGAAATAAAATGCTGTGTGCACGTACCCTAGATACAAACACTAGGCTACAGCATCCAGCAAACGCTGAATACAAGAATCATTCTAAGGCCAGGGTCACACTTGCGAGTCTCTCACTTCCGGCACTGTCGCCGGCAGTAGGGACCGGAGTGTGCGGCTGCATGTATTTCAATGCAGCTGAACGCTCCACTCCCAAGTGATGACGGCAGTGCCGGGTATGGAAGCAAGAGACTCGAGTGAGTTTCTCGCATTGCACTCGCAAGTGTGACACCGGTCTAAGGGCCAATGCAGACGGCAATGTATATTCTCTCATCTGATAGAATCAGCAGTTTGCGTTGCCCTTCGAACTTACAGCGCAGGCACCGGGGCCGCAGCAGGACACACGGGCGACTGCTGCGTGTTAACTTCCTCAAAGTGGCCGCTGTTGCGGCTGCTGCTCCGACCGTGGAAGGTCGTCTGGGAAGTGAGGGACACACCGCTGTGGTCACTGGCAAGGCGGTAAATCCGGGAGCCCCAGTGGGACGTTAATGAAGGCAGAGAGTATTGAGTGACTGCTGGGAGGCATTTGTGTTTGGGGGGAAAAGACATGCCCCCCCGGACAAATTCGAGGTATCAGGGACAAATTATAAAAATGATTATTTTAGCATTGAAAGGGAGCACAACTAAAAGAGCCACCTTGACAGAATGCAGCATTAGTGCTACACAAGGTGGCTCATTTAATTAAAAACGCCTGGGGGGGGGGGGGGTGACATGACAGGTTCCCTTTAAATACAACAACTCAAAATGTTTTGTTTGGGGGTAAGCAGGGGTTCAGGAGTCAATATACATGTCGGTGTGGGGTATGTTTCCACGCTCTGTACTGGCAGCGCTTTTGGACGCAGTGGATCCCGGCTCTGCCAAAAACGTTGCCCCCTTTTGTACATGTGGTGATACCGCATTGTATCTATACATAGGACAGGGAGGGATATTTATTTTGTGGAGACTGATTGTCTCCGCAAGATAGACATGCTGCAGTCTATAAAGACGCGTCGCATGTGCGTAATTTTGGGTGTGTCATCACCCGCATCCCTGAACGCATAGTGGAGATGGGATTTCATAAAATCCCCTCCACTGTGCTGTAACATCTCGACACTGCGGCTGCACGCCGCGTTCAAGCCACAGCAAATCCAGACCAAATACGCCCCGTGTGCACATACCCTAAGGCAGCACAGAGAAGGTAAAGGCGGCTGCATTTGTTGACAGACTCAAACACTGGTGACATGTTCCCTTTAAAAATATATTAGTGTGCACAAATCTGCAACACAGTGCAGTAAAATGCAAGTCACGGACATACAGGGTGGGCAGCCTGGGGGCTCATCATTCTGCAGCATTACAGCACATATACAGACACACATACAGTACATATACAGACACATAAGGTGCATATATATATATATATATATATATATATATATATACACACACACACACACACACACACACACACATATACACACAGTACATATATACACATACTCAAACTACAGACACATGCCCTGCACATATACACAGTTTACACATTGAGCATACACATATACTCACTCCTTTCTACAGGCAGCTGGATTTCTTCATCTGATGATGCATCCTAGGAGCAGGGGATCTCAGCTCTGTTGCTAGAGCAGTCATTGCACACACAGGCCTGGGCCCTCCTGTCCTGCTCTTGGCCGTGCATCCTCCAGCTCTGATCCGGCAGAGGAGGGAACGCTGCAGCTGCTATTGGAGGAGCTCAGTGCTGGGATCTTCCAGTCTTTTTCTCCTCACAGCACTGGCCCCGCCCACCTCCTCATTGGTTTCTGTAGCTCCCCTGCTTGTTTTCATTGGCTGAGTGCCAGACAGCAGCAGTGCTGGCGATATGAATCTGGTGCGGCCTCCTAGAGAGGTATGTATGTAAATTATCCCCGCCGGCCATGACCAGGAGCTGGGACATGGCCGGGGATAAATGCCTCCCTTCCCCCCCACCTTGCCTCTGCCCTTCCTTCTCACTGTGGACTCCTGTGTCCCACTGCTGCTGCTCACATGTACAGAGCAGTTGAGACCGCTCCTCCTTCTCCTGCGCGGCTCCGGTCCTGTCACATCAATAGTGCTCCTGCAGAGGGAGCGGCCCACGGCAGGGGGCGGCCCCTCTGGCAAATGCCAGAACTGCCCTATGGCCAGTCCGGCCCTGACCACACCAGATATAGTACACACTATTTTTGAGTGTTCTGTTGCTCTACCAGCCACAGTTTGCCCTATTTCTAAAGGTACCGTCACACTCAGCGACGCTTCAGCGATATAGACAACGACCCGATCGCTGCAGCGTCGCTGTTTAGGTCGCTGGGGAGCTGTCACACAGACAGCTCTCTACAGCGACCAACGATCAGGGGAACGACTTCGGCATCGTTGAAACTGTCTTCAACGATGCCGAAGTCCCCCTACAGCACCCGGGTAACCAGGGTAAACATCGGGTTACTAAGTGCAGGGCCGCGCTTAGTAACCCGATATTTACCCTGGTTACCAATGTAAAAGTAAAAAAAAAAAAACACTACATACTCACCTTCTGATGTCTGTCACGTCCCCCGGCGTCCGTGCTGCTGCTCAGAGCTTCCTTCACTGAATGTGTCAGGGCCGGCAGAGCACAGCAGTGACGTCATCGCTGTGCTCGGCTTTACGGCCGGCACTGACACATACAGTGAAGGAAGCTCTGAGCAGCAGCGCAGACGCCGGGGGACGTGACAGACATCAGAAGGTGAGTATGTACTGTTTTTTTTTTTACTTTTACAATGGTAACCAGGGTAAATATCGGGTTACTAAGCGCGGCCCTGCGCTTAGTAACCCGATATTTACCCTGGTTACCATTGTAAAACATTGCTAGCATCGTTGCTTTTGCTGTCAAACACGACGATACACACCGACCTAACAACGAAATAAGGTGCTGGCCTTCTAGCTCCGACCAACGATATCACAGCGGGATCCAGATCGCTGCTGCGTGTCAAACACAATGATATCGCTATCCAGGACGCTGCAACATCACGGATCGTTGTCGTTCTCGTTGGAAAGTTGTTCAGTGTGAAGGTACCTTAAGGCTTCTTTTACACTTGCCACGTTCTTACACGTTCTTACGCGTTCCCACGTTGCCACGTTCTTACACGTTCTGCCACAAAAACGGGCAGCAAAAATCTTGCGTATCTCCGGTTTTCTGGTTTAGAATAGTACAGGAAAAAATCTGGTATCTGGTTACGGCTTATGCAGAAACAGTATGAACTATTTGTGTGGGTTCCCTGTGGTTCTATCCAGGCAAAGTTTGCGCTTATTACGTTGGCAATGTATTTTTCTATCCATGCACAGTTTGCACCTTTTACCTGGGTATTTTGTCATTCTATCTGGGCACTGATTTCACTATTTTTCTGAGTACTGTGCCATTCTATCTTGGCATATTATGAATTATTTATTAGAGTACTGTATCTCTCTATCCAGGCATTCTATATACTATTGGTCTTGGTACCTTGCCATTCTATCCAGTCACAATTTATTTTTCTTATCCGGATACTTTGTCGCTTTATCCCGATATAGGACACACTATTTATTTGGAAATTGTGTCACTCTATCCAGGCACTGCATGCACTATTAATCTGGGTACTATGTTACACTATTTAGACATAGCATATGCCATGTATGAAGGTATAATTTGATTTTTTTTTTCTGAAAAGTAGATCTCAAATTCCTAATTTTTTTGCAAAATGAAACTTCCCACAAAAAAATGGATGCCAGATGTAAGTGCATATTTCTAAAAAAAATCTTAATGACATGAAATAAATAAAATATTAAATATAATGTTAATAAATGGGCAATAAAAGCAAACATCCTTGCACTGCACTGCCTACTAGAAATTGTAGTTTGATAGCCAAATATCTATTTATACCCTCACACAGTCAGCAAGCCCAGTCGGCAAAGCCTGTCTCCAAACTGGAGATCAATAGCTATCATTTACTCTACAAAATATTTTCTACAGTTTAAGACTCTACTCATTTGCTATTTGGGCAGGGGTCCTTCACTTTTTCAGCAATTTTTCATATTCAAATGATGGAAACTTAACTGACCCCATGATAAGTATGAGGGGCTTTTCAGGACCTTGCAAACACATCTGTGGCTGCCCCAACTCCACTAAAACAGACCATACAGGAGCAAGTGATAAAGTTCTGGATGGGAAATATGTGTCACCAAGGTTGCTAGCCTTGGTGATGTACATCCTAGAGATGAAGGTTCAAGGTTCCAGCGATGTTAGATTGTTGAGAAATTTTTAATGGGATCAGATTTTAGGTCCCGGTTTTAGGAGCGTCCAGAAGAGCTTGGGTGGGAATGACTGATCCCATATCTCCAGTTCAGGTTTTGCAGCTACTATAAATGGCTGCTAAATTAGTTAAGGTGGGTGGTGCTGGAGAAGAAGTCAGATCTAAGTAAGCAAGGAGCAGAGCCTTATAAATTTGAAGGGGTTAGACCGTTTTGATATACTTTGCCTACCCCGCGGAAGGACTGTTGTTTTGTTATTTGAAAAGGCTGTTTTATGTTGGTATGCCGTGAAGGTTTATGAAGTTTAAAAAACCTCACCTTGTTTGACTAAGGGTATGTGCACACGTCAGGATTTCTTGCAGAAATTTCCTGAAGAAAACCGGAAATTTTCTGCAAGAAATCCGCATTTTTTTTTGTGTGTGTTTTTTCCCCGTTTTTTCGCGGTTTTTTTTAGCATTTTGCAAGCGTAATTAGCTTGCAGAATGCTAAAGTTTTCCAAGCGATCTGTAGCATCGCTTGGAAAACTGACTGACAGGTTGGTCACACTTGTCAAACATAGTGTTTGACAAGTGTGACCAACTTTTTACTATAGATGCTGCTTATTCAGCATCTATAGTAAAAGATAGAATGTTTAAAAATAATAAAAAAAAATAAAAAAAATGCTTATACTCACCCTCTGCAGACAGCCGATATCCTCAGCGGCGTCCGTTCCTATAGATGGTGTGGTTCAGGACCTTCGATGACATCGCGGTCACGTGAGCGGTCACATGACCGGTCTCGCGACCAATCACAAGACAGCGACGTCATCGCAGGTCCTGAACCACACCATCTTTAGGAACCGAAGCGGCAGCATGCAGCGGTGAGAGGCGGGAACACTCCGGGGGCCATCGAAGGTGAGTATATCACTATTTTATATTTTAATTCTTTTTTTTTGACCAATTATATGGTGCCCAGTCCGTGGAGGAGAGTCTCCTCTCCTCCACCCTGGGTACCAACCGCACATAATCTGCTTACTTCCCGCATGGTTTGCACAGCCCCGTGCGGGAAGTAAGCAGATCAATGCACTCCTAGGTGTGCGGAATCCCCGCAATTCCTCATTTTTAATGAACATGTTGCTTTTTTTTCCGCGATGCGATTTTTTCGCGGAAAAAAATGCAACATTTGCACAAAAAATGCGGAATACACTGTAAATAATAGGAGGCATATGTAAGCGTTTTTTCGCATTTTTATCACGTTTTTATAGCGAAAAAACGCGAAAAATACTGAACGTGTGCACATGGCCTTAGAACTTGATTCCTTTGTATGCATGAAGTGCTGTGAAGCAGTGAGTGAACTTTTAAACCAATCACTACCCAACAGTCCAAAATGTTACTTCTAAAAATAATGTCTCTATTTAATAGAAAAATATTTAGAATTGAGAGTCCTCAGTGGTTGATACCTTTTAATGGCTAACTGAATAGATGGTAACAAATTGCAAGCTTTCGAGACTACACAGATCTCTTCATCAGGCAAAGACTAAAAGAAATTCTGAAGAATCACAAGTTTATGCACAACATAGCACAGAAAAAAAACATGGATAAGACAGGTGACATGAAGCAGAATTACCATGAGTGATAAACAGTTATGTCCATAAATGTTGGACCAGTTCTTAGATAAGGAATGTTTTATTGTCCTCTGATTGGGGTCTGGTTCTGTTGTGATGACCCCTCATAGTCTGAGGGGCAAGTTCCTTAGTTGATGTAAAAAAGACATAAATCCATGCGACACATTCATTCCTGCATTTAGAGTGTCAAAGGTCGTCATCATTTTATATTCCCAGACTCTTCTGTCTCTCTGCGATTTGAAGCTACCTTTTAACACAAGTAATTTCTATTTAATAGAAAATTGTGGGCAAACCTGGTTCCCAACATTTTGCCTCTTCACTTCTCATAACTTTAAATACATAAGGGACATATAGTAAAAAGGAGTGGGGCTCTATTTGTTGTATAGGGCTCAGATATTTTGATGGTGGCTCTGAGAATCCAATCAGGAGTAGTGTGGAACTTGGGCCATCTTAGTTCTTTGGCTTCAAGATAGTGGCTATATCAAATATCCTGATGCTTGCTTCTAGTCCTAGGCTGATATATTTTCCACAGTGACAAAGTAATACACAGTGGACAGTGTTATTATAGCTACATTTTATAATGAGAATTGTGGGGGTCACATAACACTCAATGTGTGATTTCATTTTCAAACCTTCATTTTCAAAATCACAGCTGGAGTCTGAATGTGATGATACGGCGGCTGCCACTGTCGAATAATAGTACTATGCCCAGAAATCCAATAAGCTCATTTCACCAGAAGCAAATACATATACTTTTTTATAAATTAGTACCTTAATGCGCTACAATGATCATTCCAAAATACGCAGTGAGTAATGTATGACCTTCAAATGATCTTCAAAAAAGCTTGTACTTCTAGTTATCATCAATTTGGATATGTGACCTTCTAACAGAAAGAAAATATTTTTGATTTCTTACCTTTGTTCTAAGAATATGCCTTTTGAAGATGGACACATCTATGGGCACTTAGGAGATTATCTAAGTATATACATGGAAGATAGGAAGAAGCCCAGCACCAAAAGAGCTGTCAACTTGACCAGGAGGAAAGATGCTCTCAATATAATAGCCTTGATTTTTTTAGAGTTAACAATTTCTGTTCACCTTTGGAGAACTTACAAACCAGGGTTTTAAAGTTGCCTTTTTAAGTTCTACTTTAAAAGATCTCAGGGGTAATCCCACCGTGGACAGTTTTGTCATATGTTGTAAATGTCACATACTCTCAAGATCTTGTTCTCTCTCCCAAGAACTCCAAAAAGGTGACTAAATGGTGCTGTAAAAAAAGTGCGCTGGGATGCAGTCAGGCGTAACCCTCTCCAACAGGAGAAATGGCCCCAAAGACTAATCCCCATCCCTCCAAGACAGAAGGCGACAACAAGGGTCAGGGATAAGTAGCCTCCCCTAGCTGAAGCCAAGGGAAACCCAGTCTTGCTCCTAGCATCTGCCTGGGCTTCCATCGAAATGAGAACTAGGAGCAATCAATGGTTGGCTCCTCTTATGAGAGAGGAGTGCCAGGGTTCAGGGGGGGGGAGCAGAACCTGATGGCCACACACTTCCCCCACTAGATCTACCAGAAGGGATCCCGTAAGGGAACCATATCCTGACAAATCCAAAATACAAAATTACAAAATAATTAAAAGAAATGAAGGTGTTCCTAGTATAATACCTTTGACCAAAAATATTAAAAATTCCCCATCATAGCCAAAAAGCCAGGAAAAGGTTGCGTGCTCAAATAATGTAGAAAAAGTGAAGTGCTATGCAAATGTGCCAAAACTCAAGTGGGTTTACCAGGCCCAGGGAGTTAGAGCACCCCATAGTCACGACTGTTGAAGAACTTTGCACCTCGTGCTTTCAAGCTTACCCAGCCTAATGGCATTGATTCTGGATCCTTAAAGTCCAGGGTTTCCATCAGATGACTATATAAGCCACCCGTCGTACTGCCCAGTGCACTGTACCCAGTATACATAATGTGTTAATCTACTAGGGTGGCCAACTTTCTACACTGCCTTTTCGAAAGATACTACACTTCATCTTAACCAAAATGTTGAGAAGCGATACACATAATGTCACATATATGTATGTCCCATCTCAGGGGGACACTCAACCTTCCCCTGTCTTGCACTACAAGGTGTAGATAGGTGGCCCCATATGGATTTCTGTTGTGAATTTGGATTCTGGGCTCCCCCGGTGGCCGCTTGTGGAATTGGACCTGTCATCCTCTTTCCTGTTTCACCTGATTCCATCAGTAGTGGGTGTCGCTATTTAAGCTCATTTCTCTGGTGGTTTCTTGCCGGTCAACAATGTTATCTGATGCCTCTCAGTGCTTGTTCCTGCTTCTAGACTACTACTAGATAAGTTGGACTTTTGTCCATGTTTTGTTTTGCCTATTTGTTCCAGTTCACAGCTGAAGTTTTGTTACTGTGTCTGGAAAGCTCTCGTTGATCAGGGATTGCTACTCTGGCGTTATGAGTTAATGCCAGAGTTTAAGGTAATCTCTGGATGGTGTTTTGTTAGTGTTTTTCTGCTGACCATGAAAGTATACTATCTGTCTTCTGCTATCTAGTAAGCGGACCTCAAATTTGCTAAGACTATTTTCCTGCTGCGTTTGTTGTTTCATCTGAACTCACCGTCATTATATGTGGGGGGCTACTGTCTTCTTTGGAATATTTCTCTAGAGGTGAGCCAGGTCTTATATTTCCCTCTGCTAGCTATTTAGGTCTTAGGCCAGAGCTGGGCATCTAGCGATAAATAGGAAATGCTACCTGGCTATTTCTAGTTGCGCGGCAGGCTTAGTTCATGGTCAGTATAGTTCCATCTTCCGAGAGCTTGTCCCTCTATAGGCTTGCTATGATCTCTGCCTGCAGAGATCATGACAGTTTGACCGGACCAGTAAAGTGTTAAAAACCCAGGTTGAGAAAGGAGAGTTATAAGAAGTCTGCTGAAATTTTTTTTTTTTTTTTTCTCCTCCAGTCTGCCTTGCTGCAGTCTTTTCTCTCTCTCTCCTCCTAATCTCTGTATGCTCTGTGTGCACCTGACAATAATGGATCTCCAGAGTGTAACTGCGGGTTTGAATAATCTCATCACGAAAGTACAAAATTTACAAGATTTTGTGGTACATGCTCCGGTATCTGAGCCGAGAATTCCTTTGCCGGAGTTCTTCACAGGGAATAGAGCTAGCTTCCAGAATTTCCGAAATAATTGTAAGCTTTATTTGTCCCTGAAGTCTCGTTCAGCTGGAGACCCTGCTCAGCAGGTTAGGATTGTGATTTCCTTGCTCAGGGGTGACCCTCAAGATTGGGCCTTCTCATTGCCAGCAGGGGATCCTGCGTTACGCGATGTGGATGCGTTTTTTCTGGCTTTGGGCTTGCTTTATGAGGAACCTCATTTGGAACTTCAGGCAGAAAAAACTTTGATGGCACTATCTCAGGGGCAAGACGAAGCTGAAGTTTTCTGCCAAAAATTCCGTAAATGGTCTGTGCTTACTCAGTGGAATGAGTGCGCCTTGGCGGCAACTTTCAGAGAAGGTCTCTCTGATGCCGTTAAGGATGTTATGGTGGGGTTCCCTTTGCCTGCAGGTCTGAATGAGTCCATGACAATGGCTATTCAGATTGATAGGCGTCTGCGGGAGCGCAAACCGGTGCACCATCTGGCGGTGTCTATGGAAAAGACGCCAGAAAGTATGCAGTGTGATAGAATTCTGTCCAGGAGCGAGCGACAGAATTTTAGGCGGAAGAATGGATTGTGTTTCTATTGTGGGGATTCTACTCATGTTATATCAGCATGCTCTAGGCGTACAAAGAAGCTTGATAAGTCTGTTTCCATTAGCACCATTCAGTCTAAGTTTATTTTGTCTGTAACCCTGATTTGCTCTTTGTCATCCATTGCCACGGACGCCTATGTTGACTCTGGCGCCGCTCTGAGTCTTATGGATTGGTCCTTTGCCAATCGTTGTGGTTTTGATTTAGAGCCTTTGGAGACTCTTATTCCTCTGAAGGGGATTGACTCCACCCCATTGGCTAATAATAAACCACAATACTGGACACAAGTAACCATGCGTATCAATCCGGATCACCAGGAGATTATTCGTTTCCTGGTGCTGTATAATTTACATGACGATTTGGTACTGGGATTGCCATGGTTGCGGTCTCACAACCCAGTCTTGGACTGGAGAGCAATGTCTGTGTTGAGCTGGGGATGTAAGGGTATTCATGGGGACGTACCTTTGGTTTCTATTTCGTCGTCCATTCCCTCTGAAGTCCCTGAGTTCCTCTCTGATTATCAAGACGTCTTTGACGAACCCAAGCTTGGGTCGTTACCTCCGCACCGTGAGTGCGATTGTGCCATAGATTTGATACCGGGTTGTAAATATCCAAAGGGTCGTTTGTTTAATTTGTCTGTGCCGGAACATGCTGCTATGCGGGAATATATAAAGGAGTCTTTGGAAAAGGGACATATTCGTCCATCCTCTTCTCCCTTGGGAGCTGGGTTTTTCTTTGTCTCAAAAAAAGACGGCTCTTTGAGACCATGTATTGATTATCGGCTTCTGAATAAGATCACTGTTAAGTATCAATACCCATTGCCATTGCTTACTGATTTGTTTGCTCGTATAGAGGGTGCTAAGTGGTTCTCTAAAATTGATCTTCGTGGGGCGTATAATTTGGTGCGGATCAGGCAGGGGGATGAGTGGAAGACCGCATTTAATACGCCCGAGGGCCACTTTGAGTATTTGGTCATGCCTTTTGGTCTTTCTAATGCCCCTTCAGTTTTCCAGTCTTTTATGCATGATATTTTCCGCGATTTTCTGGATAAATTTATGATAATATATCTGGATGATATTCTGATTTTTTCTGATGACTGGGACTCTCATGTCCAGCAGGTCAGGAGAGTTTTTCAGGTTCTGCGGTCTAATTCTTTATGTGTGAAGGGGTCTAAGTGCGTTTTTGGGGTCCAGAAAATTTCCTTTTTGGGGTATATTTTTTCTCCCTCTTCCATTGAGATGGATCCCGTTAAGGTGCAAGCTATTTGTGACTGGACTCAGCCCTCCTCTCTTAAGGGTCTTCAGAGATTTTTGGGCTTTGCCAACTTTTACCGCCGATTTATTGCTGGTTTTTCGGATGTCGTTAAACCACTGACTGATTTGACCAGACAAGGCGCTGATGTTGCTAATTGGTCCCCTCATGCTGTAGAGGCCTTTCAGGAGCTTAAGCGCCGTTTTGCCTCTGCCCCTGTGTTGCGTCAGCCTGATGTGAATCTGCCTTTTCAGGTTGAGGTTGACGCTTCGGAGATCGGAGCTGGGGCAGTGTTGTCGCAGAAAGGTTCCGACTGCTCCGTCATTAGGCCTTGTGCCTTCTTTTCTCGCAAATTTTCGCCCGCAGAGCGGAATTATGATGTTGGGAATCGGGAGCTTTTGGCCATGAAGTGGGCGTTTGAGGAGTGGCGCCATTGGCTCGAGGGGGCTAGACATCAGGTGGTGGTATTGACTGACCACAAAAATTTGATTTATCTTGAGACTGCCAGACGCCTGAATCCTAGACAGGCGCGCTGGTCTTTATTTTTTTCTCGCTTTAATTTTGTGGTGTCATACCTACCGGGTTCTAAGAATGTTAAGGCAGATGCCCTTTCTAGGAGTTTTGACCCGGACTCTCCTGGTAATTCTGAACCCACAGGTATCCTTAGGGAGGGAGTAATTTTGTCGGCCGTTTCTCCTGATCTGTGGCGGTCCTTGCAAGAGTTTCAGGCGGATAGACCGGATCGTTGTCCGCCTGATAGACTGTTTGTTCCGGATGATTGGACCAGCAGAGTCATCTCTGAGGTACATTCTTCTGCATTGGCAGGTCATCCCGGAATTTTTGGTACCAGGGATTTGGTGGCAAGATCCTTCTGGTGGCCTTCTCTGTCACGAGATGTGCGAGTCTTTGTGCAGTCATGTGACGTTTGTGCTCGGGCCAAGTCTTGTAGTTCTCGGGCTAGCGGACTGCTGTTGCCCTTGCCTATTCCTAAGAGGCCTTGGACACACATCTCGATGGATTTTATTTCAGATCTGCCTGTTTCCCAGAAGATGTCTGTCATCTGGGTGGTCTGTGACCGTTTCTCTAAAATGGTCCATTTGGTTCCTCTGCCCAAGTTGCCTTCTTCTTCTGAGTTGGTTCCTCTGTTTTTTCAGAATGTTGTCCGATTGCACGGTATTCCTGAGAATATTGTTTCTGACAGAGGTACCCAATTTGTGTCTAGATTTTGGCGGGCATTCTGTGCTAGGATGGGCATAGATTTGTCTTTTTCGTCTGCTTTTCACCCTCAGACTAATGGCCAGACCGAGCGGACTAATCAGACCCTTGAGACATATCTGAGGTGTTTTGTCTCTGCTGACCAGGATGATTGGGTTGCTTTTTTGCCATTGGCAGAGTTCGCCCTCAATAATCGGGCCAGTTCTTCCACCTTGGTGTCCCCGTTTTTCTGTAATTCGGGGTTTCACCCTCGATTTTCCTCCGGTCAGGTGGAATCCTCGGATTGTCCTGGAGTGGATGCGGTGGTAGAGAGATTGCATCACATTTGGGGGCAGGTTATGGACAATTTGAAGTTGTCCCAGGAGAAGACTCAGCGTTTTGCCAACCGTCATCGTCGTGTTGGTTCTCGGCTTTGTGTTGGAGATTTAGTGTGGTTGTCTTCTCGTTTTGTCCCTATGAGGGTCTCTTCTCCTAAGTTTAAACCTCGGTTCATCGGCCCTTATAGAATATTGGAGATTCTTAATCCTGTTTCTTTCCGTTTGGACCTCCCTGCGTCCTTTTCCATTCATAACGTTTTTCATCGGTCGTTATTGCGCAGGTATGAGGTACCTGTTGTACCTTCAGTTGAGCCTCCTGCTCCGGTGTTGGTTGAGGGTGAGTTGGAGTACGTTGTGGAGAAAATTTTGGACTCTCGTGTTTCCAGACGGAAACTCCAGTATCTGGTCAACTGGAAGGGTTACGGCCAGGAGGATAATTCTTGGGTCAATGCATCTGATGTTCATGCTTCTGATCTTGTTCGTGCCTTCCATAGGGCTCATCCTGGTCGCCCTGGTGGATCTGGTGAGGGTTCGGTGCCCCCTCCTTGAGGGGGGGGTACTGTTGTGAATTTGGATTCTGGGCTCCCCCGGTGGCCGCTTGTGGAATTGGACCTGTCATCCTCTTTCCTGTTTCACCTGATTCCATCAGTAGTGGGTGTCGCTATTTAAGCTCATTTCTCTGGTGGTTTCTTGCCGGTCAACAATGTTATCTGATGCCTCTCAGTGCTTGTTCCTGCTTCTAGACTACTACTAGATAAGTTGGACTTTTGTCCATGTTTTGTTTTGCCTATTTGTTCCAGTTCACAGCTGAAGTTTTGTTACTGTGTCTGGAAAGCTCTCGTTGATCAGGGATTGCTACTCTGGCGTTATGAGTTAATGCCAGAGTTTAAGGTAATCTCTGGATGGTGTTTTGTTAGTGTTTTTCTGCTGACCATGAAAGTATACTATCTGTCTTCTGCTATCTAGTAAGCGGACCTCAAATTTGCTAAGACTATTTTCCTGCTGCGTTTGTTGTTTCATCTGAACTCACCGTCATTATATGTGGGGGGCTACTGTCTTCTTTGGAATATTTCTCTAGAGGTGAGCCAGGTCTTATATTTCCCTCTGCTAGCTATTTAGGTCTTAGGCCAGAGCTGGGCATCTAGCGATAAATAGGAAATGCTACCTGGCTATTTCTAGTTGCGCGGCAGGCTTAGTTCATGGTCAGTATAGTTCCATCTTCCGAGAGCTTGTCCCTCTATAGGCTTGCTATGATCTCTGCCTGCAGAGATCATGACAGATTTCCCTCCATTCACCACTATGAGAATTACAAAAATAGCAAAGTTCAAGTGCTTGCCAATTTTCAGAATTCCCATTGAAGTAATCCTTGGAGTTTTGGGTGTGAGGCTAAAATGTCCTAACAATGGGTACTGAAATATGTGAAAGCATAATTTTAGATAATAGAGTGATAATTATTTAAGTGTTCTTAATGTTACAGACTCCTAACTTATCAGACCCAGAAGAACCTTCAAATATTGGATGGCTATACACATTAGATGGTTGTTGGCAGAACAATGGTTTGGCCAATTGTTCTGCTGACAACCATCTCATCTTACTTTCCCATACATGGAGCCCTAACTCGGCCAAGTGCTCCTGTGTTCTCTATGAGGAACCCACCAACTGAAGGACAATGCAGTTGGCAGTCTGAAATCGACATCTTTTCCGACCATTAGTTGGCCATACACATTAGACTGTCTGCTGAACCCACCGATATCGGCATAAATCTAATGTGTATGGGATCCTTAAGTTACCAGGTACAGAAAAAAAGAAAAGGAAAAGAATCTTTTCAGATGGTCCTCACATCTTTGTTTTTTTACGCTCTCAGAAAACCCAGTGCTAGGACAATAGTTCACCTGCTGTCACATTCACTGATTGCTTGCTGCCTTCCCGCACATGAATTCCTACTTTACAATCCGGCTGCCTATAAAAGATTTAGCATTCATGGAAATGTAATTTTGAATCCTCTGCTGCACATTTTTTTTCCACTTAGGTAACAATCCTGAGTCATCACCATAGTCAATACCAGTGAAGGAACGCGTTCTTATGTAAAAAGAACAATGAATTCCGGAGGATTAGGAGATGTGATCGGCCAAACAGTTCATAATGAAAACTTTCTACATGAAAGAAGGAAAAGTAATGGGAACAAAAAGAAAACGCTACAGGCGACATCCTACTAAACTATGGTAAGAAATGGATCCTGGGCGAGGTAATGGCTGACATAGGGGCAATATTTGTAGATGCTATGGCCTTTGGAAAAGCTATAGAAAGTAAAGAACTAGTCTTCATGGTGTCTAAGGTGGCCCAAAAGCTTCTCTGCCTCATAAGGAGACACCAGAATTATATATTGTCTTTGGAACTTTAACTTATCCCTTTGATGACAGATAAAACTAGTCAGAAATGTCATATACAATGACTTGTGAAAGTATTCACCCTTCCCCTTAGCTTTTTACCTATTTTATTACATTACAACCTGTGTTTAAATATTTTTGCAATCCAATTTGTGTGTGATGCATCAGCATTAAATAATCTTAGTGAAATGGTGAGAAAAATGTAGTTATAAATTAAACTTACAGGATCAAATAACTAAAAATTGGCAGGTGCATATGTATTCACCCCTTTTGCGATGAAGCCCCTAAAAATTTGTGGTACAAGCAATTGCCTTCATAAGTCACATGCTTAGTGGCAGGACGTCCCCCTGGGTGCAAACTAAGTGGCACATGGTCTGTCAGTAAATACACTTTACCTTTTCTGAAAGGCCACAGAGGCTGCAACACCATTAACAAGAGGCACCACTAACCAAACACCATGAAAACCAAGGAGATCTCCAAACAACACCATGAAGACCAAGGAGATCTCCAAACAATACCATGAAGACCAAGGAGATCTCCAAACAATACCATGAAGACCAAGGAGATCTCAAAACAAGTTACGGACAAAGTTGTTGAGAAGAACAAGTCAGGGTTGGGTAAAAAAAAAAATATTCCAACCTCTGATGATCCCCCAGAGCACCATAAAATCAATTATCATGAAATGAAAAGAAGACGATACCACAATAAACCTGCCAAGAGAGGGCTGCCCACCAAAACTCTCAGCCCAGACAAGGATGACATTTAGTCAGAGAGGCTTTTTTGGAAAAAATATGTATGTGGTCAATTTGAGGAGCGCTATGGCTATAGAGCACACTGCAATGGATTAGTGGTAAACAAACCTTTTATTAAACCACTACACGTTTCGGCAGAGCACTGTTACCTTCCTCAGGTAGATTTTTCAAAAGAACGTTGATATTCCCCTTGAGGGATTGTGGCTGGAGCAGCTTGGAGCTATAGAGTTCATCTCCAGGCAACAGGACCTGAAGTGATGTCACATCCTGTGAAGTGGCATCACGTGACTGGATCTTGGACCCACGTGACCAGACCAGGAAGCACAGCACAGGAGCGGTCCCGGAGCAACAGAGCAGGAGTGCACGGAGACGTCCGCCACCGCAGTTGTGCAGGGGTGCACAACCCTTCCAGGTCAGAGGCTAATCCCCCCACCTTTCATTGAAACATGCCAATTAAACCACCTGGTGCTTCTTATGCTACGCTCTTCCATAATTATTGTCTTACATTAGTCAGAGAGGCAGCACAGAGACCAAAGGTAACCCTGAAGGAGCTGCAGAGTTTCCAAGCAGAGACTGGAGTATCTGTCCATACGACCACAATAAACCGTACACTCCATAGAGATGGCCTTTATGGGAGAATGGGCAGAAAATACACTTTAATTACAGACAAAAAAATGTGAGACTTGTTCTGAGCTTACCAAAATACATGTGGGAGATTCCCCAAAAGTATGGAGAAAGGTGCTGTGGTCAGATGAGACCAAAGTTGAACTTTTTGACCACCAAGGTAAACTTGAAGTCTGGCGCCAAACCAACATAGCTCATCACTCTAAGAACACCATCCTTACAGTGAAACATGGTGGTGGCAGCATCATGCTGTGGTGATGTTATTTGGCAGCAGGTACAGGGAAAATGGAACGAGTTGAAGGAAAGATAGATGGTACAAAAAACAGGGATATTCTTGAGCAAAACTTGTTTCAGTCTGTCGGTGATTTGAGATTGAGACGGAGGTTCGTCTTCCAAAAAGACAATAACCCAAAGCATACTGCTAAAGCAACACTCGAGTGGTTTAAGGGGAAACATGTTAATGTTTTGGAGTGGCCTAGTCAAAGTCCAGACCTTAGTCCAAATGAGAATCTGTGATGAGACTTGAAGATTGCTGGTCACCTGAGGAAACATCTAACTTGAAGGAGTTAGAGCAGTTTTGCCTTGAGGAATGAGCAAAAATCCCAGTGTCAAGATGTGGAAAGCTCATAGAGACTTATCCAAAGCAACTTGCAGCTGTAATTCCTAAAAAAGGAGGCTGTACAAAGTACTGACTTTAGGGGGTGAATAGTTATGCACACTGAAGTTTTCAGTTATTTTGTCCTATTTGTTGTTTACTTCACAATAAAAAAGAAAACCAAATGTTCACAGTTGTAGGCATGTTGTGTACATAAACTGATGCAAACCCTCAAAAAAACTGTGAAATTTAAGGTTGTGAGGTAACAAACCACGAAAAATGCCAAGGGCCAATGCCAATACTTTCACAAGCCAGTGTAATTCTCAATTCTCATCTGGCACAACATAGTCCATACTATCCCAATTGGATTCCTGGAAGAGATGGCAAGTCAGCCAAGTGGTGCAAGGGCAAGAATGGGGTATAAGCTGCAAAAAAGCCAAGTTCTGTAAAAAGAGAGGCATTTTTATGGGGGGAAAAACTCCAACAAGCATCAAACTTTTTTCTCAGACCGCATTGAACGTTGGCAAGTTTGACATTCCACTGGACAGGGGAAGAGCCGAAACATAGACTTTGGAGGTTAACCCAACATCAAAACAAGTCATCGGTTTAATTTTTTTTGGGGGGTGTCCTATTAGACTACAACAAAGTTTGTGGCCCATCAAAGGGACAGACACCAAGTAATGGGTCACCCGAGACTTTTTCATAATGTTATCTAAATAGGCAAAATATTAAGAGTTAGTTAATTTCTCAATGTATTCCCTGTTGAGGCTTAGAACTAGTTGATAAACTTCTGTCTACAGCCACCACTATGGGGAGCTACATAAGTACTGACTGACCCCTTAAGTGTTTTTTCCAGGAAAAAAAATGTAAATCAGCAGAAAATTGAAAAATATATAATTGCCAAATTTTCTTTTATTACTTCTAATGACCCAAACCCATCCAGTGATGTCACTGGAAATGCAGTGGAAAGGACCCAAAACCGGACCCGTAATAAAACCATATTAGGAAGCCATATTTTGTTTTTTTCCAGTTGACTTAACTTTTTTATGTTCTACTTTTTTTATATTCTACCACCATTAGTTTTTAGTTTTTTTTTACAGTGTTCACAGCATGGTACCGATGACTCGTGAACTTTATTCTATAGGACAGCACAATGGGAACGGCAATACATTTATAGAACACAAATCTAACATATAAATATTTGGTACTTTTGCAAAATAAAAACACTTAATAATTTAAAAACTTTATTTTTGTGTCACCACATTCTGAAAGATTTAACTTTTTTTTACATTCTTTAACTTCATTACTTATTTTTATTAGGGCTGCCTTTCTTGCGGAACCAGCTGTAGTTTTTATTGGCGTCATTTTGACGTTTTTACAACCCTTTTATCACTTTTTGCGAGCTGGGATGAATAAAAAATAGCAATTCTGCCGTTGCCTATTCATAACATTGTTCAATTTTCAGGATGCAAATTGTGAGAATTTTACAATAAATAATTGAATATGTGAATATAAGTCGTTTTCTGGAGGTTTTATTATATTTTATTTTTACTCAAAAAATGTTTTATTTTTTTTATTATTATTTTTATGGGTCATAAGCATATTTTTTTCCTTTTTTATTTTTTTAATACTTTACTGATTTTTTAAATTTTATTAGTAGTATTGGACGTCCATTGATTGCTTGTGTTATATTGTTTAATACTTTATTGATTATTTAAAAAAAAAAATTATTAACACTATTGTATAACACAGCAAAAGATCTCAAATTTTGGCCTTGATTTGACCGCATTGATTATTTGCCCAGACCTTTTTTAAGAATTGGCGTAAACCGATTAATTTGAGCCTGTGCAGGGGATTTGGAGATCTGTATCAGATTAAAAAAAAACACAGAAAATCAATGTAGAGCCTAAAAATAACCTAGCGCTAAAAAAAATTGTACATTTGACTGAAACATCTTCATAGCTACATGATCTCTAGGGACAGTGTTTCTCCTTGCGGAGACCTCCAGCTGGCGTAGGGAGCCTTACAATCCAGGGCAATGCTCTGGGGGCCAAAATAAAAAAAAGTAGCGCTAATTTACATAGTTATATGAATGTCATTGGGTAAAATATTCGCGTGGTTCCGTGAACATAATACCAATTCAGAAACCGAGTTTGATGCGACGCCCCTTTTTAAAATGTGTATGTATGAATGTGTAAAAAAACCATAAAGTATTTTGAAATAAATATTTAATAGATATCTTAATATTTTAGTCTATTAACATATATATATATTTCATTATAATTTATTTATATTTTAGTTTATTATATATTTTATATGTGTATGTTTTATGCATATACAGTATATATATATATATATATATTATATTTGAATATTTTCTGCTTATATTTCTATATTATATATATATAGAGAGAGAGAGAAATATATGCATAAAATATACAAATATAAAATACATAATTAAAATATTAGTAAATATTAAATACATATAAATATATGCATAAAATATACAAATATAAAATACATAATTAAAATATTAGTAAATATTAAATAAATATAAATATATGCATAAAATATACAAATATAAAATATATAATTAGAATATTAATAAATATTAAATAAATATAAATACATGCATAACATATACAAATATAAAATACATAATTAAAATATTAGTAAATATTAAATAAATATATGCATAAAATATACAAATATAAAATATACAATTAAAATATTAATAAATTATTAAATAAATATAAATACATGCACAATATACAAAAAAATACATAATTAAAATATTAATAAATATTAAAAAAAAATGTAAATACATGCATAAAATATAAAATATAAATATACAAATATAAAATATATAATTAAAATATTAATAAATATTAAATAAATATAAATACATGCATAAAATATACAAATATAAAATATGTAATTAAATAAAATATTAATAAATATTAAATATATGCATAAAATATACAAATATAAAATATATAATAAACTAAAACAACGGAACACATCGATGGAACAAGTGCAGATAAAACCCACAATAAACAATATAAGACTTATATACAGTAGAATACTGACTACAATGCAGCCAGGGATAAAATAAATGGAAATTGATGTACAATTTGAGTGCGGAGCGCGGAAATGGCGCTATGGTGCTTAAACAAAAGAGGTCATTTAGAGGTGATAGAGACGGTTAACTCCATTCTCATTTCCCATATTAAGTGCTGCAGAGACAGACACGTACACAGAGAGGCGCTGACATCGGACGGACGCATATAGGTCAATCAACACTCCGAAAACAATGAACACCATAAAAGTAAATGAACCTCTCGGAAGCGTAAAACTGGGACCCAAAGAGAGCAACGGTGATTAGCGTCGCTCGTTTAGAATCGCAATGAAACAAACTAATCACTGCGCGCTCGTTAGTGGGTGACAATGAGCGATCGGTTACTACGTATAGAGGGAGATGATTAACGTCGACCGTGACATAAGCCCTAGAAAATAAGAGCAAAAAATCACCGTCGCAGCAGCTCGCACTCTCCTATCGGCCTTGCTATTGTTAAGCTGTTCTTGTTACTGTGTGACAATAGGGAAAACATTCATTTCAAGGTCATTTTTTTTTTCAAAGATGTCATGATAGGATCACTGGATCAGGAATAAGCTTCCGATTTGCTGCTGGAGGGGTGGGGGGGGATTTCATGCCATGCTCCGAGAATCTATGACCTGTTTCCAAGTTCACTTGTCACCCAAAGTCGGGCCAATATCCATGAGAATCCAAAAATAAAATTAGCGACAGCAACTAAATTATGATTTATTTTCTCGCTTCGCGCCTCATTAAAGTGTAAGCTCTTATGAGTCCAGAGGGAACAGGAGAGAAAGAAAAAGCTGCAACTTTAAGATTGCGCCTCATGCGCAGAGATTTTGTCTATTTCGTGCCTTCGGTGGCCAGTTTATCACACAGATTGCAGCAGAAATTTGGGTAAAACTGAAATGTTGCAAAATTTGGGGCGCCTCTCGTTATTCAAAAAAGTGGTCATTGGAATTTAAGCCATGAAAATAGCCTAAACTATAGCATAGGGCCCAATTCATTATTGCACTTGAACCTTTTTTATCTAGTCTAATGTTTGGGCCCTAATTCATTGGCACAATTACTCCAGAATACTGGCATAAATCGCTTTGAAAAGTCACAAAGTTTTTGCGACTTTTGGAGGTTTCACATCAGTTTGATGGAGCTGGAGTGGGACGGGGGCTTCACACGAGCAAGATGCCAAATCTCATCTAATTCATGACGAGCTGTGGCGTACGTTAAGTCAGAAATCTTACTTCAGTCCCCGATTGGAGTAAGATTTGTGGAGAAGCATATGAAGGTGCGCGCCATTTTTCAGATGCACCTGACTTAGTAAGGGTATGCGCAAAATTCTGATGTGTTGGTAGGAAAAATGTTGCATAGTATACGAGCATTTTTAGAGCGTTTTTGGTGCGTTTTTTACATTGTATTTTTGTTGCAGATTTTTCTCCATTCATCAGAAAGTAAATCTGAAGCAGAAACGCTGAAAGAATTGACATGCCGAAGACTTAAATCTGCAGCAAATGTGCAAGGAAAAAATAAGAACCTCAGGGATCTCATTGTCTTTGCTGGTATTAGGAAATCCTTAAAGATTTGTGACAAAACTGGACAAAATTGCAGCGTGCACACATGCCTTTTGGGTCATTTGTCTCTTATGCGCAGTGATGAGCAGCTCCCCGTGATTGTGCAGTGATGAGTGGCTCCCCGCAATTGCGTAGTGACGAGTGGCTCCCCGCGATTGTGCAGTGACGAGTGGCTCTCCGCAATTGTGCAGTGACGACTGGCTCCCCGCGATTGCGCAGTGATGAGCGACTCCATGTGATTGCGCAGGGATGAGTGGCTCCCAGCGATTTCGTAGTGACGAGTGGCTCCCCCACGCATGCGCAGTGAGGAGTGGCTCCCCACGATTGCGCAGTGATGAGTGGCTCCCCACGCATGCGCAGTGACAAGTGGCTCCCCGCAATTGCGCAGTGACGAGCGGCTCCCCATGATTGCGCAGGGATGAGAGGCTCCATGCAATTGCGCAGGGATGAGAGGCTCCCAGCGATTTCGTAATGACGAGTGGCTCCCCGCAATTGCGCAGTGACAAGCGGCTCCACAACTGCGCAGTGACGAGTGGTTCCCCGTGATTGCGCAGTGACGAGTTGCTCCCCACACATGCACAATGATGAGTGGCTCCCCGCGATTGCGCAGTGACAAGTGGCTCCCCGCGATTGCGCAGTGATGAGCGGCTCCCCGCGATTGCGCAGGGATTAGTGGCTCCCTGCCATTGCGAAGTGACAAGTGGCTTCCTGCGCATGCGCAGTAACGAGTGGCTCCCTGTGATTTTGCAGTGACGAGTGGCTCCCCACAATTGCGCAGTGATGAGTGGCTCCCTGCGCATGCGCACTGCATCTGGCTGTACGTACCCATGCTCTGTGACCACGCTCGTCACTGCACATGCTGGGGGAGTCGACAACATGACGAGCCCATGACTGAAAGCCCGTGGTGTGTTACTATTATACTCTTCCTCTGATTGTTCCACTCCTGGTTTTGGTTTACAAATACTGAGGTAAAATACTGACCAAATACTGAACGCGTGAACGAGGCCATAAAATGATGATTAGGGCCGCTAATTCTGTTCCATGACTGGAGTACCTTTCTTTTGTTGGTCATGTCAATTATAAAAAGCGCCAAATCAGTAAGAGGCAGATCTTGGTGAATTTGGCGCATATTACCCTCACGCACCCTGGATTATTGACTGTCTTGAAAAATGGGGGCCTACATTTAAAATAAAAGTGGTCCAGAGGCATTTTACTCTTGCACACTTTAGATTTAGACTCATATATTCTTAATAATGTGATGTGACAAGCGCAGGGCCTAAGAGAGTGGTGTATGGCAGAAAGAACAATAAAGAAGTCACACACCGTCGCTTCAGGTCGTGCACTAGATATAACACGACGGGACATATTGATTAAAACTGGATCACACTAAGGCCATCTTTGTTGCCCATAGCGACCAATCACATCGCAGCTTTCATTTCAGAAACTGCTATGAAAAAATGAAAGGTGCGCTGTGATTGGTTGCTATGGGACAGAGTTATCAAACCAGTCATTTTTTTACCCATAGCAACCATTCAAAGCTCAGTTATCATTTCTTAAACTGCTCTGGAAAAATGAAAGCTGTGCTTTGATTGGTTGCTATGGGCAGTTCTAATGTCTCAGGGTATGTTTACATGGGACGCATTATAAAAGCTGGTCCCCTTTAGGTCGAATTCATACGTCTGTGTAACACTGTCCAAGTAAGGACCGCGATATACAGACAGGCCTTGCACTGGCGGACACAGACAGAAAAGGGCCCCTGTGCAAGAACAATATATGGGCCCTTTGCAGCCCAAGAGCTCCTAAAAATGCACCTGCTTTGGTGGTAGAAATGGGCCCCCTTTAACTCTTGGGTCCCTATGCGGCTGCACAGGTTGCACTAATCATATGTCCATCTCTGAGGCCTTGAGTCTCCCGGCATGAACTCAGGAACCTCAGAGTCATATATGCGGCTGCCAACTTTTCTTCAAGAGAACGGCGGCCAAGAACTCCTAAAAAAATGCAAAATTGCACCTAATTTGTAGGTAGAAATGGGCCCCCTTTAACTCTTGGGCCCCTAGGCGGCTGTACAGGTTGCACCAATCACATGTCCGTCTCTGAGGCCTTGGGTCTCCCGGCATGAACTCAACAGCCTCGGAGGCATATATGAGACTGACAACTTTCTTTCAAGAGAACGGCGGCCAAGAGCTCCTAAAAAATGCAAAATTGCACCTGCTTTGGAGGTAGAAATGGGCCCCCTTTAACTCTTGGGCCCCTAAGCTGCTGCATTGGCTGCACCAATGATATATCTGCCCTGAGGCCTTGGGTCTTCTGGCAGGAACTCAACAGCCTCAGAGGCACATATGAGGCTGTCAACTTTAGGTCAAGAGAACCAGTATGTACATCGCAGCCCATACTCAGATATACAGATGTCTGAATGAGCCCTTAGTCTGGGGCTGATTAGCGACTTTGACCGCGACATAGGTCGCACATCCTGATATAAAATACCCACAAAATACTGAACGTGTGAACGTGGCCCAATATTACCATCTTTATATTTAGTTCTGCTGAGTTCACAGCAGTCTGACCCTTTGAGGTCAGTTTGACAGGTATCCCACATCTGCAGGGACTCGGATTTGTCCAGGCCCAAACACCCTATAATAATGCCATAAATGCGTGAGCACGCTAACATACAAAAAAACATCTTACAAGGAAATTTTCCATCCAATAGTAACTAAGAGGGCTGTAAAATATCACGAGGCTTTCTGTGGACAGTGTGCTGTTAGCACTTGTATAGTTTGGCCAATTTCAAAGGATAACGCTGCAAACTGGAGTTTTTCATTGTAGTTACTTATAATGGAGTTATTCAGACCACTATGGCAGGGGGTGAATGTTTGGGTAGCTTGCAGCAAAAGCTACCAGCAGGGGGCACTACTAGATCTCTATGCTATTGTGTATTGTCAGTATTTATTCTCACCACCAACTACACTTTAAAGGGGAGAGCAAGTCCATAGTGCTGGGGTGTGGACTATTCTCGGGATATATGCACTTTTAGGTATATGGGTCTTAAAGAGAACTTGTCAGCACATTTTCACATATGGAAGTAGTGATAAATGGGGGTATAGGCCCTTGTCCCCCAATAAAAATCATACTTTTTTTTTTAGAGATCCAACTTGCCAGTCACGAGAAATCTACAATAGAATCCATATGTAAATCAGGCTGGGGTCATATCTAACCGTGCCACCAGTAGTGACCAAACAAAACAAACCAAAAAGTGTTCAACCCAATAAAATCTATAGGGTAATGCTAGAAATCCCTAGATAGGAACCTAGATAAGCCCTACCTGTCAGCAGAGGTTGACACCCTAGGGGGGAACGTATTGGCGCCCCTGCTCCACGATGACTGACCCTAGGGGCCCTGATGCACCCTGCATCCACTAGTGAGACCCTCTACCCACAGACTACAGGGCCTCTATAGCTAGACAAGTAGGTACTATCCGAAGGAAAAACTAGAACCCAAAAAGACATCAAAACAACATGAACACAAAAAGGGCAATAACTGGTGTAGTAAATGGTTGATATCAGCAGATAATAGTAACCACTTAGGTGGCTGGTATTAAACATATACCCCCACCATATCAAGGGTTAAATGAACCCAATAAAGTTTCCAAACTTATTTTGTTTTGTGCCTCGGACCCTTATAATCAGGGGTCTATTCAAGATTCAGAAGGACCCATCTAATGATTTGGCAATAAGTATATATAAATGAATAACCGGTGCCAAGTGCATCACAGCCGGTAGACCCAGGGTAGAAACCGTAAGCACACAACACAGATTTAGTACATAGGTCAGATACCCATAGCAGTTTGTTTTATCACAGATACACCAGATAGTCCATCGATATGTGTACCCGGTAATGATGCCTAATAGCCGGAAAAAACGTGGAAACCATTGATACTCATCTGCATTTCACGGAACCTCATACACCATCTGCCCTTGAATGTTAGCGCCTCAACGCGTTTCGCCTGCTTAGGCTCATCAGGAGGCCCGATGTGATGATATCTTGTGTCACAAAGAATAGCCATTCAAGGGCAGATGGTGTATGAGGTTCCGTGAAATGCAGATGAGTATCAATGGTTTCCACGTTTTTTCCGGCTATTAGGCATCATTACCGGGTACACATATCGATGGACTATCTGGTGTATCTGTGATAAAACAAACTGCTATGGGTATCTGACCTATGTACTAAATCTGTGTTGTGTGCTTACGGTTTCTACCCTGGGTCTACCGGCTGTGATGCACTTGGCACCGGTTATTCATTTATATATACTTATTGCCAAATCATTAGATGGGTCCTTCTGAATCTTGAATAGACCCCTGATTATAAGGGTCCGAGGCACAAAACAAAATAAGTATGGAAACTTTATTGGGTTCATTTAACCCTTGATATGGTGGGGGTATATGTTTAATACCAGCCACCTAAGTGGTTACTATTATCTGCTGATATCAACCATTTACTACACCAGTTATTGCCCTTTTTGTGTTCATGTTGTTTTGATGTCTTTTTGGGTTCTAGTTTTTCCTTCGGATAGTACCTACTTGTCTAGCTATAGAGGCCCTGTAGTCTGTGGGTAGAGGGTCTCACTAGTGGATGCAGGGTGCATCAGGGCCCCTAGGGTCAGTCATCGTGGAGCAGGGGCGCCAATACGTTCCCCCCTAGGGTGTCAACCTCTGCTGACTGGTAGGGCTTATCTAGGTTCCTATCTAGGGATTTCTAGCATTACCCTATAGATTTTATTGGGTTGAACACTTTTTGGTTTGTTTTGTTTGGTCACTACTGGTGGCATGGTTTGCCCATGTTTTAACAATAAAGATTTTTGGGTATTTACATGATTTTTGCTTTTGGAAACCTTGTACGGTCTATCTTAGTCTTTATATTTTTGGGGTCATATCTATGCACTTAGGCTGCTTGCAATGACTTCCACTGCACTTCCTGCTTCATTTGCATATGGCTTCTAACTCTGGATATTTCATGACTGTTTTATCAGATTTCTAAAAAAACGGCATCATTTTTATTGGGGACAAGCACCCAAAGTGCTCCCTTTAATGGGGTAGTGCTACAGTTTACTGCACTAATACAGTGAAGCTAAACTAGTGCTGCAGCCCCTTCATTCTCCAAAGTGGTGAGAGTCCTAGAAGTTGAATCTCCATCGATGCCCTAACAGTTCGTCATCACTTTACAAAGTTGGAATACCCCTTAAATTTATATGGGTTGTCAAAATTTGGGGGAACATTTTTTTTATCTCTTACTTAAATGCGTGTAATTAGGGCATAACATTATTTTTTTACTTGGGTTTCATTAAAAAAATGTTCACAGTTTGCCTTCTACAGCCATCCTCATGATTTGTTTACAACACTTTGGATCCAAGTTGGACGTTAAAAATCTTTATTGCTCAGTCAATAACCCCCCAAAAAACTAAGGGAACTTTCCAAAAGTCATAAATGAGGCGAATATTAATCCAGATGGTGCAAACAGCAGCCAAAAACGCACCATTACTGTGACACCCTATCATAAAGCTCTGCTCATATTTACCTAATGTCTATCTAGGTGGATGACTAACTTAATGGGATTTGCAAATAATTGAATATCCTTTATGTGCACATTAACTCCTCGCTCTATCAAGCCTGAGTCCTAATGTATTTGTGATATCCTTCATCATCAACCCCCCCCCCCAGAAAAAAAGTGAAAGCCATAGGAATGCATTACTGAAAATGAAGAGTTCATCTCCACCCCCCCCCAAAAAAAGTTAAAACCATAGGAATACATTACTGAAAATAAAGTGTTCATCTCACCCTCCCCCAAAGAAAAAAAAAGTGAAAGCCATAGGAATGCATTACTGAAAATGAAGAGTTCATCTCAACCCCCCCCCCAAAAAAGTGAAAGCCATAGGAATGCATTACTGAAAATAAAGTGTTCATCTCAACCCCCCGCCCCCCCCAAAAAAAAGTGAAAGCCATAGGAATACATTACTGAAAATAAAGTGTTCATCTCACCCCCCCAAAGAAAAAAAAAGTGAAAGCCATAGGAATGCATTACTGAAAATGAAGTGTTCATCTCATCCCCCCCCAAAAAAAAAGTGAAAGCCATAGGAATGCATTACTGAAAATGAAGAGTTCATCTCAAACCCCCCCCCCCAAAAAAAGTGAAAGCCATAGGAATGCATTACTGAAAATAAAGTGTTCATCTCAACCCCCCCCCCCCCCCAAAAAAAGTGAAAGCCATAGGAATGCATTACTGAAAATGAACTGCTCATCATACTTTATATTAATAGATTGAGGGGACATATCCCTTTAAGTGCAGGAGAATATTCAGCATACAGATAAGGCCTTCATATCCTACAGATCCCTTTTGGTATTCACTCCCCCCCTCAGTAAAATACACAAGCAAAGTGGATCTGATGGTGTAAGAGACATAGGCAGATGCTCTGCAGCCCACCCACCCCCATGTACACGTATGTCTATATTACATCCCTGCAATCAGAAGCCCCCCATCACATTCTGCATGCAACACCTGCCTGCTGGGCAGACCCAGTGCATCCAGGCAATGCATCCTCAATGACACCCCCAGACACCTCTCCAGCCCCCCAAAGTTGCACAAGTCATGCACAGATCTGCAGCCCCCCCAGCCCGAGTGCACACTGCAGATTGCTCCAATATTACTTACCACCCCCCAAAGAGAATGGAGAAGAATCCAGCAGATCGCAGAGGATCCTCAGCAGCCAGGAGCAATCAGTCACCCAGGATCCCAATATTTACACTATAGAAAGAACGTATGAAAATATAGAAAAGGAAAAATACAAAATAGAAGAAAAAAAGGCTACAAAATAGTCAGCTCGGTGAGGGCTGTGCTCCGGCAGGAAGGCTGCATAGAGGAGAGCTGCTCAGAGCAGCCTGCAACACGTGAGCTGGGGGGGACAGCCTGCAGAGCCTCCTCACCCTGCTCCTACAAGAAGGGCACTCAATGATCTCACATGCAAGGGAGGAGGATAAAAAGCATCTATCCAGCCGTATATGGCGGAGGCTCGTCACACAGCCCAGGCTGCTGCATGGAGGGGCTCTGCCTGCTCTGTTTCTATGGATATAGGCTGTCAATCAAGAGTGCGCTTATGCTCCACACAATACGGTAATGGCTGACTGGGTGCAGGGGATGCAGGCTGCGCAGGGAAGGATGCACAGAGCAGGGTGATGGGGGGTGGAAGGAGGAAGGGGCTGGGGGGAGCAGACTGTGGAGGTGAGGGGGTGCAAGGAGATGGGGTGCAGGGTGGGGGATGTGTGCAGTGGGCAGATGAGCTCTGCTGGGGGGCAGGACACCATGTGCCAGAATCAGAGGATGGTGCAGGAGGGTGACATGGTGTATAATGCTACACTGGGGTCCTACAGGTCAGATATACATGTGTGTGTATATACAGATGAGATATATGTCTGTGTATACAGGGGAAATGTAATGTGCATATATATATACAGGTGAGATGATGTATACAGTGCTGTACTGAGTATATACAGGTGAGATGCTGTATATGGGGCTGTACTGAGTATATACAGGTGAGATGATGTATACAGTGCTGTACTGGGTATATACAGGTGAGATGATGTATATGGGGCTGTACTGGGTATATACAGGTGAGATGATGTATACAGTGCTGTACTGGGTATATACAGGTGAGATGATGTATATGGGGCTGTACTGGGTATATACAGGTGAGATGATGTATACAGTGCTGTACTGGGTATATACAGGTGAGATGATGTATATGGGGCTGTACTGAGTATATACAGGTGAGATGATGTATACAGTGCTGTACTGGGTATATACAGGTGAGATGATGTATATGGGGCTGTACTGGGTATATACAGGTGAGATGATGTATACAGTGCTGTACTGGGTATATACAGGTGAGATGATGTATACGGTGCTGTACTGAGTATATACAGGTGAGATGATGTATATGGTGCTGTACTGAGTATATACAGGTGAGATGATGTATATGGGGCTGTACTGAGTATATACAGGTGAGATGATGTATATGGGGCTGTACTGAGTATATACAGGTGAGATGATGTATATGGGGCTGTACTGAGTATATACAGGTGAGATGATGTATATGGGGCTGTACTGAGTATATACAGATGAGATATATGTCTGTGTATACAGGGGAAATGTAATGTGCATATATATATATACAGGTGAGATGATGTATACGGTGCTGTACTGGGTATATACAGGTGAGATGATGTATATGGGGCTGTACTGAGTATATACAGATGAGATATATGTCTGTGTATACAGGGGAAATGTAATGTGTATATATATATATATACAGGTGAGATGATGTATATGGGGCGGTACTGAGTATATACAGGTGAGATGATGTATATGGTGCTATACTGAGTATATACAGGTGAGATGATGTATATGGAGCTATACTGAGTATATACAGGTGAGATGATGTATATGGTGCTATACTGAGTATATACAGGTGAGATGATGTATATGGAGCTATACTGAGTATATACAGGTGAAATGATGTATATGGAGCTATACTGAGTATATACAGGTGAGACGATGTATACGGTGCTGTACTTGGTATATACAGGTGAGATGATGTATATGGAGCTGTACTGAGTATATACAGGTGAGATGATGTATATGGAGCTGTACTGAGTATATACAGGTGAGATGATGTATATGGAGCTGTACTGAGTATATACAGGTGAGATGATGTATATGGAGCTGTACTGGGTATATACAGGTGAGATGATGTATACAGTGCTGTACTGGGTATATACAGGTGAGATGATGTATATGGAGCTGTACTGGGTATATACAGGTGAGATGATGTATATGGAGCTGTACTGAGTATATACAGGTGAGATGATGTATACTGTGTTGTACTGAGTATATACAGGTGAGATGATGTATATGGGGCTGTACTGAGTATATACAGGTGACATGATGTATATGGGGCTGTACTGGGTATATACAGGTGAGATGATGTATATGGTGCTGTACTGAGTATATACAGGTGAGATGATGTATATGGAGCTGTACTGAGTATATACAGGTGAGATGATGTATACTGTGTTGTACTGAGTATATACAGGTGAGATGATGTATATGGGGCTGTACTGAGTATATACAGGTGACATGATGTATATGGGGCTGTACTGGGTATATACAGGTGAGATGATGTATATGGTGCTGTACTGAGTATATACAGGTGAGATGATGTATATGGAGCTGTACTGAGTATATACAGGTGAGATGATGTATACTGTGTTGTACTGAGTATATACAGGTGAGATGATGTATATGGGGCTGTACTGAGTATATACAGGTGAGATGCTATATATGGGGCTGTACTGAGTATATACAGGTGAGATGATGTATATGGAGCTGTACTGAGTATATACAGGTGAGATGATGTATATGGAGCTGTACTGAGAATATACAGGTGAGATGATGTATACAGTGCTGTACTGGGTATATACAGGTGAGATGATGTATATGGAGCTGTACTGGGTATATACAGGTGAGATGATGTATATGGAGCTGTACTGAGTATATACAGGTGAGATGATGTATACTGTGTTGTACTGAGTATATACAGGTGAGATGATGTATATGGGGCTGTACTGAGTATATACAGGTGAGATGCTGTATATGGGGCTGTACTGAGTATATACAGGTGAGATGCTGTATATGGGGCTGTACTGAGTATATACAGGTGAGATGATGTATATGGAGCTGTACTGAGAATATACAGGTGAGATGATGTATACAGTGCTGTACTGGGTATATACAGGTGAGATGATGTATATGGAGCTGTACTGGGTATATACAGGTGAGATGATGTATATGGAGCTGTACTGAGTATATACAGGTGAGATGATGTATACAGTGCTGTACTGGGTATATACAGGTGAGATGATGTATATGGAGCTGTACTGGGTATATACAGGTGAGATGATGTATATGGGGCTGTACTGAGTATATACAGGAGAGATGATGTATATGGAGCTGTACTGGGTATATACAGGTGAGATGATGTATATGGAGCTGTACTGAGTATATACAGGTGAGATGATGTATACGGTGCTGTACTGAGTATATACAGGTGAGATGATGTATATGGGGCTGTACTGAGTATATACAGGTGAGATGATGTATATGGGGCTGTACTGAGTATATACAGGTGAGATGATGTATATGGGGCTGTACTGGGTATATACAGGTGAGATGATGTATATGGGGCTGTACTGAGTATATACAGGTGAGATGATGTATATGGGGCTGTACTGAGTATATACAGGTGAGATGATGTATATGGGGCTGTACTGGGTATATACAGGTGAGATGATGTATATGGGGCTGTACTGAGTATATACAGGTGAGATGATGTATATGGAGCTGTACTGAGTATATACAGGTGAGATGATGTATACTGTGTTGTACTGAGTATATACAGGTGAGATGATGTATATGGGGCTGTACTGAGTATATACAGGTGAGATGCTGTATATGGGGCTGTACTGAGTATATACAGGTGAGATGCTGTATATGGGGCTGTACTGAGTATATACAGATGAGATGATGTATATGGAGCTGTACTGAGAATATACAGGTGAGATGATGTATACAGTGCTGTACTGGGTATATACAGGTGAGATGATGTATATGGAGCTGTACTGGGTATATACAGGTGAGATGATGTATATGGAGCTGTACTGAGTATATACAGGTGAGATGATGTATACAGTGCTGTACTGGGTATATACAGGTGAGATGATGTATATGGAGCTGTACTGGGTATATACAGGTGAGATGATGTATATGGGGCTGTACTGAGTATATACAGGAGAGATGATGTATATGGAGCTGTACTGGGTATATACAGGTGAGATGATGTATATGGAGCTGTACTGAGTATATACAGGTGAGATGATGTATACGGTGCTGTACTGAGTATATACAGGTGAGATGATGTATATGGGGCTGTACTGAGTATATACAGGTGAGATGATGTATATGGGGCTGTACTGAGTATATACAGGTGAGATGATGTATATGGGGCTGTACTGGGTATATACAGGTGAGATGATGTATATGGGGCTGTACTGAGTATATACAGGTGAGATGATGTATATGGAGCTGTACTGAGTATATACAGGTGAGATGATGTATACGGTGCTGTACTGAGTATATACAGGTGAGATGATGTATATGGGGCTGTACTGAGTATATACAGGTGAGATGATGTATACTGTGTTGTACTGAGTATATACAGGTGAGATGATGTATATGGGGCTGTACTGAGTATATACAGGTGAGATGATGTATACTGTGTTGTACTGAGTATATACAGGTGAGATGATGTATATGGGGCTGTACTGAGTATATACAGGTGAGATGATGTATACTGTGTTGTACTGAGTATATACAGGTGAGATGATGTATATGGGGCTGTACTGAGTATATACAGGTGAGATGATGTATACAGTGCTGTACTGGGTATATACAGGTGAGATGATGTATATGGAGCTGTACTGAGTATATACAGGTGAGATGATGTATACTGTGTTGTACTGAGTATATACAGGTGAGATGATGTATATGGGGCTGTACTGAGTATATACAGGTGAGATGATGTATATGGTGCTGTACTGAGTATATACAGGTGAGGTGATGTATATGGGGCTGTACTGAGTATATACAGGTGAGATGATTATATGGTGCTGTACTGGGTATATACAGGTGAGATGATGTATACGGTGCTGTACTTGGTATATACAGGTGAGACGATGTATATGGTGCTGTACTGAGTATATACAGGTGAGATGATGTATATGGTGCTGTACTGAGTATATACAGGTGAGACGATGTATATGGTGCTGTACTGAGTATATACAGGTGAGATGATGTATATGGTGCTGTACTGAGTATATACAGGTGAGATGATGTATATGGAGCTGTACTGGGTATATACAGGTGAGATGCTGTTTATGGGGCTGTACTGGGTATATACAGGTGAGATTATGTATATGGGGCTGTACTGGGTATATACAGGTGAGATGCTGTATATGGGGCTGTACTGAGTATATACAGGTGAGATGATGTATACAGTGCTGTACTGGGTATATACAGGTGAGATGATGTATATGGAGCTGTACTGGGTATATACAGGTGAGATGATGTATATGGGGCTGTACTGAGTATATACAGGTGAGATGATGTATATGGGGCTGTACTGAGTATATACAGGTGAGATGATGTATATGGCGCTGTACTGAGTATATACAGGTGAGATGATGTATATGGGGCTGTACTGAGTATATACAGGTGAGATGATGTATATGGGGCTGTACTGAGTATATACAGGTGAGATGATGTATATGGCGCTGTACTGAGTATATACAGGTGAGATGATTATATGGTGCTGTACTGGGTATATACAGGTGAGAGGATATATATGGTGCTGTACTGAGTATATACAGGTGAGATGTGAGATATTTGACTGTAGGTATTGTGTTCTTTTCTGTGTAGGCTTCATTCCATTTTTGATAAACTGTAGAATGTTGTGCTTTACCAAACAGCTGTATCTTGGTCTCATCTTTCTACAAGATGCTTTCTCAGAAGGTGTATTAATTATAGGGGATAACTCAGGAGACTCTTTGCATGGAACAAGACAACTACAGGACACAGTTTTATAAGTCGTAAAGTGTATATTATCACACGGTGATTCAAACAGGTGCAGAGAGAAACTCAAGTCCACAACACTTGGTGTAAATATTAAACGCAGCTTAGCAGTCTATAGGAAACTTCAGAGGAAAATGCAATCAAGCAGAAAGTCTATGAAGCACAGTTATTCTTGAGGATACTTGACATGAATAAATCCTTGTCTTAGTCCAGGCACAGATAGATATGCTTATTAGGCAGTTCAAATAATATCTTAGCTCAACCAGGGAGGCCTGGTTAATAGTCTCAGGTTATTGCAAAGCAGCAACAGCTTACATGACCAGCAAATGCAGATGGAAGTAAACACGAACAGCAGATGAAGGAGGATTACTGGAAACTTGTGTATGCAGCAGGAACTCCGAGCAGAGTAGCAGGATCACCACACAGGTTCACAGGACCAGGTATATAGCCAGGGAGTAATCAGAGGTCAGGAGCTGGATGCAAGGCAGAGTACTCTAGCACAGACTGAAGGCTGGGGTGGAGTTTTATAGCAGGAGACACAGTGCACATGAGACCAAAGACATCATCTTGGAAAAGGGCAGTAATGCACAAAAGGTAAAAAAATGTTCAGAGTCCTGACATTACTCCCTCCTTAGAAGCGGCCTCAGGACGATCCTGGACCTGGTTTCTCAGGGAATCTCTGATGAAAACGAGAAATCTTCTGTTGGGCATTGATGTTTTCCACAGGTTCCCAAGAGTCTTCCTCAGGGGGATATCCCTGCCATCTTATCAGATATTGGAGCCGATTCCTGCGAATCAATAACTTCCTCCACCACGAATTGTTCTTGCCCATCAATCACCACAGGCTGCGGAGGTGGCACAACACGTCGCTGGAAGGTATTAGGAGATACAGGCTTTAGTAAAGATACATGAAAAACTGGGTGTACCTTTATTGTCCTAGGCAGCTTCAGCCGGCAGGCCACAGAGCTCACAGTACCGTTGATCTTGAAAGGGCCAATGAATTTCTGTCCAAGTTTTTGTGAAGGAACTTTTAACTTCAGATTCTTAGTTGTTAACCACACGGAATCTCCTACCTTGAACATGGGTGCAGGTTTACGGAATCTATCAGTCGATCTCTTATAACGTTCTTGAGCTGTGGTCAGGGATTCCTTCAGAACCACCAGATTCTGTCTCATCGCAGTCTGCCTTTCCTCCACTGCGGGAACCGGAGAATTAATTGGAGACCTAGGTAAAATACACGGATGATAACCCAGATTGGCAAAGAAAGGTGTAAATTTAGTGGAGGCGCTCTGAGAATTATTATATGAAAATTCAGCTATCGGCAACAACTCCAACCAATCATCCTGGTGATGGCTGACATAACATCTTAGATATTGTTCCAGTGTCTGGTTGGTACGCTCAGTCTGACCATTTGTCTGGGGATGGTAAGCAGAAGAGAGACAGACATTAATATTGAGTGCAGAGCAAAACCCCTTCCAGAATCTTGAAGTGAACTGTACTCCACAGTCAGAGATGTTCGCATCCGGAACCCCATGCAACCGAAAGACATTCTGTATAACCAAGTTCACTGTATCTTTAGCTGAGAGGAGGCCGGTGCACGGAACAAAATGAGCAGCTTTAGTCAGGTGATCAACTACCACCATGATTGCATTCATGCCCCCCGATGTAGGCAGCTCCACAATAAAGTCCATTGATATAGACCCCCAAGGGCGGGACGGAACAGGTACTGGTTGTAGAAGACCTGTAGGTGCCACATGAGGAGTCTTGTAATGGGCACATACCTCGCAAGAGAGAACATAGTCCTTGGTATCCTTCATGCAAGTTGGCCACCAGAAGAATCGGCTCAGGAACTCTTGTGTCTTCTGCACCCCCCTGTGACCAGCCAACTTGGAGTCATGTACCAACTTGAGGATCTCCAGACGGACGAACTCCGGGACGTAGATACGTCGATCTCTGAACCACACGCCACCCTTAAAGACAAGATTAATATCCACAGGTGGGTTGGCCAGAAATACATCAGCTTCATAGGCCTCCCTGCACTCCTTCCACAAGTCCTGATCGTGGATAACTCAGATGAAATTGGCATCAGATAGAATGGTCTTGGACGGGGCTCCAGATACGGAGTCCGCAGCATGGATTCGGGATAAAGCATCAGCCTTCCCATTACGAGAACCTGGACGGTACGAGATAACAAAGTTAAATTGATTTAAAAATAATTTCCAACGAGCCTGACGAGGAGAAAGACATCTAGCGGATCTAAGGAACTCTAGATTGCGATGGTCAGTTAGCACTATGATCTGTTGTGCTGCTCCTTGCAGATGATGCCTCCTTTCTTTGAAAGCCGCAATAATAGCCAGCAATTCCTTGTCTCCCACGTCGTAATTCTTCTCTGCTGAGGTTAGTCTACGGGAAAAGAAAGCACAAGGATGTAGCAGACCCTTCTCTCCAGTTCTTTGGGAGAGAATAGCCCCCAAAGCATTATCAGAAGCGTCCACCTCCACAATGAAAGGAAGTGTTGGATCTGGGTGTATCAACAGCGGTGCTGATGTGAAACAGACTTTAAGCCGATCAAAAGCTTCTTGAGCCTGTGATGACCACTTAAAGGGCTTTTCCTTCTTTGTCAAGGAAGTAATGGGACGGACAATATCAGAACAATTTCGAATGAAGCGTCTGTAGAAATTTGCAAAACCAATAAAACGTTGGACCTCCTTAACGTTCTTGGGTACCGGCCAGTCAAGGATAGCCTGAATCTTACCAGATTCCATGTTCAGCCCCTGGGGAGAGATGATATAAGCTAAGAACTGTATCTCAGAACGATGGAACTCGCATTTCTCCGGCTTAATATAGAGATGGTTCTCTTTCAGACGTCTTAAAACTGTTTTGACATGTTCTTCATGTTCCTGTAGAGAGTCAGAAAAGAATAGTATATCGTCCAAATAGATCACTACAAACTGGTCCAACAAATCTCTGAAAATGTTATTAGCAAGGTGTTGAAATGTTGCAGGGGCGTTACAAAGCCCGAAGGGCATCACAAGAGATTCAAAGTGTCCATACCGGCATCTGAATGTTGTCTTCCACTCATCCCCTGGACAAATACGCACCAAATTATAAGCCCCACGAAGATGCAGTTTAGAGAACACATTAGCATGGCGGACTCTTTCCAGTAATTCGGGAATCAGAGGCAAAGGGTAACGGTTTCGCACGGTTACCTTATTGAGTTCTCGATAGTCAACACAGGGTCTCAGGGTCCCATCCTTCTTCTTTACAAAAAAGATAGGTGCCCCTACTGGTGAGGAAGAAGGACATATGAAGCCTTTGGCCAGATTTTCATCAATATACTCTTTTAAGGCTTGAAGCTCAGGTGCCGCCAAAGGGTATGCGTTACCAAAAGGAATGGCTGCCCCGGGAAGCAGCTCAATGGGACAGTCATAATGCCTGTGTGGAGGAAGCTGATCTGCATTCTTCTTGTCACAGATGTCAGAGAACTCTTTATAAGCTGGAGGTAAAGAAAATACCTGTACATGTGGTTCCGTAGCCGTGGACTCAGGGACAGCTTCTGTTAACGCTGAGTTGCTCCTTGTTGGGAAGATAATCTCCTTGGTCTCTCAGTTGATAATTGGGTTCTGAGAAGGCAACCAAGGAATGCCTAAAATCACAGGAAAATGAGGAGAAGAAATTAGCAAGAAAGAAAGTTGCTCCTGATGATTAGGCTCCAACAAAATTTCAAGGGGTACGGTCTCCTGATCCACAGGCCCAGAGATTAAAGGTGACCCATCCACTGTTTCCATGGTAATTGGAGAGGCTCTTTGCTGAATTTTAATACCATGTTCCTTGGCAAATGCGATATCCATGAAATTGCCACCTGTACCAGAGTCAATCATAGCTGAACTGGAAATCCACTGTCATGAACACAGGATCTTAATAGGGAGAGAACAGTGAGAGTTCTTTTCCTTCAGCTCCTTGGGGGGTGAAGTCATAGAAAGAGAATGGAATACAGCATTTAAAGGCACGCTACATTCAGAGATGTCAGATTCATCATCACAGTTGTCATACTCCCGTATTGCTGCTAGCACCTTGTTAGGCCGTCGTCTAGGACACTTAGGACAATTGATCAAGAAGTGGTCAGACTGGCCGCAGTAGAAACATAGACTTTCACGCAGGCGATGCTCCCGGCGCTCATTGATCTCGCGCCTCTGAACGGAATCAATTTGCATGGGCACCTCCTCCACCTCCCGAGAGGTTTTACCTGCAGGCTCTTTGGAAGGAAGGGAAAAGTTAGAAATACGATTATATGCAGCAAATTTCTCCTGCCTACGCTCAGTAAGGCGAATGTCTATGCGCACACAATGCTGTATAAATGTCTCTAGCTCTTGTGGTGACTCAGAGCGAGCTAGTTCATCTTTTACAATACTAGACAGACCCCTCTTAAAAATAGGCAATTGTGCATAACTGTCCCAATTGGTATCTACCGCCAATCTCCTGAATTCAGTGGCATACTCAATAACAGAACGTTTAGCCTGGCGTAAAGACAACAAAGCAGATTCAGCGGTTGCACAGCGATTAGGGTCATCAAACATTAATGCCATAGCGGCCAAGAAATCATCCAAGTCATTTAACCGTGGGTCACGAGACTCGATCATCGGATTCACCCAGGCGAGCGCTCGTGAGGTCAGTAGCATTATTACACACAATACTTTGGATCTATCCGTAGGAAAACGGTCAGCATGCTCATCAAAATATAGCATACATTGATTCACAAAGCCACGAAATTTGTCGTGATCATCATTAAATCTGAATGGGGGCAACTTAGGTGGGCCAGCTGGTGGCGGTTGCCCAGAGGGTAAAGTCACTTGTGCAGCTATTTGCGTGCTTATGTCCTGAAAAGCCCGTCCATACTGAGACTCTATGCCAGCAAGTTTGTTTTCCTGGGCTGCCATGCGGTTGCTTAAGTCCTGCAAAGTTTGTTCCAAACTTCTTTTGCAGACCTTCCACATCTTTCTGCAGTGATCTAATTATGGAAAACACCTGCTCTAATTTGCTTTCTGCAGTCATTGTTCCAGCAGTCTCCCTTTTTTTTTTTTAGGCTAGAGTATCCTGTAATAATTATAGGGGATAACTCAGGAGACTCTTTGCGTGGAACAAGACAACTACAGGACACAGTTTTATAAGTCGTAAAGTGTATATTATCACACGGTGATTCAAACAGGTGCAGAGAGAAACTCAAGTCCACAACACTTGGTGCAAATAATAAATGCAGCTTAGCAGTCTATAGGAAACTTCAGAGGAAAATGCAATCAAGCAGAAAGTCTATGAAGCACAGTTATTCTTGAGGATACTTGACACGAATAAATCCTTGTCTTAGTCCAGGCACAGATAGATATGCTTATTAGGCAGTTCAAATCATATCTTAGCTCAACCAGGGAGGCCTGGTTAATAGTCTCAGGTTATTGCAAAGTAGCAGCAGCTTACATGACCAGCAAATGCAGATGGAAGTAAACACGAACAGCAGATGAAGGAGGATTACTGGAACTGGTGTATGCTGCAGGAACTCAGAGCAGAGTAGCAGGATCACCACACAGGTTCACAGGAGCAGGTGTATAGCCAGGGAGTAATCAGAGGTCAGGAGCTGGATGCAAGGCAGAGTACTCTAGCACAGACTGAAGGCTGGGGTGGAGTTTTATAGCAGGAGACACAGTGCACATGAGACCAAAGACGCCATCTTGGAAAAGGGCAGTAATGCACAAAAGGTAAAAAAATGTTCAGAGTCCTGACAGAAGGATTTTGGCTTACGTACATTTTGACCAACTGTAGTGTAGTTTTTTCTATGTCTCTGTGCCAGCAGTGGGGTCCTCCTGGGTCTCCTGCCATAGTGTTTCATCTCATTCAAATGTTGACCGATAGTTTGCGCTGTCTCTGATGCACCCTCAGCCTGGAGGACAGCTTGAATTTCTTTGGAACATATTTGGGGCTGATCACCCACCATCCGGACTATCCTGCATTGCAACCGTTTATCAATTTTTCTCTGCCGTCCGCGTCCTGGGATATTAGCTACAGTGCCATGATTTGAAAACGTCTCGATCATGTTGCGCACCTTTGACAAACATCAAGATCTCTGGAGTTGGACTTGTAACCTTGAGATATTTTTATATTTTTCAACAATTTTGGTTCTCAAGTCCTCAGACAGTTCTCTTCTCTTTCTGTTCTCCATGCTTAGGGTGGTTTCACATTTGCATCTTTGATCTGCATAGATCCGCATGCGTCATGCGTACCTAGCTTTAACATGGCGTATGGACATGCGTTTGTATGCGTTCACATGCGTTTGCGTACACATGCGTTTTTTCACGGTGTGCGGCGGGGCGTGGCAAACGCAACATGTTGCATTTTTGGAAGCGTCAAAAATCCATCAAATGCGGATGTGGATGAGTGCGTTAAAAAAACGCATTACTGTCTGTGGGAATGCGTGCGTACGCATGTCCTTGCGTACGCATGAGTTCGATGAGCTTGCGTACTTCGGACTGCTCATGTCCTGGTACTGATTGAGACACGCCCTCCTGGAAATATCGAACTCAAGGGCATGAGAAACGCAAACGCAGGCAAAAAACGCATACAAACGCTTGCACATGCAGCGTTTTTTTGCCATCATGCTTAAGCTGATAAAAAACACATGTTTGCATGCATTTTGGCATGTGTTTGCGTATGCAGATGATACACTGCGCACATATACACAAATGTGAACTTACCCTTAGTGTAGCACACAGAGACACACAATGCAAAGATTGAGTCAACTTCTCCACTTTTTATCTAGTTTCAGGTGTGATTTTCATATTGCCCATAACTGTTACTTGCCACAGTTGAGTTTGAACGAGCTTCACATGCTTGAAATAAAGTTGTTAACCCACAATTTGGAATGGTGCCATCAGTTAGGTCTGGCCCATTTTGGGGTTTTGGGTGAAATTATGCCCAATTATTGCCTTCTTTTCTCTTTTTTGTGTTTTTTCCAATGCGCAAAAAGGAAATAAACATGTACAACAAAACATGTGTAATTGCAATCATTTTCTGCAATAATTTCAAGGGTGCCAACCCTTTCGACCATGACTGTTTGAATATTGGACTGCATTAGTTCCAGATAGACTATCCCTATAAACCAGCCAGGACAAGGTGTACCATAGATGGAAACCTACGCTATCAAACACCCTACCTGTTCTGTTTCAAGGTCTCCATTTAAAGGGCATGCAGGATCCAGCTGTAAAGAGGACCTGTCACATAGTCAAAAATAGCATTAAATAACTTTCAAAAATACCCTGAGCTCCCCTGATTCTCCCACTCTTTTTTGTTTTGTGCTGCGTTGCTCCATTGCAGAGATATTGACATTTGTTGCTTTTGGAGCGCACTATGTGAAATTTCTTCTTTCAGTTCAACTGGCCATTTCTTCAGACTCTTCTCTGGGAACATGTGTTTTCACCACTCCCTCCCTGATGCTTTCAATTATAGTTTAGCAACATCAAGCTGCCAAGCTTTGATTGGCAGCGTCTCGGAGGGAAGGGTGAAAACGCACGCCGCCAGAGAAGACTCCAAAAGCAACAGACGTGGATATCTCTGCAATGGAACGATGCAGCGTAAAACGGAGAAGAGCGTCAGAATCAGGGGATCTCAGGAATTGTTTTTTGCAAGTTAATTAACTCATTGTTTTTAGCTCTTCTTTAATTAAAAACAGCCTTAGGCCTTATTCAGACTTCAGTGTATATTTACAGGGATTGTATATGTCAAATGTTGACATTAACACCTATTTAGTACAATGTAATGGATCCCGTCAGACACAATGGCACGTGGGTAGTCGACTAACACATGAAATCTTTTGTGTAGCCTGGAATGATTCACATGATGGCACCAACTTGCTCCCCCACACTCCGTGATTGGCATCTTCAGAGATAGATATTTGATGAACAGATTTTTTTTAATCATTTTCCCGTATGTTTCTTTTATGCGCTTGTCCTTGACCTCCGTGGACGATTGTATTCTCCTTATGACGTATTTTATTATTGATCTGTCTGACATGAGGTGTAACCTAAGCCTCTGTACTGATTCTCATGTTAGGAGGAGAACGCTTTGGAGTCCCTCTCTTGAGGGCATGGGAAATGTCAACAAAAAGCCTACTTTTGGGGCAATGCTGGCCACTTTTTTTTTTTATTGCTCAATCAAGACAGTATTTCATGTATTTATTTACTATGAATTATATGCTTTTGTGACAGTTTTGAAAAATAAAGATTGCTGAATTTATATGTTTTATTTTTTATTTAACAGCCTTCATCTCGATTTCGAGTCATGGCGGCTTGATGGACGAACGTAGGAAGATCGATCTTGTGCAATCCTAGATAGGTCCTCCAGGGTCTTCTCTGCCATTATCTTGGTAGTATCAAGCCATCGCATGACTGGTTGTAGAGACGAATTTGTCATTAAACCATTTACAGTCATCATGACATCACAGTTAGAGCTCGTTCTAACAAGCATATCATCGGTCCATGTTTCTGTCCGGATGTAAAGCGGACACCACATGGACCCATGAAACTCATTGTGGTGAAAGTTATTACACAATTTTTACCAATGGTCTAGATCACACATGTCAAACTCTGGGCCGCTGTTGTGAATTCCGTTCTGGAGCTCCCTCCTGTGGTTGCTAATGGTATTTTTGTGAGTTCTGCCCTTGGGCTCCCTCTGGTGGTTTCGAGTGGAACTGCTGCTCCGTTAGGTAGCTGTAGCAGCTGCCATCACTGATCGCCTTGCCTGGGTTTGTTATTTAAACCTGCTCTGGGCTTTAGTTCATGTCAGCTGTCAATGTCTTAGGTTGGATTTGGTTCTCTCCTTGGATTTCTCATATGGCCTGTCCTTGTCAGCAAAAGATAAGTTCTGCTAGTTCTTGTTTGTCCATTTGCTTTGGACATTATTGCTTGTAAATATGTCTCTTTTTGTCCAGCTTGTCACTATGTCATATTCAGGCTAGCTGGAAGCTCTGGGAAGCAGATTTGCCCCTCCACACCGTGAGTCGGTGTGGAGTTCATCTTTGTAAACTCTGCGTGGATTTTTGTAGTTTTAATACTGGCCGCACAGTATCCTTTTCTCTCTGTCTATCAAGTTTAGTATTGGCCTCCTTTGCTGAAAACTGATTTCATTTCTGTGTATGTCATTTCCCTCTCCACTCACAGTCAATATTCGTGGGGGGCTATCTTTCCTTTTGGGGTTTTCTCTGAGGCAAGATAGCTTTCTATTTCCTTCTTTAGGGGTAGTTAATTCTTAGGCTGTGAAGAGGTGTCTAGGGAGAGTCAGGAACATCCCACGGCTATTACTAGTGTTGTTGTTAGGATTAGGGATTGCGGTCAGTAGAGATACCACCTCCTCAGAGCTCATCCCATGTTGCGTTTTAGCCACCAGGTCATATCGGTGTGGCCTCTTAACCACCAGGTCATAACAGTACAGCTGGCCCACAAGGTGTTAAATGCATCTCAAAAGAGGGAAAAGAAAGTTCTGAGTCATTTTTTTTTCCTTTGTAGCTTGTTTTGTCTTTTTTTCCCCTTAATCTCTGGGTGGTTCAGGATTTTGGTGCTGATATGGAGGTTCAGGGTCTGTCCTTGCGCGTGGATCAACTCGCTGCAAGGGTACAGAGTATCCAAGATTATGTTGTCCAGACTCCGGTATTAGAGCCTAGAATTCCTATGCCTGATTTATTTTCTGGGGATAGATCGAAATTTTTGAACTTTAAAAATAATTGCAGACTGTTTTTTGCTCTGAGACCCCGTTCCTCTGGTGACCCCATTCAGCAGGTGAAGATTGTTATTTCTTTGCTGCGTGGCGACCCGCAGGACTGGGCATTCTTCCTTGAGCCAGGAAATCCTGCATTGCTCAATATTTACGCATTTTTTCAAGTGCTCGGATTGCTGTATGACGAGCCTAATTCTGTGGATCAGGCAGAAAAAACTTTGCTGGCTCTGTGTCAGGGCCAGGAAGCAGCAGAAGTATACTGCCAGAAATTTAGAAAGTGGTCTGTGCTCACAAAATGGAATGAGTATGCCCTGGCAGCGATTTTCAGAAAGGGTCTTTCTGAAGCCCTTAAAGATGTTATGGTGGGGTTTCCCACGCCTGCTGGTTTGAATGAATCAATGTCTTTGGCCATTCAGATTGATCGGCGCCTGCGCGAGCGCAAGGTTGTGCACCATATGGCAGTGTCCTCTGAGCAGAGTCCTGAGCCTATGCAATGTGATAGGATTTTGACTAGAGCAGAAAGGCAGAAATTCAGACGTCAGAATGGCCTGTGTTTTTACTGTGGTGATTCTGCTCATGCTATTTCTGATTGCCCTAAGCGTACTAAGAGGGTCCCTAGGTCTGTTACCATTAGTACTGTACAGCCTAAATTTCTTTTGTCTGTTACCCTGATTTGCTCATTGTCGTCCTTTTCTGTTATGGCATTTGTGGATTCTGGCGCTGCCCTGAACTTAATTGACTTAGAATTTGCCAAGCGCTGTGGTTTTTCCTTGGAGCCTTTGCAGAGCCCTATTCCCTTAAGGGGGATTGATGCTACGCCATTGGCCAAGAATAAACCTCAGTACTGGACACAGTTAACCATGTACATGGCTCCAGCACATCAGGAAAATATTCGCTTTTTGGTGTTGCATAATTTGCATGATGTTGTGCTGGGTTTTCCATGGTTACAGGTACATAATCCAGTGCTGGATTGGAGATCTATGTCTGTAACTGGTTGGGGTTGTCAGGGGATATATAGTGATATTCCTTTGATGTCCATTTCCTCGTCCCCTTCTTCTGATGTTCCTGAGTTTTTGTCGGATTTCCAGGATATATTTGATGAGCCCAAGTCCAGTTCCCTGCCTCCTCATAGGGACTGCGATTGTGCCATTAATTTGATTCCTGGCTGTAAGTTCCCTAAGGGCCGACTTTTCAATCTGTCTGTGCCAGAGCATGCCGCTATGCGGAGTTATGTAAAGGAGTCCTTGGAGAAGGGGCATATTCGCCCGTCTTCGTCACCATTGGGAGTGGGATTTTTTTTTTTTTGTTGCCAAGAAGGATGGTTCCTTAAGACCCTGTATAGATTATTGCCTTCTCAATAAGATCACGGTCAAATTCCAGTACCCTTTACCTTTGCTTTCTGATTTGTTTGCTCGGATTAAGGGTGCCAGTTGGTTTACTAAAATCGACCTTCGAGGGGCGTATAATCTCGTGCGTATTAAACAAGGTGATGAATGGAAAACAGCATTTAATACGCCCGAAGGCCATTTTGAATATCTTGTGATGCCATTCGGGCTCTCTAATGCTCCATCGGTATTTCAGTCCTTTATGCATGATATCTTCCGGAATTATCTGGATAAATTCATGATTGTGTATTTGGATGATATTTTGGTTTTTCCCGATGATTGGGAGTCTCATGTGAAGCAGGTTAGGATGGTATTTCAGGTCCTTCGTGCTAGTGCGTTGTTTGTGAAAGGGTCTAAGTGCCTCTTTGGAGTTCAGAAAGTTTCTTTTTTGGGTTTCATTTTTTCCCCCTCGGCTATTGAAATGGACCCTGTTAAAGTCCAGGCCATTCATGATTGGACTCAACCCACATCTGTAAAGAGCCTTCAAAAAATGTTGGGCTTTGCTAATTTTTATCGCCGCTTTATTGCTAATTTTTCTAGTGTGGTGAAGCCTCTGACCGATTTGACTAAGAAAGGCGCTGATGTGATGAATTGGTCCTCTGCGGCTGTTGAGGCCTTTCAGGAGCTTAAACGTCGTTTTACTTCTGCCCCTGTGTTGCGTCAGCCAGATGTTTCTCTCCCTTTTCAGGTTGAGGTTGATGCTTCTGAGATTGGGGCAGGGGCCGTTTTGTCTCAGAGAAATTCTGATGGCTCTTTGATGAAACCATGTGCTTTCTTCTCCAGAAAGTTTTCACCTGCTGAGCGTAATTATGATGTCGGCAATCGGGAGTTGTTGGCTATGAAGTGGGCATTTGAGGAGTGGCGACATTGGCTTGAGGGAGCCAAGCATCGCGTGGTGGTCTTGACTGATCATAAAAATTTGATTTACCTCGAGTCTGCTAAGCGGTTGAATCCTAGACAAGCTCGGTGGTCTCTGTTTTTCTCCCGTTTTGATTTTGTGGTCTCGTATATTCCGGAATCTAAGAATGTGAAGGCTGATGCCCTTTCTAGGAGTTTTTTGCCTGATTCTCCGGGAGTTCTTGAGCCGGCTGGGATTCTCAAGGAGGGGGTGATTCTTTCTGCCATCTCCCCTGATTTGCGGCGGGTACTTCAGGAGTTTCAGGCTGATAAACCTGACCGCTGTCCAGTGGGGAAACTGTTTGTTCCTGATAGATGGACTAGCAGGGTAATTTCTGAGGTTCATTGTTCAGTGTTGGCTGGTCACCCTGGGATTTTCGGTACCAGAGATTTGGTGGCTAGGTCCTTTTGGTGGCCTTCCTTGTCGCGGGATGTGCATTCGTTTGTGCAGTCCTTTGGGACCTGTGCTCGGGCTAAGCCTTGCTGTTCCCGTGCCAGTGGGTTGCTTTTGCCTTTGCCTATTCCTGAGAGGCCCCGGACGCATATTTCCATGGATTTTATTTCTGATCTTCCTGTTTCTCAGAAGATGTCTGTCATCTGGGTGGTTTGTGACCGGTTTTCTAAGATGGTCCATTTGGTACCGTTGCCTAAGTTGCCTTCCTCCTCTGATTTGGTTCCATTATTTTTTCAGCATGTGGTCCGTTTGCATGGTATTCCGGAGAATATTGTGTCTGATAGAGGTTCCCAGTTCGTTTATAGGTTTTGGCGGTCCTTTTGTGCTAGAATGGGCATTGATTTGTCTTTTTCTTCAGCATTCCATCCTCAGACAAATGGCCAAACGGAGCGAACCAATCAGACCTTGGAAACCTATTTGAGATGCTTCGTGTCTGCTGATCAGGATGATTGGGTGACCTTTTTGCCGTTGGCCGAGTTTGCCCTTAATAATCGGGCTAGTTCTGCTACCTTGGTTTCGCCTTTTTTTTGTAACTTTGGTTTTCATCCTCGTTTTTCTTCAGGGCAGCTTGAGCCTTCTGACTGTCCTGGTGTGGATTCTGTGGTGGACAGGTTGCAGCAAATTTGGACTCATGTGGTGGACAATTTGACGTTGTCTCAGGAAAAGGCTCAACGTTTTGCTAACCGTCGTCGGTGTGTTGGTCCCCGGCTTCGTGTGGGGGATTTAGTCTGGTTGTCTTCTCGTCATGTTCCTATGAAGGTTTCTTCCCCTAAGTTCAAGCCTCGCTTTATTGGGCCTTATAAGATTTCTGAAATTATCAATTCGGTGTCTTTTCGTTTGGCCCTTCCAGCTTCTTTTTCCATTCATAATGTGTTCCATAGATCCTTGTTGCGGAGATATGTGGTACCTATGGTTCCCTCCGTTGATCCTCCTGCTCCGGTGTTGGTTGAGGGGGAATTGGAATATGTGGTGGAGAAGATTTTGGATTCTCGTTTTTCGAGACGGAAGCTTCAGTATCTGGTCAAGTGGAAGGGTTATGGCCAGGAGGATAATTCTTGGGTTGTTGCCTCCGATGTTCATGCTGCCGATTTGGTTCGTGCTTTCTATTTGGCTTGTCCTGATCGGCCTGGGAGCTCTGGTGAGGGTTCGGTGACCCCTCCTCAAGGGGGGGGGGTACTGTTGTGAATTCCGTTCTGGAGCTCCCTCCTGTGGTTGCTAATGGTATTTTTGTGGGTTCTGCCCTTGGGCTCCCTCTGGTGGTTTCGAGTGGAACTGCTGCTCCGTTAGGTAGCTGTAGCAGCTGCCATCACTGATCGCCTTGCCTGGGTTTGTTATTTAAACCTGCTCTGGGCTTTAGTTCATGCCAGCTGTCAATGTCTTAGGTTGGATTTGGTTCTCTCCTTGGATTTCTCATATGGCCTGTCCTTGTCAGCAAAAGATAAGTTCTGCTAGTTCTTGTTTGTCCATTTGCTTTGGACATTATTGCTTGTAAATATGTCTCTTTTTGTCCAGCTTGTCACTATGTCATATTCAGGCTAGCTGGAAGCTCTGGGAAGCAGATTTGCCCCTCCACACCGTGAGTCGGTGTGGAGTTCATTTTTGTAAACTCTGCGTGGATTTTTGTAGTTTTTAATACTGACCGCACAGTATCCTTTTCTCTCTGTCTATCAAGTTTAGTATTGGCCTCCTTTGCTGAAAACTGATTTCATTTCTGTGTATGTCATTTCCCTCTCCACTCACAGTCAATATTCGTGGGGGGCTATCTTTCCTTTTGGGGTTTTCTCTGAGGCAAGATAGCTTTCTATTTCCTTCTTTAGGGGTAGTTAATTCTTAGGCTGTGAAGAGGTGTCTAGGGAGAGTCAGGAACATCCCACGGCTATTACTAGTGTTGTTGTTAGGATTAGGGATTGCGGTCAGTAGAGATACCACCTCAGAGCTCATCCCATGTTGCGTTTTAGCCACCAGGTCATATTGGTGTGGCCTCTTAACCACCAGGTCATAACAGTACAGCTGGCCCACAAGGTGTTAAATGCATCTCAAAAGAGGGAAAAGAAAGTTCTGAGTCATTTTTTTTTCCTTTGTAGCTTGTTTTGTCTTTTTTTCCCCCTTAATCTCTGGGTGGTTCAGGATTTTGGTGCTGATATGGAGGTTCAGGGTCTGTCCTTGCGCGTGGATCAACTCGCTGCAAGGGTACAGAGTATCCAAGATTATGTTGTCCAGACTCCGGTATTAGAGCCTAGAATTCCTATGCCTGATTTATTTTCTGGGGATAGATCGAAATTTTTGAACTTTAAAAATAATTGCAGACTGTTTTTTGCTCTGAGACCCCGTTCCTCTGGTGACCCCATTCAGCAGGTGAAGATTGTTATTTCTTTGCTGCGTGGCGACCCGCAGGACTGGGCATTCTTCCTTGAGCCAGGAAATCCTGCATTGCTCAATATTGACGCATTTTTTCAAGCGCTCGGATTGCTGTATGACGAGCCTAATTCTGTGGATCAGGCAGAAAAAACTTTGCTGGCTCTGTGTCAGGGCCAGGAAGCAGCAGAAGTATACTGCCAGAAATTTAGAAAGTGGTCTGTGCTCACAAAATGGAATGAGTATGCCCTGGCAGCGATTTTCAGAAAGGGTCTTTCTGAAGCCCTTAAAGATGTTATGGTGGGGTTTCCCACGCCTGCTGGTTTGAATGAATCAATGTCTTTGGCCATTCAGATTGATCGGCGCCTGCGCGAGCGCAAGGTTGTGCACCATATGGCAGTGTCCTCTGAGCAGAGTCCTGAGCCTATGCAATGTGATAGGATTTTGACTAGAGCAGAAAGGCAGAAATTCAGACGTCAGAATGGCCTGTGTTTTTACTGTGGTGATTCTGCTCATGCTATTTCTGATTGCCCTAAGCGTACTAAGAGGGTCCCTAGGTCTGTTACCATTAGTACTGTACAGCCTAAATTTCTTTTGTCTATTACCCTGATTTGCTCATTGTCGTCCTTTTCTGTTATGGCATTTGTGGATTCTGGCGCTGCCCTGAACTTAATGGACTTAGAATTTGCCAAGCGCTGTGGTTTTTCCTTGGAGCCTTTGCAGAGCCCTATTCCCTTAAGGGGGATTGATGCTACGCCATTGGCCAAGAATAAACCTCAGTACTGGACACAGTTAACCATGTACATGGCTCCAGCACATCAGGAAAATATTCGCTTTTTGGTGTTGCATAATTTGCATGATGTTGTGCTGGGTTTTCCATGGTTACAGGTACATAATCCAGTGCTGGATTGGAGATCTATGTCTGTAACTGGTTGGGGTTGTCAGGGGATATATAGTGATATTCCTTTGATGTCCATTTCCTCGTCCCCTTCTTCTGATGTTCCTGAGTTTTTGTCGGATTTCCAGGATATATTTGATGAGCCCAAGTCCAGTTCCCTGCCTCCTCATAGGGACTGCGATTGTGCCATTAATTTGATTCCTGGCTGTAAGTTCCCTAAGGGCCGACTTTTCAATCTGTCTGTGCCAGAGCATGCCGCTATGCGGAGTTATGTAAAGGAGTCCTTGGAGAAGGGGCATATTCGCCCGTCTTCGTCACCATTGGGAGTGGGATTTTTTTTTTTTTGTTGCCAAGAAGGATGGTTCCTTGAGACCCTGTATAGATTATTGCCTTCTCAATAAGATCACGGTCAAATTCCAGTACCCTTTACCTTTGCTTTCTGATTTGTTTGCTCGGATTAAGGGTGCCAGTTGGTTTACTAAAATCGACCTTCGAGGGGCGTATAATCTCGTGCGTATTAAACAAGGTGATGAATGGAAAACAGCATTTAATACGCCCGAAGGCCATTTTGAATATCTTGTGATGCCATTCGGGCTCTCTAATGCTCCATCGGTATTTCAGTCCTTTATGCATGATATCTTCCGGAATTATCTGGATAAATTCATGATTGTGTATTTGGATGATATTTTGGTTTTTCCCGATGATTGGGAGTCTCATGTGAAGCAGGTTAGGATGGTATTTCAGGTCCTTCGTGCTAGTGCGTTGTTTGTGAAAGGGTCTAAGCGCCTCTTTGGAGTTCAGAAAGTTTATTTTTTGGGTTTCATTTTTTCCCCCTCGGCTATTGAAATGGACCCTGTTAAAGTCCAGGCCATTCATGATTGGACTCAACCCACATCTGTAAAGAGCCTTCAAAAAATGTTGGGCTTTGCTAATTTTTATCGCTGCTTTATTGCTAATTTTTCTAGTGTGGTGAAGCCTCTGACCGATTTGACTAAGAAAGGCGCTGATGTGATGAATTGGTCCTCTGCGGCTGTTGAGGCCTTTCAGGAGCTTAAACGTCGTTTTACTTCTGCCCCTGTGTTGCGTCAGCCAGATGTTTCTCTCCCTTTTCAGGTTGAGGTTGATGCTTCTGAGATTGGGGCAGGGGCCGTTTTGTCTCAGAGAAATTCTGATGGCTCTTTGATGAAACCATGTGCTTTCTTCTCCAGAAAGTTTTCACCTGCTGAGCGTAATTATGATGTCGGCAATCGGGAGTTGTTGGCTATGAAGTGGGCATTTGAGGAGTGGCGACATTGGCTTGAGGGAGCCAAGCATCGCGTGGTGGTCTTGACTGATCATAAAAATTTGATTTACCTCGAGTCTGCTAAGCGGTTGAATCCTAGACAAGCTCGGTGGTCTCTGTTTTTCTCCCGTTTTGATTTTGTGGTCTCGTATATTCCGGGATCTAAGAATGTGAAGGCTGATGCCCTTTCTAGGAGTTTTTTGCCTGATTCTCCGGGAGTTCTTGAGCCGGCTGGGATTCTCAAGGAGGGGGTGATTCTTTCTGCCATCTCCCCTGATTTGCGGCGGGTACTTCAGGAGTTTCAGGCTGATAAACCTGACCGCTGTCCAGTGGGGAAACTGTTTGTTCCTGATAGATGGACTAGCAGGGTAATTTCTGAGGTTCATTGTTCAGTGTTGGCTGGTCACCCTGGGATTTTCGGTACCAGAGATTTGGTGGCTAGGTCCTTTTGGTGGCCTTCCTTGTCGCGGGATGTGCATTCGTTTGTGCAGTCCTTTGGGACCTGTGCTCGGGCTAAGCCTTGCTGTTCCCGTGCCAGTGGGTTGCTTTTGCCTTTGCCTATTCCTGAGAGGCCCCGGACGCATATTTCCATGGATTTTATTTCTGATCTTCCTGTTTCTCAGAAGATGTCTGTCATCTGGGTGGTTTGTGACCGGTTTTCTAAGATGGTCCATTTGGTACCGTTGCCTAAGTTGCCTTCCTCCTCTGATTTGGTTCCATTATTTTTTCAGCATGTGGTCCGTTTGCATGGTATTCCGGAGAATATTGTGTCTGATAGAGGTTCCCAGTTCGTTTATAGGTTTTGGCGGTCCTTTTGTGCTAGAATGGGCATTGATTTGTCTTTTTCTTCAGCATTCCATCCTCAGACAAATGGCCAAACGGAGCGAACCAATCAGACCTTGGAAACCTATTTGAGATGCTTCGTGTCTGCTGATCAGGATGATTGGGTGACCTTTTTGCCGTTGGCCGAGTTTGCCCTTAATAATCGGGCTAGTTCTGCTACCTTGGTTTCGCCTTTTTTTTGTAACTTTGGTTTTCATCCTCGTTTTTCTTCAGGGCAGCTTGAGCCTTCTGACTGTCCTGGTGTGGATTCTGTGGTGGACAGGTTGCAGCAAATTTGGACTCATGTGGTGGACAATTTGACGTTGTCTCAGGAAAAGGCTCAACGTTTTGCTAACCGTCGTCGGTGTGTTGGTCCCCGGCTTCGTGTGGGGGATTTGGTCTGGTTGTCTTCTCGTCATGTTCCTATGAAGGTTTCTTCCCCTAAGTTCAAGCCTCGCTTTATTGGGCCTTATAAGATTTCTGAAATTATCAATTCGGTGTCTTTTCGTTTGGCCCTTCCAGCTTCTTTTTCCATTCATAATGTGTTCCATAGATCCTTGTTGCGGAGATATGTGGTACCTATGGTTCCCTCCGTTGATCCTCCTGCTCCGGTGTTGGTTGAGGGGGAATTGGAATATGTGGTGGAGAAGATTTTGGATTCTCGTTTTTCGAGACGGAAGCTTCAGTATCTGGTCAAGTGGAAGGGTTATGGCCAGGAGGATAATTCTTGGGTTGTTGCCTCCGATGTTCATGCTGCCGATTTGGTTCGTGCTTTCCATTTGGCTCGTCCTGATCGGCCTGTGAGCTCTGGTGAGGGTTCGGTGACCCCTCCTCAAGGGGGGGGGGTACTGTTGTGAATTCCGTTCTGGAGCTCCCTCCTGTGGTTGCTAATGGTATTTTTGTGGGTTCTGCCCTTGGGCTCCCTCTGGTGGTTTCGAGTGGAACTGCTCCTCCGTTAGGTAGCTGTAGCAGCTGCCATCACTGATCGCCTTGCCTGGGTTTGTTATTTAAACCTGCTCTGGGCTTTAGTTCATGCCAGCTGTCAATGTCTTAGGTTGGATTTGGTTCTCTCCTTGGATTTCTCATATGGCCTGTCCTTGTCAGCAAAAGATAAGTTCTGCTAGTTCTTGTTTGTCCATTTGCTTTGGACATTATTGCTTGTAAATATGTCTCTTTTTGTCCAGCTTGTCACTATGTCATATTCAGGCTAGCTGGAAGCTCTGGGAAGCAGATTTGCCCCTCCACACTGTGAGTCGGTGTGGAGTTCATTTTTGTAAACTCTGCGTGGATTTTTGTAGTTTTTAATACTGACCGCACAGTATCCTTTTCTCTCTGTCTATCAAGTTTAGTATTGGCCTCCTTTGCTGAAAACTGATTTCATTTCTGTGTATGTCATTTCCCTCTCCACTCACAGTCAATATTCGTGGGGGGCTATCTTTCCTTTTGGGGTTTTCTCTGAGGCAAGATAGCTTTCTATTTCCTTCTTTAGGGGTAGTTAATTCTTAGGCTGTGAAGAGGTGTCTAGGGAGAGTCAGGAACATTTCACGGCTATTACTAGTGTTGTTGTTAGGATTAGGGATTGCGGTCAGTAGAGATACCACCTCCTCAGAGCTCGTCCCATGTTGCCTTTTAGCCACCAGGTCATATCGGTGTGGCCTCTTAACCACCAGGTCATAACAGGGCGCGTCCTAAATCTGATCCTCAGGGTGACTATTTTTGGCCCGCGACGCCAGGGACTATGTGGGGCTCATTCTACTGTACTGTATGGAGGACTATTTGGAGCCCATTTTACTGTATGCAGGACTGTGGGGCCCGTTCTATTGTATGGAGGACTATGTGGAGGCATTATACTCTGTATGCAGGACTATGTGGGGCCCATTCTACTGTATGGAGGACTATGTGAGGCCCATTATTCTGTATGGAGGACTATATGGGGTTCATTATACTGTATGGAGGACTATGTGGGACCAATTATACTGTGTGAGGATCAGAGTTCGAGCATCATACTGTGATGGGTCACCATACTATGCTGGGGGTACAGTAGGGTCATCATAGGATAATAGTGGAAAATGGACCTCAACATTTGTTGTGCAATTCCTCCTGAGTAAACGGATACCCCAAATGTGGACGAAATCTACTTTTGAAGTACAGTGCAAAGCTCAGAAGGGAAGAAGCGCCATATTGGACTTCAGATTTGCTGGACTGGATTGAGGGTGTCGTGTCATATTTTTGTCGAGCCCCTAAGGTGCCAAAACAGAAAAAAAAACATACGTGACCCCATTTTACAAACTACATCTCTCAAATAATTAATCTAGGGGTAAATTGATCATATTGACACCACAGGTGTGTCACAGAATATTATACCATTGGGCAGTGAAGAAAAAATAATTACATTTTTACCACCAAAATGTTGTTTTATCCACAGATTTTACATTTTCATACAGGAAAATGAGTAAAAATTGCACCAAAATTTGTCTCACAATTTCTACTGAATGTACGAGTACCCCATATGTGACTGTACAGTACTGATTATCCACACAGTCAGAATCGGGAGGCATGGAACTCTGCTTGCCTCCTGGAGCGCAGATTTTTCTTGAATAGTTTGCGATCTACGTATACAGAGCCCTTAAGTCCTAGAAGAGCAGAATCCCCCCCCAAGTGACCCCATTTTGGAAATTATACCCCTTCGGTAATTTATCTACAGGTGTAGTGACAATTTTTACTACATGGATGTTTTCCAGAAACAAGCAGCAGTGGATGTTGCTGAGTGAAAATGGTAAACTGCCATTGTAGTGTCCAGTACGTTGTAGTCACCAGTACGTTGTAGTGCCCAGTACGTTGCAGTGCTAAGCTGGTGCTTTTGGATACATGTACCTGTGCGTTAGGCAAGCTGTCATCGCTACAGAAATGCCAGACATCTGGACGCTAAATGTGGTTTAGACCCAATGTGGGGGTCAGAAGGGAGGGGGCATTTGAATTTGGAAGCTCAGAATTTGCTGAATTTCTTTTGGGGGGCAAGGAACCATAGCACTTTTCCAGAGCCTACCAGTTACATGGAACCCCTATATTTCTGTTGAAGATGATGGACCTAAGTGAGGACTTGCTTTTTTTGTGGATTGAGTTGAAGCTTTAATTGGGAACATTTTTGATCACGTTTATCCGGCTCTGTACGCTGAGCACTTATATGGGGGTTTCATCTAAATCTTGGAGTGATGTAGATCAGATAAAACTCCCAAGGGAGTTACTATAATGAGGCAGCAGCATTACACTGAACTCCATCTGCCCTCTGTTCAGCGTTGTCCTTCTTTTCAGAAATGCACAAAACTGTGGCCAACCGCAATTTTATGCATGCCTAAAAAGACGGACATCGCCGGATCACAGATAAAACGGCATCCACAGTGACACCATATGTATCATTATAGGGAATCTTCTTCCAAGGGTTCCATCTGAATCATGTATTTCAGAGATTTACATGGAAACTCTGGTGTAACCGCTCAGCGTAGAGTGCATAATAAATGTGAGCCGAGCCCTAACTGCGATCTTTGGGAGGCAGAATGAACAAATCAACAGCAAGTGAAGAATTGGTTTTATTTATTTTGTGCGGTATAAGTGATTAGACAAATTTATTCTTTGTTTTTTTTTATGTTTTGCTGCTGTCACACACTAAAAGACACTTTTTATTGCAAAAACAAGTTTTTGCATCGCCATATTTAGATAGCTGGAACTTTTCCAAATTTCGGCCAACAGAGTCATGTGAGAGCTTGTTTTTTTGTTAGACGAATTGAAGTTTTCGTTGATATCATTTTCGGGCAAATGAAATTTTTTGATCGCTTTATAATCCGATTTTTGGGAGACAGAATGAACAAAAAACAGCAATTCAGGAAGTTTTTTGCTTTGTCTTTCTATGCCATTCTGCTTGTGGTAAAATTGAGAAGCCAGCTTTATTCTTTGGGTCAGTACGATTACAGTGATACCACATTTATATCATTTTTTAGGTTTTGGTGCTTTTACACAATAAATATTATTTTATAGAAAAAATAATTATTTTTGTATCGCATTATTCTGAGAGCTATAAGTTTTTTATTTTTCACTGATGGAGCTGTATGGTGGCTTGTTTTTTGAGACAAGACAAGATGGCGGTTTCAGAGATATCATTTTTATTTATATTTGTCTTTTTTATCACGTTTTCTTACACTTTTTGTTCGGCGGTATGATGATAAAGCAAAGTTTTTTTGCCTTGTGTTTTATTTACTTATCTTACGGTGTTCACTGAAGAGTTAACTAGTGGGACAGTTTTATAGGTAGGGAGTTTCCGGACGCGGCGATACCAAATATGTGTACTTTTATTGTTTATTTTAGTTTTTACATAAATGTATTTATTAGATTAATATTTTTTCTTTTTTTTGTTCTTTTGTGTGTTTTTTTAATATCTTTATAATTTTTAATAACTTTTTTTTCACTCTGTCCCAGTATGGGACATCCTGCCCTCTCAGGTGCTGGTCTGAGCAGGAGCTTACAGGCCACCAGCCCTGGATGACCCCTCATTGTGCCAAAGTGAGCAGAGAGGGAGCTCCCTCCCTTTGCAATGCCCCTTGATTTCACTGTCAATATTGACAGCGTCATCAGAGAGGTTAAAAGCCCACGATCGGTGCTAACACCGATCGTGGGCATGGTGGCAGGGTGTCAGCTCTCATATAGAGCTGACACCCGCATTTGATTGCGACAGTGTTCAGTGTGAGCCCATGCGAACGTCAGTAATTATATGTACGGCGGTTTGCGGGAAAGGGTTACATTTGCTTCCCTATGAAAAGTTTCATCATTATATTTGATGATAAGGAAAAACTTTCTCAATTGTAGACTTCTTTTAATAAATATCAAGGTTGGCCCACGACTTTGTGCAAGTTTTTTTATTTTGGCCCTCTGTGTATTTGAGTTTGACATCCCTGCTCTACATGTAAAAAAATTGCAGCTTCCACTACTTTAATCCAAGTTTTGGATCATCCTCTCCAATTATAAGTCAATGGTGGTTGAGGAAAACATGAATCACTTACGGGGTGCTATGCTATCCATCATCCATTTTTTACTGATCCATTGCAATTATTAAAATAGAAAACTGTATTTTGTCTTAAATTATTTGCTAACTTCTTGAAGTAGGAAACAGACATAGGGATATCATATTCCTCTGTTTTGGGTTATAACCCCTTAGCAACTGCCAATACGCATTATAGCTCCTCCCTAGAATATCTGTCTGCCTCTAGCTCCTCCCCGGAATGTCTGTGTCTGCCTCTAGCTCCTCCCTAGAATGTCTGTCTGCCTCTAGCTCCTCCCTAGAATGTCTGTGTCTCTAGCTCTTTCCTAAAATGTCTGTCTGCCTCTAGCTCCTCCCTAGAATGTCTGTGTCTGCCTCTAGCTCCTCCCTAGAATGTCTGTCTGCCTCTAGCTCCTCCCTAGAATGTCTGTGTCTGCCTCTAGCTCCTCCCTAGAATGTCTGTGTCTGCCTCTAGCTCCTCCCTACAATGTCTGTGTCTGCCTCTAGCTCCTCCCTACAATGTCTGTGTCTGCCTCGAGCTCCTCCCTAGAATGTCTGTGTCTGCCTCTAGCTCCTCCCTAGAATGTCTGTGTCTGCCTCTAGCTCCTCCCTAGAATGTCTGTGTCTGTCTCTAGCTCCTCCCTAGAATGTCTGTGTCTGTCTCTAGCTCCTCCCTAGAATGTCTGTGTCTCTAGCTCTTTCCTAGAATGTCTGTCTGCCTCTAGCTCCTCCCTAGAATGTCTGTGTCTGCCTCTAGCTCCTCCCTAGAATGTCTGTCTGCCTCTAGCTCCTCCCTAGAATGTCTGTCTGCCTCTAGCTCCTCCCTAGAATGTCTGTGTCTGCCTCTAGCTCCTCCCTAGAATGTGTCTGTCTCTAGCTCCTCCCTAGAATGTCTGTGTCTGCCTCTAGCTCCTCCCTACAATGTCTGTGTCTGCCTCGAGCTCCTCCCTAGAATGTCTGTGTCTGCCTCTAGCTCCTCCCTAGAATGTCTGTGTCTGCCTCTAGCTCCTCCCTAGAATGTCTGTGTCTGTCTCTAGCTCCTCCCTAGAATGTCTGTGTCTGTCTCTAGCTCCTCCCTAGAATGTCTGTGTCTGCCTCTAGCTCATCCCTAGAATGTCTGTGTCTGCCTCTAGCTCCTCCCTAGAATGTCTGTCGGTCTCTAGCTCCTCCCTAGAATGTCTGTGTCTGCCTCTAGCCCCTCCCTAGAGTGTCTGTGTCTGCCTCTAGCTCCTCCCTACAATGTCTGTGTCTGCCTCTAGCTCCTCCCTAGAATGTCTGTCTGCCTCTAGCTCCTCCCTAGAATGTCTGTGTCTGTCTCTAGCTCCTCCCTAGAATGTCTGTGTCTGCCTCTAGCTCCTCCCTAGAATGTCTGTGTCTGCCTCTAGCTCCTCCCTAGAATGTCTGTCGGTCTCTAGCTCCTCCCTAGAATGTCTGTGTCTGCCTCTAGCTCCTCCCTAGAGTGTCTGTGTCTGCCTCTAGCTCCTCCCTACAATGTCTGTGTCTGCCTCTAGCTCCTCCCTAGAATGTCTGTCTGTCTCTAGCTCCTCCCTAGAATGTCTGTGTCGGCCTCTAGCTCCTCCCTCTCCATAGTATTTTAAAAACAGCAACTGTCATCTATGTTGGTAATGTGACAATCTGTCTTCACGGATATAGGAAAGAAATTAAAATGATGGCTACTTTTTATGGTATTGAGCAGGAGGAGGTGATCAGGTTATTATTATAATTTTTTTTAATTAATAAAGAATAAAAAATAAACATTATAAGTTTTGTATCTCCATATTCATACTGATCTGTAGACTGCAGAATCAACGCATTAGAAAATACTCATCTCTCAAAAAAAATAAAAATAAATAAAAGAAACTACATTAATGGAATAATTGAAAAAAGGGCTTAATGTTATTGGTGGGGTTAAAAAAAAAATCATAAGATATGAATAAAAGATTGCATGTCACAATGTGACCCTATAAAGGAAGAGGAATATATTTAGAAAAAGGGGAATGCAAAGTAATGAACTAAAGTCGTCTTAAGGTGTAAAACAGAAATTAAAGATTAGATAGGAAAGAAAAGCTTTGGTTAATTAAAATGACAAGCACAGTTAATGAGGATCGTAATAAGCTCTGAGCTAAAAAAGAGCGAACGCGATTCGAGAACAGACCTAATGACACTGTAATGGCGGCAATTATTAAGAGAAGGGATGGAGACGTGGTGTAAGCTGGAGGCAGGCAGCTAAGTCGGAAGGAGATCAGTCAGCAGTTTACAGACATCTATGGGGAAGGAAGAAAAACACAGAAGAAAAGACAATTTATAGAAGTCACAGTGAACCCATATATCAGTGAGGCAGCGGGGTAACTGGAGGGGATTTGAAATATTGGCCCCTGATTCAACATATGCAATAAACAAGAGCTAGTGGATATAATATAATATAGATAGATACATAGATAGGACTAACGCATTCTATCTATCTTAAAAGTATCCATCGGCCTAACTTAAAGGGGCTATCACCTTTCATAAAACTTTTTCCTGTAAGTTCCCTTAGTAGGAAAACACCTGGTGTAAATGCCGCTGTTCTCCTGAATCCAACGTTGTTTTAATTTTGTTTCTGCGCCTCTCTATTCCAGAGATACGGCCCTCTATATAAATCTGGTCTTATTAGCCAACTAGGCATGGACTTCAAGAACACACCCACAGAGTTAGGCTGAGAGCCACACCCACTTGGCTAGAATTAAGTACAGGGAGCAGAAGACTATATCTTAGGAACAGAGAGGCGCAGGACTTTATTAGGTCCACATGGCGTGGCGACGTTTCGGCTTCCAAAAGATTTCTCAAGCTTTGAGTGCCGATTCCCATTTTTTCTTAGATTATCTATCTATCTATCTATTATCTATATATCTATTATCTATCAATTATCTATCTATTATCTATCTTTCTATTATCTATCATCTATTAGCTATTTCTCTATTTATCTATTGTTTATCTATTATATATCTATCATCTATCTATCCTGTATCTATCTCAGATCCACTACTTCATTCTATCTATTTCTATCCTCATATCTATCTATCATTTATATAATTATCTATGTATTACATATTTAATCTAATAGCCATTTATGTATCTATCTATTATCTATCTATTATCTATCATCTATCTATTATGTATCTATTATCTATTTATTATCTATCTATTATCTATCATCTATCTATTATGTATCTATTATCTATTTATTATCTATCTATTATCTATCTATCTATCTATCTATTATCTATCATCTATTATCTATCTATCATCTATTATCTATCTATTATCTACCTATTATCTATCTTTTATCTATTATCTATTTATTATCTATCTATTATCTATCTATATATCTATCTATCCATTATCTATCATCTATTATCTATCTATCATCTATTATCTATCTTTTATCTATTATCTATCTATTATCTATCATCTATCTATCTATCTATCTATCATCTATCTATCTATCATCTATCTATTATCTATCTTTTATCTATTATCTATCTATTATTTATCTATCCATCTATTATCTATCATCTATCTATCTATCTATCTATCTATCTATTATCTATCTATTATCTATCTATCTATTATCTATCTATTATTTATCTATCATCTATTATCTATACTATATGTATCCTATATCTATCTAAAAAAAATCCTACATTTTTAAAAATGATTCTTTTAAATCTTGTTTTATGGTTATTTTCTGATGACACATTTGCCGCCGCTCATGTGTACCTACCTAAACCATTTATAATGATAACGCTAAAAAAAAAAATTGACTTTCTTGATCGGTTTACCTAATGCATCTCTTTCTTCACATAGATGTTATTTCCCGTGAGATCAGGAAAAAAAAAAAAAGAAGCCTCAATTTGCCATTTGGAACAATAAAAGAAAATACAGGTCCTTCTCAAAAAATTAGCATATAGTGTTAAATTTCATTATTTACCATAATGTAATGATTACAGTTAAACTTTCATATATTATAGATTCATTATCCACCAACTGAAATTTGTCAGGTCTTTTATTGTTTTAATACTGATGATTTTGGCATACAACTCCTGAAAACCCAAAAAACCTGTCTCAATAAATTAGCATATCAAGAAAAGGTTCTCTAAACGACCTATTACCCTAATCTTCTGAATCAACTAATTAACTCTAAACACATGCAAAAGATACCTGAGGCTTTTAACAACTCCCTGCCTGGTTCATTACTCAAAACCCCCATCATGGGTAAGACTAGCGACCTGACAGATGTCAAGAAGGCCATCATTGACACCCTCAAGCAAGAGGGTAAGACCCAGAAAGAAATTTCTCAACAAATAGGCTGTTCCCAGAGTGCTGTATCAAGGCACCTCAATGGTAAGTCTGTTGGAAGGAAACAATGTGGCAGAAAACGCTGTACAACGAGAAGAGGTGACCGGACCCTGAGGAAGATTGTGGAGAAGGACCGATTCCAGACCTTGGGGAACCTGAGGAAGCAGTGGACTGAGTCTGGTGTGGAAACATCCAGAGCCACCGTGCACAGGCGTGTGCAGGAAATGGGCTACAGGTGCCGCATTCCCCAGGTAAAGCCACTTTTGAACCATAAACAGCGGCAGAAGCGCCTGACCTGGGCTACAGAGAAGCAGCACTGGACTGTTGCTAAGTGGTCCCAAGTACTTTTTTCTGATGAAAGCAAATTTTGCATGTCATTCGGAAATCAAGGTGCCAGAGTCTGGAGGAAGACTGGGGAGAAGGAAATGCCAAAATGCCTGAAGTCCAGTGTCAAGTACCCAGTCAGTGATGGTGTGGGGTGCCATGTCAGCTGCTGGTGTTGGTCCACTGTGTTTCATCAAGGGCAGGGTCAATGCAGCTAGCTATCAGGAGATTTTGGAGCACTTCATGCTTCCTGGCACCTGCTCACAGTGCCAAAACCACTGGTAAATGGTTTACTGACCATGGTATTACTGTGCTCAATTGGCCTGCCAACTCTCCTGACCTGAACCCCATAGAGAATCTGTGGGATATTGTGAAGAGAAAGTTGAGAGACGCAAGACCCAACACTCTGGATGAGCTTAAGGCCGCTATTGAAGCATCCTGGGCCTCCATAACATCTCAGCAGTGTCACAGGCTGATTGCCTCCATGCCACGCCGCATTGAAGCAGTCATTTCTGCCAAAAGATTCCCGACCAAGTATTGAGTGCATAACTGAACATTATTATTTGATGTTTTTTTTGTTTGTTATTAAAAAACACTTTTATTTGATTGGACGGTTGAAATATGCTAATTTATTGAGACAGGTTTTTTGGGTTATCAGGAGTTGTAGGCCAAAATCATCAGTATTAAAACAATAAAAGACCTGACAAATTTCAGTTGGTGGATAATGAATCTATAATATATGAAAGTTTAATTGTAATCATTACATTATGGTAAATAATGAAATTTAACACTATATGCTAATTTTTTGAGAAGGACCTGTATACGGCGGCGAAGATAAAATGCTGTTTAATGCACCTTGCCCAGAGAGGCATAGTATAATTTACTGTGACCTTCACGGATTGCAGGAATCTGACACATCAGCAGCGCTGGAAATCCGGTGTCTTGTTAAAATGTAGATTTAAAAATAAATCTATAATGTGCGCAAAAAATAAAATAAAAGCAGCAGCCGGTTCCTGCAGACAAATAATGGCCGTCTCGCCATTTCACATCTACATTTAAACACTGCATTAGGGAGGATAGTCGATGAAAGTGCTGGAGGAGCCGATTTAGCTACAGGAAGGACAAAGAAAGCGAATTTGCCAAGAAGATTGATCACCGGCACTAATATAGATGCAGATGAAGGCTATAAAAGCCCACTGATATAACGGCCTGTAATGTCTGCCTGTCAGAAGAAGCCGTCACTTACAGCAATTTGTCCGGAGTCTAATTTTGCTGTAAGCTGCCGGGCTATGCCAGAAAAATAGGGAATGGGAGCTCGCCATGTTGGCTGTCATGTGGCGGACTGCATCCAACCATTGCTTGTTCACTGCTAGTGATGAGCGGCCATGCTTGGGTGCTAACCGAGGGTCTTCGGCGTGCTCGAAAACTATGTTCGATTCCCCGCGGCTGCATGTCTCACGGTTGTTCGACAGCCTAACAATCAGCCAATCCCTGAATGTGTTGCGCCTGTCGAACAGCCGCGAGACATGCAGCCGAGGAGGACATATTTTTGGACACACCGAAGACCCTCGGTTAGCACCCAAGCATGCTCCGATAACACCTTATCCCGGCACGTTCGCTCATCACTATTCACTACCACAATCCAGAATGGTTTTCGAAAATTTGCAAGCCATGTGTTTGAGGCTTTGTTTTTACGCTCATGATGGCTAATTTTTGGACCGGTCACATTGACTTATATTGGAGTCCATCAGGGTACTGGACTTTTTTTTAATGTCAAGAACAGTTGTGCCGACTTTGGTAATTTTGCTGTCCAAAATACCATAACCCCTAATAGAAAGAATATAAAAAGAGCCGGAAGCTCTTCAAAGTGCTGTACACCTTAATATATAGACCATCAGTGATAAATGCGTGATCGAAGTAAGAGTGACCAATGGGACCCCCACCGATCCCAATAAAGACCCATGTGTTAACGAAAATGGGATCTAAGTGGTAACGTTTCTCCTGGTAGAGAGTGACATGATTGTGTAAGGAGACTTATGGGCCATGGAATGTTCCTCTGGGTATCTCATTGACTTATAAACCTCTACATTGGCATAACACTCTCCACAAGGAGAAACATTACATCTTAGACCCCAGTCAGAGGCCTCTCATACTATAGAGCCAAATCAGATCTCATGCTTTGCACTGACGAGGGGCAACACCCTGAAACACGTGTCTGCAAATGGAGACTCTGATTAAAGGGACTCCTGTCTGGGCTGAATGACTGACTAGTCAAACCAAGTAAGGTATGGCCAATCACACCTTCCCATCTTTTTATTTTTCATCTACTGTATGTCCACCCTTCTCTATTAACTCCTTCATGCCATTGCCATTTTCCTTTTTTTTTTTCCTAGTTTTTTCCTACCCTTACTCCAAGAGCCATAATTTTTTTTCTCTTTTTCTATCCACATACCCGTGTGAGGGCTTGTTTTTGGCAAGACCAGTTGTACTTTTGAATGACGTTATTAATTTTATCATGTCATGTACTGAAAAGCGAGAAAAAAATTCCAATTCTGGCAAAACATACGAGAAAAAAAGGTACGGTAATTTCGCAATTGTTCTTTGAGTTTTTTTATTTAAAGCTTTCATTTTATAGTAAAAATGACCTGACAACATGATTCTCCAGGTCAATATGATTACGTAGATATGCCTATTTTTTTTTTTTCTTTCAAAGAAAAAAAAATCTAAAATTTTTATAAAAAAATTTGCTCGTGTCACTATTTTCTGAGAGCTGGAAAGGTTTCAAATTTCACAATATGAAGCTGGGCGAGGGCTTGTTTTTTTGTACTCTGACCAGATGTCTTTATTGATATCAGTTTGGGGTTTTGTTATTACATTTTTTTGTATTTTTGCGTCATCCAAAAACACAATTCTGGCATTTTTTGTTTTCATTTAACAATCGGATTCATTTATTTAAAATTTTGATAGATCGGTCATTTCTAAACGCAGTGATACCAAATATGTGTATTTAATAAATATATATATATATATATATATATATATATATATATATATATATATATATATATATATATATATACATATATATACATACACACAGTCATATGAAAAAGTTTGGGCACCCCTATTAATCTTAAGCTTAATGTTTTATAAAAATAGTTTTTTTTGCAACAGCTATTTCAGTTTCATATATCTAATAACTGTTGGACACAGTAATGTTTCTGCCTTGAAATGAGGTTTATTGTACTAACAGAAAATGTGCAATCTGCATTCAAACAAAATTTGACAGTTGCATAAGTATGGGCACCCTTATCATTTTCTTGTTTAAAATACTCCTACCTACTTTTTAGGCCGCCGTCACACATGCGAGTTTTACGGACGTAAGAGCGCAGAAACTACGTACGTAAAACTCGCATAACATACGGCACAATAATTCTCAATGGGTCTAGTCCTATCAGCCGTATATTACGGTTCAGTATTATACGGCTTTCTACGGCCGTACAAAATCGCAGCGTGCTGCGTTTGTCAGCGTATTGCGCAAAAAAATCGCCAATGAAAGTCTATGGGGGCGAGAAAAATACGGATTCCACACGGACCAGCAGTGTGACTTGCGAGAAATACGCAGCGGTGTTAGTGAAAAGTCGGTAATTCAATTGCCGGCTTTTCATTTCTCCTGCCTAAACCCGACAGGATATAAGACATGGTTACATACAGTAAACCATCTCATATCCCCTTTTTTTGTGCATATTCCACACTACTAATGTTAGTAGTGTGTATGTGCAAAATTTCAGCGCTGTAGCTGCTAAAATAAAGGGTTAAATGGCGGAAAAAATTGGCGTGGGCTCCCGCGCAATTTTCTCCGCCAGAATGGTAAAGCCAGTGACTGAGAGCAGATATTAATAGCCAGGAGAGGGTCCATGGTTATTGGCCCCCCCGTGGCTAAAAACATCTGCCCCCAGCCACCCCAGAAAAGGCACATCTGGAAGATGCGCCTATTCTGGCACTTGGCCACTCTCTTCCCACTCCCTGTAGCGGTGGGATATGGGGTAATGAAGGGTTAATGCCACCTTGCTATTGTAAGGTGACATTAAGCCAGATTAATAATGGAGAGGCGTCAATTATGACACCTATCCATTATTAATCCATTTGTCTGAAAGGGTTAAAACACACACACACACATGATTAAATAGTATTTTAATGAAAGAAACAAACAGGTTGTTTTAGTATTTTATTGCTCTCTCAATCCATCAGGAACACCCTCGCTTGGCAAAACAATAAATGCACAAGATACATACCTTCTGATGTCCTATCACGTCCCACGAGGTAATCCATCTGAAGGGGTTAACTAATATTACAGGCATGAGCTGCGCTAAACCACTCGCTCGTGCCTGTAATCCCCGGGTGCTGAAAGGAAAGCAGAGTGATCTATACTTACATTCAGTCGCGGTGATGCGCCCCTGCTGGATGTTCTCATGAACTGCAGCCTGGGAACTTTTTCCCACGCTCCAGGTCATATGAGGACATCCACCAGGGGGCGCATCACAGCGACTGAAGGAAATGTAGGTCAATGACCTACATTTCCTTCATTCGCCGGGGAATTACAAGCACGAGCACAGCTGCATTTGCAGGGCTCCTGCTTGTAAATTATTTTAACCCCTTCAGATGGATTACCTCGTGGGACGTGACGGTTCAACAGAGGGTATGTATCTTGTGCATTTATTGTTTTGCCAAGCGAGGGTCTGCAAATGGATTGAGAGAGCAATAAAATATTAAAACAACCGCTGTGTTTATTTCATTAAAATACTTTTAAATTGTGTGTGTGTGTGTTTTTTAACCCTTTCAAACAATTGGATTAATAATGGATAGGTGTCATAATTGACGCCTCTCCATTATTAATCTGGCTTAATGTCACCTTACATAAGTAGAAAATACTTGGCACTCTGGAGAGTTTTTTTGCAAGTTTAAGAAATAGATTTTTATTCGGTGCATCCAGCTCAATATTTAAACGTTTTCGGTCTTATACAATCAGACCTTCATCAGAAATAGTTGTGAGAACTGGAGACCGCAGTATGTGTGTGTGTGGATATACACACAACGGTCAGAAGACAGCAGGAGCGCAGGGCGTCTTGCTGCTGGTGGCAATAAGTGAGAACAGCGCTGAGGAGGGCGAGAGACTGGCAGGGACAAAAGCGCTTAGACCGCCAGTGTTGCGTGCGCCGTGCCACGAGGATAGACGTGCTCCAGGGCTGCCTGGAGCACGTCTATCCTCGTGGCACGGCGCACGCAACACTGGCGGTCTAAGCGCTTTTGTCCCTACCAGTCTCTCGCCCTCCTCAGCGCTGTTCTCACTTATTGCCACCAGCAGCAAGACGCCCTGCGCTCCTGCTTCCCTGCTGTCTTCTGACCGTTGTGTGTATATCCACACACACACATACTGCGGTCTCCAGTTCTCACAACTATTTCTGATGAAGGTCTGATTGTATAAGACCGAAAACGTTTAAATATTGAGCTGGATGCACCGAATAAAAATCTATTTCTTAAACTTGCAAAAAAACTCTCCAGAGTGCCAAGTATTTTCTACTTATGTTTGACGGGTTGGATACCTAACTTGGGCACCTCCAAGAAGCCCTGAGTGCCGTGGTTTATATCTCTACATAATGTCACCTTACAATAGCAAGGTGGCATTAACCCTTCATTACCCCATATCCCACCGCTACAGGGAGTGTGAAGAGAGTGGCCAAGTGCCAGAATAGGCACATCTTCCAGATGTGCCTTTTCTGGGGTGGCTGGGGGCAGATGTGTTTAGCCACGGGGGGGCCAATAACCATGGACCCTCTCCTGGCTATTAATATCTGCCCTCAGTCACTGGCTTTACCATTCTGGCGGAGAAAATTGCGCGGGAGCCCACGCCAATTTTTTCCGCCATTTAACCCTTTATTTTAGCAGCTACAGCGCTGAAATTTTGCACATACACACTACTAACATTAGTAGTGTGGAATATGCAAAAAAAAGGGATATGAGATGGTTTACTGTATGTAAACCATGTCTCATATCCTGTCGGGTTTAGGCAGGAGAAATGAAAAGCCGGCAATTGAATTACCGTCTTTTCACAGATATCGCGCTGAAGTAAATATAAATACAGACTATATATATATATATATATATATATATATATATATATATATATATATATATATATATATATATATGTCTCAATGACATATATATATACTGTATATATGTTTTACCGAACATTTGAGCACATAAATCCATTAGATGTCGGTTTTGCAAGCCTGCGAGAAAATATCGCAGTACGGATGCCATACGGATTACATACGGAGGATGCCATGCGCAAAATACGCTGGCACACCCTGCCTACGGATCACTATTTTGGGAACATTTCTCCGTATTACGGCCGTATAATACGTGGCGTATTGTCTTACACCAAGTGTGATGCCGGCCTTACTGACTTACTAAAGCACTTTTTTTGGTTTTGTATCCTCATTGAGCTTTGAACTTCATAGCCAGGTGTATGCAATCATGAGAAAAGCTACTTAAAGTGGCCACTTGCAAGTTGTTCTCCTGTTTGAATCTCCTCTGAAGAGTGGCATCATGGGCTCCTCAAAACAACTGTCAAATGATCTGAAAACAAAGATTATTCAACATAGTTGTTCAGGGGAAGGATACAAAAAGCTGTCTCAGAGGTTTAACCTGTCAATTTCCACTGTGAGGAACATAGTAAGGAAATGGAAGAACACAGGTACAGTTCTTGTTAAGGCCAGAAGTGGCAGGCCAAGAAAACATCAGAAAGGCAGAGAAGAAGAATGGTGAGATCAGTCAAGGACAATCCTCAGACCACCTCCAGAGAGCTGCAGCATCAACTTGCTGCAGATGGTGTCACTGTGCATCGGTCAACTATACAACGCACTTTGCACAAGGAGAAGCTGTATGGGAGAGTGATGCGAAAGAAGCCGTTTCTGCAAGCACGCCACAAACAGAGTCGGCTGAGGTATGCAAAAGCACATTTGGAGAAGCCAATTTCTTTTTGGAAGAAGGTCCTGTGGACTGATGAAACCAAGATTGAGTTGTTTGGTCATACAAAAAGGCATTATGCATGGCGGCAAAAAAACACAGTGTGTTGTATAGTTGACCGATGCACAGTGACACCATCTGCAGCAAGTTGATGCTGCAGCTCTCTGGAGGTGGTCTGAGGAATGTCCTTGACTGATCTCACCATTCTTCTTCTCTGCCTTTCTGATGTTTTTCTTGGCCTGCCACTTCTGGCCTTAACAAGAACTGTACCTGTGTTCTTCCATTTCCTTACTATGTTCCTCACAGTGGAAATTGACAGGTTAAATCTCTGAGACAGCTTTTTGTATCCTTCCCCTGAACAACTATGTTGAATAATCTTTGTTTTCAGATCATTTGACAGTTGTTTTGAGGAGCCCATGATGCCACTCTTCAGAGGAGATTCAAACAGGAGAACAACTTGCAAGTGGCCACATTAAGTAACTTTTCTCATGATTGCATACACCTGGCTATGAAGTTCAAAGCTCAATGAGGTTACAAAACCAAAAAAAGTGCTTTAGTAAGTCAGTAAAAAGTAGGTAGGAGTATTTAAAACAAGAAAATGATAAGGGTGCCCATACTTATGCACCTGTCAAATTTTGTTTGAATGCAGATTGCACATTTTCTGTTAGTACAATAAACCTCATTTCAAGGCAGAAACATTACTGTGTCCAACAGTTAATTTCTTAATTGTTATTGAAGGAAAAGGGAGGGGGGAGATTTTTATATATTTTTTTTTTTTACTTTTTTTTTTTACTTTTACTGTATTTAGTAGGTTCCCTTATGGCAGGGGTGGGTAATTAGCTTTCACGAGGGGCCCCATGAGAGACCATGACTATTGTGGAGGCTGAACCAATAGGCTGAAATTAATTCTGCTCAATATTAATTTAAGTACAGACCCTTCTGTATATCGTATGAGGCCCCCACAGCCTCCCTATACACAGCATGAGCCCCACACAGCCTCCTATACACAGCATGAGCCCCACACAGCCTCCCTATATACAGCATGAGCCCCACACAGCTTCCCCATGTCCTGGATGAGGCCCCCATAGCCTCCCCATGTCCAGCATGACATCCCCATAGCCTCCCCATGTCCTGGATGAGGCCCCCATACCCTCCCCGTGTCCACCCAAACATCAGTATTACACCCCCATTTCCTCCCAATATGCAGCATGACACCCCCATAGCCGCCTCATGTCCTGGATGAGGCCCCCATAGCCTCCCCGTGTCCTGGATGAGGCCCCCATAGCCTCCCCGTGTCCACCCAAACATCCCACATACATGAAAAAAAAAAAAGAACACCACATACTCACCTCGGTCCCGTTCCCCGGCGCTCTGCTTCTGGTCCTGTCTCCGGTGCGCTGATATCAGCACGTCAGCTGTTTCACACGCTGATGGGTGGAAGAAGCGGCCGGAGGCCCCATCTCCGCCAATGAAGTCAGCACAGATGGAGACAGTGAGCAGTCAGGCCCGCTGTGGCCCGTGGGCCTCTGTTTCCCAGCCCCCGACTTTCTCAGCCAGAGGGCCGGATGTGGCACGCCGGCCTCATTTTGCCCGGGTCTGCCTTAGGGTACTTGAAGATACGATCGTCTGATCTCTTGTGCCATGTACAGCAGTGCTACAACATCACGGTATATCAAAAATCATGGTCTCCTATGAATGCCAGCCACAGGCTGGCTTCCACAGGAGTACCATGACAGGCACAGGTGTCATCAGCAGACCTCTGGCTGTCATGGCAACCCATCAAGACCCTGTGATCATGTCACAGGCGCGCCATTGGAGGCATAGAATGACGCACCCCCTGCCGACGTGTGTTAAATGCCGCTATCAGAGATCAGAGGCATTTAACATGTTAACAGCTCTGCTCCACCCGCAGCTGTTAAGAGGCAGATGATGGCTGAATAACAGCCATCATCCGTCGGGAAAGATGCAAACCCATATCAAAGTCAGGAAGCTGACATAGGAAAAAGCAGTATGTCCTATGTCGCTAAGGGTTTAAGTACACCTTCCCACCTACATGCTTTCCATCTACCTCCACCCTTCTTTGCCTTTATAAAGCCATAGCTCTCAAACACGGAAGAGGATGGGTGGAGATAGAGAGAAAACAAGGAGGTGGAAAGGGGCATTGAACTGTTTGGCCACGTCATGGTGCACCGAGCGCTTGTAATTGGTTTGAACCATCATTCTGTGCCGACAGTGCCCCTTTAAACTTGCTATGTAATTTCATTAATTGGTGTAAATGTCGCATTCTCCTGAATCCATTGATGTTTTTCTTTTGTTCCTGTGTCTCTGGGCCAGGGCACAATATCTCAAAGTGTCTCTATAGGTGTGAATACTAGACAAACGTTTCTTCCACTCTGTATGAACTGTGACCAAAGGACGTTCCAACTTCACATTCTCACCGGAGTGTACACACAGGTGATAACTTTCCTAGAAGTCCACTCAGTCTAATATCCGGACTCTACGCATTTCTATTTTTCTAAACCATAGAAAAAAAAAAAAGAACCCATCCTTTGAGATTGATAACCTGCAGAATTTTCCTAAGCATATTACTTTCAGGCCAAGGAAGTTGTTAGAATTTCAAGGTTTAAATTCAAATTCAATATAAAATCAAAGCAAAAAAGGTCATTCACCCAACTTGACGTTTCGCCTACAGGCTTCCTCTCTGGGCATAACACTTCCTGTTTGAAAACCTTCTTGATTTGCATATCTGCAACCAAATCTTGAATAAAATTATATATCAAAATATTAAGAAAAATTCCAAGTATTGTCAACAAAATAAAATTGTCAACATTTTATTAGAACAGGAGTCTAGAAATCATGATGGTAGGTATAGTAGAACAACACATTGTGATAGTCATGAAGATGCAGAATTTCCTTCTTTCGTAGACCAGAGTTTGCAGCTTCACCATATATTATTCTGTGCGAGAATTTTCCAAGTCCAAGTGCCAGGAACAAAACAAGTTAAACTACAAGTAAAGAAAAGGCGGAGAGTCTATTATCAGAAGCCATAGGTGGTCCTGGGTCAGACTATTAATAGCCCCTTCATTGGTCCTCACTAATTTTGTGTAAATACTTATGTGCGGAGGTGCAGGCTGCCATGCTGTTACATACAAAACATGGGATTACTATTTATTTTTTGCACCTAAATAACTAAGAGCTCAAGAATATTCTAAGATTAATAATTGGAGATAGTAAATCTAAGCTGGTTATGTGGGTTTCTTCTGATACAAGTGTCCTATACCAGGGTGGACAGACTTTTCGGATGCGTGAGATACTTTATTGGCAGATTTTTGTTCCCAGTGTGCCAGTCACAGATGCCCATCATCTTAAGGCCTCATTCAGACATGGACATCTAAATAAAGCCTAGTTAGTAGTAGTGTCAACCAGGGGTTGTCGAGGACTATTTTATTTAATTTTTTTACTATAATCCTAAAAACTACCCTGGTAAGGGTAAGGCAACTACCTGGGTATTCCACTAGGCACCAATTGAGAAGGTCACCGACTTCTCCTGCCCATGATTTAACTGCTCCATGTCAACAGAGCAGCTCTTCTTCCAGGATGCTCTGTCGACAGGGCATGACTGCAGACGTCATGCTGATTGACATCTGGCTCCCTGCAGTTAGGCTGTGGAGAGCTGGCTGTCAATCAGCATGACGTCATCAGTCACGCACCTCAACAGAGAAGAGTGGAAGAAGAAGAGCTGCTCTGTTGACATGGAGCAGCTGAATCACGGGCAGAAGAAGTCGGTGATCTTCTGAGTTGGCGCCTAGATGTCCATTTTTTTCAATACAGGCATTTTTAACCAATTACGCCAGAATAAATCGCTTTGAAAAGTCGCAAAGTTTTTGCGACTTTTACCATTCTCATGACAGTTGTGCCAAAATGGGTGTACCTGGAGCAGAACGGGAGCATGAATTAGACGAGCAGTGGCATTTCTTACACCAGAAATTGTACTGGGGAAAGATTTGTGGCTCCTGTGTCACTGAAGAGGCCTGAGGAGACTACGTTGTGCCCCATTCGGCTAGTCAACGTTTGAAGATCACCCCTGTACCATGGCATCACAGAATTACCAGTAAGAACAGTCCCTACAGGATTTTATCCAGTTATACATGTATCAAAAACCCAATTTGTGAAGTTTTGGATCTTTTTTTTTTTTCCAATATTTCTTGGGTAGGTCACCAGGTTTCAGCATTCTAGATTGGATTGGTTATTACACGTATTGAACAACCCATGTTCTCTACCCTCGCGTTATACACTTTCCCTACAGAACAAGTGGGGGTCTCTAAAACCTCAATCAAAAATGCGTCTATCCTCCCTTAAAATAGGGTTACATTACATCAATAACCTCCTGCAGATGGAGGTCCTCATCTTTTTGGTTGTTGAGAGACCTCAGGTCTTCACTCTTTCTGTTGGACTGGATAGAATTCAGAAAAAGGTGATGGAAGAAACCTCCAGCGATGAAATCAAAAAGGAAAGTTATCTTTTTGTAAAAAAAACGAATGAAAAAAAACTTTTATTCGGTACAGTAAAAAGGACATGGATCCTGGTCACCACAACCTGGGATGAACATCGCCGACGTCCAAGACTGATACAATTCCGGGCAATGTTACTTCATCCGGGAAGGTTCTGCAACAGATGGTGAGCTGCTGTTTTTGCCCATTATTTTCCCTTTATTGTTTTCTCTGGACAGAATTCAGCACCCAGCAGGTGATTGCTCACAGCATTCAGGGTCCTACTAGTTTGTCCTCCTTCCCTGCACTATTCAGGACCCTCTTTCTCATTATTTAGACAGTACCGCATGGTCAGTACTGAGGCTTCGCCATTGCTCATACAATTGGACCTGTGTTGGACTGGAGATTTGGCCGGCAGTCTTGATGAAGCATCCGCTTCAGTAACATGCGCCAAACTCATTGTCCCTCTTAAAAGGGTTTTCTGGGACTTTGACACTGATGACCTACCCTTAGGAGGTCATCAATGTCTGATCAGTGGGGGTGCGACAGCCACGTTAGTGGCATACATTATCTTGGAATATTTGGACACTCGTGGTCAATTCACACCCACTTTTCTAAAAAAAAAAAAAAAAAAAGGCTACCAAAAGCTGCCATCTTTTTGCGCAACTTTCAATTGTGCACAAAAATTCCAACATGTGAAGGCGTTTTATGACCAGGTACCACCCTTTTTCCACAAAATTATATATTGTTCTGTTTAACTCTTCGTGCACCATAACACGATGTGCACCGTGGGACTGCAAGGAACGTGACGAGATCCCTTTAAAGAGTTAATTTATATTTCAACATGCCCAAGAAATATCTCTACAGTTTTAGAATAATGCTGAATAATTTTATAATGCTTAATATAATATATATATGTGTGTGTGTATATATATATATATAGATAGATAGATAGATAGATAGACACACAGACACATACATACACACTGCTCAAAAAAATAAAGGGAACACAAACAACAGAATATAACTCCAAATAAATCAAACTTCTGTGAAATCAGACTGTCCACTTAGGAAGCAACACTGATTGACGATCAATTTCACATGCTGTTGTGCAAATGGAATAGACAGCAGATGGAAATTATTGGCAATTATCAAGACACCCTCAATAAAGGAGTGATTCTGCAGGTGGGGACCACAGACCACATCTCAGTACCAATGCTTTCTGGCTGATGTTTTGGTCACTTTTGAATGTTGGTTGTACTTTCACACTCGTGGTAGCATGAGGCGAACTCTACAACCCACACAAGTGGCTCAGGTAGTGCAGCTCATCCAGGATGGCACATCAATGCGAGCTGTGGCAAGAAGGTTTGCTGTGTCTGTCAGCGTAGTGTCCAGAGGCTGGAGGCGCTACCAGGAGACAGGCCAGTACACCAGGAGACATGGAGGGGGCCGTAGGATGGCAACAACCCAGCAGCACGACCGCTACCTCAGCCTTTGTGCAAGGAGGAACATGAGGAGCACTGCCAGAGCCCTGCAAAATGACCTCCAGCAGGCCACAAATGTGCGTGTGTCTGCACAAATGGTTAGAAACCGACTCCATGAGGATGGTCTGAGTGCCCGACGTCCACAGATGAGGGTTGTACTCACAGCCCAACACCGTGCAGGACACTTGGCATTTGCCACAGAACACCAGGATTGGCAAATTTGCCACTGGCGCCCTGTGCTCTTCACAGATGAAAGCAGGTTCACACTGAGCACATGTGACAGACATGACAGAGTCTGGAGACGCCGTGGAGAGCGATCTGCTGTCTGCCAAACCGGTCATGCTGAAGGATGTTGCAGTGTGTCAGTAATGGTGTGGGGTGGCATTTCTTTGGAGGGCCGCACAGCCCTCCATGTGCTCGCCAGAAGTAGCCTGACTGCCATTAGGTACCGAGATGAGATCCTCAGCCCCTTTGTGAGACCATGTGCTGGTGCGGTTGGCCCTGGGTTCCTCCTAATGCAGGACCATGCCAGACCTCATGTGGCTGTGGTTATGGACTGGCCCGCCCGTTCCCCAGACTTGAATTCGATTGAACACATCTGGGACATCATGTCTCGCTCCATCCACCAACGTCACACCACAGACTGTCCAGGAGTTGGTGGATGCTTAGTCCAGGTCTGGGAGGAGATCCCTCAGGAGACCATCCGCCGCCTCATCAGGAGCATGCCCAGGCATTGTAGGGAGGTCATAGAGGCACGTGGAGGCCACACACACTACTGAGCATCATTTCCTTGTCTTGAGGCATTTCCACTGAAGTTGGATCAGCCTGCAATTTGGTTTTCCACTTTGATTTTGAGCATCTTTTCAAATCCAGACCTCCGTTGGATATTAGTTGTAATTTACATTGAAAATTTTTAGGTTTTACTGTTCTCAACGCATTCCACTATGTATTGAATAAAGATTTACAACTGGAATATTTCATTCACTGATACCTAGGATGTGGGATTTTAGTGTTCCCTTTATTTTTCTGAGCAGTGTATATATATATATATAACCATCCTTTCACAACATAACCAAGGTTCTTTAATGTATTGGAAGTTTTTGGAAGAGTGTGCAGAGCAGTCAAAGAAAAAGGTGGTAATTTGAAGAACCTAGAATATAAGACATATTTTCAGTTGTTTCACACTTTTTTGTTAAGTATATAATTCCACATGTGTTAATTCATAGTTTTGATGCCTTCAGTGTGAATGTACAATTTTCATGGTCATGAAAATACAGAAAAATCTTTACATGAGAAGGTGTGTCCAAACTATTGGTCTGTACTGTATGTACATACTATAATGTATGATTATGGAGGACTACATGGCTGCAGGTTTACTAGTCCAATAGTGATAATCCCCTTATGATAAAACTGATTTTATCAAAACTACAACAAGCAGCCCAGTAAGTGACACATCATTGGAATCAGGGTCTCTGCCTCTACCTTTTGTTCTCTAAGATTAGTTGTCAAAAAACTGGGGACAGATTCCCTTTAAGTATACCATGCAGTAAAATAAAAAACCCATCACAAACAATTGAACGCAGCTGCATCAAATTATTTATTGATAGTGCAAATAAAAATTAAAAAATAATTCTTAAACAATATTAAAACCAATTCGGTCTAAAGATAATTAACGTTACTTGATGTTACACTTTCATAAATAATTAATTTTCAAAACTTTTTTTTTTTCAATAATACTTTGAAAAATATCAGAGCTTCAACTTTTAAACTTTAATAGAATCAGTTATTGGGGGCTCGTACGGGATTAACAAAAATTGTCCTTAATACCCATATCAACTAATCGGAGAACAGCTTTTTCCTTGTTGCAACCCACTCTGGTGAATTAAAAGCCGCACTGTGATTTGGGGCCATGGGAAACAGATACTGAAGTTGTTCTTTTAGTCAATTTTGAGAACTTTGGCCCATTTTGTTTCGCAGGAAACAGCGCCACCATTGTACACTGGTTGTGCCCTAGAACTGCAGAAGTGAACGAGACTGAGCAAACACAGCTCATGGACAAGAGCAGCAGTTGTTGATCAAAAACAGACCCTCCATTTTTTTATTTTTTTTTTTAATCCCGGACAACCCCTTTAAGACAACGGAGCTATATGATTGCATCGTAAAGATGATTATGTAGAACACTGAGTCTTTATACTTTGATTTCATCTTCTCCAATGAAAAATAATGGTCCTGGTGATTTTTTTTTTTTTACTATTTGTAGTGAATTTTCCAATGGGAGATAATCGAGCCGCAAAATGCTATAGTCCAGTACAAAATCCAAAAACCGACGCTATTTGCTCAACGTAAGTCTCTTTATTTGATGAAGCAAGCTGTCCCTTTCCATGTGGGCATCGGCGAGAGCCATCTTGGTTTTGGCTAATTCTCTCTTCAGACATTCATTTTCGTCAAGAAGCTGCAGAAACAAGAAAAGAAAATGAATTACTGTCTGTACAACATGATAAATAAAAGGAACCCGAGCATTAAGCCTCTGCAAGGAAAAAAGGCACCCGAGCATTAAGCCTCTGCAAGAAAAAAAAAAAAAGGGACACCCAAGCATTAAGCTTCCATAAGGAAAGAAGAAAAAAAAAAATAATAAAATAGGGCACCCGAGCATTAAGCCTCTGCAAGAAAAAAATACAAAACACCCTCTTAAAACTGCACCACGAGAAACAAAAACTACATCCAAAAATAATATGAAAATTAGTTCTGCCTAAAAGAAAGTAATTCCGTAGGTCACCTATCTGAGGTACAGGTCTTACTTGTTTTTTTTTACCTTGAGAAAGGCGCTGAAATGCACCTGAATAAAAATAATGTCATTAAATAAAAATCCTTGCTTCTACGCTTCAGATCTCATCCTTTCCATGAGTGCACATCATGATAATCTCCACTTTGCCAACCTTTTGGAAGTGATCGCTCAGAACCTTCCCAAGCACTCCCTCCACCCACCCCTCCTCCAAAAAAAAAAAAAAAGACTGCATACAGAAAACCAACCGTTACTCGAAAACTGCACCCAAAAATACAACTTTTTCAACTTCCCTACAAAACTATCCCTAAATATTGCCCTCAAATAAATTAATACTTTGGGGTGAAATCTTTAGGTGGTGTTTGTGTATGCGAGGTGGAGGGTTTATGTGCACTCGTCTGGTTATTGGTGCAGAGAAATCTGCTACAAATGAGTGTTGGCAGGAAAGTAATGCAATGTGGGTTTTTTTACCCTTGAAAAACGAGTGTGAAAAAAATGCAGCAAAAATACAGTGTGGGATCCCTTACAGTATGTCTATGTTTCAAGGGGGGGATACAATCTTTGGATATTAACCTAAAAACACAAATTGCACCCAAAAACCTTAACCCAAATGCTTAATTTTCGTAATCCATCGTCAGCCATATCATACCCCTACATGCGAGAACCAAGGAGGGCAGCAGCGGGAAAATTAGAAATCACCATGCTAGCTCTGCCTGGCAAGTTCTACTGAATTCAAGTGCAATTTACGGAGCTGTTATTGTTAATGGAGAGAGCAGAAGGCATTCATGGACCAGTAGGAGGTGTTGTAATGTCATATGATGTTCACACGGGGGCATGACTCCTAACTGCAGTGTGCCGGCTACAGAAGAGGATGCGGCGCTGCGTTGGAGCGGAGGAAGGCGAGTAGAATGGGTTGTTTCTTTTAAAAATGTGCTGGAGAAGAACCAAGGGGCCTAGGATGAGAGACATTATACCAGGATGAGATACATTATACCAGGATGAGAGGCATTATGCCAGGATGAGGGGCATTATGCCAGGATGAGGGGCATTATGCCAGGATGAGGGGCATTATGCCAGGATGAGGGGCATTATGCCAGGATAAGGGGCATTATGCCAGGATAAGGGACATTAGACCAGGATAGGATACAGTATACCAGGATGAGGGACATTATACCAGGATAGGGGACATTATACCAGGATAAGATACATTATACCAGGATGAGAGATCTTATACCAGGATGAGGGACCTTATACCAGGATGAGGGACAGTATGCCAGGATAGGATACAGTATACCAGGATGAGGGACATTAGACCAGGATGAGGGACATTATACCAGGATAGGGGACATTATACCAGGATAAGATACATTATACCAGGATGAGATATCTTATACCAGGATGAGGGACCTTATACCAGGATGAGGGACATTATGCCAGGATAGGATACAGTATACCAGGATGAGGGACATTAGACCAGGATGAGGGACATTATACCAGGATAGGGGACATTATACCAGGATAAGATACATTATACCAGGATGAGGGACATTAGACCAGGATGAGGGACATTAGACCAGGATGAGGGACATTAGACCAGGATGAGGGACATTAGACCAGGATGAGGGACATTAGACCAGGATGAGGGACATTAGACCAGAATAGGATGCAGTATACCAGGATGAGGGACATTAGATCAGGATGAGGGACATTAGACCAGGATAGGAGACATTATACCAGGATGAGGGACATTATACCAGTATAGGAGACATTATACCAGGATGGCGGACATTATACCAGGATAGGAAACATTATACCAGGATGAGGGACATTATACCAGGATAGGAAACATTATACCAGGATGGGAGACATTATGCCTGGATGGGAGACATTATGCCTAAATATTGCCCTCAAATAAATTAATATGGGGGACATTATGCCAGGATGAGGGACATTATACCAGGAAGGGGGACATTATGCCAGGATTGGATACAGTATACCAGGATGAGGGACATTAGACCAGGATAGGAGACATTATACCAGGATAGGAGACATTATACCAGGATGGGGGACATTATGCCAAGATGGGGGACATTATGCCAGGATGGGGGACATTATTACATGGAGGCTGAAAATGTATGTCTATCAGATTCACTATGCTACAATGGCCCATACATCTGACCAACATGCAGGTTGGGGCCCAGGACCAAATTTTGCACCGGGCCCATTGGACTCAAATTACACCACCGCGAACCAGGCCCCTGTGTGACCATCAAGTAACCTGGACTGCATGTCATTCTCTGGATAAAAACAATAAAAGGTTTCCATTTAATTACTGCAAGGAGAAATTTTAGAAAAATCTGAGGAATTGATGCAGAAAATATTTAAAAGCTTTTCATTATGGAAGGATAACATTTTATGGGCCAAAACAGATACCCCTTTTAAAGGGTATGTGCCAAGGTGAGAATTAACGCTCTCTCCATTGGATAAGGGATAATATCCTGATTGCTGGGGGTTAGGACTGTGGGACCCTAACTCCTCCCCTCCATTCATTCTTAAAGGGACTGTAAGAGAAAATTTAAAGGGTCTGTACCAATACTGGCTAAGTCAATGACCAGGACAAAAACGGACAGTGCTGATTGCATCTGAAAGGATATAAAATGTGAAAATTAACCAAAACTTTTTTATTTCCAGCAAAGACAGCCGAGTGACAATTCCTAAACGCTTTTACTTTAAGGCAACAGTCGCCTTTCACAAAAGCCCAATAAATATTTCAGCACCAAACTGCTTATTAATCTAAAAATTTGCCAAAGTGCTCGTCAATCTCATCTGAGACATAAGTGGACAGGGCCCCAAATCAGATCTTCTGATTACTCTGCGCACTTCAAAGACATAAGTGATTAAATGATAATTAATTTGGACACAGAATTCGCGGAGCCGACAAGCGATATTTTTTTCTTTTATGGAAATCATAATTTTCTTTTGCCTTAAACTTTTGTATGATCTACGATTATTCGGAATTTTATTAGTCTCTTTTATCATATATTTCCCTAAAGCAAAGTCAATTTATTTGAACCAAGTTAAAACTAAAAATTTGAACTGAGATACAATGGGAATATCCATAAAATAAAAAATGTAAAACCAAATGCGGTAGGAAAAGGAATGAAGTAACCTAATAAAAACATTAAATATTAAAGAAAAATGCACAAAAATTAAAAAATATATATTTTAGCTCTTCTTCCCTTAAGGGGATCATCTGTGACCAAATGATGCTCTGAATCATGTCGACAGTGGTTTCCCTTAAAGGGAATCTGTTAGCAGATTTTGCCATGTAATCTGATGGCAGCATGATATAGGGCCAGAAACCCCGATTCCAGAGATGTATCACTTAGTTTACTGGGTGCAACAGGTGTGATAGAATCACAAGTTTCTCTGCTGCAGATCTCGGAATGCTGAGCCCTGTATAACCCCGCCCACAGCACTGATTGGCCGCTTTCTGTGTACACTGCATATTGACAGCTGCCAATCAGTGTAGGGGGCGTGGTTGGACTAGGAGGCAGGAGACACCTAGTCCTGTAGTGATAATCTCCTGCCAAAAAAACACTGATTTTATTGAAACAAAAACATAGCTTAATAAGTGACACATCAATGGAATCAGGCTCTCTGTCCCTACATCATGCTGCTCTCAGAAAAAGACTATGGACAAATTTCCTTTAATGGCTGCTGAAAATCGAGTAACAGATTAGATCTAGGATCAGAGGACACTCTAATCCTGGCCATGTACAGTCAAACTGTTGTCAGGGTACGCAATCATCAGATTTATGGAGCAGAATTTCAGATAAAGCAATTTCTGCAATAAGTCTGATTGACATAGATTTTGCAGCTCCATTCAGATAAATGGAAGTCACAATAGTCTTTGTCTTCATGACAAAAAGGATCAAATATAAAAAAACACAATGAAGTTACAGCAACACTTATTAATGGAAATAATAAAAACTATGATAGAAGCTTAAAAATAAAAACATAACTTAAGAAAAACAAACAAACAAAAAAAAAAAAAACAGTAAGTGGTTCTCCCATTACCTAAAAAGTAAAACTTCATAATTTACTTCAATAAAAAATATATTGTGCCGCTTGCACTCTTACAAGCAGGAGGCGGTCCATTTTTTTGGTCCAAACTGCGCAATCTGGGTCCTCTATTCCTTTCCAAGTAGCGCTCTGCCGACATCAGCACGTACACGGCTTGTCACATACTTCTATGGGGTTTATTCGAGTCAATGGATCCCATAGAAGTGCATGAGAAGCTGTGCACAAGCAGAAGCCATTACAGTAAGCTTCTATCCATCCAGTGTAATATTTTAGCACAAGCAGAAGCCATTAAAATAAGCTTCCATACCCCCAGTGTAAAATTTTTTTATTTAATTTTTAATAGACTTATTTTTAAAAAAGACAATATTAGAGCCTTTATGGGAAAGATTCTTAAAATAATCCCTTGATAGCATGTAGAATAAAGATAAAAATATAATAAAGTAAGAAAAAAAAATACAATATACACAATCATCTGGTCTAAAATACATTTTTTGCTCATATTATACATGTTGGGATCCTCTCAACGGTTGCCATCAGTTGTAATAAATTAACAGGTTATTTAATGTGAACTGTGAATAGTATATTAAATTAGCAAAATAATAAATAAAAATATATATATATATATTTTTCTGTTTTCTGAACTGTCCTGGCAAAAACCATGCAGACTCAAACAGTCAACAACTTCTGAATTCCAAACCAAAACCAACCAAAATGATGCAATCTGCAATAATCCAGGTACAGAGAAGGAATACAAGCAAGGAGGACAAACAGCACTTCAGCTTCCGTCCGTTTCGCCTCCCAAACGCTTTGTCAAGGCTCAATTGAGCCCTGAGAAAGCATCAGAGAGGCGAAACGGCCGAAAGCTGAAGTGGTGTTTGATTTTATCCCTGGACTTCATAAACTAAAGAAACTATCATTTGGTGAGTGCCATAACTTCTTCCCTGTACCCGGACTTCAATGAAGCTTTATAAATCTTTATTCAATTAGCGCCCCTGTGGCTTCGGGCAGTCAAAATGCAATTCTAAAAAATGTGGGTACCGAAAAGTAAATATTCCGCGCAGCCAGTAACCTCTTCATTGAGACAGACTGATCTCCATCCAACTGAGAATTTTATACTACAAAGAAGCTGGATAATCGGCGCCTCGTTCAGAGGTGATTTCAAGGTCAAAGCCTAAGACTATGATTAACACATCAGAGCTCAACGCTCGCAGCAATGTAAAGGGATAACGTACCTGCTCCATACTAATCGCTGGCATCTTCTGATTGTGGCTCCTTTTTACATCCAGCTGTTCGGGGGGCGCGGGGCTGTCACAAAGTGTCTGTGTGCTTTTAGTAGCGTTACTTCTGTGCTGTAGACTGTTGTTACTGTCAGTGTTCACTGAAGGGATCTCCATTAACTCTCTGTGATTGGTGCTGGTGTCAGTGGGCGAATCAGGATTACCTTTGAAGGGAAAAAAGTGTATGTTATACATGTCTTAATAAACAAAATTATAGCAAAGCCTTCATAGAGACCATTTGTTAAAAAAAAAAAAAAGTGAACCTGTTTCCCTGATATAGGCGAGAGGCTCCTTTCCTGACAAGCCGGCCAAAAAACTATTTGTTTTGGCTGCTTTATAGTGAGCAGAGCATCCCTGGTTATGGGGAGAGTGACTGAGCATGTGTGACCACTCGCATTAAATGGACGTGCACTGTACTATATATTTTCAACACCAGGTGGCGCCATACTATAAGTATGTGATATTTAATGGGGAGGGATAGACATAGGCATCAATTATAGCATGTGCGCCTGTTGAAGTTTAAGTGTTTTCCGCCCATTTTTTGTTTGCGTCTTTTCTTCTTTTTGTTTTTTTTTTCAGTCTAGTTTATATGTTACCCGTTTTGTTTAGCTTTTTTCACTGTGGGTGGAATTTAGGGTTTCCAGATTTTCACCTCATCCACCATTTGAGACTTTTTCGAAAAGTCACAAAATATGTCACAGTTTATTATCCCCTGGAGTGATTCTACGTAAATCAATTTTTTGCGCCATTTTTCGAGACCTACAACTTTTTACCCCAAAGAGTAGGCAAAAAAAAAAAAGAGGATCTTTGCACCATTTTTAATGATTCAGCAGAAAAAAAAAAGGTCATGAGTAAAAGACGACAGAAAAACAAAAGCGACTTAAAAAAAATAAAATAATAATGAATCAAGGACTTGGCGTTCAGCTTACCTTTAATACAGAAGGATCCGTCATCGTACCTCTCGACTAAGAGATTCTCAATATTCAGGACAATTGGCTCCGGCTCTGGGTCACTGTTGTTGTTCCTCGGACTATCATCCTAACAATTAAAAAAATATATATATAAAAGAAGTTAATTAAAAAACGTTAAGTCATATGTTAAAAAAAAAAAAAAAGCAAGATACTTGTATATTTCTGTTCTGAGAAATGCCATTGAGGGTTATAATTATAGTTTATTTCACTGCTGTATATAACATACTAAGGATCCAGGTCCCCGTCTATGAACAGTGCCGGCAAATGTATGCAAAAGGATCCAAAGGGAACCAGTCCCCGTCTATGAACAGCACCGGCAAATGCATGAAAAAGGATCCAAAGGGAACCAGTCCCCATCTATGAACAGCGCGTCAGCAAATGTATGAGAAAGGATCCAAAGGGCACCAGTCCCCGTCTATGAACAGCGCCAGCAAATGCATGGAAAAGGATCCAAAGGGAACCAGTCCCTGTCTATGAACAGCGCCGGTAGATGCATGAGAAAGGATCCAAAGGGAACCAGTCCCTGTCTATGAACAGCGCCAGCAAATGCATGGAAAAGGATCCAAAGGGAACCAGTCCCTGTCTATGAACAGCGCCAGCAAATGCATGGAAAAGGATCCAAAAGGAACCAGTCCCTGTCTATGAACAGCACTGGTAGATGCATGAGAAAGGATCCAAAGGGAACCAGTCCCCGTCTATGAACAGCACCGGCAAATGTATGCGAAAGGATCCAAAGGGAACCAACCAGTCCCCGTCTATGAACAGCGCCAGCAAATGTATGCAAAAGGATCCAAAGGGCACCAGTCCCTGTCTATGAACAGCGCTGGCAAATTTATGCGAAAGGATCCAAAGGGCACCAGTCCCTGTCTATGAACAGCGCCGGCAAATGCATGCGAAAGGATCCAAAGGGCACCAGTCCCTGTCTATGAACAGCGCCGGCAAATGTATGCGAAAGGATCCAAAGGGCACCAGTCCCCGTCTATGAACAGCGCCAGCAAATGCATGGAAAAGGATCCAAAAGGAACCAGTCCCTGTCTATGAACAGCACTGGTAGATGCATGAGAAAGGATCCAAAGGGAACCAGTCCCCGTCTATGAACAGCACCGGCAAATGTATGCGAAAGGATCCAAAGGGAACCAACCAGTCCCCGTCTATGAACAGCGCCGGCAAATGTATGCAAAAGGATCCAAAGGGCACCAGTCCCCGTCTATGAACAGCGCTGGCAAATTTATGCGAAAGGATCCAAAGGGCACCAGTCCCTGTCTATGAACAGCGCCGGCAAATGCATGCGAAAGGATCCAAAGGGCACCAGTCCCTGTCTATGAACAGCGCCGGCAAATGTATGCGAAAGGATCCAAAGGGCACCAGTCCCTGTCTATGAACAGCGCCGGCAAATGCATGAAAGAGGATCCAGTTTTGTGTTGTCTTCTTACTCTTCCTTTATTTTAGCTATTTATCTCCATTTCACATTTAATAGAGAAACTCGCAGGGAAGGGCTGGTGGTAGCAGAGCCGGGATTATTCCACTCTTAATATATAATTTATAATGTAATAAACATTTAGAGTGGAATAGAAGAAGCCATTATTGGCGGTGATTCATGTTCAGCCCCTGTGAATGTTTTCTGCAGGCGGTAGTACTGGGAACACTGGGAATCCCGGGGGTTTCAGAGATATTGGGCAATGTAACATAATGGGGTTTCCGCATGGGGTGAGGTTGTAAAAGTCATTTCTCATCCTTCATCCTCGCAAGAGGAGAGAAAAAAACCAAGATGTTCCCAATCTGCTTGTATAAGACGTAGACTTCTCTATTAACCAGAGAAGAAAACCACAAGGAGTAGCTCTTCTGGGCATTACACAGTTTCCCGATGACGTCAATGGATGCCGCGTGATATTTCTTCAAATGTTCAGCAGATCTGATTAGAATGTGGTCAGCTTCCCTGGCAAATCCCAAGAGTCCCAACATCGGGATCTTCAATGGTCCAGCTAATCGTTGGGATGAATGGCTTTGAGATACTTATTGTTAAAAGTGGGAAACCCAACCAGGTCCAACTTAGATAACTGAAACACTTAATTATTTCATGATACCTCATCATATCCCTCCTAGACTACTGCAACATCCTCCCACCTACAATCCACCCTCCATTCTTCTGGCCACCTTACTCTTTTGCCTTTCCTCTGTTCTAATCCCATTACTGACTTACAAGGATTTGTTGCCTCCATACATCTCTATCCCGATCTCCCGATACCCTCCCCATTCGTAATCTCCACTACTCGCTTGATCCTCCAAAACACTAGCTACGAGATTTCTCCTGTTTTTCCCTTTGGTAGACTACTCCAACCGGTCATATTCTCCCACACCATTCCAAGAATCCCGAAAACCCATCTCTTCAGAAAGCCTAACCTAACACACTGGCACATGAGCTCCTTCAACCATCACCTGCCTTGTTCCCTTGTAGATGATAAGACCTCAGGGTCTTCTCTCTCTGTACCCACCTGTTACCCCTTTAGCCAAGTAGCCAGATACATAACACCACTGTGGGCAATGGTTGCAGTCGCATCCGGGCCCTGGAATTTTTGGCCCATAGAAGAACACCAATATTAATAAAGTTTCAGGAGAGTTGGTGGCCTTGTTGCTTTGGAGTCCATGAGCTTCCAACTGCGCCACTGCGTGTAGCATACAGTTTATAATCACAGGCTTTTTTTTTTTGCAGATGACATGGATAGAAGTTGACCATCTGACATGAAACTCTTTTGAAATACAGGGCATGTGGATCATCACTGGATTTTACATAGTTTTTGGTGAAGCATCCAAATCAAAAGTAGTGTCCAATCCTCAAGGTATGAATGAGGCCTAACTGGAATTGTACTACCCTACTTGTATCTCTTGGACCATCGCATAAAAGTTTATAGATACAGTTCTTTGTAGCCACTGCAGGAAGGTTTGATGTAGACAGTGGTACATGCCCGTAGATGTGACGATATGATGACTTCTCTAAACAGTGAACCCTTTCAGTCGGATGCCCAGGTTCCCCCTACATCCTCTATTTCAGTGGTAGAACTTCTGCGCATATTGAGGTAATTGTGCCACCTAACCCAATGTTGGCCCAAATAGATATTCGAGAGGGTACTGCAAAAAACCAAGGTCACGCACCGTATAGAGAACATGGAGGCCCCCAGTATCTCCACAAACAGGTCTGCAGGATGGAAAACTTACCAAATACTAACCTGCAAGTGTAATTTTGCCTTTTGCACTCTTATCTTCATCGGCATCACTTCTGCAACGGAGTCATCATCTATGAAGTGGTGGATATTCGCAAGGGTGGAGGTGAGGAACTCGGAGCTAAAATCTGAAACTTGGCACTGGAGGAACCCGTTTTCAGCAGCAAGAAGAGAGTAGCGTTCAGCACCAGGACCGGTCTCCAGTCTCAGGCTGATCTCCGGAGAGGACTTTCTCTGCTCCATCGATGACTTGTGGTCAGAGTCTGAGGACACAGAAACATCACCCATAATTCACTTTCACGGGCCTAAACATTCCCGATCGGTCAACATAGTACGAAAATGGCCCAAGAGAGTCTGAGTGTTTTGAAGCAGACAAATCTGACGAGAAATGGATTCTGGAAACCCTTTTTTATTTTTTTTTTTGAGGTGTTTTTAGGGAGTATTTTTTTCGAATTTTGGAAGGGTGTTTTGATTAGACAGGGAGTATTTTATAGCAGATACCATCAGGATCGCCTTTAAAAAAGCGACATTTACTTTTTTTTTTTTTTTTTTAAATTTCCACTTTTTTTCAAAAACTCTCAAACAAAAACATCAAAGTGGACTTCCCGTAGAAAGGAATAGGGAGATTTTTGCACGCCATTTTGAAGTGAATTCCAAATTTTTCATATTTGTCATGAGCCCTTTAAAAACATATTGCAGTTAGTTGGAAATCTCCA